>NC_067245.2:272805228-274055228 GCF_019359855.2 Lolium perenne
ACTCCACCTCTCCTCCGAGTCCTCGTAGGCGCGTTGGCTGAGCTTGTTGGTTGCGCTTCCGGCTGTAGCTTCTTCGGTAGTTCGTGTGGGTGTGTGGTATCGTTCTGTAAGCTGGGTTCAGCACTTTGTATCAATCTCGTCGTTTGTGGCTTTGTTAATTCAAAGTTGGGCAGTTGAGTGCCTTTTATCTAAAAAAAAAATCCACCTAGAACTAGCAAAATGTTTTTTTCCTTTTATTTTCCCGTCGTATATTGCTTCCAACAACCTCAGTAGTCAGGGCTTGCAAGTGAAACACATGAGTGCCAAGCCTTTCATTGCCTGTGACCACTAGAACTTGCAAGTTCAGATGATCATGCGAGTAGATGAGAGTAGAAGTGTAGGCGCCTTCCGGGTAACAAGGAGAGCACAAGGGCCCTGGCTTCCACTTTGCAGATTGATGAATCCGTCCTCTCCTGTCTCTCTGGTGGCTAGCCCGGCTTTCTTGCGTCCAATCGACCGCACTGCACCCCCGACTACCTCGTGTCCACACGCAGCATCCACTGCACAAACGGCCACATGAGTTCCCTGCCACGTACTACGCCATTATTTGCCAGAGTTACAGCGTAGGTAGGAAGTTACCATGGATTTGCCATAGAGTACTTCCAGAAGCAGCTGGCAGAGGTACCACCACCATTGTTGGAAGGAACAGTGCAAAAGAATTCTGCATTGGCGCCGTATCCAACTATTGGCAATTGTGGATGGATTTGAATCCAGGTCGATCTCAATTCAATACAGAGGAACAGAGGTTTGTGTTGTTAAGCGTGGGACATAGTAGCGGGAAGTAGCCGGCCGGTCCAATCGCGCGCGTACCTTCTCCACCTGCCTCCAGGTTGTATTCGTATGATCACCGATTGATACAGCGCCATCTCAACCAATGAGGCATGAACAGCGTGCCTGCACATACACCTAGCCCGGGCCGCTCTGCAGCCTGCCCTAATTATTCCCCGTAATGGCGTGTACATCCGTGGGGACGGCATGAGGTTCGTGCAGTTTGTTTACACTTAATCGGATTGTCTCATGATCTCGGATCTCACTCTACCCAACTGCTACTCCAGCATTGCTGCTGATCTTCAGATCAATGAAGATCCATGCATGTTGGCTAGCGTCATGGTGGTGCAACGTGCTCCATGCACTGGAAGTATATCCATCCTAATCTATCTATCCATGTAATTTAAACAGAAAGCTGCTCTATTTAACAACCAAGCTTCCATCGCACTGCACTATGCTCATCTAAGGCTGAACAGCAGCAGCATTTTAAAGCCATTCAGGATTTCAGGCAGGAGCTGGCAGGTGTATTATCAAGTGATTGATTTGATTATAGACTGACGAAACTTGGTGGGAAGGTAGGACTCCAGCTTCTGTCTAATTTGCCATCACGCTGCGTGAGGTTGATCAGTGGATCGCTTTTTACGACAGGTAGTACGCCATGCATGTGTTGCATGCAGTTTGCAGATCGCATCCATGTCCTTGGCATTTTGCTAACAGATCACGAACGCCTTATTACCGGGCATACGGCCAAATAGCTAGGACCTCATCCTGGGCATTAGGCCCCTGGCTAATCCCACAGGGTTTGCACTGATTGGCCGATCCAGACAAGTTAGGGAGACAGGAGTTCCATGACACGTACGCATGCGTCGATCCACAGTTTGTCCTCCGGGTCCATGCTACGGGCTCCAACATCTACGTCGACATTTTAGCTTATATGCGGTTCAAAATTCAGCAAAATAGAAAAGGAGAGTGCTGGGCATCCCCCGGGGGATTAGAAATCTAATCCCCCGGGTCCCCAACCGTCCGATCTGTTGATCTGGAACGTTTTCGGCCGTCAGATTAAACCAACCAGCCCTCTCTCCCACTTTTGCTACCATGATGTACCAAAGTAGCAAAAAACGCTTCAATTGTAGCAAAAATTATTTTCACCTAAAAACACAGAACTCGCCAGAGACTCGCCGGAGATGTCGCCGGAGACCCACCGGAGACTTAGTAGCAAAAAATACATGCTATAGTAGCAAATACACACAAAGATTGTAGCAACTTTGTTTTGCTATTGTAGCAAAACCGACCTCATCGAAGTCTCGCCGGAGACCTCACCGGAGAACTTGTAGCAAAAAACGTATACTATTATAGCTAAAACCTAGAACAAATGTAGCAAAACCTGATTCCGCCGGATACTCGCCGGAGACATAGTAGCAAAAAAAATATGGTATAGTAGCAAGAAAACAAAAAAATTGTAGCAATTTTGTTTTGCTATTGTAGCAAACTATGTATTGATGAAAAATATAATTGTAGCAAGACAAAATTCGCCAAAAAGAATTGTAGCAAACGATGTATACTATATTAGCATAAATGCCAAACTAAAGTAGCAAAAACAATATATTATTATAGCATCACGCCCCGGAGCAAAAACGTCCAGGAGCCGTTGGCAGCAGGCGGCCGTTGACTTGCAGCAAGAGGGAAGGGGGGAGAGGATGATGACGACCATGGCTGGGGGAGCGACGGCGGATCTCCTTGCGGGAGTCCTCCGCGGCGGCGAGGAGCGGGAGCGGCGGCCAGGGACCAGCGGCGACCGGCCGGGGAGGATCTTGGCCTCGAGGACGTCCCACTCGAGGCGCTGGACGTCGCCAATGCTGAGGCGCTCGACGCCGAGGCGGCGGAGGGAGGCGTTGACGGCCGGCTTACGGACGGAGGCGTACACCTGCGCGCACTCGCGGCCGTACCCGGCGGCGGCCATCCGGGAGGCGATGGCGCGGAGGTCTGCGACGGCGACACTAGAACTGCGAGGGGAAAAATGGCGGCGCATGGCTGGTGCTACGGCGGCGCTTGGCTGGGGCGGCGTGCGCGAGGTCCGCGCAGGTACCCGGCTGCTGCGCGAGCAAAAGCGGCGGCGGGCGCGCGCCGGCGAGCGCGGCGGCGCGCGGCGCCGGTGGGCGCGACGCCGGCGCGGGTACCGGCAACGGCTGCGCGTGGGAATCGACATGGGGCGCCGAGGATCGTGGAGGAATTGGAGTTGGAAACCATCGGAGTTTACGGAGATATTTTCCTCCGGAAGGAAGAGCTGGGTGGAGATAACGTGGGCCCGCAGAGACACGCGTCGCGCGCTGCATCCGGAGGAACGAAGACGCGATCGTCCGGGGGAACCTCAGCATTTTCCAATAGAAAAATAGGCTAATTGCCAAATAAAAGAAATTGTGGTTTAAATTCAACAATATATACCTATTTGTTTTTTCAATGTTAGCTTCAACAATTTTTACAATAGTAGGCACGAGCCGGATAATTGGAATAGCTCCTAAGGTAGTTTTTTTTTTTTAAATGGGGGTATGACTGCATGACCCACTTAAACGGTATAAAATGCCGGGCCGTCATATCCTATAAGTGGTAGTGGTTCAGCATGAAACTATTTATAAACTTCATAAGAAGAAAATAGATAGACTGCAGTTTAAGATTGATTTTGACAAGCCATACGATTAAGTCAGTTTGCACTTCCTTCACTAAACTTTGCGTATAAAGACTTTGCACAAGAATGGCGTAAACTCACTGTAGATTTTCTTCAGGGCGGATCGGTCGGAGTCGGTAAATGATGACATATTGACATCGATCCAAACTAAAAAAAAGGTCTTAGACAAGGTGACCCTCTTTCGCCGATGTTATTCAAATATTGGGGCTCATATGTTTGATATCATTATTGCACATGCAAAGGAGGATTGGTACATTGGAGGCCTCCTACCTCATCTTGTTGAGGGAGGTATCTCCACATTGCAGTATGCAGACGATACAATCATGATCATGGAACACAACCTAGAGAGAGATGTGAACATGAAATTCATTTGATGCATTTTGAGAAGCTCTTTCGGCTCAAGATTAACTTCCATAAGAGTGAAATATTCTGCTTTGGTAAAGCCAGGGAGAAGAAGGAACAATAAAAACATATTTTCGGCTGTACCGTTGGTGCTCTTCCTTTCATTAGCTTGGAATCCCAAATCATTATAGAAAATTCTAAATAAACAATAAAGCTCCGGAAAACAGATTTGAGAAAAAATAAGGATGTTGGCAAGGTAAGCTTCTCTCATACCGGTACAAGATTATTCTCATTAATTCTATTCTTACGAGCCTTTTCATGTTCATGTTGTCCTTCTCAGAAATGCCTAAAGGAATTAGAAAATACTATATTATTATAGGTCTCGTTTCTTCAGGTAGATTGATCAGCTGAAAGGAAAGTACAAAATTATCAGATGGAATATTATCCATAGGCTTAAATATCAAGGTGGGCTAGTTGTTGAGGTGCTGGACATAAAAAAGTGCCTATTAAGCAAATTGTTGTTTAAATTGATACACGAGGAAGTTTGGCAGCAGCTACCCCATAACAACTACCTCAACAAAAAAAAATCTCATAAGTGACAACAAAGCCTACAAATGGTCAATTCTGGAAAGTTCTAATGAAGGTGAAAAATGAGAAAAGTGAGAAATAGGCAAAACACATGGTTTTGGGAGGACACATGGCTTGTGATGCACTCCTTCAAAAAAATCTTTTGCTACATGATGTGTTATCAGTTAATCCTTTAAACATGGAGTTTAGACGGGTGTTATCTAGTATAATTGGGAAACGTGGGTAATTGTAGTCTAGAGATTAATGTCTCATGCTGACAAATGAATCAAACAAGTTAGTTTGGTCTCTCACTACATCTCGGGAGTTCTCTATCAAATCTTACTATGTGGATTTTCCAAATGGATACACGGTTTTGCTACGAACATATATTTGGAAGCTTAAGGTTCCATCGAAGATTAAGATCCTCATGTGGTTCCTCCATCAAAAAGTTCCGTTGACAAAGGATAACCTAGCAAAACGCAATTAGAATGGGTGTACAAAATGTGCATTCTGTGATTTTCGGGAGTCTATCGGTCATTTATTCTATGAAATTTCTTTGGCGCGTTGGTGTGCCTAGTGGTTTACTTTACTTATATTGCACCACCAGCTAATGTTACGAATATGTTTAGAAATTGGCTAAATGAGGTGGATAAAAAATAAAACAGAGATTTGAGTACGGGCGTGTGCGTTGGTTTGGGCTTTATGGAACTACAAAAATGACATTATTTTTAACAAAAGAGGAAATGTTGTTTTTTTGCAGGTTATTCATGCGGTTACTCATTGGATGTGTGAGTACATTCTTTTGCATGCGGGGTCCATCTGATGTCAGCTCCAAGCGGCAACTAGACGTGGACCGCACGTACCGGGTGAATAGACGCAAAGAATCCAGCGTCTCTGATCCGTGGAAAGGGAATACATGGAATTCCACTCCAGAGCTTTCGGTTCCACAGGCAGCCCAACTGCAGCTTTCAAACACGCCATAGTTTTCCTAAACCCCTCTCTCTTTACAAGTGTTCACGATCGGACATTTGCATGTCTGTTCATCATACATTTCGTCGCCTTCTTCCCTCTCCCTCTCCCTTTCGCTTTTGATCTTTGTCTCTAGCCGCCTGGGACGTTGCGTCTCAGGAGAATATCTGGTTTCTTGGAGCAAGTTGCAGAATGATCGAACTGGAAGGAGACAACGCTGGGTTTTGGTCGCTTCCTGTCGTCCCCAGCGTCTAAGCTATAAACAAATTAAACTGGGTGTTTGGTCACGCGTGATGGTCAAGCCGCAAGTGGTAATTGGTCAAGCTGGGTTCAAGATTAAAGCA
The DNA here is from genome assembly GCF_019359855.2 of Lolium perenne. NCBI lineage: Eukaryota > Viridiplantae > Streptophyta > Magnoliopsida > Poales > Poaceae > Lolium > Lolium perenne. Next base: position 272,810,941 of record NC_067245.2, read on the forward strand.
TATGGTCACATTATCTCGGAGGAGCTTTCAGACCAGTTCATAAGAAAAGAACTAGCAGCCATCGTAGACATCCGTGCTCGTTTTTGTTACAAAAATAACCTAGTACATTACTATACTACCACTACTCCGCGTGTAAGTAGGCAGACACGGATTTCAGACATACATTAGCAATGTGTGTCAGCTGGCTGGTGTTGCAAGCTTTGCAAATTAACGTCTCAAGACTCAAGAGTCTCAAACATGAAAAAAACTGAAAAAAAGGCTTAAGATTTGCCATTTGCATTGATTAACAAGAAGTTTTAGATGTCATACATGCCTAGAATGAACCTAGGGTATTACAAGAAGCCTACTTTCCCGGCATTATGTTGCTCAAATATTTAGCTCCGGCGAGCCACCATGCCCTCGCCCCGTCTTTACCCTTCATAATAATGGAAATAAGCTGCAAATGATAAGAAACTAGGGTCCGCCGTGACATCCGATCAAGTTTTTTTGCGGCAAAAGAGGGAAGGAATATTCTGAAAAAATGTCGTGTAGCAGGATTCACTACGGGAAAACAGCAATTTGACGTGCATAGATTTGCACGGCAAAGAACCCTATATACACGGCAAAGCCTTTGCCGTGCGACGGCGCACGGCAAAGGTCGCACGGTAGTGCCGTCGACAGCAATGACTTCTTTGTCGTGCTCTCGCCAATATTGCACGGCAAAGTCTTTGCCATGCGCCTCATTCGCTGCCATGCGCCCAACGCGTTGCCATGATGGAACTATTTGCCGTGCGCTGGATTTCTTTGTCATGGGCTTAGACGCCGCCGTGCGTCGCCCTCGTTGCCGTGCGTTAGGGCTTTGTCGTGCGCCTACCCTGTGTCGTGGCACAAGGCTTTGCCGTGCGCCCTGCCCCCAACATGCACGGCAAAGCCTCCTCGAGGCACTCCCTCCTGCGTGCCAGGAGCACAGGCTGACGACACGTGGCGCCTTTGACGTGTGTATGGACACGGCAAAGGCACCTCTATTTTTCAGATTTTTGCTATTTTTCATTATTCCCTGCATACAATTCGATATATATGATATATATTCATAACAACAATATATGTAGCACTTCAACAACATATAACAAGTGTATATAGTCCATACAAGTGCATAGAGTCCATACAAGTGCATACAAGTGCATATAGAGTCCATACAAGTCCATTACAACGACGACAAGTGCATAAAGTCCATAGAATCCAACGACAACAAGTGCATAGTCCAAAGGTAAAAAGGAAGAGCATGACGACAAGTTCATAGAATCCATATGGCATCAACCTTGTCCTCCTCCATTGCTTCCCATGGCACCATCTTCATTGATTTGTCCTTGTCCTACAAGGTGAAAAGGAAAAGCATGACATGAGATGCATTTAGCATGCATGGCTACATTTAGATATTGACATGCAATTAGCATTTGCATAATGACATGAAATTGAATAAATATTAGCATTTGCATATTGACATGGAATTGAACAAGCATGGCTCCATGGCTACATTTCAACAAGTGTTAGCATTTGCATATTGACATGGAATTGAACATGGTGGCATGGAATGGCCAAATTTACAAGTGTCATGGCATTCTACAACCTAGAAGCGCGTTGGGCACAAGTGTAGGAGAACTCACCTGGGATCAGATTCCGGATGATGTTCATGTTGTTGACGGTGAAAGGTGTCACCGGGCAATGAGTGGGCGGTGCCTGGATGAGCGGCATGTTCGGCATCATCTGATGCTGCATGTTCGGCATCATCTGCGGTGACGTCTGCATCTGATGTCATGATTAGTCAATAAGACAAGAGAAAATAAGATGGACATATGGAGTTAACCACTTACCCACGGGAAGGCGAAAGGAGGAGTAGGAAGCTGCTGACTCCCCGGTGGAGATAGAGTGGCTTGGCTCATCATCCAGCTCATCGTCTGCTGCTGCTGCTGCTGCATCTGCTGCATCATCTGCAGCAGCTGCTGCTGGTAGTCCCTAAGCTGCTGCTCCAGATGCGTCTGCTGCTCCCGGGCCTGTTGTTCCCTTGCTGCCATCTCCACCTACGTTGTGTTGCCGCGATGTCATTAACATTTCAATAGAAAGCATGTAAAGAAACGTAGAGGACCGAGGAAGAACATACCCGTAACCGCTCGACAGCTAGATCCGAAGCCCGTGGCCGGGTCTCTACCTGAGGCTGGCCGCTCTGACGACCACGACGGATCTGGCGGAGAGTTGAAACAGTCGCTGGGTCGACGCACCCGTCACCAATCCATAGGTGGCCATGCTTCATGCCTTCTCGCGTAAGCACCGCAACCTCAACGTCAAAGTCCTCGCCGTGCTTCTCCTTGTACTTCGAGACATACGCCGTACACTGGGTCTCGGCTTGCACGTTGACCCATGTGGACCCCGTCTCAGGAGATGCGGCGTGCGCATTTGCTTCATCTTTCGAATCAAGCTAAATACGTTCGGCTTCGCTCTTTTCCTGACTTCCTGCAAAAGAGAACATGTAATTAAGTAAAGTGGGACACCCTTGCGGAGTTAAAAATATATAACGTGAATTCAAAGAATGAAGGAACCATTTGCTCACCTCGGCCTGCATGTGAAGAGAGAGGGGGATGTTGCCTTGGATATGTGATCCACCTCGCATCTCTGTCTGCTTTTGCTTGCCCTCCTCGTGCTTCTTGAGGCACTGGGGGCATGTCCACCACATGACCATCGCCAGAAAGCACGCTTGGTCGTTGCCGACGTACTAAGGAGGGTTCTACATACACAAGATAGACCCATTATGGTAAAATAAACTACATGGCGATAAAGAAATCAATAATACATAAATGCAAATACCTGCAGGTACCGCCACGGTGCCATGAGCGTGTCCCGAGCGTCCTCCTTAGACATCCAAACGAAGCGGTCGGCGTGCCAGATGCGGACGCACTGAACACGTGCCTCGTAGTGCATGCCAGTCACCCTCCTCTTGCCATCTCATGTACGATAACATCGCACGCAAGATCCTTACCCTCAGCCTTCATGAAGTATTTATGCAACCATGCACATAGGTAAAACAAGGGGCATTAGTGCAACTATTGTCAACCAAGGAGTGTTTGAATGCTAAGAAGTCAAAAGTCACATACCCAGAATTTGCGAACAACCACCTCCTGCATGTTGCCGTACTTCCCATGATGATCTGGCGCGAGGCTGTAGTGCACCCACCTCCAATCTACGTCGCGGCCACCAGTAGGGAGATTGACAATCCCAGGGAAATACTTTCTAAGTAGGCCCCCAAGGATGTTCGCGTAGCCACGTGTTGGCCTCCTCGACGGGTCTTCAAACTTGAACGAACTACACAATGAAACGACAACATCAGTATGTATGTGCTAAAATTTCGATAATGATAAAACTGCGATAACGAAATGCCAAAATTAGCATGTACCTCTTTCCAGCGGGCACTAGAACAACATCGTTGTAGGGCCACGTTCTTAGCTTGGGGAGCCGTGTTTTCCCATGCTGATATGGCTTGGGGAGCCTCTCCTCAGCTGCAATGTAGTGCTCCTCTGCCGGCGGTTCCCAAACTAGGCTTGGGTCAAGCTCATACGGTAAGTCCCCCAACCCCTCATCCTCCGAGAGGTCCTCCTTGTCCCCTCACTCTCCTCCTCATCCTCCCCACCCCCGTGCTGCTCGTCCTCCCCACCCCCTGTGCTGCTCCTGGTCCTCCTCACTCCCATCCTCCACCTCATCATCATCCTCGGCTGCGGGAGCGCTAGGAGGGGGGCTAGGACTAGGAGTGAGTACCCGCGTCACATTCTTCCTACGTGGTCCACGCCATGTGGGAGGGCTAGGAGGGAGGCTAGGAGGGGGGCGGCAGGAGCTTGGGGTGCCCGCCTTGAAGAAGTCCCACCTACCAAGTCCGCGAGCTTCTTTCGAAGACCCCTTTTTTTGGCGGCATTTTTCAATCACCTGCAAACACAATGAAGAGAGTGGTTTATTAGTACGCAATGTAAACAGATGATATTAGTGAATGCAACAAAGATATAAGTAGATGAATATTACTGAAAGCAACAATAATGCAAATAGATGAACATTAGTGGAAGCAACAAATAGCTAGCATAGAGTTCTCTCAAACATAGCACGGAGTTCTTACAAATAACCTAGCTCGACAATCACTATTACACAGAGTTATTACAAATAGGCTAGCCTCACAATTACTACTACATAGATCAGTAGCCTGTGTCGCCATCCGTAATTGGACCGCATGTTTCGTCATCGCCATCACGCTCGGTGAATTGAACCAATAATCATCAATGAAACCTGGAGGTGGTCCATCTGCATCGAGGTCCATCCCTGCTTTGAACGCCTCGAGCAAACTCAGGTCTTCTAGGGCACAAACATCCTCAACTTCATCTTCTGCATTGTCTTCATCCATGCCCACATCTGCCTGTTCATCGTCTACGACCATGTCATCGACAGCCGGCAAGCCGATAGTGAAATGACCGGAGCCCTTCTTCCTGATAAAACTCGACATTCTTTGTTGAGGGGTCTACGCGGTAGTAATCGTCCTTGTTTGGCAGGGGCGGCCTATTGCGTGAAGGTACCGTCATCACAACATCCCATCCATGTAGACGTTTTGCCGGGTTTTTGCATGCGTACGGGAGATAGAATACTTGAAAGGCCTGGGTAGCCAAAATGTACACATCCTCTCCCTTATAAACAGAGCTTCTTTCAACTTCGACCAACCCAATTTCAGGATCTCGTCTCACCCGACGTGGGTCGTGTCAACACCCGGATTTTTAAGTCCAGATGCCTGTTATGCCATACATCGCAATCCCAGGAATATTGTTGTTGCGAGACATAACAGTTGAATATCATAAGTCATCATTCATTACATACCATAGTCGTCTTACAAATAGATCACATGATCCAATATTACACAAATAGTTGATCTACTGATCAACGAACATATTACATGGCGGAAGCATAACGGAAGTGGACTATCTAATCCACAGGCCAACGTCTGACGTCAGAAGATTCCCTAGTTGTCGTAGGCGTCTTGCTGTCCGTCCTCCTGGTAGTTCTGCTCCTCTTCATAGTCTGGCCATTTGAATAGCCAGGGACACAGCCGTGAGTACTTTAAAGTACTCGCAAACTAATACTAATGTAAGTACTAACAATTCTAGTAAGGGGGTGCTAAGCTCTAGTTTTATTTGCATAAAGCCAATTTTAGTTCACAAGTACTTGATAAAAGACTCTTCAAGTGCTAACTAACTCAAGTGGGAACATTAGTATCATTCCCGCAACTCAGTTGTGATTCAAGTCAAGTCACCATTCAGTTCATCAACATTTTCAAGAATCTGACACAGGTAACAGTATGGCCTTTCCAACCGTCCGTAACCGTGGACACGGCTATTCGAATAGGTTTACACTCTGCAGAGGTTGCACACTTGTGCCACAATATTTGATTACATCCGTCGGGGATAACCCCGAATCATCGTAACTCAGTACACGGATCATCAACCATAACCTTTCACTTACATACCCTAGTATAGGTACCTCTCCCCATGAGCTTGGCCTCCCAGTGAAGACCAACTGTCAACCTGAGAACTGCACAGGGCTTGGGCCGTACATTCACCTCGTTTCACATCATTTCTCATTCTACGGAGGCAGCCTCGGCATAACCCCTATGATGCTTGTTCAGAGGGAACCCATACTAAGATGTATAAACTTCCAGTTAAGCCCTACCCATAATCAGGTATTGTGGGGGTACTTGGAAAGGTATCGCATCCAAACCAATATCAGTTTTATCAAAGTTCACCATATCATTCACAAGTCACCTTCACCTTCCAACTCTTTCAATAGAATGACTTCATCATTCCAAGGTTTTCAAATTCATTTCAAACTCACAAGTTCCCATCTAGAGTAGTCAATTTTATTTATTAGCACTAGCATCTAGTCATGAGGGGTGCTACTTAACGCATAAGCTTCTTAGGCTAAGTTTGATATTCTTGTTCTACTCTATACTTAGACCAAAGTTAACTATAAAAGTAAGCTTTAAATAAACCAAGTAAAAGCTTGCAATGTAAAACTTGGGATAGGATTATTGACATCAAGTAAAGTGGAGTGGTGCCTTTCTCAAGAGAGCTTTGCACTTGCAAGAATATTAGCTTGCCTTGGTTGGTGTACTGGTCAAAGTGGTCTTCCTCCTCTTGATGGTAGACTTCCTCCTCCTGGTACTCTTCGGTGCTAGCGTCTAAAAACGGATACGAGGTAACAATCACCAAACACGGTTCAAGAGCTATACTAAGCACACACAATGGGTTGACACAACTATTCTAATATCATTATGAAACACATAACTTATTAGTTGCATTTGGTTTTCTTTCTTGAATTTTTTTTCCTCTCATTACATATGTAAATGATAGTTTCCATTTAGTTCTTTGAGGAAATAATTTCCTCTCATTGACTCTTCTTAAGATTTAATTTCCTCAAATAATCATGCATGAAATCATGTTGACATAAGTCAACCATTCATCATCATCATTTGGGGAAAATGACTTAAATGAGGTAGAATACCTCATACTATTTAACAATACCCAATATGATTTAATATCACCAAGTATTTCAATGTGAGAGTAATTAGACCATGGTCTCAACTTCATATGAAAGTACTTGGGACAAGATTTAAATGAAGCAAAACACTTCATATGATTTACATAATAGTTTTGGACAATATCATTTGACTAAAACAACCATATAGTCCTTTATTTAAACTAGGCCATGATAACTCAAAGTAACCATACCATATCTTTGCAGAAACAATTAGTGTAAGTGAAATGGGAGCTATGAGAGTTGAAATCAACATAATATCATTTTTGGTTGATTTTTAATAATTATTTGAAAGTGCAAAAGTCTCTGACTTGTTATTTTTGTTACATTTATTCTACAAAGAAATCAATGTGAGACCATTGTAGTTGGATCAAGCATTTCATAAGCTTTCCAATAATATAAAATTGGTCCAAAATGGTTTGGTAGATTTTGTTTTATTCCAATTTTAGCAAAGCACCAGTATTTGAATTTGAACTAAAATGAATTAAACCAATTCAAATGTTTGGGCTCTGGCGGGAAAGTTAACGGGCCAGCGAGGGAGAGAGAGAAGTGGGCCGGCCCAGCTTCGTGTCTCACGCGCCGCGGGCCGTCTGACGGTGGGACCTACCTGTCAGCGGGTCTTAAAACCCGAAGCGGTACGGAATGCGGTGGGCCGTTGGATTAAGAGGTGATCGAGCGGCTCTAGGTCGTCGTCGTCATCGACGAGAAGCAGACGCGGGCATGGTAGAGGTAGGGGGTCGACGGCGAGCAGGGACTCCAGCGAGCGGCGGCGTTGATGCAGCTGGTCGTTGTCGACGACGGCGAGCTCAACGGTCGTCGCGGGAGCTCCGGGGATGGACTAATTCGTCGGCAATCTTGCAGGGTACTGGCGGGCTACTCCGGCGCAATTCCGGCGATGGAGGGCCAAATCGAGGAGGGGAAGGGGTATTGGCGTGCGAGAGGAAGGAGGGGAGGCGACTGGTGTGCTGAGAGAGGGTCGGGGCTTGCTCCTTTTATAGGCGCGCAAGGTGGCCGTGGGTCTGCGGCAAGGTCGACAGCGACGATGGCGTTCCAGGGCGCGAAAGGACAAGGTGACGTGCGCAGCAGAGTCCTGGTCTCCGGGCGGTTCTAGGGAGCATGCTGGCGAGGCTAGGGGGAGTCTATCCGTGTCGGGCGTGTGCAAGGCCGTGGCGGAAGGGCGGCGATGCTGTCGCTGGCGACAGCCCGCGCGCGTGCAGGGGAGCTTGTCTGGAGGCCGTTGGTCGTCCAGCGGAGCTAGCTGGTGAAGGGAGAGGGTGAGAGGGGTAGGCGAGGGCAGGGTTGCGTAGGCGACGTCACGGCGGTGCTAGGGCGCTTGCTGGCGAGGTAGGGGACGGCCAGGTTCGTGCTTGCGCGTGCAACGCCGTGCAGCACGGGTGCAGAGCAGCGGTGAGGTTGTCGACGGCGACAGGCTGCGCGAGGGCACGAGCGCGTGTCCAGTGGGTTCACGGTGCGGCGGTGAAGTTCACGGCGCAGAGAGGGGGTCCGGGGGAGGCGTCGTTCGGCGAGGTGATAGGTGCACTGCGCGCGTCCGTGGCGCGCTCACGACGTCATCGGCCTGGCCCTGGGCCGTTCTGGGCGTGCGCTGTCTGACGCGTGCAGGCTTCCTCTCCGACAATGGCGGGCATAGGCAGGTGTAGGAGGTCGAGGTGGAGCTCCAGGGCATGGTGGACAGGGCTGGTGACGGAAGGAGAAGAGGGGTGGTGTCCATGTGGAACATGGCCGGCATGGCTATGTCCATGCCATGCTAGGCTCCTCCTTAGGGTTCCTATGCTGGTGTGAGAGAGAGAGAGAGAGAGGGGACCAGGGGACAGGGTAGAGGTCAAGTGGTGGAGTTTAGGGTTAGGCAAACACTATTTCAAATAGTGTTTGGATTTGATCTATTTGCAAATTTCAAATTCTTGCCAAATTTGATCTATGAAAAGGGGTTCCAAAATTTTAAAGTGGTTGGTTTGGATGAGTTGCAACTGACCAGAGACAAACATAGGTGGTGGTGGAATTTTAAAAATAAAAGAAATGCAAAAATGCGAAGTGTGAGATTGTTGAATCTGTTAAAAAGTCTCAACTTTGCATGAGCATAGTTTTTGATCCAAGATGATTTTCATATGGTGGCCTTTACACAAATTGTTCACCTTGATGTGTACTTGGATGAGGTGGAAAGAATTGGATTTGATTGGTTTGAAAATCTTGAGATACAGGGGCTCAAAGTAGTGACCAGACTGAAATTGGCAGATTTGACCAATATCATATGTGATCACAATTTGAATTCCAATTTGATTTGATTTGAGTTTCTTTGATTCCAAAAGTTGTAATAAGTGTTTAGTAACATAATTTAACTAATGGTGAAGGCCAAATTGGTCTAGGTCAAAGATTTGCAAAATGTCCATAAGCACATGTGTGTGTGGAATTGGATTTTTCTTATTTTTCCATTTTGGTTCTCTTGATCCAATTGGGCATGTGTGAGGATCTATTTTAGGGTAAGATTGAGTTTACTAAGAGTTTCAAACCATTTGGGGAAAGTGGGGGTGCATAGGTCAAAAATTGATATTATGGCTAAGTGCCACATATGCCTCTATGCATATATTTAGTTTCTATTTGTTTCTCACTTGGATTTGTGGTTAAGTACTAGGTTAAGTTGGTTGAGGTATTTAAAATCATCTACACAAGGTAGACAAAGCAAAGTTTAGCATTTGCAAAAATAGCCATAGGCTTACATATGCCTTTTTCTTATTTAACATCCTTTCTTTTTATTTGGCTTGTAAATGGATGTGAGAAGAGGAATAAGGTTTAGGGTTTAGTGGGGTTTACCATGGTTCATCACCATTTAGCAAAGTAAGAATGGTAGGGGTCAAGATTTACATATTAGGGCTAATTGCCCACATATGTCTTTTTATTTTATTTTGGTTTTCTAAAATTTGATTCACTTTGTTTTGAGATGGTTAGGGTTTTAGGTTTTTGGAAATATGTTCAAGGTAACAAACAAACAATCATGGAGATACACAAGCATTAGGTATGAACACTATGCATAGCACCCTATGTAAGAAAAGTTTTTGTTGGTTCTCATTTTTGGAAAAAGGAAAATTCATTTTCTTCTTTGTTTGAAAAATTGGGATGTTACAAACCCTTCCCCCTTAAACAAATCTCGTCCCGAGATTTTAAGAAAAGTTAGGTTCCTAAGAGAGATTGGGCGATATGATTTAGCAGGAAAACATACTTGGCATGGCCTGAGGTGCTTCTTGGGCTTCTGTTGCAGTCATGTTGTAGAGGCGACCGTTGTTGTTGTTCTGGTTCCTTCTTGCGGCAAAGCGGCGCTGGTTCTGAGCAGGTGCAGCGGTATTTGCGGCAATCTTGGCTAACCTTTTGGGGCACTCATTGGAGTAGTGTCCCACAATTCCACATTCATAACAAGTTATGGTCGACTTGTCCTTGGGGGTGACGGGGATGGCGTTGCTTCCAGTCCTTGGACCAGTGTTGTTGGCGTTGTTGTTCCCATTGTTGTTGTTGCTGTTGGGGTTGGTGTTGTTGTTGTGATTGTTGTTGTTGTTGTTGTTGCCTCCGGGCTTCGGGGATCCTCCATGGTTGTTGGTGTAGTTTGGGCGGTAATTCTGAGCAGGTGGCCTGTTGTTTCTTGGGGTGAACCCTCCAGATGAGTTGTTGCGGTACTTCTGGGCATTGCTGGACCCATTCTGGTTCATCATCCGGCGTTTGCGGTTCTCGTTGGCTTGGTGAAGCTTCCCTTCCATCTGGATGGCGGAGTCCACCAAGGCTTCTAGGTCAGCAAAGTGAATGTTGACTAGCACTGTCTGCATCTCATCATGCAGTCCGTTCAGGAATCTCTCCTTCCGTTTCTCGTTGGTGTCAGTTTCGTCCGGGGCGTACCTTGACAGAGTGAGGAATCTGTCGCGGTATTCTACCACAGACATCCTACCTTGCTTGAGTTCGCGGAACTCGTCTCTCATCTTCTTAACCAGTCCTTGGGGCACATGGTATTTGCTAAACTTGGTCTTGAAGTCCTCCCAGGTCATCATTTGTCCCGCATTCATTGCGCGGGCGCTTGTCCACCAGGCTCGTGCAGGCCCTGACAGGTAGTGGGTGGCGAACAGTACTTTCTCTGCGGCTTCTACTCCCGCAACTTCCCGGTTGTTCTCCATGGTCTGGAGCCAGTCATCTGCATCAAGTGGCTCTTCGGTCTTGCTGAAAATAGGTGGGTTGGTGTTCTGAAAGTTCTTCAGCTTTGACCCAGGGTGGTCGTGGTTTCCATGGCCTTGGTTGTTCTGAGCGATCTGTTGTAGTGCGGCTATGTTGGCTTGGCGTTCAGCTCTCTCGGCTTCTCGGTCTGCCATCATCATCTCTAGCATCTGCATCATGGCATCCTGGTTGGCGCTGCGGGTTGGTGGAGCCATCTGATCATTGAGGTAGATGCTAAGATAAGAGGGAAATTTCTATGGTTTGTTTGGTTTGAAGTTCAAGAAGTTTAAAAAGTTCATAACTTGAAATTTTTGAGTAGTGTTGCGGGGGTAAAAACCAACAACACTTTTTCATTCATACCAAGCATCACACATTACAAAACTAACACACCGTTGGTTTGAAGAACCATTCATTCGTTCTACGATACAAGGGGATCCTGATACTAACTCACACCTACGAAAGTGCTTTAATGATACTACACTTCAGGGGGGGATTCTTCGTCTTCACGGGTAATGTGCTTGGCGAAAGGCGACGGCGTTGTCCAACTCCTTGCGGGTCTTGTACAGCATGAAGTCCAGGTGTGCTACATAGTGGTTCATCTCCGTGTGCGGGGGCATGGTCATCGGTCGTCCCATGGGGTCATGTCTTGGGTAGTAGATGAAGCGAGTGTCCTGGATCTTGTTCTTATTTTGTCCACACAGACGGGCAATTGCTTCTTGCATAGCTCTGACTAGTCCTTCCTTCCAAGTGTTTCCCGTTACAGAAAACCATATGGTTTCCCATATTGGGGCTCCAAGCTTTCCTCTCAGATCTGCAGTAACTTCCCACCGAGGTGGTCCTCCTGAGTGATTATTGAGGGGTATTCCGAAGAACTCGGGATACGGGCGTCCTAGATATTCAACTAGCTGCTTCAAATTCTTCTCGAACATCAGGTTTCCTCCGTGGCCAAGCTGATAGTACTTGCAGGTGTACTCCATCTGGGAGCAATTAGGATGAGTAAGTTAAAGAAGTGGTCAAGTGTGTAAAGTTTTATGTAGTTCTACAAGGAAAAAGTAGAGCATGAATTTCTCATTTTGAAAAAGATCTCAAGGATAAGAGTGAGAATAGGTTTTCATAAATATTTACTTCATTGGTTTTGAAACTATGTTTTTCAGACGTCCATTCTAACTAGGGTCTCCTAAGGTCAAACAATGGCTCTGATACCAACTTGTCAACACTCGGATTTTTAAGTCCAGCTGTCTGTTATGCCATACATCGCAATCCCAGGAATATTGTTGTTGCGAGACATAACAGTTGAATATCATAAGTCATCATTCATTACATACCATAGTCATCTTACAAATAGATCACATGATCCAATATTACACAAATAGTTGATCTACTGATCAACGAACATATTACATGGCGGAAGCGTAACGGAAGTGGACTATATAATCCACAGGCCAACGTCTGACGTCAGAAGATTCCCTAGTTGTCGTAGGCGTCTTGCTGTCCGTCCTCCTGGTAGTTCTGCTCCTCTTCATAGTCTAGCCATTTGAATAGCCAGGGACACAGCCGTGAGTACTTTAAAGTACTCGCAAACTAATACTAATGTAAGTACTAACAATTCTAGTAAGGGGGTGCTAAGCTCTAGTTTTATTTGCATAAAGCCAATTTTAGTTCACAAGTACTTGATAAAAGACTCTTCAAGTGCTAACTAACTCAAGTGGGAACATTAGTGTCATTCCCGCAACTCAGTTGTGATTCAAGTCAAGTCAACATACAGTTCATCAACATTTTCAAGAATCTGACACAGGTAACAGTATGGCCTTTTCAACCGTCTGTAACCGTGGACACGGCTATTCGAATAGGTTTACACTCTACAGAGGTTGCACATTTGTGCCACAACATTTGATTACATCCGTCGGGGATAATCCCGAATCATCGTAACTCAGTACGCGGATCATCAACCATAACCTTTCACTTACATACCCTAGTATAGGTACCTCTCCCCATGAGCTTGGCCTCCCAGTGAAAACCAACTGTCAACCTGGGAACTTGATGTCTACGGGTGCTTCTATTCTTGTAGACGGTGTTGGGCCTCCAAGAGCAGAGGTTTGTAGAACAGCAGCAAGTTTTCCCTTAAGTGGATCACCCAAGGTTTATCGAACTCAGGGAGGAAGAGGTCAAAGATATCCCTCTCAAGCAACCCTGCAATCACGATACAAGAAGTTTCTTGTGTCCCCAACACACCTAATACACTTGTCAGATGTATAGGTGCACTAGTTCGGCGAAGAGATAGTGAAATACAAGTGGTATGAATGAATATGAGCAGTAGTAACGGCGCCAGAAAAGTGCTTGCTGGCGTGCAGTTGATGGTAGTAATATTGCAGGAAGTAAAGATGCAGTAAAACAGTAAACAAGCGATGATTGCAATATTTGGAAACAAGGCCTAGGTATCATACTTTCACTAGTGGACACTCTCAACATTGATCACATAATAAATAAGTTCTCTTCCTTTGTGCTACATATACTCTTGTTTGATAATGAACACCATTCGTTGTGTAGGGCTACAAGAGCACCTCAATGCCGGAGTTAACAAGTGATACGTCCCAAACGTATCTATAATTTCTTATGTTCCATGCTACTTTTATGATGATACTCACATGTTTTATACACATTATATGTCATATTTATGCATTTTCCGGCACTAACCTATTGACGAGATGCCGAAGAGCCAGTTGCTGTTTTCTGCTGTTTTTGGTTTCAGAAATCCTAGTAAGGAAATTGTTGGGGGGATAACCCCCGGTATGCCAAAGGCATGCCAAACCGGATGGTTTGAGCCATCGAGATACCGGTTTAATATTCTTACCGGAAAGTAAAGATAGGAATTTGGGCTAAGTGAAGCTAAGCCGGTATCCCCAAGGGGGTATGCCGGAACCCGGTAAAGAAGATACCGGAGAGAAGGGCCTGTCGGCAGGACTGGTCAAAGATTCTCTTCAGAGCAAGAAGACAAGGATGAGCTAAGCAAAGCGGCTTTAATCAGAGCCCTGGCGCCAAAGAGAGAGATGACGCTGAAAGAAGCCGGAGGACGTCAGCGTCCCTGTTTAAAGAAGACTCCGGCGTCATCTATGATTAAAGTAGCTTTGTAAAGTAGTTTGTCCAGTCAAAGATGCCATTAGGGTTTCTTGTTCTGTAAGCCACCCTCTCCCCTATATAAGGAGAGGGGGTACTGCCTCTTACAGGCGCGTGTCCCCAGAGGAGATTAGACGATAGAACTTGTATCCAAGCACTTGTAATCATGTTGAGATCAATGAAGCTAGCGATCTAGTAAAGAGTTCTTCCTCTTGTCTCTCTTCTTGCATACCGGCCTTTGGTTGTGTTCTTGAGGAAAGCATCCGGAAGTTCATCCCATCTAGTCGCAAACCCTCCCCCGAATCCTCTAGCGTCCATTCGGCCCCAATCTAAGCCATCCTATGGCATCTGCTCGTTCGCCACGACGACAGTTGGCGCCCACCATGGGGCATGAAGTGGCGCTTGAAGGAGTTCACATTCGGGCGGGCATCCTCGAGGTCTCCGGCGAGCGTACGGTGTCCGCGCTCGTGCAGCGCATCTACGCCATGGACTTCATCAACGACAACGCGGGCTGCTTCTCCAACGGTGGCATCTTCCCCAAGAACGGCTGCATCATCGAGTTTGGCAGCCACCGCGTCTACTTCGGCACCGTCCCTGTGCGCCAGCGCCTCTCGCCGGTGCTGGTGGCACCGGACCCGCCAAGATGGCTCTGCGCTGGCCGCGCCACCGGCAGCGTCGAGGTAATGATGACCGGCGTGGTTGGTGCAGGAAAAGAAGCTGTGGGTGAGGGTGCTGGTCGTGCGGCTTCGACCCGTGCGGCCAAGCCACCGCTGGAGCGCGACGCAGGCACAGCGGGAGCGTTATCCGCGCCACCGGAAACACCGCTCCAAGCGGCGATGAACGTCCTCGCCACCCCCATCGCGCAGAACATCGACCCGGCAGCGGCTCAGGCGGAGCTGGAGGCGCAGCGCCAGAGGGTGCTCGAGAGCGGCAAGGACATCGTCCGGGCGCAGCGCGAGCTGAACCTAACCCTACGTGAGTATAACGCTGCCCATGGCTTTGCTTCTGTTAGCGCGCATGCTGCTAGGATACCGGAGAACCGGCTAAAAGCTCGCAACCTAGATCAGGATTTGCGCAAAGAAATTCTTGCCGGCAAAAGTACCTCTGCATCTGTTAGCATCGTGGAAAAACCTAAGTACAGCAGCCCAGATAAAACTATAAAAGCTGCTAAAGCTGCAGTAGAGCTATGTGAATCGCTTTCCGGAGATGCTTTGGCAAAACAGCAAGAGCGTGTTAGAGAGCTGCTGGAAACTATTGAGCAGCAGAATGCTGAGCAACTGGCTAAGCTGAACAAGGCCGCGGCCTCAAAATCCGCGCGTTCAACAAAGAATGCCGGAAGCAAGTCCCATGGCCAGGCATCGTCCCCCCATCCGGACAGAAGAAGAGAAAAAGAGATGAACGTACAGCAGATGACTGTGTACGATCCGGTTCTTGCCGGAAAACAACAAGCCGGGCAACACGATGCCGGTAGAAAAAGCCAAGGGGCAGAACGAGGCTACGCCAGAGGAGGCTATGCCGGAAACAATCATGCCGGTAGACATGAAACCGGGCAAAATTATCGAGCTGCAAGGGCAGCGTATGAGGAAATGCCACCACCAAGGTACCGGCAGGCAAGAGCCGCGGAACCGGAAAGATACGGAGAGGGAGATTCCGAAGTAGAACGAACAAGGGTCTACCGGAACCCCTTGGGGGATCGCCTGGGGGAAAGGTGTTTGCCAGACCAGGATGCGAGGCACAGGCTGGACAGAGTGCATCTTTCCGAAATGATCGAGTCTGAGGGCCCTCCTGGCCCGAAGTGTTTTGGCCCACGGATCATGGGAGAAGAGCCACCAGTACGCAATTTCCAGCTGCCCCGAGACACAAAAACGTATGATGGCACGACCAAGCCGGAAGATTGGCTGGCGGACTATGTCACAGCTGTTTATGTAGCTGGTGGTGGAGTAAACCGGCGTTGGGCGGTGAGAATCATACCGTCCTACCTGGTAGGCCCTGCACGGATTTGGCTTAACAACTTGCCAGCAGGAAGCATTAACGGATGGCTGGACTTTGAGGAAGCCTTCGTGAACAACTTCAGTAGCACTTACAAGAGGCCAAACCGGCCCCAACAGCTCGCTTTATGCCAGCAGCGTGCCGGAGAGACAGACAGGGATTATCTTACCCGATGGAACTCAACAAGAAACACGTGTGAAGGAGTGATTGAAGCACAAGCAATTGCTTGGTTCAGTCAAGGATGCCGGAGAGGATCACCGCTGTGGCAAAAGTTGCAGAGGAGCATGCCAGCAACCTTGGCAGAGATGATACGTGTGGCGGATAGCTATGCATTGGGAGACCCATTGCAACCAGCAGTGCAAGCTGAGCCGGAGCAGCGACAGGAACAATACCGGGACAACCGGAACAACAAAAGAAGGGAAGATTTCCCGGATCGAAGGTACGCTCAGCAGCACGTCGCTGCTGTGCAAGAAAATTATGATGCCGGCGGCAGCCAAAGGCAAAAAACCGGATCGCAGCCATGGGCGGGTCCAAAAAAGCAGTGGGTCGAAAAGAAACCCTGGGGCCAGAAAAAGAATTGGCAGGAACCCGTAAAATACACCATGGAAGCCGCCATGGATCAACCTTGCCGGTGGCACACGCCAAACCCGGATCACCCGTCAAATCACTTGACGAAGGATTGTTCTTGGACCAAGTACTTGATGCAAAAGGGAGCGGTAAAGGACGCGCAAGCACAAGGGTGCTCAACAGTGTTGCCACCATCGCAAGATATGCTGCGTCAGCAACAACTACCACCACCACCACCGCTCACCGGAGCAAATGCTTTACCGGTACAGCATCAGCCAAATAGGCAACAATACCGTCAAGTTAACCAGGTGGAGCAGAACGATGATCAACCACCTCCACCGGCACCTTTAGGCCGGAATGTTTACGAGGGCCCGCATATGTGCTGTGTTGTCTTTGTCACTGAGCCAACAGACAGGCAAAGTGTGCACCGCCGCTCCATGGAGGTAAACGCCGTGATGCCGGCAGTTCCCAGATACATGCTGTGGTCAGATCAGGAAATTACCTGGTCATTTAAGGATCACCCCAAAATCATGCCGAATCCGGGTGGATACGCTCTTGTTGTGGACCCAATCATGAAAGGGCCGCAAACTCGAGTAAAATTCAGCAAGGTGCTGATAGATAATGGCAGCAGCATAAACATCATGTACAAGCATACCATGCATACGCTGGGCATAACAGAAAACATGCTTCAGCCAACGCGTACAACGTTTCACGGAATCGTTCCGGGCTTGTCCTGTGCCCCGGTAGGAAAAGTTCGGGTGGACGTAGCATTTGGAGGACGTGACAATTGCCGGGTTGAAAATGTTGAGTTCGAGGTGGTGGACCTAGACAGTCCTTACCATGCGTTGTTGGGAAGACCGGCATTGGCAGCTTTCATGGCCACGACTCATACGGCTTACCTCAAGATGAAGATGCCGGCACCTCGTGGACCCTTAACTGTGGTGGGGAACTATAAGGTCTCGCTGGAAACTGCATCTGCCGGATCAAACCTAGCGGAATCACTGGTGATCGCGGAGGAAAAAAGAAGAATGCTAACCGCGGTTGCGCTGGCTCAGTCCTCACAGTTGAGTTTAGCGGCAATGAGTGGAAGCTTGGGCTCACCAGCATTCAAGCCGACAAATGAAACAAAGGACATTGTGCTGGATCCGGCTTACCCAGAGCGCACCGTTCGCATCGGTGCCGGACTCGATCAAGCATAGGAAAGCGCGCTCGTCAGCTTCCTCCGTGAGAATCGGAATATCTTTGCCTGGTCAACTGATGACTTGGTGGGTGTTCCGAGGGAGCTGGCTGAGCACTCCTTGAATGTCCGGAAAGACGCCAAGCCGGTGCGGCAACCCTTGCGCCGGTTCGCTGAAGATAGGAGGAAGATTATTGGAGAAGAAGTGACTAAACTACTTGTTGCCAGATTCATTGTGGAGGTCACGCACACAGAGTGGCTGGCCAATCCGGTAATGGTCGAAAAGAAAAAAGATGAGAACCTGGAGGCAAAAGCTCCAAAGGTGTGGCGCATGTGCATCGACTACACCAACCTAAACAAAGCCTGCCCAAGAGATCCTTTTCCTTTGCCACGGATCGATCAAGTGATTGATTCAACTTCTGGGTGTGAGTTGTTGTCCTTCCTGGATGCGTATTCCGGTTTCCACCAAATTCCCTTGAAAAAGGAAGATCAAATAAAAACTGCGTTCATTACCCCGCATGGGGCTTATTGCTATGTCACTATGCCTTTTGGTTTGCGCAACGCTGGTGCAACGTACCAGCGCTGTATGCAAAAATGCTTGTTTGATCAAATCGGAAACAATGTGCAAGTCTATGTAGACGACATTGTGATAAAAACTAAGGTAAAGAACACCTTAATCGATGACATCCGGCAAACATTCGATAACTTAAGACGGTTCCGGATGAAGCTTAATCTGGCAAAATGCACCTTCGGGGTCCCTGCCGGCAAGTTGCTCGGTTTCCTTGTGTCAAGCCGGGGGATTGAAGTCAATCCGGTAAAAATCCGGGCAATAGAAAGAATGACTATCCCACGAGAACTGAAAGATGTGCAAAAATTTACCGGAAGCTTGGCATCGCTAAGCCGGTTCGTGAGCAGGTTGGGAGAAAAAGCTCTGCCACTCTATGCTCTCATGAAAAAATCCGATACGTTCGTCTGGACCCCTCAGGCAGACGCAGCGTTTAAAGAACTGAAAACAATGCTGGCCACAGCACCTATACTGGCTTCACCTCTAGAAAGAGAGCCTATGCTATTATATATAGCAGCGACAAACCGGGTTGTGAGCGTAGTGGTTGTGGTTGAAAGAGAAGAGGAAGGAAAAACCGTCCAGAGGCCGGTATACTACCTGAGCGAGGTGCTCTCCCTCTCAAAACAAAACTACCCTCACTTCCAAAAGATGACTTATGGCGTATACATGGCCGCCACGAAACTCAAGCACTACTTTGAAGAACATCCTATGAAGGTGGTGAGTGAAGCACCAATTTCCGATATCATGTGCAACAAGGATGCTAGCGGAAGGATTGCAAAATGGGCAATCCAGATATCACCATATGTACCAGCGTACGAAAGAAGAGATGCCATAAAATCACAGGCTTTGGCTAATTTCCTCGTTGATTGGGCGGAGATGCAATACAAACCGCCAGATCAGAGGATAGAATACTGGAAAATGCACTTTGATGGATCCAAACTCAAAGAGGGTCTAGGTGCTGGTGTGGTGCTTACCTCGCC
This sequence comes from Lolium perenne, assembly GCF_019359855.2. Taxonomy (NCBI): domain Eukaryota; kingdom Viridiplantae; phylum Streptophyta; class Magnoliopsida; order Poales; family Poaceae; genus Lolium; species Lolium perenne. The sequence goes on from NC_067245.2 coordinate 272,830,130, forward strand.
AAAAGGAGATCACCTCCGGTATGTTTTGCAAGTGCATTTCAGGGCATCGAATAATGTCGCTGAATATGAAGCTTTGATCCATGGGCTTAAGGTCGCAAAAGAAATCGGTGCACACCGGATCATTTGCTATGGAGATTCAGATCTTGTGGTACAGCAGTGTTCCGGGGATTGGGATGCGAAAGATGCCAACATGGCCTCGTACCGGTTTCACGTGCAAAAGATTGCCGGATTCTTCGAAGGGTGTGAGTTTCACCATGTGCCGCGCGCAGAAAATGAAGCAACAGATGCCTTGTCCAAGCTGGGCTCATCCAGGCAAGAAATCCCTCCCGGAATAGCTTTAGCTCACTTAAGAGTACCATCGATCAAACCAAGCCCGGAATCAGAATCAATTTTCGTACCGGAATCGCATGTAGTACCCATGGATATCGATGAAGGAAACCCGGGGACTGCACCGGTAAACTCGGGGACTGCTCCGGCAAGCTCGGGAGAAATGATGCTGGTAGATAGCATGGAGATAGATGCACCGGTGTTTTTGGTTCGAGAGACACCGTCGTGGGTTAAACCTATTAAGGAGTTCCTGATCAACGGCACCTTGCCGGATGACGAAAATGAATCAAGGAGAATACAAAGAAGGTCCAAAGCATATACATTCATCAATGGTGAGGTGTACAAGAGAAGCGTTACCGGTGTCCTTCAAAGATGTGTGGAACCGGAAGAAGGGAAAGAAATGCTTGAGGAGATTCACCAAGGAGAATGTGGGCATCATGCTTCATCAAGGGCGCTGGTAGCAAAAGTATTCCGGCATGGGTTTTATTGGCCCACTGCTTTGGAAAACGCTGAGGATTTGGTAAGAAAATGCAACGGGTGCCAGAGGTACGCCAAGCAAAATCATACCCCAGCGTCCAGTTTAAAAACAATACCATTAATATGGCCGTTTGCCGTTTGGTGCCTCGATATGGTTGGCCCATTCAAAACTGCAAGAAGCAGCATGACTCACATCTTGGTTATGGTGGATAAATTCACCAAATGGCTAGAAGTGAAACCTATCGCGAAATGTGATGGGCATACAGCGGTGAAATTCTTAAAAGATGTCATTTTGCGGTATGGATACCCGCACAGCATCATCACTGACAATGGAACCAACTTTGCTCAAGGTGAATTCAAAAGATTTTGTGAGGACAACAACATCCGGTTGGATTTGTGCTCAGTGGCACACCCACAAGGCAATGGCCAAGTGGAAAGAATGAACGCTTTGGTACTTTCCGGTATCAAACCAAGACTCATTGATGTGGTGGAAAAATCACCGGGATGTTGGCTCGATGAGTTACCATCAGTGCTGTGGAGTATAAGAACAACTCCAAACTGGTCTACCGGATACACTCCATTCTTCATGGTTTATGCAGCAGAAGCGGTCATACCAACTGACATCATTCATGATTCACCAAGGGTACAGCTCTATACTGAGCAAGAGGTCAAAGAGGCCAGAGATAATGATGTGGACTTGCTAGAAGAAGCAAGAGAGCTGGCTTTGGCAAGAACAGCCATTTACCAGCAAAACCTCAGACGCTATCATAGCCGGAAGGTTAACCCGAGAGTTTTCCGGGAAGGAGATCTCGTGCTACGCCTAGTGCAGCGCACTGAAGGCCGGCATAAGCTCTTGCCACCATGGGAAGGTCCCTTCATTGTAACCAAAGTGCTTCACAATGATGCATATTACTTGATCGATGCACAGGAGTGGAAAAAGGGAAAGGCGGACAGGTCCGGAGAGGAGAGCAAGCGTCCATGGAACGTAGCTCTGTTGCGTCCCTTCTACTCTTGAAGTTGTGGTGTAAGAAGTTCCTTTTTGTACCTTAATTGCTATGAATAAAAGATGTCGGAACCTTGAATGAATCTCGGGGACTACCCCAATAAGGTTGCATGTAACTTGTTTATTTTTTCAGTTTACCGGTTGCTTATTGAACGTTTTTTCTTTCCGGTTTAGTAGTGTGCTAAACCCTACCGGAGTCTTCGACTCTGCTGCTGTCCGCAACCCGGCTTCATGGCAAGCAAGATAAACCGGTAGGGGATAAGCACATGAACTAAGGAGAGGGAGAGAAGGAAAGAACAATCCGGAAAATTTAACTAACCCCGGTTAAGCCGGTTTTTTGCAAAATTTCGAAGTTATTTCTAAGTTCAAGAAAATGCTTGTTTGGTGAAAGAACCTTGTGCTCATACGCCAAACAACGCCCAGAGAAGGCAGGCAGAGCCAAGGCAAAAGAACCAAGTGTGCATCAAATTGGATGCGGAAAAAATTTGGAAATCTTTGCGGTGCAAGATAAAAGCAAAACCAGAAGCAAATGTGCTAAGGCAAACTTAAGATAATTAACTACCGGTATAACTTACCGGCATAAACTGTTGTACGGCAACCAAAAGCGGACTTAAAGTTTTACATCATAAACCCCGGCATACCGGGGTAGAATTTAATGGGACATTGTTTTAAGATACGCAGGACCAGACAGCATAACACAGGTAAATCTTCAGGCAAGTAGATAATCAGGCAGCGGGGGCTTCAGGAGGGGCATCGCCAGCACCGGCATCGCCCAGAGGCTCCTCCTCGGCTTCATCCTCCTCCTCGTCGAGATAGTCTTGGACGTCAGGAGGGGGAGGGATGAAGGTGCGCATATCGGCGTACTCCGCGATGTGGTACGCGCGATCCTGCCGCTTAGCGGTAAGAATCGGGTCCAGATCGGTTTCCGCGCCTTCGCGCACTCCGGTGAGGGCATCCAAGTTCAGCTCCGGGTACCAGGAGCAAGCAACGCGGAGGGCAGAGTCTGCTCCAGCGCGGGCAGCAGAACACTGCCACTCGTGGATCCTCTTGCCGGCGCCCTTGAGACGGTCGCTGATGAGTGAGAAAGTATCCGGCACCTCCTCGCCAGGCCACAGAGTCCTGAAGAGCTGGGTAGCTACATCAGGAATGTCAGATAAGTTGCGATCTATGGCGCGCATATGAGACACCCGCGCATTCAGCGCGACCAGATGGTCATAGGGGGTCCATGGCACGGCAAGATTCGCTTGGCCCTGGGCAGTGCGGCGCTCGTCAACCTTCTTGACAGCAAACCTCTGAGAGTCCGGAAAGAGGCCTGTGCAAAGAAAGAAAAAGGCTAAGGAAAGGAGTCCGGAAGAAAATACAACCGGAAGGAAAGATACCGAAAAGAAAATGTGATCGGAAGAAAAAAGGCTTGTGTGCAGTAGTCAGAAAATGCAAAAGGAAAGGACTTACGGTAGGCAAGTGTGTCAGTTTGCAGGACCAGCCGGTTGCACTCCTTCTGCTCCTCCTCCAGCCGTGCAGCTTTCTCCTCGGCAGCCTTCTGGGCTTTGGCCAGCTCCTCCAGCTCAGCTAGCAACACCGAGTTAGCGTTGCCGGCATCTTCAAGAGCTTCATTCATCTTGGCCGCTGCATCAGTTTCAGCAGCTTTGAGGGCCTTAGCATGATCAAGCCCCAGCTGGATGAGCTGGGACTTGAGCTCCTGGTAGCTGGTCTTTTGGGCGCTCAGCTCCTCCTGATGCCGCCGGATGAGCTGGTCCTTCTCCCCTGTAACCCGGAAAAGAAGGTGTTAACAAGATTGTGCTGGTTAAGATGAAAAGAAAACCAAGCTAACAGGAAAGAGGGAAAATTGTACGTTGGGCGGCAGCGAGCTGCTCCTTTAGAGCCTCAATGGAAGCTTTCGGGATCACTGTTAAACAAAAATTATAAATGTTAGAAGGAAAAAAGGTTTCCGGTAAAAAGATGCCGATGGTACAAAAACTTACCTTGGCACTTATCATGTGCCTCAGCGAGCTCCCGATGTTCCCATAGAAGCTCCTCAAAGAGGGCCTTCCGAGCGTCAGCCGTGAGCTGTTCAAGAAAAAGATATTAGCTAAGTTTTGCGCTAAGAACAAAGTTCTTAACCCGAAACTCGGGGACTGGCAGTGCCGGTTTCGCGCGTTTCTAAGATAAGTTTTGCGCTAAGAACAAAGTTTTTAACCCGAAACTCGGGGACTGGCAGTGCCGGTTTCGCGCGTTTCTAAGTTAAGTTTTGCGCTAAGAACAGGGTTCTTAACCCGAAACTCGGGGACTGGTAGTGCCGGTTTCGCGCGTTTCTAAGATAAGTTTTGCGCTAAGAACTAAGTTCTTAACCCAAAACTCGGGGACTGGTAGTGCCGGTTTCGCGCGTTTCTAAGATAAGTTTTGCGCTAAGAACAGGGTTCTTAACCCGAAACTCGGGGACTGGCAGTGCTAGTTTCGCGCGTTTTAAGCTAAGTTTTGCGCTAAGAGCAAAATGCTTAACCCGAAGCTCGGGGACTGGCAGTGCCGGTTTCACGCTAAGTTTTTAAGTTAAAGTTTTGTGCTAAAAGCTGCGCTCTCACCACAAAACTCGGGGACTGGGAAGATAGACAAGAGAGAAACCGGCATCAAACTGACAAGATAGAAAAAATCCGGAAGCAAGGAAACCGGTTAAAGTTGAAAAGAGTTAGTAAAGCGTACCATCAAGTTGTTCGTGGCATCATACCACGCGCTGTCGAGCTCCTTCACGGCGCTGCGAAGCCGCATGAAGTGCTCCTCGGAAGACCGGTCCCCAACAGGGTCTGGTGCCGGCAGCCTGTCCTTGCCCAAACCGCGGGTCGCCGGAGTCATATCTGCGGCGTTCCACTTCTGGGCGTAGGGCAGCAGATGCCCCAAGTCCCGGCCCCTGCGCTGGAACTCAGTGATACGGCCAAGCAGGCCGGTGGCCTTCGTGGCGGTATCCCTGGCGGCCTTAGAGACGTGCAGCACCAGAGGCTGCTGGCCGCCGGAAGGGGCGTTGGAGGCCGTCGCCTTCCCCTTGATAAGCTTCGAGATCTTGGGCGGCGGCGCAGTTGGAGCGGCCCCGGAGGGCTTGGTGCGAGAAGCGTCTGGCGGTGGCATGAGAATGGTTCGTGGAGAAGGGGGAGCGCTAGGCGCATCACCCAGGTTGGAACTTTCCGGCGCGGAAGATTCCGGCGCGGAAGATTCCGGCGCGGAAGTTGTCTTCTTTTCAAGGACGGGAGGAGCCGAAGGCTCCGCCCGCCCGGCAGCTTCTTCTTCGGCGCCGATGTTGCTGGCGCCGGTATCCTGTTTCTCTGGAAGGAAGGAAAGATCCTCCTCCGTGCGGTGATGTGGAGATGTAGGGGCCGCACGCCCCGAACTTGTTGTGCCCCCCGAAGGGGAGGCAGAGATGTTGCCGGCAGCAGATGATGCCGGGCTCGAGCGAGGAGGAGGGGTTGAGGTCCTTGCGGAACCTTCAGAGCCCGTTGGCCTTGAGCCAAGCTTGAGCGCGGGGCTGAGAAAAAGAAAGAAAAACAGTTGGAGAAAAGCAACCGGAAAAAGAACTTGGCAAAAAGAGGCAAGCAAGAAAATAAGAAGCTTACCCGGAAGCAGTCGGCATCTGCTTGCGCCCGTAGCGGCGCACGCCCACTTCCTTCTCCCCCAAGGGCTCAGTCCGGAAGCGCTTGGAGGGAGGGGCCTGGCTGGAACCGGCATCAGATGCCGGCATCTTGTTCTTTTGGCCCTGGGCCATGAGTTTGTCCACAAACTCGGAGCCGGCCTCGGCGCGCAAGGGCGGCGCGTGCTCGTGGATCTATAAGTTAAACATAGCTAAGAAAGAATTCGCAAGAAAGCAATGACGGAGAAGTATAAGAAACTGGAAAGGAAAAATACCTCAAGCATGGACAGGTCATCGGAGGACCCGGTTGGCTTCGGTGGAGACCGGCCAAGGCGCGCAGCCGGGGTCTTGCCCATCTTCAGATCTTTCCAAAAAATGTAAGGATCTGGGTCGACGGAGTCAAGGGCGCGTTTCACGCAGATCCCACGCCGCTCTGCTTCGATGAGGGGGAAGCGGTCCTTGGCCTGAAACACGAAAAAAGAGGGTTAACAAGAGCAAAAAAGTTACCGGCAAAACCGACCCTAATTGCGTAATCTCTTACTTCTTGGGTCGGAGGGTTAGTAGTGCTGAGGGGAAGGAGGCCCCATTCCCAGTCAAACGGCATAGCAGTTTGGCAAATCTGCTTAGCCTTGCGAACAACATCCTTCTTGCTAAGGGGACGGCCTGTGATCTTGGTGGGATCGCCAGGACCGTACATCTCGCTCATCCTATGCACCCGGCGCTTGAGAGGAAGCACCCGGCGCGAAATAAAAGTGCGGATGATATCATCCGAGCAGATGTTGGTCTCCTTCTTCAAAGAGCCCATGAAGCGTACCACCCGGTTGGTTTCGATATGATCCGTCTTCGGGTTGTAACTCCAGTTGGCTCTACTGGGAGGCCCCACCTTGAACGGCGGAAGGTCAATGAGATTTGCGCGGCCGTTGTTCTTCACGTAGAAGAAAGTTCCTTGCCAAGCGCGGCAGGACTCGAGGCCGGAGAACTTAAAGAAAGGACTCCCCTGGCGGGAGCCAACGATGCAGGACCCGCACTCCACAGGCGGCTTGGGCTTAGGAATTTCCTTGCCCTGAACGGAATTAATCTTCAGAGAAAAGAAGCGGGCAAACGTCTCACGAGTGGGACGAATGCCGATGTAGGCCTCCATGAAGGTGGCATAGCAGGAAAGGTAAAAAATGGCATTGCCAGGAAGGTGGTGAGGTTGGAGTTCATAGAAATCTAAGAACTCCCGGAAAAAAGGAGAGGCAGGAAGGCCGAAGCCACGCTCAAAATGAGCAAGAAAAACAACATGTTCACCGGGCTGGGGCTCCAGTACAATTTCGTCACCGGGAAGCCGGCAGGTTACTCCTTCCGGAATCCTGCGGGACCGGTATAGCCAATCGATCTCATATTCAGTAACATTGGAGCCCATCCAGGCTCCACGAGTGATGGGGGAGGGCTCTCCACCGGATGATTCGCTAGAGCTACTCGTTTCTAGGTGGCTACTGGATGCTTGGCTAGAGCTACCGGATTCTAGATGGCCACCGGACTCTTGGCGGCTACCGGATCCCTGCTGGTTGCCGGAATCGGTATCCATCGGATCTGAAGCCGTAGATTCGCCGGGAGATTGTCTACGCCGGCTAACGGAGAGGGAAGAAGACGAAGCAGAGGAAGATTCCTCGCCAGACATGGGTTTGGAGGCGAAAAAACAGAAATCCCACAGTTGAACCCCGCGTGAAGATCTACGAGTAAGAAGAAAATCAAAGAAAAAGAGGAAATAAGAACACTATCAACCCAAGATCTAGAAAACAAGCAAATGGCAAGCAAAGTGAGATTGGCACTAACCTCGAGCGGCGCAGTCGCTGGGGAAGACGTTCGGCGGCGAAGGAGCGGGCCTACTGTTGCCAACGAGCACCGTCGACGGCGAAGTGGAGAGAGGCGCGAAGAAGCAAGAATGCTGCGGGCGCGGCGGAGGTGCTGCGGAAGATTCCCGCACGGCGAAGTCCGACGGAAACGCGGCGTGAGTTCGTCGGGCGACAGAGCTCAAGCGAACGACGGCAGACGAAAAGCGGCGAAGGCGCAGAGGCGAGGAGCACTGTGCGCGAAGGTTGGGGAATGCGAGAAGAGGAAGAAGAAAGGGCAGTTGTCCTTATAAAGAAGAGAGGAGGTGGGCCGAAAACCACCGGGCCGCGGCGGTTCGCCTCACGGCCCGCGACGGTTCGCACCACGGGCCGCCACGTGGCGAGGAAGTACACGCGAGAAAGTAAGAAGCCACATGGAGGCACACACAGGATCCAAAGTGGCTAGTGGGATCCGCAGTGCTGCATTTAATGAGCACGCGGGAGTCGAAGCGAAGTGACAACTGACACTGGCGCGATAGTTAATAGTGCGCATGTCACTGACAGGCGCGGGGCCCGAAATATTCTCGACTTCGCCGAGGAAAGAGTAAATGCGAATGATACCGGAGAAAAGAGATGCCGGGAGATGCCTTGCAAAGAGAGAAAAGACAAATAAGGGCAAAGATGCCGGATCCAAGCTCAAAGCCGGAGAGATTAAACCGGTATCCTAAAAACATGAAAACCTGGCATGGTCTGTAGGATAGAATCCGCCAGACTATACCAGCTTCGGGGACTAATGTTGGGGGGATAACCCCCGGTATGCCAAAGGCATGCCAAACCGGATGGTTTGAGCCATCGAGATACCGGTTTAATATTCTTACCGGAAAGTAAAGTTAGGAGTTTGGGCTAAGTGAAGCTAAGCCGGTATCCCCAAGGGGGTATGCCGGAACCCGGTAAAGAAGATACCGGAGAGAAGGGCCTGTCGGCAGGACTGGTCAAAGATTCTCTTCAGAGCAAGAAGACAAGGATGAGCTAAGCAAAGCGGCTTTAATCAGAGCCCTGGCGCCAAAGAGAGAGATGACGCTGAAAGAAGCCGGAGGACGTCAGCGTCCCTGTTTAAAGAAGACTCCGGCGTCATCTATGATTAAAGTAGCTTTGTAAAGTAGTTTGTCCAGTCAAAGATGCCATTAGGGTTTCTTGTTCTGTAAGCCACCCTCTCCCCTATATAAGGAGAGGGGGTACTGCCTCTTACAGGCGCGTGTCCCCAGAGGAGATTAGACGATAGAACTTGTATCCAAGCACTTGTAATCATGTTGAGATCAATGAAGCTAGCGATCTAGTAAAGAGTTCTTCCTCTTGTCTCTCTTCTTGCATACCGGCCTTTGGTTGTGTTCTTGAGGAAAGCATCCGGAAGTTCATCCCATCTAGTCGCAAACCCTCCCCCGAATCCTCTAGCGTCCATTCGGCCCCAATCTAAGCCATCCTATGGCATCTGCTCGTTCGCCACGATGACAGAAATATTCTCGGAATTGGACGAAATCAACGCCCAGGGGCCTATTTTTGCACGAAGCTTCCAGAAGTCCGAGGGAGAGACGAAGTGGGGCCACGAGGCGCCGCCACAACAGGGCGGCGCGGCCCAGGTGCTGGCCGCACGGCCCTGGCGTGTGGGGCCCTCGTGTGGCCCCCTGACCTGCCCTTCCGCCTACTTAAAGCCTCCGTCGCGAAACCCCCCGGACCGAGAGCGACGATACGGAAAACCTTCCAGAGATGCCGCCGCCGCCAATCCCATCTCGGGGGATTCAGGAGATCGCCTCCGGCACCCTGTCGGAGAGGGGAATCATCTCCCGGAGGTCTCTTCATCGCCATGATCGCCTCCGGATCGATGTGTGAGTAGTTCACCCCTGGACTATGGGTCCATAGCAGTAGCTAGATGGTCGTCTTCTCCTCATTGTTCTATCATGTTCGATCTTGTGAGCTGCCTATCATGATCAAGATCGTCTATTTGTAATCCTTCATGTTGTGTTTGTTGGGATCCGACGGATATTGAATACTATGTCAAGTTGATTATAAATCTATCATATATGTTATTTATGTTCTTGCATGCTCTCCGTTGCTAGTAGAGGCTCTGGCCAAGTTGATACTTGTGACTCCAAGAGGGAGTATTTATGCTCGATAGTGGGTTCATGCCTCCATTAAATCTGGGACAAAGGATGAAAGTTCTAAGGTTGTGGATGTGCTGTTGCCACTAGGGATAAAACATCGATGCTTTGTCTAAGGATATTTGTGTTGATTACATTACGCACCATACTTAATGCAATTGTCTGTTGTTTACAACTTAATACTGGAGGGGGTTCGGATGATAACCTGAAGGTGGACTTTTTAGGCATAGATGCATGCTGGATGGCGGTCTATGTACTTTGTCGTAATTCCCTGATTAAATCTCATAGTACTCATCATGATATATGTATGTGCATTATTATGCCTTCTTTATTTGTCAATTGCCCAACTGTAATTTGTTCACCCAACATCTGCTATCTTATGGGAGAGACACCACTAGTGAACTGTGGACCCCGGTCCTATTCTTTACATCTGAAATACAATCTACTGCAATTGTTCTTTACTGTTCTTCGCAAACAAACATCATCATCCACACTATACATCTAATCCTTTGTTTACAGCAAGCCGGTGAGATTGACAACCTCGTTGTTACGTTGGGGCAAAGTTCTGTGATTGTGTTCTGCAGGTTCCACGTTGGCGCCGGAATCCCTGGTGTTGCGTCGCACTACACTCCTCCATCATCAACCTTCAACGTGCTTCTTGACTCCTACTGGTTCGATTAAACCTTGGTTTCTTACTGAGGGAAACTTGCTACTGTGCGCATCACACCTTCCTCTTGGGGTTCCCAATGGACGTGTCAACTACACGCATCAAGCAAATTTCTGGCGCCGTTGCCGGGGAACTCAAGACACGCTGCAAGGGAGTCTCCACTTCCAATCTCTTTACTTTGTTTTTGTCTTGCTTTATTTTATTTACTACTTTGTTTGCTGCACTTAAATAAAACACAAAAAAATTAGTTGCTAGCTTTACTTTATTTACTGTCTTGTTCTCTATATCAAAAACACAAAAAATTAGTTACTTGCATTTACTTTATCTAGTTTGCTTTATTTACTATTGCTAAAATGAATAATCCTGAAAACACTAAGTTGAGTGACTTCACAAACACTAATAATAATGATTTCCTATGCACACCTATTGCTCCACCTGCTACTACAGCAGAATTCTTTGAAATTAAACCTGCTTTACTGAATCTTGTTATGAGAGAGCAATTTTCTGGTGTTAGTTCTGATGATGCTGCTGCCCATCTTAATAATTTTGTTGAACTATGTGAAATGCAAAAGTATAAGGATGTAGATGGTGATATTATAAAATTAAAATTGTTTCCTTTCTCATTAAGAGGAAGAGCTAAAGATTGGTTGCTATCTTTGCCTAAGAATAGTATTGATTCATGGACTAAATGTAAAGATGCTTTTATTGGTAGATATTATCCTCCCGCTAAAATTATATCTTTGAGAAGTAGCATAATGAATTTTAAGCAATTGGATAATGAACATGTTGCTCAAGCATGGGAGAGAATGAAATCTTTGGTAAAGAATTGCCCAACCCATGGACTGACTACTTGGATGATCATCCAAACCTTCTATGCAGGATTGAATTTTTCTTCGCGGAACCTATTGGATTCAGCTGCTGGAGGTACCTTTATGTCCATCACTTTGGGGGCGGCAACAAAGCTTCTTGATGATATGATGATAAATTACTCTGAATGGCACACGGAAAGAGCTCCACAAGGTAAGAAGGTAAATTCTGTTGAAGAAACCTCTTCCTTGAGTGATAAGATTGATGTGATTATGTCTACGCTTGTGAATGGTAGATCTAATGTTGATCCAAATAATGTTCCTTTAGCTTCATTGGTTGCTCAAGAAGAAAATGTTGATGTGAAATTCATTAAAAATAATAATTTCAACAACAATGCTTATAGGAATAATTCTGGTAGCAACTATAGGCCATATCCTTCTGCTAATAGTAATGGTTATGGTAATTATTATGGGAATTCTTACAACAATAATAGAAGTGTACCCCCTGGTCTTGAAGCCATGCTTAAAGAATTTATTAGTACACAAACTGCTTTTAACAAATCTGTTGAGGAAAAGCTCGATAAAATTGATATTCTTGCTTCTAAGGTTGATAGACTTGCCTCTGATGTTGATCTTTTAAAATTGAAAGTCATGCCTAATAAGGATAATGAAAATAAGATTGTTACTACAGCAAATGCCATCCAAGTTAGAATTAATGAGAATATAAGATTAATGGCTGAATTGCGTGCTAGGTGGGATAGAGAAGAAAATGAAAAACTAGCTAAAGATAATGTAGCTAAAGTTTGGACTATTACCACCACTAGTAATGATAATGATTCACATGTTGCTACACCTCCTACTATCAATGGTAAAATAATTGGTGTTGGCAATGTTTCTACTCCTAGTGCAAAGCGTGCAAAATTACCTGAAACTGATAAAACTGCTGAAACTGATAAAACTGCTGAAATTTTTCAAAACGTTGGGGACAATGATTCCATTGCTGTAGGTCATAATGATTTAGACTTTGATGATTGTCACATCTCTGAAGTTATAAAGTTTTTACAAAAGCTTGCTAAAAGCCCAATGCTAGTACTATAAACTTGGCCTTTACAAAACATATTACAAATGCTCTCATAAAAGCTAGAGAAGATAAACTAAAACTTGAAACTTCTATTCCTAGGAAGTTAGAAGATGGTTGGGAGCCCATCATTAAGATGAGGGTCTATGATTTTGATTGTAATGCTTTATGTGATCTTGGTGCAAGTATTTCTGTTATGCCTAAGAAAATCTATGATATGCTTGACTTGCCACCATTGAGAAATTGTTATTTGGATATTAATCTTGCTGATAATGTTAAAAAGAAACCTTTGGGGAGGATTGATAATGTTCGTATTATGGTTAACAATAACCTTGTCCCCGTTGATTTTGTTGTCTTGGATATTGAATGCAATGCATCTTGTCCCATTATATTGGGAAGACCTTTTCTTCGAACTGTTGGTGCTACCATTGATATGAAGGAAGGTAATATTAAATATCAATTTCCTCTCAAGAAAGGCATGGAACACTTCCCTAGAAAGAGAATGAAGTTACCTTATGATTCTATTATTAGAACAAGTTATGATGTTGATGCTTCGTCTCTTGATAATACTTGATTCACACTTTCTGCGCCTAGCTGAAAGGCGTTAAAGAAAAGCGCTTATGGGAGACAACCCATGATTTTACTACAGTACTTTGTTTTATATTTGAGTCTTGGAAGTTGTTTACTACTGTAGCACCCTCTCCTTATCTTTATTTTATTGCATTGTTGTGCCAAGTAAAGTCTTTGATAGCAAAGTCAATACTAGATTTGGATTACTGCGCAGGAACAGATTTCTTGCTGTCACGAATCTGGGCAGAATTCTCTGTAGGTAACTCAGAAAAATCTGCAAATTTACGTGCGTGATCCCCAGATATGTACGCAACTTTCATTCAATTTGGGCATTTTCATCTGAGCAAGTCTGGTGCCACTTTAAAATTCGTCTTTACGGACTGTTCTGTTTTGACAGATTCTGCCTTTTATTTCGCATTGCCTGTTTTGCTATGTTCGATGGATTTCTTTGTTCCATTAACTTTCAGTAGCTTTGTGCAATGTCCAGAAGTATTAAGAATGATTATGTCACCTCTGAATATATGAATTATGCACTGACCCTCTAATGAGTTTGTTTCGAGTTTGGTGTGGAGGAAGTTTTCAAGGATCAAGAGAGGAGGATGATACAATATGATCAAGAAGAGTGAAAAGTCAAAGCTTGGGGATGCCCCCGTGGTTCATCCCTGCATATTTTAAGAAGACCCAAGCGTCTAATCTTGGGGATGCCCAAGGCATCCCCTTCTTCATCGACAACATTATCAGGTTCCTCTAGTGAAACTATATTTTTATTCTGTCATATCTTATGTGCTTTACTTGGAGCGTCTGTTTGTTTTTATTTTTGTTTTTGTTTGAATAAATCGGATCCTAGCATTCTTTGTGTGGGAGAGAGACACGCTCCGCTGTTGCATATGAACACATGTGTTCTTAGCTTTATTCTTAATGTTCATTGCGAAGGTTGAACTACCTCGTTCATTGTTATATGGTTGGAAACGGAAAATGCCGCATGTGGTAAATGGTATAATGTCTTGAATAATGTGATACTTGGAAATTGTTGTGCTCATATAGATCTTGTTTAAGCTCTTGCATCATGTACCTTGTACCCATTAATGAATAACTACATAGAGCATGTTAAAATTTGGTTTGCTTGATTGTTCTCTCTAAGTCTAGATATTTTCTGGTTGAGGTGTTTGAACAACAAGGAGACGATGTAAAGTCTTATAATGCTTACAATATGTTTATATGTGAGTCTTGCTGCACCATTTCATACTTGAGTTTGCTTCAAACAACCTTGCTAGCCTAGCCTTGTATTGAGAGGAATTCTTCTCGTGCATCCAAATCCTTGAGCCAAATACTATGCCATTTGTGTCCACCATACCTACCTACCACATGGTATTTCTCCGCCATTCCAAAGTACATTACTTGAGTGCTACCTTTAAACTTCTATTCTTTGCCTTTGCAATATATAGCTCATGGGACAAAATAGCTTAAAAACTATCGTGGTGAAGAATATGTACTTATGTGTCTTATTTCTTAGTAAGTTGCTTGTTGAGCGGTAACCATGTTTTCTGGGACGCCATCAACTCTTTTACCTTTGTTGAATATCATGTGAGTTGCTATGCATGTTCATCTTGTCTATAAGGGAGGTTTTCACAATCAAATGGTTTGAGTATGCATACTGTTAGAGAAGAACATTGGGCCGCTAACTAAAGCCATGATTCATGGTGGAAGTTTCAGTGTGGACAGCTAATCCTCAATCTCTTATGAGAATATTATCTGTTGTTAAATGCTTAAGCATTAAAAGAGGAGTCCATTATCTGTTGTCTATGTTGTCCCAGTATGGATATCTAAGTTGAGAATAATCAAAAGCGAGAAATCCAATGCGAGCTTTCTCCTTAGACCTTTGTACAGGCGGCATAGAGGTACCCCTTTGTGACACTTGGTTGAAACATATGCTATGCAATGATAATCCGTGTTAACCCAAGCTAATTAGGACAAGGTGCGAGCACTATTAGTATACTATGCATGAGGCTTGCAACTTATAAGATGTCTTATACATAACTCATATGCTTTATTACTACCGTTGACAAAATTGTTTCTTGTTTTCAAAATGAAAAGCTCTAGCACAAAAATAGTAATCCATGCTTCCCTCTGCGAAGAGCCTATCTTTTACTTTATTGTTGAGTCAGTTTACCTATTCTTTTTATCTTAGAAGCAAACACTTGTATCAACTGTGTGCATTGATTCTTACATGTTTACCTATTGCACTTGTTATATTACTTTGTGTTGACAATTATCCATGAGATATACATGTTGAAGTTGAAAGCAACCGCTGAAACTTATATCTTCCTTTGTGTTGCTTCAACTCCTTTACTAAGAATTTATTGCTTTATGAGTAACTCTTATGCAAGTCTTATTGATGCTTGTCTTGAAAGTGCTATTCATGAAAAGTCTTTGTTATATGATTCATTTGTTTACTCATTATCTTCATCATTGCTTCGAATCGCTGCATTCATCTCATGTGCTTTACAATAGTATGATCAAGATTATGATAGCATGTCACTTCAGAAATTATCTTTGTTATCGTTTACCTACTCGAGGGCGAGTAGGAACTAAGCTTGGGGATGCTTGATACGTCCCAAACGTATCTATAATTTCTTATGTTCCATGCTACTTTTATGATGATACTCACATGTTTTATACACATTATATGTCATATTTATGCATTTTCCGGCACTAACCTATTGACGAGATGCCGAAGAGCCGATTCTTTGTTTCTGCTGTTTTTGGTTTCAGAAATCCTAGTAAGGAAATATTCTCGGAATTGGACGAAATCAACGCCCAGGGGCCTATTTTTGCACGAAGCTTCCAGAAGTCCGAGGGAGAGACGAAATGGGGCCACGAGGCTCCGCCACAATAGGGCGGCGCGGCCCAGGTGCTGGCCGCGCGGCCCTGGCGTGTGGGGCCCTCGTGTGGCCCCCTGACCCGCCCTTCCGCCTACTTAAAGCCTCCGTCGCGAAACCCCCAGGACCGAGAGCCACGATACGGAAAACCTTCCAGAGACGCCGCCGCCGCCAATCCCATCTCGGGGGATTCAGGAGATCGCCTCCGGCACCCTGCCGGAGAGGGGAATCATCTCCCGGAGGTCTCTTCATCGCCATGATCGCCTCCGGATCGATGTGTGAGTAGTTCACCCCTGGACTATGGGTCCATAGCAGTAGCTAGATGGTCGTCTTCTCCTCATTGTGCTATCATGTTCGATCTTGTGAGCTGCCTATCATGATCAAGATCGTCTATTTGTAATCCTTCATGTTGTGTTTGTTGGGATCCGATGGATATTGAATACTATGTCAAGTTGATTATCAATCTATCATATATGTTATTTATGTTCTTGCATGCTCTCCGTTGCTAGTAGAGGCTCTAGCCAAGTTGATACTTGTGACTCCAAGAGGGAGTATTTATGCTCGATAGTGGGTTCATGCCTCCATTAAATCTGGGACAGTGACAGAAAGTTCTAAGGTTGTGGATGTCTTGTTGCCACTAGGGATAAAACATCGATGCTTTGTCTAAGGATATTTGTGTTGATTACATTACGCACCATACTTAATGCAATTGTCTGTTGTTTACAACTTAATACTGGAGGGGGTTCGGATGATAACCTGAAGGTGGAATTTTTAGGCATAGATGCATGCTGGATGGCGGTCTATGTACTTTGTCGTAATGCCCTGATTAAATCTCATAGTACTCATCATGATATATGTATGTGCATTGTTATGCCTTCTTTATTTGTCAATTGCCCAACTGTAATTTGTTCACCCAACATCTGCTATCTTATGGGAGAGACACCACTAGTGAACTGTGGACCCCGGTCCTATTCTTTACATCTGAAATACAATCTACTGCAATTGTTCTTTACTGTTCTTCGCAAACAAACATCATCATCCACACTATACATCTAATCCTTTGTTTACAACAAGCCGGTGAGATTGACAACCTCGCTGTTACGTTGGGGCAAAGTTCTGTGATTGTGTTGTGCATGTTCCACGTTGGTGCCGGAATCCCTGGTGTTGCGCCGCACTACACTCCTCCGCCATCAACCTTCAACGTGCTTCTTGACTCCTACTGGTTCGATTAAACCTTGGTTTCTTACTGAGGGAAACTTGCTACTGTGCGCATCACACCTTCCTCTTGGGGTTCCCAACGGACGTGTCAACTACACGCATCAACAAGCTCCACAACATTCGGCATTCATATTTAAGTAACCTTTAGAGCATAATAGATCTTTGCAATTTAAACCGAGTACTAACATAGCATACACACTGTCACCTTTACACTATGAAGGGGGAATAAATCACATCAATACTATCATAGTAATAATTAACTCCATAACCTACAAGAGATTATGATCATAGCCTACGCCAAGTACTACACGATGCACACACTATCACCATTACACCGTGAAGGAGGAATAGACTACTTTAATAACATCACAAGAGTAGCACATAGACTAATAGTGATACAAGCTCATATGAATCTCAATCATGTAAGGCAGCTCATGAGATCATTGTATTGAAGTACATAGGAGAGAGATTAACCACATAGCTGCCGGTACAGCCCTTAGCCTCGAGGGAGAACTACTCCCTCCTCATGGGAGACAGCAGCGTTGATGAAGATGGCGGTGGAGTCGATGGAGAAGCCTTCCGGGGGCACTTCCCCGTCCCGGCGGCATGCCGGAACAGAGACTCCTGTCCCCCAGATCTTGGCTTCGCGATAGCAGCGGCTCTGGAAGGTTTCTCGTACCGTGGCTTTTCCGTATCGAAGATTTAGGTCAGGGACCTTTAAATAGGCGAAGAGGCGGAGTCGGAGGGGGTACGGAGCCACCACACAATAGGGTGGCGCGGCCAGGGCCTGGGCCGCGCCGGCCACATGTGTGGGCCCCCCCCCAGGGCTCCCCTCTGGCGTCTCTCGGGTGTTCTGGAAGCTTCGTGGAATTCTAAGATGCTGGGCGTTGATTTCGTCCAATTCCGAGAATATTTCCTTACTAGGATTTCTGAAACCAAAAACAGCAGAAAACAGGAACTGGCACTTCGGCATCTCGTCAATAGGTTAGTTCCGAAAAACGCATCAAAACGATATAAAGTGTGAACAAAACATGTAGGTATTGTTATAAAACAAGCATGGAACATAAGAAATTATAGATACGTTTGAGACGTATCAAGCATCCCCAAGCGTAGTTCCTACTCGCCCTCGAGTAGGTAAACGATAACAATGATAATTT
The DNA here is from genome assembly GCF_019359855.2 of Lolium perenne. Classification (NCBI taxonomy): domain Eukaryota; kingdom Viridiplantae; phylum Streptophyta; class Magnoliopsida; order Poales; family Poaceae; genus Lolium; species Lolium perenne. Next base: position 272,847,895 of record NC_067245.2, read on the forward strand.
CTTTAGTGACATGCTACCAACATAATCTTGATCAACATTATTGTAAAGCATATGAAGTGAATGAAGTGATAGTAAAGATAATGACTAAACAACTGAATCATATAGCAAAGACTTTTCATGAATAGTACTTTCAAGACAAGCATCAATAAGTATTGCATAAGAGTTAACTCATAAAGCAATAGATTCAAAGTAAAAGGCATTGAAGCAACACAAAGGATGATTAAGTTTCAGCAATTGCTTTCAACTTGTAACATGTATATCTCATGGATAGTTGTCAACATAAAGCAATATAACAAGTGCAATAGGTAAACATGTAAGAATCAATGCACACAGTTGACACAAGTGTTTGCTTCTAAGATAGAAAGAAGTAGGTAAACTGACTCAACATAAAGTAGAAGAATGGCCCTTCGCAGAGGGAAGCATGGATTACTATTTTTGTGCTAGAGCTTTTCATTTTGAAAACATGGAAGCAATTTTGTCAACGGTAGTAATAAAGCATATGCGTTATGTATAAGATATCCTATAAGTTGCAAGCCTCATGCATAGAATACCAATAGTGCTTGCACCTTGTCCTAATTAGCTTGGATTAACATGGATTATCATTGCATAGCATATGTTTCAACCAAGTGTCACAAAGGGGTACCTCTATGCCGCCTGTACAAAGGTCTAAGGAGAAAGTTCGCATTGGATTTCTCGCTTTTGATTATTCTCAACTTAGACATCCATACCGGGACTACATAGACAACAGATAATGGACTCCTCTTTTAATGCTTAAGCATTCAATAACAGATAATATTCTCATAAGAGATTGAGGATTTGTGTCCAAACTGAAACTTCCACCATGATTCATGGCTTTAGTTAGCAGCCCAATGTTCTTCTCTAACAATATGCATACTCAAACCATTTGATCATGAAAATCACCCTTACTTCAGACAAGACAAACATGCATAGCAACTCACATGATATTAAACAAAGGTGTAAAAGTTGATGGCGTCCCCAGAAACATGGTTACCGCTCAACAAGCAACTTATAAGAAATAAGATACATAGCAACATATTCAATACTACAATAGTTTTTAAGGCTATTTTCCCATGAGCTATGTATTGCAAAGATAAAGAATGAAATTTTAAAGGTAGCACTCAAGTAATTTACTTTGGAATGGCAAAGAAATACCATGTAGTAGGTAGGTATGGTGGACACAAATTGCATAGTTTTTGGCTCAAGGATTTGGATGCACGAGAAGAATTCCTCTCAATACAAGGCTTAGGATAGCAAGGTTGTTTGAAGCAAACTCAAGTATAAAACGGTGTAGCAAGACTCACATATGAACATATTGTAAGTATTATAAGACTTTACATCGTCTCCTTGTTGTTCAAACACCTCAACCAGAAAATATCTAGACTTAGAGAGAGTAATCATGCAAACCAAATTTTAACAAGCTCTATGTAGTTCTTCATTAATCGGTACAAAGTATATGATGCAAGAGCTTAAACATGATCTATATGAGCACAACAATTGCCAAGTATCAAATTATTCAAGACATTATACCATTTACCACATGCAGCATTTTCTGTTTCCAACCATATAACAATGAACGAAGCAGTTTCAACCTTCGCCATGAACATTAAGAGTAAAGCTAAGAACACATGTGTTCATACGCAACAGCGGAGCGTGTCTCTCTCCCACATAAGCATGAATTTATTCAAACAAAACAAAAAAAACAGACGTTCCAAGTAAAGTACATAAGATGTGACCGAATAAAAATATAGTTTCAAGAGAAGAAACCTGATAAATTGTTGATGAAGGAGGGGATGCCTTGGGCATCCCCAAGCTTAGACGCTTGAGTCTTCTTGAAATATGCAGGGATGAACCACGGGGGCATCCCCAAGCTTAGACTTTTCACTCTTCTTGATCATAGTATATCATCCTCCTCTCTTGACCCTTGAAAACTTCCTCCACACCAAACTCGAAACAAACTCATTAGAGGGTTAGTGCATAATCAAAATTTCACATGTTCAGAGGTGACACAATCATTCTTAACACTTCTGGACATCACCCAAAGCTACTGGAAGTCAATGGAACAAAGAAATACATCCAACACAGTAAAAGAGGCAATGCGAAATAAAAGGCAGAATCTGTCAAAACAGAACAGTCCGTAAAGACGAATTTTTTAGAGGCACTGGACTTGCTCAGATGAAAATGCTCAAATTGAATGAAAGTTGCGTACATATCTGTGGATCACGCACGTAAATTGGCAGATTTTTCTGAGTTACCTACAGAGAACCCTGCCCAAATTCGTGACAGCAAGAAATCTGTTTCTGCGCAGTAATCCAAATCTAGTATCAACCCTACTATCAAAGACTTTACTTGGCACAACAATGCAATAAAATAAGATAAGGAGAGGTTGCTACAGTAGTAACAACTTCCAAGACTCAAATATAAAACAAAAGTACTATAGTAAAATAAACACATGGGTTATCTCCCAAGAAGTGCTTCCTTTATAGCCATTAAGATGGGCTCAGCAATTTTAATGATGCACTCCCAAGAAATAAGAGTTGAAGCAAAAGAGAGTATCAAAAAGCAAATTCAAAACACATTTAAGTCTAAGAGCATCTCCACTCGTCCCCCCGACGAGGCCCCCGAGCGACGTTTTTCCCATCCGGACGGCAAAATTCGGCCCAGTCGCGCCCCCGGTTCCTCGTTTTCGTCCGGATTTGGGCCTAAATTCATCCGGCGATCCCAGGCCATCCCCGGCCCCCCGGGGACCTATCGGGGACTCCGGACGAGTGAAAAGCGGGGAAGGGCCCAATCTGTCGGTGACTCGACACACGAACCCCACCGCCACCCCTCGTATCTCTCTCGCCGCCGGAACCACCCCGCCGTCTTGTTGCCCAGATTCCACCGTCCCTCCTTCCCCACCTGCCTATATTCCGCCGTCTTTCGACGACGGCCTATCCGGCTGCTCTTCCGCCGGCCTGTTTTCCGACTTTGGCCTGCTCCTCGTCGCTCGCGGCTCGGGTTGCCTCGACCACGCCCGTCAGGTGTTCGTCCATTTGCCTCGCCGGCCATGGACTCGGACGAAGAGGAGGAGCAGATGTTCGTCGAGCTTATGCAAGAAGAGATGGCAGCAGCCGCCCAAGACGACGAGCACATGATGATCCTCGGTTGCTTGGCAAGCATGTACGCCGGACTGGCAACTGGTCGACATGGTGGGTCGGCACCAGGTCGCCGGAAGTGCAAGCCGAGACAACGAATGGAGGGCTACTGCATGTTGTACGCCGACTACTTTGCCGACAATCCATTGCACGGTGAGAGTGTTTTCCGGCGTCGTTTCAGGATGAGCAGAAAGCTATTTCTGCAAATTGTGTATGCCATCCGAGACTTTGATCCCTACTTCAGATGCAAGGCGGATTGCACTGGTTTGGTTGGATTTTCGTCACTGCAGAAGTGCACAGTGGCTATGAGGATGCTGGCGTATGGAGCTCCCGGTGATACTGCAGATGACTATCTTCGGATGGCGGAGTCCACCGCCCTTGATTGTTTCTACCGGTTCTGCAGGGCCGTCATAGCAGTGTTCGGGGACTATTACTTGAGATCACCCACTGTCGAAGACACTCAGAGGATCCTTGCAACAAATGAAGCTAGGGGTTTTCCAGGGATGCTTGGAAGCATTGACTGCATGCATTGGCAATGGAAGAACTGTCCGTTTGCGTGGCAGGGAATGTACAAGGGTCACAAAAAAGGCTGCACTGTGATACTTGAAGCAGTGGCTACCCATGATCTCTGGATTTGGCACTCTTTCTTTGGTATGCCTGGATCCAACAATGACATCAACGTCCTAAACTCCTCCCCGGTCTTTTCCAAGCTTGTTGAGGGTCATGCTCCCCCGGTGGACTATGTGATCAATGGTCGGCACTACAACAAAGGATACTACCTTGCAGACGGTATCTATCCAAAGTGGGCAACATTTGTGAAGACTATCTCGAACCCTAGCACCCCCAAACTTTGCGAGTTTGTCAAGAAACAAGAAGCTTGCCGAAAAGACGTCGAGCGTGCATTTGGTGTCCTCCAGCAGAGATTTGCTGTAATCCGGTTCCCCGCTATGACTTGGTCCAAAGATCAGATGTGGGAGGTGATGAACTGCTGTGTGTGCCTACACAATATGATTATTGAAAATGAGCGAAAGCATCCGGTTCCTCTGGCTGAGCAAGAAGCACCATATGAGAGAGAGGGTCCTCTTGCACAGCCTAATCACCAGGTGCCTCCATCATGGGCCGCCTTCATTGCTATGCGCCAGGAGATTCGAGACTCTACAATGCATCAGCTGCTGCAAGATGATCTGGTGGAGCACATATGGAGGCTCCGAGGCAACGCCAACGCCGACGCCAACTAGTCTGTCTTAATTTGTTTGAAAAAATGTGAAATTGTGTGCTTCATTTGTTTCAGCACTTGTTAAACATTGTACTGATTATCGCCGAATTTGTTTCAGCAATTTTCGTACTCTTGGTCGCCGAACTTGTTAAATTTTATGTTAAAATGGTCGAGGTTGGGGGTTTCCTGCCGGGGGGACGGCTGGAACTTCGGCGCTCCCCAGGCCAAATCTTCCTCCAATCCGGACGAAAATTTCGCCGGATTTGGGCGTGGGGAGCGCCAACGAGTGGGGATGCTCTAACCCACTTCCTATGAAAAGGAATCTTGTAAATAAACAAATTCATGAAGCATAATGCGACAAGCATAGAAAGGCAACACAAACGCAACTTCAAGATTCTCAACATAAAGAGGGGAAACTTAATATTATTAAGGTGCATATAACCATGTTTCCCTCTCTCATAATAACTTTCAGTGGCATCATGAACAAACTCAACACTATAAGTATCACATAAAGCATTCTTATTCACATGCATAAAATTATTACTCTCCACATAAGCATAATCAATTTTATTAGTTGTAGTGGGAGCAAATTCAACAAAGTAGCTATCATTATTATTCTCATCATCAAATATAGGAGGCATAGTATCATCATAATAAACTTTATCCTCCATAGTAGGCGGCACCAGAAGACCACTATCATTATAATCATCATATATGGGAGGCATATCATAATCAACATAAACTTTCTCCTCAATACCCGGAGGGCTAAAGAGATCATTTTCATCAAAACAGACCTCCCCAAGCTTAGAATTTTCTATATCATTAGCAACAATGGTGTTCAAAGCGTTCATACTAATATCATTGCTACTAGCATGCAAATAAGGTTCCATAGGTTTTTTAATTTTCGCAGTAAACCATTCATGTCTTGACTCAGGAAATAGTTTAAAAAGCTCACATATGTTTTCCATTATGCCTTACTAGTGTTTAACAAGAAACCAAAAGATGCAATTGCAGGATCTAAAGGAAATAGCTTCGAGCACACACACAACGGCAACAGAAAAGTACTTAGTTACCTGGGACCGGAGTATGAGTGCCTTTTACCTTTCCTCCCCGGCAACGGCGCCAGAAAAGTGCTTGATGTCTACGGGTGCTTCTATTCTTGTAGACAGTGTTGGGCCTCCAAGAGCAGAGGTTTGTAGAACAGCAACAAGTTTTCCCTTAAGTGGATCACCCAAGGTTTATCAAACTCAGGGAGGAAGAGGTCAAAGATATCCCTCTCAAGCAACCCTGCAATCACGATACAAGAAGTCTCTTGTGTCCCCAACACACCTAATACACTTGTCAGATGTATAGGTGCACTAGTTCGGCGAAGAGATAGTGAAATACAAGTGGTATGAATGAATATGAGCAGTAGTAACGGCGCCAGAAAAGTGCTTGCTGGCGTGCAGTTGATGGTAGTAATATTGCAGGAAGTAAAGATGCAGTAAAACAGTAAACAAGCGATGATTGCAGTATTTGGAAACAAGGCCTAGGGATCATACTTTCACTAGTGGACACTCTCAACATTGATCACATAATAAATAAGTTCTCTTCCTTTGTGCTACATATACTCTTGTTTGATAATGAACACCATTCGTTGTGCAGGGCTACAAGAGCACCTCAATGCCGGAGTTAACAAGCTCCACAACATTCGTCATTCATATTTAAGTAACCTTTAGAGCATAATAGATCTTTGCAATTTAAACCGAGTACTAACATAGCATACACACTGTCACCTTTACACTATGAAGGGGGAATAAATCACATCAATACTATCATAGTAATAATTAACTCCATAACCTACAAGAGATTATGATCATAGCCTACGCCAAGTACTACACGATGCACACACTGTCACCATTACACCGTGAAGGAGGAATAGACTACTTTAATAACATCACAAGAGTAGCACATAGACTAATAGTGATACAAGCTCATATGAATCTCAATCATGTAAGGCAGCTCATGAGATCATTGTATTGAAGTACATAGGAGAGAGATTAACCACATAGCTACCGGTACAGCCCTTAGCCTCGAGGGAGAACTACTCCCTCCTCATGGGAGACAGCAGCGTTGATGAAGATGGCGGTGGAGTCGATGGAGAAGCCTTCCGGGGGCACTTCCCCGTCCCGGCGGCGTGCCGGAACAGAGACTCCTGTCCCCCAGATCTTGGCTTCGCGATGGCGGCGGCTCTGGAAGGTTTCTCGTACCGTGGCTTTTCCGTATCGAAGATTTAGGTCAGGGACCTTTAAATAGGCGAAGAGGCGGAGTCGGAGGGGGTACGGAGCCACCACACAATAGGGTGGCGCGGCCAGGGCCGCGCCGGCCACATGTGTGGGCCCCCCAGGGCTCCCCTCTGGCGGCTCTCGGGTGTTCTGAAAGCTTCGTGGAATTCTAAGATGCTGGGCGTTGATTTCGTCCAATTCCGAGAATATTTCCTTACTAGGATTTCTGAAACCAAAAACAGCAGAAAACAGGAACTGGCACTTCGGCATCTCGTCAATAGGTTAGTTCCGGAAAACGCATCAAAACGATATAAAGTGTGAACAAAACATGTAGGTATTGTCATAAAACAAGCATGGAACATAAGAAATTATAGATACGTTTGAGACGTATCAGAACTGCACAGGGCTTGGGCCGTACATTCACCTCGTTTCACATCATTTCTCATTCTACGGAGGCAGCCTCGGCATAACCCCTATGATGCTTGTTCAGAGGGAACCCATACTAAGATGTATAAACTTCTAGTTAAGCCCTACCCATAATCAGGTATTGTAGGGGTACTCAAAAATTTGAAAGGTATCGCATCCAAACCAATATTAGTTTTATCAAAGTTCACCATATCATTCACAAGTCACCTTCACCTTCCAACTCTTTCAATAGAATGACTTCATCATTCCAAGGTTTTCAAATTCATTTCAAACTCACAAGTTCCCATCTAGAGTAGTCAATTTTATTTATTAGCACTAGCAACTAGTCATGAGGGGTGCTACTTAATGCATAAGCTTCTTAGGCTAAGTTTGATATTCTTGTTCTACTCTATACTTAGACCAAAGTTAACTATAAAAGTAAGCTTTAAATAAACCAAGTAAAAGCTTGGAATGTAAAACTTGGGATAGGATTATTGACATCAAGTAAAGTGGAGTGGTGCCTTGCTCAAGAGAGCTTTGCACTTGCAAGAATATTAGCTTGCCTCGGTTGGTGTACTGGTCAAAGTGGTCTTCCTCCTCTTGATGGTAGACTTCCTCCTCCTGGTACTCTTTGGTGCTAGCGTCTAAAAACGGATACGAGGTAACAATCACCAAACAAGGTTCAAGAGCTATACTAAGCACACACAATGGGTTCACACAACTATTCTAATATCATTATGAAACACATAACTTATTAGTTGCATTTGGTTTTCTTTCTTGAATTTTTTTTCCTCTCATTACATATGTAAATGATAGTTTCCATTTAGTTCTTTGAGGAAATAATTTCCTCTCATTGAATCTTCTTAAGACTTAATTTCCTCAAATAATCATGCATGAAATCATGTTGACCTAAGTCAACCATTCATCATCATCATTTGGGGAAAATGACTTAAATGAGGTAGAATACCTCATACTATTTAACAATACCCAATATGATTTAATATCACCAAGTATTTCAATGTGAGAGTAATTAGACCATGGTCTCAACTTCATATGAAAGTACTTGGGACAAGATTTAAATGAAGCAAAACACTTCATATGATTTACATAATAGTTTTGGACAATATCATTTGACTAAAACAGCCATATAGTCCTTTATTTAAACTAGGCCATGATAACTCAAAGTAACCATACCATATCTTTGCAGAAACAATTAGTGTAAGTGAAATGGGAGCTATGAGAGTTGAAATCAACTTAATATCATTTTTGGTTGATTTTTAATAATTATTTGAAAGTGCAAAAGTCTCTGACTTGTTATTTTTGTTACATTTATTCTACAAAGAAAATCAATGTGAGACCATTGTAGTTGGATCAAGCATTTCATAAGCTTTCCAATAATATAAAATTGGTCCAAAATGGTTTGGTAGATTTTGTTTTATTCCAATTTTAGCAAAGCACCAGTATTTGAATTTGAACTAAAATGAATTAAACCAATTCAAATGTTTGGGCTCTGGCGGGAAAGTTAACGGGCCAGCGAGGGAGAGAGAGAAGTGGGCCGGCCCAGCTTCGTGTCTCACGCGCCGCGGGCCGTCTGACGGTGGGACCTACCTGTCAGCGGGTCTTAAAACCCGAAGCGGTACGGAATGCGGTGGGCCGTTGGATTAAGAGGTGATCGAGCGGCTCTGGGTCGTCGTCGTCATCGACGAGAAGCAGACGCGGGCACGGCGGAGGTAGGGGGTCGACGGCGAGCAGGGACTCCAGCGTGCGGCGGCGTTGATGCAGCTGGTCGTTGTCGACGACGGCGAGCTCAACGGTGGTCGCGGGAGCTCCGGGGATGGACTAATTCGTCGGCAATCTTGCAGGGTACAGGCGGGCTACTCCGGCGCAATTCCAGCGATGGAGGGCCAAATCGAGGAGGGGAAGGGGTATTGGCGTGCGAGAGGAAGTAGGGGAGGCGACTGGTGTGCTGAGATGAAGAAGGGGATGCCTTGGGCATCCCCAAGCTTAGATGCTTGGGTCTTCTTGAAATATGCAGGGATGAACCACGGGGGCATCCCCAAGCTTAGACTCTTCACTCTTCTTGATCACATTATATCACCCTTCTCTCTTGACCCTTGAAAACTTCCGCCACACCAAACTTCTCATAAACTTCATTAGAGGGTTAGTGCATAATCAAAAATTCACATATTCAGAGGTGACATATTCATTCTTAACACTTCTGGACATTGCACAAAGCTACTGAAAGTTAATGGAACAAAGAAATCCATCAAACATAGCAAAACAGGCAATGCGAAATAAAAGGCAGAATCTGTCAAAACAGAACAGTCCGTAAACACGAATTTTTCTGGGGCACTTAACTTGCTCAGATGAAAAATCCCAAATTGAATGAAAGTTACGTACATATCTGAGGATCACGCACGTAAATTGGCAGATTTTTCTGAGTTAACTACAGACAGGGCTGCTCAATTTCGTGACAGTAAGAAATCTGTTTCTGCGCAGTAATCCAAATCTAGTATCAACCCTACTATCAAAGACTTTACTTGGCACAAAAATGCAATAAAATAAAGATAAGTAGATGTTGCTATAGTAGTAACAACTTCCAAGACACAACAAAACAGTAACAAAATAAAAACATGGGTTATCTCCCAAGAAGTGCTTTCTTTATAGCCATTAAGATGGGCTCAGTAATTTTAATGATGCTCGCGCAAGAAATAAGAGTTGAAGTAAAAGAGAGCATCAAGAAGCAAATTCAAAACACATTTAAGTCTAACCCACTTCCTATGAAAAGGAATCTTGTACACAAATAAATTCATGAGGAGCAAAGTGACAAGCATAGGAAGATAAAACACGAGTAACTTCAAGATTCTCAACATAAAGAGGGGAAACTTTATATTATTAAGATGCATATAACCATGTTTCCCTCTCTCATAATAACTTTCAGTAGCATCATGAACAAACTCAACAATATAACTATCACATAAAGCATTCTTATTCACATGCATAAAAGTATTACTCTCCACATAAGCATAATCATTACTATTAATTGTAGTGGGAGCAAATTCAATAAGATAGCCTTCATTATTATTCTCATCACCATAATCATCATATAGGAGGCATATTGTAATCATAATTAATTTTCTCCTCAATAGTAGGTGGACTGAAAATATGATAGTCATCATTGTAATCATCATATATAGGAGGTAAAGTATCATCAAAGTAAATTTTCTCCTCCATGCTTGGGGGACTAAAAATATCATGCTCATCAAAACCAGCTTCCCCAAGCTTAGAATTTTCCATAGCATTAGCAACAATAGTGTTCAAAGCATTCATACTAATAACATTGCCATTAGCATGCATATAAAGTTCCATAGGTTTTTTAATTTTGTCTTCAAACACCTCATGTCCTAACTCAAGATAAATACTATAAAGATATCTAATATTTTTCTTGTTTTCCATTAAGCCTAACTAGTGAAATAAAAACAAGAGACAAAAAGATAAAATTGCAGAATCTAAAGGAGATACCTTCGAGCACTCACACACCGGCAACAGTGCTAGGAAATAGCTTAGTAGTCGGAGGATGTGAATACCTTTTACCTTACCTCCCCGGTAACGGCGCCAGAAAATAGCTTGATGTCTACGTGTGCTTCTATTCTTGTAGACAGTGTTGGGCCTCAAAGATCAGAGGTTTGTAGAACAGCAGCAAGTTTCCCTTAAGTGAATCACCCAAGGTTTATCGAACTCAGGGAGGTAGAGGTCAAAGATATTCCTCTCAAGCAACCCTGCAATTAAGATACAAGAAGTCTCTTGTGTCCCCAACACACCTAATACACTTGTCAGATGTATAGGTGCACTAGTTCGGCGAAGAGATAGTAAAACACAGGTGGTATAGATGGTGGTAATATTGCAGGAAGTAAAGATGCAGTAAAACAGTAAACAAGCGATGTTTGCAGTATTTGGAAACAAGGCCTAGGGATCATACTTTCACTAGTGGACACTCTCAACATTGATCACATAATAAATAAATAACTTCTCCTCACTTGTGCTACATTCACACTCTCATGTTGAATAACAAACACCATTCATTGTGTAGGGCTACAAGAGCTCCCTCAAGCCGGAGTTAACAAGCTCCACAACATTCGGAATTGATATTTAAGTAACCTCTAGAGTGCATAATAGACCGTTGCAATTTAGACCGAGTACTAACATAGCATACACACCATCACCAATAGCTATGAAAGGGGGAATAGATCGCATTAATACTATCATAGTAATAGTTAACTCCATAATCTACAAGAGATTACAATCATAACCTACGCCAAGTACTACATGATGCACACACTATCAACTTTACATCATGGATGAGGAATAGACTACTTTAATAACATCACTAGAGTAGCACATAGATTAATAGTGATACAAAGCTCATGATCACATAAAGATCACACCATGGGAGAGAGAGATGAACCACATAGCTACCGGTAGAGCCCTTAGCCTCGGGGGAGAGCTACTCCCTCCTCATCATGGGAGACAGCAGCGGCGATGAAGATGGCGGTGGTGTCGATGGAGATGGCTTCCGGGGGCAATTCCCCGTACCGGCGGCGTGCCGGAACAGAGACTTCTGTCCCCCGAACTTGGCTTCGCGATGGCGGCGGCTGCATAACTTTTCTCATCCCGTGGCTTATGTTTTTAGGGTTTTCGCGACGGAGAGACTTTATAGGTGGAAGGGCAGCCTCGGAGGGGCAACAGGGTTCCCTCACCACATGGCGGCACGGCCAGGGTGGGACCCGCACCCCCCTATGGTGTGGGTCCCCCTTGGCCCCCCTCTGTCCCCTCTTCGGTGCTCTGGAACCTTCCGTGAAATATAAGATCGTGGGCATTAATTTTGTCCAATTCCGAGAATATTTCCTGTGTAAGATTTCTGAAACCAAAAACAGCAGAAAACAGGAACTGGCACTTCGGCATCTTGTTAATAGGTTAGTTCCGGAAAATGCATCAAAACGATATAAAGTATGAATAAAACATGTAGGTATTGTCATAAAACTAGCATGGAACATCAGAAATTATAGATACGTTGGAGACGTATCAGCTACCATGTGCCAAAGGGTCCCAAGCTTGGCTTTCCATGTGTACATGTCCCAAAAAAACCTAAAACAATGAAAAAATACATTGGTGGAACCTCGCGCGGAGAAATCTAGGTGGCTAGACCCGCCGGGGCACACATACCGCTGTTTTGCGGGGAGGAGGGGGAGAATGACCGCCGGAGCACCGGAATCGCACCAATACTTGCATGTGGGCCTATGATATGCGTGAAAGTGTGGTGGAAGGTGTAATGGTGTAAAATAGATCCCCGGTGATGTGGACATTACCCTTCGGGTAACCAGTATTACGTTACGTCTTACGTCACAACCAGGGGCCCATGAAGATCAACCACCGACCAAGGTGGGCCGTTATGTCGGTTCCAAAGAAGGGTTATTGACGAACAAGGCAAGAAGACGAAGAGAAAGGGAAAGTTTAGATGTAAGAACTCTTTGTAACCTAGTCGAACCGGACAGAACTCTCGAGACCTAGCCTGCAATATAAGGTCCAGGAGAGGGTCTGCCGAGGGACACACAATCACCGTAGCCATAATCACCGCAAGTCTAGAGCTAGGTCATTAGAAATCTTAGCCTCTCGACGAGATCATAGTCAAAGCCTTCGGCTACCCCACTGTAACCCGATAATTTCGATAATCAAGATCAGACAAGAAGGAAGTAAGGGTTTTACCTCACCGAGGGCCCCGAACCTGGGTAAATCTCTCTCCCCATTTGTTTGGTATCCGATGTCTCGTGTCAGCCTGCAGGATTCCGTCAACCCTAAGCTCCAAAAGGTGGGCATTGCCGAGGAGCACTCTCGTCAATTGGCGCCGTCTGTGGGAAACCTGTCGGCACAAGGCATGTCATCGGCAGCTCCGGTCACATCAGCAGCGTTCGTGCTGGCTTCGCCAACACCTTCAAGTCCAAGAAACTCAGTTTGTTGCGGTTCCTTCGAGTTCACACCGCACGCCGAGGCCTCGCGTCCGATCTCTTCGGAGTTACGCGGCAGTATGGATGCAACCTTCGGTGGTGTCCACTTCATCATCGACTCCAGAGGATTTCTTCGACTTCCCAGTTCAAATGTGTCAAGGCTAAGGACTTCGGCTCCAGAAAACACTGTTCCACCAACAGCTTCGGTAGTCTTGCCTGGCGGCGAGAGCAGCCGAAGTTGCTTTGGTAGCAGGGAGGAGCAACGGAAGAGGCGAAGGGATCTACGCCGTGAAGAAGAAGAACGAGCCGCAAGTCGCTTCGTCAGTGCGAAAGAGGATGCTATAACACGCAATCAAGCAAGAACCGCCTCCGTACACCTTATTTATCGGTCACGGAACAGCTTGACGTGCCATGTTATTTGCATTCCTATGTCGACCCAAAGGATAACATCGAGAAGGCCACTCATCTACTCAAAAATTGTCGGCAGTTCCTCGACATTCAAAAATTCTGCGACGAGCTAAGGTGCGAGATAGAGGCAAAAGCCCGTTCGGCAGCAGAAAGGGCAGTAGCTTACAGTTACCCGAAGTAGCAACAATACTTGCCAGAAGAAGATATCTACAACCAACCGAAGGTTACCCTGCCTCTCAAGGGCAATTCAACATGATTCATAAGACTAGCTTTTCAAAGAGAGAAGCCAAGAAGTTTTCGCAGAAGTGGCTATGGCAGAAGTACCCAATTATATTGATTGGTCGGATCAAAACATCCTGTTCAGCAGAGCAGATCACCCGATAGCGTTCCAAGGCCCGGTCACGCCGCCTTAGTTCTTGAAGCACAGATTGGAGGATACAACATGAGCAAGGTGTTCATGGACGGAGGAAGTGGTCTGAACCTGTTATTTGCAAGCACAATGAAGGCAATGGGATTAACGGTCGATATGCTTAAAGAATCTGATACAGGCTTCCATGGCATCATCCCAACCCGACCCGCTTATCCCCTTGGAAAAATTTCATTGGATGTAGTCTTTGGCACCCCTAGCAATTTCAGGAAGGAGAAACTTGAGTTCGAGGTGGTCGATTGGGAATCACAGTACCACGCCATCCTTGGCAGGCCAGCGTTTGCCAAATTCATAGCGGTACCTCATTACGCGTACTTGAAGTTGAAGATGCCAGGAAATAATGGGACAACAATAATTGTTCACGAGAGTTTTTCTCGTTCTGATAACTGCGATAGAGATTTCCAGAAGATCGCTTCAAAGTTTGGAGTCAGGGAAGAACTTAATGCACTCGACGTTGTCACTGATCATACACAGCCACCTGTCAATAATTGGAACGCAAAATCTGATGAATTTGACGTTGCCAAGGAAGCCAAGAAGCATCAAGTGCATCCCTCTGATCCAAAGAAAACGGTCAACACATCGACAGATCTTGCTACCGCATAGGAAAGCGCACTCATCGAGTTCCTCTGTGAGCGCTGGGAAATATTTGCATGGGAACCATCCGACATGCCAGGTATTCCCAGGGAACTCGCTGAGCACGCCCTCAATGTTGACCCCAAAGCTAAACCTGTACAGCAGACATTACGTCATTTCTTAGAACCAAAAATAAAAGCTATTGGCGAAGAAGTTAATCGGCTCTGCAAGGCTAGTTTTATTCGGGAGCTCAAGGAAGCCGAATGGGTAGCTAACCCAGTCATGGTGCCAAAGAAAGATACGACAATTCTTCGTATGTGTGTCGATTACATAAGCCTCAATAAGCATTCCCCAAAGGATCATTTTCCGTTGCCTCGCATCGATCAAATAGTCGACTCTACAACAGGCTGCGATCTTCTCTCCTTTCTCAATGCTTACTCGGGATATAATCAGATCAAGCTCAAAAAAGAAGACCAGGAGTTAACTGCATTCATAACTCCGCATGGCGTTTACTGTTACAATGTCATGACCTTTGGATTGAAAAATGCAGGTGTAACCTATCAGCGGTGCATGCAAGCCTGCCTTGGAGAGCAAATTGCCGAAATATTGAGGTTTATATCGACGACATCATCGTCAAAACCAGAAACGCGACTACTCTCATTGATGATTTGAGAGAAACTTTTAACAACCTCGACAGATACAAAATCAAGTTGAATCCGAAGAAATGCTTCTTCGGGGTACCAGGAGGCCAAGTACTCGGGTACTTCATTTCAGCCAGAGGGATAGAAGCTAACCCTTTGAAAATCAAAGATGTTCTTGACATGGAACCGCCAAAGAGTCTACAGCAGGTGCAGCAGTTGGCAGGACGATTGGTAGCACTTAGTAGATTTATTACAAAACTGGGAGAAAAGGCCTTACCATTTTACCAGCTGATGAAGAAATCTGAGAAGTTCGAGTGAACAGCAGAGGCACAGGATGCTTTCGACAACTTAAGGAAGGTCCTGTCAACCTCTCCAGTCCTCGTGACTCCACAGGACAAGGAGCCAATGCTGCTCTATATAGCTGCAACCGTACAAGTTATCAACACTGTGCTTGTCGTCGAACGCGCAGAGGAAGGGAAAGTCCATGGCGTGCAACGTCTCGTTTACTACCTTAGCGAGGTACTTACACTGGCGAAACAGTGATATCCTCATCACCAGAAGTTGGCATATGCCGTATGGAGGACATCGCGCAAATTACAGCATTTCTTCGCAGAGCATCTGATCATCGTTGTCACCGAAGCCCCATTGAAGAACATACTTACCAACCCAGAGGCTACATGCAAAGTATCTCAATGGGCTATCGAGTTAGCACCGCATGATATTTCTTATGTTAACCGAACAGCAATCAAATCCAAGGTTCTTCCCGATTTCTTGGTTGATTGGATCCAGTCACAAATCCCGGTAGCACCCGACATGTCAGGGTCTTGGATGATGTATTTTGACGGATCTAAGCGAAGCACAGGTGCAGGGGCCGGAGTAGTGCTAATCTCGCCACAAGGAGACAAAATGAGATATGTTCTAAGAATTAATTTTTCATTGCCAACAAATAATGAAGTAGAATACGAAGCACTATTACACGGGATGCGTATGGCCAAAGCATGTGGAGCCACTCATCTGGATATCTATGGAGATTCAAATCTTGTGGTTCGGTAGTCGATGAATTTATGCGACGCTATCAGCGACAACATGATTTCTTATCATCAGTTGTATCAATCAATGGAAGCCAAATTTGAAGGCTGCGAGCTAAAACACATCGGCAGAGCTAGCAACGAGGAAGCTGACGCTTTGGCTAATATAGGTTCCACATGCTCCTCTATTCCAGATGGAGTCTTCTATGAAGTAATTACTCAAAGGTCCATTAAAGAAAAAACTTTGGCACCTCCAGAAGTGTCGGCTACTGAGCCGGGGGATATGCTCCAGGAAGCTGCCAAAGATATCATTGATAAATCTAAAAAGCAAGTTCTTCTTCTCGAGCCTTTATGGACCGAACCTTTTCTGGCGTATTTGATGGAACAACGATTACCAGATGGTCCGACGGAAGCTAAACGCATCGTGCGTCGATCTAAGGCCTTTGTCATAGTGGATGGTGACCTTTATAAGCAGAGCATCTCCGACATCTTCCAACGGTGTATCGCCATCGACGATGGAAAAGCTCTATTGCGATAAATACACGAAGGGACATGTGGTCATCATGCAAGCAGTAGGGCACTTGTGGCCAAAGCTTTCAGAGCTGGGTTTTATTGGCCAACAGCAGCAGCCGATGCAAGAGACTTAGTTCGGAAGTGCGACCCTTGTCAATGTTATGCGCCAAAACCACATGCACCTGCCGCGGATCTAATGACAATACCTTTGGCCTGGCCCTTTGCACAATGGGGGCTTGATCAAGTTGGTCCACTGCCGAGATCATCGCCTGGTGGTCATACTCATCTATTGGTAGCAATTGATAAATTCACCAAATGGATCGAGGCCATACTAGTCACTAATCAGACATCCAAAAATGTTGTCAAATTCTTCAAAGGAATAACTTGTCGTTTTGGTGTGCCTCATAGCATCATTACAGACAACGGAACTAATTTTGATTCTAAGGAATTCCATCACTTCTGCGACAACAATGGTATCAAGCTCAAATTTGATTCGGTTGCGCATCCTCAGACCAACGGGCAAGTAGAAATGATCAATGACCTAATATGTGATGGCTTTAAAAAGCGCCTTACGGGTGCAGCCGGAGCTTGGGTCGAAGAGTTACCGTCAGTACTCTGGAGTTTACGGACTACACCAAATAGGTCAACGCAATATACTCCATTTCTCCTCGTTTACGGAGCCGAAGCAGTTCTGCCAGCCAACGTTTGCTTTGAAGCACCTCGGGTGGTTGCATATACAGAGGCAACCTCTGTTCACGCACTACAAGATGGTGTGGATCTTTTTGATGAGGCTCGAGACATCACCTTAGCCAGAACAGCAGTATATCAGCAGGCAATACGGAATTACCACAGTCGAAGAGTTCGCACTCGAAGCTTTAGCGTTGGCGATCTAGTACTGCGGTTGAAGCAAGAAAGATCCTTGAAAATTCAATCTCCATGGGAAGGACCGTTCATCGTCACTGAAGTCATACTAGGAGGAGCTTATCGCCTCAAGAATCCTACTTCGGGAAAAGATGTTGGGAACCCATGGAACGTTGCACACTTACGACGATTTTATGCATAGAACTCGATGTTTTTCTTAATTGCATGGAGGCTTCTTAGCCTGTTACATATTATGAATAAAACTTCTGGTTCAGCTTACATTGTAATCTCTTCACTCGAACAAATGTTCAGGCTTCTTTTATCGACTACAACTCCCATCGGGAGTTTCGGCTAAATTACGCGTCATAAGCCTACCCGGCAATACTCGGGGGCTGCAAACAACTATTACAATATCGATAATTAATTAATACTCCCATCGGGAGCTATGGTTATCGATGTATTGTGGTTTTTTCTGGCAATACTCGGAAACCATAAGTATTTATCAAAAAATAAATTCCATCCAAGCCTCAAATAAATTTACGAGTGCTGCAGTTGATGGAAACAATACAACTTACAAAAGGCTCATATCGGTGCACCGTGTTACGAAGCCAAATGAAAAAGCGCCTAAATCCCTCGTTTATTCGAAGGGTGTCGCTCTTACAAAACATAGAAAGTGACTCTGCAAAAATTGTGATTACAACGGGGTAGTCGAGTGAGCAAACTGACCTGATCACTCAGTTGCCTTCGACAAAATATTTCAGCTGGACTTACAGTTCAACAATTCATAATGATGTTTAAAAAGAACATCAAATACATACAGTATTACTCCTTGCAACGCAAGGTTATCATAAAAGGGAGAAGTTCCTTACAAAACTTTACTATGTGCAAGAATACTTAAAATTTATATCATGGCAAGGTCCCTTGATCTTCCAGATTCTTCAAATCTCTTTCGATACCTGCTTCCATCCTAGAAACAATAATATAAGCAGGATTCCTAGCTATGGGATAATATTGATCTAATATTACATTAGCATTGGCTATGGATTCTAAATCCATGGTCTGATGGCATGCTAAAACTGAAGCAAGTGCAAGCTTGGCTCCAGCAAGAAGTTTTTTGTGCACCAAAGATCGAATTCTAGCTGGAGTCTTGAATCGATTGAATAAAGCAGACAAAGTTTCGGGTGCTAGATCCAATGGAAAGATAGTTTTCCGTACCATGGTTAGATGAGCATGGTACTTGTCGAAGTAATAGTGAACTTTCTCAGCTTGGTACTCAAATTTTGGCCTTCGACTGGTTGGACCACAGTACACACTTCGGGTGAGTAATGTTGGTCATCGCTGCAATCTTCTCATGGATTCGCCTATTCTCTTCTGATTCATCGGAAGCAATGACTTTTGAAGACAAAGAACAAGTTACAGAGTATTATTCAAATATCAAGTGAGAACCAAAAAGAAGTGGCTGACTGCTTACAGCTTAAGCTCTCGATAGCCACACGAAGATGATCTAAAGCATGTTGTTCGACCGCATCAGCAATTTTGCTCTTCTTCTTCACCAAAGCTGCCATAGTATGAAGACCAGTTATGTCTTTATTCAGCCAAGAAATTTGATCGCGCAAGCGGCGCACAAGCTCTGATTCATCAAATGCAGAAGATTTCAAAGAACGTTCAACACGAGAAGAAGTCAAAGGAATCTGCAACGACACATTTAATATACATTCTCAGAAGGACATCGATAAAAGGCGGAAAACTCCCATCGGGAGCGCACAAAACATGTCATTCAAAAGATTGGTAAATGCTGACAACAGAGCCAGCTTAATTCAGTACAGGTTAAAATTCGAATGTATCTGGGTTACAACTAAAAACTAGTAGGCTAGGCTTAATCAAGCTTGTGCTGATGAACTTGGTGCAGCTTCAGATGCAGTTTTCTTCTTGTCCTCTTCAACCAATTTAAGGAGTCGATTGGCGCACAACACTGAGGATTGCTTGATAGGTTCAAGGTTGACAAGAAAATTATCGGCATCTACTGGTAGTGCCTTGGATAGCTTCTCCAGCTTAGAACCAAGTCCGTGCCCCATCAAAAGCTGGAAAGTAAGGACTGCTCCGTAAAGACGAGAGCGTCGCTTCAATACCTCTATGGCTTCCGAGGAGTCGACGAAGAAAGTATCTGCCATTACTCCAAGAGTCTTGTTTTGATCCAACTTCGGGAACATCATCGAAAATAGTCTCGACAAAGCCCCCTTGGTCTTATTCAAGAGATCTTGGAGATGGTTGCTAGATTCAGTTGCAAATGAAAGAGCATCCGACATCGAGTCCACCCGAAAATTGTTGTACGATCGACATGCATGTCGGCAGTACCTGGGAAATTATGGAAAAGCAGCTCATCGCATCAGGAAGATATTCTGGAAAAGTACCATACAAGTACGAAGGAAACTTATTTAGCAAACTCGTGATAGACTCTCGAAGGCACCTTCCTTTTCATCAGTTTCAATGAAAGCCTTGTGCCTTGCCTCCTACTCGTCCTTCATTTTCTTCCTCAACTTCTTCAGCTCGTCCTTCAGGATTATGTTTTCGTTTTGAGTGTCGGCTGTAAGCCTGTTAGCTTCTAGCACTTGATCAGCCGAAGTCTTAACAGCCTTGCGAAGCTGGACGTTCTCTGACTCCAGTCGAGTAAATTGATCAGCAAAATCTGCCACAGCGTCAACTGTGGCAAAAATCGGCTAGAGCAAGAAAATAAAAAAATTATGTCAGAAAATATAGCAGATGTATCTTAGCCTATATTTGGTCCTTTTCAAAGAGCCAAACATCGGCTCGGGGGCTAGTGGATACTATGCCAGATATTATGTACTAAAAATAAATGCTTACGTGATCACAAGAAGCTAGAGGAGCGGAGGTGCTTGCCAAAGGATTAACTGTTGAAAGAGGAACTTTGGCCACAACCGTTCTTGGTGGAAGAGTGGCCATCGATCATTTTCAGCATTCGAAGGCATTGACTCCTTTGCAGACTCTACCTTGTTAGATAATATTTTAGCCCTCTTTGAGAGAGGGACGTCGTCATCCTCCTCAGAGCTCGATGATACGTCTCCAACGTATCTATAATTTCTTATGTTCCATGCTAGTTTTATGACAATACCTACATGTTTTATTCATACTTTATATCGTTTTGATGTATTTTCTGGAACTAACCTATTAACAAGATGCCGAAGTGCCCGTTCCTGTTTTCTGCTGTTTTTGGTTCCAGAAAGGCTGTTCGGGCAATATTCTCGGAATTCGACGAAACAAAAGCCAAACATCTTATTTCACCGAGACGGACCAGAACACCGAAGGGGAGCCGGAGAGGAGGCCCAGGGCCCCCACACCATAAGGTGGCGCGGGTGGCCCCCTGGCCGCGCCCAGATGTGGGGAGGGAGCCCCCTGGCTCCCCCGACGCCGCCTCTTCGCCTATAAAATCCCTCGCGACCTAAAAACCCGATACCAATTGACGAAACTCCAGAAAGACTCCAGGGGCGCCGCCGCCATCGCGAAACTCCGTTTCGGGGGACAGAAGTCTCTGTTCCGGCACGCCGCCGGGACGGGGAAGTGCCCCCGGAAGTCATCTCCATCGACGCCACCGCCTCCATCATGCTCCGTGAGTAGTTCCCCCATGGACTACGGGTTCTAGCTGTAGCTAGTTGGTACTCTCTTTTCCATGTACTTCAATACAATGATCTCATGAGCTGCCTTACATGATTGAGATTCATCTGATGTAATCGGTGTTGTGTTTGTTGGGATCCGATGGATTGTTACATTATGATTAGTCTATCTATATAAGTTTGTGAAGTTATTGTTGCTGCAATCTTGTTGTGTTTAATGCTTGTCACTAGTGCACGAGTGGCATGATCTTAGATTTAATCTCTATAATTATTGTTTAGATTGTATCTACAAGTTGTTTGCACATGTCTATGTCCGGAACCCGAGGCCCCAGAGTGACAGCAACTGGGATAACTGGAGGGGAAGGCTTAGATATGAGGATCACATGTTTTCACCAAGTGTTAATGCTTTGCTCCGGTGCTCTATTAAAAGGAGTACCTTAATTACCAGTAGATTCCCTAGAGGCCCGGCTGCCACCGGCTGGTAGGACAAAAGATGTTATGCAAGTTTCTCATTGCGAGCACGTATGACTATATATGGAAAACATGCCTACATGATTAATAGACTTGATGTTCTGTCTTAATGGTATTTCAATCCTATCAATTGTCCAACTGTAATTTGTTCACCCAACACTTGTTACTTGTTATTTGAGAGTTACCACTAGTGTAGATAGCTGGGAACCCCGGCCCATCTCTTATCATCATATACTCGTTCTATATGTCATTGGAAGTAGTATCAACTATTTTCTGCCATTGCCTCGTATTCTTTATTCTTTATTTCTTTGTATTCTTGTTACTATTGCTCTCATATTACTGCTGCTTTCATATCACCCCTGTTACTAGTGCTTTTCCAGGTGCAGCTGAATTGACAACTCAGTTGTTAAGGCTTATAAGTATTCTTTACCTCCCCTTGTGTCGAATCAATAAATTTGGGTTTTACTTCCCTCGAAGACTATTGCGATCCCCTATACTTGTGGGTTATAAAGACTATTTTCTGACGCCGTTGCCGGGGAGGCATAGCTCTACTCATAAGTTCACCTGGGGAGTACACTCTACCTCTCTCTCTCTGTTTTTATTTTGTTTTGTTTTGTTTTGCTTAGTTTACTTTTGTCTAGTTTGTTTTTGTCTTGTTTTATTTTTCTTATATACCCAAAAATCCATAAAAATTTGAAAAACCGAAAAATTAAAAACTGTTGTTATGGAAGAACCCACAACCTGTATGGAGCTTATAGAATTATATATGAATTATAGAGAATCAAGAAAGGGTAAAGTCATGAGTACCGTGTTAGAAAAATTGAATACAATTGCTAAAATTTGCTTAAACGCCATGATATAAATTGTTGCATAGAACAGGATACTAAACATCTTAAATTCCAATGTGGCTTTAGTAAAGAAGTTTTAATTGCAAACTATCATTGGAATAACTATATTCATCTTGGATTTGAAGAAGTAGAACAATTTGTTTTATTTATGGGAGCTTCTGAAATAGAATCCTTCATGTCTAAAAATTATGAAACCTGTGTTGCTTGTAATGATCTTAAAGATTATGTCTCTTCTATCCTTAATTTTTGCATAGAAAGTTACAGTGATAATCCTTATATCATTGATTATAAAGAGAGACTCATTAATGCACAAGAATGCACTCACAATTTGCAGGAACCTGTGAAAGAAGAAATTGATGAACCTGAAAGCTCATTGGATGAAAAAGAGGAGGAAATTGATGAACCTGAAAGCTCATTGGATGAAAAAGAGGAGGAGAGTGATGAACAAAAGGAGGAAGAATGGATTAGCTACCCATGCCAACCTTCTAATGAGAGTAACTCTTTATCTCTTACACTATTTGATTGTCCTCCATTCTTACCAAAGGAGGATGAATGTTATGTTCCTGTGGATTCTCTTGAAATATTCCCTATGAGTAAAACTTGTGAGAATAATTATGCTACTGTTATCTATGATAATCCATGCTATTTTGGTAAATCTTATGATAACGCTTTGTTTGTGCCTGATATCGAAATGCATGGTACTAAAGAGTTTTGCTTAGCAAATGTTTATGATAAAGCTCTAGATGATGGTCCTATGTTACTTGATAATATTAATTATACCACTAATGAAAATGGGATTGAAAAAGTCTTGACTTTATCTAGGAGTCCCATATCTCTTGAGATTGATCAATCATCCTGTTATATTATTGATAAAAGTGGGTTTGAACGTTTTAATCCCACTATTTTTGAGCTTGATAAAAATTATGTGTTTGTAGATCATGAAAAGCATGCTGTATGTGATAGTTATATTGTTGAGTTTATTCATGAAGCTACTGGAAATTATTATGAGAGAGGAAAATATGGTTGTAGAAATTTGCATGGTACTAAAACACCTCTCTATATGCTGAAACTTTTGAAGTTGCTCGTGTTTTATCTTCTTATGCTTGTCACTTGGTTCTTCATGAATTTATTTGTGTACAAGATTCCTATGCATAGGAAGTGGGTTAGACTTAAATGTGTTTCGAACTTGCTTTTTGATGCTCTCTTTTGCTTCAACTCTCATCCTTATGTGAGCATCATTAAAATTGCTGAGCCCATCTTAATGGGTATAAAGAAAGAACTTCTTGGGAGATAACCCATATCTTTATTTTGCTACTGTTTTGTTGTGTCTTGGAAGTTGTTACTACTGTAGCAACCTCTCCTTATCTTTATTTTATTGCATTGTTGTGCCAAGTAAAGTCTCTAATAGATTGTTGATGCTAGATTTGGATTTCTGCGCAGAAATAGATTTCTATCTGTCACGAATTTGAGTAGGTCTGTCTGTAGGAAACTCACAAAAATCTGCCAATTTTCATGCGTGTTCCTCAGATATATACGCAACTTTTATTAGTTTTGAATTTTCTGATTTGAGCAACGGAAGTACCTCTTAAAAATTCGTCTTTACTGTCTGTTCTGTTTTGACAGATTCTGTCTCTGTTTTTTGCATTGTCTCTTGTGGACTTTAAGTAAGGCTTTCTAGACGTGGAGAGCTGTAGCTAATGTTTTATTGAGTTCTTGCAATGTGTCACTATAGGACCAAAGTGGATTAATTTTTTTTGAGTACTAACCCCTCTAATGAAGTTTATGAGAAGTTTGGTGTGGCAAAAGTTTTCAAGGGTCAAGAGAGGAGGATGATATATGATCAAGTAGAGTGAAAAGTCTAAGCTTGGGGATGCCCCCGTGGTTCATCCCTGCATATTTCAAGAAGACTCAAGCATCTAAGCTTGGGGATGCCCAAGGCATCCCCTTCTTCATCAACAAATTATCAGGTCATCTCTAGTGAAACTATATTTTTATTCTTCCACATTATATGTGCTTTACTTGGAGCGTCTGTGTGCTTTTATTTTTATGTTTGAATAAATTCGGATCCTAGCAATCCTTGTGTGGGAGAGAGACACGCTCCGCCTTTTTCATATGAACACTGGTGTTCTTAGCTTTATTTTAATGTTCATGGCGGAGTTGAAAACCGCAGCACTTGTTGTTATTTGGTTGGAAACAGAAAATGCTTCATATTGTCTTGAATAATTTGATACTTGGCAATTGTTTTGAGCTCTCAAGTAGATCATGTTTAAGCTCATGCACCATGTAGTTTAAACCTATTAGTGGAGAACTACCGTAGAGCTTGTTGAAATTTGGTTTGCGTGATTGGTCTCTCTAAGGTCTAGATATTTTCTGGTAAAAGTGTTTGAGCAACAAGGAAGACAGTGTAGAGTCTTATAATGCTTGCAATATGTTCTTATGTAAGTTTTGCTGTACCGGTTCATACTTGTGTTTGCTTCAAACAACCTTGCTAGCCAAAGCCTTGTACTGAGAGGGAATGCTTCTCGTGCATCCAAAACCTTGAGCCAAAACCTATGCCATTTGTGTCCACCATATCTACCTACTATGTGGTATTTCCTGCCATTCCAAGTAAATACTTCATGTGCTACCTTTAAACAATTCAAAAGCTATTATCCCTTATTTGTGTCAATGTTTTATAGCTCATGAGGAAGTATGTGGTGTTTTATCTTTCGATCTTGTCATTTACTTCGGACAGACTTTCACCAATGGACTAGTGGCATATACATCCGCTTATCCAATAATTTTGCAAAAAGAGCTGGCAACGGGGTGCCCAGCCCCAATTAATTAACTTGCATTAATAATTCTCTTCACATGTTTTGCCCTGATCTATCAGTAAGCAACTTAATTGTGCAAATAGACACTCCTCCATGGTATGTGAATGTTGGAAGGCACCCGAGGGTTCGGTTAGCCATGGCTTGTGTAAGCAAAAGGTTGGGAGGAGTGTCATCCATAAATAAAACTAAAGTACATGTATAAACAAAAGAGAAGAGGGATGATCTACCTTGCTGGTAGAGATAACATCCTTCATGGGAGCCGCTCTTGAAAGTCTGGTTGATAAGGTAGTTAGAGTACCCACTACCATTCGTTGACAACAACAAACACCTCTCAAAACTTTATTTGTATGCTCTCTATATGATTTCAAATCTTAAAAAGCTCTAGCACATGATTTAATCCCTGCTTCCCTCTGCGAAGGGCCTTTCTTTTACTTTATGTTGAGTCAGTTTACCTACTTCCTTCCATCTTAGAAGCAAACACTTGTATCAACTGTGCATTGATTCTTACGTACTTGCTTATTGCACTTATTGTGTTACTTTGCGCTGACAATTATCCATGAGATATGCATGTTGAAAGTTGAAAGCAATTGCTGAAACTTAATCATCCTTTGTGTTGCTGCAATGCCTTTACTTTGAATTTATTGCTTTATGAGTTAACTCTTATGCAAGACTTTTTGATGCTTGTCTTGAAAGTACTATTCATGAAAAGTTTGCTATATGTTATCTATTTGTTAGCAAACTATAGATCATTGCCTTGAGTCACTTCATTCATCTCATATGCTTTACAATAGTATGATCAAGATTATGTTAGTAGCATGTCACTTCAGAAATTATTCTTTTTATCGTTTACCTACTCGAGGGCGAGTAGGAACTAAGCTTGGGGATGCTTGATACGTCTCCAACGTATCTATAATTTCTTATGTTCCATGCTAGTTTTATGACAATACCTACATGTTTTATTCATACTTTATATCGTTTTGATGTATTTTCCGGAACTAACCTATTAAAAAGATGCCGAACTGCCAGTTCCTGTTTTCTGCTGTTTTTGGTTCCAGAAAGGCTGTTCGGGCAATATTCTCGAAATTCGACGAAACAAAAGCCAAACATCTTATTTCACCGAGACGGACCAGAACACCGAAGGGGAGCCGGAGAGGAGGCCCAGGCCCCCCACACCATAAGGCGGCGCGGGTGGCCCCCTGGCCGCGCCCAGATGTTGGGAGGGAGCCCCCTGGCTCCCCCGACGCCGCCTCTTCGCCTATAAAATCCCTCGCGACCTAAAAACCCGATACCAATTGACGAAACTCCAGAAAGACTCCAGGGGCGCTGCCGCCATCGCGAAACTCCGTTTCGGGGGACAGAAGTCTCTGTTCCGGCACGCCGCCGGGACGGGGAAGTGGCCCCGGAAGTCATCTCCATCGACGCCACCGCCTCCATCATGCTCTGTGAGTAGTTCCCCCATGGACTACGGGTTCTAGCTGTAGCTAGTTGGTACTCTCTTTCCCATGCTTCAATACAATGATCTCATGAGCTGCCTTACATGATTGAGATTCATCTGATGTAATCGGTGTTGTGTTTGTTGGGATCCGATGGATTGTTACATTATGATTAGTCTATCTATATAAGTTTGTGAAGTTATTGTTGCTGCAATCTTGTTGTGTTTAATGCTTGTCACTAGTGCACGAGTGGCATGATCTTAGATTTAAGCTCTATAATTATTGCTTAGATTGTATCTACAAGTTGTTTGCACATGTCTATGTCCGGAACCCGAGGCCAAGTCATCCTCTTCAGCAAAGAGTCTTGACGATCCCTTTGTAACTTGAGGAGACAAAATTTCTCGAGAAGGTGCAGGAGAAGCTGCTGCGTCAGCATCATCATCTTGTCCGCTGGGACTCGACTCCGCCGTTGTCATCAAATCTTCGTTGATCTTCCTGTGGCGCATAGACTTGACGAGAGCATCGTCCTCGGGGGCTTCATCGCCCAGAGCATCGCTATCCTCAAAAATGTTCTGGTCATCCTCAGTCTCTTCGGAAGCATCATCATCCTCTGGAGCTACCCTGCTTTCGGGTGTAGGTGGATAACATTGAGCAACAGTGGAAGCCTGTCGAAAGAAAAGCAATGAGTCTTGGATTCAGAAATAAACACAACATCGGATGCAAAGACAAATGAGATTACCTCAGAAGGAAGGTGCTTAAGGTCAAGAGGAGGGCGAGCCGAAGTCATAACTATGATGTCTCTCCGGCTGAGACAAGTTAGACGCCGCACCTCATCTCGAAGATCCTCTTCAGATAAATCAGTTGGGCCGATCCTTGATTTGTCCGTTACACCAGTGTACATCCATAGCTGATGAGCCCTTGACATCACTGGCTGCACCCGACGCTTCAGAAACACTAAGACCACTTCAGTGCCGCACATCGTCTGGCCTCCTGCATTCTTTAGGTCCAAGACATTTTCATACAGTTCATCAGCTATTGCGCTTTCTTCGGCAGTCAGAGTGTTTTGCCAGGATTTCTTCGGCACGGCAGCAAGAACATCTTCGAATGGTGGCAGATTGGAGCGCCGTCCTGATGCCGGGATGTCCCGGAGATAAAACCACTTCTGTCGCCAGCCTTGGACTGACTCCTTCATCGGGTAGTTGAGTAGTTAACCTCCTTCTTGATGATGAAGCCGACGCTGCCGACAACAGGAGGGCCGTCATTGCCATTGTGGCGCTTGACGTAGAAAATCTTCCTCCACAAACCCCAGTGGGGGTCAATGCCAAGGAAGGCCTCACACAAGGTGATGAATATTGAGAGATGGAGAATAGAATTGGGAGTCAGCTGCCAAAGCTGAATCCCGTAGAAGAAAAGGAGAGAACGTAGAAATTCGTGGGCGGGGGGAGAAAGTTCACGATACAGAAAGGCAGCAAACATAACAGTAAAACCTTTCGGAGGCCTTGGGTGGGAAGCAGAACATGGATGAGCAAAGTCAGATTTGGCAGATGAGATGAGGCCGAGCGTCCACATCTTGTTCTCCTCACGTTTGGAGATGGTGGACGCAGACCAGTCAAGACCGACCTTGGCTGCGCTTGCAATAGCACTGGAGCCGGCGGGTCCCTTCTTCTTGCCCATGGTCGATGAGCTCGTAGAAGCAGGGGCAATGGCAAGGAGGAGGCAAGGAAGAAGATGAGCAGTATGGAGACGTAAAAAGTAAAAACATGAAAAGGTTCCCTATTTATAACAGGGAATGACTGGGGATCATAGCCGTTACTTTGGCAATCGTGGGAAGATGGGCGAGAATCCAGTCGTACACGTGTCAAGAAGGAGAGTTAAAACCGGCGGCCCATTAGTCCCACTACGTGAGGAAATTCAGGAGGCACCTCGGTCAACACGCAAGGACTAGCGATTGCGTAACTAACGCGCAGAAGTAGGGGGGCTGTCAGGTCACGTCCTGTCAATCGAACCGCCGCAGTAACGATGTCATCGATGATGTCACAAAGAGTATCGACTCGTCATGAAGCATCCGAAGGAAATTAAAACATTGAGTTGCTTGACTTGAGTCTACACACGATTGCAAGCATCCGTGCTTAGACACGGGGCTACTCCCATCGGGAGCGCTGGACGCGCACCCGATAAAAACTACGGACTCGAAGATTTCAAAAAATCCAGGATCATGCGCGGAGACTTGATTCTGAGTAGAGTAACGTTGTTTGCCATCGGCAGTTAACCAGCATGGATTTATCGAGTAAAACTGGGCACATTACTCAAAATCCTTTACGTACTATCAAAAGGCAGTTTGCAGAAAAAGATGTCGAAGACCCGATATAAAAAAGATGTCGAATGACCATGCCAGTTTGCAGAAAACATCGGTAGCCTAAAAACATTCGAGTAGTATAACTTGAGTCTACAGACGGTTGCAAGCATCCGTGCCTATACTCGGGGGCTACTCCCATCAGGAGCGATGTACGCGCACCCGAAAAAAATGGTCTTTCTGTTTCAAAGAAGTCAAGATCTTCCGGCAATTATGGATGTTCGACAGAAGACAATTTCAGTCCCTGCCCGAAGCTTTACTTGGCCAGCCCTCGGGGGCTACTAATGTGGGCATTACCCTTCGGGTAACCAGTATTACGTTACCCCCTACGGCCCAACCAGGGGCCCATGAAGATCAACCACCGACCAAGGTGGGCCGTTATGTCGGTTTCAAAAAAGGGTTCTTGACGAACAAGGCAAAAAGACGAAGAGACAAGGAAAGTTTAGATGTAAGAACTCTTTGTAACCTAGTCGAACCCGGACATAACTCTTGAGACCTGGCCTGCAATATAAGGGCCAAAAGAGGGTCTGCCGAGGGACACACAATCATCGTATCCATAATCACCGCATCTAGAGCTAGGTCATTAGAAATCTTAGCCTCTCGACGATATCATAGTCAAAGCCTTCGGCTACCCCATTGTAACCCGATAATTTCGATAATCAAGATCAGACAAGCAGGAAGGGTTTTACCTCACCGAGGGCCCTGAACCTGGGTAAATCTCTCTCCCCGTTTGTTTGGTATCCGATGTCTCGTGTCAGCCTGCAGGATTCCGTCAACCCTAAGCCCCAAAAGGTGGGCATTGCCGAGGAGCACTCTCGTCACCCGGTGTGACGTTTCTCACATTCGGGCGATAACACTTAGCAGATTGTCGGAAGCGCGGATTTCTCCGAAACCCTCATATATGTGGGGGGATGAAAATGGAGAGTACTTTTGTATTGCAAATAGTATGGGTATATACACATTGTCTTAAGTAACACTGATAAATAGTCAACAAAAAGTAAAACTAATTAAAAAAATAAATATGAGTATTAGATAAAATAAAATAGAAATAAAAACAAAGAAAAATGTCATATGGCGCACGGCAAAGGGAAGAACGCACGGCAAAGGCTGCGTTGCCATGCATTCCAGCTGTGCGCACGGCAAAGGGTGAGGCACGACAATGCCCAGCACCCAGGGCGGAGCTGGAGAGAACATGTCCCTGATGCACACCTAAGCTTGAAGCCTTTTTTACTTATATTTCTGCCTCCCTGATGCACGTTTCGATGCCTAACCTGATGCACTACCTCTAATTTAGCTCATAAGTAGTAGTAAAAAAAATCTTACCCTGTGCATCAGGGTCAACACAAGCAGATCCGCCCCTGCCAGCACCGTTGCCGTACGTCAAATTTTTGCCGTGCGCTGTCTTACTTCTTTGCCGTGCTGGGTTTCCTTGCCGTGCGCTCGTGCCTGTTTTTGCCGTGCCTTTGTTCTTTGCCGTGCATTTTTTTGGTGTGCACGGCAAAAATTTCTTTGCAGTGTCTGGGCTCACGGCAACGCCTGTTTTTCGTAGTGATTACTCTACGAAAAGAAGAGATGCGGAGAAAATACCCAAATGCCCTGCTTTTCAACTGGTCGTGCTTGAACTAGAGAAGGTAGTTTGCATGCAGCAAACATGGAACTTATATTTGAGCATAACTGTCGCTTCGCACTCGGATTCAGAAATTCTGCTGTGCACCTCCTACTAGCATAGACGTGCTTCATTTCCATCACCCTTTTGTGGAGTAGATGGAGTACATCTTTCCGTAACAACTGATCTCTTCATACATCTAATCAAACACATCGAATACACCCCCTATTGTTGGAGTTTTTTTTTTACCTTCATACATCTAATCAGACGAGAAGACGGCGACCCGATCACCAGTTCACCACCACCACAAAATATCCAGAAATGGTTCGTGGTGGAGAATTTTACGGTTTCCATTAGAACCTGAGTGGATTCCCCGTCAGAGGAAAACCCTGTTCTTACGTTTAGTCGAGCAGCCTGGTGATTAGACAATGGACTCGCCCGACACGGCGCTCCGGATTTCAACTCCGGGTCACGGCGGCGTCTTTCGACTGTCGCCGTCGTGACTTCACCGCCTCACCTCACAATCTCCATTGGCCTACCTAGTTTTCTGATCGACCGGTCAGCCTCATCTCGAGTCAGAGGCCACACGAATAAAATCATTCCGCTGGCGGCAAAGGTCAAATCGAATCCGCCGCGTATCCGACCCAACTTGATGCGTACGTGCATGCGCTGTGCTCTTGACGTGAGCAGAGAGACCAGCGTGCATATTCTCGCGCGAACCCAGATTGACGCGTCGAGGTCGAGCTACTCCATTGTAGTCGCGCACGCGGCACGCGCCCGCTGATCGGACTGACTCGCCCGCGCGGCCGGCCTCCGGTGTGGACGCGGCGCGCACGGGGCCGGACCACCCACCCTGACGGCGAGCGGACGCGCGGCGCCACGGCGTGGTATGTACGGGGCGTCCGGCCGGAGCACTGACCTTGTCTTGTCCGTCCACGACGGAGGGGGCCTTGCGCGGCAGGTCAAGGCTGATGTGGGCGTCGTTTTCGTTGGTCGGATTCAGGAGCTGGAAGTATCGGGCATCCGATTCGTTCCAGGTGCTAGTGCGCGCCGGGACCCGCCGCCGATAGCTCTTCCACGCCGCTCTCCACCGAGCCCGAGCCTCCCTCCGCCTACCTGATTCCCATTGTCTGCGACTCCGCGTCCTGATTTCTGTCGATCTGGTGAATGGAGAGCCGGCCGGCGACTTTGTGCGACGACAGTCGCGGCGGCAGGTGCAGGTAGGTCTGGCGTCTACCCTAGTTTTTTTTTTCCTTTAGAACCGGCCGTGCCCCCATTATTTTCCACTAGTTGCATCATGATTTTTGTTTCTTTTCTGAGATGCATTCATCATGATATTTGTCGTGAATTAGTCGGCACATACCCCCATCTTCGTGGACAAACTAGGCCTTGAATGTTTAGCCCGCATCATTTCTCGGTAACGCCCGCCAATTCCGGGGGCTCCTCGCCACCGACCAGGTCGGCAGCAGGGGAGGTGCTTTCTGCCGACCTGGTCGGCGGAAACAAGCCACCGCATCCCCACGGGCAGGCAGCAGTTTCATGGGCCGCGTGGCCCATCAGGTAACCTTTTCTTTTCTTTCCTTTGTTTTTTTTGCATTTTTAAATCTCAACGTTTTTTGGATAACCAAAATAATTTTTGAGGTTTCTTAAAAAATATTTGAACGTTTTTCAAATATGAACAAATTAAAAATTTAAGCATTTTTCAAAATATAGATAATTTTAAATCCTGAACATTTTTACAAATTCGAACAAATTTGAGAAGTGAACAAATTTCTGATTTTGAACAGATTTTGAAATTTAAACGAATTTTTAAATTTGAACGAATATCGATTTTTCCCAAAATTTGAACATTTTTCGAAAATGAACATATTTTAAATTTGAACATTTTCCGATTATGAACATTTTTCGGATACGAACAATTTTTAGCTTTGAACATTTTTCGTTTTGAACACTTTTCAAATTTGAACGTTTTCGAATTTGAACTATTTTCAAATTTGAACTTTTTCGATTTTGAACAAAAAGAAAAATAATCATAAAAGAAAAGGAAACAAAAAAGAATATAGAAAAAAAAAAGAAAAAACAGAAACAACAGAAAACGAAAAAAAGAAAAAAAAAAGTGAAAATGGGCCAGGCCTAATACCCGACCAGGGTGTGCGGTGCCTAGTAGGCACCGACCTGGTCGGTGTATAGGATTCCCCAGGCAGCAGCAGGTAGCCGTACACTCCTGTGCCCATAGGTTGCTAGCTGGGCCGCGGCGCAACATCAGGTAAATGCATTTTTCTTTTTTCGTTTCTTTTTTATGCTGTTTCTTTTCTTTTCTTTCTAAGTTTTTTAAAGATTCAAAATTTGAACATATTTTAAAAAATTATATTCTCCAAATTTTGAAAAACATTATTTTTCAAAATTAACTATTTTTATATATGAACAATTTTCGAATTTGAACATTTTTTAATTTTGAAAAAATTGCAAATTTAAACAATTTTTGAATTAGAACAGTTTTTATACTTTAACAATTTCGAATTTGAAAAAAATATCATATTTAAATAATTTTCGTATTTAAACAATTTTTATACTTGAACATTTTTCGAATTTGAACAATTTTTATACTTGAACAATTTTCGAATTTGAAAAAAACGATAAATGAACAATTTTTCGAATTTAATTTTTTCATATTTTTGAGATAGAACATTTTTAAATTGAACATTTTACATTTAAAATATAATTATTTAAAAAAAATTAAGAACGAAAAAAGAAACGTAAAAGAAAACCATACAGAAAAGTAAAATACAACAAAAAAAACAAAAAACAAAAAGCAAAAAACGAAACACAAAAAAAACGAACTAGGCCTACCAGGCCGGCCCATACCACGCGCGCAGGTGTGTGCGGCCCGCAGTAACCGCCGACCTGGTCGGAATATAGGATTTGCCCCAATTCCTGTTCTACACTTCAGGCAATTGTTATCGCCTTGCCGCATACCCATCTAGCACTCTGATCACCTTGGACCGGCCTATTTCATTTATGCTAGAAAGGGTGGAACTGCACTTCGATTTTGTTTTCCCGGTTTTGCCATATGGCTTTTTCTTGGTTTCATGTTTTCTTTGATTTTCCTCCTTTATTTTTAAAATATTTTTCTGTATTCCTGATATTTTTTAGTTTTCATTTTTTAAAATCTGAACATAATTCAAATTATGAACTATTTTCAAAGTTTGATTTTTTTTTAAATTCGAACATTTAAAAAACTCCAAATCTTAAAACAGTGTAAACCCCCAAAGGAGTATCATGGTATTGTTTAATCTCAGACATCTTACCTCTATTCCTGAACATGTATCACATGTATCGTTTAATCTTAGTCGTCCTTGTGTTTCACTTAGGAAAACGTTTCAGTTTTGGGGGTCTATGGAAGCACAAGCCTTTAAACAATTTTCGAATATGAACATTTTTAGTATGTTCAAAACTTCCAAATTTTGAACATTTCCAAATTCTCAATATTTTTAATTCTAATTAAATTCTGAAATATTTTAAATTTTGAACATTTTTTGGGTTTGAATAATTTTCGAATATGGACTTTTTTCAATTTTTTAAAATTTTCAGATTTGAACATTTTCGAATGAACATTATTTTGGTTTAGAATTTTTTTCATTTGTGAACGTTTTTCATGTATGAACATTTTTAACTCTGAACTTTTTTTTTTTTTGAATCCCGGTCGTTCGAAAAAGTCGAATGAAGGAGAGAGCGGGGCTAACACATTAGGCCGGCCCACCCTGGGATTGTCTCTGCGAATGGTCGACTCGCGATGCTTCAAGCGTCAAAAAAAAGCACCTGTAACGTCCGAGCGATTAGTACCGAGGAATTGCCTCAGGTTTGAGCAGTTATGCATGCAACTGAGTTAGTTTTTTTCCTAATTGAGGGGCATAAACCCCCGGTTTCATTAAAATGGCCCAGATTGTTTTCTTGCTGTTGAGTAGCCGAAAAAAATTGCATTTGTTTTTTCATGCCTTCCCTTGTTTCCTTCTCCGTCTCTTAATAATTTTTTTTGAGGTGTTGTCTCTACCTTCGTGGTAGTATGTTTTATTATTCATTCCTTCTTATAGTTTTCTTTTAATTTAATTTTAGTTTCTTTTAGTTTTTAGTTTTCTGATTTTCTTCATACCACTTGTAGCTGACTACTGTCGGCGTACCAAAAATATGGTGCACCACTAGTAGGTGGTGGGACCACGGGTAATCCGGGCTATACTTACTGGTCGCGTACAATATCCCTATACGCTATTTCCTACTAGCGATAGCATAACCGATTATCTCTCTATTTTTGTTTGATGCTGCATGTCTATCTCTTCAGACACTACAAACTTGTTTTTTTGGGTGTCTGCTACGAATATTTTCTCAAATGGTACAACTTTACTACAATATCATTTTTTCCTACTATAATTATATCCTTTTGCTACAATATTAGAAATGGTTTGCTACGTGGTCTTCGGCGAGGTCTTCTGGGAGGTCTCTTATGAGGTCTTTGTCGATGTCGGTTTTGCTACAATATCTAGACTTTTTTTTGTTCTTTTCATTTCGTGGGTGAGACACTTTTGTCTACGATCATGGTTGGTTTTTTCTGCACGCTCTCTTTATGGAAGCAAAAGTGAGATTCTGTTGGATTTATGTGGGAATCATTTTTTTGCTCCCAAGAAAACATTTTTTGCTACATTGATATATTATGATAGCAAAAGCGGGTTTGGGGAGCTCGCTAGCAGGATTTTTTTTTGATCGTCTGGGAGACACCCAACACTGTCCTTGTTTTGCAACTAATCATGGTGCGCATAGGGCCATACTCATATATTAGAGGAGACTAAAGAAATGTGCCTTGTAAGACTACTCACAATGAGAAGTACAATATACTAGTATCATGTACTACCTCCGTCCCAAGGAATAAGGCGCACACGTATTTCAAGACGAATTTTGACCACAAAAATTAAACAATAAAATTTTGATTATATTATATGTAATTAGTATCGTTGAATTCGTATTGAATAGCACTTTCTAATGATGCTAATTTCATACAAACAATCTTTATATATTTGAAGTAATTCTTGGTCAAACGAAAAGCACGTAAAGCGAGGGCGCCTTATTCCTTGAATCGGAGGTAGTACATGATAGTAGTTTGTGGACCACCTCCACAATGCATAGTATTATAATATGGTATCATGCTTCTATCATATTTAATGTTTTGTAGAATCTCAATGCAAATGTGTGTACAAGATGTATTTGTTATGAAGTTTTCTAGGTTTATGTGCTACGATACGGTATCATATTATGATATCACTCTCATCTTTCACCTCATTAATTGATATGCTACATCAGATTTTTGCTAACATGACATGCATGATATTACTTATGATATTCTTATTGGGGCTAGTCTAACAACCAACTCACAGAGTGACAGAGGGGATACCACTACACCAATAAATCAAATTTGTAGTCTGCCAATTGCACGGAGAGGGCACATCTTATGAAGTCTTCTAGCTAAAGAGTTTTACGTGTCCAAGGCTATTCTCAATAGTGTGTGCAAAGAAAACTGAAAATCAGTCAAAGCTGCACGTTTCTTCTTAAACCATATCTGTCATATCCATCTTGTTCATCAATTGGTACTTCAACCCCTTACTGTCGTCAGCAGCAAAGATCGAGATTGTTGAGCCTTCAGTGGCTTCTTCCGTGACCAGCATCTTCGAGATAACTGTTACGATGTTCTTTTCCACCCACCTCTCTATGGGCCTTGCACCATACATCTGCAAGAAAGCAAGCAATGTTGGTTTTATCAAAACGTATGAGAAAAGAATGCTCTTTGTTTTGGAAGAAAGATGCAATACATACCGGATTGTATGATTCCGACAATATAACGTCCAGCACATCATCACTTAAAACAAGAGAGATGCCCTTGTCAGCTACTCTCGCAGTGACACTGATCATCTGGATTTTTACAACCTCTTTCAGTTGGTGATGCGAAAGTGGCTCAAATACAACAATATCGCTTAGTCTGTTGAGAAGCTCAGGCTTGAAGTATTTCCGAACCTACCGCCAAAATGCATACATGACAGTGAATTGACACATCATATATATGCATTTTATGAGGGCTATGAAGGATCACAAACCTGTTTCATGACAACGTCTCGCTGAGACTTGACTGTATTATCTCCGGCCACTTCTGATGTTAGGTGTTCTGCTCCCAGATTTGAGGTCATAATAATTATTGTATTCTTGAAATCTACCTTTTGGCCTTTACCATCAGTCAAAACACCATCGCCGAGCAGCTGAAGAAAAATATTCAACACCGAGCGATCTGCCTTCTCCACTTCATCGAAAAGGATTACACTGTACGGGTGTGTCCTTACTTTCTCGGTCAGTTGTCCACCTTCGTGGTAACCATGATAGCTGCATGATGTTATGAAAGGAACACTTGTATCACTAAAGCGTTTGCAAGATTGTGTAATGTTGAAAAAGTCACGAGTTAAACCTTGGGGGTGCTCCGATGAGACGTGATACAGAACTAGCAGAAACGTACTCTGACATGTCAAACCGAAGCAATCTCTTCTCACTGTCAAACAGCTGCTCAGCGAGAGCTTTTGCGAGTTCGGTCTTTCCAACACCAGTCGAGCCCAGGAATAGGAAGGATCCTATCGGTTGGCCAGGCTGAGCAAGACCAGCCCTGGAACGTAACACTGCTTCAGCAACCAAATTGACCGCCTCATTCTGGCCAATTACCCGCTCATGCAATCTGTCCGCTAAGTTAACTAACCCGACCTTCTCCTTTTGATCAAGCTTAGTCATAGGAATTCCAGTCCATTGGCTCAAAACCTTCAAATAACACAATTGGTTGAAATAAGCATAACAATCATATCTCGTGGAAATAGTAGACACAGCCACACATGCTTACCTGTACAATATGTTCCCGGCCAACAATTCTTTTTGCTTTTCCCTCTATCGAGGTGCAAGCCTCGTCAATTAGATCAATTGCCTTATCGGGAAACCGACGACCTACAAAGGAACATAAAATTCAAAATTTGGATATGTAGAAACTAATTAATGTGCTCCTTTTTTCAAAAAAAGAAAGAAAGAAACTAAAGTGCTAAAAGCAGTTTGCTAGAGAGTGTAACCTGTGATGTAGCGGTCAGCAAGGTGGACGGTAGCATGAATAGTATCGTCTGGAATTTCCACATCATAGTGGTTTTGGTACCGCTCCTTGATCCCCTTCAAGATGGCAATGGTGGCGTGCGTGCTGGGTTCTTGGACGTGCACCTTCTGGAACCGCCGCTCGAGCGCGGGGTCTTTCTCGACGTGCTTGCGGTACTCCTCGTGAGTAGTGGCTCCCATGCAGCGGATGCGGCCACGGGCCAACGCTGGCTTAAGTATGTTTGCAGCATCGCCGCTACCTGCCGGGTCACCGGCCCCAATCAGCATGTGCATCTCATCGATGAAGAGAATAATCTTGCCGTCCGCAGCTTCCGCATGGTTGATCATATTCTTCATGCGTTCCTCAAACATGCCGCGCCACCTGGTCCCAGCCACCATGGCCGCGAGGTCGACCGCCACGACACGCGCGCCGGCGAGCGAGGCGGGGACCGTCCCGGACGCGATGCGCTGTGCGAGGCCCTCGGCGATGGCAGTCTTACCGACGCCGGCGGCGCCGACGAGCACGGCGCAGTTCTTCGTCCGGCGGGAGAGGATGCGTACGACACGCTCGATCTCCTTGTCGCGGCCAACAACCGGGTCACCCTTGGCGGCCGAGGCCGTCATGTCCCGGCCGTAGGTTTGCATGCATGTACCGTACCGGTAGTACCGGTACGCCGCGCACGCCGCGCCGCACAGAGCTGCCGATGCTCCGATGCAGGCTATGATTTTTAATATCTCAGTAGACGGCGTATTGGTGGGGCACGGTATGTAAGTCCCCAGTAATGGATCATAAGCTTGTTGCGTAGTATCTCCTCTCCCCATGATCCAGTCAAGCCATGACCAAGACATTGTTGAGTATGGTTGCACGCAACACCGATTTGGCTCTGCTTCTGAATGCAGGAGCTCTCTCTTGCTTTGCTTCGCCATGTATACAGGAAGACTTCATATCAGATACGGCCACGCACTGGATAAATGGAAAATTCTGAAGGAATCCATGTATTTATATGGAAAGTACTCCTAGTTTGCTCTTTGGAACGGATGAAAGATGAACGGAGCACAAGAAGATTTCACACCAGAGGAA
Source organism: Lolium perenne (assembly GCF_019359855.2). NCBI lineage: Eukaryota > Viridiplantae > Streptophyta > Magnoliopsida > Poales > Poaceae > Lolium > Lolium perenne. Next base: position 272,886,777 of record NC_067245.2, read on the forward strand.
ACCATTCCTTCCGGGTGTGTTTCTTGTTCCTGCGTTCCAAACACCAGTTTACAGCTAGCAGATTTGTAAATAAAGAAAAAACAATGTACAGCTAGGGTATTTTCCATGGCTTGCCGTGTGGTGCAAGAGAGACGGCAAAGGATTCCATCATCCAAACTACTTCACTAATACTTTTTTCTTTTTTTTGCATAGGACCATTGCAAGAAGGAAAAAAGAAGCATGTCTCACGCTCGCGACCAGGCCGCAATTCAACCCATGGGTACACGGGCCCATGGACACCCAAGCCAAAATGGGTAGGCTATGTGTCTCGATCTTTACCCATGGGTTTAACCCACGGGCAAGCCAGTTGGTTATGGGTTGGCCGTGGACACGAATTTATACCCATGCGCTCCCTAATGAGCTACCGATTAATATTTAGTACTAAAGATGATTTTTATTTGATATTGCATACAGTATATGTGTTGTAATATTTGTATACAGGATCAAGAATCCTGACACTAAACAACGAGCTGAGTCCTACTAGGAAAGACCGTAAGAATGCATAGTTTCTTTATTGATAGCCCAACAAAGTATATTATTATGACAAGAATTCATCTATCTGGTGAGCTTGGCGAGTCTTGGCTGGTTCTTTTCGTGTTGGAAGCTAGGGTTTCTGGCTGCTAGAGCATGTCGGCGACAAAGTTAACCGAGAGTATTGGATCTGATCATGTTGGGGAGAGAGAAGGCATGACCTCTGATAATTCTCCCGTGGAGTTGGGTGCAGAGGCCTCGGCTAGTGCGGAGTCGGGGAAGGAGGTGGGGATCGACACCATGTTCGACCACCTGGCCATTGATGAGTCGGAATTTGACGACTTCGTCATTGAGGAAGACGAGGCTACCATTAAAGCATCTACCAGGTGGATGGCCGTGGCTAGGGTTCTCTGTGGGAAGAAGTTCAGCCATGAGGTGTTGTTCCAGCAGATGCAGATTGCATGGAACCCGGCACGAGAGATCAACATGCGGCCGGTGGGAGAAAATAGATTCGTAATCCAGTGCTTCTGCCTTGGTGATTGGGAGAAAGTAATGGAATGAGGACCCTGGCTGTTTAGAGATTGGCCTCTGATCATTGCTGCATATGACGGATTTTCTGATCCGGAGTCGGTGGAGCTGAATTTATCATCGATGTGGATACAGGTGCATAAAGTTCCAGAAGGGTTTAGGAAGCAAGAAGTCCTGAACCCGCTTATCACCCGTACCTGTGGGAAGATTGTTACCTTGGAGATGATACCGTCAGGCAGCTTCCATGGAGATTTTGTGAGGGTTCGCATACACCATGATGTTCGGAAGCCGCTAGCTCGTTTCGTTTCCCTTGTGAGAGGAGGGAAGAGGTTTATTTATGCTGATAAATATGAAAATCTTGGATTGATTTGCTATGCATGTGGCCTCATTGGCCATGATCATAAGGAGTGCGGCATTGGGTTTTTTGAGGAGAAGGAGCTAAAATATGGAGAATGGATATATGTTAATCCACCATCCTCCCGGCAACGGGGAACAAGTGTGCTAAGAGGTGGCCTTAGAGGTGGACGGGCAAGTCCTGGTAATGGTAATGGAGGGCATACTGGTGGCATGGAAGCCTTTGGGCGTGGGCGTGGTGGTGGTATTATTGGAGGTGGACGAGGCACTTACGTCGACTGGCGAGTTCACCCGGCACGCAACACAAAGAACAATGATAAGGATGATAAAGATCTGATGGACACTGCGACGAGCCCGGCCAAACCTGGCGATGTTAATATGTCTGAAGCTGAAAAGAGCGCGAAGAAGAGACTGCAATTTGAGCAGGGCGTGCAAGAAGAGAATACAAGTGCTGGCATGGGAGATAATGCACTTGCTTTGGTTGATCCTAATAACAATTCAGAGCAGGGCAAGGAACATGCTGGTGCAAAGGAGACTAAGAGGCATAAGAGAGATGATGGTACCTCATATTCTGGATCGGCGGCGTCCCTTGAGGATGACCGTCAGACCCAATGAATTTCCTAAGCCTGAATTGTCGTGGTGCCGGGAATGTGGTGCCGGGAATGCTGCGACAATTCATGAGGTTGGTGTCTTAGTTAAGACATACATTCCTAAAATGGTTTTTCTATGTGAAACTCGTCAAAAAAGTGAACGGATGGCAAGGTATAAAGGAAGGATAGGACTAAGGGGCTTTGTTGGTTTCGGTAGCGATGGCATGAGTGGTGGTTTAGCCCTGTACTGGCATGAATGCTTGCAAGTTGAGGTGAAGGATGCTAATGCACGTTTTATTGATGTTTTTGTGCGGGAATCTGTATCTTCCCTGCAGTGGCATGCCACCTTTGTTTATGGTGAACCCCGTACGGACCAGCGTCACCGCATGTGGGATGCCATGTGTGACTTGAAAGCATCGTCAGCCCTCCCGTGGTTTGCAGTCGGTGACTTAAATGAAGCCCTCTGGCAGTATGAGCATCTATCGGCCTCACCAAGACCGAAGGGACAAATGGCAGCGTTCTGGGATGCTCTGATGGTGTGCGAACTGAAGGATCTGGGGTTCTAGGGCCTACCCTTCACATATGATAATAGGAGACGGGGGAATGCAAATGGTAAGGTTCTTCTGGACCGTGCTGTCGCGGATGATTGATGGCGGGATCTTTTCTCAGATGCGACAGTAGTTCACCTGGTTACTCCATGCTCTGACCACTGCCCTCTCTTGATCAAGCTAGCGCGGGAGCCTCAGATTGGGCAAGCTAGGAAGTACAAGCGATATGAAATCATGTGGGAAAGGGAACATGCTTTACCTGACATTATCTCCAACGCTTGGGTGGAGGCTGGGCCAAAGTCAGACCTGGATGAGATTAATAGTGCATTGCAGAAGATTATGGATGTGTTGCATGCATGGGGTGGAAGGAAATTCGGTAATGTGACACGGGAATTATCCCGGATGAGACGCAGGCTGACCTGGTTGTATGAGGAGGATGCACCTGCTGAGGACATCCGAGTAGTGCTGGATGCAATGAATGAGCTCCTATATAGGGAGGAGATGTTGTGGCTTCAACGCTCCCGCATCTCGTGGCTTAAGGAGGGCGACCACAACACCAAATATTTTCATCGGAAGGCGGTGTGGCGTGCACGTAAAAACAAAATAAAATCTCTCAAGGACCAGGATGGAGTGGTACAGGATGTCCCCAATGAGATGGAAAGGATGGCAACATCCTACTTCCAATCAGTCTATACCCGTGATCCCTCTATAGTGCCAACCCATGTGGTCAATCTCTTCCAGGAGGTTTTAACAGATGAGGTAAATGATAATCTATGTCGGGGTTTTATGGAGGAAGAGATCTCTGACGCTTTGTTTTAGATTGGGCCACTCAAGGCTCCTGGCACGGATGGATTTCCAACACGCTTCTACCAGCGGAATTGGGGAGTTCTTAAACAAGAAATTATGCATGCTATCCTGAAGTTCTTTGACATAGGTGTGCTGCCTGATGGCATTAATGATACGTCTATAGTGCTGATTCCGAAGGTTGATAATCCTGAGTCACTGAAGGAGTTTAGGCCAATAAGCCTCTGCAATGTTCTATACAAGATCATATCTAAATGTCTTGTGAATCGTCTCCGACCTGTCCTTGGTGATATAGTGTCTGAAAACCAAAGTGCATTTGTGTCGGGGAGGCTCATAACGGATAATGCTCTTCTGGGCTTTGAGTGCCTTCATTATATGGAGCATGGCACCACAGCACAAAACCCTTATTGTGCATACAAGCTGGACCTATCGAAGGCTTATGATCGTGTTGACTGGATGTTTCTGGAGGAAGTGACGCATAAGATGGGCTTTTCTCACGTGTGGATACAGTGGATTATGAGGTGTGTTACCACGGTGAGGTATTCCGTAAAATACAATGGAGCTCTATTGGAAGCATTTTCCCCCACAAGAGGACTTAGGCAAGGTGACCCTTTATCGCCGTTTCTGTTTCTCTTTGTTGCTGATGGACTTTCTGCCATGTTGCAATCGAATATTAGTGCTGGTGGTATCTCTCCGATCAAGATATGCAGGTGGGCTCCGGGCATCTCCCACTTACTTTTTGCCGATGACACACTCTTGTTTTTCAAGGCAGAGGGTGGCCAAGCGGAGAGAGTGAAACATGTTATTGATACTTTTGCAGAGGCGACGGGTCAATTGGTCAATGAGTCTAAATGTTCAATTCTATTTAGTCCTTTGTGCAGCGACGAGGCGAAGAGGGGTATAAATAGTATCATCAATGTTCAGAAAGAAAATTTCAAAGATAAATACCTTTGGCTACCCATGCCAGAAGGAAGGATGAATAGGGGCAAATTTGATAGCCTCCAAGCGGAATTATCCAAAAGGATCATGCAATGGAATGACCTGTCCCAGGGAGGCAAGGAAATTATGATCAAAGTTGTTGCCCAGGCACTGCCGATATATATTATGGGGGTCTTTAAGTTACCCATGTCTGTTTGTGATGATCTTTCTAAGCTGATCCAAAATTTCTGGTGGGGTGCAGAAAGAGGAAAAAGAAAGACACATTGGGTGAGTTGGGATGTTCTGTGCCGCTCCAAGCCTCACGGTGGCATGGGGTTCAGAGATATGCACCTCTTCAATCAAGCTTTGCTGGCTAGACAAGCATGGAGACTAATTAGCATACCAAATAGCCTTTGTGCTAGGGTCCTTGATGTCTACGGGTGCTTCTATTCTTGTAGACAGTGTTGGGCCTCCAAGAGCAGAGGTTTGTAGAACAGCAGCAAGTTTCCCTTAAGTGGATCACCCAAGGTTTATCGAACTCAGGGAGGAAGAGGTCAAAGATATCCCTCTCATGCAACCCTGCAACCACAAAGCAAGAAGTCTCTTGTGTCCCCAACACACCTAATAGGTGCACTAGTTCGGCGAAGAGATAGTGAAATACAGGTGGTATGAATAAGCAGTAGCAACGGCACCAGAAAAGTGCTTTGCTCAGGACAGTAAACAAGCAGTAGTAACGCAGCAGTAGTAACACAGTAAAACAGTAAACAAGCAGCGATAGCAGTATTTAGGAACAAGGCCTAGGGATCATACTTTCACTAGTGGACACTCTCAACATTGATCACATAACAGAATAGATAAATGCATACTCTACACTCTTGTTGGATGATGAACACATTGCGTAGGATTACACAAACCCTCAATGCCGGAGTTAACAAGCTCCACAATTCAATGTTCATATTTAAATAACCTTAGAGTGCATGATAGATCAACACAACTAAACCAAGTACTAACGCAGCATGCACACTGTCACCTTCACGCTACGAAAGGAGGCATAGATCACATCAATACCATCATAGCAATAGTTAACTTCGTAATCTACAAGAGATCACAATCATAGCCTACGCCAAGTACTAACACGGATGCACACACTGTCACCATTACACCGTGCAGGAGGAATAAAACTACTTTAATAACATCACTAGAGTAGCACATAGATAAATTGTGATACAAAACACATTGCAATCATAAAGAGATATAAATAAGCACTTCACTATGCCATTCAACAGTGAATAAGTATTCTGTGAAATATAGCCTAAGAGACCCACACGGTGCACACACTGTCACCTTTACACACGTGGGACAAGGAGTCTCCGGAGATCACATAAGTAAAATTCACTTGACTAGCATAACGACATCTAGATTACAAGCATCATCATATGAATCTCAATCATGTAAGGCAGCTCATGAGATTATTGTATTGAAGTACATAGGAGAGAGATTAACCACATAGCTACCGGTACAGCCCCGAGCCTCGATGGAGAACTACTCCCTCCTCATGGGAGACAGCAGCGTTGATGAAGATGGCGGTGATGTCGATAGAGAAGCCTTCCGGGGGCACTTCCCCGTCCCGGCGGCGTGCCGGAACAGAGACTCCTGTCCCCCAGATCTTGGCTTCGCGATGGCGGCGGCTCTGGAAGGTTTTTGCGGGTTTCGTCGATCGTAATAGGGTTTTCGCGACGGAGGCTTTAAATAGGCGGAAGGGCAGCCTCGGAGGGGGCCTGGGGCCACCACACCATAGGGCAGCGCGGCCCCCCCTCTGGCCGCGCCAGGGTGGCGTGTGGGGCCCCCAGGGCTTCCCTCTGGCGGCTCTCGGGTGTTCTGGAAGCTTCGTCCAATTATAAGACTCTGGGCGTTGATTTCGTCCGATTCCGAGAATATTTCCTTACTAGGATTTCTGAAACAAAAAACAGCAGAAAACAGGAACTGGCACTGCGGCATCTCGTCAATAGGTTAGTTCCAGAAAATACATAAATATGACATAAAGTATGCATAAAACATGTAGATATCATCAATAATGTGGCATGGAACATAAGAAATTATTGATACGTCGGAGACGTATCAGCATCCCCAAGCTTAGTTCCTGCTCGTCCCGAGCAGGTAAACGATAACAAAGATAATTTCTGGAGTGACATGCCATCATAACCTTGATCATAATATTGTAAGCATATGTAATGAATGCAGCGATCAAAACAATGGTAATGACATGAGTAAACAACTGAATCATAAAGCAAAGACTTTTCATGAATAGTACTTTCAAGACAAGCATCAATAAGTCTTGCATAAGAGTTAACTCATAAAGCAATAATTCAAAGTAAAGGTATTGAAGCAACATAAAGGAAGATGAAGTTTTAGCGGTTGCTTTCAACTTGTAACATGTATATCTCATGGATAGTTGTCAATGTAAAGTAATATAACAAATGCAATATGCAAGTATGTAAGAATCAATGCACAGTTCACACAAGTGTTTGCTTCTTGAGGTGGAGAGAGATAGGTGAACTGACTCAACATAAAAGTAAAAGAATGGCCCTTCGCAGAGGGAAGCAGGGATAAATCATGTGCTAGAGCTTTTCAAGTTTTGAAATCATATAGAGAGCATAAAAGTAAAATTTTGAGAGGTGTTTGTTGTTGTCAACGAATAGTAATGGGTACTCTAACTACCTCGCCAACCAGACTTTCAAGAGCGGCTCCCATGAAGGACGTTATCTCTACCAGCAAGGTAGATCATCCCTCTTCTCTTTTGTTTACACATGTACTTTAGTTTTTATTATGGGTGACACTCCTCCCAACCTTTTGCTTACACAAGCCATGGCTAACCGAATCCTCGGGTGCCTTCCAACATTCACATACCATGAAGGAGTGTCTATTTGCAAAATTAAGTTGCTTACTGATGAATCAGAGCAAAACATGTGAAGAGAATTATTAATGCAAGTTTTAATTAATTGGGGCTGGGAACCCCATTGCCAGCTCTTTTTGCAAAATTATTGGATAAGCGGATGAAGCCACTAGTCCATTGTGAAAGTCTGTCAAAAGTAAATGACAAGATCGAAAGATAAAACACCACATACTTCCTCATGAGCTATAAAACATTGACACAAATTAAGAAGCATTTTGAATTGTTTAAAGGTAGCACACGAAGTATTTACTTGGAATGGCAGAAAATACCATGTAGTAGGTAGGTATGGTGGACACAAATGGCATAGTGGTTGGCTCAAGGATTTTGGATGCATGAGAAGTATTCCCTCTCGATACAAGGTTTAGGCTAGCAAGGTTATTTGAAACAAACACAAGGATGAACCGGTGCAGCAAAACTCACATAAAAGACATATTGTAAACATTATAAGACTTTACACCGTCTTCCTTGTTGTTCAAAACTCAATACTAGAAATTATCTAGACTTTAGAGAGACCAATTATGCAAACCAAATTTTAGCAAGCTCTATGTATTTTTTCATTAATAGGTGCAAAGTATATGATGCAAGAGCTTAAACATGAGCACAACAATTGCCAAGTATCACATTACCCAAGACATTTTAGAATTACTACATGTAGCATTTTCCAATTCCAACCATATAACAATTTAACGAAGAAGAAACTTCGCCATGAATACTATGAGTAAAGCCTAAGGACATACTTGTCCATATGCAACAGCGGAGCGTGTCTCTCTCCCATACAGTGAATGCTAGGATCCATTTTATTCAAACAAAAACAAAAACAAAAACAAACCGACGCTCCAAGCAAAGCACATAGGATGTGACGGAATAAAAATATAGTTTCAGGGGAGGAACCTGATAATGTTGTCGATGAAGAAGGGGATGCCTTGGGCATCCCCAAGCTTAGACGCTTGAGTCTTCTTGATATATGCAGGGGTGAACCACCGGGGCATCCCCAAGCTTAGAGCTTTCACTCTCCTTGATCATAATATATCATCCTCCTCTCTTGACCCTTGAAAACTTCCTCCACACCAAACTCGAAACAAACTCATTAGAGGGTTAGTGCATAATCAAAAACTCACATGTTCAGAGGTGACACAATCATTCTTAACACTTCTGGATATTGCCCAAAGCTACTGGAAGTTAATGGAACAAAGAAATCCATCCCACATAACAAAAGAGGCAATGCGAAATAAAAGGCAGAATCTGTCAAAACAGAACAGTCCGTAAAGACGAATTTTAAAAAGGGCACCAGACTTGCTCAAATGAAAATGCTCAAATAGAATGAAAGTTGCGTACATATCTGAGGATCACTCACGTAAATTGGCATAATTTTTTGTGTTACCTACAGAGAATTGTGCCCAGATTCGTGACAGCAAAGAAATCTGTTTCTGCGCAGTAATCCAAATCTAGTATGAACCTTACTATCAACGACTTTACTTGGCACAACAAAACACTAAACTAAGATAAGGAGAGGTTGCTACAGTAGTAAACAAATTCCAAGACACAAATATAAAACAAAGTACTGTAGCAAAATAACACATGGGTTATCTCCTAAGAAGTTCTTTCTTTATAGCCATTAAGATGGGCTCAGCAGTTTTAATGATGCACTCGCAAGAAATAGTAGTTGAAGCAAAAGAGAGCATCAAGAGGCAAATTCAAAACACATTTAAGTCTAACATGCTTCCTATGCAAAGGAATCTTGTAAATAAACAAATTCAAGAAGCATAATGCAACAAGCATAGAAAAACTAGACAAGCTCAACTTCAAGATTTTAAGCATATAGAGAGGTGTTTTAGTAACATGAAAATTTCTACCACCATATTTTCCTCTCTCATAATAACTTTCAGTAGTGTCATGAGAAAAATCAACAATATAACCATCACATAAAGCATTCTTATCATGAGTCTCATGCATAAAATTATTACTCTCCACATAAGCATAATCAATTTTATTAGTACTAGTGGGAGCAAATTCAACAAAGTAGCTATCATTATTATTCTCATCATCAAATATAGGAGGCATATTGTAATCATAATCAAATTCATCCTCCATAACAGGTGGTAACAAAAGACTACTATCATTATAATCATCATAAATAGGAGGCAAAGTATCATCAAAGAAAATTTTCTCCTCAATGCTTGGTGGACTAAAAAGATCATGCTCATCAAAACCAGCTTCCCCAAGCTTAGAATTTTCCATAGCATTAGCAACAATAGTGTTCAAAGCATTCATATTAATAACATTCCCATTAGCATGCATATAAAGTTCCATCGGTTTTTTAATTCTCTCTTCAAACACATCATGTCCTAATTCAAGATAAAGTTCATAAAGATCTCTCATATTTTTGTTGTTTTCCATTATGCCTAACTAGTGTAAACAAGAAACAAAAAGATGTAATTGCAGGATCTAAAGGAAATAGCTTCGAGCACACACACAACGGCAACAGAAAAGTACTACCTGGAACCGAAGTATGAGTGCCTTTTACCTTTCCTCCCCGGCAACGGCGCCAGAAAATAGCTTGATGTCTACGGGTGCTTCTATTCTTGTAGACAGTGTTGGGCCTCCAAGAGCAGAGGTTTGTAGAACAGCAGCAAGTTTCCCTTAAGTGGATCACCCAAGGTTTATCGAACTCAGGGAGGAAGAGGTCAAAGATATCCCTCTCATGCAACCCTGCAACCACAAAGCAAGAAGTCTCTTGTGTCCCCAACACACCTAATAGGTGCACTAGTTCGGCGAAGAGATAGTGAAATACAGGTGGTATGAATAAGCAGTAGCAACGGCACCAGAAAAGTGCTTTGCCCAGGACAGTAAACAAGCAGTAGTAACACAGCAGTAGTAACACAGTAAAAAACAAGAAACAAGCAGCGATAGCAGTATTTAGGAACAAGGCCTAGGGATCATACTTTCACTAGTGGACACTCTCAACATTGATCACATAACAGAATAGATAAATGCATACTCTACACTCTTGTTGGATGATGAACACATTGCGTAGGATTACACGAACCCTCAATGCCGGAGTTAACAAGCTCCACAATTCAATGTTCATATTTAAATAACCTTAGAGTGTATGATAGATCAACACAACTAAACCAAGTACTAACGCAGCATGCACACTGTCACCTTCACGCTACGAAAGGAGGCATAGATCACATCAATACCATCATAGCAATAGTTAACTTTGTAATCTACAAGAGATCACAATCATAGCCTACGCAAAGTACTAACACGGATGCACACACTGTCACCATTACACCGTGCAGGAGGAATAAAACTACTTTAATAACATCACTAGAGTAGCACATAGATAAATTGTGATACAAAACACATTGCAATCATAAAGAGATATAAATAAGCACTTCACTATGCCATTCAACAGTGAATAAGTATTCTGTGAAATATAGCCTAAGAGACCCACACGGTGCACACACTGTCACCTTTACACACGTGGGACAAGGAGTCTCCGGAGATCACATAAGTAAAATTCACTTGACTAGCATAACGACATCTAGATTACAAGCATCATCATATGAATCTCAATCATGTAAGGCAGCTCATGAGATTATTGTATTGAAGTACATAGGAGAGAGATTAACCACATAGCTACCGGTACAGCCCCGAGCCTCGATGGAGAACTACTCCCTCCTCATGGGAGACAGCAGCGTTGATGAAGATGGCGGTGATGTCGATGGAGAAGATTTCCGGGGGCACTTCCCCGTCCCGGCGGCATGCCGGAACAGAGACTCCTGTCCCCCAGATCTTGGCTTCGCGATGGCGGCGGCTCTGGAAGGTTTTTGCGGGTTTCGTCGATCGTAATAGGGTTTTCGCGACGGAGGCTTTAGATAGGCGGAAGGGCAGCCTCGGAGGGGGCCTGGGGCCACCACACCATAGGGCGGTGCGGCCCCCCCTCTGGCTGCGCCAGGGTGGCGTGTGGGGCCCCCAGGGCTTCCCTCTGGCGGCTCTCGGGTGTTCTGGAAGCTTCGTCCAATTATAAGACTCTGGGCGTTGATTTCGTCCGATTCCGAGAATATTTCCTTACTAGGATTTCTGAAACCAAAAACAGCAGAAAACAGGAACTGGCACTGCGGCATCTCGTCAATAGGTTAGTTCCAGAAAATGCATAAATATGACATGAAGTATGCATAAAACATGTAGATATCATCAATAATGTGGCATGGAACATAAGAAATTATCGATACGTCGGAGACGTATCAATCCTCCGTGCTAAGTACTATCCACAGGGTAACATGATTGATACAGTTTTCTGTGAAAATGCTTCTCCTACATGGAGCGCCATTGTGTATGGCCTTGAGTTACTTAAACATGGTTTAATATGGAGAATTGGTGATGGGCGGTCTGTGCGCATTTGGTGTGATAATTGGATACCAAGGGAAACAGTGCTGAAACTGTTTGGTCCTAAAGGGCGATCACGACTAATCCAGGTATCTAGTCTTCTTGATGAGAACAATCATTGGGATGAGGCACTGGTTCGGAGAACATTTCCACAAATTTATTATGAGCTTATTCTGCGTATCAAAACATCAAGGAGGAAGACTATTGACTATATTGCATGGCAACATGAGAAGAGTGGATGCTTCTTCTTCTGAAGTGCATATAAGTTGGGTCTTCGTTTGTCTCTCAAGGACCAGCCACCTGTGGCCGGAAGCAGTGCACCGTTGGGTGACAAGATGATCTGGAAGAAGATATGGAAATGCAATATCCCAGAGAAAGTAAGGATTTTTGCCTGGAAGGCGCTATCTAATGCTCTGGCTACTGAGATGAACAAGAATAGAAGACACTTGCCTGTTACGGGTCTATGCTAGGTTAGCGGCAATGGCCAGGAGGACTCTCATCATGCCCTGATCTGCTGTCCGCATGCGGCGGCCCTGTGGTCGGCCATGGGCCAAGTCTGGTTAATACCGAATATACCTACTCAAAGGGGACGTGAGGACTGGCTGGAAGCTTGGCAAATGTTAGTTCCACTGGACATGTGATGTAGGATACTCATGATCGCTTGGAGGGTCTGGTACGCTCGCAATGAAATCACCCATGATAAACCCTTGCCTTCCGTCGAAGGGTCGAAGCGCTTCATATGCAGCTACATGCAATCATTGGAAAATGTTCGCAAGTTAGATCCTGATGTTGTCATTAAGGGCAAGCTACCGGTGGGGGTCATGGCACTCCCGACTCCTGTTATGAGGCCATATGTGAGAACTCAAAGATTGAGTACTCCCCCCATGGGACGTCTGAAACTGAATGTGAATGGGGCGTATGTTGTCCAGACAGGAGCTGCAGGTGTTGGTATCATCCTCCGCAACAATGAAGGGGCGGTCCGCTTAGCCGCTTGCGGAAGTCTGAAGTTTTGCTCTTCAGCCCTTGATGCAGAATTGCAGGCCTGTTTAATGGGAGTGCGTCTGGCACTTGATCATTCCAATGAAGACTTGATCGTGGAAACTAATAGCTTGGAGCTGGTGCGTATGACGCGAAATACACTGAAGGATGGATCAAGTCTGGGGCCGACGGTGGAAGACCTGAAGCTGCTACTAGTTGAGGACCGTATTATTTCTTTCTCAAAAATTCCTAGATCTTGTAATAGTGTAAGTCATGAACTTGCTAGAGTTGGCATGATAGAAGATAGATCCAATTTGTGGATTGGTTCGGCGCCGGATTTTCTCTTATCCCGGATTGCCCACGATTTTAACAATACTATTATCACTTAATAGAAGTTACTTTCCCCGCAAAAAAAAGACTTCTTCTATCAGAACGAGAGCCCAATATTTGCTCTAGAGCCCACACAAAAATAGTCCAGCCCTTAATAGGATGCATGCTGGTCGCTGGCCGCTGACGATACACATGTTTTTTTACCACCTAGATATCTATTATTTAAGTGTGGATAGATGTATCTTAAAGCTATAGGTAGAAGTTTAACTTAGTCTCAGTTAATGATACATACGGTGCCAACCCGACAAGTAGATCACTCGAGAGTTGGGGCATAATCACCCATCTACATACATCTGAAAGGCCGGTCGACTACGTAAAAAAATTTATCATCCATATAAAATTTGGTTAAGAGAATATGTTAGACAAATCATCGCCTATCTAACCCTCACATAATCAAACCCGGATATTTTAGGTCAGAGTTAGTAGGCTAGGCGATGAACTTGTTGCTTCCCTCATTTCATGTGTATTTTGTGTGTTGTTCCCAATATACCCAGAGTGAATGTTGAAGTTTTCTCTTGGATCTCATACAATGTGATGTTAGGGTGTTCTGCATTTACTTATCATTTTCAGATTTCCTTTTATGGTGTGAAAGTTCAAACCAAGTCCCCATACACCGTATATCAGTACTATTCTGGCAATACTTGTTGAACCTTGTGGTTCCCGAGGAAACACATCTAACCTCCTGGGTTGCTCCCGCTGGCGATTCCGGAGGTCCCCCGTCGCTATCCTCCAGCCCTCCCCCAACTCCGTCCCCGCCCGTCCACTGCCGCCACCGGTGGTGGCGACACCCCTCCCGCAGAAGGCGAGCACAGTGGATGGGTGTGTCCTCCTATGCTTTGAGGCGGAGGGGCATGGTGCTGGAGGGCCATGGTGATATGCGGAGGTGGCAGAGAGGTAGGGAAGTGGACTCTGCGAAGAAGGGGATCGTGGTGGCCGACGACGACGCTCGGCGTCCGAGCTGTTGGCATCACGGGATGATCTGGTCCTATAGGGATGTGGCTCTTTTGCTGGAGCGTTTTACGTTGTGCCTAGCGGTCGTGTGTGTCGCCTGCCTCCTTCGGCTTTCGTCTTATTCCCTGATGTCGGCTGGTGGCATGGGGGCTATTGACGTGGTCTACAATAAAAGTGGCGGTCTGGGGTTCCTCTCATGCGAAGATGATGATCTACTTGAAGCTTTTCCTCCTTGATCTGGCTAGCATGTTGAGTTTCGGAAGGTTCCGCTGGCAAACTCCCTAGTGCTCCTTATGCCCTGGATTTTGCTATTGGGTGGTATTCGGTCACCTATGTTTTTTTCCAACTGTTTGGTTCTGGAGGGAGCGGTGTGAAGCTCTGCTACTTGTTGCCATCAGGGGGCATGTTTTGGTCCATGGTGAAGTCATAGGCTACTGGGCAAGCCAAAGTTCTCTATCCCTAGGTTTGAGGGCAGTCCTAATGTTGAAGTGTACCTCACATAGGAGTCTAAGATTAAAAATTATGGCGCTTACATGACTATACTGAAGATAGGGAGATTAAACTTGCTTCCACTGAATTTTATGGTTACACTTTGCATTGGTGGGATGTCATTGTTCGTGCTCAACAAGAAGATGGTGGAGCGTCGCAAAGCTCTGCTACTTGTTGCCATCAGGGGCATGTTTTAGTCCATGGTAAAGTTAGAGGTAGAGAATATCATGGAAGCCGGGTTTTGAGGACTAGCAATGGTTGTTCGAGTCTCTACGTCAATGAAGAATTAGCTTGGTATCTCAGGCTTTGTACTAGTGGTATGCAAGTGGGGGCGGCAGCACATGTGAAGTCCAAATTCTTACCTTTCAGGATGAAAACCGAAGGTCTGGCCTATATTGGTTTTGTCTGGCAATAGCCTTGTTCGAGGCATTATTTTGAGAGTGGAAAATATCTTCAGGGTGATAACCTAAGATCTTCGATCGGGCGACACAACGTTGTGCAATGTTTTCTTTTTAGGTTTCGCTTTTGGAGAACTTGAACTTTATGTTTTGGTTTGGTGGTGTTTGTGTTGCTTTTATAAGATCTGGTACACCCCATCGGGACTTTTTGGTTGTGGGAATTGAATGTGCATGGAGCCCCCATGTGTGGTTTTGGTAATTAATGATAATCCTTATGGACTAATGTTTGCATTGAGTTATATTTGTAGGACTTGTCCATAGGCAATGCTTGAACCATATGTTGGCTTCAAGATTGCAATAAGAAGCAGATGAAGAAGATAAAGTGTCAAGTATGTCTTGAAGATGAAGATGAAGTGAGCCCTCAAGTTTAACTTCAAGGCATCAACGATGAAGAATGAAGAAATTAAGTGCAAGTTCAAGACGAGCCATCTCGAAGAGATCATTTGCTTGAAGCTTGTCATCCATATGGCGATCATGGATATGTGAAGATGCACCGAAGAAGAAGCTCTCCTATAGTGGAGTATGGGGAGCAATTCGCATGACTTCATCAAGCAAACACAATCAAGAAAGGCGTTCCATCTTGTTGTGGTCAAGACCATCATCATCGAGCTCAAGTGTAATGCGCAAGATTAAGGTTTGCTATTGATAAGGTTTATTTCTCACCGGTCTCATGGTGTAGTTGGAGACCGGTTTATAGTTTAGTTGCCGTACTATCAAGAGGGCTCTCGAGTGACTAACTCGATCATATCTTTCGGAGAGCTCAAACCTTTGCATCCTTGCATCATCTTTCTTGGTTGTTATTTAGATCTTGTCCATGTGATGTTTTAGAGCTTGTGCTTATTCTCATGACAATCTCTAGTTCATCGAAAATGAATTTCGCATAGATCACTTGTTGCGTTTTCGAGTTTGGTGATTTTCTCGGTTTCTCATGTTGAGGTGTTGCACCTCTACAAATAATAGAAAATCACCCCCACTGGGTAGCTTTTGTCGTCCTCTTTCCAACAAAATTGGTTTCACTCAATTCAGAGGTACCAATCTTAAGATTTGGATTTTACAAGGTTGATAGGCCGGATATTCCGGGGCCGGATATTGTGACTTTTTGGCCGAGCTTACTGGATCCCCCCCCCCCCCCCCCCCCCGCGGATATTTGGCCGGATATTTTTCCTGGACCGGATATTCCGAGGGGGCCGGATTATCCGGCCATTACTTAGGTCGGAATATCCGGCCTCAGATTCCCCAACAGCTCGATTTTTCGGGGGGGGGGGGGTATAAATACCCCCTTCTTCCTCCTTGGGCTGGTGCTTCTCACACTCTCTCTCTCCTCCATTGCTTAACTTGAGAAGCTTGCTCTATATCTCAACCCTTCAATGATTCTTGCCCCCCATTTGAGGGAAAAGAGAGAGGAGATCTTGATCTACATTTCTACCAATCAAATCCCTCTCTTTGTGAGTGGAATCCTCTAGATCTTGATCTTGGAGTTCTTAGTGAATTTCCATTGTTCTTCCTCTCTTATTCCCCCAATAGCTTTTGTAGCTTTGGTGGAATTTGAGAGTGAGGGTCTTTCCATTGCATTTGGTGCATCGATTTGAGCTTTCCACGAAGATTCGTGGTGGTGAAAGCAAGAAGTTGTTACTCTTGGGTTCTTGGAACCCTAGACGGATTCTAGGCCTTTGTGGTCATTTGTTGGGAGCCTCCAATTAAGTTGTGGATGTGTGCCCCAACCTTTGTGTAAGGCCCGGTTTCCGACTCGAAGGAAACCCCTTAGTGGAACCATGACCTAGGCCTTTGTGGCGAGGGTCACCGGAGAATAAGGTGAGGCGCCTTCGTGGCGCTCGTTGTGTGGTGTGACTCCCACATCTTGGGGTTAGGCCTTTGTGGCGTTGGTGTGTATCGAGCAACCACACCTCAAGGTGAGGCTATATGTGGCGTTCGGGAGAGCTAAGCCACCACACCTCTCCAACGGAGATTAGCACTTGCAAGAGTGTGAACTCCAGGATAAATCATCGTCTCCCGCGTGCCTCGGTTATCTCTATACCCGAGCTCTTTACTTATGCACTTTACTTCGTGATAGCCATCGTGCTTGAAGTTATATATCATGCTATCACATAGTTGCTTGTAGGGATTTCTATTTTCGTGCCCTCGGGTCCTTAGTTGTACTTAGTTTTCCCCAGCTCCTTAGTTTTTCCTCAGTTTTCCTCAAGCCCTTGTATGAAACCCTCACAAGGAGCTCGGACGGGAGGAATCTCGTTCAGTTGACCGTTCCGTGTTGACGAGTGGGGCCGCGTTGTGTGGGGCCGCATCGTGTGGGGCTGGTAGAAAGGGACCACGTGGGACAGAACGAGACCGTGTTTGGTCATACGAGCGGAGCGGGGGCCGTAGCGTGTGGGGCCGTAGCGTGTGAGGCCGTGTGGGTTCGGGACGTGGGCATGAGTGGTTTTTGTCTCTTTCGCCTAGATTAGCAGTTTTCAATGCATCTTTTTCCTCTCTCTTGCTCGATCTCATTCATTCTTGATTGCCCAAATTGGTAGCAAATCTAGAGCAGCTTCTCCTTCTATTTTTTAACTCTATTCATTTCTTTATGCCTTCGTTTTTACCCAATCAGGTAGAAAGTCTAGGGACAAATCCAGAGAAATATAGGATAAGCTGCATACAGCAGCCAGCATAGCATAGATATATTCACGACAGATCCAACAGTACTACCGATAGATCCAACCAACATAAGCTACATTTTACATGAATTTAAGCTTCTCTACAGAAAGTGCAGTCACATACAGAGAGTGTAGTAGGCACGTTCAACGCCTCCAGGTAGCGCATGTGACTCGCTTGGAGGCTGCGCAGGTGAATCCCAAGTGCTTTGTGTTGGGCCATGAACGCATGAACGTTCACGTTCGTTCCAACTCTAGCGCCGCATCTGCCAATGGATTCAGCATGGTTCACCAGGCAGTTGAAGTCGGTGGCGCGAAGCTTCTGTTGCAGAAGGGCACCTGTAAACGCCTCGAGCAAAGTGGCCATCGTAATGGACGGACTGCAGCCACCTGAGGACGTGACGAGTCTTGGTGTGGAAGGACTCGTCGTCGCTGTCGACGTCGCGGCTCTGCACCTGTCACGTAGCACCAAAGATCGTGGAAAAAACACGGAGTCAATTGCAACGATGATGGAACAGAGAGTGAACAAAATATCATGCATGATAATATGGGCACGAAAAAAAGAGGTAGCCTTAGAGCATCTCCACTCGTCTCCCCGACGAGGCCCCCGAGCGACGTTTTTCCCATCCGGACGGCGAAATTCGGCCCAATCGCGCCCCCGGTTCCTCGTTTTCGTCCGGATTTGGCCCTTCATCCATCCGGCGAGCTCACGGCATCCCCGGTCCCCCGGGGAGCTATCGGGGAGTCCGGACGAGTGAAAAGCGGGGAAGGGCCCGATCTGTTGGCGACTGGACACACAAACCCCACCACCACTCGTATCTCTCTCGCCGCCGGCACCACCCCTCGTATCTCTCTCGCTGCCGGCACCACCCCGCCGGCTTGTTGCCCAGATTCCGCCATCCCTCCTTTCCACCTGCCTATATTCCGCCGTCTTTCGACGACGGCCTATCTGTCTGCTCCTCCGCATGCCTGTTTTTCGACAACGGCCTACTCCTCGTCGTTCGTGTCTCGGCTAGCCTCGACCACGTCCTCTTGCACAGCCTAATCACCAGGTGCTGACATCATGGGCCCCCTTCATTGCTATGCGCCAGGAGATTCGAGACTATACAATGCATCAACAGCTGCAAGATGATCTGGTGGAGCACGTATGGACACTCCGAGGCAACGCCAACGCCGACGCCAACTAGTATGTCTTTATTAATTTGTTTCAAAACTTGTGAAATTGTGTGCTTCATTTGTTTCAGCACTTGTTAAACCTTGTACTGATTTTCACCGAATTTGTTTCAGCAATTTTTTGAATCTTGTTTACCGAACTTGTCAAATTTTATGTCGAATGTGTTTGAAATATGTCAAATGGCCGAAGTTGGGGGTGTCCTGCCGGGGGGACGGCTGGAACTTCGGCGCTCCCCAGGCCAAATTTTCCTCCAATCCGGAGGAAAATTTCGCCGGATTTGGGCGTGGGGAGCGCCAACGAGTGGAGATGCTCTTAGTTACATTGGACACACTTACATCCAGGATTTGAGTCAGTGAACCAAAGATCATGCACAACAAATTTGTACACACCAATTTTTCACTGACCAAACCCTGAATCAATTTGTGCTCAAATATTCATCATCATCGGCACAAATTAACCAGATGGGATTGATTACTCACATAAGTTAACCGAATCTTAAACAAAAGCAAATCACAAACACTAATAACGCAAGATCTAGAACTAGCAACAGACGAACCCTAATAACGCAAGATCTAACACAAAAGGATTGAACTAGGAACAGACGAACCCTAATAACGCAAGATCTAACACAAAAAGATTGAACTAGGAACAGACGAACCCTAATAACGCTAGCTCTAACACAAAAGGATTGAAATGGGATAAAAACAAGGGAACAAAGGGTTACCTCCGGCTCGTCGTCGATGATGCTAGTGTCATAGGGGTTCTGCGGCACGACGTACGGCACTGGTTCGTACAGGTCCCAAGTGACGGGGGCCTGGACGGGGGCGGCGGCCGATGCGCCAGCGGCCGATGCGTCGGATGCGCCGGCGGCTACGTTGGAAACAGCGACGGGGGCCTGGACGGGGGCGGCGGCCGATGCGCCGGCGGCTGCGTCGGAAGCGCCGACAATGGGCTTCTCATTTTTCTCCATCGCCGGCGGTTTTCTTCGGGGTTTTTTCTTCGGTTGTGGAGAAGATGATGGGACAAGAGAGACGGTTGCAGTGAGAATGAGAGAGTGAGCGAGCGTCGAGGGAGAGAAAGAGGGGCTCTATAAAGACGAAGGTGGCGTTTACCGCAACACGTGTCCGCTATGCACGGTTGTAGCGTGCACCACGACACGAGGCTAACCCTGGGACGTTTGGTGTACTCAGTTATAACCTCGGGCCTTATAAAGAAATTTTATCTGTACTCAGTTTTTCATTCGAGTACTTAGACTACCAAGTGCAATATACTCAGTTTTACCCTCAAGTAGCTGGTCAACAGAGAGTCAACAAATGAGATTAACATAGCTAACTGAGTCATTTCATGCGCAAAAAAATCCAAAAAAACCATGGTGGCACCTACTAATGGAGTCTTCCTACGCAACCTGCCACCTAGGAAACCTTAACAAATATAGATAAATCAAGTTTTACCACAAATTGCCACTTCTCAGAATCACTAGTAGCTATGAAGATGCATGGTTTTCCACTCAAACCCCTTTGCAAAACATCTTCCCCAAAACATAGTTTGTCTAAATGAGGCCATAATTGTCACACTCATGTATATTTGAATTGTAAATAATTTGATGTAGCCCAATATGAATTATATTGTACGAAACACACATTTTTCATTTTGTAATTCTTTTGTTTGAATCCCTTAGTCTATTTACTATTTACGTGTCCTTGGTTTCTTAGTACTACTCAGTTTTTCTCCTCAAGTACTGTCACAAATGCTCACAGAAGTCCAAACTTATCCTGATTGGTTGAGCCGTTGTCACACGGATCGACTCCACCAACCGTTAATCCATTGATCTAACGGGCAGTATACCCCTGTCCGTCTCTCCGTCTCTTCGTGGCCACCTCTCTCTCTCTCTCTCTTCGTGGCCACCCCTCTCTCTCTGTCGGTGGATAGTGCCACCCCTCTATTTATGTGCAATAACGAGTTTGCCACGTAACTATATTCCCTCTATTTATGCATTATTTTCCACGATCTAAAAATGTTAAATTAAAAAGTGGTATAATTTTGGTGTAAACAATAGACATACATATTTGCGGATTTCGGTGAATGCATTATTTGTCACCCCTCTAACAATTATCAACTCTCTTTAGCATTCCTTTTCTTTTAGGGAATATTGTTTGGGATATAGTTTTGGTAATTTGAAACGGCCCAAAAGTGGTATAATTTTGGTATAAACATGAGGCATACATATTTGAGGGATTTCCGTGAATGGATTATTTATCACCTCTCTAACAATTATCAACTATCTTTAGCATTCCTTTTCTTTTAGGGAATATAGTTTTGGTAATTTGAAACGGTCCAAAAGTGGTATAATTTTGGTAGAAACATGAGACATACATATTTGGCATATTTGGGGGATTTCGGTGAATGAATTATTTATCACCCCTCTAACAATTATCAACTTTCTTTAGCATTCCTTTTCTTTTAGGAAATATAGTTTTGGTTATTTGAAACATCCCAAAAGTGGTATAATTTTGGTATAAACATGAGACATACATATTTGTGGGATTTCGGTGAATGCATTATTTGTCACCCCTCTAATAATTATCAACTATCTTTAGCATTCATATATTCCCTAACACTTTTTTTTGGTAATTTCGGTGAATGCACACACTAACTTTGAAAACAACTACAAGTACATGTAACTGAATAATGAATTTGTAACAAGGGATCCCTTGTAACAACTTCTAGCGCCTGATGAGCAATGATAAGAGTCTGATCGCAATTATACAACAAAAAAAAAACAACCAGCCATCAGATTAGCTTACTTCTTCAACTCGATCAGCTGCCTTAACTGCTTGTTCATTTTCTTCAGTTCTCCCTTCACTTCCACCAGTTCTGCATTGGGAGCATTAGGCATAATCGGAACGGCTTCTCTCTCCGTCGCATTCTCCACAGCAAGTCCCCCCCTCCCAAATTGCGCTCCCCAATAGCGCCAATTAATTCCTGCAATTGAAGCCTCTGAACGTACACATCGATCCACCCGAAATACCTGCATTTCTTCAGGATCTGAAAACAACAACGTGAACCCGAAATCCCAAATTCGAGGGAATAACAAGAAAATCGAGAGAAAACAGAGCAATTGGAGCGAGATCTAACCTTATCCCCCTCTCTATACGGCAAGCTCGTGCATGCAAGGAACTCACGTCCATGGTTGCCGCTGTCATCCGTCTTACAGATGAACCGCTTCAGAGGCTCCTGGCGTGGGCAGTCAGGGCATCTTGTCAAAGGTACGGTGAAAGGATCATATGCCGCACCTAGAGGGGGGGTGAATAGGTGCTAACCAATTTTTAGTTCTTTTTCAATTTAGGCTTGACACAAAGGTAAATTCTCTAGATATGCAACTATGTGAATTTACCTATATTACAAGGTCAACGAATAAGCAAGATCTAGCTACGCAATTTATAGAGGAGATAATAGGATAGAGGTAACCGAGAGTGGAGCACATGGAGACACGGAGTTGATTCCCGTAGTTCCCTTCCTTTGCAAGAAGGTACGTCTACGTTCAGAGGAGTGTGGTCGCTACGAAAGCCAGACCAACGCCACGAAGGCTTCACTCAGGTCTCCTGTGAGCAACGCCACAAAGGCCTAGCCCACTTCCACTAAGGGATTTCCTCGAGGCGAAAACCGGGCCTTTACAAGGTTCTTGGGGCACACATCCACAACCAAATTGGAGGCTCCCAAATCTGTAACAACACAACAACAAGAACAATATCAAGTACAAATAACTAGGGTTTCTCAAAAGAGGAATACTAGCAAAGGGCCCTCAAGCATATGAGGGGGAAATGCAAATCGCTTCGGTGAAGATGTAGATCGGGGTCTTCTCCTTCGGATCTCCAAAGATCAAGAGCTTTGGTTGGATGGAGGAGGAGATCTTGTGATTCTTGTGTTTCTTGAGATGGCTTGAGTTGGCTCTAATGGGGATGAACTTTGTGAATGATTGAGCAGGTTGGAAGCAAGAAGAAGGGGGGTATAAATACCCCCTCTCAAAATCCAGCCGTTGGAGCTCTTCGAGGGCCGGATAATCCGGCCTAAGTTGGGGCCGGGCCCCCCCTGAAAAATCTGGCCCTGCGAAATTCCGGGCAAAAGTCCGGCCAAAAATCCGGCCTATGTCCAGGGAGGTACTGAGCCACATCGCCGAAAGTCCTTAGCCGATTTTGGGGGGCCGGATATTTTGCAAATATCCGGTCCGGATTATCCGGCCTGGAGAAAAACTTTCTACTCATTTTTGTCTCGTTTTTTCACGCAAGACACCCATATACATGTATATATATATTCTCTGCACCACTACATCAAACATTAGTGTATCACATATATTGATATCAAACACTTCAAAACATAATGTGAGAGATGTTCTTTCACACGGGTCCATACTGCGGCCATGAAGAACGGGAGGTCGAAGAGAAACTAGACATCACCCGCCTGCCGTAGAAGGGCTGCCGCTGGCGGAGAAGAAGAACAATGGAGCGCGGGGAAAGAAAGGGGAAGCAATGGCACGGGCACGGGGCTAGCTCGGGCTCCCATTTTGCAACGGTCACCTGGATAAGCTGTGGGTCCGGCGCGCTAACGTGAACAAGTTATGGGTCCCATGATGATCTGGATAAGTGGAGACATGTCCACTGATAACGCGTGAAGCACACGTCCGTTGGGAACCCCAAGAGGAAGGTGTGATGCGTACAGCAGCAAGTTTCCCCTCAGTAAGAAACCAAGGTTATCGAACCAGTAGGAGATGAAGGCCACGTGAAGTTGTTGGTGGAGGAGTGTAGTGCGGCGCAACACCAGGGATTCCGGCGCCAACGTGGAACCTGCACAACACAATCACAATACTTTGCCCCAACTTAACAGTGAGGTTGTCAATCTCACCGGCTTGCTGTAAACAAAGGATTAAACGTATGGTGTGGAGAATGATGTTTGCTTGTGAAGAACAACAGAGAACAGAGTTTGCAGTAGATTGTATTTCAGATGTAAAAGAATGGACCGGGGTCCACAGTTCACTAGTGGTGTCTCTCCAATAAGATAAATATCATGTTGGGTGAACAAATTACAGTTGGGCAATTGACAAATAGAGAGGGCATAACAATGCACATACATATCATGATGACTACTATGAGATTTACTTAGGGCATTACGACAAAGTACATAGACCGCTATCCAACATGCATCTATGCCTAAAAGTCCACCTTCGGGTTAGCATCCGCACCCCTTCCAGTATTAAGTTGCAAACAACAAACAATTGCATTAAGTATGGTGTGTAATGTAATCAACACAAATATCCTTAGACAAAGCATTGATGTTTTATCCCTAGTGGCAACAGCACATCCACAACCTTAGAACTTTCTCACATCGTCCTGCATTCAATGGAGGCATGAACCCACTATCGAGCATAAATACTCCCTCTTGGAGTCACAAGTATCAACTTGGCCAGAGCCTCTACTAGCAACGGAGAGCATGCAAGAACATAAACAACACATATATGATAGATTGATAATCAACTTGACATATTATTCAATATTCATCGGATCCCAACAAACACAACATGTAGCATTACAAATAGATGATCTTGATCATGATAGGCAGCTCACAAGATCTAACATGATAGCACAATGAGGAGAAGACAACCATCTAGCTACTGCTATGGACCAATAGTCCAAGGATGAACTACTCACACATCAATCCGGAGGCGGGCATGGTGATGTAGAGCCCTCCGGTGATGATTCTCCTCTCCGGCAGGGTGCCGGAGGCGATCTCCTGAATACCCCGAGATGGGATTGGCGGCGGCGGCGTCTCTGGAACTTTTTCCATATCGTGGCTATCGGTAATAGGGTTTTCGCGACGGAGAGTTTAAGTAGGCGGAAGGGCAGAGTCGGGGGAGGCACGGGGGCCCCACACCATAGGCCGGCGCGGGCCCCATGCTGGCCGCGCCGCCCTATGGTTAGGGCGCCTCGTGGCCCCACTTCGTATCCTCTTCGATCTTCTGGAAGCTCCGTGGAAAAATAAGACCCAGGGCGTTCGTTTCGTCCAATTCCGAGAATATTTCCTGTGTAGGATTTCTGAAACCAAAAACAGCACAAAACAGGAACTGGCGCTTCGGCATCTCGTTAATAGGTTAGTTCCGGAAAATGCATATAAATGATGTAAAGTGTATATAAAACATGTGAGTATTGTCATAAAACTAGCATGTAACATAAGAAATTATAGATACGTTTCAGACGTATCAAGCATCCCCAAGCTTAGTTCCTACTCGCCCTCGAGTAGGTAAACGATAACAAGGATAATTTCTGAAGTGACATGTTGCTATCATAATCTTGATCAATACTATTGTAAAGCATATGAAGTGAATGAAGTGATTCGAAGCAATGGTAAAGACAATGATTAAACAACTGAATCATATAGCAAAGACTTTTCATTAATAGTACTTTCAAGAGAAGCATCAGTAAGACTTGCATAGGAGTTAACTCATAAAGCAATAAATTCTTAGTAGAAAGTTTTGATGCAACACAAAGGAAGATATAAGTTTCAGCAGTTGCTTTCAACTTCAACATGTATATCTCATGGATAATTGTCAACACAAAGTAATATGATGAATGCAAATAAGCAAGTATGTAGGAATCAATGCACACAGTTGACACAAGTGTTTGCTTCTAAGATAGAAGGAAGTAGGTAAACTGACTCAACATAAAGTAAAAGAAAGGCCCTTCGCAGAGGGAAGCATGGATTACTATTTTTGTGCCAGAGCTTTTATTTTGAAAACATAGAAACAATTTTGTCAACGGTAGTAATAATTCATATGTGTTATGCATAAGACATCCTATAAGTTGCAAGCCTTATGAATAGAATACCAATAGTGCTCGCACCTTGTCCTAATTAGCTTGGATTTACATGGATTATCATTGCATATAACATATGTTTCAACCAAGTGTCACAAAGGGGTACCTCTATGCCGCCTGTACAAAGGTCCAAGGAGATAAATCGCATTTGATTTCTCGTTTTTGATAGATCTCAACTAAGGACATCCATACCGGGACAACATAGAAAACAGATAATGGACTCCTCTTTAATGCATAAGCATTCAACAACAGATAATATTCTCATAAGAGATTGAGGATTAATGTCCAAACTGAAACTTCCACCATGATCCATGGCTTTGGTTAGCGGCCCAATGTTCTTCTCTAACAATATGCATACTCAACCATTTAATCATGATAAATCGCCCTTACTTCAGACAAGACGAACATGCATAGCAACTCACATGATATTCAACAAAGGTGTAATAGTTGATGGCGTCCCCAGAAACATGGTTACCGCTACACAAGCAACTTATAAGAAATAAGATACATAAGCTACATATTCTCTACCACAATAGTTTTTAAGACTATTTTCCCATGAGCTATATATTGCAAAGACAAGGAATGAAATTTTAAAGGTAGCACTCAAGTAATTTACTTTGGAATGGCAGAAAAATATCACATAGTAGGTAGGTATGGTGGACACAAATGGCATAGGTTTTGGCTCAAGGTTTTGGATGCACGAGAAGTATTCCCTCTCAGTACAAGGCTTTGGCTAGCAAGGTTGTTTGAAGCAAACACAAGTATGAACCGGTACAACAAAACTTACATAAGAACATATTGCAAGCATTATAAGACTCTACACTGTCTTCCTTGTTGTTCAAACACTTCACCAGAAAATATCTAGACTTTAGAGAGACCAATCATGCAAACCAAATTTCAACAAGCTCTATGGTAGTTCTTCATTAATAGGTGCAAAGTACATGATGCAAGAGCTTAAGCATGATATTATTTGAGCAAAACAATTGCCAAGTATCAAATTATTCAAGACAATATACCAATTACCACATGAAGCATTTTCTGTTTCCAACCAAATAGCAATTAACGAAGCAGTTTCAACCTTCGCCATGAACATTAAAAGTAACGCTAAGAACACCAGTGTTCATATGAAAAAGCGGAGCGTGTCTTTCTCCCACACAAAGAATGCTACGATCCGATTTTATTTAAACAAAAACAAAAATAAAAACATACAGACGCTCCAAGTAAAGCACATAAGATGTGACGGAATAAAAATATAGTTTCACTAGAGGTGACCTGATAAGTTGTCGATGAAGAAGGGGATTCCTTGGGCATCCCCAAGCTTAGATGCTTGAGTCTTCTTGAAGTATGCAGGGATGAACCACGGGGGCATCCCCAAGCTTAGACTTTTCACTCTTCTTGATCATATTGTATCATCCTCCTCTCTTTATCATTGAAAACTTCCTCCACACCAAACTCAAAACAAACTCATTAGAGGGTTAGTGCATAATCAAAAATTCACATATTCAGAGGTGACATAATCATTCTTAACACTTCTGGACATTTCCCAAATCTACTGAAAGTTAATGGAACAAAGAAATCCATTCAACTTTTTCATAGGGACGGCTTCCACCCACTTGGTGAAGTAATCTGTGATAACCAAAATCCATTCATGTTTTTTGCTCGACGCCGGATGGATTTTGCCGATCATATCCATGCCCCACCCTCGAAACGGCCAAGGCTTGATGATAGGGTTCATCGCTGATGCTGGTACCATCTGAATCTTCCCGAACATCTGGCACGCTTGGCACCCCTTGTAATAATTGAAGCAATCTTCAAGCATGGTGGGCCAATAAAACCCTGATCGCCTGATTAACCACTTCATCTTATGAGCCGACTGATGAGTTCCACAGGCGCCTTCATGCACCTCATGTAAGAGCCGATTAGACTCAGTTGGTCCCAGGCACTTGAGTAGTAACCCTTCCAACGTCCTGTAGAACATATCGTCTCCTATGAGGACATACTTCATGGCTTTGTACCTTATCCGTTTAGATGCCCCCCGAGCCGAATCTTTTAAATAATTGAAGATTTCGGCTCTCCAATCATCCTGTTCCAGGAACTGTACCTGAACTTCCGACCCGTCAGATATATCTATATGGCCTGACGCCATTTGTGCGAGATTGTTGGCCTCGGTATTTTGGGATCTTGGGACTCAATTAAAGTTGATGTACCGAAACTGTGTCATCAACTCACGGCATTCCATCCAATATGGGAAAAGTGATTCACTTTCGCACTTATATTCGTCCGTGAGCTGGTTAATCACCAACTTAGAATCTCCAAAAAGCTCTACCGCTTCTGCTCCGGCTTCCAGTAGCAACTTCATTCCCTTACGTATTGCCTCATATTCTGCTACGTTGTTGGTGCAAGGGGTAGATAATCTGATGGAGAAGGAGTATTCTGCCCCCCGAGGCGACACGAGCAGAATGCCGATGCCACAACCATCGTCACAAGCCGATCCATCGAAGAACATAGCCCATGCATGTATAGATAGTGCTGCTATATTAGTACTGATCCGTTCAGCGATAAGATCGGCCAACGCTTGTCCCTTGACTGCTTTCGCCGGCTGATACCGGAGATCGAACTCTGACAACGCAAACATCCACTTACCAAGTCGGCCTTTCAAAACAGGGGCCGATAACATGTGCTTGACAACATCTGACTTGCATATGACGATGATCTCTGCCGTCAAAAGGATGTGATGCAGCTTGGTGCAGGTAAAGAACAGGCAGAGGCAAAGTTTTTCGACCTCAGGATATCTTGTCTCCGCGTCCAGCATCCTTCGGCTGAGGTAGAAAACGACCTTTTCAACGCCCTCGTAGAGTTGCACCACTACCGAAGCGATGGATGTGTCAGCTACTGACAAGTAGATGTAGAACGGCCTGTCTTGCTGGGGCGGAACTAGCACAGGCGGCGTCGTCAGATACCGCTTAATCTCATCAAACGCCTGTTGTTGTTCTGCCCCCCAGTGAAACTCGTCATCAGATTTAGTCTTCACCAGCGCCATGAACGGCTCTATTCACCCTGACAGATTAGAGATGAATCGTCGGACAAAATTGATCTTGCCGATGAGACGTTGGAGCTCCTTCTTCGTGGTTGGCGGCTGCATGGTACGCACCGCCTCCTGACTTTTCAGGCCGATCTCAATTCCCCGTTCATGAACCAGAAAACCTAGGAATTGACCAGCCGTCACGCCAAAAGCACACTTCTTCGGATTCATTCTCAGTCCGAATTTCCGAGTTCGGTCTAGGACGCGCCGTAAATCATCCAAGTGTCCCTCCATGGAGACAGATTTGACTACCACGTCGTCGATATAGATCTCCACCAACTTACCGATCAGATCATGAAATATATAATTCATGGCTCGTTGGTACGTTGCACCAGCATTCTTCAACCCAAAAGTCATGACCACATATTCAAACAAGCCTACTGCCCCTGGTACTCTGAATGCGGTCTTGTGTATATCTTCCGGAGCCATGAAGATCTGGTTATAGCCGGCGTTGCCATCCATGAAGCTCAACACCTTGTGGCCAGCAGCGGCATTTATCAACGTTTCTGCCACCGGCATCGGATACTCGTCCTTTGGAGTGGCTCTATTGAGATCTCGGAAATCGATGGCCACACGCCATCGGCCGTCCTTCTTCTCTACAGGAACGATACTGGAGATCCACTCAGCATACCTGCATGGCCTGATGAACCCGGCGGCCAACATTTTCTCGATCTCTTTCTTGACTTCTTCCAGAATTTCAGCCCTCATCTGACGTGCTCGTTGTTGGAACGGCCGAAATCCTTTCTTGAGGGGGAGCCGATGTTCGATGATGCTCCTGTCCAACCCAGGCATCTCCGTGTAATCCCATGCAAAGCAATCTGGGTATTCCTTCAACAGAGCTATCATCCGTCCCCTGAGCTGTGGATCTAACTTCTTGCTGATAAAAGTCGGTCGCGGCTTATCCCCAGGACCAATGTCGACTTCTTCTAGCTCATCAGCCGATGCAAACCCATACCCTAGCTTTCCGTCACCTGTGAGGTCGACGCCACATACTGGGAGCGCAGGTGATACGGATACTACGGGCCGATCGCTAGAATCGGCTTCCATCTTGATCATCACCAGGATATTTTGGCGGTGTCGGGGCCGATCGCATAGAGCAGCCTCTTCCTCCTCTTTGCTATGAGAGCAGCTGCCCTCGTCTATACCCTCGTCAGGGTGGTGCCCCATTTCCACCATGTTGATGTTGAACGAGTTTCTTGGCTGGCACCTCCCAGGGTAAGCGTCCTCAATGCTGTCAACGGCGCATGACGGTGAAATAGGCACTTCTGGTGCCGCCGATGCGAATGACGACGATGGACGAGACTGAAGTGGCACTTCTCCTTGGTAGGTCCCGAGAGCTGGTCCTAATAGAGGGTGCTGATACTTCATGACCTCCTGGATCATCCGAAAGGCGACATGCTCCAAAGTGTTCACCAGGCTCTCAGAATGGCGATGCAGCGAGTGAGTCACCATGCAGCGAATCTCCTGGCGCAGGGACTTGGTACGTTCTTCTGACGGGACGGATAGGTCCACCCCATCGAGCGCGCCTTCCGGCGAGAACCCCTTCCACCTGATGCCATGTGAACGGGTTTTGTGAAACGAGCCGATTAGGTCGGCTTCGAGGATTGCTTTGACCTCGTCATACTTCTTCTTGAGCTCGTCGGTCAGATCCTCGTACGTGACTGGCGTGCCGTCCGCCATCTCAGATGTAGATGGCGATGTGGTTGATGTAGACGATTGTCCCACCGGGCGTGCCAGAATGTGTTGCGGTCAAAACCCACCGGCGGGCAGCGACGGGCAACACAGTAGAGCCGGGAACAACTTAGGGCTGCGGCTGGCCCTGGTCCCTCCGAGCGACGGCCCGCAAAGCCTTCTGGTCACACGTCCGATGCTGATTGCAAGGGCGTGCCACCTGACCTATACCTGGTCAGGAAGGTGATGGAGATGCCTCGCTTAATTTCCTGCATGGCATACACGTAAACATTAAATTCGAGCCTCGATCGGCTCTCAGGTTATCCTGTGAATCGGCTCAAGGAGCCGATCCACCCATGATTCGTACGAGGTGCACGAATATATGGTGGTCCTGCTTGATCAAGATAAAGCTAATGAGATCTACGACGATTTAGGGTTTTCACCGCATAATCGGATCATCCTACTCACGATTGGGCCTCGCGGCCACGCACGGTGATCGTAGTTTCCATCCTAGACAAGGCCTAAAAACCAACACGAGGTTGATCCCCGGAACATCCTGTCTAGGACTAGCGAACGCCACCCTACGTGCCGCTGGATCCTCCAACCCTTTGTAAGGCCTAACTATTGCAGATATTAAACTAATCCTTGTAGAACAAGGAGCAATCGTAACGGATCAGATCTACTAAATAAAGATCAAGCGGGGTGCCGCCCCTACACCTAAGATAGGTGTAAGGGCGGCTAGATATGCAAGGGTTGCACTACGGTAGCATGTGATACGAAGAACAATGCTAACCCTAACATATCTATGATAACTACGTTGCTCGCCATCAAAAAGGCTTCAGTACGAGCAACGCATGAACAACATAAAGCTTGTGCTGCCTAGATCGCAAGATGCGATCTAGGCAGCATGTTGCTTACCGGTAGAAACCCTCGAGACGAAGGAGTTGGCGATGCGCCGAGATTGATTTGGTTGGTTGAACGTTGGTTGTTGTTTATTTCATAAACCCTAGATACATATTTATAGTCCAGGGGACTTCCTAATTTAGGCGTGCACCTAACCGTGCACGGGTAAAACTCTATCTAAGATACGATCTACTAAATTACAGATATATGGGCAATCTAGCCCATTTTGCATATAAGGCCGATCCACGTATTTCTTCCGTA
Organism: Lolium perenne; assembly: GCF_019359855.2. Classification (NCBI taxonomy): domain Eukaryota; kingdom Viridiplantae; phylum Streptophyta; class Magnoliopsida; order Poales; family Poaceae; genus Lolium; species Lolium perenne. Next base: position 272,918,239 of record NC_067245.2, read on the forward strand.
TATAATCTTCAAGCCCATCTTGATCGTGGCCCACCTCTGACTTGGTCAAATTCTGGTGATAACAGATCTATCTTCAAAATCTTTAACTCTACTAACATGAGTGAAAAATTCTTCTATATTATCTCTTCCAATGACAGACCCTTGCCCTACCGGTATATCTTTCAGAGTGAACTTAGGAGGAAGCATGATGAAATAAACAAAAGGTAAATAAAGTAAATGCAAGTAACTAATTTTTTTGGTGTTTTTAATATAGAGAACGCAAACAAGACAGTAAATAAAGTAAATGCAAGTAACTATTTTTTTGTGTTTTTGATATAAAGAAAGCAAACAAGACAAATGAAACAAAGTAAAGCAACTAATTTTTTTGTGTTTTTGATATAAAGAAAACAAACAAAACAGAAAATAAAATAAAGTAAAGCAAGACAAAAACAAAGTAAAGAGATTGTAAGTGAGAGACTCCCCTTGCAGCGTGTCTTGATCTCCCCGGCAACGGCGCCAGAAAAAGTGCTTGATAACGCGTGACGCACACGTCCGTTGGGAACCCCAAGAGGAAGGTGTGATGCGTACAGCAGCAAGTTTTCCCTCATTAAGAAATCAAAGTTATCGAACCAGTAGGAGATGAAGGCCACGTGAAGGTGGTTGGTGGAGGAGTGTAGTGCGGCGCAACACCAGGGATTCCGGCGCCAATGTGAAACATGCACAACACAATCACAATAGTTTGCCCCAACTTAACAGTGAGGTTGTCAATCTCACCGGCTTGCTGTAAACAAAGGATTAAACGTATGGTGTGGAGAATGCTGTTTGCTTGTGAAGAACAACAGAGAACAGAGTTTGCAGTAGATTGTATTGCAGATGTAAAAGAATGGATCGGGGTCCACAGTTCACTAGTGGTGTCTCTCCAATAAGATAAATATCATGTTGGGTGAACAAATTACAGTTGGGCAATTGACAAATAGAGAGGGCATAACAATGCACATACATATCATGATGACTACTATGAGATTTACTTAGGGCATTACGACAAAGTACATAGACCGCTATCCAGCATGCATCTATGCCTAAAAAGTCCACCTTCGGGTTAGCATCCGCACCCCTTCCAGTATTAAGTTGCAAACAACAGACAATTGCATTAAGTATGATGCGTAATGTAATCAACACAAATATCCTTAGACAAAGCATTGATGTTTTATCCCAGTGGCAACAACACATCCAAAACCTTAGAACTTTCTGTCACTGTCCCAGATTCAATGGAGGCATGAACCCACTATCGAGTATAAATACTCCCTCTTGGAGTCACAAGTATCAACTTGGCCGAGCCTCTACTAGCAACGGAGAGCATGCAAGAACATAAACAACACATATATGATAGATTGATAATCAACTTGACATAGTATTCAATATTCATCGGATCCCAACAAACACAACATGTAGCATTACAAATAGATGATCTTGATCATGATAGGCAGCTCACAAGATCTAACATGATAGCACAATGAGGAGAAGACAACCATCTAGCTACTGCTATGGACCCATAGTCCAAGGATGAACTACTCACACATCAATCCGGAGGCGGGCATGGTGATGTAGGCCCTCCGGTGATGATTCCCCTCTCCGGCAGGGTGCCGGAGGTGATCTCCTGAATCCCCCGAGATGGGATTGGCGGCGGCGGCGTCTCTGGAAATTTTCCGTATCGTGGCTCTCGGTAATAGGGTTTTCGCGACGGAGAGTTTAAGTAGGCGGAAGGGCAGAGTCGGGGGAGGCACGGGGGCCCCACACCATAGGCCGGTGCGGGCCCCATGCTGGCCGCGCTGCCCTATGGTTAGGGCGCCTCGTGGCCCCACTTCGTATCCTCTTCGGTCTTCTGGAAGCTCCGTGGAAAAATAAGACCCTGGGCGTTCATTTCGTCCAATTCCGAGAATATTTCCTGTATAGGATTTCTGAAACTAAAAACAGCACAAAACAGGACCTGACGCTTCGGCATCTCGTTAATAGGTTAGTGCCGGAAAATGCATATAAATGATGTAAAGTGTATATAAAACATGTGAGTATTGTCATAAAACTAGCATGGAACATAAGAAATTATAGATACGTTTGAGACGTATCATCCACTACGGGGCACCAATAACGACCCCACTAGCCAGCACCAACCAACAGTCAACTAAACGGGATTCCTTCCGTCTGAGCTTCTTGTGAGAGTTTCAGACAAGGGCTTGAGTAAAACTGAGGAAAAACTAAGCGGCTGGGGAAAACTGAGCACAACTAAGGACCCGAGGGCACGAAATGGAAATCCCTTGCTTGTATTGCTTAGCATAAGTTGTTGGTGCACATAGGTGAACCATAGTATATAGGCTTTGAGCTTGACAAAGTAAACGCTAGTTTTATTCTGCATTTGTTAAGCCCATCTCGTAAACGGCTATTCACCCCCCCCCCTCTAGGCGACATCTGTATCCTTTCAGGCATCCGTACTGCCATTAGTGTATTGCGTCGTTGTAGAGACTCGGTGTAATTGATATCTTTGGGATATTTATATATTTCCTTAATCGAAAAATAACAGCACTATTGTAAGATAAAAAAAATCAAAATGGAGGATGGAACCTCAGCCTCTGCATCGAAAAAATGCATACATGTTTCTTTATTAATTTATTTAACAAAAGATAGATAAAGAGCACACATCAAAACAACTGAAGCCTCCACAAAATACCTACAGGTCTGACAATGGGTGAAAATAATGTCAATGTGGCCATATGACCCAAAACAACAAAATTCCTCCATCAGCCATGCACTATGAACTTCACATACCCTGAGATGCCCTCTAGGTGAAATGAGATCGCTCGTCCGGTTTAGCCAACTCCTAGCGAGAACCTCATGTACACGCTACAAAAGTCGTCACTGTCATCGATCCACCGAGCAATCTTCCTGATTAAGATCCGCATAAACTTCGCCGATCCTGCTGATGACACCACCATGGCGCCAGACGGAGCCTCCTCCCTAGGCGTGCACCTCAACGCGCATCCTCTGTCAAGACTCCACGCCATGCCATCGAGACCCACCGTCGTCCATGCGATAAGCACAATGCCGCTCCACCTCAGAGCTCCTCCAGCCAGCATTTGCTCCAAACACGATGTCCTCAAGGGGGGAAACAACACCGTGTGTTGCCATCGTGCGATCTGGGAGATCCAGATCTAGAATTTACCCCAGAGTAGACCAAGCTAGAAAAACAGAGGCTGCAGCAATGATGCCTTCATCAAGGTAAAGACGCGCATACGCTGCCATTGCCCGCCACTAACGAAGTTGGGCTCTGTTTTCACCGCCAGCCACGCCTCACCAAACACAGAGCCGGCTAGATCGCCATTGCTCGTCGGAGAGCTGGTCGCATTGTACAACTTCCGGGGCGCCACCCCGGCGTCCAAGATCTCGTACCAGCAGGCCAACGTACCCACAAGTGGTGAAAACTTACCATGATATCAACCACACACGAACAAACGGTGGGGGACACGTAATAGGCTGCAGATCATGGCCTGTCATCGCAGATCTGGGCCCCCGATGCCACCCCTATGGCTACACTGCGGTGACTCATGCCAACCACAGGTGACCGACATTGTCATGTTGCCATCCCCACCGCCCAACGGGATCTGAAGGACCACCAGTAGAGGTCGTCACTGCAGTTGACGTTGCGTGAGACCGTCACCACGTGAAGGGAATAGAAGACCGCTGCATACGACACCACGCGGGCTTTACCCGGCGGCAGCTGGGGAAGATGGGAGGAGGGTGGCTTGGGACGTGCAATGTAGAGGTTGCCCCAGTTGTTGCGGTGGGTGACGCGGAAGAGATACCCTTTCCTGGATTTGGATCTGCAGCATTGTAAGATCATGCTCCACAAAAGACAAAACCGCAAATGTAGGCACATATTTTGTTACCAGTCTATTTCCTCATCAGCCTAACAGGCATCTTCGAGTTGTCGGCAACGTTGTCCTTACAAAGACAACAACAAATCGCGATCGCATAAACTGTTGAGCGGGCGTGTAAGATGTATACAGGTCGCAAGCGACCTTGCATACAACGACCAAATCCAAGACAAAGCCCTCAGCTAATATTGGTGCCCACACGCAGGTGGTAGCTCTAGCTAGCTGCAACAAAATTCCAAATGATATGCACAAGCACAAGCAGGGCGAGGCGGCACCGCGGCAGAATAGCCGATCGATAAGGACGGGCTCTCGTCCGGCAATGATGAAGACATGATATGATGATTGATCATACGCTGGTTGTTCATATGCGCCCAATGGCAGATCGATGCTTACCGTTCATGTCTCCCTCGCTGCCCGCGTGCAGTGCGGTGTGCATATGTCTCTTGAATTGGATGTGTCGAAGTTGTCGTCACCTAGCTCCGTGCCAACCCAGCAGAGTGATCAACTGATGGAGCCTAGCAGATTAATGCTCGAAGCTTACGCTGTGCAATTTGAGAAAAACACTCGAGCAACATCGCCGTCCATCTGGGAGAAAATCCAGCAGCAGCAATGAAAATGCGAGGTAACTAGACATGAGTGCTTATCGGGAGCCAGGGGTGCGTTACACTGCTCGACGCCTTGACGAGATAATCATAATATAACAGGTAGCTACGTGTGTTTCAAGTTCGGTAATGCATGCTTATGGTGAGTGTTTTTGGTGCTGATCAGTTTTGACGGCAGTTTGTTTCCTACTGTGTATCAAGATTCAAGAATAGATCCCAAACGCACCAAATTAACCAGCGACAGCTCCATGTAGATGTGTACGCTTTGTCTTCAAAGGATATGCATGACCTCGACCGATCGATGAATATTGCTGCTCCTTTCTTTTCTGCGAAAAGGAGATCGACTGGTACTCGATACGGGCCTGATTTGCTTTCCGGTTGACTGCGAAAGTGATGACAGACCAGACGGGCGACCTTGTTTGCGATAGCTAACCAGATATTTCAGTAAAAATCAGACAAACAAGAGGGCGCTTTAGCTTATTTTTAGAGGTGTGGTTATTTCTCAGTCGACCGAGAAATAACTTCAGTTGCAACTGATAAGTAGCACAAATCACGAAATAAATCTAACGGTATAAAACTTAACTAAGCACGAACTTAGCAAAACCTTATTTTTAGCTACGAGTTTTTCCAGTGATCAGTGATCATTGATGTTACATTTTTTCGATAAAGAGCATATATTAATATCAGCCTCTGCAACAACAGCATGCTCTAATAGCATAAAGGATGCACACAGCTAAAAAAGATAGATGAATTACGAAAAAAAAGCCCCGCTACAGAGATCGAAAACTCTAAACAACAACTCTAGCACCACCAAGACAACACCAGAAGACCAGCTTTTCCATAAGCGACGCCTCCAAGAAGGAAACAGTACATAAACATTGTCGTCGCCTGATCACAGATCTTAGACTTTCACCCAGAAGAAAGTCCTCTCTCTCAAAACAATGCCTTCACAATGCCTTCAACAAGAACATTGTCAAGCACAACCAGTTAAGGCCAGACATTGGATTTTCACCCTGAAAGATAGAACTCTAAACTTCTCTTGTGCAGCCGCCCCCACATACAAGTCGATTTTCGAAGTCACGAAGCTTCAAGCCAATTCCACCTCACCAACAAGATCCGACCACCGTTGCTCTTCCACCGACCTCAGCTTTAATGACCTTCTCCGCCAGCACCATGGAAAGAAAACTCCATGATATTAACAGCCAGCAGAGTTTCGAAGCGCTCCCTCTGAAACCAAATGGTTAGATAAAAAACATGGGTGCGCACGACCGAAAGCACCCAATCCAACAATCTTCAGGCATTGATCGCACAATGAATTTCGTCGGCACGACCTTTCGGAACATGACAATTCAACCAACCCTAGGACAACCAAGTATTCCAGAACCTCTTCCATTTGTGTCGTCTCTTACATGGTAAAACAATTGGTGGTCGTCTGTTGCTCTGTCACCTTAGCTCTGAATCCTCCATTGCTTGAAACATTCGGCTACGTTAGTCTAAAGTTACTTGGAAGAAAATAGAGTAGATTTGAAATTATGTTTAATCAAAGCCCTTTGTCTTACGTGCACTATGAACCGTCTCCATCTTAGTTAAGGCTACCGGACATTTCAATTTTATCCCATTTACATTTCATCCGATGCTAGCTACCATACACCAAGCCCGTTCCGTCCTGTCTCTATATAGTACGTACGCGCGCCAGATGGGTCGGCAACGTTGACACTGTATTGCATGTACGCCATGCACACGCCCAGTTCTATTCAATGGTCACCTGTCCATTTCAAAGTACGTACACCTGATGACTTGGTGAGAGTGCAGCGCCAATTTGTTCTCTACCGAATTCAGCAAGGAGCCAAGCTAGGCAAATCTCCAAATGTAGGTATAGCTGAACTTGGATGGGTTCATGGGCCCAACCTCTAGTCGAATGAGCACCATTTTTTTTTTTTTTTTGAGAATTGAATGAGCACCATATGATTTGGTTTGCCTTGGCGATTATGTGCAACGTTTCTTTGCGGGTGGCCCACCCAAGGAAAGCCTGACCTTCGCTTTGTTTGCATTCTCCCACAACGTTTTCTGTACACATGACCCACCGAAGACAAATAAAGCCGAATGAGTTGGATTATTACTCTAGCGCTCTATTTCTATAGGTTGGACTTGGAATGATGCACTTCGTATTGTCTCTATCTCCATGCTTTAATTTTCCCTAGCGGAGTATTCTCCGGTCACCATTCGTCGAAACCTACCAGCTGGCTATCCATGAAGTCTGCTAGTATCTATTGCCAGCTACGCGTGAAATGCGTCGACCTAGACATGGACACTCTACTTAACTTAGCAATGTGACGTTACATGTGCACCTGGTTCACCACGTACCACCTGACCAACTCAACCTATGCTTGGGGATGGGAGCAGCGGTTTAGGGCTTAGGATTTAGGGGTCACATTCAGATGACTTAGGACTTGGCTGCGAAGGGCTGGCCAGGTCAGACGGGTTTCCAGCCGAGTTTTACAAGCACTTCTGGGAAACTATTAAGCACGATCTCATGAACCTTTTTACGCAATTACAACAAGGTGATCTCGAGTTATATACTTTGTGGTTATTACTTTAATACCTAAGAAAGAAGACGTTGTCCAGATCCAGTAGTATAGGCCTATATGCTTACTAAATGTGAGTTTCAAGATTTTCACCAAGGTAGGTACAAATAGAATAACCGGGATAGCCCACAAGGTTATTAATCCTACACAATCTGCTTTTATGCCAGGACGACATATACTTGAAGGAGTAGTTGTCCTTCATGAGACCATTCATGAGCTTTATAGGAAGAAAATGGATGGGGTCCTTTTCAAAATTGATTTTGAAAAGGCCTATGATAGTTAATTGGCCTTTCCTTCAACAAACTATGCATATGAAAGGATTTTCGCCTATTTGGTGTAAGTTAGTGGCTAGTTTTGTTCAGGGAGGGTCAGTGGGGGTAAAGGTCAATGACGACATTGGCCATTACTTCGAAACTAGGAAGGATTGAGGCAAGGAGACCCTCTATCACCTATCCTGTTCAATATAGTTGTTGATATGCTGGCAATCCTAATTGCAAGAGCAAAGGAGGATGGTCAGGTAGGTGGTCTTATCCCACACTTAGTTGAGGGGGGGTATCCATTCTACAATATGCAGACGATACTATTCTCTTCATGGAACATGACCTTCAGAAGGCTGTTAACATGAAGTTAATCATTTGCATCTTTGAGCAACTGTCTGGATTTAAGATCAATTTCCATAAGAGTGAGATTTTCTGTTTTGAAAAGGCGAAGGATGTAGAGAACCAATATAAGCAAATCCTTCGTTGTGAAGTTGGTTCTCTCCCCTTTCGTTACCTGGGGATCCCGGTCCATTATAGAAAACTTCTCAATAGGGAATGAAATCTAGTAGAGAACCGCTTTGAACGAAAGTTGGGTTGCTGGCAAGGCAAGCTACTCTCATACTGAGATAGACTTGTGCTTATTAATTCCGTCCTTACCAGCCTACCAATGTTTATGTTATCTTTTCTTGAAATACCTAAAGGGGTAAAGAAAAGATTAGACTTCTACAGGTCAAGGTTTTTTTTGACAAAATGATGAGCATAGGCGTAAATATCGACTGACTAGGTGGAACATTATTTGCCGACCTAAAGATCAAGGGGGTCTCGGGGTGGAGGTGTTAGATCTCAAAAACAAATGCTTACTCAGTAAGTGGTTGTTTAAACTCTTCAATGAGGATGGAGTATGGCAGGAGTTACTTCATAATAAATATCTCCGGACTAAAACGTTGTCACAAGTGACAACAAAGCCCACTGATTCTCCTTTTTGGAAGGGGCTCATGGGAGTTAAGGATGATTTTTTCTCTCGCGGCTCTTTCAAAGTTGGCAATGGTCAACTTTTGGGAGGACATATGGTTAGGTGACCAACCGCTAGCTAAGCAATACCCTTCGTTGTATAACATTGTCCGCCGGAGAAACGTTCTGGTTTCAGATGTTCTAACGAGTAATCCTCTAAATATCGAATTCAGGACAACTGATAAATGAGAGGTTTGGCTACTACTACTTCAACACCTAATCAGGGTTAACTTGACGCAAGACCCGGATGTTTTTGTCTGGAAATTAACTACCAATGGTGTTTTTTCAGTCAAATCCATGTACACAGACATGATGAATGGTCATAGGGTTTTCTTGCACAAATATCTTTGGAAAATAAAGGTACCGCTGAAGATTAAGATTTTCACGTGGTTCCTTTATAAAAAAGTAATTCTCCGAAAAGATAATCTCGCAAAAAGAAATTGGAATGGGTGTAAGAATTGTGTTTTCTGTGACTCTAATGAAATCATAAACCACTTATTTTTCGATTGTCCCTTCGCAAAGCTAATCTAGAGAACCATCCAGTATACTTTTAATATCCCTCCACCGGCCAATGTTACAAATATGTTTGGAAATCGGCTAAATGGTGTTGATAAAATATCTAAAGGACAAATTCGAACGGGTATTTGTGCTTTGATGTGGGCTATATGGAATTGTCGCAATGATATTGTCTTCAACAGAAGCTCAAATGCTAAATTTTTACAGGTTATCCGTATGGTTACGTACTGGATCCACGAATGGTCATACCTACTACCGGAGGCTCAGCGTGCGCATATGGATTCTGGATAGACGGTTGCTCGGGATATCTACAACCAGGGTGGGTGGCAGCCTATTAAGAGATTGCAACTTGCATAATTGTCTTTGTTTTTATTTTCCGGTGGTTAAGTTTTTTGTACACCTTATGTGACTCATGAGTTGTATAACTTCTGAATTTTAAACTATGCAATAAAACAGATGTGCGCATCAATTGATGCAGAGGCTAGGGCGATGCTCCCGTTTCTATAAAAAAAAAGGTCAGGTTGGGTGCACTCTGTGTGGGGAGGAGTCATCGTCTCACTTGATGTTTGGTTGCCCATTTTGGTTGATGGTGCGTGAGAGAGGTGCTAGGCTGGGTGGAGACGCCGCATAGTTTCGACCATGGCCGTTTAATAATGTGTACAAAATGATCGACTTGCTTTCACGGTGGACGTGTCCCTGCCGCTGGGAAAGCTTGAAGAAGAATGGCTGGTGCTGGTGGCAAGGCTGAAAATGGTGACGTGAAGATTGTACATGTAGTTTCGTAGCGTGTTGTTTTTATGTTCTGTATTTCCTTTTAGCTGAGCTGGTAATCCTAGATGTAAACTGAACTTTGTGTGTTGCTTTCATCGAAAAGCAGGGCCCTGTGTGGGTCTCATCTCTGAAAAAATAATTGGTGAATGCACATTCATATACGCTGTCGCTGTGATGTTGCACTGTATAACTCAGCCAGCTAGCTGGAGCCAAACTTAAATCTTGCAAGGACACTAGCTTGGGGCCGGCGGCTCCATCCAGGGGACGGACATTTCATCGATCAAAGGCTCCGGCATTCCAGCAATGAAGCCGGCCGGCCCGCTCCATGGATTGCTACGCGCCAAATCTGTCGGCGACGTTGACACTGTACTCGACGACTTGCACGTCAGCTTCAACCTCACCTGACTCTAGCTACCAACTCAAAGTACGAATTGCTGGTGAGTGCAACGGCAAATTGTTTCCTACCGGATTGAAGATGGAGCCAATCTAAGCTACGAAACATCCAAATGTAGGTACGTTTGGACTTGGATGCACCTCGCATGGGCTCAACCACTCACCGATTATATGATTGGGCTGGCTTGGAAATGATGTGCGACGTTGCATTGCGGGCTGGCCCGCCCAAGGAAAGGGCGATCAGTTTTGTTTGCATTCTCCCACGGCGTTTCAGGTGCCGCCTGGCCCGCTGAAGACAAATAGGCCGGTTGGATTGGATTACTCTAGCAGTCCTTATTTCCAGGTGAGTACAGATTTTTTTGTTTTTTTGACTGATCAGTGCTACTCCTTTTTATGTCCACATTTTCTGCAAATACTTTTTGGACACTGCTGAGCGTCCCCCGGGGGATTAAATTTTTGATCCCCCGGATCCGCGTCCGTCCGATGGAGCTGCCAAGACCATACGATCTATGTACAACCGGAAAACGTCGCTTTCTTTCCATCTAGCTGGACCCAGCTCACGTCGCTTTCATCTCCTCTTTCGTCACTTGCACTCGTTGGTTCGCAATGCACGCACAAAATCCTCAGCCGTTCTTCTTCTTCCCATTCTCGCAGAAGTAGCTCCAGCACCATGGCATCGCAGCACCGCGGGCGACATGTGCACCAGCGGCCAGCGGTTGCAGCAACGCCGCCCACCCGCTGTAGCATCGCGGCGAGTCTTCGCAGCAGCAGCGCCAACTCCATGTGACCATGTAGCAGCAGCGCCCGCCACTTGTAGCATCGACGGCCAACCTTTGTAGCAGGCTAGCAGCGCCGCAAGCTTCATGTAGCACCAGCGGCCGGCGGTCGCAGCAACGTCGCCCATCCGTTGTAGCATTGCCGGCCAATCTTCGCCAATTCCGCGTAGCACGGTATGGCCATTGGCCACCTGTCACAGCATCGCCGGCAACCTTCGCCAGCTCCACGTAGCACGGCATGGCCACCCGTCACAGCATCGCCGCTAATTCTATGTAGCACCGGCGACCACCGATTGAAGCAGCGCCGCCCACCTCTTTTAGCACCGTGTGGCCACAGGTTGCAGCAGCGCCGGCCGCCCCTTGTAGCTCCGGCGGTCACCGGTCGCAGGCTCGCAGCAGCTCCACGCGGCCCCTGTAGCAGGAGCTGCAAACGCAGGTAGCAAACGCCGACTGCCCTTTGTAGCGCCGGCGGTCACTGGTCGCAGCATCTCCACACGGCCCTTGTAGCAGGAGCTGCAAACGCAGTAGCAAACGCTGACCGCCTCTTGTAGCGCCGGCGGTCACCGGTCGTGTAGCAGCTCCACTCCACACACCCCTTGTAGCACGAGCGGCAAACGGAGGTAGCAAACGCCGGCCCCGCTGCAGGGCCGCAACGCCACCGTTCATTGTAGCACTGGCGCACATCCCATGTAGCTTCGCCGCCACCCCCACGCAGCACCGCCACTCTTCCATCGCAGCACCACGTGCAGACGCGCAGCTCCGTCGATTTCCTTTGCAGAAGCGGATGCATCGAAGGGGACGGGAGCACCTCGCGAAGGGGAGGAGCAGACTTGATCTTGGTGTTCTTCTCATAGACTAACACCGGAGCCGGACCACTCGAGGATGGGCTGGTTCGTCCTCGGGAACGGCCAGTAGAAGCTGCTAGCTTCAGCGCGCGACGGCTTGATTGGAGGCGCATGACGGCGGGGTCGGCAAGCGAGAAGGGCCGGGGAGAAGCGGCGTTGATTCTGGTTGCCGGCGAGCGGCGGGGCTGGGCAGCTGGGTTGCCGGAGTTGTGTCTGCGCGAGGAATGGAGAACGGCAGGGCCGCGAGGAAGAAGACGGAAGGCAGAGAGGAAATAAATGAGGGAAGATAAGGTGGACCCTCCAGAGACACGCGCCGTGCGACCGATCCGGGGATGAGAGCGTGCGATCCCCCGGGGGAACACCAGCTTTTTCCATACTTTTTCCCCTTACACGGCGCTACGTATTGTCTATATATCAAACATACCATTCAGGATCTTCACCGGTTACCATTTCACCGAATGCTACCAACCTTTTTCAGGACTTTGTTTTTCTGGTGGGGTAATGCGCCAAATAGCGAGTGCATCGATGTAGACACTCTACTGAATGCACGGTGGTGGTACACATCTTTACTATTATATTGGAGTTGGTCGTAGGTCGTACAACGCATTTGATGAAGGAGATTAAAATCATCGGACCGTCTAATCCACATCTAACAATGACGTGGTCGGTTTAGCAAAATATTACCCCGCTCTGCCATCGTTAAGTGAAAAGTACCTGCTTAGAATACCCACCGAAAAGAGCATGCCGTCCCTGACATCCACCTCGATCTCCTCCCTTGAAACCCTAGCACAGGGTCACGCCAACGCTCCTCCCATCTCGCCTCCCATTCCCAGCAGACCTCCTGGCGTCCTATCGTGAAGGTCCGCGCATTCGGACTCCCAACCATTAACTGCAGCATTTTCTCTCGGCCGGACGCCCTCGAGCTCCCTGCTAGAAGGATCTTCTCGAAGGTTCACAATCACCATCCTTTTGTCTCGCGGCAGATCCATCTTCCTCACGTTTTGCCGTGGCCAGACGACCCATCCAACCTACGGATGATTAGCATCCGATGCAGCACCACATGAGACTATGAGAGGAATCTCCTTGGCTCCCCATCTATGCTAGTATACGTAATTTACCACTTGACAAATTCAAACTAAGTGCTGAACGGGATGCATGCACATACTCCACGCGCGTACATTGCGATGTTGTACTGTAGCCCTCAGCCAGCTGGAACCTACAACTTGTATATGCACATGACTCTGATACCCTACGTACCATGAAGAACAGAATCCACGTCTCGCACGGCTGCCTCCATCGTGCCTTAAATTGGCGGGCCTGCCATAGAATCTAAACTTGCACTCGATGCTCGGACCTTTCTCTTGGACTCCGGTGATATCAATTTGTTCGGTAAACTACTTGGAGCTCAGGTAGTAGATCATGCCGGATTAATCGTATCCTAGGCCGGGTCAATAGTGGCTCATTTCGTAACGGGAAAGGCCATATATGAATAAGGCTTAATTTTACTTTCACACTTAACTACTCTAGGTTGGGGACCATGCTTTTTTTGAACAGATTTTTTTGAACAGAAACCACTCCTTTGTTCAAAGCATAGGCGCACATGCATGTGTAATGTAGCCCGGGCTATACGTAGTCCGTTTTTTTCTTCAAACTTCAAAATTGTATTGCCTCTCTGTATTTTTTAGTGTCCTTTGTCACTTTGCTCGCCGTGCATGGGATAGCTAATTAAGTTAGGCCTCATGCATTGCATGGTTGGTTATGTATGTGATATTTGTTTAGGGTATCTCTAGCGGAGCAACTCAAATGGTTCTAGGCCATTCGAAATAGTCCGCGCTAGTATTGATGTCCATTGTGTTGGGATGTTTCGTGTGCATTGATGACCAGGGATACTTATTGGGCTTGCGACCACGACCCGGAGGATTGGAACCTGGCAACGCGCGAGGTCGAAATCGCCATCGTCTGTTGGTGCCGCGAGATTAGGAACTAATATAGCGCCTGGTGAATACGCCCCTGACTTTCATTTCTGCCTGTCACATACTCAGCTTTATACACGGACCTGCGTGTAGGATACTAGACGAGCAGTTATCAACATTTATTTGCCTGGTGGAGAGTAGATAGGCGCTAGCTGTACCATGCCACTTAATTGCCCGCGCCGGTGTGCACTCGCTTGACCACCAGCTCCCCACCAGCACCCAGCCATGTACTGTAGATCTTCCCCTACCTCGAGCAAGAGAGTTCCATATTTAATACAAAATATTAAATACATATTTTTCATTTTGTACTGGTTCACAAAAATCATTTTGTACTAATGGCTATCCCCATTATAACAGTAATAATGCATTATTTTTTAGTGTATGGAAAGATTTGTTGGCAGCTACGATAATTAAAAAATGACGGAGATGGTCAAAATGATTAGGTTGAAACACAAAATCTTAAACACACTTTTTCTATAAAATGGTGCAAAAGGTTAATAAAATTAGTTTGGACTAACAAAAATGATGATTTATGTACTAATGGTGCTAATGGTTCCCTGTTATAACAATGTGATTTTGTACTAATTCAAATCAAGTATTTTGTACAAATGGTTCCATGTTATAACAATAACAGCAGCACAATTAGCACCTTACACATGTAAACAAGAGATTGTGAAATGACATCATTTTTCGAGATCGAAGCATTCCAGCATTCAAAAGAAGTTAGACTAATTATAACTCCAAAAAGTTAAACTAAGACCAACTGAAAATGAAAGTAGTCAAAAAAATGTTGCTAATCTACAGATAAATGAATATGTGCTGCTTCTTCACAATGAGATGCATTGATTTTCAGAGTTCGTAAAACACTTGCTAAGTTGCTGCTAGCTAATTAGATGCAAACAGAAGCCACAAATCCAAGCATGAGAATGTTACACGCAAACCGTAAGCCACAATCCACAACTCTGCATTGTTTCCATCAAATACTTCATAATTTTCAATTACAATCCATAGTGGCTTTACAATGGATATTTCAGAACTATCCAGAAAAATAGATGAATTCAAGTTCACGAAATCAAACGGAAAGGATTTAAGAAAGCAACAAGAAGGAACCACAACCAGAATCAATTCCATATTTTCAACCTCACCTAACAAAATAATCCCCAAATCCAACAAACTATTTTGTGGATCAGACGAGATTCGGAACAAGAAAGAAACTGAATCCCAAATCAAGTTGCTTCCTCGTTGGTCGACGGGCTGCAGCTCACCTTGACGTTCGCTGCGTCCCGCCGAAAGCCCCCGCCACCCGAGCTCGAGGTCGAGGTCGCGCGTGCTGGTGAGCTCGAGGGCGCGCGGCGTCTTCCTCCGGTGGCTCTCGTCGATGAGGCCGATGCTCAGCGCCGTCGACCTCGCCTCGTCCATCTTGCCTTCACGCTGCGAGCACTCCGGCCGGCAGATCGTCTTGCCTTCACGCCGCTGGAGCGTCGCGACTTTTTTGGATCAAGATGCGGGGATAGTGGAGAGAAATGACACGGCAAGGATGGGTGGCCCTGTGTCTAGTTATTATGCGGTCAAGTGGGCTCCATCTATTAATATACTGATGGAAATACATAATGTATACAGATGGAAATACGTACGTAGACAAACACGTGCCGCTCTCTCTTTGGATGAGTTTTCATCCTCGCGCGTTGCCAGGTTTCATTCGGGTTTTTCGCTTGCGACCATCGGTATCTAACTGCCAATGCTAATCGCCATTTGCCAAGCGCCGGTGATGCGGATGAAGATGTCGTAGCCGCTGAAGAAGACCGCAAACGACGCCAAGGCGGGGTCGTCTTCCTGCCGCCACCGACGCCACCGTGAGTCTCCGCCTAGATGAAATCTGTCGCCGCCAACACATGCGGCATATTTCGTCGAGCCTGAAGCCACGGTGTCACAGGAACTCCAACAACCTACACTGCAGCCGGGTCGCAACAGGTGATACGTGCCCTTACACGAGTGCCATCGACGGTGGGCGTAGGCTGCCCCTGCCGCCACAGCGACGTCTCCCTTCCGCACGGATGTCATCTTAACAAGGATATGCTCCCCATGCCGCTAGCACCGACGCGCACTGCACAACGAGATGCGACGCTGCATCCAGCGGCTACGACTGGCGGTGCGCTACGACCGCACCTACATGCGCGAGGACTTCTGACGCGCCTTCCTGGTGTGGAAGCACTAGGCGCGGTGAGTGATCCACGATGCGCGGGATATCCAGCCCGGCAAGAACTACGGCGTCCTCATCGTCGTGGCTAGCGAGGACGACGAGGAGGAAGATGACGACCAGGACATTGAGGACAAGGTGCCTCCCACCACTGTGGAGTCTCTCGTCTCGAAAGAATACGACAAAGATCCGGCCATGGCCGCCGCCATGGAGCTATCCAAGGCAAAGGAGGATGCCAAATGATTCTGACCTAGCCTGGACGAGGTCGTCCAGCTGTCCGCCATGGTGGCCGAGCATGGCGCCTCTGTACCGCCACAACAGGCCACGTGGGACGGCCAGATGGTGTCGCCTCCTCCTCAGTACACGCCACCAGCCACTCCACCGCAGTGGATGCCGCAACTGCCACAATATACAGAGGTTCCTTCTTGGGCTCACCAGGATGTGGGTGCCTCCGCCATTCGTCGACCTCATCTCCGACAATGAAGAAGACGGCAGAACTAGGAATTAGGATTTTTTAGAAAAAAATTCTATGTAAATTCTATTTGAATGAATAAAATATTTATCCAAATTTTCACGCCCTTTTAAACTTCATTTGAATTCAGCACGACCAAATGGTCAGCACGGATCGAATGGGTCGCGCCGTTGTGCACGCATGTCTGCAAGCCGAACAGCTTCTCAAAATATGTAAATTTACCGGCCCAAACGAACAGAATCAGCCAAATTAGGTTACTATTTTACGTCGGCCCGCTAGAGATGCCCCTTATGCCCAACAGTTTCCTACTGTGAGATTTCTCATGTGTAGAGCAAGCATACCTAGTTGTATTCTCCTGCCCGCTTTCCTTGGTAGTGAATCGCCGATGTGACTTCCACCCCGACAAATTGCTTGTCAATGGGAGCAAGCATACCTAGTTAAATTTTGATTTTTTATTGAAATGGGAGCAAAGCCTCAGCCTCTGCATCATGCATTATTCAGAGTAACGTAGTTATAAAGTTGTACATCTCATGGATCACACATGGTGTACATAAATATCAACTAGCAGAATAATATTCCATACATAATTTCTTCTGCTTTGTATTGACTCTGTTATAAATGTAAGATGTTTTAGCTAGCTAATCTAGTTTACTTAAATGTCTTATATTACCAAATACGCCACGATTCGTGCACATCGCAAACACCAACCTCACCGTAGCATCTGCGCTGGTCATCACCGCCGTGAAGAGGTTTCCGACCATGTCTACACCTATAAGACCACGCAGAGGCTCTCCGAAACCCTAGATACCTTCGCAGTTCCCTCAATTCCACTCTAGCTCTCTATACCTCTCACAACACCTCTCAGCATCTCGCCGGCGTCGAGCAAGAAACCATCGCCTGGGGTCACCCTAGCGTCAATGGAGTAGTCCTGGAGACGCGCGTCATCTCAAGGAGCCTCCCTGTAGAAGGAATCGAAGGGGGAGGGGTCCTAGAGACGTAAATCGACCGTTCCCTTCTGTTCGGGTTCGCCGGAAAACTCGACCTTGCCGTCATCTCCGTCCATACTGGGCTTCGTCGAGCAGTTCATCGGCTTCAGGTGAACCTTACGCATCCTTAGGCCCTTAAATCACGTCGTTTAGTAGCCTGTAGCCACATCTAGCAAGTTGGCCGGCGAGCGCCGCCGCAGTACGGTTCGCCGGAGTTCCTCCGGTGACCATTTCTTGGCGGCGAGACCACCATCATGCTCAGCACGCCAAGACGCGTCGAAAGGAACCACCAGACCATCCTCCCGTGGTCTAAATCATCGTCGCCGTCGTCCGCTGACCCGGCCGACGGTGGTTGACCGGCGGGATGACGTGGCGAGTGAACCCTCCGTAGACCTTGACCGGTCAATGCTTGTGTGGCATCTGACCTGTTCATAACCCCACCAGTCAGTGGCAGTAGCTAGGGTCTGCCACGGTACCAAAAGTTTTGTCAGTTTAAATTAAAATTCCAGAAAATTGCTGCAACTTTAAATAAATCTAGAAAATTCATAAAAGCTCAGAAAAATAAATATTAGATATCAAAATTCTTATAAAAGTAAAATCTATCCAATAAAAATATAAAATGAAATTTATATTCTTAATAAAAATTCAATTATTTAATACTTGTTATTTAAGCCTTATTTATTAATTCTAAATTCAATTAAAATTCAATAATTAGGAAAACTTTCCAAATTAAATAAAAACCAGTAAATAAATAAAGAAAACATTAAAACTAATTTTCTTTATTTGTTAATTTGACAAATCCTTATTATAAGGATTTAAACCCTAAATAATAATTACCTTAATTATTAATTCTTGAAAATTAATAAAATACCAAATCCAATATTATTATTTCAAAGTTATCAATAACTTCAAATTTATTAATGAAGTTATTAACTTATGAACTAAATAGTAATTATGCAACCCTAGTTCCATAAGGAAGAAAACTAGGAACTCATCATTTCATGTGTAAACCCAAAACCCTAATTCAACTAGAAACCCTAGTTCCATTATTACATGTGAACCCTAAACTGCTTCTAACCTAAACCCTAGGTTAGAACATGTGATCATGGTACCTTCTTTCAAAGCATAGAACCATAGTAGCAACTAAATACTTGTCTTGGCCACATAAAATGTAGAAGACCTATCATTAATATATGGGTATCCCATATGTTCATCCTCATCAGACCTAACTCATCAAGTAGGGTTAACCAAGTGTAAACCCTAGATCCTATTACCCAAATCCATCATCCTTATTCATTCCTATTTAGCATCACATCAATGTGATGAACCTCAGGAGCAAGTATGCCAAATCTTGAGCATTACCTAACCATATTCCACTAAACCCTACTAGTGTTGGATACCTATCAACCATCCTATTTAGGAGCCAATTATTCCTTACTTAATAGAACCAACAGAAAAACCTAGACCACCTCAACCCTAATTGATATACTTCTTATTATTTAAGAAGTATGTTCTTCAAAAGTTATTCTTTTGAAGAAAATAAAGAATCATCATCAACCCTGCTTATAAGAACCTATAAACCCTAGCTAGCTATCACCAATAAGATGAACCAACCTTGATAGCAACCTTGTATGAATAATTTCTTAGGATACCTAGGCTTAACTCAACCTTACAAGCCCTTGGTGTTGATGAATCCAACTAGGTTGTGATCCATCTAATACTTACTCCAGAAACTAAATGAAACCATAGTCAACCATAGAACCCCATCAACCTAATTATCATACTTGTTCTTTATTAAAGAACATGTTCTTCAAAAGTTATTCTTTTGAAGTAGATGATAATTAATCATTAACCATGCCCTATAGTGCTAAAACCAACCACTATTCATTACAGGCTAGGATTATATCAAACGTTATTGTTGTGTGTTGTTAGTGTTATTATTATGATATATTACAGCACCTGTTTATGATACCAAGCAACCAATCTTTAATAAGAACCTTGTTTGTGAATCACTCTAAAACTGCAACACACCCTGAACCAATCATTACAACTCACTGATCATAAATCATCGGGGTTAGGTCACGCTTAGAGCGATTTCATCTCATACTTATGCATTACTGCATCCTTGCCAATCTTTTAAACATCGTCCTTACCAGACGATGATGCTATTTCAGAATTTGGAGTTACTGCGTATCGAAGACCTTGCCTGCATAATCTTGCAGTCAAGAAAGGCAAGTTCATCACTTGCTCATGTCATTTGAGTATCTTTATCAAATTACTTGCAAAGTACTATGATTATCACTATTGCATAAAAACCAAAACCACTATTTTCATAACTATGAATATGACTATGTGGTTGGCAATGGAACCATGGATTGTGTTGATATGGTGGAGGTTCCATTGCAAGGGTTTATATCCATCTAGGATTAAACAACAAATGTCGTCCAGTGATTCTTGTGTCGTAATACCCATGTTAACCATAAGATCTGGAGTGGGACGGAGTAGTCAAAAGTGTTTCCACCTCTCGTACATCAACGGACGCGCTTTACCGTAGACACTTGTATCTGTCGGGGGCGAGCGGTAGGCTGGGGAAGCCTTAAGTCCCCACGGCATTGTCCGTAGACACTTGTCGCCCGAGGAACAAGCGGTAGGCTGGGGAAGCCTTAAGTTCCCCACGGTATTGTGGTCTATGATGGGTTGCAGCTACCGGCGAAGGAGTTTGGTTAACGAGTCCCAAACTGTTGTCGTGGTCAGGGTCCACCCGTAAGTGGGAATAATGGGACTGACGAGGACCCAGGGTCGGGGTATGCAACAAAGGGTGGGTGTGTGAGGTAGTGGAGGAACATGATTGGCTATGACCTTATACCGGGCCTCACACCAAAGGAAGTGTGGACGGGAAACTCGAGCCCGGTTGGCACCAAGGTTAAGATCACTTATGGGTAAAGCAGCACACCTCTGCAGAGTGTAAAGAACCGTGACCTGTCACTCCCTGTTCCGGGATATGGAACTGTGAACGCGGCCGGAAAGGAGCTCCATGAAGTTCTAGTAAACCGGTGAAGGCTGACGGACATAGTTCTTCTGAATAAAATCAACCTTTTGAAGAAATGGTTATGAAAACTTGCATTGGTATTAGACTTTCTGGTCTAATGCCGTAGCTAGTGCATTAAACACCTCTTTCCTATAATGAACTTGTTGAGTACGCTCGTACTCATCCCACTCTTAAATCCCCTGCTTAGATATGGAGGCATCGAAGGAGGATCTACAGTGCAACTCGAAGGCCGAGGAGTCAACAACTACTTCACGAGACAGGACCCTGTCAGAGGAGTCAGATACCACATCCAACAAGGAGAAAACCTAGTTTAGCCATAGAAGGGAACTAGCTTCCTAAACCTAGCTCCTATTTAGCTAGAGTCTATTCTTAGCCTCTGTAGTTAGTGAAATACTCTACAAATAGAGTTCGTGATAAGACTAGACTACGAGTCGTTCTTCTGGAGTTTATTTGCAGTTTTACCTCATTGTAAAGTAGGAGGCTGTGATGATCTTATGTAACAGAGTCGATGTTGTAATTCTATAGACATGCCTTGGACCCGCATATGTTTCTGTTGTACCACTCTGAGCGATATAATACCCGTGGAACTGTGTTTCATTGGTGTTATATCAGACTTGCATACTACACCATGCAGTGGTATGCCGGGTCACCACAGTTGGTATCAGAGCAAATGCTTTGACCCTAGGATTAAAACCCTTTAAAGGAGACCTATAGGATTGGTAGTGTCTATAGGAAGTTGTCCTAGGTAAACCAAATACTCCTTATGACTTGAGATGGATATTCACTTGAGAATAATCCTGACACACTTGAGTCAACCTTTTTATCTATCTTTCCTAAGTAAAGTTAATTAGCTAACCCCAAACATGTAGTACATCATTAAGTCCTTAAAACAATAGATGAGTAGATCACAGTTGGTATACAATACATGGTAGTCCAAAGAGAGGATACAACCATAAGGAAGCTATCCTATTGGAAGATGTGTACCAACATATGTTATGATCAAGTAAGAGTTATCTAGACCTGTAATAGAAGTAATATCAAGTGATAAAGAAAATTAAGATATCCTAATAGCAGATGTAGACCCAGATAAGTAATGAGTAAGTACAATTATCTAGACATGTGAAACAATTGATAGTAAGTGATAACTCTGAGTTATGTAAGGTAGTATAGACCATGATGAGTCAATCATGGGAGGTAAGGAAGAGAGATAGGAATAAAATATGCCTACTTACATGGTAGAGATAGAAATCATATATGATTCACCTGAGAATCGTTATGTGATGGACTAGAATATCATAAATACTTAGGAGGAGTTTGATAAGAAGTTAGACGCGAAACAATAGAGTAAGATTTGTGTTCCAAAACCATGGGAACTGTGTCAAGTACATCAGAACCCTAGTTATGTGGTAAGAACATATGGAAGTATATGAGCTATATTTCCATAGTTATGTGTTTAGAGTAGCAATGTTAGAACCTAGACATATCATGTGAGATAGTCCTCAATAAAATGAAAGTTAAGTAGTACTTCCAAAGAAAATTAGGTTAACCTTAACCATCCCAAACCACTTTGTTTCAAGTTTATCTCATTGCAAATGTGCAATTAAGGTAAATGTTGAGATAAATAGTAGAAATCCACATATTCGTGCTAAGTATCACGATATAAACCTATCTTATGTGGTGTTATATACTACACATCTCATCCTGATGTTTAGAGATGTCTTACTCAAATATTATATTCAGGCTTATGTTGGTGTGTATTATAAGCACAAAGCTGGATTTTTCTTGGATCTTATTGGATTTTCATTGTTTGACTAGATCCATACATGAAGTTTGACTTCGATATGCAAATGCATGTTGCAATATCAAGTTCTTACTTGATGCTATAGATCTAGAGGGTAATGGTAAACGGGTGAGGAAGTGACGAATTCTGGAAGATTTCGAAGACAAGAGGAAGATTCATCAGAAGAAGGAAACAAAGTTGTGGGAAGTAACCACAATACTCTAAAGGAAGTGACAACCAAAACTCATGCTTTGCCTCAACAGAGGAGTACTTTAGTACATAAGAAGCATGAAGGTGAGAAATCTGGTGATTATGGTGAAGCTGAAGCAGATCCATAGTCAACATAGAAGAGGGAATGCATGGAAATCACTTAGGATACTATAATCATAGTGTCAGCTAGTGGTTTTCTTGCAACAATAAACCTCGAAAAAGGAAGATGACTTATGAAACCATAGAAAATATAAGAAGACCACAGTTGGTAACAGAAGACCACAGTTGGTATTGGATCAATACGGCAAGATAAAGTAGAAGATGTCTCGTCCAATTGATCCGAACCTATAATAGAATCCATTTTTTAGATAACAAATAGCCACAATTGGTATCAAGTAGTCCACCATTGGATTATTTGTACCAAGAAGTTGTGAACTAATAAAATTTTGTTAGCCAAATAACAATGACCTATAATCATTTAGTCGAAGGATTCACATTGGATGTCCACAATTGAGTGGATACACCAAAAGGATTCTTCACAAGACCTTAGAAGAATATAAACCATAAGCTACACCTAGACCAATATTCTAACCATCAATCCAATGGTTGGAAGAAAAAGAGTTGAAGACATAAGAAAACTCTAAGGGGTAGAGTAAAGATTTAGTTGGATGTACAGTGATTCAATACTTTAAGCTATATAGAAGCAGAAGGTCTGAACTGGGAGGGAGTTCGATCTTATTTTCATAAGATTGTTGAACACTACTTTCAGAACTATGTCAGACCAGAAGCCGAGGTTTATACCTCGAGGAAGTAAGAAGTGGACTATAACTTGAGCAAGTGAGTAATATTTACTCAGAAGTACGATAGCTCAAGTAAACTTAGGTAAATGAAGTTGGACGAAGAAAATACCGTAGACCAAATACAGCTCGAGAAGGCCAAAGACTGGAGGAGATTGACTATACCAAAACTAAAGTCTATTTGAAAGATTCCTTTCATGGAACCTAAAGGAACCAAAATAGTTAGAGGTATCAATCATAATCCATGATTAGGTAGACTAAAAGAGTCTAATCCATTCTTAATGAAATAAACCCTCAAGACCATTTCCATGGTAAGTACCTTACCAAGTACCATTAATGCACTTTTGGTAGTAAGGGAAAACAAAGACCTATTTATCAATTAAGAGTATGTCATCAAATTAGTCCTCAGTTAAGACTAGTAGCACCAGAAGAAGTTCCAAGAATTGAATCTTCAATGAGAAAGTAAACAAGATCATGATATTGAAAGAAATCAGGGTATTGAACTAAGCAACCATGATTCGGAGACAGACACTAATGGATTCCAGGAAGAATCTGGACAAGGGATATATTTAAATATATATCCAACAAGATCAATACGGAGTTCGAGAAAAGATATAGTCTGCACAAGTCAGATCCACACTCCGGAAACGTGAGAGAGATCAAACTTCGAGGACGAAGTTTAGTTTAAGGGGTAGAGACTGTAATATCCCAGGTAATGGGGTTACAAAAATAGAGGAAATAGATGTGTGCATTGCATTCATGCATAGAAAATCTGGGGAATTTTTGCGCTTTAAAGTAAAACAGTCACAGTAACTGAAGTTTCACTTGACCTTGGTGGAATTGAAGTAGCTCATCAAGTCAAGCGCTATAAACCTCAAAGTGACTTTGTTAA
The DNA here is from genome assembly GCF_019359855.2 of Lolium perenne. Taxonomy (NCBI): domain Eukaryota; kingdom Viridiplantae; phylum Streptophyta; class Magnoliopsida; order Poales; family Poaceae; genus Lolium; species Lolium perenne. The sequence continues at coordinate 272,942,259 of NC_067245.2, forward strand.
AAACTTGTTTTGGGTAGAGATGATTTGATCTAAGGGGTTAGATCAAATGGAACTAATAATCAACACAACAAAACTTTACTCAATGATCAATTGCTTGATCTTATAAAAGATTATAATATGGTAATTCTTGACATAGCATATGAACATCTATTCAATTACAAACCAAGTAACAATAAAATGGAGAAACCATTCTTGACTATCTTGTCCATGTCTTAAAACCATCCATGATCCTACCATGAAACCTCATGGTATTCATTCCACTTCAACATTGGAATTATAACAAGGAGATCCACTCAAGAAGTATATATTCTTCTACATTCCAAATTATTATACATCAAACCTAGAGAAGTGAGAGTTCTATATTATTTATTAGAGGAGCAATAACAAACCTGGAGCTAAACCTTGGATATACATCCAAGTATTCAAATCATCATCTTTAAGAGAAACCCTAGAATATTATTCCAGACCATCCCTAGAGAGAGAACCCAATTATGTTAAACATAGATATTGATGATCACATCATTCTCTATGGAGCCCAAACTTAGGTAAGTATTAAAGTCCTTCCCTAAATAAGAGAGAGACCACTCATACCAGTCTTAGCTTTACCTATTTAAGAATAAAGGACAACCATTGAACTAAAGTATTAGGAGTTAAACCATGTCATTTGGGAGTGGTGAGATAGCCAATACCAAATGGAGTAAGATCATATCTATGAAATGATGAAGTAAAGTAGCAACTAATCCAACTAAGCATCTAGGTGGAGACTTAACCCTTTACTATCTAATGAGATCTTGTGAACACACCATAAACCCTAGAATAAACCATTCCTTTATAAGAGAGCCCAAGCTAAGGTGTTACACTCAATAAAGTTAAAGCCAACACTTGAATGTGAGGGAGAGAACGATCCATATACCTAGATGGTAATATCAACATTATGTAAGTGGAACCCTAACAGAATATCTCAGGCATTCTCCTGGGATATAATCTATAAAGGCAACCATAGCCATGTCCATCCTATAAAGTGAAATAGAAGTGCTATACCTTAGCTAATTAAGATAATACTTTATCATGGATGTGAGAACCCCATTTAATGAGAGATATCTTAGGAAGCCAAACATTGATCAATATAAATTGGTTAATGATCATAAACCCTAAGAACTTGAGGTAAAGATATTAAGAACAAGCTGATCATGCCTAATCCATGATCATGCTCTTGAGGTAGGTGAGGATAAGTTAAACCCTAGTAGGATAAGTAAATATCATTCACCACATGAAATTATAGGGAGATCACTAGTAATCAAATCCAGGCTTATATCTCAATCTTCACTTGTGAATCACTTGGTGATCATAAGTAGAATCCTACCACATCTATATTCCACTCATTCCTCAACTAGAGAACATAAGGAAACCTTAGAGTCAAATTCTATACTTTATATGGTGAGAAACCATTCATCTATATAACCAAAGTTAACTATAAAAAGAACCATAACCACTTTAGTTACTTTAATGATAAATTGAGGATAGTAATAAAAGTCAATTGGTAGAAGGTAAAACCAATTCTCAAGTCCTTAGTAACTAAAGAAGCACATGAAATATTAAGCAAACAACCAATTTATCATGCATTGGGGAGAGTAAACCTAACCAATGCAATATGGTGTCCTCTCATATCTACAACCTAGAATTATATCTCAACCTTAGTTTATGTATCACTATGGTGATCACAATATAAAACCAGGCCATAATTGAGATTCAAACCAATTTCCATTAGGTGAATATGATGAGAACCCTAGAATTGTTCACTAATTAAAGCTCATGCTTAAATATGGAACTTAAGAATAACCTAGTGCTAAATCCATTAATTAAACCCATGTGTGGTGATCAACCACTTGTCCTTATAACCAAGACCAAACCATTATAAGAGTAGTATTTACTCTAGGTATTTCATGGTGTTATTAAAATATAACACTAGTGTTAACTTTGAAATAGGGATATAAGGAAACTTACAAGACCTTAACAAATAGGTGCTTGATACGTCCAATTTGCATCACTATTTTATATCATAATTTGCTGTTATTCATTGATATATTTCATATTTGGAGATAATACTTATGTTATTTCATCTATTTTGCATGTTTCATGATTATTGGAGGATCGCGCACCGGAGCCAGGATTCTGCTGGAAAAAGCGCCGTCAGAATGCAATATTTCGGAAGATCAACAGTTGAAAGAAATTATACGAAAAATCCTATTTTTCCAGAAGACGAAGTGAGCCAGAAGGGGGAGCCGAGGGGACCCGAGGTGGGCCCACCCCATAGGCCGGCGCGGCCCAAGGCCTGGTTGCGCCGCCCTGTGAGGAGGGGGCCCACAGCCCCCTCTCGCCTCCTTTTCTTCGCGTACGCCTTCGTCCCGAAAACCTAAGCTCCAGAGGTACGTCGCGAAGAGTTACAGCTGCCTCTGCGGGGCGGAGAACACCAGAGAGAAAAGAGCTCTCCGGCGGGCTGAGATCCGCCGGGGAAATTCCCTCCCGGAGGGGGAAATCGACGCCATCGTCACCGTCATCGAGCTGGACATCATCTCCATCACCATCATCATCATCTTCATCATCATCACCACCGTCTCCACCGCTTCACATCGCCACCGCCGTAGCAATTTGGGTTTGATCTTGATTGTTTGATAGGGGAAACTCTCCCGGTGTTGATTTCTACTAGTTATTGATGCTATTGAGTGAAACCGTTGAACCAAGGTTTATGTTCAAATTGTTATTCATTATCATATCACCTCTGATCATGTTCCATATGATGTCTCGTGAGTAGTTCGTTTAGTTCTTGAGGACATGGGTGAAGTCTAAATGTTAGTAGTGAAGTATGGTTGAGTAATATTCAATGTTATGATATTTAAGTTGTGGTGTTATTCTTCTAGTGGTGTCGTGTGAACGTCGACTACACGACACTTCACCTTTATGGGCCTAGGGGAATGCATCTTGTACTCGTTTGCCAATTGCGGGGTTGCCGAAGTGACAGAAACCTGAGCCCCCGTTGGTATATTGATGCAGGAGGGATAGCAGGATCTCAGAGTTTAAGGCTGTGGTTAGATTTATCTTAATTACTTTCTTGTAGTTGCGGATGCTTGAAAGGGGTATAATCACAAGTATGTATTAGTCCTAGGAAGGGCGGTACATTAGCATAGGTTCACCCACACAACACTTATCAAAACAATGAAGATTAATTAGCCGTATGTAGCGAAAGCACTAGACTAAAATCCCGTGTGTCCTCGAGAACGTTTGGTCATTATAAGTAAACAAACTGGCTTGTCCTTTGTGCTAAAAAGGATTGGGCACTCGCTGCAATTATTACTCTCGCACTTTACTTACTCGTACTTTATTCATCTGTTACATCAAAACCCCTTGAATACTTGTTTGTGAGCATTTACAGTGAATCCTTCATCGAAACTGCTTGTCAACACCTTCTGCTCCTCGTTGGGATCGACATTCTTACTTATCAAAGATACTACGATACACCCCCTATACTTCTGGGTCATCAAGACTATTTTCTGGCGCCGTTGCCGGGGAGTGAAGCGCTATTGGTAAGTGGAATTGGTAAGGGAAACTTCTACTGTTTGTGCTGATTTTATATCTGCCTGCTGCTATAATTCATTATGGAGAGATCTTCTCTTGAGTTTTTATTTGGGAAATCTACTACTACTGCAAAGGTAGTGGATGAGGCGCCAGGTGAGGAAGAAATACCATACAAAATACCTATGAAAATTATTGAACGTGTAGTGGATAACCGTTATACAGGGGATGGAACCATCCACCCTGGAGATCATTTACTGTTCTTGCATGAATTATGCGGTTTATTCAAGTGTGCAGGTATTGCTATGGATGAAGTGAGGAAGAAACTATTCTCTATATCGCTGTCTGGTAAAGCGGCACATTGGTATAAATTACTTGATAATGGGGATTCTCTCGAATGGAATGATATTGTGCCCCGGTTTTATTCTAAGTTTTATCCTCCAAGTGAGATTCACAAAGATCGGAATCGCGTATATAATTTTTGGCCTCATGAAGGAGAGAGTATTGCCCAAGCGTGGGGGAGATTGAAGTCTTTAATGCTCAAATGCCCCATTCATGAGCTTCCTGGTAATATTATTATTGATAATTTCTATGCAAGACTTTCTTTTGAAGACAAGACCTTGCTGGATACTTCTTGTTCTGGATCATTCACGCGCAACAAAGAAGAGTTTAAAAGGGACCTTCTTAATCGGATCTAGGAGAATACTGAAGGATGGGAGGACGACAAAGATAGAGAATCAGGTATAAATTATGATTATAAATGCATTGAAGCTTTTATGGATACTGATAAATTTTGTAATATGAGTGCTACTTATGGTCTTGATTCTCAAGTTGCTGCAAATCTTTATATAGCTTTTGCTTCTCATTATGAATTGCCTAAGAAGAAGTTTGATAAGTATCATGAACCGTATAAAGATAAAATTGATTCATCTATAAATAAATGTGTTGTAGTTGAAACTGTTGATCATGTTATTCCTGAAGCTTATATTGAAAAAACTCCTTTCCCTGCTAAAATGAAGGAGTACTCTGTTATAAATAGTGCGGTTCATAAAAGTGAAAAGAAACCTATAGAACCTGAAGAACAAATAAAAGTTGAACCTGCTGTTGCAATAGTTAAAGATCTTGTGACTGAAAATTTGGAGGATGGTCATATTATTTTCTGTGAAGATGCCTCTAATATTGTTTCACATCCTAATAAGTCCAAGCAAGCTAGTGTTCCTATGCTATCTGTTAGAATTGGTGATCATTGTTATTATGGATTATGTGATATTGGTGCAAGTATTAGTGCTATTCCTTATGAGCTTTACACGGAGATTATGCACGAAGTTGGTTCTTGTGAACTTGAAGATATTGATGTGGTTATTCGGCTGGCTAATAGAGAAACTATCTCTCCAATTGGTATTGTTCGAGATGTGGAAGTTCTATGTGGTAAGATTAAATATCCTGCTGACTTTTTGGTACTTGGTTCTGCTGCTAGTAAATATTGTCCTATCATTTTTGGTAGACCTTTTCTAAATACTTGTGGAGCTATTATAGATTGCAAGAAAGAGAAAATTTTGACTAAATTTGCTGGTGAATCTTATGAGTTTAACTTCTCTAAATTTGCCAAAACTCCTTATAAAATTGATCCGCCTAATAATGATTTTAAATTTGAACAGTGTGCATCTATTGCTCTTGCTCCTCATAATCCTTTGCAGCAACATTTGGAGAATAGTGAGAGTGAAATTTTTAGGCAAGAAAGAGATGAGCTTGATGAAATTTTCCTTCGTCAACCTATTCTTAAGCATGATTTACCGGTGGAAGAGATCTGGGTACAACACCACCACCAAAGGAAGATCCTGTCTTTGATTTAAAACCATTGCCTGATAATCTTAAATATGCTCATATTAATGATAAGAAAATATATCCTGTTATTATTAGTTCTAAGCTTTCAGAGTTTGAAGAAGAAAGGCTATTGGAAATACTGAAGAAGCACCGAGGAGCTATTGGCTACACTCTTGATGATTTGAAGGGGATTTCTCCCTCTATTTGCCAACACGCCATTAATATGGAAGATGATGTGAAGCCTGTTGTTGAACCTCAGCGTCGTCTAATTCCTAAGATGAAGGATGTGGTAAGAAATGAGGTATTAAGACTTCTTGAAGCTGGTATTATATATCCTATTGCTGATAGTAGATGGGTTAGTCATGTGCATTGTGTTCCTAAGAAAGGAGGAATGACTGTTGTGCCTAATGATAATGATGAGCTCATACCTCAAAGAGTAGTTGTAGGGTATAGAATGTGCATTGATTATCGAAAAGTTAATAAGGTTACTAAGAAAGATCATTACCCTTTGCCTTTTATTGATCAAATGTTAGAAAGGTTATCTAAAAATACTCATTTTTGCTTTCTTGATGGTTATTCTGGGTTTTCACAAATTGCTGTTAAAACTAAGGATCAAGAGAAAACCACTTTCACTTGTACCTATGGAACTTATGCTTATAGACGTATGCCTTTTGGTTTATGTAATGCTCCTGCTACTTTTCAAAGATGTATGTCTGCTATTTTTCATGGCTTTTGCGAGAGTATTGTAGAGGTATTCATGGATGATTTTTCTGTCTATGGAAATTCTTTTGATAATTGCTTGCGGAACCTTGATAAAGTTTTGCAGAGATGTGAAGAAACTAACCTTGTTCTTAATTGGGAGAAATGCCACTTTATGGTTAATGAGGGAATTGTATTGGGACATAAAATTTCCGAGAGAGGTATTGAAGTTGATAGAGCTAAAGTTGAAGCAATTGAGAAGATGCCCTATCCCAGGGATGTTAAAGGTATTCGTAGTGTTCTTGGTCATGCTGGGTTTTATAGGAGGTTTATTAAAGACTTCTCCAAGATTTCAAAGCCTCTTACTAATCTTCTTCAAAAAGATGTACCTTTTGTTTTTGATGATGATTTTAAGGAAGCTTTTGAAACTCTAAAGAAAGCCTTAACAACTGCTCCTATAGTTGAACCTCCTGATTGGAACTTACCTTTTGAAATTATGTGTGATGCTAGTGATTTTGCTGTAGGCGCTGTTCTTGGACAGCGAGTAGATAAAAAATTGAATGTTATTCATTATGCTAGTAAAACTCTTGATGCTGCTCAAAGAAATTATGCTACTACTGAAAAAGAATTGTTAGTTATAGTCTTTGCTTGTGATAAGTTTAGATCCTATATTGTTGATTCAAAAGTTACTATTCATACTGATCATGCTGCAATCAGATACCTTATGCAAAAGAAAGATGCTAAGCCAAGGCTTATTAGATGGGTACTTCTGTTGCAAGAATTTGATTTACATATTGTAGATAGGAAAGGTGATGATAATCCTGTTGCTGATAATTTGTCTAGACTGGAAAATATTGCTTATGATCCTGTTCCTGTTAATGATAGTTTTCCAAATGAACAATTGGCTGTAATAAAGGTGAGCTTGCGAGACAGTCCTTGGTATGCTGATTATGCTAACTTTATTGTTTCCAAGTACTTGCCTCCAACCTTTTCAGCTCAACAAAGGAGGAAATTCTTTTATGACTTGAGGCATTATTTTTGGGATGACCCACACTTATATAAAGAAGGAGTGGATGGTATTCTGCGAAGATGTGTTCCCGAATATGAACAACAAGAGATATTGAGTAAATGTCATGGTAGTGCTTATGGAGGACATCACGCCGGAGATAGAACCGCGCAAAAGGTTCTACAATCAGGTTTTTATTGGCCAACTCTCTTCAAAGATGCAAGGAAGTTTATTTTATCTTGTGATGAATGTCAAAGGGTTGGTAATATCTCCAGACGCAATCAAATGCCTATGAATTATACTCTTGTTATTGAACCGTTCGATTGTTGGGGATTTGACTTCATGGGACCTTTTCCCTCTTCGGAAGGTAACACTCATATACTTGTTGCTGTTGATTATGTTACTAAATGGGTGGAAGCCATACCTACAAAAAGTGTCGATGGTGAGACTTCTTTAAGAATGCTTTTAGATATTATTTTTCCTAGATTTGGAGTTCCTAGATATATTATGACTGATGGAGGTTCTCATTTTATTCATGGTGGTTTTAGAAAAACTCTTGCTAAATATGGTATTAATCATAGAATTGCTTCCGCTTATCATCCTCAAACTAGTGGGCAAGTAGAACTATCAAATAGAGAAATTAAATCTATCTTGCAAAAGACTGTTAATAAAACTAGAAAGAATTGGGCTAGTAAATTGAAGGATGCACTATGGGCTTATAGAACTGCTTATAAAAATCCCATGGGAATGTCACCTTATAAAATGGTTTATGGAAAAGCTTGTCATTTACCTTTAGAACTAGAGCACAAAGCTTATTGGGCTGTTAGAGAATTAAATAAAGATCCTAAACTTGCCGGTAATAAGAGGTTGTTGCAATTGAGTTCTCTAGATGAATGGAGAAGTGAAGCTTATGAAAATGCTAAACTCTTTAAAGAGAAAGTTAAGAAATGGCATGATAGAAGGATTATCAAAAGAGAATTTAATATTGGGGATAAAGTCCTATTGTATCGGTCTCGTCTCAGATTCTTTGCAGGGAAATTACTCTCGAAATGGGAAGGACCATATGTTGTTGAGGAGGTGTATCGTTCAGGAGCAATTAAAATTAGCTCTCTCCAAGGCAATGCCACGCAAGTGGTGAATGGACAAAGACTCAAGCATTATATCTCAGGTTATTCTTATAATGTAGATGTTCATATTATTCGAGTGGAAACACCGGAGGCTTTCATCAAAGGTCAAATTGACAGTCCGCCAGAACTCGACTTTGAATAGGTAACAGTACTGGTAATAAAAAGTTCGTGATTTACTTTCCGAACAATGTTTTTGCTGTTTTTGGAAAATATGAAAAATTATGAGATCGAAACGGAGTGGAGGAGACGCACGAGGGCGTGCCCCCATAGGCCGGCGCGGCCAGGGCTTTGCCCGTGCCGCCCTATGAGCTGGCCGCCTCGTCGCCTCTTTCCGACTCTGGTTCGACCTGGTACTTTCCTTGTGACATACAAATTCCTGCTATATAATCCCCCGGACCCCTGGAGGTCCGTATATCGTTTTCTCGACGTGTTTTGTTTCGAGCTGTTTCTGCCAGGATCTGCCTTCAATCTAGAAGCACCATGGTCTCCAAGAACAAAGGCAAGGGGCTTTCGGATGAAGATATTCAAGATCCCGAGTGGAAAGAGGTAGACGAGAGCGTCAAGGAAGAAGATGAAGAAGAAGTGGAGGAAGACTCGCGTGCATACCCGCGTGCTACCATCGCGAGCATCAAGGTGGTGGATAACCCTTTTAGTGCAAACAGGAGCGCAAGAATTCACACCGGAGGAAGGATTCCACGTCATTACCTAGCTCCAAAGACATCTTCTTCAGGCACTTACCATCCCTTCCGCAATCTAATTTACAATAGTCAAATTGAAAGGACTCCCAAGGCAGCATTGCCTAGCAATTGGGACATAGATCGTTCTAACACTGCAGGAAGGATGAAGCCTGAAGCTGAAGGGTGGGGAAATAACTCCAAGAATTGGGACTCGCCGTCGGACATACTTCTTAATCGCGTTGAGCACAATTCGGAGATGATCCGCAACCTCATGTACAAGATTGATGAGCTTCAGGAGCTTGTTGAGAAGCTTGTCGAGAATTCATCACCACCATCGCCGAAGGAGTAATTCATCATCGGTATTGGCATCCCCTTGGTTTGTTCCAAGCTTGGGGGAGTGCCGCGGTATCACATCATCACTATCTTTTACTTTTTACTATTAAGTATTGGCATATCATGAGTAGGGAAGTTATCATACAAGATGTGTTGCAGTATGGAAGTATGTCTCCTTTAGTTGGTTGTCTATGTATCCCTTGGTGTGAGTTATCGTTATGAAATATTAATGAGAAGTCTTATCATTTACATATTGCACACCTTATTTTAGTTTGCAATCTCTATTATATGATTGATCTTGATTTTAGTATTGGTATCACTTTGGGAGCATTGAGTTAATCTATTTGGTTTTGGCAAACTTAGCATTGGTCAATAGCAAGAACACCTTGAGGTCTAAGTAGAAAAGAGAAATACATGTAGTTGTTTCATTGTCTTCCTTTATTGTTAGCTCATAGCTTATTATTCTGAAGTTAAAATTGTTTGTGCTTACAAGAAAGATGCATGATTGTTTCTATCACATGTATATTTGTTTGTTTCCTTCAACTCTTGTGCTTGCTAATTAACCTTGCTAGCCAAAGACCTGTACTGAGAGGGAATGCTTCTCGTGCATCCAAACCTCAACCCAAACCTATGCCATTTGTGTCCACCATATCTACCTACTACATGGTATTTCCTGCCATTCCAAGTAAATACTTCGTGTGCTACCTTTAAATAATTCAAAATTTACTACCCTTTATTTGTGTCAATGTTTTATAGCTCATGAGGAAGTATGTGGTGTTTTATCTTTCAATCTTGTTGGGCAACTTTCACCAATGGACTAGTGGCTTCATCCACTTATCCAATAATTTTGCAAAAAGAGCTGGCAATGGGATTCCCAGTCCCAAATTAATTAACCTAAATAGACACTCCTCCATGGTATGTGATTCTTGGACGGCACCCGAGGATTCGGTTAGCCATGGCTTGAGAAAGCAAAGGAGGGGAGGAGTGTCATCTAAATAAAACTAAAATAAAAGGCACTCCTTCATGGTATGAGATTGTTGGCAGGCACCCGAGGATTCGGTTAGCCATGGTTTGTGAAAGCAAGGTTGGAAGGAGTGCCAAAATAAAACTTTATGGGAGCCGCTCTTCGAGAGTTTGTCTGGCAAGGGAGTTAGAGTACCCGCTACCAGTCGTTGACAACAACAAACACCTCTCAAATTGTTACTTTTATTCTCTTTATATGATTTCAAAACTGAAAAAGCTCTAGCACATGATTTAATCCCTGCTTCCCTCTGTGAAGGGCCTGTCCTTTACTTTATGTTGAGTCAGTAAACCTATTTCCCTCCATCCCAAGCAAGCATTTGAGTTGTTGTGATCAAACCATTATATTGTGATTTGCTTCATCATGTCTTTTTACTCTTCCTTGTTTAGTACAAGTTTTATCTGAATGAATGTAGCTTTGAAAGTTATCAATGATCATGAGGAGATTATTATGATTAAGTATGCAAGTTGTGCCATATAAACTTTAACATGAGAGCGTTGCTCGATAGATAAATATAACCTGTTAATTGTTCTCTGACCAAGAACGAAGTTTGCCATCACCAACTATGATTTCTTATGCACCTTTAATTGTGATTACCTTATACTTGTTTCAAGTTGAGTTATATGAGGAAGTTGTTTACTAGAATGTCTTGTGTGAATGAATATGATGCTTCTTGTCCGTATTTTATTTATCGACTCTTCACTCCATAAACATGTGGTCCTGTTTACCGAGTTCAGTTTCGCTTGGGGACAAGCGAAGTCTAAGCTTGGGGGGAGTTGATACGTCCAATTTGCATCACTATTTTATATCATAATTTGCTGTTATTCATTGATATATTTCATATTTGGAGATAATACTTATGTTATTTAATCTATTTTGCATGTTTCATGATTATTGGAGGATCGCGCACCGGAGCCAGGATTCTGCTGGAAAAAGCGCCGTCAGAATGCAATATTTCGGAAGATCAACAGTTGACGGAAATTATACGAAAAATCCTATTTTTCCAGAAGACGAAGTGATCCAGAAGGGGGAGCCGAGGGGACCCGAGGTGGGCCCACCCCATAGGCCGGCGCGGCCCAAGGCCTGGCCGTGCCGCCCTGTGAGGAGGGGGGCCACAGCCCCCTCTCGCCTCCTTTTCTTCGCGTACGCCTTCGTCCCGAAAACCTAAGCTCCAGAGGTACGTCGCGAAGAGTTACAGCCGCCTCTGCGGGGCGGAGAACACCAGAGAGAAAAGAGCTCTCCGGCGGGCTGAGATCCGCCGAGGAAATTCCCTCCCGGAGGGGGAAATCGACGCCATCGTCACCGTCATCGAGCTGGACATCATCTCCATCACCATCATCATCATCTTCATCATCATCATCGCCGTCTCCACCGCTGCACATCGCCACCGCCGTAGCAATTTGGGTTTGATCTTGATTTGATAGGGGAAACTCTCCCGGTGTTGATTTCTACTAGTTATTGATGCTATTGAGTGAAACCGTTGAACCAAGGTTTATGTTCAGATTGTTATTCATTATCATATCACCTCTGATCATGTTCCATATGATGTCTCGTGAGTAGTTCCTTTAGTTCTTGAGGACATGGGTGAAGTCTAAATGTTAGTAGTGAAGTATGGTTGAGTAATATTCAATGTTATGATATTTAAGTTGTGGTGTTATTCTTCTAGTGGTGTCGTGTGAACGTCGACTACACGACACTTCACCTTTATGGGCCTAGGGGAATGCATCTTGTACTCATTTGCCAATTGCGGGGTTGCCGGAGTGACAGAAACCTGAGCCCCCGTTGGTATATCGATGCAGGAGGGATAGCAGGATCTCAGAGTTTAAGGCTGTGGTTAGATTTATCTTAATTACTTTCTTGTAGTTGCGGATGCTTGCAAGGGGTATAATCACAAGTATGTATTAGTCCTAGGAAGGGCGGTACATTAGCATAGGTTCACCCACACAACACTTATCAAAACAATGAAGAGTAATTAGCCGTATGTTGCGAAAGCACTAGACTAAAATCTCGTGTGTCCTCGAGAACGTTTGGTCATTATAAGTAAACAAACCGGCTTGTCCTTTGTGCTAAAAAGGATTGGGCCACTCGCTGCAATTATTACTCTCACACTTTACTTACTCGTACTTTATTCATCTGTTACATCAAAACCCCCTGAATACTTGTTTGTGAGCATTTACAGTGAATCCTTCATCGAAACTTCTTGTCAACACCTTCTGCTCCTCGTTGGGATCGACATTCTTACTTATCGAAGATACTACGATATACCCCCTATACTTGTGGGTCATCAGTGCTCACATAAAATCCTATGCAAGTGAATAACTTCTTAAAAAAAGCAGTCAAGTCCTAATAGTAACTTCTAAAATACTTGGTGTATAAGTTATTAACTGTACTAATTCAAAACAGATTTGAGTCTATATGAAAAAGAAAATCCAAATGAATGTATAAAACAATACCTAAATGAAAATTGCCACAAAGCTTAAATATATTAAATCTTTATTTGAAACAATAAAACCATGTAATTACCCTGGCTGTTAAGTCCTAAATTAAAATAAGTGGAAACATCTGAAAGCAGAATTGAATTCAAATTTGAATTCAACAAATGAGAATTCAAAACAGAAAATAAGAAAGAAACCAGAAAAAAGAGAAAAGCTCACCTGTCTTACCTATCGGGCCATCTCAGCCCAGAAGCCCAGTCCAGCCACAGCCCAACACCACCTCACGTTGGCCCAACCCACCGTAACCCTTCGTGAAAATAATTGAAGAAGAAAAACGTCTTCTTCCACCTCCATCCGCTCGCCACCTCGGCGATGCCAGTCGGCGCCGGCCACGCCGTCGATAAGGATAACCGGACATCGCCAACCATCTCAGAGCCTCGTTCTAACCATCTCAAGTCCGTGCTTATCCAAATACGCCACGATTCGTGCACATCGGAAACACCAACCTCACCGTAGCATCTGCGCCGGTCATCACCGCCGTGAAGAGGTTTCCGACCATGTCTACACCTATAAGACCACGCAGAGGCTCTCCGAAATCCTAGATACCTTCGCAGTTCCCTCAATTCCACTCTAGCTCTCTATACCTCTCACAACACCTCTCAGCATCTCGCCGGCGTCGAGCAAGAAACCGTCGCCTGGGGTCACCCTAGCGTCAATGGAGTAGTCCTGGAGACGCGCGTCATCTCAAGGAGCCTCCCTGTAGAAGGAATCGAAGGGGGAGGGGTCCTGGAGACGTAAATCGACCGTTCCCTTCTGCTCAGGTTCGCCGGAAAACTCGACCTTGCTGTCATCTCCGTCCATACCGGGCTTCGTCGAGCAGTTCATCGGCTTCAGGTGAACCTTACTCATCCTTAGGCCCTTAAATCACGTCGTTTAGTAGCCTGTAGCCACATCTAGCAAGTTGGCCGGCGAGCGCCGCCGCAGTACGGTTCGCCGGAGTTCCTCCGGTGACCATTTCTTGGCGGCGAGACCACCATCATGCTCAGCACGCCAAGACGCGTCGAAAGGAACCACCAGACCATCCTCTCGTGGTCTAAATCATCGTCGCCATCGTCCGCTGACCCGGCCGACGGTGGTTGACCGGCGGGATGACGTGGCGAGTGAACCCTTCGTAGACCTTGACCGGTCAATGCTTGTGTGGCATCTGACCTGTTCATAACCCCACCAGTCAGTGGCAGTAGCTAGGGTCTGCCACGGTACCAAAAGTTTTGTCAGGTTAAATTAAAATTCCAGAAAATTGCTGCAACTTTAAATAAATCTAGAAAATTCATAAAAGCTCAGAAAAATAAATATAAGATATCAAAATTCTTATAAAAGTAAAATCTATCCAATAAAAATATAAAATGAAATTTATATTCTTAATAAAAATTCAATTATTTAATACTTGTTATTTAAGCCTTATTTATTAATTCTAAATTCAATTAAAATTCAATAATTAGGAAAACTTTCCAAATTAAATAAAAACTAGTAAATAAATAAAGAAAACATTAAAACTAATTTTCTTTATTTGTTAATTTGACAAATCCTTATTATAAGGATTTAAACCCTAAATAATAATTACCTTAATTATTAATTATTGAAAATTAATAAAATACCAAATCCAATATTATTATTTCAAAGTTATCAATAACTTCAAATTTATTAATGAAGTTATTAACTTATGAACTAAATAGTAATTATGCAACCCTACTTCCATAAGGAAGAAAACTAGGAACTCATCATTTCATTTGTAAACCCAAAACCCTAATTCAACTAGAAACCCTAGTTCCATTATTACATGTGAACCCTAAATTGCTTATAACCTAAACCCTAGGTTAGAACATGTGATCATGGTACCTTCTTTCAAAGCATAGAACCATAGTAGCAACTAAATACTTGTCTTCACCACATAAAATGTAGAATACCTATCATTAATATATGGGTATCCCATATGTTCATCCTCATCAGACCTAACTCATCAAGTAGGGTTAACCAAGTGTAAACCCTAGATCCTATTACCCAAATCCATCATCCTTATTCATTCCTATTTAGCATCACATCAATGTGATGAACCTCAGGAGCAACTATGCCAAATCTTGAGCATTACCTATCCATATTCCACTAAACCCTACTAGTGTTGGATACCTATCAACCATCCTATTTAGGAGCCAATTATTCCTTACTTAATAGAACCAACAGAATAACCTAGACCACCTCAACCCTAATTGATATACTTCTTATTATTTAAGAAGTATGTTCTTCAAAAGTTATTCTTTTGAAGAAAATAAAGAATCATCATCAACCCTGATTATAAGAACCTATACGCCCTAGCTAGTGATGACCCACAAGTATAGGGGATCGCAACAGTCTTCGAGGGAAGTAAAACCCAATTTATTGGTTCGATACAAGGGGAGACAAAGAACACTTGGAAGCCTTAACAGCGGAGTTGTCAATTCAGCTGCACCTGGAAACAGACTTGCTCGCAAGAGTTTATCAGTAGTAACAGTTTTATAACAGTAGCAGTAGTGAAATAACAGCAGCAGAGTAACAGAGACAGCAGTAGAGGCGTTGGCGGTGATGGCGGCGATGATCTCCTCCAATTCCCCGTCCCGGCGAAGTGCCAGAACGGAGACTTCTGGCTCCCGCGACGGAGTTTCGCGATGTGGCGGCGTTCTGGAGGGTTTCTGGCGACTTCGACTTCTCCCCGTGCGTTTTTAGGTCGAGGCCGATAAATAGTCCGAAGGAGGGCGTCGGAGGCCGGCCGAGGGGGCCACACCACAGGGCCGCGCGGGCCCCCCTGGGCCGCGCCGCCCTATGGTGTGGGGCCCTCGGGCCTCCACCTTAATTGTCCTTCTGGCTCCGTCATTATTCTGGGAAAATAGGGCCTTCTGCATAAATTCCGAGGATTTTCCCGAAAGTTGGATTTCTGCACAAAAACGAGACACCAGAGCAGTTCTGCTGAAAACAGCGTTAGTCCGTGTTAGTTGCATCCAAAATACACAAATTAGAGGCAAAAAAATAGCAAAAGTGTTCGGGAAAGTAGACACGTTTTGGACGTATCAACTCCCCCCAAGCTTAGCTTATTGCTTGTCCTCAAGCAATTCAGTTAACAACTGAGCGATAAAAGAACTTTCACGAACACATTTGCTCATATGATGTATATATTCTCATGCTACGGCTAATACTTAAGCAGTTCATAATGAGATACATGCAAATAAGATCATCTAAAAGCTATGCCAATCATGGAGAGGTACCAACAATTAATAAGAAGCATCATGAATCATGTATATAAGCAGGATTGCAATGTTCATAAGAGAGTATGATAAAGTGGTATCTCGCTTGCCTGTATTTGATTGGCAAAACATAAATGCCCGGGCACCTTTGGAGTTCATAGAAAGACTAGAAGTAGTGATTGTCAAAAGATAAATGCATCAAAGTTATACCACAATCAATTATATTTTGAGACAAGCATATTATACTAAGAATGACAGTTGTGCTCTCAAGATAGTGCTCAAAGAAATAATGGAGACACAACATAAAAGTAAAAGATTGACCCTTCGCAGAGGGAAGCAGGGATTAACATGCGCTAGAGCTTTTCATTTTTATAAAGACAGGAGTAAAATTATTTTGAGAGGTGTTTGTTGTTGTCAACGAATGGTAATGGGTACACCAACTACCTCGCCAACCGGACTTTCAAGAGCGGCTCCCATGAATTATTGCATATTTATTTGGCACTCCTTCCAACCTTTCTTTCACAAACCATGGCTAACCGAATCCTCGGGTGCCTGCCAACAATCTCATACCATGAAGGAGCGCCTTTTTATTTTAGTTTTATTATGATGATGACACTCCCCCCAACCTTTGCTTACACAAGCCATGGCTAACCGAATCCTTCGGGTGCCGTCCAACAATCACAAACCATGGAGGAGTGTCTATTTAAGTTAATTAATTCGGGACTGGGAATCCCATTGCCAGCTCTTTTTGCAAAATTATTGGATAAGCGGATGTGCCACTAGTCCATATGAGAGTCCGTCAAAAGTAAATGACAAGGTTGAAAGCTAAACACCACATACTTCCTCATGAGCTATGAAACATAAACACAAATTGAGAAGCATTTTGAAGGTTTTAAAGGTAGCGCACGAGAATTTACTTGGAATGGTTTGAAATGCCATGCATAGGTATTTATGGTGGACACTTTTGGAACAACTTGGTTTTCAGGTGTTTGGAAGCACGAGCAGCGTTCCCGCTCAGTACAAGTGAAGGCTAGCAATAGACTAGGGAGCGACAAATCAAGAGAGCAAGATGCTTGTCATAATCATGCTTGCGGCAAAATAAATTAACGGAGGCATAAAAGTGATACAAGAACTCTGAAGCAATATAGATCATCGAGGCTTAATTGACTTTTTGTTCAGCCATATGCATGCGTGAGCATGTGCCAAGTCGATATAAATGAATTATTCAGAGGAGGATACCACAATGCCATACTTACTTACGAATAAAACAATGCAAGCAAACATCCATGACATGCTACTCATATTAATAAATTGGAGCTAAACATGAGAGATCATAAACTACTAGACTTTCTCAAATAACATATACCTCACATGAACCAACTAAGCATGCTCACATGGATGAGTATATGTACAAAAATGAAAACAAATAGAGTTCATACCAGCCTCTCACCACAATCCAATTGTCGTAGATCGTCATTATTGCCTTTTCACTTGTGCAGCTTGGATAATATGAAATGAAAACCACGCTCCAGCCACCAAAGACCATTGAACTCATAAAGAACTTTACAAAACAAAGAAGAACAGCAAATATTTTTGGTGTTTTCAAATTAGAAACAAGAACAAGAGGAAACAAGCAAACAAAGCAAAATCTTTTTGGGTTTTCTTATAGCAAACTAGCAATAGCAAATAAAGTGAAACAAATGCAAGAAACCAAAGCAAACAAATGGTGAAGAGAAACAACAGAAATATTTTTGGTCTTTTTGTGTTTTGGGAAAGAAACAAAGCAAGAACAAGAAATAGCAAATTAAAAGAAACACAGAAAAGCGAGATGGCAGAAATCTGCCAAAACCTGACAGCAGTACAGAAATCGATTTTTACAAAAATCTTACGTTGCTCAGCTCGAAAAGTGTTCAACTAATGAAAATTAGATAACAACCTGGGGAACCTGCACAAAAATTGGCAGCTCAAAATGACGCTCTGGCTATTTTTGAGAATTTTTACGGTAACGTTCCAGAATCTGTTTTCAGGCAGCACTTCCCCAAATATCATCTTCCTCTCATTAGAAAACCACTCAAACGAACAAAGCAAGTATGTACAAGTATCCAGCAACTATAATATGCAAAGAATGAGTGATGCCGGTATACCTCCCCCCAAGCTTAGGCTTTTGGCCTAAGTGGAGTTCAATCCCATCGATCCCATGAAGTAGTGTCTCCGTAGTATGACGAAGATGGATCGTATTCCGGGTATGTGCTAGAAGAAGCACCCGGATACGTGACGGTGTGGTCGTAGGAGGCCCCGGCATCCTCGGAGTCATGTTGCTGGTGGAAGTCTTTTATCTTCAAATGCTCATCCACTTCCTCCTTAGTGCACGACCATGATTGCCTGTCAATACTTAACAAACTTGGTTGGGGAAGAGGAATTTCTTTCTCATCCCCGTCAGAAAACAACATTCTATACACCATATTATCTAAAGTAGAATCAGTGGTAACAAAATGATGACTCTTCATAGCAACAATATCAAGTTTCCTAGGGGCCAATGGCACATCATTGGGATCAATAGGAAGATTTAGATATGTTAAAACACGCAGTGCGATAGTTCCTCCAAAAATAGGCCCCCTGGTAGTCAGGCGGCGAGCAATAAGAGCACCAAGGTGATAAGATGTCTGACCAGTAAGTGCAATATTCAAGAAAGCAAGATGGTAACTAGAAATGTTGCTAGTGTTCTCCCTACCAAGAATGCTAGTAGCAATGTAGTATGCAAAATACTTAATGGCGGGGAGTTGAATGTTCCTTATCTTGCCACGCTGAATGGTGCGACAATCATCATCGGTAATCCCTCGATAGAGCTCCAACAAGTCCCGGGGGTTGTCATCAATCCTACTTGCTGTACCTACAGGGGCAATATCCAATGCACGACAAAAATCCTTCAATTGCATAGTAATAGGATTACCATAGATCCTGAATGCAACCGTCGGCTCATATTGTTTGTTGTTGAACTGGAAACTCTCGACGAAGATTTTGGTGAGCATATAGTATTGCTCCCTTTCATCTCCCATATAGGTGGTTAACCCTGCCCTGTTGACAAGGGTTAAGAAATCCTCCAATATCCCTGCATTCCTTAGAAAATCATAGCATGGAAAAGTCGAAGCATTAGGAGGCCCGTTGTCCTCTTCGGGCGCGAAGCTAGGCGCGATGATGTCTTCATTGTATGATCGCCTAATCCGGGTGGCGGCCCTAGAAGGCCTCCCGGTGCTGGTTGTCCCTTTCTTGAACAACTCTCCAAAGTTGAACTTCTTCATAGCTTCTCTGAAATTTTTAACAAATGATATAAAATTTGATTTGGTGACATATAATTGAGGGAAACTACCATAGGAACTTGCTAGAGTACTAATCATGCATCAAAGCTAGTTTCTACCACTTAGAACAAGCATGCAAGCTCACTAAACATGTTACCTACAGCAGCAAAATATTCAAGATATACTCAACCAAACAAAATTCTACTTGGATGGGTGGAGGAGTCACATACCAAGGAGCAAATGTGCCAAATTTCAGCAAGAAATCTGGGCTGAGCAAAGAGATCGAGAAATCTGGAGCTCTGGAGCAAAAACGCGAGAGAGAGGAACTTGGTACGAGTTTTTTCGGGAGAGAGAAGGTGCTGGGAGGAAGAGATGACAAAGTGGGGCAAGGAGGGGCCCACACCACATGGTGGCGCGGCCACCACCTTGGCCGCGCCGGCCTGTGGTTTGGCGCCCTCTGGTGCCCCACAGGTCATCCTCTGGTGCTCCCAGGTGCCTCGTCGAAAAATAGGACCAACGGTATAATTTTTGTGAATTTTTGAAAACTTTGAAAAATGCACATTTCTGGGTATTTAGTTTATTATTACTGGCCAGGAAATTTTTTGAAATCTTCAAATAACTAAGGAACTTTGCAAACTAAAAGTGCTACAGCAACTAGAGCAAATGGAGGAAGAAAGATATGTTGTTTACCTCCTCTATGCATATAAAAAGTATTTGTTAACAAGGTTGATCAAGTCTTGTCACCAAATAAATTTTACATAGCATAAGAAGAAATAAACCTCAAATCAATCATGTTACCTTGAATTGTATTGATATGGATCCAATCACGAGAGTTTGATATTCTTCCTTAGGCTCATATATAGGACAATCAATAGTTCCCACTTTGATAGTTCTCACATTAGAAATAGTATTAACTCCACATGCTTTCTCAATCCTCTTGGGAAAATAAACGGTATGCTCCCTATCATCAACATTGAAAGTAACCTTTCCTTTATTGCAATCAATAACAGCCCCTGCAGTGTTAAGAAAAGGTCTCCCAAGAATAATAGACATATTATCATCTTCCGGCATTTCCAACACAACAAAATCAGTTAATATCAAGCAGTTAGTAGTAACTTGAACAGGAATATTCTCACATATACCAACAGGAATAGCAGTAGATTTATCAGCCATTTGCAAAGATATATCAGTAGGTATCAACTTATCTAGGTAAAGTCTCTTATAAAGAGAAAAAGGCATAACACTAACACCGGCTCCCAAGTCACATAGAGCAGTCTTAACATAATTATTCTTGATAGAACAAGGAATAGTAGGTATACCTGGGTCGCCCAACTTCTTTGGAATTTTGCCATTGAAAGAGTAATTAGCAAGCATAGTGGAAATTTCCTCATTGGGGATTTTCCTTTTGTTAGTAACAATATCTTTCATATACTTTGAATAAGGAGGCAATTTAATAGCATCAGTCAAAGGGATTTGCAAGAATAAAGGTTTCATCCAATCGCAAAATTTATTATAGTGTTCTTCTTCCTTTGATTTTAGTTTCTTAGCAGGAAAAGGCATTTGCTTTTGCACCCAAGGTTCTCTTTCATTACCATGTTTCTCAGCAATAAAGTCTTCTTTAGTATACTTTTTATTTTTAGCATGCTTTTCAGATTCTTCTTCAACCTCTTCTTTATCAGGAGTATCATTATTATCATTATCATGTTCATTACCACTTTCAGTTTTAGCATCAGAAATAGAAATACTATTAGGATCATTAACAGGTTCAGAGGATTCTACAACATTTTTATGTTTCTTCTTCTTTTTCTTCTTAGAAGGAGCACTAGGTTCAATGTGTTGAGAATCTTGTTCAATTCTTTTGGGATGCCCTTCAGGATATAGAGGATCCTGGGTAGAGACACCACCTCTAGTTGTTACTTCATAAGCATGTTTCTCTTTAGAATTATTTCCCAACAAGTCATTTTGCACTTTAGTGAGTTGATCAATTTGAGTTTGAATCATATGAAAATGTTTAACAAGCATCTTAACATCATTGGAGGTTCTCTCCACAATATCATGCAATTCACTAATAGCCCGAGAATTTTCCATTAAATGATTCTCTACTCTCATATTAAAATTTTCTTGCTTAACAATATAATTATCAAACTCATCTAAGCATTGTGCAGGAGGTTTCGAATACGGAATATCTTCCCTAGTAAAGCGTTGAAGGGAGTTTACCTCAATCATGGATGAAGGGGGAATTATCTCACATATATCTTCTATAGGAGGTAGATTCTTCACATCTTCAGATTTAATACCTTTCTCCTTGAGAGACTTCTTGGCTTCCCTCATATCTTCATCATTCAATTTAATTAAACCCCTCTTCTTCAATATTGGAGTTGGAGTTGGTTCAGGCATAGTCCAATCATCATGATTCCATCTTATTTTAGCCAATAATTCTTCAGCGTCATCCGGAGTTCTTTTCCTGAAAACACAACCAGCACAACTATCTAGGTATGCCCTAGACTCAATGGTTAGTCCGCTATAAAATATATCAAGTAAATCATGCTTTTCCAGATCATGATCAGGCCGAGCTCTAATAAGAGAGCAAAATCTCGCCCAAGCCTCAGGCAATTTCTCTTCATCTCCCTGGTCAAAATTATAAATTCTCTGCAAGGCAATATGTTGAGCACTAGCAGGAAAGTATTTGCGGAAGAAAACATCAAGCAATTCTTTTGGACTTCTAATAGAATTAGGTGGCAAATTATTATACCAAGTTTTAGCGTCATCCTTTAATGAGAATGGAAAGATTTTAGCAACAAAGTAAGTACGCATCTTGACATCATCAGAAAACAAGCTACTAAGAGTAGATAACTCAGTCATGTGTTCAACAGCACTTTCTTTTTCAGTACCACAAAAGGGTGTTTTCTCAACAATAGCTATATGAGATAGATCAAGAGAAAAATCATAATCTTTATCCCTAATGTTTATAGGAGATGTGGCAAATTTAGGATCAGGAGACAGTTTATATCTAACAGCATGTTCTGCAAGCAACTTTTTAATTTTTCTTGCATCAGTAGTAGCATTGCATTTTTCAATAAAATCATCATTAAGCTCCACATAATCTTCATCAGGATCATCACTAAAATAATCAAGTTCAGGTGAACTAACAGGTGTAGTAGCATTAAGAGTTTCAGTATTTTCAATTTGTCTAGACCTAGCAATTGTAGCATCCAGAAAAGATCCCAATGAACCACTATCATCAAGCACAGCAGAAACATTATCAATATTATGAGAGTTTTCAGATTCAGCAGAAGTACCCGCATGCGAAGCATGTGGCGGTGAAACAAGTTTATCAATCACAGATGGTGAATCAAGTGTAGCGGAGGTATTCAGAATTGTACCTTTTCTTGTAGTGGATGGTAATATGGCGACCTTAGTATCGCGAGGTTTACCCATGATGGAGAATTTGTAGCGAACAATATCAATCCAAGTGAACTTCCAAATAAAGCTATGCTCCCCGGCAACGGCGCCAGAAAATAGTCTTGATGACCCACAAGTATAGGGGATCGCAACAGTCTTCGAGGGAAGTAAAACCCAATTTATTGATTCGACACAAGGGGAGACAAAGAACACTTGGAAGCCTTAACAATGAGTTGTCAATTCAGCTGCACTGGAAACAGACTTGCTCGCAAGAGTTTATCGAGTAACAGCTTTATAACAAAGATGTAGTGAAATAACAAGCAGCAGAGTAACAGAGACAAGAAAGAGTGATTTTAGTAAACAAGCAGGATTAAAATACTGTAGGCACGGGGACGGATGACGGGCGTTGCATGGATGAGAGAAACTCATGTAACAATCATAGCAGGGCATTTGCAGATAATAATAAAACGGTGTCCAAGTACAAAGCAATCAATAGGCATGTGTTCCATATATAGTCGTGCGTGCTCGCAATGAGAAACTTGCACAACATCTTTTGTCCTACCAGCCGGTGGCAGCCGGGCCTCAAGGGAAACTACTGGATATTAAGGTACTCCTTTTAATAGAGTACCGGAGCAAAGTATTAACACTCCGTGAACACATGTGATCCTCACATCGCTACCATCCCCTCCGGTTGTCCCAATTCTTATCACTTCGGGGCCATTGGTTCCGGACAGCGACATGTGTATACAACTTATAGGTAAGACCATAAACAATGATTATCTTGATGAAGCAATAACATGTTCAGATCTGAGATCATGGCACTCGGGCCCTAGTGACAAGCATTAAGCATAACAAGTTGCAACAATATCATCAAAGTACCAATTACGGACACTAGGCACTATGCCCTAACAATCTTATGCTATTACATGACCAATCTCATCCAATCCCTACCATCCCCTTCGGCCTACAGCGGGGGAATTACTCACACATGGATGGGGGAAACATGGCTGGTTGATGTAGAGGCGTTGGCGGTGATGGCGGCGATGATCTCCTCCAATTCCCCGTCCCGGCGAAGTGCCAGAACGGAGACTTCTGGCTCCCGCGACGGAGTTTCGCGATGTGGCGGCGTTCTGGGGGGTTTCTGGCGGCTTCGACTTCTCCCCGTGCGTTTTTAGGTCGAGGCCGATAAATAGTCCGAAGGAGGGCGTCGGAGGCCGGCCGAGGGGGCCACACCACAGGGCCGCGCGGGCCCCCCTGGGCCGCGCCGCCCTATGGTGTGGGGCCCTCGGGCCTCCACCTTAATTGTCCTTCTGGCTCCGTCATTATTCTGGGAAAATAGGGCCTTCTGCATAAATTCCGAGGATTTTCCTGAAAGTTGGATTTCTGCACAAAAATGAGACACCAGAGCAGTTCTGCTGAAAACAGCGTTAGTCCGTGTTAGTTGCATCCAAAATACACAAATTAGAGGCAAAACAATAGCAAAAGTGTTCGGGAAAGTAGATACGTTTTGGACGTATCAGCTAGCTATCACCAATAAGATGAACCAACCTTGATAGCAACCTTGTATGAATAATTTCTTAGGATACCTAGGCTTAACTCAACCTTACAATCCCTTGGTGTTGATGAATCCAACTAGGTTGTGATCCATCTAATACTTACTCCAGAAACTAAATGAAACCATAGTCAACCATAGAACCCCATCAACCTAATTATCATACTTGTTCTTTATTAAAGAACATGTTCTTCAAAAGTTATTCTTTTGAAGTAGATGATAATTAATCATTAACCATGCCCTATAGTGCTAAAACCAACCACTATTCATTACAGGCTAGGATTATACCAAATGTTATTGTTGTGTGTTGTTAGTGTTATTATTATGATATATTACAACACCTGTTTATGATACCAAGCAACCAATATTTAATAAGAACCTTGTTTGTGAATCACTCTAAAAGTGCAACACACCCTGAACCAATCATTACAACTCACTGATCTTAAATCATCGGGGTTAGGTCACGCTTAGAGCGATTGCATCTGTAAGAGAAAAATTCACACCCCGAGTTTTGTGTGTTTGACAACAATACTTGAGTAATCTCACCGTGTGCCTTGAGTATCATTGTTAGATTTGCAAGTACACGGTAACCTCGCCGGACGCGTCAAGATCGGAAGACTGAAGCGTAGTTGATAGGTTTTCTGGTTTTGTGTGTGTTTAGCGAGGTAACAAAGTTAGAGAGAAAAAGGGAAGAAAACCAGATTTAGCCAGGCCGGTACTACCGGTACCCGTAGCGGTAGTACCGCTACCCCTATGGGTACCGCTGTCGGTACCGCTCTGAGTCTGCGCTTATTCGCCCTCCAGAAACACGCTGCGGCACCCCTGCAGTACCTGGAGCGGTAGTACCGCTCACGAGCGGTAGTACCGCTCAAGGTACCGCTTGAGGTACCGTAACGCGTTACGGTCGTACCGCTCCGGTACCGCCCTGGTACCGCTCTGGATCCAGTAAGGTCTGGACCCTATTGTGGTACCACGAGCGGTACCGCGGGCGGTAGTACCGCTCTGTGTCCTTTGACCAGATCTGGATCGAATTTGAACTCAGAGCGGTAGTACCGCTTACCCCAAAGCGGTAGTACCGCTTAGGCCAAATCTGGGCATAACGGTTGGATTTGGAGGAGCCTATTTAAGGGCCCCTTCTTCCCCACCCGATTTTATCTCTTCCCCTTCTCTCTCCTCCATTGTTGCTGAGCTTAATCCTTGAGGATCTCCTTCCCCCTCCAACCAATCTTGCCCTAACTTTGAGGATAGGTGGAGGAGACCCCGATCTATAGTTCTACCAAGAGAGATTTCACAAATAATAGCTATTCCTTAGTGGATCTTGGTGGTAGGGTTCCTTTGGTGGATCTTGGAGAAGAGTTCCTTTGGTGGAGCATTGGGGAGTTCCTTTGGTGGAGCCTTGGAGAGTTTCTTGGTGGAGCATTGGAAGAGTTCTTATGGTGGAGCATTGGTGATGGGTTCCTATGGTGGAGCATTGGAGATGTGCAGCTATGGAGTCTAGCTTGGTGATGTACTAGCTCCATAGGGTGTTGGGAGCATCCTTGTGTGTGTGGAGCTCGCCCCAACCTTGTGAAGGAATCACCGCCTCGACCGGTGCCTTAGTGGAAGAGGGAGAGCACCTCCGTGGAGCTCTCTCGAGGAAGAGGGTGAGGCCTTCCTTCGTGGTGTGGCCGCCTAGTCTCTTGTGTGAGACTAGCACCTCCTCAACGCAGACGTACCTCCTTTAGTGGAGGGAACTGCGGGAAACAAACCTCGACTCGCCTCGCGCCCCCCCGGTTGTCTCGCTCCTTACTCTCATTATCTTGTTGATTCCTTTACTTGTTGCACTCGTCCAATATTCATTGTAGGATCACCCCCATTGCTAAAAGTCACACCTTTACCTTTCGTTGCATAAAACTTGAAAAAGACTAAAACTTGCCGTATCGCCATTCACCCCCTCCCTCTTGTTCGCTACGATCCGTTCAAGTGGTATCAGAGCAAGGTTTTCTTGCTCGGGCTTTACCGCCTAAGAAATGGCCGAACAAGAGGCGGATAAGAATGGGTCACCTTCCCTTGTGCCACCCGCTCCATCATCGCCCATCGATTCCACGACGGCTACGTTGGATGACCTCAAGAAATTGGAGTCATCCATCGTTGCCCAAATGAAGGCGATGATGATGGAGTTGGTGGTGCAAAAACCAAACCCTCCACCAATAGCAAGTGCCGAGGATCCGCCACCAAAAGCTAACACCCTTCCTCTTGTTGATTTTGTCGCGGAAGCGACAAAAGATTCACAAAAGGAAGGGGTTGGGGATACCGGCACTTCAACAAAAGGGAAGGATGATGACACACCGGTTGCGGAACGTCAAGGGGGTTATCATGCGGTGCCACCACCAAATGATTACACCATCAACGTTCCGATACCGATGCCGCATATCTTGTCGCATGGTTCTCCACCGTTACTCGAGTCAAACAACTTTGAGAATTGGCAATTCTTAATGCGTTCTCATGTGCGCAGCGCTTCTACCGAGCTTTGGCGTATCATTGAGGAGGGCTATTCACCACGAGATCCCAAGAAATTGACAAGAAGAGATGTGGTGGATGACCAACTCAACGCCACCGCCATCAACATGATTCACATGGCCATCACCCCCAAGGACCGCGCTCATATCCGCTCGATCAAGACCGCCAAGGAAGCATGGGACAAACTTGAGAAGCTCTTCCTCGGCAATGCAAGCATCCAAAGCTCTCGTTTTGATGAAGTGAACAACATGGCCAACAATTTTGTCATGATTGAAGGAGAGACCCCCGAAGAGATGTATCGGCGCCTCATCGCTCTTGCCGTACAAATGCAAGATCTTGGAGCAACGTTCGTGGATGACCATTGGATCAAGCGCAAGTTCTACAATGCTCTCCTCCCTTATGAGGAAGTGAAGTTGACGGCCATCCGCCAAAACGCCTCCTTCCGTGCTATGACATCCGATGAAGTCCTTAGCGAAGTCATCGCTTTGGACATCTCCAAGAAGAATGCGGAGGATCTTGTTGCTCGCGCCCACAACTCCCGCAAGCCCAACCTTGCGTTGAAGATGAGGGTGCATGAAGCTAGTGAAAGTGATGAGGATCCCGTTGAGTGGGGTTCGGATGATCTCAAGCTCAACTACCATGAGCACATGGCTCTCGCCGCCAAGAAGTTTTGGGATGGAAACATGTCCCAAGACACAAGACCAAGAAGATCACGTGATTCTCCAAGAAGACCCTCCAAGAGCCCAAGAGAAAGGACAAGGGGAAGAACATGCTACAATTGCGGTGACAAGAATCATTTTGTTGCGGATTGTACGTTTGAGAGAAGAGAAGATCATGGTGGAAGGCTTATCCCAAAGGATAGGTACAAGCCACTCTCCAAAGGATTCTCCAAGTTCTCCCCAAGGTCCGATGACGACAAGGTCTCCTCCAACAAGAAGCCTAGAGCCTTCATCATCCGTGAAGAGTACACCTCCGATGAAGATGGGGAGCATGAGGACAAGCACTCCAACAAGGAAGGAGAGGGAGTGGCCGCCATCGCCATTTCCACTCCCTCTACCTCCCTCTTCGACTCTCCAAATGAGAACCTCGTCACCAACAATGCACGGTGTCTCAAGGCCAAGGTATACACGGAGGTAAAATCCCCTTCCAAACCATCATCTTCGACTAATGCCTCATATATTGATGATGCCACTAGTCTCACTGTTAAACGTGAGATTATGGGTTTGGATTCCTTGGATTCTTTTCTCACTAACATGAAGGGGGACACCAAGATTCATGTTGGGGCTCTCTTAGCCCAACTTGGTGCGGCACAAGATCTTATCGAGAAGAGGGAGAAGTTGGAAAGGGAAGCGGCCTTTGAGCTTGCCAATCTCAAGGAGGAGCTTGATGATGAAAGGAATCTTCGTGTGTCTCTTGAAGCTAGTGTCATTGTTCTTGAAGACAAGAATGAAGCTATTGTTTCACGTCTCACCAAGGATAGAGACCATGCTCTTGAGTTGGTTGGTGACCTCAAGAAGAAGATGCTCTTGTTCGAGGAAGCCAACAAAGCAAAAGACGATGAAGACCCCGATTCTTCCCATGATGAGCTTGTGGATCAAGTTACTTCCTTGAGGAGGCACAATGCCCTCCTCTTGGAAGTCAATGCTCTTCAAGAAGAAGCCTTGGATGAGTACTATCGCTTGTTCAAGGAGAAGACCTCATGTTGCAACCATGAAGAAGAAATTGCCGCTCTTGAGATCACCAAGGCCAAGCTATTGAGTTTGAGTAGCAAGCAAGAAGAGTCGTTGGAGGAGTATCTCCGTATGAGCAAGGAGAAGGATACGTGTTGTGATCATGAGGAGAAAATAGCCGCCTTGAAGAGAAGGGAAGCCAAGCTCATGGAGATCAACTCCATGCAAGAAGAAACCTTGAAGGAGTACTTTCCTTTGAGCAAGGACCGTGCATGTTGCACTCATGAAAGTGACATTGCCAAGATGGAGAATGACAAGCGCATGCTCATGTAGATGAACGCTCTCCAAGAAGAAGCTTTGATGGAACACTTCCGGGTGAACAAGGCAAAGGAGGTCCAAGTGTTCGATATTTGCCATCCTCACCCGGAGCATGAAGATGAAGTCAATCGCTTGAAGGCCAAGGTTGATAGACTCCAAGTTCAAGCAAAGTACTTGGAAGGAATCATAGAAGCAAAAGATGGAGCCAAAGAAGGCTCGTGCAATGAAGGAGGAGTGGCTACCAAGCCAAAGAGGAAGAGAAAGAGGAGGACCAAGAAGAAGATGGACAAGAAGAACATGGAGACCAACCGTGAAGGGAGCAATGCTAGCTGAAGAAGGGATGGAGTACCCAACTCCGCCTCGACGGGTTTCGCCGGCTCTAACAACCCTTCTCATGTTCTTTTTGTTGATTACTATGGACATATTCGTGCTCGCTTTATTGGTCCTCAAAAGGACAATGTTGATTGGACTATTTGGGTTCCCAAACCCCTTGTTACTAACATGCTAGGACCCATTGAAAAATGGGTACCTAAATCCAAGACTTGATTCCTTGTATGACTATGCTTCCGGTGGCGCTAAATGGGTGGTTGATAGTGGAGCCACAAGTCATATGACCGGAAGCAAGGATATTGTTGTCGACCTCGTGCCTTCTCTCTCTACCGTTTCATATGGCGACAACACATGCTCTAAGGTATTGGGTCTTGGCAAGGTGGTGGTAACACCCGACATCTCACTTGTGAATGTCCTCCTTGTCGAGACCCTTGGTTACAACTTACTCTCCGTTCATCAAATTGCTCGTATGGGACTATGCACATTCTTTGATGAACATATGGTGGTCCTCTTGTGGAGCAAGACACTCAATGTAGCTTTTGTTGGATATGTAGAGAATGGTTTGTACGTTGTTGATTTCTCCGGAAAGACAACGTCTTCCGCTCTTTGCCTATTCGCCAAAGGTGACAAGGGTTGGTTATGGCATCGCCGACTAGCCCATGTCAACATGAGGACTTTGCAAAGTCTCCACAAGGGTGGCCACATTCTCGGACTAAAAGAAGATGTCTCTTTTTGCAAGGATCGTGTTTGTAGGGCTTGCGTACAAGGAAAGATGCATGGAGCTCCTCACAAGGCCAAGACTATTATCTCTACCACAAGATGCTTGGAGCTCCTACATGTTGATCTCTTTGGTCCACCATCTCATGAAAGTCTTGGAGGAAAGAAGTATTGCCTCATCATCGTTGATGACTATTCACGCTATTGTTGGGTATTCTTCTTCAAGTACAAGAGTGAGACTCAACGGACCATGATGGAGTTTGCCAACCAAGTTCAACGCAAGTACAACAACAAGATTCTCGCAATAAGGAGCGACAATGGAACGGAGTTCAAGAACTACACATTGGATGACTTTCTCGGCGAGGAAGGAATCGAACACCAATACTCCACGCCATATACTCCCCAACAAAATGGGGTCACCGAAAGGAAGAATCGAACCTTGATCGAAGCCGCTCGAACCATGATGATGGAATACAAGTCCAACTACAATTTTTGGGCGGAAGCTATCTCTACCGCTTGCCATGCTACTAATCGCCTCTAATTTCGCAAAGGTCTTGAGAAGACACCATATGAGATCCTCACCGGCAACAAGCCTAATGTGTCATACTTCAAGGTCTTCGGATGCAAATGCTACATACTTGTCAAGGACACGCGCCTATCCAAGTTTGATTCAAGAGCTCAAGAAGGAATTTTCGTTGGCTATGCTACGGATTCTCACGCCTATAGAGTCTTCAACAAGTCAAGTGGACGTGTTGTAGAATCTTGTGATGTGACATTCGATGAAGATGATAGATCTTTGGAGGAGCGAAGTGCTTCTTGTGAGAAAGGAGATGCAATTCCCCCGGATACCATAGGAAGGATGGGTGTGGGCATTCGCCTACCTCAAACGCTACCTTCTATGAGTACCGGGGAAGGACCAAGTTCCACCCAAGTGGAGCCATCTACACCACAAGGCCAAGCTTCTTCCGTTGATCTAACAAATGCAAGTCAACCTCCACAACAACCTCAAGTTCAACCTCAACCTCAAGATCAACCTCGACATCTACAACAACAATCAAGTCCAAGTTCACCTCAACAAGCTCAAGAACAACATACACCGCAAGCTCGTCTACCTCAACACCCAACATCAAGTGACCAAGGTCAAGCTTCAAGTTCTTCTCCGAATGGTTCGGGAACAATCTTCATGGACAATGATACTCCCTATACCCCCGAGCCATCTGGATCTCATGACAAGGTTGCCTCTTTCAACGACAATGGAGGTCAAGGTGAGGAACTAAACCGTGATGAAGGCCAAGAGGACTCACAAGAACCATCTCCTCAAGCCGACACTCGCCGTGAAGATCCTACTACAAGACACTTGCGTCTCAAGTCTCATTCCTTGCAAAACATCATTGGTGATCTAAAGAGAAATGTCACCACTCGGAGGCAACTTGCAAACTTTTGTGCGCACCATGCCTTTGTCTCTAGGGTGGAACCACTCAAAGTTGATGATGCCCTCAAAGATCCCGATTGGTTGAATGCAATGCAAGAAGAAGTCAACAACTTCAAGAGGAATGATGTATGGACTATCATGAAGCGACCCGATCATTGCCGCAATGTTATCGGCACCAAGTGGATCTTCAAGAACAAGCAAGATGAAAGTGGCACGGTCATCCGCAACAAAGGAAGATTGGTGGCACAAGGCTATTCTCAAGTCGAAGGCGTGGACTTTGGTGAAAACTTTGCACCCGTTGCAAGGCTCGAGTCCATCCGTATCCTTTTGGCCTTTGCCTCACATCATGGCTTTAAGTTGCAACAAATGGATGTTAAGAGTGCTTTTCTTAATGGTCCTCTACATGAGGAAGTGTATGTGAAGCAACCTCCGGGGTTCGAGGACCCCCATTTCCCGGACCATGTCTTCAAGCTCAAAAAGGCCCTATATGGTCTCAAACAAGCTCCTAGAGCTTGGTATGAGCACCTCAAGGAGTTGCTTGAAGACCGTGGTTTCCAAGTGGGGAAAATCGATCCCACTCTTTTTACTAAGAAAGTCAATGGGGAGCTTTTCGTATGCCAACTCTATGTAGATGACATCATATTTGGCTCTACTAACACAAAATTCAACGATGAGTTTGCTATGTTGATGACAAATAGGTTAGAGATGTCGATGATGGGTGAACTCAAGTACTTTCTTGGGTTCGAGATCAAGCAAATGCGACAAGGCACCTTCATCAATCAAGCAAAGTAGCTCCAAGACATGCTCAAGCGCTTTGACATGAAGGATGCCAAGGGGATTGGAACTCCGTTGCAACTCAAGTGTCAACTCACTCTTGACGAGGGCGGCAAGGCGGTGGATACCAAGCTCTACCGTTCGATGATAGGTTCGCTTCTCTACCTTTGTGCCTCTCGCCCGGATATAATGTTGAGCGTTGGTATGTGTGCACGGTTTCAAGCAAGTCCGAAGGAAAGCCACCTTGTGGCGGTCAAGAGGATCTTTAGATATTTAGTTGATACCCCACACTTCGGACTATGGTACCCAAGGGACACAGACTTTGCATTGGTTGGTTTCACCGACTCCGATTGGGCGGGCGACAAGATTGATAGGAATTCTACCTCCGGAGCATGTCACTTTCTTGGAAGATCTTTGGTGTGTTGGTCCTCGAAGAAG
Organism: Lolium perenne; assembly: GCF_019359855.2. NCBI lineage: Eukaryota > Viridiplantae > Streptophyta > Magnoliopsida > Poales > Poaceae > Lolium > Lolium perenne. The sequence continues at coordinate 272,974,651 of NC_067245.2, forward strand.
CAAAATTGTGTCTCCGTCTCCACCGCGGAAGCCGAGTATATTGCCGCGGCGAGTAGTTGTGCTCAAATCTTATGGATGAGGCAAACCTTGCGGGATTATGGACTCGAGTATAGCAAGGTGCCTCTTTTGTGCGACAATGAGAGCGCAATCAAGATCGCCTACAATCCGGTTCTTCATGGCAAGACGAAGCATATTGAGATACGGAACCACTTCATCCGGGACCACATTGCTCGCAGAGATATTGTACTATCCTATATTGGCACCAAGGAGCAATTGGCGGACATCTTCACAAAGCCCTTGGATGAGAAGCGCTTTATTGAGTTGAGGCATGAGCTAAATATCATTGATCCGTCGAACTTTGCTTGACCGTCGTGCGCACATACCAATCTCACCGTCATATCTAGATGAAAGGCACGCATGGACATAGGGGGAGTGCGGTTTAAATCCATTGAGCTATCGCTCCCCCCATAATGCATAAAGAAATCCAAAACATTTGCTATTTGTCAATTAAGTGACTTATGAGCTTCATGTTGAGTTGTAGTCTGTGAGTCCTAGATACATCTACGCGACCTCACAACTACTATACTCTTACACGGTGGCTTCGGCCACCAACACCCCTCCTTGAGGGTTTTTCGGTTCTTCTTGACCTTGTTTTGTCTTTCTTCTTTGCTTTCTTCTTCGTGTTTTAAGAACCTCTATCAAGCTTGTTTTCTCGTGATTTTTGCAAGCTTGGTTGTATGTTCTTTTTCTCCATCTCTCTAGTTTCGTCACCCTCCTTTTTGGTGTTCCGATGCCAAAGGGGGAGAAGTTCCTAGGTGGATGGAGACATTTGTTGTTTGTAGCCGTTTGGTCCCAGTTGCTTATCTTGTCTTATGGCTACATCAACAACCCTATGGAGGCATCTTATTGTGAGTTTGGGTATTCTCAAGGCTATGGTATGATAACTTCACCCAAATCTCCGGATATGATCTTATGTTGCCTCCATATTGTGCATATGCCTCTTGAACATGTCATCTATCTATGTTGCATATGTGCTTGGTTTGCAAAACCTAGGGGGAGTGTTGTCTCTATAACATGTGTATGTGTATTCAAATACATATTCATGGTATGCACATGTGTAGGGGGAGCTCCGTCGAGTTTTTGCAAATCTAATGTTCTCATCATAATATCATATGTTATTGTCTACTCTTGTGTTGTCATCAAACACCAAAAAGGGGGAGATTGTAAGAGCAAAATTCACACCCCGAGTTTTGTGTGTTTGACGACAACACTTGAGTAATCTCACCGTGTGCCTTGAGTATCATTGTTAGATTTGCAAGTACACGGTGACCTCGCCGGACGCGTCAAGATCGGAAGACTAAAGCGTAGTTGATAGGTTTTCTGGTTTTGTGTGTGTTTAGCGAGGTAACAAAGTTGGAGAGAAAAAGGGAAGAAAACCAGATTTAGCCAGGCCGGTACTACCGGTACCCGTATCGGTAGTACCGCTACCCCTATGGGTACCGCTGTCGGTACCGCTCTGAGTCTGCGCTTATTCGCCCTCCAGAAACACGCTGCGGCACCCCTGCAGTACCTGGAGCGGTAGTACCGCTCACGAGCGGTAGTACCGCTCAAGGTACCGCTTGAGGTACCGTAACGCGTTACGGTCGTACCGCTCCGGTACCGCCCTGGTACCGCTCTGGATCCAGTAAGGTCTAGACCCTATTGCGGTACCACGAGCGGTACCGCGGGCGGTAGTACCGCTATGTGTCCTTTGACCAGATCTGGATCGAATTTGAACTCAGAGCGGTAGTACCGCTTAGGCCAAATCTGGGCATAACGGTTGGATTTGGAGGAGCCTATTTAAGGGCCCCTTCTTCCCCACCCGATTTGATCTCTTCCCCTTCTCTCTCCTCCATTGTTGCTGAGCTTAATCCTTGAGGATCTCCTTCCCCCTCCAACCAATCTTGCCCTAACTTTGAGGATAGGTGGAGGAGACCCCGATCTATAGTTCTACCAAGAGAGATTTCACAAATACTAGCTATTCCTTAGTGGATCTTGGTGGTAGGGTTCCTTTGGTGGATCTTGGAGAAGAGTTCCTTTGGTGGAGCATTGGGGAGTTCCTTTGGTGGAGCCTTGGAGAGTTTCTTGGTGGAGCATTGGAAGAGTTCCTATGGTGGAGCATTGGTGATGGGTTCCTATGGTGGAGCATTGGAGATGTGCAGCTATGGAGTCTAGCTTGGTGATGTACTAGCTCCATAGGGTGTTGGGAGCATCCTTGTGTGTGTGTGGAGCTCGCCCCAACCTTGTGAAGAAATCACCGCCTCGACCGGTGCCTTAGTGGAAGAGGGAGAGCACCTCCATGGAGCTCTCTCGAGGAAGAGGGTGAGGCCTTCCTTCGTGGTGTGGCCGCCTAGTCTCTTGTGTGAGACTAGCACCTCCTCAACGCAGACGTACCTCCTTTAGTGGAGGGAACTGCGGGAAACAAACCTCGACTCGCCTCGCGCCCCCCCGGTTGTCTCGCTCCTTACTCTCATTATCTTGTTGATTCCTTACTTGTTGCACTCGTCCAATATTCATTGTAGGATCACCCCCATTGCTAAAAGTCACACCTTTACCTTCCGTTGCATAAAACTTGAAAAAGACTAAAACTTGCCGTAGCGCCATTCACCCCCCCCCCCCTCTTGTTCGCTACGATCCGTTCAGCATCTCATACTTATGCATTATTGCATCCTTGCCAATCTTTTAAACATCGTCCTTACCGGACGATGGTGCTATTTCAGAATTTGGAGTTACTGCGTATCGAAGACCTTGCCTGCATATTCTTGCAGTCAAGAAAGGCAAGTTCATCACTTGCTCATGTCATTTGAGTATCTTTATCAAATTACTTGCAAAGTACTATGATTATCACTATTGCATAAAAACCAAAACCACTATTTTCATAACTATGAATATGACTATGTGGTTGGCAATGGAACCATGGATTGTGTTGATATGGTGGAGGTTCCATTGCAAGGGTTTATATCCATCTAGGATTAAACAAAAAATGTCGTCCAGTGATTCTTGTGCCGTAATACCCGTGTTAACCATCAGATCTGGAGTGGGACGGAGTAGTCAAAAGTGTTTCCACCTCTCGTACATCAACGGACGCGCTTTACCGTAGACACTTGTATCTGTCGGGGGCGAGCGGTACGCTGGGGAAGCCTTAAGTCCCCACGGCATTGTCCGTAGACACTTGTCGCCCGAGAAACAAGCGGTAGGCTGGGGAAGCCTTAAGTTCCCCACGGTATTGCGGTCTATGATGGGTTGCAGCTACCGGCGAAGGAGTTTGGTTAACGAGTCCCAAACTGTTGTCGTGGTCGGGGTCCACCCGTAAGTGGGAATAATGGGACCGACGAGGACCCAGGGTCGGGGTATGCAACAAAGGGTGGGTGTGCGAGGTAGCGGAGGAACATGATTGGCTATGAACTTATACCGGGCCTCACACCAAAGGAAGTGTGGACGGGAAACTCGAGCCCGGTTGGCACCAAGGTTAAGATCTCTTATGGGTAAAGCAACACACCTCTGTAGAGTTTAAAGAACCGTGACCTGTCATTCCCTGTTCCGGGATATGGAACTGCGAACGCGGCCGGAAAGGAGCTCTATGAAGTTCTAGTAAACCGGTGAAGGCTGACGGACATAGTTCTTCTGAATAAAATCAACCTTTTGAAGAAATGGTTATGAAAACTTGCATTGGTATTAGATTTTCTGGTCTAATGCCGTAGCTAGTGCATTAAACACCTCTTTCCTATAATGAACTTGTTGAGTACGCTCGTACTCATCCCACTCTTAAATCCCCTGCTTAGATATGGAGGCATCGAAGGAGGATCTACAGTGCAACTCGAAGGCCGAGGAGTCAACAACTACTTCACGAGACAGGACCCTGTCAGAGGAGTCAGATACCACATCCAACAAGGAGAAAACCTAGTTTAGCCATAGAAGGGAACTAGCTTCCTAAACCTAGCTCCTATTTAACTAGAGTCTATTCTTAGCCTCTGTAGTTAGTGAAATACTCTACAAATAGAGTTCGTGATAAGACTAGACTACGAGTCGTTCTTCTGGAGTTTATTTGCAGTTTTACCTCATTGTAAAGTAGGAGGCTGTGATGATCTTATGTAAGAGAGTCGATGTTGTAATTCTATAGACATGCCTTGGACCCGCATATGTTTCTGTTGTACCACTCTGAGCGATATAATACCCGTGAACTGTGTTTCATTGGTGTTATATCAGACTTGCATACTACACCATGCAGTGGTATGCCGGGTCACCACACGGCTTCTCTTCGATGTGGAATCGGTTCCACTACCAGGACCATGTTGTCCTTTCCACTTCGCTTCATTGCGAACAGCTTCCCACCAGTGGTGCCGTATGAACGGCTGAGTCACTCTTTTGTCTGCGGCGTACCTCTCCATTGCCGCCTTCATGACCATATCATCGTCTGCTCCACTCTGACGTAACCCTGATTCTTGGATGTAGTATCCATTGAACAGGGACACCTCCTTGTTGTAGGCGTTCCAATGATCCTTCAGTTGCTTGGAGGTCCGACGACGGGCAGGCTCGGAGGTAGAGTTGAAGGTTTCAGCTATCTGACCCCAAAAACTAGTGCTGGTCTTGCAATTACCGGCGACAGAGTCCTTGGAGTTAAAAATCCAAGCATGCACCTACACCGAAATAGATATTGGAAGTGAAAAATCCAAGCAAGAACCAACCCCGAAATAAATATGTGATGAGTAAGTAAAGTACCAGTTTTTCCTCTTCCGCAGGTGTCCAGTCAAGCCTCTTTGCACGCGGTGGTACGATTGTTTCCGCGGCATTGGACTCGGAGCTTGGTGCAGTGGCTTCATGAGGTGGTGGAGGGTACGAACCATATGGCGCGTACGGATACGGAGGTGGAGGGTATGAACCATACGAAGGTGGTGGGTAAGGAGGTACAGTGCTACTCCCGCTACCTGTAGGAGGTGGTTGGGGGTATGGATACGGAGCCGGAGGGTATGAACCATATGGCGCCGGAGGTGGAGCGTATGGCCCATATGGCCCCGGAGCTGGTGTGCCGGAGGGGTATAAAACTCGAGGAAGCGGCGGAGAACCGACATTGGTGCGACGATGTGTCGGAGAGACATCATCTACCGCTACCGGTGACCCGTCGGGACCCAAGAGATCCATGAACGTGCTCAAATCTGGTGGAGTCCAACCGGACATGGTTTGAGAGAGTGAAGGAGATGAGAATGAGATGAAATTGGTGTGGAGTGAGTGAAACCATATGGGGGTATTTATAGGGGGTGGGGATGAAATTTTAGGGTTTTTTGAACCAGCAACGGCTACCCAACGGCTAGCTGACGTGGACGAATCAGATCGCGCCACGTCAGCTAGCCGTTACACACTACCGCCCCTCTCTCGCCCTCCTCTCGCCCGCTCACGCCCGCCTATCGCCCCCCTAACGCCCCACTCCCGCCCGCTCTCGCCCGCCATCTCGCCCGCCTCGCTCTCGCCCCGCCCCGCCATCGCTGGCGCCTCGCTACCGCCCCTCTCTCGCCTCCCTCTCGCCGCCAACGCAGGCGTTAGCCGGGCGGGAGCGGGCGATAGCGCCGGCGCCCCGCCGTCGCCTGCCGCTCTCGTCTCGCCCCACTCCCGCCTCTCTCTCGCCCCGCCTCGGGCGCTACCGCCCCGCCTCCAGCCCGCAATGGCACCAGCCTGAAGCCAGCCCGGGCGCTCCCTCCGTTCTCGATCTACAGTTACTACGCGCCAAATGCGTCGGCGACACTGACACTGCACTCGACGTGCAGCTCAGCCTCACCTTCACCTGACTCTCTAATCTCTATCAATCAACTGATACTACGTACGGCTGCTGACTTGGTGAGTGCAACGGCAACTTGTTCCCTACCGGGTTGAGCAAGGAGCCAAGCTTGGGAAATCTCCAAATGTAGGTAGGTTTGGACTTGGATGCTCGATGCATGGGCTCAACAGCTCACAGATTGTATGATTGGGCTGCCTTGGCGGTGATGTGAGACGCTTCATTACGCGGGTGGCCCGCCAACGGAAAGCCCGACCTTCGCTTTGTTTGCATTCTCTCTCGGCATTTCCGGTAACGCATGGCCCGCCGAAGATAAACAGGCCGGTTTAATTGGACTGGTCTACAAGGTCCATATCTCCAGGTACAGTTTTTTCGTGCGTGCTGATTTTTTTCTTCCATTTTTATGTGTGTGTGGAAAATACCCTTCTCTTTCTTACACGGTGCTAAGGCTTGTCTCCATCGCAACCTACCAGACTTGTATACTTCCCAATCGGGTTCTTCTACGGTTACCATTTCACCGGATGCTAGCTGCTACCACCCAAGAAGTCTGATGATCGTTCCTTGTCTGCAGTCACGCGCAAAATACATCGATATGGACACAGGACACTCCGCTGAACTTGCAGGGTGGACGCCACGGCAGTACAGCTGACCAACTCAAACGAACTCGTGAATTAACGCGATGCATGCACATACACGCGCGTTTCGTTGTGATGTACCGCTCAGTCAGCTGGAACCCTGGCCTGCAGCCTGCAGGCAGAGATCCAAACTTAATTCCTTTGACACTTGGAGAAGGTGGCGGCATATGACTCTGACACCGTACGTGACATATGTCTCGCGGCAGGCTTCACACGCCTCCATCGCGTATTAAAGGTTCTTCGCCGAGAGGATCTTCGCCATGTCTGCTTCGTCAAGTGTTGACTACGGCAATATTAGGTATTTTTAGCCGTTCGGCGTGTATTTTCAGGTAGCGGCAGAGATGCTGCATCCTGTAGTGTGCATGCATTTGCATGCCCACCGTCAAGTACGTACTACCAGCCACGTACCTGGTACGCCCACAATTTTTATACAGCAAGACGACAACAGCTGTGTGTATGCAGAACATACAAAATATGCTCCAGGACGCATATATACATTTCTCTCTGGTGATATACGTATGACTTTATGCAAGCCCATGCATGCATGTGTCTTCCATCGACTTCCTCCTTACAATATGCTCCTACTTCCATGTATATATTTGTATGGTGTCGTTTGTCGCCTTGCTCGCAGTGCACTAGTACCTAATTAAGCTAGGCCATGCAAGGTTGGCCATGATCATGCATGTATGAGCTGTTTGTTTATGCCCACGCCGGGTGCCGGGTAGTTTCGTGCTTTGCTCTTTCTCGATTTGTTATGTGCAGCCAGGAATGTAGGACGATGTAGCTGATGAACTACGTGTCCTCACTGTCCTGCTTCCACTCTCTTTGGGAGAGAATCGAATCGTCGGGGCGACTTCCGCACCGACAAATTGTCCTGGGAGGAAACTGCACGCGGCCGGAGATATGCACGCCGATTGACCTCATTCAAAACTTATACACCGCATGTTGGCGGCATTCGGCTTGTCGTTTTCCTCATCAGCAGGCTATGTAGTACGCACCAGCAACGGAGTAAACTGACGCGTGTTTCCCTCAATAAAAGAAAATAAAAATAAGGCGTGATAATTTGGGGCGGCGCCGATCAGATAATTTCCTAGCACCGGCCGGTGGCCGCCTAGGACAGGCCTTGTGAGCTGCTCATGCACGAATGCTAGACTTAGTCTTCTCCACTGCCCCACGCATTTCGGTCACTAAAATTGACCGCTTATGTTTGTTTACGATGATTTACTATCTCCTCCCCCCGCGTCGCCCTCCTCTGGCGACAAGGGGGGAACCCTAGCCGCCGCCACACCTCGCCCCCACCCCGTCTCTCCCCTGCTTCGCCGCCGCCGGAGGGGGCCCGGCAAAGCCGCGCGCGCCCCAAGGAAGGTGGCGGCGGGGCGGCTTCTTCCCTCCCGCGGCCCCTGGTGAGAAGGAGCTCACTTGGGCGCGGCGGCTGGTGGCGGGCGCGGCGACGGGAGGTGGGCGAGGCGACGGACGACGAGCGCGGCGGCGCTCTGGCGACGGGCGGCGTGTGGTGGCTATGCGGGGCCGAGGTGCCGCCGCCGGTGGCGGCGGGAGGTGCGGGCCGTCCGGGCCCGATGCGGGCCGCGTCTTGGCGGCGCGGCGGGCTATGCGGCGGAGGGCGGCGCGGCGGTAGGGCGCTCGTGTCCGGGGCGCGGTGGACCGCCTCGCGTTGTGAGGTGCCGTGTCTCGGCTCGCCCCCTGTCCCTCTCCGGCAGCGTGTGGAGGACGGCCGGTGGTGCTGCCCAGGGCCGAGGCGGGTGTGGCGGCCACGGTGAAGATGGGGGATGAGGGTTGAAGGCGGGTCTGGCCAAAAGCACGAAGCAGGATGGCGCGACAAGCTCCGGGCTAATGCCTTGTCCTCGGTGGCTGGCCGGCCGGCAGCTGGCCGAGGCCGGCGATGGCGGCGGCTTCGGGCGCCGCTTCCTTCTTGAAGGCATCGCCGAGGTGATGTTTTGCCATTCTGTCTGGGAAAGCTCCGGGGAAATCCCTAGATCCGCCGTGATCAGTCGATGGCGGCGCTCTTGTGTCGTCTTCCCTCTTGAGGGCATCGATTTGGAGTTGCTTAGGTCGGAGGGACCTGTGGAAGATGGTTGGTGTTGGCGTCGTGGGCTGAGTGGCAACGATGACAATGGTGAGCGGATTGGAGCTGCGGCATGTCCTTCGTCACCCCTGCCGTGATGGTGAAGTCGGAGCTGCGAGGCGACTTGTGGCAACAATGCCACTTGATTGGTGCTTGCGTCGGTGCAAGGCGTGCAACTTTCTCCTATGAAGGTCTCGGTTGAAGTCGGAGCTGCCTCCTCCTCGACGTGCTTGGGGGTCGACTGTTTGGCATGGGCTCACATGGGCTCCGATGTCGTTCGCGGCGAGGGTCTTGGTGGCGGTCGTCTAAGGTGAAGTCGGAATCGCTGGCTCGTGGAGGAGTGACGACGATGACGCTCGATGACATCCTCAACGAGGTCTTTCTTCTCGATGACGTGTGTGCTTCGTGTGGGTAGCCAGGTTGGCCGGGGTGCTCGGTGTGTGTTGTTGGTTTTCGCCCGATTTTCTCCTAAAAATTGGGCACTTTCTTCTTAATTAATGGATGAGGCAAAGCTTTTGCCTCCGTTTCAAAAAAAAAAACAATGCATCACAAACGGGGCAATTTAAATGGCTTAAAATACGCCAAATTTAGTACTAATGGAAGATCCAAAATGGGCACAACAGTACCATGAATAGCGTAGGTACTATGAGGCCATACTGCTCAACATAGACACGGGCGTCTCGTTGCCGGATTTTGGCTTGCTTCTCCTCGAACCAAGCCGTTAGCCTGCATCCATGCTGCTCAAATCGGCAAGCATGATCCGGTTGTTCTCTGCGTGAGACTTGGCCTCAGCGTCAAGCATTTGGACCTCTATGACATGTTTGGTGAGGTCGATGCATGTAGATGGTGGCAGAAGCGTCCTTCTCCCTACACTTCTTTTCGTCCCTTTTGGCCATGGCATCCTGAGACTCGGCCATCATCACCTTCAAGGTCTCGATCAACACAATGTCTTTGTCGGCTTCCATGGATGCGACAGCGACGAGAGTGTCCATCGATGGGTAGGGTTTTTTTGCCGCCAGACGCATACGATATTTAGGTGGCGGGAGTGGAAGTGTCTTTTGTGCCATTGGCGGGCGCGGACTCCTCACGCATACGCATTTCGACCCCAAATTTGGCCGCATTTGAGTTGGAGAATATGCTGGCCACCATGCGTCGGGCTGCTGGGCTAGGGGCATACCCAAATTTTTACCGCGCGGACACAAACGATCACTTTGCGTCCGTTTTCGTAGGGCCGATGGAGATGCTCTTACGGGGAGTTTTCTTATCAAATGTTACGGGCTGAAGTGGAGACACATGCATCCATGAGTTGGGAGGCATGTACTTTTTTTTTCAAGTTGGTTACATTAACGTGGAATTTAAATTTTAATCAAATAAAATAGAAAATATATTAAGGTGTGACTATTTCACACTCGATTGAGAATTAGGTTTGTTCCCGGTCAGGTGATGTCATCAAATCTTAGTTGCAACTCATGCTGCAATTAATGAGCATGAATCACAGATCAAATCTAATCCGGATAATATTTTGCTGGTTGCATCCTCACTTGCAATTGAAAAAAAAAATCTCGGAGTTGTAACTAAAAAAACGTAGTTACAACCCAACTTGCAACTGATATGCATGAATTAGGATGCAATCAAATGGTGGCTAACTTGACTGAGCACGAACTTGAGGAGTAGCAAATCCCAATATATTAACGCATGATACAAAATCCATATAATATGAAAATATACTCTACCAAAATTATAAGCTTATAATAAAAAAAAATATTGTTGACGTTGATACTTTACCCTAAACTTAAAATGCAAATTAATTGTGAGCAGAGGAAGTACTATTTGCCCTTTTGACAGTCAGGAATCATGCATGCTGTATTAATTTATCTAACTTGAGCGCGCAAGAGTCAACCTGCTTGCCTACTCGGACAGTGCAGTGCACGCAGCGTGTTGGTGCACCGTATGTAACGTGGGAATCGACGATGCAGTTCCTAGGACTCAACCTACGCAGGTCAATTACTACTAAATTCAGCGTTACGAGGTGCAGTCTGTGGCCCTGATAGCTCCCGATCGAGGGTTCGTGGGATTTGCTGTCAGGAGCGTCGACACTGCTTTGCATCTCCGTGCATGCATCTATTCATATTTTTAAAACGTAAGTTTCAGTTTATTAACCGTTATCAGGATGGGGAGATAGCTTTGTTTATATGACGACTTTGGAACCCACTGTTTACCGACGCAAAGCACTGCATCTTTCTACATTTAGGGTTGCTTAGCTGTCTAACTGCACACGTACCTAGCGCATCTCATGACCATATATAGTAGCTGACAGGACGTTAACTTGCACTGATAACATAGTTTATACATTATTAAGTCAATGCACCACTGTGAGAATGGCGCTGCCTCCAAGTTTTATCTCTTCCAAAATAATGCTACTAACTGCTTTGGTGGCACTTTGAGATCGGTTACTTATAATTTTAGTTTCACCACCTCCTTTGCTTAATCACGATTCATGCATCTAGATAACTAATGGCACACATGATACCACGATGTCTTATAGGTAATGTAGGAGTTTATAGGGTTGGTTTCTTATAATTAATGGCACACCAACCAAATCCATCTGGATTGGTTTCTTATATACATAATTTCTACAGTAATTTCAACGTTCACTACATTCCTTTTTTATTAGAATGTAGAATCGAGAAATATGGTGAGTTTACGTATTTTACATATTAAATTCATGTGTTATCTATCTCTCCTTTTCTTTCTCGGTCACGTGGTCTTAAAAATAAGGGAAGGACAAATTTCCAGTCAACTGAGAATTAGCTTAATTCTTAGTCAAGCGATGCCATTCCATAATTTTGTAGTGCGTGGATCATTTTCTTTTTGTTATAGCTCACTTGGAATTAAAAAATGGCGGTTGTAACCCGACTTACAACTAGAAAAATCTTAGTTGTAACCTGACTAGCAACCGAAAAGTTCCAGTCACAACCAATTTGCAACATAAAAAAAAACTGAGTTGCAACCCCACACACAACTGAAAATCCTAGTTGCAACTCATGAAGCATGTGAATCATGCTACAAATCTGTTGGATATAAAATATTTTTGATAAAGAGCATATATCAAATATGTTGGATGTAAACTTTGACATGACAGTAAGTTAATTGTCAGCTAGTTGAGGATTGCCAAATCCTAAAAATAAAGTTTGGTAATAGGGCTAGGCCAACTTGCCACATGGCAGAGCAGGGAGGTTGCCATCCACAAGATCTATAACAGCCGCGGATATGGCTACTCGGTTAGAGCAATTACAATAAATCTTAATCAGCTAACTATAAGGATTAAAATAAAACTCTCTCCGTTCTGAAATACTCTGCATTATAGGTCTAAAATTTGTTCTGAAATACTTTACATTCTAGCTTTTAGTCAACAAAAATACGGAAAACGAAGTGGTCCTCCTTTACCTATTGGGTGTCACTATTTTCAATGTAGCTTGGATTGGTTATTTACCAATTCAAGTAGTACTAATAAATACACTACTAATTTGTCTGATTTTTCCTAGAATGTAGACTAAAAGAGAACAGATGGTGTATATTTTTGTCTAGTTGAAGGAGAGAGGGGTTGAGAGAGAAGAGGAGTGGTCTCTAATGCAAGAGTCAACTCTTTCTAGACACTTTATGAGAGTGAAGGATGTGTCATGCATTCATAAAGTAGCACATTTTTATACCTCACTATTATATATATTGTCTTTAAGTTACTTATAGATGATCATATGACACTTGGCTCGTAGCCGGTAGTTGGCTATACTATTAAACTTGCTCTTATAATTTTTTGAAAACAAAGGAAGCCCGGTATTATGAATTGGCACTTTTTCTTTCTTTGAAAGTGTACAAAGTACACAGTGCGTCAATGTAGCTACCTGCAGCACCAAGCCTGCATCCTCTTCGCACGGTGTGTTAGGAAACGTGATCGTATGTGACACGTTTAGATATCTAGTCCTAGTCGAATACGTTGTATGCCTAGCACCGCCTGTACCTCCTATATATATGAATCAATAGGGAGCTCGTGTGTATCCGAGTAGTCCCAAAGAATATACTACCTGATCAGATTATTGATTTTACATATCAGGCCGCCTCTTCCGCCTGTAACCCTAGATCGCGACTCCATCCATTGTCGCCGCCGACAGTTCGTCACCTGCCATGGCGTCATCATCTACGACGCCGTCGCTGAGCCTTGGCGCTCCTCCGCGTGAGCTCCTCACGCGTGAGAACTACCCCACCTGGCGCTCTCAAGTTCTGCCCGCCATACGGGGCGCCATGCAGATGGGTCTTCTCGATGGGACAGACCCCGCGCCTCCTACTGAGATCGTCGACGTTCCTGCTGATCCAGCGACAGGAACCCCTGCCCAGATGAAGGTGAATCCTGCATATGCATCTTGGATCTCTCGCGACCAGCTTGTTCTCTCTTATCTGCTTCAAGCCCTCCACCCCAAAGAAGTTCTCCCTCATGTTCATCGGCTTGAGACATCTGCCGGGGTTTGGCGCGCCCTCCAACAGATGTTTTCCGCCCAAAGCGAGGCTCGGGTTGATAATCTGTTGGTTGCTCTCGCCAACACAAAAAAACTGCAGTCGTCTACGTCTGAGTATCTTGCCAAGATGCAAGGTTTTGCTGATGAACTCGTCGCCGCCGGACATCCGCTCCAGGACCGTCAGCTTGTCTCCTATATTTTGGCCGGCCTTGGAAAAGACTACAACTCTCTTGTTGCAGCACTCGGCGTGGCGGCCACGCCTCTCACGTTGAGCATGCTCTATTCTCAGCTGCACGCCTACGATCAACGTCAACTTCTTCTTGATGGTCCTGCTCCGCCCGATTTTGAGTCTTCGGCTAACGCCGCCTCCAAACAGGGGCGCACTCGCTCCGACTACTACAACAACTCCTACAGCAACAATTACAATGGACGACCCCGTGATCGTGGTGATCGTCGGGATGAGAGACGTGACGATCGTGGCGATCGTCGTGATAATCGCACTTACAATCAAGGACGAGGCGGTGGCCGTGGACCTCCTGGAGGGGGACGTGGTCGTGGCCGAGGACGTCGCCGCACAACCCCATGGGTGGACGTTACTTGTCAGATATGCAGCAAAGAAGGTCATTATGCCAAAGATTGCTGGTCAAGATACTCACAAGAAGAGGACTATGGTGACAAGGAAATACATGCCGCATACGGCGTGGATACAAACTGGTACCAGGACTCCGGTGCCACACATCACATTACCAGCGAGCTCAACAATCTGACTCTCCGGGACAACTATAGAGGCTATGACAAGGTCACCTCCGCCAATGGACAAGGTATGAGTATTTCACATGTTGGTCATTCAATAATTCATAACCCTACTCAAAATTTTCGTCTTCGCAATATTCTTCATGTTCCACATGCCTCCAAAAATCTTCTTTCTGTCCATCGATTCACTCTCGATAATGGTGTTTTTATCGAGTTTCACCCCTTCTTCTTTTTGATTAAGGATCAGGTCACCCGGAAAATCATTCATAGAGGACGGTGTGTTGGAGGCCTTTACCCGTTGATTTCGTCCTTGGTGTCTCCCGGATCTTCCAAGCATGCTTTTGCCGTCTCCAAGCCATCCAGGTCCAGTGGCACGATCGTTTAGGGCACCCTTCATTAGCTATTGTTATGCAAATTCTAGGCAAACATAATCTTCCTTGTGTTCGTGATACTACTAGTATGTTAGTTTGTGATTCATGTCGAAAGCTAAGAGCCATCAGCTCCTTATCCTATATCATCTAGTGTTTCTCTTGTTCCTCTACGATTAGTCTTTTACGATGTATGGGGACCTGCACCCACTTCGTTGGTCGTCATAATTATTATATTAGCTTCATCGATCAATATAGCAAATTCACTTGGATCTACTTACTCAAACACAAGTCTGATGCCTTAGCTGCTTTTATAACCTTTCAGAAGCTTGTTGAGCGCAAATTCAACAGAAAGATTTTAACTGTTCAATCCGATGGGGGGGGTGAATACATCAAAATAAACTCCTTCCTTCAAACACAAGGGATTGCTCATCTTATGTCCTGTCCCCATGCTCACCAACAAAATGGTGCTGCTGAGAGAAAACACCGCCACATTGTTGAAGTCGGTCTATCCCTGTTAGCACATGCCGCCATGCCACTAAAATTTTGGGATGAAGCTTTTCTCACTGCCACATATCTTATAAATATGCTTCCTAGCAAAGTCCTCAATAATGACACCCCTATGCATCGTCTTCTTGGAACACATCCCAACTATGCATCTCTTCGTGTTTTTGGCTGTGCATGTTGGCCCAACCTTCGCCCCTATAATAAGCGTAAACTTGCTTTCCGCTCCACACAATGTGTCTTTCTTGGCTACAGTCCTCGTCACAAAGGGGTAAAGTGTCTTGAGGTCTCCACTGGGCGAGTTTACATATCCCGTGATGTAGTTTTTGATGAGGCAGTTTTCCCGTTTAAATCCCTTCATCCTAATGCTGGTGCCCTTCTACGCAAACAAATTCTACTTCTTGACCCTTCACTTCATAATTTTGAGGAGGGGGATGCTATTATTGATGATCATTGTGTGCCAAATACTCATGCTTCTAATCCTTCCTCTAGTCGTGTTTCTCCAGGGCAGGGTGATGCAGCACCTCCAGCTCGAGCAGCAGGTGAAAATTCTGCTCAAAATGATGCTCATAGCAGATCATATGACACTTTTGAAGATTCAGGAGAAACGGACGGAAATTCACTTTCCGGGGAAGATTCCCTGCCAAGATCTTCATTGGGATCGCCGCTGATCGCCTCGGATCAGGCGCTGTCGGAGCCGTCTCGTGCACCAGACGGCCGTGCGCGGGCGCGTCTGTCGCCGGCCCTGCGGTCCCCCTCCGGATCCTCTGCGCGTGAAGTTCCGTCTCCACCGTCTCGCTCCACGCCATCGGCCACACCCTCGGCCGCACACCGCAGCGGATCATCTGCTGCATCACCAGCGACACCGTCCGTGTCTGGCAGTCCTGCCGATGATCCCAGCTCGGCAGAAGGATCTTCTGCGCCTCGCGCGCCTGCCCCTCCCCCTCGTGTGTCTACTCGACCCACTACACGGGCTTCTCGAGGGATTGTTCAACCTAAAGAGTACACTGACGGCACGGTACGCTGGTTGCTCTCATGTACTACAGATGAACCAGCCAATCTTTCAAATGCATTGGAGGATCCAAATTGGCGTGGTGCTATGGATGAAGAGTTCAATGCACTTCAGCAAAACAAAACCTGGAGGTTAGTTCCTCCACGTCAAAGCAAAAATATCATTGACTGTCGGTGGGTCTATAAGGTCAAAAGAAAGGTTGATGGTACCATTGATCGATATAAGGCACGTTTGGTTGCCAAAGGTTTCAAACAGAGATACGGTATTGACTATGAAGATACTTTTAGTCCAGTTGTCAAAATTGCCACTGTTCGTCTAGTTTTGGCATTAGCTGTGTCCAGAGGATGGAGTCTGCGACAGTTGGATGTTAAGAACGCGTTTCTCCATGGCGTTCTGGAAGAGGAAGTCTATATGCGACAGCCGCCTGGGTATGAAGACAGGTTAAGACCAGACTATATCTGCAAACTGGACAAGGCTTTGTATGGTCTCAAACAAGCACCGCGAGCATGGTATGCTCGGTTAAGCACCAAGTTGGTTGCTCTTGGTTTTGTTGCTTCCAAATCTGACATGTCCCTGTTTATTTATCGCAAGCGTCATGTCACTATTTATATGCTGATTTATGTTGACGATATAATTGTTGCAAGTTCGTCACAAGCTGCGACAGATGCTCTACTGAAGGATCTCAGTCATGAGTTTGCACTTAAGGATCTTGGTGATCTGAATTTCTTCTTGGGCATTGAGGTTAAGAAGGTTGATAATGGCATTGTACTCGGCCAAGCAAAATATGCTCAAGATATCCTTACACGTGTTGGCATGGTTGGCTGTTCTGGTGTTGCTACACCACTGTCCTCCTCAGAGAAAATTACTGCCAGGCAGGGAACATTACTTGGTCCAGAAGATAGTACCAAATACCGCAGTATAGTTGGTGCGTTACAGTATCTTACTCTCACTCGTCCGGATATCTCATATGCAGTTAATAAAGTCTGCCAGTATCTACATGCTCCCACTACAGTACACTTGACTGCAGCTAAACGTATTCTCAGATACGTCAAGCATACTATCACGGTTGGTCTTACTTTTCAGCAGTCATCCTCCATGTTAGTCAGTGCTTTCTCCGATGCAGATTGGGCAGGAGATGTTGATGATCGTCGGTCCACGGGGGGATTTGCAGTCTTTTTTGGACCAAATCTGATTTCCTGGAGTGCTAAAAAGCGATCTGAGTCTCAGGTCTAGCACTGAAGCAGAATATAAATCTGTAGCAAATGCAACAGCTGAGATGATCTGGGTGCAGTCATTACTTAATGAACTAGGTGTTAAGTTGACACAGAAGCCGTGTTTATGGTGTGACAATTTGGGAGCTACTTACTTGTCAGCAAATCCAGTTTTTCATGCTAGAGCAAAGCACATTGAGATTGATTTTCACTTTGTCCGAGAACGAGTGTTAAAGAGACAGCTAGAGGTGAGGTTTATTTCCTCTAGAGATCAAGTAGCAGATGGGTTCACAAAGCCATTGTCTGTAAGAGCATTTGAAGACTTCAAGCATAATCTCAACTTGTCTAAGTTGTGATTAAGGGAGGGTGTTAGGAAACGTGATCGTATGTGACACGTTTAGATATCTAGTCCTAGTCGAATACGTTGTATGCCTAGCACCGCCTGTACCTCCTATATATATGAATCAATAGGGAGCTCGTGTGTATCCGAGTAGTCCCAAAGAATATACTACCTGATCAGATTATTGATTTTACACGGTGCCCCCTGCATATGCATTGTGCGGAATAAAACCTCCCGTATTTTTGGATCACGAAGCAACGGCCAAGCAAATGAACAACCCACACGCAGTAGCCGCCCGGCTGTCCCTCTTCCTCCAAGTCCGAACAGATCGAGGCGGCGCCAGTATACCATTATGTAGCTGTTCACCCACAGCGGCAACGCGTGTCAGTTCTTATTACTAGTATAGTAGTAGTATACCATTATTTTACCTTATCAAACCGTTGACTTGTCCCGTGCTCGCTCGATCGCCTAGGCGGCGTCGTGTCGGCCGGTTGTTGTCGTCCGATCTAGGACATATACTCCTGGAGTATATAGTACGTGTCAGCCTCCCCGGCGGCTGAAGCACGAGGGGAGGGCCGGTGTACCTTCTCCGACCGCCTGGCGCACGCCGCCGGAGGGAGAGCGCGCAGCAGCGCCGCCGGTGGATATGCTTGGAAGGTTGGAACCCGACAGGTTCCGATGAGCGGCAGGCCGGGCTAGCGCCCACGAGCTAGCTAGTAGCGCTGCAGTATCGGACATTGCCTAGCCTTCGAAGGCGTATTCCAGTTCGACGCCCGGAGAAATTAAATTCGAAATCACCGATATTTAGAACTGGAAAATTAGACCGATTGTGACTTCCGTCCGATATACTCCTACTAAAAGAGATTGTTATCAACGAGACCTTGTCAAACCACGACGAGAAATAAACTTCCGATGAAGGTCTCGATCATTCCTGTCCGTCCAAGTCAACGGGCACGACTCAACCAGTGCTGCGTACCAGGCAACTCCTAGCTATAGCCGGCGTCTTTCAGAAAGGAACATGTACAGTACCTAGCTAGTCTAATTAAACACCTTTGCGCGGACTTGGAATTTGGTCCTCCCGGTCCCGGAGTATGACATTTTCTGGTCACCGAAAAGAAGAATCGGCCAGTCTGTTTCTCTGAAAACTAACTACGCCGATGCTTCTCTGAACCTGATTGCGCGTCAAAAGTGAAAGCACGCGTGTCACGAACAGTTTCCAGCCTTAAAACACTGATGATCGGTGGCCGTCCAGCCTCCTTCTTGCGGCGCCTACGTACGGATGGCTGCCCTTTACAGCGACGGGCATCCTATGATGAAAATCCTTTGTCCCTTCACGCGACAATCGGTAGGACTTAGGAGCCTCCAGATCAGATCTCGCAGGACCTATATGGGTTAATTTGTTTGTGGTACCATCTCGATCCGGCCGTGATCGATGAAAGAAAAGCAACCACCGATATCCATGGTCGATCGCTACACGAAGAATTATCGCTTCTCACTTTAATTTGCACCCAATCTGTGTGGCCGGCCGGCGATGAGCCCATGTCTATGTTTATCGGCCGTGCAAGTTGGCACATGTGAGCACAATCATTATGTGTACTGCACTACTGCTAGATCGCTTCAGAAAAATCTGCCAAAACTCGCAAGTCCTATGAATAGTGGTGGATCCATCCATCCATTTCATATCCTCAAATACAGATAAAGGAGTGTTGCTTAATCTCTCCTCCTTCGTTACCAGCACTTGCCCCATCTTCCAAAGAGGTAGAAAAAGGAGGTGTGGTTTATCCATCTAAGAAAAAGCTGTGGTTCATCCATCAACTGCACTGGAGCTAGCGGTGGCACTTTTTGTCTACTTTCTACTGGCGGGCGATGATCCCGTTCTGGACAGGTTTAGCTACACAGTTCTCGGAAGAGTAACTGGTCGGGACAGTTTGCACTAATCCCCCATTTCCTGCTGATCGAGTTTCTTGGTGATATGTTAGTTTCTGTCAGCTTTTGGGCTATCGTTATCGACCAGACGGCGCGATCAGGTGGAGTCCAACCCAACGTCGTTTTGCACGCGCGGTTCATTCGGAATTAACGTCTCTGACTCATTCCCAGATTTGCCAATTCAACAACGAACAGTATTGCAGAAAAGACAGAAGAGCGGCACGCAGAAATTTCTCCTCCGTCTCATTGTCATCAGCAGTACTACTACTATTAGCAACTGGCGATAATTTCACCATCACCCATTCACCCATATATTCACAAGATATGTCACCAATGCCGAAAATTCAGTAACAAGTATCCACACCGCTCAGCGTTTAAAAGCATAAACGAATATGTAGTTCCAAGAGGATAGACACCATGTAGCAATTGATGCCACAATCGAACAGGAATATTAGGTTATCCGTAAAGCTTAGCATTATTAAATTAGGTCTATGGTCATGTTCGAATAACGGGAAGAACGTACGCAATAATCAGCAGAGATAGTAGACAGTCATTTCCCGTCCTTTTGAGGGGCCGGAGTTGAGCCGGATGCATTACCGGCAAACCCGGACAGATTAGCACTGTGATCCTAGTCTGCGCCCCGTAGGAAACTACGTTCCCTGATTATTTCAAGAACATCGTACTTAGGCGGCTGGCCCGAAATTCACATGCTGCCAAACGTAGTATGCACAGCTAGCTAGTTTGAAAAAAAAAACAGAGTTTTTATTAATTACCTGCCTCCACACACTAAAAAGGCTATCTATACTTATTACTAGTACTACCTAGTGCTTCATCTAGGGGAGCAACAACAAATAAATCCATCTACATATAGGGGAGTCCTATCTACTATCAATAAAGAAAATCCTAAGAGCAATTCTAATAGTATAGCCAGTTGCTGGCTATAAGCCAAGTGTCATGTCATCTATAGCCAACTTAGAGCCAACATATACAATACTGAGCTATAAAAATGTTGTACTTAATCAATGTGTGCTCCACCTTTCACTCTCACAAAGTGGCTAGGAGCACGTGCTAGAGCTGGCTCTTGCATAAGAGCTCACTCTCCTTCTCTCTCCTCCCCTCTCTCCTCCAACTAAGCAATAATATACTATTTTAATCCTTATAGCCAGCTGACTAGGCTTATTGTACTTGCTCTAAAAGGCTATCTAATCATCATTATAGATGAGACAATAGGGCAATGTGCATAGTACATAGTATGATTAATGGTCGTAAATTGCTACCACTAAGAGCAATTCCAATAATGTAGCCAGCTGCTGGCTATAAGCCAAGTACCATGTCATCTATAGCCAACTTAGAGCCAATACATACAATAGTGAGCTACAAAAATGTAGTACTTTAATAATGTATTGCCCACATTTCACTCTCACAAAGTGCCTAGGAGCATGTGCTAGAGCTGGCTCTTGCATAAGAGCCCACTCTCATTCTCTCTCCTCCTCTCTCTCCTCCAACTAAGCAATAATATATTATTTTAATCCTTATAGCCAGCTGATTAGACTTATTGTACTTGCTCTAAGAATTAAAATAGTGTTGTTTTGCTTAGGCTAGCCATAGTGCTAGTATCATAGCTAGTATCATACACATTGGTCTCACAAAAATACTGATGTGGCAGCTAATTAAGAAAGAGAGATGAGATTAGAGTAACATAGGTAGATATTGTATCATAGCGCATGTCACGAGAAAAGTTAATGCCAAACAAATCTTATGCACAAATTTGCATTGAGATTCTAAAAAGCAATAAATATAGCATGACTATGATACTACTTCATGATACTAACCACTATAAAGATAGTATCATACACAAGTATCATATGCATGATACTACTATATGATACTTACCACTATGACCGGCCTTAGGTGGATGAGAGAGAAGTGGATAGAGAAGAGAGATGGGCTCTCATGCAAGAGCCAACTCTTGCACGTGCTCCTAGGCACTTTGTGAGTATGTGTGGTGGGCCTTTTACACATAAAGTTATCAATCCTTAAAGCCAACTATTGTACAAGTTAGCTATAAGCTGACTATAGCTGGCCTTATAGCCAGCACCCGGCTGCACTATTAGAATTGCTCTAACAGTACTACTACTTTTTAAAGTACCGTCAGAGTTCAATTATGAAACATTAGTTTTTGATGTCGAACTATAGTAGTGAAGGCAGGGAAGTCTGAGACTACCGAACGTCTGAATCTGTACGTGAGGCGAGAGAAAGGTAATCATGAATCGATAATAATGCACAACTAGGGTTTCATTCCCCTTATCGGTGACGATGTCGGCCCGCTCTTCCTTCGGTGGCCTTGATGTTAGGTTACATGTATAGAAAAAAATCGTCATACATGAACCACCAAAATCTATCTATAAAGATGCAACATCGAGAGTACTAGCTATGTTACTTCCACTATAAGCAGTATTACACTCGCCGCGATCTAGGTCGATGGGTCTTAAATTGGTGGTCGGTCTATATCACTCCCATGCACCGCGCGGCGCGGGCATGCATGCATGAAAGGCTGACACAAATTATCGAGTAGCCACCTTGGTCTGTCCTCGTGTAGAAACTAGCGAGAAGCATGCATGGATTGATGATGAAATACGTACGTGCCCGGTAAATATGCCGACAATTTCTATACGAGTACAACAAAACGACAGCGCTACGCATATACTACCTCCATTTCAAGGAATAAGGCGCACGCGCATCCAAGACGAACTTTGACCATAAAAAATGAGCAACAAAATCTTGATTATATTATATGTAATTAGTATCGTTGGATTCGTATTGAAAAACACTTTTTAATGATATTAATTTCATATAAACAATCTTTATCTATTTGAAGTAATTCTTGGTCAAACAAAAAGCTCGTAAAACGAGGGCGCCTTATTCCTTAAAACGGAGGTAGTACTAGTATATATGTGCATACACTGTATGCGTTGGTTGTTTATGCCCCACGCCCGCGGGCAGCTTCGTGGACGTCTAGGACTACTCGCATGATTATTTCTGACACTAGTCACAATGTATATTATCATATAAAAATATCATGTGTATGATACATGGTACAATTTCCAAAATGCATTCTACCATGTACTAGTATCATAATCTTCTTATTTTAGTAATTGATTTGTAGAATCTCAATGCAGATGTACTACGTGCTATGGTAACTACAATCCTCTTCCTCGTCTTTAATTGCACTATCCCATCATCTTTTTGCATGTATAAGATGCATGATCAACAATCATCTAGTACGCACCGCAAAATTGTTCCGGGAGGAAACTGCGCGATGCACGGAATGATACATGTCATGCATGTCTAGCTCACGTTGGAGGGATTCCGTTTTGTCGTCTTCCTTATCAGCGGGTACCACGGTGGTGAAGCGCCACCTGTTGATCGGCGCCGCCGGTGTATGTGATTTTTTCTTAACTAGTTTATCCACTAATTACGAGGAAGGTGCATTTGTTTGGATATTCAAGCCTCGCTAGTTGCACCATACTATTACTCCATCCGTCCATCAATGGATGTCGAAGATTTGTACATTTGTACATTAAAAGACATGTCATTTGTACAAATCCCGTGTCGCCCGTTCGTGGCGGTCGGGGGAAACCCTAGATTCCGCCGCCCCTCCCACCCCTCCTCCATCCTCCTCCCTCTCCGCCGCCACGGGGGCGCGGCCGACAAATCCCTGGCCACGCCGCCGCCGGCGGGGCATCTTCGTTTCCCTTGCGCGACGGGGCGGAAGAGGTGGCACGCCTCTGGTCCTGGGCATGGCACTGCATCGAGGGCCATGGCAGCCCTCGGGCTCGTCCTAATCAATGTTGTGATGGGCAGCGGTGCGCGCCTAGGTCGACGACCGTTGGTCGGCTTCTTTAGGCGGCGAGGGCTGCCGCCGTTCATCTCTGCCTCTGGTGGAGGTGAAGGCGCGGTGGTTGTGGGGATCCAGGGTGATCGACGGGGGGCGGCGTGGAGACGTCCTCCTCTCCTGCGGATCAGCCTCTTGAGCTGCATGTGCAGGTTTGTGAGGCGGTCGGCCGATGAGAGTTGGGATCCAACCTTGTCGGAGCCGATGATGGCGGCGTCCTTGGATGTCGTTACCTTGTTGAAGGTATCGTGGCTGCATATCTTTCGCCTCTTTCCGCATGTTTCGGGTGAAACCCTAGACCTGGATCTCTTGGGCCGGACGATGGCGGCGCTATCAGTGTCGCTTACCCTCTGGGGAATCATCTTGGAACTCGTGATGCCTGGAGAGGTCTGCTGGTGGAGCGGTGTTTCATCTACAACGTCGACGGCGAAGGGTCTCGGCGGCGTGGTGTAGCGGGCTCTCGGCGATGGGCGTGTGATGGTGGATGCGCGCAAGGAGGTTGCATTGTCTAGCGTCGTGGCATCGTCAGTAGCAGGAACGACGAAGATTGTGCGGATTTTTATCCTAAAGATTGCTCGGCGGTTCAATGGAGGTGATGGTTTCTGTAGCGTGTGCATGAGGTACTCGCCAAGAGTCTGCTAGACCGGATGTGCGCTCCCGTTTTACTTAGTGGGTGTCTCGGGGTATGCGATGTTTCCGCTCCTAGTTGATGAGGGTTTTCGTGTTTTCAGGGCAATGGCCATATTTTCCACTCATTGTCAGGTGTAGGTGTTGTGTGGTGGCTTTGGGGCTCTTCATGTATAATCTTTTGTCAGACCTTTCCTGAATAAATTAATAAAGATAGCCGGATGCATCGATTGATGCAGAGGCTGGCATAGCCTCCATTTCAAAAAAAAATCTGTACATTAAAAAATGTGTAGATACAATCAAATTTAGAGAAAAATTTAACATCTTTTGTGGACAGAGGTAGCACTTTCTTTGGCCTGGCCTTGGATCAGCTAAACTACATAAGGTTTTCTTTCTCTTAAAGTCAAACTATGCAAAGTTTAACCAATTGCGTAGAAAAAAATATTTACATGTACAATATAAAATCGATGTTGTTAGATACATCATGAAATGTATTCTCATGTGACATCTCCATAATAACTTTATAATTGTTGATACTCCCTCCGGCTCTAAATACTTATTGCAGATTTATACAAAATATAGGCTAAAATATGTTTAAATAGATAAAACTTGCAACCAGTAGTTTTTTTTCTAAACGCCAGATCAATGTTTTATAAACACATTATCTCTTGAAATGGTGGGTATTACACGAGTTCTTTGCGTTGGTGCTGGCCCTTCTAGAACATGCGTTGGTGCATGCATGAGCTGAGTTTTCTTCTCGTTCGTATTTTCACTTGTTCACTTTGACAACCAAGCAGTAAGCATGTGTTTTAATATTAGACGACCTGTGCTACAGATGGTTATATGCAGAGTGCAGTGCACGCGGCGTGTTTGCGATAACAAGGTGCACCGCATGTACTACCATGGGAATCGACGATGCAGTTCCTAGGACTCAATCTAGTAATTAACCTAGTTAGTACTAGTAATTAATTAGCGAATCGGCATTAGAAATTGCCATTTGCGGCCTTGAGATCTCTCGATCGAGGGCTCAGGGGATCTGCTGTCACGAGTGTCGACACTGTTTGAGCCCATATACAGTTTAGTTCTACTATGTGCTTACTGGTTGAGTCAGCTGTGTCAATGTATTAAGAAATAGCGCTGCATCCTCGTTAGCGTAGCGTAGTATAGACCTTGTACAAGTGCGATTATTTTAAGGTTCAGACCATAATGCAACCTGCATCGTCGCGGAGGTGTACGTTTCTGTTTTCTTTTTATTCTTTGAGATGCTTAACACAAGTTCGGTGGACTGAATGGCCACATTTACATGGAAGTACACACTGCGCCGATCTAAGCTGCTCGTAGGTTTTTTTTTAGCATACATCGAATTCTTGAAAAATAGGCTTTGTCCTGCTTTAGAAATAAAGCCACACAATTTAACTGATATGAAATGACAAGAAAATCCTCTTACAATGCAATGCACAAATAAAACGAGAACCATAGGAATAGCTACACCCCAAGAAGCACCTCAACTACCGACTAAAGTGGCACTACGCCTTCTTGTGAAACCACCAGACAACGCCGCATCGCACCGACCAAGCTGCCACCGGAGAAAACCGCATGTCCTCTCGCTGAGAATAGGTGGCTACTCAGTTACGTGTAAAAGATAGAAGGCAGCCGATAGTGGCGGACCTAGGGCAAAAACTGACCGGGGCTCTATGTATAGGAAACCATGAACATGTCAGCTTGTGATCGACTAATATGTTAATCTAATCTATGAATACATATATGTTCTCATAAATACTTCATTAAAATATCCAATAGTAGTACATCGCAGAATAAGACAACAACTTTGTTTCTCCAAAGTTTGTCACTAAAGTTAACAATCTATATAGACAAAAAAGCTTCAGATATCCCAATGCACTTCGTAATCTTCCATATAATTGTTGTTACTTGTCAAGAGAAAACACATGATTGTTTAAATAAATACTAATGCAAGTGGTAAAAATACAACAAGATGTAAGGTATCCAATCATGACACTGCATTCCTCCCTCCAAGATTTTTCATCTTATCGAAATGATCAACGATCACTTCATTGATAATTGTATCCAGCAATGCCTTTTGAGCGAAGAAAATGAGACTATGACTCATTTTAAGCATACATGCATCCGGTGCGCAATACGGAAGGAACACGGGGATATCAGCCCTACCGATCGGTTGGTCTGCTTCGAAAGGAATGGAAATTACGGAGCGGCACGTTGGCCCTTGCAAGCATCGTGCCAAGACACTCCCAGGCTTTTGGATGAGGAAGCATAGGGTCAGGGTGCAAGCGTGTCCCTACAAACGGAGACAGACGGTACAAGCAGGAAAAACACACAGTAACCTCCATACGCGTGTCTTTTCTTACCCATTATTTAAACCGCTGACTCCTCTCCCGGCTCACCCGATCGGCCCGAGGGCGGCGCTCACCTGTAGCCTCGTGTCGCCCGCTTGTCGTCTAGACATGCATGGCGGCCGAGTGAAGCGTCGGGTCCGGCCGGCCGGCCGGGAGCGTGTACCTTCTCCGACCACACCTGACATACTACGCCGGTGGCAGGACAACACAACGGCGGCGCGCGACAGATGGCTACTGCGCGAGCTTGGCCGGCCGTGGACACGGCACCGATAGCCGGCAGATGAAAATGAGCTGGCCGTGTGCCGTGAACTCTGAGGTACGACGATAGCCGGCAGCAGATCGTGTGATCGCGTGCGAGGGCTAGCTAGCTAGCGCCGGAGAGCTAGAAGCGGCGCAGTGTTTTTGACATGGCCTGAAGGGGGTACGTAGGGTGTTCGATCGAGACGTAGAGGACAATCGGTGAAGTGGGAGAAAATTTATTTCGGATCCTATATTCCACCATTTGCTATCGAGTAGCAGGTAGCAGCACTGCTAGCATTAAAGTGCTGTAACAAGCAATAATTCGAATGGAATTTTTTGATCCCCGGCGTTTGTTTCTCCGCACAGCAGTGCGCATACGGCTCATAGCACGACATGGCTGACTGAAGTTCAAGGGAAGAGCTTACCACTAAACCACCGTTATTTGCAAACGGAAAAAATTACTACTCCCTCTGCACAGAAATGTACTCCGCATGATGTTTTAGTTATCTTATAAATTCACTCACTTTTATTTGTATCTAGTACTAGTTTGTAGCTTCACTTTATTTAGTTTTTATCTAGTCTACTTCGAAAATATATTAAACATCTTATATTAGTGCACGAAGGTAGTATTACTCTGGAGAGATCGTTTTCAAGTCCTAATAGTCAAATACACGATGAAATAAATTTCCGAGAGGATTTCCAAACCTATTCCTGTTGGTCCAATTCAACGGACGCGACTCGCCTAGTGCACTTTCAGCACGGCCTGTCCGTCTCGCCAGCCTCTTGCAGAAAGGAGCATGTACCAAGTCAATTCACGTCTGTATTCGCTGACTTGGAACTTTGTCAATCGCCGACACGGCTACCATACTGTAGTACCGCGAGTGTTCTAGCCGTGTACCAGTACTACCGAGGAAACATCCTGCATTTAAGCTCCATTTCAGGACGAGGAGATCAATTTGTTTCTCTTAAAATTACGCCAATGCTTCTCTGAAACTGCAAGCGACTGCAGAACAGGTCGGAGCAACAAATGGTTCATTCCAGCCTTGCAAATCTGACGATCGGTGCATCCTATGATGATATCTACCATTTGTCCCTTCACGCGACAATTGGCACGTACACTCGAGCCACCAAAGCCGGGGCTCGATCCATGATCCACCATCAGATCTCGCAGCAACCAGGGGTAATTTGTGTGTGGTACCAACAACGCCATGATAGATAGATCGATGCATCAACAATTCTTGATTCCCACTTCGCACCAATTGGCGTGGCCTGGCCGCTGGCCAGCCCGGTCGGCCATGAGCCCCATGACTCTACGTTTATCGGCCGTGCAACTTGGCACAGGTGTCAGCAGAACCACTGTGTACGTACAGCTGCTAGATCGCTTAAGGAAAAGTAGAAGCCAAATCTCCCAATTCCTATGAACAGCGGTAGATCTATCTATCCATCCATCTCACGCATATAGATATAGGAGTTTTCCTTAATTCATCTTGTTCCTCTTCACAAGCACTTGCCATCTCTCGGAGAGGAAAAGGTTGGCTTATCCATCAACTGAATTGGAGCACAGTAATTTCCTGGTGGCACCTTTTGGCTACTTTCTCGTACGTGGTGGTGTCTGCGTGACGATCCGATTTGGCCAATTTTGGCTACAGACCTCTCGGAACAGCAACTAATCGCAGTCACATGCTTCCCACGGCGGTATGGCCGATGGAATCCACGGATCCTTCCATGAATGTCACCTTTGTATCTCACTCCTAGTACTTTCTATGTTACGTTATTGCAGCAGCAACCCAACAGCTAAGCCTAATCTTTGTGGCTATGCTACTAGCAACTTGCAGCGATGCATAAGCATGTGTGATAACAATGCCACCGGCAAATTATATATGCACCAACTTTACAGATGTTGCTGTGCTGCACACTTTGAAATGAAGCTGAACAACATATCGATCATCCCCCATTTGGTTTGAGCTTCTTGTATCTTGTTGATACGTTAGTTCTTGTCGCTTTTCGGTTGATAGTTATCGATCTAATTTCTGCCGCTGGGTGGTATTGTACTACTGCGACATCTATTCCTATATTTGTCAATTCAGTAGGAACAGTTCTGCAAAAGGATAGAGAGGAGCACCACGGAGAAAATTTTCTCCGTGCGACTGTCCATGAGCAGTGCTGCTGTTAGCAACTGATGAATGACGATATATACCACCATCGCCCATATATAACACATGGCATCAATGCAGTTAGTGTGTCTGGGCAGAAGTGCTCCTGCTATTTTTTTTTTTAAAAAAATCACATTTATATGTTTCAAAAAAAATTAGAAACCCATGTGTTGCTCTCGCGGCTGTCTCCCCGGGCTATGTCCTCCGCCGGGCCTTTGATGGACACACCATTAGGCTTGAACGCCCGGAGGAGGGGTGCAACAAATTTGTGTGGAGTTTCCCGCATATCACGTAGGTTTCGGCCACGGGCTTCCCCATGGAGCACTAGGATGAGGCAGGGATCCGCACAACCTTCCGCCCGTTCGGGAGTGTCTGCTGCATCGACCCGCTCTGCCTCTTTGAGCTGGACTTCTCGGCGGTTCGCTTCTTCATCAAGCTCGCCGAGGGTGGCGCGGTGCCCCACACCCTGATCATGCATGACTGTCACGGTGGGAGCTCCGCGGAGGTGCTCATCCGCATCGTTCGTGTGTGGCCCTACAAGAACAACCTGGCCGCCATGCCATTCTTCCACTTCGACGGCCTCGACGGAGGCGTTGCTGAGCATCCTCCCGATGGGAACGGCGCCGCCTCCACGGCCCGCGTGTCGCACATGAGCGACATAGATGAGGAATCCGTTCACGAATTGCCTCCGTCGCCTGCTGTTGTGCGCCCCGGCGAGGGAGCCTCCTCTTCTGTGGTCGAGCTTTGGCGGCGGGTCGTGGCTCGCTACCAAGCCGGCATGCGCGCTCCGCGGCTCTCGAATATATCGACGGTGTCCCTCAAGCTCTTGGCTCCCCAACCTCCTCTTCGTGTAGCAGGTTGTGCCCGTTGAGCTATGGGATCGTGCCCTGCACGGCGCCTTGCCGCTCAGTTCCCTGACGTTGGGCTCGATGCTGAATAGGTGACCATGGTCAACACCCCCTACCCTTCTTCGTCTTCCATCTCTTGTCACAACCTCGGCCTTAAACCCCATCTTTTGCTTTTCCAGTGGTATGACACGCTTGCTATCCCGGCCATGCCGCTTGTCAATGACACCACGGAGGCTGGCGCGGGAGACTCTACTGCCGGAGGTGGTGTCCCTACTGACAACGCAGCTCCTGCGCTCGCGTTCTCGGCGGTGAGCTCCGATGTCCACGAGGACGCTGCCCGTAGGAGCATCATCGTCGTTCAAGGCTCACCGCAGCACTAGGGTGGCGTCCAAGGAGCCCGACCACTTCGTCAACATGTTGTCTGATACGTCCCAAACGTATCTATAATTTCTTATGTTCCATGCTACTTTTATGATGATACTCACATGTTTTATACACATTATATGTCGTCATTTTCCGGCACTAACCTATTGACGAGATGCCGAAGAGCCAGTTGCTGTTTTCTGCTGTTTTTGGTTTCAGAAATCCTAGTAAGGAAATATTCTCGGAATTGGACGAAATCAACGCCCAGGGGCCTATTTTTCCACGAAGCTTCCAGAAGTCCGAAGAAGAAACGAAGTGGGGCCACGAGGTGGCCACACAACAGGGCGGCGCGGCCCAGGTGCTGGCCGCGCGGCCCTAGCGTGTGGGCCCCTCGTGACGCCCCCTGACCTGCCCTTCCGCCTACTTAAAGCATCCGTCGCGAAACCCCCAGTACCGAGAGCCACGATACGGAAAACCTTCCAGAGACGCAGCCGCCGCCAATCCCATCTCGTGGGATTCAGGAGATCGCCTCCGGCACCCTGCCGGAGAGGGGAATCATCTCCCGGAGGACTCTTCATCGCCATGATCGCCTCCGGATTGATGTGTGAGTAGTTCACCCCTGGACCATGGGTCCATAGCAGTAGCTAGATGGTCGTCTTCTCCTAATTGTGCTATCATGCTCGATCTTGTGAGCTGCCTATCATGATCAAGATCGTTTCTTTGTAATCCTACATGTTGTGTTTGTTGGGATCCGATGGATATTGAATACTATGTCAAGTTGATTATCAATCTATCATATATGAGTTGTTTATGTTCTTGCATGCTCTCCGTTGCTAGAGGCTCTGGCCAAGTTGATACTTGTGACTCCAAGAGGGAGTATTTATGCTCGATAGTGGGTTCATGCCTCCATTAAATCTGGGACAGTGACAGAAAGTTCTAAGGTTGTGGATGTGCTGTTGCCACTAGGGATAAAACATCGATGCTTTGTCCAAGGATATTTGTGTTGATTACATTACGCACCATACTTAATGCAATTGTCTGTTGCTTGCAACTTAATACCGGAAGGGGTTCGGATGATAACCTGAAAGTGGACTTTTTAGGCATAGATGCATGCTGGATGGCGGTCTATGTACTTTGTCGTAATGCCCTGATTAAATCTCATAGTACTCATCATGATATATGTATGTGCATTGTTATGCCTTCTTTATTTGTCAATTGCCCAACTGTAATTCGTTCACCCAACATGCTATTTATCTTATGGGAGAGACACCGCTAGTGAACTGTGGACCCCGGTCTATTCTTTACATCTGAAATACAATCTACTGCAATACTTGTTCTTTACTGTTCTTCGCAAACAATCATCTTCCACACAATACGGTTAATCCTTTGTTCACAGCAAGCCGGTGAGATTGACAACCTCACTGTTACGTTGGGGCAAAGTACTTTGGTTGTGTTGTGCAGGTTCCACGTTGGCGCCGGAATCCCTGGTGTTGCGCCGCACTACATTCCGCCACCATCAACCTTCAACGTGCTTCTTGACTCCTACTGGTTCGATTAAACCTTGGTTTCTTACTGAGGGAAACTTGCTACTGTGCGCATCACACCTTCCTCTTGGGGTTCCCAACGGACGTGTCAACTACACGCATCATTGTCCAAGGCCAAGGCGGTGAAAGCTTCGTGTTTCGACTTCTCCGGAAGCTCACCTCGCCCTTGCGCAGCGGCGGCGGGCTTCGATGGCCCCAGCGTCCCTGCTCTAATTCCCCTGCCGCGCCTTCGGGTGCTTGCTGCTGCCTGCGGCATCGACCACGACGCCATTGAGGGGGCAGATGAGGTGAATTTCAGTTCCGAATGATGTGTATGCATCGTTGTGGTCGGTCTTCTCTCTGGAGCTCTCCCTGCAAGGAGAGCACGGAGTCCCCATGTGCGCCGCCTTCTGCTATTGTTCTTGCTCCAGGTCGCTAATTGCTTACTTAGATAGAGCCACGCCCCTTTTTTCATTTATTTGTTGCCTAAGAAAATTTGTCAGTTGTTTACCCTTAATATGATGACATCAAGCTCCTTTTTTTCTACTTGGTGCATCTCATGTTCCTTATGAGTTCCCACCTCCGTTTCTATACTTAAACCTGGAATGTGCGCGGGTTAGGAGACGATGACAAATGCTGCTCTATATTTGCGGATTTAGCTATTGCTAGGCCTAATCTTCTGGTGATTCAGAAAATGGAACTTCCCTCTCTGTTGCCTTCTAAGGATGCCACCTCCCTCCCCCCCCCCCACATTCGATCTCACCGGGCTGTCGATGCTTCTGGTGCCTCAGGTGGACTCCTCTCCGCCTGAGATCACAACTTGTTTAATCTTACCAACGAAACATCATCCCACCATCTCCTCTCGCTGGATCTTACCTTAGTCAATGACGGTTCGACTATTCGGTTCACTAACGTTTACGCTCCTTGTGACCGGGCGGAGAAAGTCCTGTTCATGGAGTCGCTTGACAACCATGAGCCTAGCAATGACACCCCATGGATCATTCTCGGTGATTTTAATCTCATTCGTGACCCCTCTAATCGCAACAACGATAACTTCTCTATTGTTGAAGCGACCATGTTTAACGATGCCATCAACAACCTGTCTTTTCGACTTCCCTTTGTCTGACCGTAACTACACCTAGTCCAACCGCCGCGAGACACCCACTCTTGTCAGGCTAGACCGCGTCCTTATTAACCATTCCTCGAATTCCATGTTCCCCTCCTCCACCCTTTCCTCGCTCACTCGCGACACCTCCGATTACGTCCCCTTAATAGCTACCATCTCTACCCTCATTCCCAAGCGTGGCCTCTTTCGGTATGATGCTGCTTGGGGCCTCCACGAGAATTTTAAAAACCTTATCCGTTCCACTTGGTCTCGGATGGCTAGGCATGACCCCACATCTCAAATTGTTGCACTCATTCGCCAATGTTGGTTCCGTTGCAAAGCTTGGGCCTCCTCCGGGAAAATGATTGCAGTGTCCTTATCAACCTCCTAGATTTGTTGGAGGAAGATCGCCCCCTGTCCCTCTCTCAAAACCACATCCGCTCCCTCACAATGGACGCCCTCCACCTCGTTGTCAAGGAAAAAGATCTTTATTGGAAACTTCGAGCAAAAGTGCGGTATGCCCTTGAGGATGACGACAACACCATGTTTTTTCATGCCTCGGCTACTTCTTGGCTACGCCGCAACTCAATCGCCGCCCTCGTTGTGGATGGCTCCTTGATTACCTCCCATGCTGCAAAAGCGACAATCCTTAAAAGCTTCTTCGCTGGGCTGCTTGGTACGGTTGCTCCGACAACTTGGCGATTTAGTCTGGAATCTCTGTACCCCAATGCTCCTTAGCTTTCTCCTAACTTCACCGCCCCTTCACTCATGACGAGATCCGGTAGGCTTTTGTTGACATGAACAAGCTGTCCAGTCCTGGGTCGGATGGTTTCGACCCCGCCTTCTTCCACAGCTTTCGGGACACTGTGTCCTCTGATGTGTTCTCTGTCTTCAACTCCTTTTATGACGACACCATTGACCTCACCCGCATCAACCGTGCCTTCCTGGTGCTCCTTCCGAAAATGGAAGCTGCCAACACCCCCACACTTTTCTGGCCTATCTCCCTGCAAAACTGCATCATGAAAGCTATTACCAAGGTCCTGACCACACGGCTGCAGGCTGATACGTCTCAAACGTATCTATAATTTCTTATGTTCCATGCTAGTTTTATGACAATACTCACATGTTTTATATACACTTTACATCATTTTGATGCATTTTCCGGTACTAACCTATTAACAAGATACCGAAGCGCCAGTTCCTGTTTTCTGTTGTTTTTGGTTTCAGAAATCCTACACAGGAAATATTCTCGGAATTGAACGAAACAAAAGCCTACGGTCTTATTTTCCACGGAGCCTTCCAGAACACCGAAGAGGAGACGAAGAGGGGCCACGAGGCGGCCACCCCACATGGCGGCGCGGTGGGGCCCCTGGCTGCGCCGGCCTATGGGGTGGGCCCCTCGGGCGCCCCCCGACTCTGCCCCTTCACCTATTTATTCCTTCCGTCGCGAAAACCCTAGTACCGAGAGCCACGATACGAGAAAAGTTCCAGAGACGCCGCCGCCGTCAACCCTACCTCGGGGGGTTCTGAAGATCGCCTCCGGCACCCTGCCGGAGAGGGGAATCATCACCGGAGGGCTCTACATCACCATGCCCGCCTCCGGACTGATGCGTGAGTAGTTCATCCTTGGACTATGGGTCCATAGCAGTAGCTAGATGGTTGTCTTCTCCTCTTGTGCTATCATGTTTAGATCTTGTGAGCTGCCTATCATGATCAAGATCATCTATTTGTAATGCTACATGTTGTGTTTGTTGGGATCCGATGAATATGGAATACTATGTCAAGTTGATTATCGATCTATCATATATGTGTTGTTTATGATCTTGCATGCTCTCCGTTGCTAGTAGAGGCTCTGGCCAAGTTGATACTTGTGACTCCAAGAGGGAGTATTTATGCTCGATAGTGGGTTCATGCCTCCATTGAATGCAGGACGATGTAAGAAGTTCTAAGGTTGTGGATGTGTTGTTGCCACTAGGGATAAAACATCAATGCTTTGTCTAAGGATATTTGTATTGTTTACATTACGCACAGTACTTAATGCAATTGTCTGTTGTTTGCAACTTAATACTGGAAGGGGTGCGGATGCTAACCCGAAGGTGGACTTTTTAGGCATAGATTCATGCTGGATAGCGGTCTATGTTCTTTGTCGTAATGCCCTAAGTAAATCTCATAGTAGTCATCATGATATGTATGTGCATTGTTCTGCCCTCTCTATTTGTCAATTGCCCAACTGTAATTTGTTCACCCAACATGCTATTTATCTTATTGGAGAGACACCACTAGTGAACTGTGGACCCCGGTCCATTCTTTTACATCTGAAATACAATCTACTGCAATCATTGTTCTCTGTTGTTCTTTGCAAGCAAACATCATTCTCCACACCATACGTTTAATCCTTTGTTTACAGCAAGCCGGTGAGATTGACAACCTCACTGTTAAGTTGGGGCAAAGTATTTTGATTGTGTTGTGCAGGTTCCACGTTGGCGCCGGAATCCCTGGTGTTGCACCGCACTACACTCCTTCACCAACAACCTTCACGTGGCCTTCATCTCCTACTGGTTCGATAACCTTGGTTTCTTACTGAGGGAAAACTTGTTGCTGTACGCATCACACCTTCCTCTTGGGGTTCCCAACAGACGTGTGCTTCACGCGTCATCAAGCATATTTTCTGGCGCCGTTGCCGGGGAGATCAAGACACGCTGCAAGGGGTGTCTCTCACATCCAATCTCTTCACTTTCTTTATTGTCTTGCTTTATTTTATTTTCTGTTTTGTTTGCTTTCTTTATATCAAAAACACAAAAAAATTAGTTACTTGTTTTACTTTACTTAATTCGGTTTTGCTTTACTTATTTTTATTATTGTTAAAATGAATACTCCTGAGAACACTAAGTTGTGTGATTTCACTAGAACCAATAATAATGATTTCATATGCACTCCTATTGCTCCACCTGCCACTACAGCAGAATTTTATGAAATTAAACCTTCTTTACTAAATCTTGTTATGAGAGAGCAATTTTCTGGTGTTAGTACTGATGATGCTGCTGCCCATCTTAATAATTTTGTTGAACTTTGTGAAATGCAAAAGTATAAGGATGTAGATGGGGATATTATAAAACTGAAATTGTTTCCTTTCTCCTTAAGAGGAAGAGCTAAAGATTGGTTGCTATCTTTGCCTAAGAATAGTATTGATTCATGGACTAAATGTAAAGATGCTTTGATTGGAAGATATTATCCTCCTGCTAAAATTATATCTTTGAGAAGTAGCATTATGAATTTTAAGCAGTTGGATAATAAACATGTTGCCCAAGCATGGGAAAGAATGAAATCTTTGGTAAATAATTGCCCTACCCATGGACTAACTACTTGGATGATCATCCAAACCTTTTATGAAAGATTAATTTTTTCTTCAAGGAACCTATTGGATTCAGCTGCTGGAGGTACTTTTATGTCCATCACTTTGGGTGCTGCAACAAAGCTTCTTGATGATATGATGATCAACTACTCTGAATGGCACACTGAAAGGACTCCTCAAGGTAAGAAGGTAAATTCTGTTGAAGAAACCTCCTCCTTGAGTGATAAGATTGATGCTATTATGTCTATGCTTGTTAATGGTAGATCTAATGTTGATCCTAATAATGTTCCTTTAGCTTCATTGGTTGCTCAAGAAGAGCATGTTGATGTGAACTTCATTAAAAGTAATAATTTCAACAACAATGCTTATAGGAATAATTTTGGTAACAACTATAGGCCATATCCTTCTAATAATGGTAATGGTTATGGTAATTCTTATGGTAATTCTTACAACAATAGTAGGAGTGCACCCTCTGGTCTTGAAGTCATGCTTAATTTTTTTATTAGTACACAAACTGCTTTTAACAAATCTGTTGAAGAAAAGCTTGGTAAAATTGATGTTCTTGCTTCTAAGGTTGATAGTCTTGCTGCTGATGTTGATCTTTTAAAATTGAAAGTTATGCCTAATGAAGATAAAGATATTAAGTCATTTGCTACAGCAAACGCTATCCAAGTTCGAATTAATGATAATATTAGAATGATGGCTGAATTGCATGCTAGGTGGGAAAGAGAAGAAAAACTTGCTAAAGAGAATAATGTAGCTAAAGTTTGGACTATTACCACCACTAGTAATGTTGATGCTTCACATGTTGCTAAACCTCCTACTATCAATGGTAAAATAATTGGTGTTGGCAATTTTTCTACTTCTAATACAAAGCATGCAAAATTGCCTGAAACTGCTGAAATTGTTTGTGATAAAAGTGCTGAATTTTTTCAGAGTATTGGGGACAATAATCCCATTGCTTTAGATCATAATGGTTTTGATTTTGATAATTGTCATATCTCTGAAGTTATTAAGTTCTTCCAAAAACTTGCTAGAAGTCCTAATGCTAGTGCTATAAACTTGGCATTTACAAAACATATTACAAATGCTCTCATTAAAGCTAGAGAAGAGGAATTAAAACTTGAAGCTTCTATTCCTAGGTAGTTAGAATATGGTTGGGAGCCCATCATTAAAATGAAGGTCAATGATTTTGATTGTAATGCTTTATGTGATCTTGGTGCAAGTATTTCTGTTATGCCTAAGAAACTCTATGATATGCTTGACTTGCCACCATTGAAATATTGTTATTTGGATGTTAATCTTGCTGATAATTCTATAAAGAAACCTTTGGGGAGGATTGACAATGTTCACATTACGGTTAACAATAACCATGTCCCCGTTGATTTTGTTGTCTTGGATATTGAATGCAATGCATCTTGTCCTATTATTTTGGGAAGACCCTTTCTTCGAACTGTTGGTGCTATTATTGATATGAAAGAAGGAAATATTAAATATCAATTCCCTCTTAAGAAAGGTATGGAACACTTCCCTAGAAAGAGAATGAATATGCCTTTTGATTCTATTATTAGAACAAATTATGATGTTGATGCTTCTTCTCTTGATGTTACTTGATTTGCACTTTCTGCGCCTAGCTGAAAGGCGTTAAAGAAAAACACTTCTTGGGAGATAACCCATGTCTTTATTTTGCTACTGTTTTGTTGTGTCTTGGAAGTTGTTACTACTGTAGCAACCTCTCCTTATCATGTTTATTTCGTTGTTGTGCCAAGTAAAGTCTTTGATAGAAAAGTTGATACTAGATTTGGATTCCTGCGCAGAAACAGATTTTTAGTTGTCACGAATTTGAGTTGATCTCTTTGTAGGAAACTCGTAAAATCCTGAAAAAAATCACGCGTGATCCTCAGATATGTACGCAACTTTCATTAAATTTGAGCATTTTCATCTGAGCCTGTTAAGTGCCTTTAAAAAATTCATCTTTACGGAATGTTCTGTTTTGACAGATTCTGCCTTTTATTTCGCATTGCCTCTTTTACTGTGTTGAGTGGATTTCTTTGTTCCATTAACTTTCAGTAGTCTTGGGTAATGTCCAGAAGTGTTGGGAATGATTGTGTCCTCGCTGAACATGTGAATTTTTGATTATGCACTAATCCTCTAATGAGATTGTTTTGAGTCTGGTGTGAAGGAAGTTTTCAAGGATCAAGAGAGGAGGATGATATGATATGATCAAGAAGAGTGAAAAATCTAAGCTTGGGGATGCCCCCGTGGTTCATCCCTGCATATTTCAAGAAGACTCAAGCATCTAAACTTGGGGATGCCCAAGGCATCCCCTTCTTCATCAACAACTTATCAGGTCACCTCTAGTGAAACTATATTTTTATTCCGTCACATCTTATGTGCTTTACTTGGAGCGTCTGTGTTTTTTATTTTTTGTTTGTGTTTGAATAAAATCGGATCCTAGAATTCATTGTGTTGGAGAGAGATAAAGCTTCATTTGAACACTTGTGTTCTTCGTTTTAATATTCATGGCAAAAGTTGAAAGTCGCTTCATTTATTGCTATTTGGTTGGAAACAGAAAATGCTTCATATGGTAATTGGTATATTGTCTTGAATAATTTGATACTTGGCAATTGTTTTGAGCTCTCAAGTAGATCATGTTTAAGCTCTTGCATCATGTAGTTTAAATCTATTAGTGGAGAACTACCGTAGAGCTTGTTGAAATTTGAATTGTATGATTGGTCTCTCTAAAGTCTAGATATTTTCTGGTAAAAGTGTTTGAGCAACAAGAAAGACAGTGTAGAGTATTATAATGCTTGCAATATGTTCTTATGTAAGTTTTGTTGTACCGGTTCATACTTGTGTTTGCTTCAAACAACCTTGCTAGCCAAAGCCTTGTACTGAGAGGGAATGCTTCTCGTGCATCCAAAACCTTGAGCCAAAACTTATGCCATTTGTGTCCACCATAACTACCTACTATGTGGTATTTTTCTGCCATTCCAAAGTAAATTGCTTGCGTGCTACCTTTAAAAAATTCATTCCTTGTCTTTGCAATACATAGCTCATGGGAAAGTAGCCTAAAAACTATTGTGGTAAATAATATGTCGCTTATGTATCTTAGTTCTTATAAGTTGCTTGTTGAGCGGTAACCATGTTTCTGGGGACGCCATCAACCTGTTACACCTTTGTTGAATATCATGTGAGTTGCTATGCATGTTCGTCTTGTCTGAAGTAAGGGAGATTTTCCATGAGTTAAATGGTTTGAGTATGCATATTGTTAGAGAAGAACATTGGGCCGCTAACCAAAGCCATGTATCATGGTAGAAGTTTCAGCTTTGACATTAATCGTCAAATCTCTTATGAGAATATTATCTGTTGTTGAATGCTTAAAGCATAAAAGAGGAGTCCATTATCTGTTTTCTATGTTGTCCCGGTATGGATGTCCTCAAGTTGAGATCTATCAAAATCAAGAAATCAAATGCGATTTATCTCCTTGGACCTTTGTACAGGTGGCATAGAGGTACCCCTTTGTGACACTTGGTTGAAACATATATAATGCAATGATAATCCATGGAAGTCCGAGCTAATTAGGACAAGGTGCGGGCACTATTAGTATTGGATGCATGAGGCTTGCAACTTATAGGAGGTTTTATGCATAACACATATGAATTATTACTACCGTTGACAAAATTGTTTCCATGTTTTCAAAATAAAAAGCTCTAGCACATGAGTAATCCCTGCTTCCCTCTGTGAAGGGTCTTTCTTTTGGGATATTCACTTTGGCTCATAGGAGCATTTGCTCCCACTATGTGAATCTACATTTTGAAGTGTCACAAAATTCTAAAGTAAAATTTTTCATGTACATCTACACATTTTATGTTCGTGCACAAGTTTTCAAAAGAAACTAAAAAAATTTGTGGCTCCTGTAAAAAAGACAAATTTTGATGCTATAACACGACTACGTACAGGACATTTTTTTGTCTTTTTTGTACATGCCACATAAAATATTGTTTCTCCATGAAAACTTGTGCACTAACAAAGAATGTCACGATGTACACCAAAAAATTTATGTCAGAATTTTTTGACATTTTTAAAATTATTTTTTAATTATTTTGTATAATGGGAGCATTTGCTCCCATGAGCCAAAACGCCACCTCCCTTTCTTTTACTTTATGTTGAGTCAGTTTACCTACTTCTTTCTATCCTAGAGGCAAACACTTGTGTTAACTGTGTGCATTGATTCTTACATGTTTACTTATTGCACTTGTTATATTACTTTATGTTGACAACTATCCATGAGATATACATGTTACAAGTTGAAAGCAATTGCTGAAACTTAATCATCCTTTGTGTTGTTTCAATGCCTTTTATTTTGAATCTATTGCTTTATGAGTTAACTCTTATGCAAGACTTGTTGATGCTTGTCTTGAAAGTACTATTCATGAAAAGTCTTTGCTATACGATTCAGTTGTTTAGTCATCATCTATTTGTTAACAAACTATAGACCATTGCTTTGAATCACTTCATTCATCTCATATGCTTTACAATAGTATTGATCAAGATTATGATAGTAGCATGTCACTTCGGAAATTATCCTTGTTATCATTTACCTACTCGAGGGCGAGTAGGAACTAAGCTTGGGGATGCTTGATACGTCTCAAACGTATCTATAATTTCTTATGTTCCATGCTAGTTTTATGACAATACTCACATGTTTTATATACACTTTACATCATTTTGATGCATTTTCCGGTACTAACCTATTAACAAGATGCCGAAGCGCCAGTTCCTATTTTCTGCTGTTTTTGGTTTCAGAAATCCTACACAGGAAATATTCTCGGAATTGGACGAAACAAAAGCCCACGGTCTTATTTTCCACGGAGCCTTCCAGAACACCGAAGAGGAGACGAAGAGGGGCCACGAGGCGGCCACCCCACATGGCGGCGCGGTGGGGCCCCTGGCCGCGCCGGCCTATGGGGTGGGCCCCTCGGGCGCCCCCCCGACTCTACCCCTTCGCCTATTAATTCCTTCCGTCGCGAAAACCCTAGTACCGAGAGCCACGATACAAGAAAAGTTCCAGAGACGCCGCCGCCGTCAACCCTACCTCAGGGGGTTCTGAAGATCGCCTCCGGCACCCTGCCGGAGAGGGGAATCATCACCGGAGGGCTCTACATCACCATGCCCGCCTCCGGACTGATGCGTGAGTAGTTCATCCTTGGACTATGGGTCCATAGCAGTAGCTAGATGGTTGTCTTCTCCTCTTGTGCTATCATGTTCAGATCTTGTGAGCTGCCTATCATGTGTAGGATAACGTTGCATAGAAAACAAAAATTTTCCTACGGCGAACACGCAATCCAAGCCAAGATGCAATCTAGAAGACGGTAGCAACGAGGGGGTATCGAGTCTCACCCTTGAAGAGATTCCAAAGCCTACAAGAGGAGGCTCTTGTTGCTGCGGTAGACGATCACTTGCCGCTTGCAAAAGCGCGTAGAAGATCTTGATCACGATCGGTTCCGGCGCCACGAACGGGCAGCACCTCCGTACTCGGTCACACGTTCGGTTGTTGATGAAGACGACGTCCACCTCCCCGTTCCAGCGGGCAGCGGAAGTAGTAGCTCCTCTTGAATCCGACAGCACGACGGCGTGGTGTCGGTGGCGGTGAAGAAGTCCGGCGGAGCTTCGCTAAGCTACGCGGGCAATATGGAGGAGAGGGGGGCGGCTAGGGTTTGGGAGGGGTGGCCGGCCACTCTATGGGGGGCGGCCAGCTTGTGGTCTTGGGGTGGCCGGCCCCCTCCCTTGGCCCCTCATTATATAGGTGGATCCCAAGTGTTGGTGTCCAAGTCTTCGAATAAGACCCGAAACCAAAACCTTCCATAGGAGGGGGAAACCTAGCCCAACTAGGACTCCCACCCAAAGGTGGGATTCCCACCTCCCATGTGGGGGGTGGCCGGCCCCCTATGGTGGAGTCCACTTGGGACTCCACCCCATCTAGGGCTGGCCGGCCATGGTGGTGGAGTCCCATGTGGACTCCACCTTCCTTGGTGGTTTCTTCCGGACTTTTCTAGAACCTTCTAGAACCTTCCATAGAACCTTCCGCGACATTTTATTTCACATAAAATGACATCCTATATATGAATCTTATTCTCCGGACCATTCCGGAACTCCTCGTGATGTCCGGGATCTCATCCGGGACTCCGAACAAATATTCGAACTCCATTCCATAATTCAAGTGCTACCATTTCAACATCCAACTTTAAGTGTGTCACCCTACGGTTCGTGAACTATGCGGACATGGTTGAGTACTTACTCCGACCAATAACCAATAGCGGGATCTGGAGATCCATAATGGCTCCCACATATTCAACGATGACTTTAGTGATCGAATGAACCATTCACATACATTACCAATTCCCTTTGTCTTGCGATATTTTACTTGTCCGAGGTTTGATCTTCGGTATCACTCTATACCTTGTTCAACCTCGTCTCCTGACAAGTACTCTTTACTCGTACCGTGGTATGTGGTCTCTTATGAACTCATTCATATGCTTGCAAGACATTAGACGACATTCCACCGAGAGGGCCCAGAGTATATCTATCCGTCATCGGGATGGACAAATCCCACTGTTGATCCATATGCCTCAACTCATACTTTCCGGATACTTAATCCCACCTTTAGAGCCACCCATTTACGCAGTGGTGTTTGGTGTAATCAAAGTACCTTTCCGGTATAAGTGATTTACATGATCTCATGGTCATAAGGACTAGGTAACTATGTATCGAAAGCTTATAGCAAATAACTTAATGACGAGATCTTATGCTACGCTTAATTGGGTGTGTCCATTACATCATTCATATAATGATATAACCTTGTTATTAATAACATCCAATGTTCATGATTATGAAACTAATCATCCATTAATCAACAAGCTAGTTTAAGAGGCATACTAGGGACTTCTTGTTGTCTACATATCACACATGTACTAATGTTTCGGTTAATACAATTATAGCATGATATATAAACATTTATCATAAACATAAAGATATAAATAATAACCACTTTATTATTGCCTCTAGGGCATATCTCCTTCAGTCTCCCACTTGCACTAGAGTCAATAATCTAGTTTACATTTGTAAAGATATAACACCTTGGCCTTCCGGTGCTTTATCATGTATTGCTCACGGGAGAGGTTTTTAGTCAACGGATCGACACGCTCGTAAACGTATGTATTTTGTAATTCATTTGCGTCTCAACGCATCACTCATTTCCAAATGAGTTGGCATTATATATGTTTGATCTTGGTGGAACCTTAATTCCATTGCCTGAAATATATCACTTATATTGTCACACACAATATAGCTTCAAAGTTCGACTGTCGGAAATACACCAAGTTCTCAAAGAACCTCTTGACTTAACATCCTTTGTCATTGTCAAAACAATGACATACTCTGCCTTCTTTTGTAGATTCCGTCACAATATTTAGAACTCTTCTAAATCTAGCATAGACAACTTCTAGCTCATTGTGCTACTTTTAAAACAACACTTAGTCTAATTTGAGATTGAAATTATATTTTATATATGACAAAACCAATATCGGTGTAACACCTTACAGCGATTTGTTTGTCATTTCTTTATACAAAAATATATATATCCTTAGTTCTTCTAAAGTACTCAAGGATATTCTTACTGTCGTCCAATGATCATCATATGAATCATTCTGGTATATGCTCATAACACTTTATAGCACATTATATCTGATTGTG
This sequence comes from Lolium perenne, assembly GCF_019359855.2. NCBI lineage: Eukaryota > Viridiplantae > Streptophyta > Magnoliopsida > Poales > Poaceae > Lolium > Lolium perenne. Next base: position 273,018,033 of record NC_067245.2, read on the forward strand.
TACATATTATTCGTGATCTATAATCACTCATGTGTTTTTACTCATTGAGTGTCAGATACACTCAAGTCTTGTTAAACCTTCACATGACAAGAACATTTTCTTAATATTTCTATATTGAACTACTTCAATATCCATCATATGTACTTTGACTTAAACTTATTTATGTGTTTCAATCTATCTTCATAGATCTTGACACTAAATTTGTTTTAGTCCATATCCTTTCATTGAAGTTAATTCTCAATGAAACCTTTTAATCAAGTATATAATTACATCATCTATAACCAACTATATGTCACCTACATAAAGTATTATAAATGTGTCTTAGCGCTCCCACTTAATTTCTTGCAAATGCAAGCCTCTTCATCGTCTACGATGAAATCAAAAACTCTTTGACTATTTCATCTGGTGAAGATTCCAACTCCGTAATACTTACTTCATCCAATTGAAGCTTGTATAGCTATCTAGTATTCCACGGACCAGCAAAACTCTTGGTTGTATCTTGTATACATACTTCTGTTAAGTAGTGTATTTTGCCATCCTACTAGCATATCTCATAAAAGAAATATGTAGTGATTACTAGAATAATCCACATAGACTATAAGCATTGCTACGGAAGATCTAATCTTATCGTATTCAACTCTTTGAACTTTGTCGTAAACAATTTTTCGACAAGTCAAGCTTTCTTCAAGGATATTTCATCCAAGTCTATCAATTTCATAGATCCATTTACTTTCATAAAGTATTCATCTATCTTGGATTTCATGGCGTATAGCCATTTTAACGGAGTCAGGGCCCATCATAACTTCTTTGTTTGTAGTTGGTTTATCATTGTTCAAAATCAATCCTTTGTCCACAAATCATTTATTTGATCACAAAGTAAACCATACCTACAGTAGGTTCAATATGTACTTCGATCTCCATGGCTAAAACACTTTGTAGTCATGGGAGCCATGATCGTCGTGGCCGCTTCCGAAACCAATTCCGATCTTTGCGCTACTACGATCATTATGCTCAGGTTCATAAACCTTATCAAATTATATTGTCCTCCCACTCAAATACTTCACTAGAAACAATTTCTTGGAAATAAGAACATTGACAAACACTTTTGTCTTTGTCTTGTGGGAAGAATTCCCAATTAAATCTCTGGGATAACCAACGAAGACATTCATCCGATTTTGGTTGTAAACTCTTAGACCAAAATTTAAAGAAAAGACTATTAGGGTTTATACCCATGTCATAACTTGTATGATGTCATTTCATCGGATCATGATGATGCTCTATTCAAAGTGTAAAAGCGGTAGTCACTAAAGCATAATCCACAAAAATATAATGGCATCAATATTTTATCTCATCATTGATCCAACAAGGTTTGGATACATATCTCGGATACTATATCATCATTATGATACTCCAAGAAATGTGAGTTGTAGAATAATTTCATAACTCTCTTAGATGTTCGCTAAAACTCGTAATTCAAATATTTCCACCATGATCCAATCATAGATATTTGACTTTTCTATTACGTTGATTTCCACTTCATGTTGAAATTTATTTGAACCCATTCAAATGTTTCAAACTTCTTCCTTATCGAATATATCCATATATATACTCAATTCATTGTTGAAAGTTTTCATGAAGTAGAAGAATCTCCCGCACACAACTATGCTCAGTGAACCATATACATCATTATGTATTTTTCCACTAAGTTTGTTGCCCGTTCAACTCTTGGCCTATGAACGGTATTTTAATCATTCTCTTTAGAAAAGATTTGCAAGCGTCAAATGATTCAAAAATCAAATGACTCCAAAAATCCATTTGCATGGAGTTCCTTCATGCGTTCCTTTCTAACATGACCTAAATGGCGGTTCCACAAATAAGTGGAATTCAAATCATTTGCCTTATGGCATTTTAGCGTCAGTTTTATGTATGTGTGTTTCACCATTAAGATTTATAATAACTTATCCATCGTATATGGAGTAATGTCATAATTTGAACAACTCATTGTTTTCATTTGACCAGAGCAAAATAACAATTATTAAGTTCTTTATTATAAATTCTAAGGGCTAGATAGAATGCTAACGACGAACATAATAACACTTTATTTTGTTCCGATCGTGCATTCCTATCATATTCCTTGTCGTCACTTAGGCCATTGTATTCTTGTATTGCGTTGTTTTGTATGACACTTCATACCAACCAATATAGTACTAATACCCAAGAATTTCATATTGTGACCTAACTAGGAATACAACCATAACATGTATATCATTTATATACACCTGAGCTAGACTTTCTAGTCTTTTCTTTCTTTCTGCCAAAATATCTTTTGCAGTTTCTCTTTTAGCTTTCCTCATTATTCAGAAAAAACACTTCAACATTAATAACTTCTAGGTTTGTTGGTCAAATACCAATCACCTTGAGGTTCTTACTTTGAAGTCGATCATCATATGACAAGTGTTCCAGTTTTCACTATTAGTAACTTTGTAATATGATGAACAATTTCACTCATAATTTTATCCATCAATTCATGACAACTTTCTGAGACCATGTCTGTACATGCTAGGCTCGTAAAGTTTTAACCTTGGTATTTGCATGTGCAAATCTAGCTTGCACCCGTTGTATGCACACGTAGAATCTATCACACCCGATCATTACGTGATGCTTCGAAACTACGAGTCTTAGCAACGGTGCATATTAAGGATGGTCACTTCATGGATATGCGAATATTCTTAGTGCCCCAATAGTTGGAGGATTGTGACGCCTTGCGTCTTCAACCTTCGTACATTCCCATAAAACTTATGAGTTCATGTAGTCTCACCAAATTATATTCTATCATCTTGCAATAAGGTCTTAGATATCACATATATCTCATACCTTGATTATTTCTGAAAACTAAATTTTCAGCTCCTTACTTTTCAAACAGATTTGAACTTCAAGTTTCACGGAGACAAGATAACTTTAGGTACTAATTGAAACCATAGCTCTTTGAATCAACAATGTGAGGTTTACTAAAAGTTTGCAATAGGACTTAATTAATTCTTGATTCTTTAACAATACGGTACCAATCCGTAAAGTTTCTTGTCAGATTTTAACAGTATTTCTATCTCAATAACAAGACTAGCGCATAGTAGAAAACGGATGCCAATTCTACAAAATTAATTCAAAATACTACTCATACTATGTTTATGATAATTAGTTCATGTTTTAATCTAATTACTAATGAACTCCCACTTAATACAACATCCCTCATAGTTGTTAAGTGGTACACGATCCAAATCCACTACACAAAAACCGATCATCACGTGAGATGATGTAGCTTCAATGGTGAACATCAACATGTTGATCATATCATCCATATGACTCGTGTTCAACCTTTCGGTTTCCGTTGTCCCGAGGCCATGTCTGTACATGCTAGGCTCGTCAAGCAAACCCAAGTATTCCGCGTGTGCAACATGGCTTACACCCGTTGTATGTGAATCGTTGAATCTATCACATCCGATCATCACGAGATGCTTCGAAACGACGAACTATTACAACGGTGCATACGAGGGGAGAACACTTTATTATCTTGATATTAATGTGAGGGATCATCTTATAATGCTACCGTCGCGATCTAAGCAAAATAAGATGCATAAAAGGATTAACATCACATGCAGTTCATATGTGATATGATATGGCCCTTTTGTCTTTGCGCCTTTGATCTTCATCTCCAAAGCACGGACATGATCTCCATCATCTTCGGGCATGATATCCATCATCGTCGGCGTAGCGTCAAGGTTCATGGCGCCGTTTTCATGGTTGTTCACCTCATGTAGCAACTATTACAACTACTTTGAAATACTACTCAACATGAAATTTAAAGACAACCATAAGGCTCCTGCCGGTTGCCACAATACAATAATGATCATCTCATACATATTCATCATCACATTATGGCCATATCACATCACCAAACCCTGCAAAAACAAGTTAGACGTCTCTAATTTGGTTTGCATATTTTACGTGGTTTAGGGTTTTCGAGTAAGATCTAATCTACCTACGAACATGAACCACAACGGTGATACTAGTGTTGTCAATAGAAGAGTAAGTTGAATCTTCACTATAGTAGGAGAGACAGACACCCGCAAAGCCTCTTATGCAATACAAGTTGCATGTCGAACGAGGAACAAGTCTCATGAACGTGGTCATGTAAAGTTAGTCCGGGCCGCTTCATCCCACTATGCCACAAAGATGCAAAGTACTCAAACTAAAGATAACAAGAGCATCATCGCCCACAAAACCATTGTGTTCTACTCGTGCAACCATCTATGCATAGACACGGCTCTGATACCACTGTAGGATAACGTTGCATAGAAAACAAAAATTTTCCTACGGCGAACACGCAATCCAAGCCAAGATGCAATCTAGAAGATGGTAGCAACGAGGGGGTATCGAGTCTCACCCTTGAAGAGATTCCAAAGCCTAAAAGAGGAGGCTCTTGTTGCTGCGGTAGACGATCACTTGCCGCTTGCAAAAGCGCGTAGAAGATCTTGATCACGATCGGTTCCGGCGCCACAAACGGGCAGCACCTCCGTACTCGGTCACACGTTCGGTTATTGATGAAGACGACGTCCACCTCCCCGTTCCAGCGGGCAGCGGAAGTAGTAGCTCCTCTTGAATCCGACAGCACGACGGCGTGGTGTCGGTGGCGGTGAAGAAGTCCGGCGGAGCTTCGCTAAGCTACGCGGGCAATATGGAGGAGAGGGGGGCGGCTAGGGTTTGGGAGGGGTGGCCGGCCACTCTATGGGGGGCGGCCAGCTTGTGGTCTTGGGGTGGCCGGCCCCCTCCCTTGGCCCCTCATTATATAGGTGGATCCCAAGTGTTGGTGTCCAAGTCTTCGAATAAGACCCGAAACCAAAACCTTCCATAGGAGGGGAAACCTAGCCCAACTAGGACTCCCACCCAAAGGTGGGATTCCCACCTCCCATGTGGGCGTTGGCCGGCCCCCTATGGGGGAGTCCACTTGGGACTCCACCCCATCTAGGGCTGGCCGGCCATGGTGGTGGAGTCCCATGTGGACTCCACCTTCCTTGGTGGTTTCTTCCGGACTTTTCTAGAACCTTCTAGAACCTTCCATAGAACCTTCCGTGACATTTTATTTCACATAAAATGACATCCTATATATGAATCTTATTCTCCGGACCATTCCGGAACTCCTCGTGATGTCCGGGATCTCATCCGGGACTCCGAACAAATATTCGAACTCCATTCCATAATTCAAGTGCTACCATTTCAACATCCAACTTTAAGTGTGTCACCCTACGGTTCGTGAACTATGCGGACATGGTTGAGTACTTACTCCGACCAATAACCAATAGCGGGATCTGGAGATCCATAATGGCTCCCACATATTCAACGATGACTTTAGTGATCGAATGAACCATTCACATACATTACCAATTCCCTTTGTCTTGCGATATTTTACTTGTCCGAGGTTTGATCTTCGGTATCACTCTATACCTTGTTCAACCTCGTCTCCTGACAAGTACTCTTTACTCGTACCGTGGTATGTGGTCTCTTATGAACTCATTCATATGCTTGCAAGACATTAGACGACATTCCACCGAGAGGGCCCAGAGTATATCTATCCGTCATCGGGATGGACAAATCCCACTGTTGATCCATATGCCTCAACTCATACTTTCCGGATACTTAATCCCACCTTTATAGCCACCCATTTACGCAGTGGTGTTTGGTGTAATCAAAGTACCTTTCCGGTATAAGTGATTTACATGATCTCATGGTCATAAGGACTAGGTAACTATGTATCGAAAGCTTATAGCAAATAACTTAATGACGAGATCTTATGCTACGCTTAATTGGGTGTGTCCATTACATCATTCATATAATGATATAACCTTGTTATTAATAACATCCAATGTTCATGATTATGAAACTAATCATCCATTAATCAACAAGCTAGTTTAAGAGGCATACTAGGGACTTCTTGTTGTCTACATATCACACATGTACTAATGTTTCGGTTAATACAATTATAGCATGATATATAAACATTTATCATAAACATAAAGATATAAATAATAACCCCTTTATTATTGCCTCTAGGGCATATCTCCTTCATCATGATCAAGATCATCTATTTGTAATGCTACATGTTGTGTTTGTTGGGATCCGATGAATATGGAATACTATGTCAAGTTGATTATCGATCTATCATATATGTGTTGTTTATGATCTTGCATGCTCTCCGTTGCTAGTAGATGCTCTGGCCAAGTTGATACTTGTGACTCCAAGAGGGAGTATTTATGCTCGATAGTGGGTTCATGCATCCATTGAATCTAGGACAGTGACAGAAAGTTCTAAGGTTGTGGATGTGCTGTTGCCACTAGGGATAAAACATCAATGCTTTGTCTAAGGATATTTGTATTGTTTACATTACGCACAGTACTTAATGCAATTGTCTGTTGTTTGCAACTTAATAATGGAAGGGGTGCGGATGCTAACCCGAAGGTGGACTTTTTAGGCATAGATGCATGCTGGATAGCGGTCTATATTCTTTGTCGTAATGCCCTAAGTAAATCTCATAGTAGTCATCATGATATGTATGTGCATTGTTATGCCCTCTCTATTTGTCAATTGCCCAACTGTAATTTGTTCACCCAACATGCTATTTATCTTATTGGAGAGACACCACTAGTGAACTGTGGACCCTGGTCCATTCTTTTACATCTGAAATACAATCTACTGCAATCATTGTTCTCTGTTGTTCTTTGCAAGCAAACATCATTCTCCACACCATACGTTTAATCCTTTGTTTACAGCAAGCCGGTGAGATTGACAACCTCACTGTTAAGTTGGGGCAAAGTATTTTGATTGTGTTGTGCAGGTTCCACGTTGGCGTCGGAATCCCTGGTGTTGCGCCGCACTACACTCCTTCACCAACAACCTTCACGTGGCCTTCATCTTCTACTGGTTCGATAACCTTGGTTTTTACTGAGGGAAAACTTGTTGCTGTACGCATCACACCTTCCTCTTGGGGTTCCCAACGGACGTGTGCTTCACGCGTCATCACAGGCTGCCATCCACTCGCTCGTGGATGCAGACCAGACGGGTTTTCTCTCAGGACACAGAATCTCCGAAAACATTGTATATGCGGTTGACATCATTGATACGTCTCTGACGTATCGATAATTTCTTATGTTCCATGCCACATTATTGATGATATCTACATGTTTTATGCTTACTTTATGTCATATTTATGCATTTTCCGGCACTAACCTATTGACGAGATGCCGAAGTGCCAGTTCCTGTTTTCTGCTGTTTTTGGTTTCAGAAATCCTAGTAAGGAAATATTCTCGGAATTGGACGAAATCAACGCCCAGGGTCCTATTTTCACACGAAGCTTCCAGAAGACCGGAGAAGATACGAAGTGGGGCCACAAGGTGGCGCCACACTAAGGCGGCGCGGCCAGGCTAGGGCCCGCGCCGCCCTGGTGTGTGGGTCCCTCGTGACTCCACCGACCTTGCCCTTCTGCCTACTTAAAGCCTCCGTCGCGAAAACCCTACGACGTTCGACGAAACCAGAGAAAACCTTCCAGAGCCGCCGCCATCGCGAAGACAAGATCTGGGGGACAGGAGTCTCTGTTCCGGCACGCCGCCGGGACGGGGAAGTGCCCCCGGAAGGCTTCTCCATCGACACCACCGCCATCTTCATCAACGCTGCTGTCTCCCATGAGGAGGGAGTAGTTCTCCATCGAGGCTCGGGGCTGTACCGGTAGCTATGTGGTTAATCTCTCTCCTATGTACTTCAATACAATAATCTCATGAGCTGCCTTACATGATTGAGATTCATATGATGATGCTTGTAATCTAGATGTCATTATGCTAGTCAAGTGGATTTTACTTATGTGATCTCCGGAGACTCCTTGTCCCACGTGTGTAAAGGTGACAGTGTGTGCACCGTGTGGGTCTCTTAGGCTATATTTCACAGAATACTTATTCACTGTTATGAATGGCATAGTGAAGTGCTTATTTATATCTCTTTATGATTGCAATGTGTTTTGTATCACAATATATCTGCGTGCTACTCTAGTGATGTTATTAAAGTAGTTTATTCCTCCTGCACGGTGTAATGGTGACAGTGTGTGCATCGTGTAGTACTTGGCGTAGGCTATGATTGTGATCTCTTGTAGATTATGAAGTTAACTATTGCTATGATAGTATTGATGTGATCTATTCCTCCTTTCGTAGTGTGAAGGTGACAGTGTGCATGCTATGTTAGTACTTGGTTTGGTTATGTTGATCTGTCATGCACTCTAAGGTTATTTAAATATGAACATTGAATATTGTGGAGCTTGTTAACTCCGGCATTGAGGGTTCGTGTAATCCTACACAGTTAGTGGTGTTCATCATCCAACAAGAGGGTGTAGAGTCTAGCATCTATCTATTTATTCTGTTATGTGATCAATGTTGAGAGTGTCCACTAGTGAAAGTATGATCCCTAGGCCTTGTTCCTAAATATCGCTATCATTGCTTGTTTACTTGTTTTTTGCATTTATACGGCCTGCAATATTACTACCATCAATCCGCACGCTTGACAAGCACTTTTACGCGCCGTACTACTGCTCATATTCATTCATACCACTTGTATTTCACTATCTCTTCGCCGAACTAGTGCACCTATTAGGTGTGTTGGGGACACAAGAGACTTCTTGCTTTGTGGTTGCAGGGTTGCATGAGAGGGATATCTTTGACCTCTTCCTCCCTGAGTTCGATAGACCTTGGGTGATCCACTTAAGGGAAACTTGCTGCTGTTCTACAAACCTCTGCTCTTGGAGGCCCAACACTGTGTACAAGCATAGAAGCACCCGTAGACATCAATCATCAGGTGCTGCCACCTTAGAAAATCCCTTACGTTGGTGTTTAAAATCGACTTCAAGAAAGCTTTCGACTATGTCAACTAGGAAAGCCTTCTCTTCATCCTTGGAGTAAGGGGTTTTGACGATCGATGGTGCGACTGGATGGCGCGCATCCTTACCACCGGCCACACAGCGGCGCTTCTCAATGGGGTGCCTGGTGACTGGATTAGGTGCCGTAACGGTCTTCGACAGGGCGACCCCTTTCCCCATACCTCTTTATCATTGTTGCGGATGTCCTTCAACGCTTTTTTCCGCAAAGCCTTCCTCGACGGCAAGCTCTGTCACCCCCTCTCCCCCACCACTTCGTGCCCTATCCTACAATACGATGATGACACACTTATTATCTGTAAAGCTGACTCCAGGGCGGCCTCCTCCTTAAGGAGGTTCAGGAGGATTTCGGTGCCGCAACGGGGCTTGCCATTAACTTCCATAAATCCTCCTTCATCCCCATGCATGTTCCCCACGCTGACGAACGTCTGTTCTAAATAACCTTGCATCCTACTATATGTGCTCGTATTGCTTCCACAGGGTGTGCTCGAAAGTATAGATAAAAGGCATCATGCTTTCTTATGGACGGGCAAGGACTCTTGCTCGGGTGCTCGCTGTCTAATTTCTTGGGATAAAATTTTGTTGTCTAAACAGGAAGGTGGCTTCGGTGTTAAGGATCTCCACCGGCAGAACAGGTGTCTTCTCCTCAACTTTATCCATAAACTCCACCAAACTAACACTCTACCTTGGAAAGACTGGTTTAGGTAGCACTCTAGGCAGGACCTCGGCGACTCGACTTCTTCACCATCCTTCCTCGACAAAATTGTGCGGGAATGCCTCCCGTTGTACCGCTCCATCATGCGTGCCACGGTTGTGAGTGGCACCTCCACCGCCTTCTGGCTCGACAAGTGGCTGCCCGGCAAGCCACTCGCCGAGCGGTAGCCTGCGCTCTTCTCACATGTTACCCGGTCGAACGCTTCGGTGGTCGTGGTCGTCTCGACGGACCTTGCACTCCATCCCCACCTCACTGGCGCAGCCGAGCGCGAGCTTCAGGATGTCCGGGGCATTGTGGGCTCCGCCGCCCTTGCCAGCGGACAAGATCTACGCTTGATCGACTCTCCTTTGACCCCCCCTCCCCGTTCAGCACCAAGGAGGCATAGAACATGCTCTCCCCCACCCATGCCCTAGATGTGTCCGCTTGCACGTCGTCCTGGGGGCTTAGGCTGCCTGCCAAGGTGCGGATCTTCTCGTACCTCATCGATATCGACAGGCTCAGTACGCGAGCCAACCTCTTCTCCAAGAGTTGCACGCCCTCCGCTGTCTGCGCGACATGCCCCTGCAGGAGACAGGGAGGCACCTCTTCTTCGACTGCTCCACTGCTGCCGAGGTGTGGCGCTGGCTGGGGACCCCCATCTCGGCAGGCGACTTCTCCCTCTGGGACTTGCTACGTCCCCATGGGACGGAGGCCCACGTCTGGCACGCCGGCCTAGCGATGAAATGACCTCGTCTTCAATGCCAAGACTACCACAGCCGGCACGATGCTCCGTAGGGCGGCCGACAACCTTGCTCTCTGGAGGTGGAGATATAAGATATATGACCGTGGGCGACTCGGTACCCTTCGTTCCCTCCCATAATTCTCGAAAAATAAGAAAAAAATAATGGTGTAGCCAATGAATTATCCCATAAACATACAACATTTTAATTTCAAATACAATAATATTATGGGCTACACAAAAATGACAAAGGTGTGGATCTGGTATGCCTATTTCAAATCGCCAAATTTCAACATATTTATCTTTTTTTTAGCCTATCATATAAATAATTTCACATGAAAATTTTACACGTTTGTGGGTTGCGTCATTTATTATGTCCAGATTTATTTTTAGATTTTTTTGAAATAAATATGTATGATTTTCGTTTTTATTAAACGCCCAAGAGCTAAAGGCACTTTTCGATTGAGCAATCAGTATTAACATCGCCCAGAAAGTAAAAAAGACAGACATCAATACAAAGGGTTCCTAGACGATAGACATCGTCTAGCAATGGATGCCACACCAGAATATTAGGTTATCCAGAGAACTTTGGATTTTTTCAGTTAGGTCTGAAATAAGTTCCGTGAGAATAGGAAACACGCCACGCTTACTCTGGTGCAAAGATCGGTGCCCCCAGATCTTAAACATAAACAAACACGTAAGCTAGGAGCTATGAGTAGCTAGACGCGTCGACACACATGCACAAATCGGCGGGCGGTTGTTGCCGCCTAGCCCGATCGAGTTTTTGCCAGTTGCCATCTCTGCCCAGCCACAGAACAACTTTAAGCAATGAGGTTGTTGGGTTAGCTGGAGATGGATACGTCTACAAGAACCTGCCCGCCTAGCTGCCCGTGCATATCCACGTATCACTTGTACTACTCGCCGTTCTCTTCTTCCTTATATGATGATCACCAACGCACGCACGTAAGCAAATCCACGTAGCTGGCCGTTTGGTTTCTTGCGACAAATAACTCGCCTTGCAATGTTTTTCTCTCACACGAAATGGAGTACTTCTTTGTCATCAGCTGTTTAGTCAGCTGGAGTTTTCTTTTTCTTTCTCTCAAGAACACCTCGAGAAGTACCTAGTTGCACAATTCGGATGACACGTCAATGCTGACTAGTGTTGCGTAAAGATAGTCGTGGCATGCTGCAGAGGAGAGATGAGAAGGTAATTAGGGCATGTCCAATGCATAGCTCTAGGGGTGTTGCCTCACACCTTTAACTAGGTTTGGGTGGTCCAAAGTAGGTTCGGATGAGGAGGCAACCTCTTCATCAGGAGGCAACCTCTTCAGCCATAAAGTGAAAAATGTGAGAGAGAAAGAGAAAAACCAAATCAGCTTTTGAAGAAAGACATATTAATAGGACCATAACATGGCATGCATATGTCAAAAGTTTTATCCAAACCTAGTTGGACAGCTGCCTCCATTGCTCATGCCCTTAGAGGCGGCCAACCCAAGCTGACACCCAGACCAACATAGAAGAAACGCAGCCGAGGTGTCTGGCTGTTTTCGTGTGACTTGGTATAAGAAATCACAGCGTACACCCAAGGGGACCAAAAAGAGAGCGGAAGGGGAACATCATCTTTTTACGATCCAGTCCGTCCTAGCCAGCCAGCCAGCCAGCAGCAATTGACGTTGCCTTGGTATAGCACCGGCGCTGCAAGCAAATTTCCGTCTTCAGATTTGCTCAAAATTAGAAATATGTTAAAGCAAATCTAGCACATATATCGTAAACGCGCCAAAACCGTAAATAATCCATCTGCTTTTGGTTTTCGTCGCAAAATCAACGCAGATCAGTAACGGGCACAGCTCGGGGATTTTTTTTCAAGGAGATTGAAAACACCGCGCCCGACCTCCACATACACGTGCCGCGAGAAAACCGAGTGTAACCTCTATCCATAGGGAAGTAGTTGGCGCACTGAAATTTCCCTACCCCGCCAAAGCTCGTACGCTCCCGTCTTCCACTGCCCACAGCCTTCCGCCAACATTCATAGCCGTGCCGTTGGCGCTGGGAGCCCCATACCGCGCCGTTAGTAGGTTAAATCTCACGGGCTTGTTGCGTATTCTTCAGCGATGAAAGTATCTTTTCATTGGCGAAGATACAACCAGTGAGTCGATTGGAATGTTTGCCAAGGTGATGATCCGAGTCTATGTTCCTGTGTATCTTCAAGCTCCAACTCAAGAATATACGCAAAGATTGATGAAGATGAATGAAAATAGAGGTTGGCCGGTAATGTTACGAATTATTGATTGTATGAATTGGAGGTGGATAAATTTCGAGGGCTTGGCATGGGTTTAACTACGGTAAAACTCATGATCCTACTATTATGCTTGAGCCGTGGCATCGAAGAATTTGTGGATTTGACATTATGGACATGACTACACAATGGCCTGTCGAGGACATTTATTCATCTTGGACAACATTTGTTAAGACCATCCAAGCCCCAGAAAACAAACAAAATGCTCAATGTTCCAAGGCACAAGAAACATGCCAAAATGACATTGAAAAAACTTTTGGTGTTTTGCAAGTTTGGTTTGCCATTATTGGTGGCCCAACTAGTTTTTAGGATCCAAAAAAATCGCCAACAACATCATGACATGTTATGTGGTCCTTCATAATATTATCATCAATGATGAAAAATGGTTAAACCTGGAGTTCTTCTATAACAATGTTGGCAGGCAAGAGAAACCACAAAGGAACCCCAATCGCATACAATCATTTTTTTTTGAGACGTATCGACAAATTGAAGATTCAGCCACGCATGCCTAACTCAATCTTGATCTCGTCGAGCACCATTGGCAGCTACATGGAAAAAATTGATCTCCCTCCTTTAGTGAATACATTTCCTATTTATTTATGTGTGAGATGAACAACTATTTGCCCTCGGAACCATTCATTGTTTGTTGAATTATTTGATTTGAACTATTGTTGAAATTTGACTTTAAAATATTGTAAATTGGATGGTTACCGTGTTGATGATGTTTAAAACAATCATAAATATTAGCCTATGTCTCTATCATATCCATTTTGGATTAAGCAAAATGATGAAATGTGTCGCATGCTTTTCGGTCACGTTTAGGCTCTGCGAAACAAATTCCGCAAACGGCGCGGGTCTGTAAATAAGTTTTACAGGATCTGATAGAGCTGCTCTTGCACCCACTTTGAAACAATTCCAGCCCAGAATTACCGGTGACGACTCACTTTCAAGTGAAAAAGAATGCAAGCCCTGAACTGAGTGCTGACAAGTGAGATGGATGCATGTACTGGTACTACCACCCGCAGACGAATTGGAGCAAGGAAGAGATCTGCGTCAGGTAAGGATTACACAAGCAAATCGGTGTGATGCGCCGGAACCGCTCGCAGTGGTGCCTAGAGCGTAGAGACCCAGGCCTAGGAGTGGTAGATCATTTACTATCGCTCACGCACACAGCCTGTACATGATCAGAATACGTACACAGTACCACCCTCGTCCCTTTAAACGGCAGAATACGGTACACTTTTATTGGAAGATGAACAAATCAGGAGAAAAAGGAAGAAATGGAAAAGAGAAAGAAGAAGTGGACCAGTCGACTGCGCCAATCAAAGAAAAAAAACTTTGAAAAAAAGTGGCACTGTGCCAGAAGCGTCGAGACACAAGATAGATAGATAGGAAGACAGGGGCATCACCGAAAGATAATAATACTACCACTAAGTCAGCAGAGAAAAGCAAATTCCCGACATGTAAATTGATGCTAATTCGTGTTCCTGAATACGATGCCGCTCCATAATATATAATGCAATAATGGAAAAATACTCTTAAAATACATTTTCTTTCTTTGTTTCTCATCATTCCTGGGGTTAATCAGAAGAATAAGTAATAATTTAAAAAGCATTTCGTGGGTGCTGGTTCCAAATCTGGCGATGGTGATGGCGATGGGGACCCCAGCGACTCATCCACGTCCCAATAAATCCCTCCCATCTCCGATTCCTCCACCTTCCTTTCCCTCTTCAATCTTTCCGCCTTCCCGTCCTCGATTCCAATCCCTCATCTCCGCCACCACCATTCCCCATTCGCGCCATGCTCTCCCCGCCGGCGACCACCCAAGAACAGCGCGCGCTTCACCGCCTCTGACGACGAGGACGACGATAGCACCTTCCTTGGGTTCCAATTCCCCCAGCACGCGCGCGCGCGAGCGCCAGTTTCTCCCTTCCGTCCAGGTGAGCTTCCCCTCCTCCCCGGTCAGATAATTTTCTATTCCCCGTCGCCAAATCCTTTCGAGATATGTGTCGCCCGTAAAAACAATTCCCCCCCGTATCTCTAATCAAATCCCGCACCTCCCGCGCCCAAATCGGCCCCCGGCCGAGCAATGCATCTGGCCTCAGCGGAACCAGGCAGCCGCGCGGCCGCGCCCCATTGTTAAAAGGCGGAGCGGTGGCCAGGGGAAGAAGGAAACGTTGCGCGGCGAGAAGAGACGAGAACACCCCTATATTAGTTTTTCTCTATTGCTTGTTTTTCTGCGTCGTTCCGACATCATCATCATGCATGCATCATATCATCTACATGTTTTGTCAAACTAAAATTATTTGAATAAAAATTATTTTCTTCCCCTCTCATATGGTTCTATATAAAACCCTCCCTCGACCTTTTCTTATTTAAGAAAACTCCAAACTAAATATTTATGAGTATTTGAAAAGTTGTTTCAATTTAACAATAAATTTCTTGAAACTATTTTCAGCCTTTCCTCCCATCTCTTTTCTCTTTGCCTTCTATCTTGAACACTTTCTTTATCATTTTCTCCATATCTTAACTCTTTCTTTTTAATTTTTGCTAATTGGCAAAATCTTTGGCAAATGGTCACACTCTCTTGGCCCAAAACTCCTCGCTAGCCTCTCCACCATTTTTCCTTCCTAGCTTAAAACACCATCAAGCCCAACTTCCACCGACGAAGCAGCCCACCAAATACCAGCGCTGCACACTCCTTCTTCTTCGTTGTACGGCAGAACATCTAGCATCTCCACGTCGACAGTGCGGCGATGGGACGGCTGCTATTCCTTCCGCCTCCAGTATAAATCCTCCACCTAGCCCAGACCTGCAACCCTAGCTCCTCCTAGTCCTTTTCCTCCCCGCCGCCAATCTTCTTTTCTCTCACGTCTGGCTCCCGTCGCTCCTTCCTCTCCGTGTCACAGAACTCCGGCAAAGATGACCACCTTCCGCGCCCCATGTTGCCCCTACATGCGAGCGTCCGTGAATTTTTTGGCCGCGCCCATGTCCTGCTGCAAGCCGCCGCCTTGCTGCTCCACGCCGGCGCTGCTCATCGCCAACGACCTCACCTTCGCGCGGACGTCCTCGACAAGCCATCGCCAACGTTCTGGCTCATATCACGTACTGCGACCGTCGCCTCCCAGCTCATCTTCGTCCGCGACCTCGCCGGGCTTCGCCGCGTCTCTCCTCCATCCACCTCTGGCCGTTCCGTCCGTCCGCCGCGGAGTCCGCCATCTCCGTTGGGCGTCCTCTGCATCAAGCTCCTCAACGGCAGCAGCGCACACTTCCTCTCCAGCACGTCGTCGACCTGCAGCTGTTTGTCCTTCAACGACCACCTCTTCAACACTGCAGACCTCACTGCCCTGCGCCTCCGTTTCACCATGTGAGCTCTCCGTTCTTATCTTGTATTCTCGTCTTCCTGGTTGTTTCCAGCCTGAACCTGACGCCGTCGCCCTTGTTTCTCTTCCGGGTCAACGCTGTGACCGCGCGTCCTCGAGCATCCACCCCGGCCGCTCTCTTGGTCGGCTTTCTCTGCAAGCAGGTCGCCGTCCGACGCGCCTCTCCGATCTACGTCTTCCTCCGCGTCGCGCAGGTCCAAGGCGCGGGCTTTTCTGCAACTCGAGTTGGTTGCGTATCCATGTTCACCACAAGCACATCAGCAATTCTTTGGTTCGTTGCTTCTTAGTCTAATCTGCCAGCTGCTCCCGTTCGATTTCCATCCCAAGCAGAAGTCTGAACCTTCTTGCTCCTTCTTCTTCAGTCTGCAGCGTTGCATGCTGGCGTGCTAGCGTCTTCTGCCTCGGATCTCGTCGTCGTCTTCGTTGCAGTGTTGTCAGGTCCAAGGACTCGCCAACTTCAAATCAACCGGAGTCCCAAACTAACCAGCAGTCATTAGTACTACCGGAGTGGTATGCACCTGCATTAGACGCCTCACACAACGAGTTCAAATCCCAAGTCATGCAAGTTCTCTTTTTTATAATCTATTCTTTGTCTGTCTCTGCAGCTCCAACACAGCAGCATTTTGCTTCCTGTCAGCTCAGCGCCTAGTCGCCCCTGGCCTCGCAGGTCAGTGGCTGCCGCTTCTCTTGTGTTACAAAATTTCTGCACGATTACTATTTTCTGAAATACAGGAATTGTGTGAATCTTATATAAATCATATCTTTTAAACCGCAAATCAAAACAGAAAGTGTTTTATATGTTTTACCACCAGAAATATGAGAGGAACATGAATATGCCATCCATATATTTGTTTGCATCTTGCATCATGTTGCGTCGTGATAGTTTTGCATATCGACTTAATATAACATGCGGAGTATTTCGGACACCGACTATGGTTTTCCCCGCTCCGTTTAATATTGAAGTAGCTCACCATTGCCATGCCATGCTAATTAACACTTAACATTGACGGTAGAAATGCAACTCCAACCTTAATTGTCTGCCCGGGGATCCGACTCCGATTAATATGGATAAGTTGCATCGCATCATATTTGCCATGTCATCTTGATCATGCTGGATCTTCTTTATCCGTAGCAGTAAGACTTGCATCCGATGTTTGTTGTAGCGCTTTGCTTCTTCCCGGATAGGACCGCGAAGTGGTGTGGTGAGATACGACAAGTTCTCCGGATGTCCCTCGGCAAGCTTTAACAGGCAAGCATTTCCTTATACTCCCGCCCGCAGAAGTCGCTCACCTATTTTATTTTACCTTCTCCCTCGTGCTATCCTTGAGTTGCGTTCTTGTCACGTGTCCCTTCCACTTGTTACCTCAAGCAGCCTATATTGCCACCACCACCTCCTACAGCTATTGTTTGGTTTCGGGTCTGCCTTGCGAGTCGTAGTGCATGCTCTTCTTGTTTTATCTCGTTACAGTTCTAGCTATCTTATCGGGTTATACGTTGGGAGATCATGACACATGGTTTATGGATATATACGTTGAGGGTATCATGGTTACTTAATAGTTGTTAAGCGGAGGCATCGGTGGGTCAGTTGCTCGTTTTATGACGGCTCACTTGTGTTTCCTAAATATCTTAGGACCCCGAGTTCTTGTTATCTGTTCCGAGACTGAGCGCTCTAACCACACGTGGGTATGTTTCTGGGTCTCCCCTCGACCACCGCCTAATCTACAGCTTTGTCCGGTGGCCACAACTAGTTTGCAATGTTTTACCATTTGTTGTTGCGTGCATGTCGACCTGTTACTTATTTATTTTGGGAAGCCCCCGGGTGCCTTGTATCCCTTGTTTACGGTATGCACGTATAGGTCGCAGAGCCGCTGCGAAGTGGTTTATCGCCCTGATGTGTGTTTAAACCACCTAGTACGCCGTCGCAAAAGCTAGGTCCGCTTCGAGATACGGCGGACTTCGATATGGGTTCAACTTAGTTAGGTGGCTTCCTGGACATTGTTGTCGTGAAGGAGAGTGCGAGTCGTGATATCCACCTGTCGCAAGTGGGTTGATCGTGCGTGTGGGTACATTTGGGCAACCCCTGCAGGGTGTACATCTTATCGATAAGCCGTGTCCGCGGTTATGGACGACTTGGAGCTGTATGACTCGACCATAGACAACTTACACTCGTTTCAATCATAATAACTTGTGTAGTAAGCTAGCACAACTCTAATAATAAATGGTTAAAACTTGACAACCGTGTGAGTGCCTTTGTAAGTACTTCTTGGCGAAGGGAACGCATCGTGTGTTATGTTTGCGAGTATAGAACCGTTAGTTACGCTCTCTCACCTTCTACGATAGACGGTTGTAGAATGTCTCGCTAGGTGGTTAGTGCGTGCGCGCTGCCGCTTCACCCTACCATATTGCCTATGACGTTCCTCTTGCGTCCTCTAAGTCCCCCGTGCCTCAAGTACAAAGGACGACCGGTTGACGAATGCTTATACGTCTTGAAGTCTTGTTAAGTACGAACCCGTACTTATTCTTTCTACGGGATATAACCGGGCAGGTATGAAGATATGTTCGATGAAGACGACGCTAGCAAGGTTACCCTTCCGCTTGGCACGGGCGGGTTGTGGACGCCATCGTTTATCTTCAGGACTCTTAGTCCAAATTTGTATCTTGTCCGTACTCGGATGTATTTGGTCTTCTGTATGATTTGGATCTTTGTATGTATCTATTTGTATCTTGACTCGTTGGAGTCGTTGCTGTAATATATCTGTATCTTGTGGGCTCTATTGTAATCATGTTGTAATGTTACCTCTCGTGATTGATTCCACCCGCATCGCGTGCATGCTTCGGCGTGTACGAGGCGCTTGGTGGTGCGTCTCCTAAAATCGATATCGTGCGGATTTCGGCGGATTCGCTGGGATCCTCATGGTACCGGTTCTAGGGCGTCACAAGTTGGTATCAGAGCATCAGGTTGACGGTACCCCACTAGTCCAGCCTTTAGGATAACCTTGCCAACAGTCGTTAAGTTTAGACCGTCCAAACTATTTTCTAAAATTCGTTGGATAGTTCTGATTATTAGATCTGACTTTTCTTCTTATCTCTATTCTTTCTCCTCTTACCTATGCGAGTTTTGAGTCTTCTCTCTTATCCGAGTTCTCTGAGTCTTAGGATTCCACGTGGGTTGGACGATCTTTGCCCCTCACCTAATAGGTCCGATCTTCGGAGGTCCCGATGAAAGTTCATCATCGACAGCGGAACAAAGACTTCTTGTTGGTGGTGTCACCCGTTCAACATGGAGCTAGAACTCTTGTTAGTGTTGTCGAGGAGATTGGCACGTCGCCTGAAGATCCGATAGTTCACCCCACTCCCTCTTGGGTTGACGTGGAACCTCGGGGCGAGGTTCCTTGTTAGTGGTGTCGATTGTAACGACCCGGGAACACCCCTATATTAGTTTTTCTCTATTGCTTGTTTTTCTGCGTCGTTCCGACATCATCATCATGCATGCATCATATCATCTACATGTTTTGTCAAACTAAAATTATTTGAATAAAAATTATTTTCTTCCCCTCTCATATGGTTCTATATAAAACCCTCCCTCGACCTTTTCTTATTTAAGAAAACTCCAAACTAAATATTTATGAGTATTTGAAAAGTTGTTTCAATTTAACAATAAATTTCTTGAAACTATTTTCAGCCTTTCCTCCCATCTCTTTTCTCTTTGCCTTCTATCTTGAACACTTTCTTTATCATTTTCTCCATATCTTAACTCTTTCTTTTTAATTTTTGCTAATTGGCAAAATCTTTGGCAAATGGCTGGGCACTCTCTTGGCCCAAAACTCCTCGCTAGCCTCTCCACCATTTTTCCTTCCTAGCTTAAAACACCATCAAGCCCAACTTCCACCGACGAAGCAGCCCACCAAATACCAGCGCTGCACACTCCTTCTTCTTCGTTGTACGGCAGAACATCTAGCATCTCCACGTCGACAGTGCGGCGATGGGACGGCTGCTATTCCTTCCGCCTCCAGTATAAATCCTCCACCTAGCCCAGACCTGCAACCCTAGCTCCTCCTAGTCCTTTTCCTCCCCGCCGCCAATCTTCTTTTCTCTCACGTCTGGCTCCCGTCGCTCCTTCCTCTCCGTGTCACAGAACTCCGGCAAAGATGACCACCTTCCGCGCCCCATGTTGCCCCTACATGCGAGCGTCCGTGAATTTTTTGGCCGCGCCCATGTCCTGCTGCAAGCCGCCGCCTTGCTGCTCCACGCCGGCGCTGCTCATCGCCAACGACCTCACCTTCGCGCGGACGTCCTCGACAAGCCATCGCCAACGTTCTGGCTCATATCACGTACTGCGACCGTCGCCTCCCAGCTCATCTTCGTCCGCGACCTCGCCGGGCTTCGCCGCGTCTCTCCTCCATCCACCTCTGGCCGTTCCGTCCGTCCGCCGCGGAGTCCGCCATCTCCGTTGGGCGTCCTCTGCATCAAGCTCCTCAACGGCAGCAGCGCACACTTCCTCTCCAGCACGTCGTCGACCTGCAGCTGTCCTTCAACGACCACCTCTTCAACACTGCAGACCTCACTGCCCTGCGCCTCCGTTTCACCATGTGAGCTCTCCGTTCTTATCTTGTATTCTCGTCTTCCTGGTTGTTTCCAGCCTGAACCTGACGCCGTCGCCCTTGTTTCTCTTCCGGGTCAACGCTGTGACCGCGCGTCCTCGAGCATCCACCCCGGCCGCTCTCTTGGTCGGCTTTCTCTGCAAGCAGGTCGCCGTCCGACGCGCCTCTCCGATCTACGTCTTCCTCCGCGTCGCGCAGGTCCAAGGCGCGGGCTTTTCTGCAACTCGAGTTGGTTGCGTATCCATGTTCACCACAAGCACATCAGCAATTCTTTGGTTCGTTGCTTCTTAGTCTAATCTGCCAGCTGCTCCCGTTCGATTTCCATCCCAAGCAGAAGTCTGAACCTTCTTGCTCCTTCTTCTTCAGTCTGCAGCGTTGCATGCTGGCGTGCTAGCGTCTTCTGCCTCGGATCTCGTCGTCGTCTTCGTTGCAGTGTTGTCAGGTCCAAGGACTCGCCAACTTCAAATCAACCGGAGTCCCAAACTAACCAGCAGTCATTAGTACTACCGGAGTGGTATGCACCTGCATTAGACGCCTCACACAACGAGTTCAAATCCCAAGTCATGCAAGTTCTCTTTTTTATAATCTATTCTTTGTCTGTCTCTGCAGCTCCAACACAGCAGCATTTTGCTTCCTGTCAGCTCAGCGCCTAGTCGCCCCTGGCCTCGCAGGTCAGTGGCTGCCGCTTCTCTTGTGTTACAAAATTTCTGCACGATTACTATTTTCTGAAATACAGGAATTGTGTGAATCTTATATAAATCATATCTTTTAAACCGCAAATCAAAACAGAAAGTGTTTTATATGTTTTACCACCAGAAATATGAGAGGAACATGAATATGCCATCCATATATTTGTTTGCATCTTGCATCATGTTGCGTCGTGATAGTTTTGCATATCGACTTAATATAACATGCGGAGTATTTCGGACACCGACTATGGTTTTCCCCGCTCCGTTTAATATTGAAGTAGCTCACCATTGCCATGCCATGCTAATTAACACTTAACATTGACGGTAGAAATGCAACTCCAACCTTAATTGTCTGCCCGGGGATCCGACTCCGATTAATATGGATAAGTTGCATCGCATCATATTTGCCATGTCATCTTGATCATGCTGGATCTTCTTTATCCGTAGCAGTAAGACTTGCATCCGATGTTTGTTGTAGCGCTTTGCTTCTTCCCGGATAGGACCGCGAAGTGGTGTGGTGAGATACGACAAGTTCTCCGGATGTCCCTCGGCAAGCTTTAACAGGCAAGCATTTCCCTTATACTCCTGCCCCTGCAGAAGTCGCTCACCTATTTTATTTTACCTTCTCCCTCGTGCTATCCTTGAGTTGCGTTCTTGTCACGTGTCCCTTCCACTTGTTACCTCAAGCAGCCTATATTGCCACCACCACCTCCTACAGCTATTGTTTGGTTTCGGGTCTGCCTTGCGAGTCGTAGTGCATGCTACTGCTGTTTTATCTCGTTACCGTTATTGCTATCTTATCGGGTTATCTGTTGGGAGATCATGACACATGGTTTATGGATATATCTGTTGAGGGTATCATGGTTACTTAATAGTTGTTAAGCGGAGGCATCGGTGGGTCAGTTGCTCGTTTTATGACGGCTCACTTGTGTTTCCTAAATATCTTAGGACCCCGAGTTCTTGTTATCTGTTCCGAGACTGAGCGCTCTAACCACACGTGGGTATGTTTCTGGGTCTCCCCTCGACCACTGCCGGAATCTACAGCTTTGTCCAAAGGGCTACAACTAGTTTGCAATGTTTTACCATTTGTTGTTGCGTGCATGTCAGCCTGTTACTTATTTATTTTGGGAAGCCCCTGGGTGCCTTGTATCCCTTGTTTCTGGTATGCACGTATAGGTCGCAGAGCCGCTGCGAAGTGGTTTATCGCCCCAGTGTGTGTTTAAACCACCTAGTACGCTGTCGCAAACAGCTAGGTCCGCTTCGGAGATACGGCCGGACTTCGATATGGGTTCAACTTAGTTAGGTGGCTTCCTGGACATTGTTGTCGTGAAGGAGAGTGCGAGTCGTGATATCCACCTGTCGCAAGTGGGTTGATCGTGCGTGTGGGTACATTTGGGCAACCCCTGCAGGGTGTACATCTTATCGATAAGCCGTGTCCGCGGTTATGGACGACTTGGAGCTGTATGACTCGACCATAGACAACTTACACCTGCTGTTTCAATCATAATAACTTGTGTAGTAAGCTAGCACAACTCTAATAATAAATGGTTAAAACTTGACAACCGTGTGAGTGCCTTTGTAAGTACTTCTTGGCGAAGGGGGAACGCATCGGCTGTGTTATGTTTGCAGAGTATAGAACTGTTAGTTACGCTCTCTCACCTTCTCTGATAGACGACAGTTGTAGAATGTCTCTATAGGTTTTTAGTGCTTGCGCGCTGCCGCTTAACCCTACCATATTGCCTATGACGTTCCTCTTGCGTCCTCTAAGTCCCCTGCGTGCCTCAAGTACAAAGGACGACTGGTTGACGAATGCTTATACGTCTTGAAGTCTTGTTAAGTACGAACCCGTACTTATTGCTGCTTCTACGGGATATAACCGGGCAGGTATGAAGATATGTTCGATGAAGACGACGCTAGCAAGGTTACCCTTCCGGCTTGGCACAGGCGGGGTTGTGGACGCCATCGTTTATCTTCAGGACTCTTAGTCCAAATTTGTATCTTGTCCGTACTCGGATGTATTTGGTCTTCTGTATGATTTGGATCTTTGTATGTATCTATTTGTATCTTGACTCGTTGGAGTCGTTGCTGTAATATATCTGTATCTTGTGGGCTCTATTGTAATCATGTTGTAATGTTACCTCTCGTGATTGATTCCACCCGCATCGCGTGCATGCTTCGGCGTGTACGAGGCGCTTGGTGGTGCGTCTCCTAAAATCGATATCGTGCGGATTTCGGCGGATTCGCTGGGATCCTCATGGTACCGGTTTTGGGGCGTCACAAGTTGATATACCACACTTTACTTTGATTCTTTATTATTTACCACATGACCACCACCTGTCATTGTCACTTACATGTGGTGGTCACATGGTAAATAATAGAGAATCAAAGTAAAGTGTGGTATATTATAAAATATCCCAGATACGGGGCGCAATTCAATACTTGGGATTTGGGGTGCTCTAATTGGGCTCTTGTTTATTGCTTTCCTACTCTGATTACTCGCGCCACTTAATAATTTTCATCTTCCCCTCCCCTCCACCCGCGCTTTGTGTTCTCGTCCCCGGCCGGTTGACGCCGAGGCAGCGCCACCCCCCGTGCTCTGCTTCCCCCCTCGCTCTCCCTTTATCTACTGTTATATAAGCGCCTGTCCGGAATATGTTTGCTTGCCCACTGTTTCTCATCTGCAACTGTATATGCCTCCTCCTGCAGCAGCGTCCCAACAACAAGAACCATCCATGGCGTCCTGCCAATTAGTGCGAAGCTCCAGCAGTAGCAGGATGGAGTTGGAAGACGAAGCCTTCTTCGACACACACCAAGAGTTGCTGGCGTCGCCGGCATCCAACCCAGCGCCAGCGCCGGCATTGCCGTGGTCGTCATCCAACGCCCTCGACAGCGTGCAAGAGCGGAAGGAGCGGTTCCTCAGAAGCATGGGCCTCGAGTGCAGCCCCAGCCCAAGCCCCAAGCACGCAGATCCTGTCTGCCCCGCCAGCGAAGTCGACGACGACGAGGAGGCTGTGCCGGACACCGGGAGGTTCTCGTCGCAGTCCGAGGAGAACGACTGCTCCATGTCCAGCTGGTCCACGGAGGAGACCACCAGCTACGGCGACGGCGCGTCGGACGACAATTCCGTCAGCGGGTCCAGCAAGGACGACGGCAGCAAGGTCAGCCGGAGCTCCAGCTCCTTCTCCTTCATCAGGAGGCTCATGAGCCGGAACGGTAAGGCTTCTGGTGCTCCGAGGACGGTCGAGAGGAGGAGGAGCGGGTGGCTTGAGAGGCTCGGCGTGGCAGCCTGTGTGGTGGATCTTACAGGGGATGAGCCCAGCACCAGCTCCTCCGACAGCGAGCAGAGTCGGGGTGGGAGGTATGAGAGGATTAAGGTCCGCTCCTACCGGAAGCGGTCCAAGGAATTGTCTGCCGTGTACCAAGGCCAAGTGATCAAGGCACACGACGGTGCCATCCTGACGATGAAGTTCAGCCCCGACGGGCAGTTCCTCGCGACCGGCGGCGAAGATGGAGTTGTCAGGGTTTGGGGTGTTTCGCAGTCTGATGACTGTAAGATTCCTACGGATGATCCCTCTTGCGTCTACCTCAAATCGCGGCGCAAGCATGGGCTGGCGCCGGTGAGTGCTGACACCGAGAAGTTATGCAAGGTCAAGAGCATGAAGAAAACTGGAGACTCTGCTTGCATTGTGATTCCGGCATCGGTTTTCCACATATCGGAGGAGCCGCTGCACGAGTTCTTTGGCCACTCTGGTGATGTGTTGGATCTTTCCTGGTCAAACAACAAGGTCAGTTGAACAAATGCATTCTTTTTCTCAACCCAATGTGACTGTTCTTTGTTTCTCTTGTACCTTTTTTGTTCATGATCATTAAAATTTGATACCTTGCAGCATCTACTGTCTGCATCAACAGACAAGACCGTCCGCCTGTGGGAAATTGGATCTGCAAACTGCATCAGCGTTTTTCCGCATAGCAACTTTGGTAAGCTCATAGTTTCATATATTCTCTGCTTCAAAGCTTATGTCTTTACTTATGGGCTGAAGCTGACAGTTTGCTTCCCTTGTTCTGCAGTGACTTGTGTCCAATTTGATCCGACCAACGACAATTGCTTCATCACTGGATCCATTGACGGCAAAGTCCGTGTATGGGACATCACTAGAGGCAGCGTCGCGGACTGGGTGGATGTTAGGGACATAGTTACGGCGGTCTGTTACCGACCTGATGGAAAGGTATGATTTTGGTTCACCGCTGTAGTTATTTTTACTAATTTGTTACATCAATAGTTCGCGAGATTGATCTCCTTCTCTTTCTTTTGTTTCTTTCAGGGTGCAGTTGTTGGAACCATTACTGGAAATTGCCGGTTTTATGATGCATCAGATAATAACCTCCTGAGGTTGGAAACTCAGATTGCACTCAACGGCAAGAAATCATCTCTCAAGAGAATCACAAGTTTTCAGGTAAACATCTACAAGAAAAGGATGACTGTTGTTACAATGTATAGCTTTGTTAGTTCTTTTTTCTCAGGAATGCTTCTTACTATTGCTCTTCCATTTTAATTTCATTGCAGTTCTGTCCAATCAACCCAAGTAAACTTATGGTAACATCTGCCGACTCAAAGATCAGGATACTGGATGGAACCAATGTGATTCAAAATTACAGTGGTATGTCTCAGATACTTGCTTTATTCCTTTTGCTCTATCCAACAATTACCCTTGTAGTTTTGTCTCCTTAAAATTCATTACTACTTCCAATGGACTCCAAACTCATAGTATTTCTAAACCATCAGGACTTCGAAGTGGTTCGTGCCAGATGTCTGCATCATTCACTCCTGATGGGCAGCATATAGTGTCTGCTAGTGAAGACTCCAATGTTTATGTTTGGAACCGTGAGAACCAAGATGAATCTGTATGGCGACAAGCAAAAACCACATATTCATCAGAGCGCTTCCAATCCAACGATGCAGCCGTCGCGATACCCTGGATTGGCATAAAACCAAGAAGCCATGTTTCATTGGCCTCTCAAATGCAATTCAAGTATACTTCAAGTTGCAGTGGAGACTGTTCTTCCACTAACAGCAGTACGCCAAGATCCTCTGCTCCTGGTATTTTCAGTCTGAACCAGGAGCTGTTCACCGAGCCCTCTTGCAAAGGGCCGGCAGCAACTTGGCCAGAGGAAATGCTGCCATCTTGCTCGATCGGTGCAAATTTGGACGAGTCGCAGTACAAGCTCCTGAGGAACTGTTCACAGAGCACATCAAACTCCTGGGGTCGAGTGATCGTAACCGCAGGATGGGACGGCAGAATTAGGTCGTTCCAGAATTATGGCCTGCCGGTGCATCAGTGACTTGGTTCTTGGAGAACAATTGGTGAAAGTAAACGGCAGCAGCATTAGCGCTTCACATGGGCATCAAGAAAAGCACCCGTGCACCCAGCTATGCTGGTCCAGTGTGTGTGGTTTCTTGGTACAAGACATCACATGCTTGGTGCTCCTGCTGAATTGTGCATGGACCAGTGTTGTACATAATCAACCCGGTGGTCCTCTGAGATCTCTTCATCAGCGGTTGTTGTTCGTGGCAGGTCCTGTAGCTTGTACAACCTTTTTTTTTTGTAGAAATCTTTCAGTCTAGATCAGATTTATTCCTTGTCCCTTCTTTCAATTGCCCTATTGGTATGCCACGGGAATTCGTTAGCCTAAGCTGAGTGTAAATTTTCATCCCACTGAATGTGTGGGAGCTTGATGGGAGTATATATGAGAAATTCGTTCATTCATTCAAAATGCAGTGTCCAGTTCTTCACATCTATATGCTTTTGTCAAGATTTTGATGCAGTTTGCTTGTGATCCTGGTTAAGCTGTTCGGTGTGGAGTGTGGACCTTGTGTAGCTGCTCAAAAGGTTATGATTGTCCATCTAATGGGACCTTAGGTGGTTCATCTTCTTGATTGATTTGCCATGTTACCTGTACGTCCCATAAATATACTGGTCCTGAATCTGTTGAGGTCGGACCTGCGGGCGAATGCGCATCTGATCTTTTCTCGTGTCTGCCTGCTCCCAAAATGCTTGATTTCCTCTGCTATGCTCCCTGCTATGTTTGTGAATATGTTGCAGTGAAGTAGTAGGCATTATGCTCCTGCCGCTCACATCGTTGTTTTGTTTTCTACTACTACTAGAGATCTTGGAAGGGCTCTTCTGGCGCATGTGTCTCTGTTGGCTGTTGCTATTCGTCTGGATTTCTTCAGATTCAACTCACTAAACCATTTAGCATGCAACTGAATACTCATATGCTGCACTTAGTTCGAGACAGGGCGCCTGATTAGCGCATCTAAACAGCTTCAGAACCTCAACGTGATTAGTTGAGCCTGGTTGTCAAACATTAGGTTACTCATCTGGATGATTGACATATGGCGAGCCAATACAAGTTGTAGGTATGTCAATTATACTACTATTACTTATGTGTCACTGCCTCACTGGTCCCGGTAACAAGATGCTGAGGAATCTAGGTCACTCCTACCGTAACCCTTCTCTCCTCGGCACGGCGGACTGTGAGCGGCATTAGAGCATCTCCAGTCGCCTCCCCAAAACCGTCCCCCAAACCGCGCCGGATCGAGCGTTTGGGGGACGTGTTTTGTTCGTGCCGCCTTTGGGGGATGTCGCTCCCCAGCCGCGTTCCCCAAACGCCGCCCCCAATCAGAAATTCAAATAGATGCACTCAAAAGAGATCGTTCCCACCGATTCGTCGCGATCAGAGTAGCGGCGATCGATCAATGTACTGGGCGCGCGATCATATTACAGACCGGTGGTGCATGCAAATTAGAAGAAGGGGAAGGGGTTGGGCGACGGCGTCGTATCCTGAGTCGACGCAGGCCCGTCGAGCACGATGACCTCGTCGCGATCTGCCTGTTGCTGT
The DNA here is from genome assembly GCF_019359855.2 of Lolium perenne. Taxonomy (NCBI): domain Eukaryota; kingdom Viridiplantae; phylum Streptophyta; class Magnoliopsida; order Poales; family Poaceae; genus Lolium; species Lolium perenne. Next base: position 273,046,300 of record NC_067245.2, read on the forward strand.
GCATGGTGCGTCTGCTCCGTCGCCGACGCAGAGGTTGGCACCGATGATGGAGTCATGGCTCACCGTCGCCCACGACTCGCACAGACAAAGATCTTCCAGAGGCGTCCACTTCGGGCCTCGTGTGCCCGACGCCGTCTTCTTCTTCTTCTTCTTCGTCCTCACGCCGTCCGCGTCTACCTCCACGAGATCATCGTCACCGGCACCCTCGTCGTCCTCTTCCTCGCCGCCCTCTTCGTCCTCATCGTCGTCCTCCTCGTCGTCCTCCACCCCGTCCTCTTCCTCGTCGTCCTCCTCCTCAACCCCGTCATCCTCCTCAGCACCGACGCCGTCGTATTCGAGCGGACCCCTGCGGCCGGTGAAAGGGCCGCCGTCCGGACCGGGTCCTGGCTCGCGCTGCACGTACGCCGGGGAGTAGAGGTTGTTGGGGTTGAAGCCGCCGTGCGGCAGCGCATCCTGGTAGTGCGGCGACAAGTTAGGCGTCACGCACCCGGGAGTGCCGGAGGGGCCGTCGTTGTAGAAGGCGGATGACGACGGAGAGAAGACTCCCGAAACGTACACCGGCACGTTCGTACTATATGGGCTCGCGTTGGTGGCGGCGATACACCCGGCCAGTATGTGCTGGTGCTGGCGCGCCGCCAGAGCCTTCTTCTCCAGCTCCGCCGCCCTCCGTCCTTTCCGCTCCGCCGTCGATAGCTTCCGGCGCAGGCAATCTTGCTGCCATTGATCGTCGGTCAATCCTTCAGGCTTCTTCTTCAAAGTCGGCGCCTTCCGCGGCCTCGCGAACGGCGCTGTCGCCCCTTTCGTCCCATTGCCCGGCGGCTTCTTGGCCGCTTTCTTCGCCATCTTTTTGGGGGCTGTCGGCGGCGCCATGTGGAGAGGGTAGCGCCGGCGGGTGGACGGCGGGAGGGAGAAACAAATCGGCGGGATAGGAGAAATGAATCGGCGGCGGGATATGTTTTGGGAGGCCTGAAATGCGCGGCGGTATAGGCGCGATTTGGCGGGAGCGGCGGGATTTGGCGGGAGTGTGAGACGAATTTTCCCTGTGCCGCTGACGGGTCGGCCCCGCCACTCCCCGTCTCGCTTTTCGTTGTGTCCGGCGTCCCCGGTGCGTCCCCTGTGGGACGGGGACGGGCTCGGGGCGCGCCGGACAAAAATGGGCTTTGGGGGACGCGGCTGGAACGCATTTTCTGTCCGGCGCGCCCCAAATCCCTTTGGGGGACGCTTTGGGGGACGCGACTGGAGATGCTCTTACACCATCTCTAGCCATGTCCCCTAAAGTAGTCCCCAGATATTTTTTCGTTTTCAGCCGCGCGTTATAAAGGTTATTTCCGTTCGGTGCGGACCAATACGGTGTCCGACGCTCCAAGCATATCCCCGGTCTACATGGGACGCTTTGAACACGCCGGATCAACGAAAAGTGAGACGGGAAGTGGCGGGCCCAACGCGTCAGTGATGACCCACAAGTATAGGGGATCGCAGCAGTCTTCGCGGGTAGTATAACCCAATTTATTGATTCGACACAAGGGGAGACAAAGAACACTTGGAAGCCTTAACAGCGGAGTTGTCAATTCAGCTGCACCTGGAAACAGACTTGCTCGCAAGAGTTTATCAGTAGTAACAGTTTTATAGCAGTAGTAGTAGTGAAATAACAGCAGCAGAGTAACAAAGACAGCAGTAGTGATTATAGTAAACAGCAGGATTAAAATACTGTAGGCACGGGGACGGATGACGGGCGTTGCATGGATGAGAGAAACTCATGTAACAATCATAGCAGGGCATTTGCAGATAATAATAATACGGTGTCCAAGTACAAAGCAATCAATAGGCATGTGTTCCAATTATAGTCGTACGTGCTCGCAATGAGAAACTTGCACAACATCTTTTGTCCTACCAGCCGGTGGCAAATGGCCTCAAGGGAAACTACTGGATATTAAGGTACTCCTTTTAATAGAGTACCGGAGCAAAGCATTAACACTCCGTGAACACATGTGATCCTCACATCACTGCCATCCCCTCCGGTTGTCCCGATTTCTGTCACTTCGGGGCCATTGGTTCCGGACAGCGACATGTGTATACAACTTGCAGGTAAGATCATAAAACAATGAATATCATGATGAAACAATAACATGTTCAGATCTGAGATCATGGCACTCGGGCCCTAGTGACAAGCATTAAGCATAGCAAGTTGCAACAATATCATCAAAGTACCAATTACGGACACTAGGCACTATGCCCTAACAATCTTATGCTATTACATGACCAATCTCATCCAATCCCTACCATCCCCTTCGGCCTACAGCGGGGGAATTACTCACACATGGATGGGGGAAACATGGCTGGTTGATGTAGAGCCGTTGGCGGTGATGATGGCGATGATCTCCTCCAATTCCCCGTCCCGGCGGAGTGCCAGAACGGAGACTTCTGGCTCCCGAGACGGAGTTTCGCGATGTGGCGGCGTTCTGGAGGGTTTCTGGCGACTTCGACTTCTCTCCGTGCGTTTTTAGGTCGAGGCCGATAAGTAGTCCGAAGGAGGGCGTCGGAGGCCGGCCGAGGGGGCCACACCATAGGGCCGCGCGGGCCCCCCCTAGGCCGCGCCGCCTTATGGTGTGGGGCCCTCGGGCCTCCACCTTAATTGTCCTTCTGGCTCCGTCGCATTCAGGGAAAATAGGGCCTTCTGCATAAATTCCGAGGATTTTCCCGAAAGTTGGATTTCTGCACAAAAACGAGACACCAGAACAGTTCTGCTGAAAACAGCGTTAGTCCGTGTTAGTTGTATCCAAAATACACAAATTAGAGGCAAAACAATAGCAAAAGTGTTCGGGAAAGTAGATACGTTTTGGACGTATCAGTCAGCGACACAGAAGTCTAAAACTTCGTCGCCTACCTCTGGTCAAGCGACGTTAATGGCGCCAGCTTTCCCAGGCGAGGCAGTGAAGCGTCTCGTCGTGCATGGCCGAGTGGCAATCGACACCGGCGTTTATTGCGGCCAACGCCCAACTGCCGCCTCGCCTGCTGCCGATGTGCAATAAAGAGCGCCCCCTCCTTCCTCTCGCCGCGTTCCACAATCCAATCTCGTCGCACCTCCTTCCATCCTCTCGCCGCGCGTCCTTCCGTCCTCCCGCTGCGTCCAATGTCGTCCTCCCACAAGCCATCCTCGCCGCGAATGGCTTCGGACGTGGCAACCTGATGGTGCTCCAGGGATGGCGTCAGATAATCTTGGTGGCGGTTGTGGAAGCGGTTGAGAAACCCCAAGAGGAAGGTGTGATAAGCACAACAAGAAGTTTTTCCTCAGTAAAAAACCAAGGTTTAATCGACCAGTAGGAGAAATGCGTGACTTCTGAAGGTGTTGCTGGCTGACTATTGGCAGGGCGCACTACCAGCGTCAGCAACAACGTGGAACCTGCACACAACACAATCGCAATACATTGCCCCAACTCATAGTGAGGTTGTCAATCTCACTGGTTTTGCTGATGATAAAGGATTAACCGTATGGTGTGGAAAGAGATGTTTGCAGTGAATGAAAAGAGAACAGTTCTTGCGGTAAGTAAACAAAACATGATGATTGTATCAGTGTAAAGGAAATAGCTTGCAGTAAGTAAACATAACAGGGTGATTGTATCAGTGTAAAGGAAATAGGACCGGGGTCCACAGTTCACTAGTGGTGTCTCCATAAAGATAATAGCATGTTGGGTGAACAAATTACAGCTGGGCAATTGACAGAATAAAGTTCATACATAGCAAGACGACTTCTATGGGATTCGTTTGGCATTACAACATAATACATAAACCGAAATCCAACTGCGTCTATGACTAATAATCCACCTTCCGGTTAGCATCGGCACCCCTTTCAGTATTAAGTTGCAAGCAATAGATAATCGCATTAAGCAATGTGTGTAAAGTAAACAATAGAATTACCCTTGGGTAAAACATTATTGTTTTCTCCCTAGCAGCAACGACACATCTACAATCTTCGAAGTTATTGTCACTCTTCCGGAAAACTAGAGGCATGAACCCAGTAGTGAGCATAAATACTCCCTCTTGGAGTCACAAGCATCTACTTGGCCAAAGCATCTACTAGCAACGGAGAGCATGCAAGATTACAAATAACATATGACATCAATCTCAACCATAGTATTCAATATTCATCGGATCCCAGCAAACACAACATGTAGCATTACATAAGGATGATCTTGATCATGATAGACAGCTCACAAGATCTAAACATGATGCACAAATTGGAGAAGACAACCATCTAGCTACCGTTATGGACCCATAGTCCAGGTATGAACTACTCACGCATCACTTCGAAGGCGGGCATGGCGATGTAGAAGCTTATGATGGGGTTCGTAGCATAGAAAACAAAAATTTTCTTACCGCAAGACGAATAAATCCAAGATCTAATCTATGGAACACCCAAGATCTAATCTACAAGATCGAAGCAACGAGATTGATATGAGACTAACCCTCGAAGATTTCCAAAGCCTACGAGATTAGATCTCGTTGTTGGTGTAGACGATCATCCCCAGTGCTGCAATCCGGCAGCACTTCCGTACTCGGTCGTGCGTACGGTGTCGATGAAGCCCGTCCTCTCCCCGTTCCAGCGGGCAGCGGAGGTGTGGTAGATGTCCACGGAATCCCAGCAGCACGACGGCGTGGTGGTGGTGGTGGAGGAGAAAAACTGCAGGGCTTCGCCAAGCCGGTACAGCACTATGGAGGAGAGAGGGGGGCGGCCAGAGCTAGGTCTGAAGGGGTGAACGCCCCCCCTGCCCCCTCCCCTCTTTATATAGGGGGGGAGGTCGGTTTGGGTGGCCCCCCAATGCCCCAAACCCATCTAGGGCCGGCGGCCAAAGGGGGGAGGGGGAAATCTTCCCCCCCAAGTTGATCCCCCCTAGGGTTTTGGGGAAAACCCCAGGGTTGGCCGGCCTGGGCCTTGAGGGACATGTGCCCCTGGCCCATTAGGCTAGGGAGCATCCCCTCGGCCCGTGCTAGGCCTCCTAGGGTCGTGGGCCCACTGGTGGGACCCCCGGAACCTTCTAGAACCTTCCCGGTCTTTCACCGGAAATATCCCGAACTTTTCTGAAACCTAGAAATCAACTTTCCTTATATGAATCTTATTCTCCAGACCATTCCGGACCTCCTCGTGATGTCCTGGATCCCATCCGAGACTCCGAACAAACTTCGTCTCCATACCATATTCCGAATCTACTCATGCGACATCGAACCTTAAGCGCGTCACCCTACGGTTCGCGAACTATGCAGACATGGTCGAGACTCCTCTCCGAGCAATAACCAATAGCGGGATCTGGAGATCCATAATGGCTCCCACATATTCAACGATGAATTAGTGATCGATTGAACCATTTACATATGATGCCAATTCCCTTTGTCACGCGATATTTTACTTGTCCGAGGTTCGATCATCGGTATCTCCATACCTTGTTCAACCTCGTTACTGACAAGTACTCTTTACTCGTACCGTGGTATGTCATCTCTTATGATCCAATCATATGCTTGCAAGCTAATCATATGACATTCCACCGAGAGGGCCCAGAGTATATCTATCCGTCATCCGGATGGACAAATCCCACTATTGATCCATATGCCTCAACTCACACTTTCCAAATACTTAATCCCATCTTTATAACCACCCATTTACGCAATGGCGTTTGATGTAATCAAAGTACCCTTCCGGTGTAAGTGATTTACATGATCTCATGGTTGAAGGACTAGGCAACTATGTATCGAAAGCTTATAGCAAATTGAACATAATGACTTGATCTTATGCTACGCTCATTTGGGTGTGTGTCCATTATATCATTCACCTAATGACATAACCTTGTTATTAATAACATCCAATGTTCATGATCACGAAACCATGATCATCCATTAATCAACAAGCTAGTTATACAAGAGGCTTACTAGGGACTCCTTGTTGTTTACATAACACACATGTATCAATGTTTCGGTTAATACAATTATAGCATGGTATGCAAACATTATCATAAACACAAAGATATATTATAATAACCATTTTATTATTGCCTCTTGGGCATATCTCCAACAGTCTCCCACTTGCACAAGAGTCAATAATCTAGTTTACATTTGTAAAGATATAACACCTTGGCCTTCTGGTGCTTTATCATGTTTTGCTCACGGGAGAGGTTTTAGTCAACGGTTCTGACACACTCAGAAACGTATGTATTTTGCAATTCATTTACGTCTCAACGCATCACTCATTTTCCAAATGAGTCGGCATTAATTGTATATGCTTAGTCCTCTGGTGGAACCTTAATTCTGCGGTCTGAAATAAGTCACTAATATTGTCATACACAATATAGCTTCAAAGTTCTGACACTATCGGAACTACACCAAGTTCTCAAAAGAACTCCTCGACTTAACATCCTTAGTCATTGTCAAAACAATGACATACTCTGCCTTCGTTTGTAGAATCCGTCACAATATTTAGAACTCATCTAAATCTAGCATAGACAACTTCTAGCTCATTGTGCTACCTCAACACTTATCCTAATTGAGATTGAAATTTTATTTTCATATGTGACCAAACTAATATCGGTGTAACACCTTACAGCGATTTGTTTGTCATTACCCCATACAAAACTATATATATCCTTGGTTCTTCTAAAGTACTCAAGGATATTCTTACTGTTGTCCAATAATCATCACATGAATCATTCTGGTATATGCTCGTAACACTTTAGAGCACATGACATCTGACTTTGTACATATTGTTCGTGATCGAAAGTCACTCATGTGTTTTTACTCATTAAGTGTCAAATACACTCAAGTCTTGTTAAACCTTCACATGAAAAGAACACCTTCTTAATATTTCTATATTGAACTACTTCAATATTCATTCTATGTACTTTGACTTAAACTTATTATGTGTTTCAATCTATCTTCATAGATCTTGACACTAAATATGTTTCAGTCCATATCCTTTCATTGAAGTTAATTCTCAATGAAACCTTTTTAATCAATTATATAATTACATTATTTATAATCAATGATATGTCATCCACATAAAGTATTACAAATATGTCTCAGCTCTCCCACTTAATTTCTTGCAAATGCAAGCATCTTCATCGTTTCTGATGAAATCAAAAACTCTTTGACTATTTCATCCGGTGAAGATTCCAACTCCGCGATACTCACTTCATCCAATTGAAGTTCGTATATCTATCTAGTATTCCACGGACTAGCAAAAAACTCTTGGTTATATCTAGTATACATCCTTCATACACACTTCTGGCAAGGAATGTATTTCTGCCATCCTACTATCATATCTCATAAAAGAAATATGTAGCGATTACTAGAATAATCCACATAGACTTTAAGCATTGCCACGGAAGATCTAATCTTATCGTAGTCAACTCTTTGAACTTTGTCGTAAACAACTTTTCGATAAGTCAAGCTTCTTTAAGGATATTCCATCCAAGTCCATCTATTTTATAGATCCATTTACTTTCAAAAAGCATTCATCTATCTTGGATTTCATGGCGCATGGCCATTTTAACGGAGTCAGGGCCCATCATAACTTCTTTGTATGTAGTTAGTTTATTATTGTTCAAAAATCAATCCTTTGTCCACAAATCATTTATTTGATCACAAAGTAAACCATACCTACAAGGTTCAATAAGTACTTGATCTCCATGACTATAACACTTTGTAGACATGGGAGCCATGATCGTCGTAGCCGCTTCCCGGAATCCATTTCCGATGCTGCGCTACTCTGATCATTATGCTCAGGTTCGTAAACCTTATCAAGTTCTATTGTCCTCCCACTCAAATACTTCGCTAGAAAACAATTTCTTGGAAATAAGCAAGTAATATTAACAATCACATTTGTCTTTTACTTCATAGTGAGAAGAATTCCCAATCCATTCTCTTGGGATAACCAACAAAGACATTCATCCAATTTTGGTTGTAAACTTATTTATTTATGCTATGCATACCAAAATTTAAGAAAGGACTATTATGGTTCATACCCATGCCATAACTCGTATGGTGTCATTTCAACGGATCATGATGATGCTCTATTCAGTGTAAAAGCGGTAGTCTCTAAAGCATAATCCATAAAAAATATAATGGCGTCATTTTATATTATCTCATCATTAACCCAACAGGTTTGGATACGTCTCTCGGATACTCCATCATCACTATGATACTCCAAGAAACGTGAGGTTGTAGAACGATTTCATAACTCTCTTAGATGTTCGCCAAAACCCGTAATTCAAATATTTCCGCCATGATCCAATCATAGATATTTGACTTTTCTATTACGATGATTTCCACTTCATGCTGAAATTTATTTGAATCCATTCAAATGTTTCAAACTTCTTCCTTATCGAATATATCCACATATATATACTCAATTCATTGTTGGAAGTTTTCATGAAGTAGAAGAATCTCCCGCACACAACTATGCCCAGTGAACCATATACATCACCATGTATGTTTCCACTAAGTTAGTTGCCCGTTCAACTCTTGGCCTATGAACGATATTTAAGTCATTTCCTTTTAGAAGAGATTTGCAAGCGCCAAATGATTCAAAAATCATATGACTCCAAAAATCCATTTGCATGGAGTTCCTTCATGTGTTCCTCTCTAACATGACCTAAACGGCGGTTCCACAAATAAGTGGAATTCAAATCATTTGCCTCATGGCATTTTAGCGTCAGTGTTATGTATGTGTGTTTCACCATTAAGATTTATAATAACTTATCCATCGTACATGGAGCAATGTCATAATTTGAACAACTCATTGTTTTCATTCGACCAGAGCAAAATAACAATTTATTAAGTTCTTTATTATAAATTCTAAGGGCTAGGTAGAATGCCAACGACAAACATAATAACACTTTATTATGTTCCAGGCGTGCATTATTACCATATTCCTTATCAGTCACTTAGGCCATCATATTCTTGTATTGCGTTGTATTGTATGACATCTCATACCAACCAATCTGGTAAAAATACCCAAGAATTTCATTATGTGACCAAACAAGGAGTACATCCATAACATGTATATCATCTATATACACCTGAGCTAGACTTTCTAGTCTTTTCTTTCTTTCTGCCAAAATATCTTTTGTAGTTTCTCTTTTAGCTTTCCTCATTCTCAGAAAACACCTCACCTTCAATAACTTCTAGGTTAGTTGGTCAAACACCAATAACCTTGAGGATCTTACCTTGAAGTTGATCATCACATGACAAGTGTTCCAGATTTCACTATTAGTAACTTTTAATGTGATGAACAATTTCACTCACAATTTTAACCATCAAATCATGACGACTTTCCGAGACCATGTCTGTACATGCTAGGCTCGTGAAGTTTAACCTCAGTATTCGCATGTGCAAATCTGGCTTGCACCCGTTGTATGCACACGTAGAATCCATAACACCCGATCATCACGTGATGCTTCGAAATGATGAGTCTTAGCAACGGTGCATACTAAGGACGATCATTTCATGGATATACGAATATCGTTAGTGCCCAACTAGTTGGAGGATCGGGACGCCTAGCGTCGTCAACCTTCGTACATTCCCATAAAACTTATGAGTTTATGTAGTCTCACTAGATTATATTCTATCATCTTGCAATAAGGTCTTAGATATCACATATATCTCATACCTTGCTTATTTCTGAAAACAAAATTTCCAGCTCCTTACTTTTCAAACGGATATGAACTTCAAGTTTCACGGAGACAAGATGATTTGGTACTAATTGAAACCATTGCTCTTTGAATCATCAATGTGAGGTTTACTAAAAGTTTGCATTAGGACTTAATCATATCTTGATTCTTTAACAATACGGTACCAGTCCGTAAAGTTACTTGTCAGACTTAACAGTATTTCTATCTCAATTACAAGACTAGCGCATGGTAGATAACGGATGCCAATTCTACAAATTTAATTCAAAATACTATTCAGAATATGTTCATGATAATTAGTTCATGTTTTAATCTAATTACTAATGAACTCCCACTTAATACAACATCCCTCATGGTTGTTAAGTGGTACACGATCCAAATCCACTACACCAAAACCGATCATCACGTGAGATGATGTAGCTTCGATGGTGAACATCAACATGTTGATCATATCATCCATATGACTCGTGTTCAACCTTTCGGTTTCCTGTGTCCCGAGGCCATGTCTGTACATGCTAGGCTCGCCAAGCAAACCCAAGTATTCCGCGTGTGCAAACATGGCTTACACCCGTTGTATGTGAACGTAGAGTCTATCACATCCGATCATCACGAGATGCTTCAAAACGACGAACTGTAGCAACGGTGCATACGAGGGGAGAACACTTTATTATCTTGATATTAATGTGAGGGATCATCTTATAATGCTACCGTCGCGATCTAAGCAAGATAAGATGCATAAAGGATTAACATCACATGCAATTCATAATATGTGATATGATATGGTCTTTCTTCTTGTGCTTTTGATCTCCATCTCCAAAGCACACGAACATGATCTCCATCATCACCAGCATTGCACCAAGGTCCATGGCGCCGCTTCATGGTTGTCCATCACTTATAGCTACTATAACAACTACTTGAAATAAAGCTATTACATGATGAATAGACACGCAGGTCTTAACAAATTTAAAGACAACCATTAGGCTCCTGCCGGTTGCCATAATACAATAATGAACATCTCATACATCAAATATAATCATCATCACATCATGGCCATATCACATCACCAAACCCTGCAAAAACAAGTTAGACGCCTCTAATTGGTTTGCATATTTTACGTGGTTTAGGGTTTTCGAGTAAGATCCAATCTACCTACGAACATGAACCACAACGGTGATACTAGTGTTGTCAATAGAAAGAGTAAATTGGATCTTCACTATGGTGGGAGAGACAGACACCCGCAAAGCCACTTATGCAATACAAGTTGCATGTCAAGCGTGGAGCAAGTCTCATGAGACGCGGTCATGTAAAGTTAGCCCGGGCCGCTTCATCCCACCATCCCGCAAGATGCAAAGTACACAAACTAAAGCAACAAAAGCATCAACACCCACAAAACCATTGTGTTCTACTCGTGCAACAGATCTATGCATAGACATGGCTCTGATACCACTGATGGGGTTCGTAGCATAGAAAACAAAAAATTTCTTACCGCAAGACGAATAAATCCAAGATCTAATCTATGGAACACCCAAGATCTAATCTACAAGATCGAAGCAACGAGATTGATATGAGACTAACCCTCGAAGATTTCCAAAGCCTACGAGATTAGATCTCGTTGTTGGTGTAGACGATCATCCCCAGTGCTGCAATCCGGCAGCACTTCCGTACTCGGTCGTGCGTACGGTGTCGATGAAGCCCGTCCTATCCCCGTTCCAGCGGGCAGCGGAGATGTGGTAGATCTCCACGGAATCCCAGCAGCACGACGGCGTGGTGGTGGTGGTGGAGGAGAAAAACTGCATGGCTTCGCCAAGCCGGTACAGCACTATGGAGGAGAGAGGGGGGCGGCCAGAGCTAGGTCTGAAGGGGTGAACGCCCCCCTGCCCCCTCCCCTCTTTATATAGGGGGGAGGTCGGTTTGGGTGGCCCCCCAATGCCCCAAACCCATCTAGGGCCGGCGGCCAAAGGGGGGAGGGGGAAATCTTCCCCCCCAAGTTGATCCCCCCTAGGGTTTTGGGGAAAACCCCAGGGTTGGCCGGCCTGGGCCTTGAGGGACATGTGCCCCTGGCCCATTAGGCTAGGGAGCATCCCCTCGGCCCGTGCTAGGCCTCCTAGGGTCGTGGGCCCACTGGTGGGACCCCCGGAACCTTCTAGAACCTTCCCGGTCTTTCACCGGAAATATCCCGAACTTTTCCGAAACCTAGAAATCAACTTTCCTTATATGAATCTTATTCTCCAGACCATTTCGGACCTCCTCGTGATGTCCTGGATCCCATCCGAGACTCCGAACAAACTTCGTCTCCATACCATATTCCGAATCTACTCATGCGACATCGAACCTTAAGCGCGTCACCCTACGGTTCGCGAACTATGCAGACATGGTCGAGACTCCTCTCCGAGCAATAACCAATAGCGGGATCTGGAGATCCATAATGGCTCCCACATATTCAACGATGACTTAGTGATCGATTGAACCATTTACATATGATGCCAATTCCCTTTGTCACGCGATATTTTACTTGTCCGAGGTTCGATCATCGGTATCTCCATACCTTGTTCAACCTCGTTACTGACAAGTACTCTTTACTCGTACCGTGGTATGTCATCTCTTATGATCCAATCATATGCTTGCAAGCTAATCATATGACATTCCACCGAGAGGGCCCAGAGTATATCTATCCGTCATCAGGATGGACAAATCCCACTATTGATCCATATGCCTCAACTCACACTTTCCAAATACTTAATCCCATCTTTATAACCACCCATTTACGCAATGGCGTTTGATGTAATCAAAGTACCCTTCCGGTGTAAGTGATTTACATGATCTCATGGTTGAAGGACTAGGCAACTATGTATCGAAAGCTTATAGCAAATTGAACATAATGACTTGATCTTATGCTACGCTCATTTGGGTGTGTGTCCATTATATCATTCACCTAATGACATAACCTTGTTATTAATAACATCCAATGTTCATGATCACGAAACCATGATCATCCATTAATCAACAAGCTAGTTATACAAGAGGCTTACTAGGGACTCCTTGTTGTTTACATAACACACACGTATCAATGTTTCGGTTAATACAATTATAGCATGGTATGCAAACATTATCATAAACACAAAGATATATTATAATAACCATTTTATTATTGCCTCTTGGGCATATCTCCAACAGCTTACGGTGATGATCTCCCCCTCCGGCAGGGTGCCGGGAAGAGCTTCAGAACCCTCCCGATATGGGTTCTGCAATGGCGGTCACGGTGGAACTTTTTGTGGATGGAGTCTCGGGTATCTAGGGTTTTCCCGAGATCGTGAATAAATAGGTGGAAGGGCAAGGTCGGTGGAAGCCAGGGGCCACCTCACCTGCCCTAGGCGCAACGAGGGCCTGGGCCGCGCCTAGGGGTGGCCTGGGCGCCCTGCTGCCCCTCTTCGACCCCCCTTCGGTCTCTGGTTTCATTACGGTAAAATATTGAACTTGGCTTTTGTTTCATCCAATTCCGATAATATTTCCTGTACAACTTCTCTGAAACCAAAAACAGCAGAAGACAGGGAACTGGTACTGTGGCATCTTTTCAATAGGTTAGTGCCGGAAAATGTATAAAAGTGCAACGAAGTGTAAATAAAACATAGTGAAATTGGTGTAAAACAAGCATGGAGCATCAAAAATTATAGATACATTTACGGCGTATCACAACGTCATGGTGTCAGAGGCGTGGGCGTTGTACCACGTGTGGTACCCCGTCCTATCGGACATGCGGCTACCAAGCAGCGACGCCTGGCCGTCAACGGGATTGGTGTCCCGCTGCCACCGACACCCAGCAGCGATCGATGGAGGGACGCAATCAGAACCCAGCACACGCGCCTCAACGCCGAGGAGCGGGCCGATCCCACCCGATCCGCCACCGGCAACGACGTCTGGTGGGCGGATATCTTCCAGGCGCAGCACGACGTCGACAGGAACACCACGGACGGCCTCGTTGGCCGGAGGAACACGTGGAACAAGGAGGGGCGCGTCCAATTCTGGGGCATTCCCGGGCGCACCCTCCTGAATGTCGTCGACGACATCCATAATGGCGCCGCATGGATGAAGATGCCACCTTCCCCACCGCCATCTCCTTAGGCTACGGCGCGTTGGCAGCCGAGGAGGTCGTACTCGTCCTCATCAAACTCTTCTTCCTCGGGGCCGTCGCGGTCGACACCTTGCTCGCACCGCACCATGTCGTACACCATGCCGAATGGCAAGGTGAAGGAGGAGCCCGAGTACACGACGCCGCCCGTGCTTCGGAGGTGCGGCAGTAGCAACATCACCATCCGCGAGCCAGGGCGGCAGCAGTAGAGGCGTTCCGGCGGCGCCCTCCTCGTTCCGAAACCGGAGGTGAAGGAGGAGCAGGACGGCGAGGAAGCCGTGAAGGCTGCGCAGCTGGTGGAGTAAGAGCAGCGGCAGCGCCTCATCACCAGCAGCGACGACCCCGAGGACGACCCAGGATTGCACACCACGTTCCTAGCGTCCATGAACGACAAGGACGCCTGGAGGGGCAACATCGACGCGGCCATCGCCATGTACATCCATGACGCGGGGGGGGGGGGGGGGGGGGCGCTCGTCGACCTCACCAACGATGACGAAGTTCGGCCCAGTGGTGCGGTGAAGGATGAGCCCGACGAAAGCGGGAAGCAGGACGTCGTCCACGACGGCATGTACAACTTCCACCAATACTACGACTCTTCTGGGCGCCGCAAGTACTACTAGACTAGGGTTTAGGTTTAAATTTCATTGAATTTTGTTCAAATTCATGTAATATATAAGTTCAAATGAATTCATCTGTTTTCAATTAAATTTACAAAATCTAAATTTCTGTTTGGGGGATGTGGCTGGGGAGCGTCCCATAAACGCGGCACGAAGAAAACGCGTCCCCGAAACACTTGACCGAGCGTCGTTGGGGGGACGCTTTGGGAGACGCGGCTAGATATGCTCTTAGGAACGAGCAATGGGTTAGAATTGGCGATCCGTTTGGTTGCCCGCGAAATGATTGTGTGCATCAGTTGGGCAACAAAGCCTAGTTTGTTTGGTTGGCTGCGCGCAAATCTTTCTTGGCTCTACTCATACACCGTATATCTATTTGGTTGCACACATCATGTTTTCGTACTTTTACCATCATTCAAATAGGGTGAAATTATCATGCATTACATGTTACATTTGATTATATTGGTTTTAGAAGCACAAGATTCTTTCTCCCTACTCTCACGTATCTCAAGAGCAGCTTGGGCTAAAGGCATTGCAAGAAGACCCATTGGTTCCGGTGCTCATTGTCGCTAATGATAGTGGTTGTTCCATGACCCGAATAGCCATGTACTGATCATCCAACAAGCTCTGGCACTCTGCTTGTGCCCCTCCAATGTTTCATACCCTCCGTAGATATTGCAAGAAGACCCATTGCTTCCGGTGCTCATTGTCGCTAATGATAGTGGTTGTTCCATGACCCGAATAGCCATGTCCTGATCATCCAACAAGCTCTGGCACTCTGCTTGTGCCCCTCCAATGTTTCATACCCTCTGTAGATATTGTTGGAGTAGCCAATGAATTTCTCTTGGCAGATCCTCCATGAGCCGTAGATACATGGATTCCTTCCCCGAACACCACATACCACTAGCATGGCAGGACATGAAGAAATAATGTTGTTGACCGATCAGAAGAATTGAACAAATCATAACATGGCAACACAATGTTGACAACACATCATGAACTAACATAAGCATGCATGATTATTGCAAAAGTGGATCACAACTTCATCCTACAGTACTATGGTGTAATCCTACCACCCCAACAAAATTGGGTGCCATCCTAACACCACAAGTTCAACATCACATGAGCGGTTAGTATATACCACCTTATCATTGATAACCCTCATATATGTTCTAAAGCCCGAGCTAAAGCAAAATGTACATTATCATCATCATCAAGTCAAGAACAAATCATGATCACAACGTCAACGCAGGCCTCCCCACCCTCACGACCCCAAGGGCATTACTACATGTTGTCGTAGTACTTGCCAACATAGGTCCCGAGCCACAGGATACGGTGTGGAAGATTAATGCCAACGAAGCTCGTACCCTAGGAATTGTTGTTTATGAGGTGGATCAGCACCGCATGAGAGACTCCTCAGTGAGGCCAACAATATCCACGACTGCAGTGCACGTGCATGTATGTGGGCTTATTGTCCCGGATGGACTGGGCGGCAGCCTTCAAAGCGAGAGTCATATTGGTGAAGGGCGCCAACTCGTGGCCTTCTTTGGAGGGGCCATCCATGATCACCGTGTTAGACTCTTGCGTGTCAGCATCCCCTGCTGACAGCGCAACTGGAGGCGTGCCTAGTGGCTCACTTGAGCCCATGGCGTATGTGCCAGTGGAGAGATAGAACACAAAGATGGTCTGGATCCTTTGTTCAAAATTCGTTGAGTCGAGATCGAAGAGTTGATTCGACATGTTGACATGTCGACGATAAGGCGACAACTGGGCATTAGCTGTGATAATAATAAATAATATATAATATGACTGGAAAATGAAATTATCTAGAGATGCGATGACCGATGGCTTTCTGGGTGCATCTTATTATGGAGCTCTCCCACACACAACATGTCTAAAAGCATATTTTATCTTAATTAACATGAGTTCTAATGCTAGAGGAGAATCCAATAATCACTGAGAACACATTGTCTTATATAGTTTCAACCTTTTTCTACATCCTTTTTACTGCTTTATTTACTTTTCCTGTAACCATTTACAACACCCCTTTAATCATTTTGAGATTAATAAACAATTATTAAGTAATCTTTAGTAGAAAGTAGCAAGGGGCATTAAGACCCTAACCAATAACTACTCGTGGTTCGATGCTCTTATTTTGAAACTAGCTACAATTGATCTGTGATCTTGCAGTCATCAAGGTCCTTGGCCACGACATTCAGGTGGACTTCCTTGAGGCCTTTGTCAGTTCGGAAGCCGCTTTTGATCAACGCGCACATCTTCACCGGGACGAAGCTGGACATGAAGGGATCCATTTCATGGTCCCAGTCTGTGTAGCCCTCGTGGCCTTCTTTGTGTCACTATGGTTCTTCCCCTTCATCTTCCTTGTGGTGGCCATCCTTGCTGCCAACTCTGCCGCCACCTGGGTGACAAGGGAAGCCACTGATCCCTCATCGACTGTCACATCGGTCGCCGACACCTAGGACTTATAAAGGGGCTGTGACTCCCCCACGCAGACCAATGTCTGGCTAAAGTCTTCGCAAAAGGAGTCCTACACAATGACCGCATATCACAGAGAACAAGCACACAAAACATAACCTACAGCACCACCGAACCGAATATGTACTACAGAGTTCGAAGACTAACAATTGTAGTGCACAAAAAGTGAATCTACTTAGATCAAACAAGACATGGAAAATGGCAGGCCAGAAATCATGATGAATTACTACATCTGTGGATAGTACAAACCCTAGAGCAGCGATGGACAAGCACATATCATGTCAACCCCTTTAGAAAGATCAAACCTTACGAAGATCTAAACCTAACCAACGAATTTGGAGATGTGGTTGCTTATAGTCATCGCCGGAGGTGAAGGAGAACTCGTCGAAGAAGAGGATCACGCTGAGTCGTTGCTGGCCGGAGATCTATGCATTGCTTACCTACTCGCTGAGCGGAGGTGGACCTCGAAATGATGGGGGAATGGAGGATTCGAATCGGACGGTGAGAGTGGGGAGTAGAAATAGAGGAGGGTGCTCGGCGGGAAGTGATGGAATCCTTCCTATCCTCCTTTTCGCTTTTCGCCGGTGCACGTCCGAGCTCGCGCCATCTCCGTCCTTGTCAGCGCTCATGCAGGGAAAGATTCCCTTTTGCATCAACGGAGTGTGAGACGAGGGTGGCTCGCTAGAAACGGTTGAATCGGCCGTTCCTCCCAAACCAGGCCCGGAGGTGCTTTGACAACCAGTTCGGCCACAACGTGAAGACCTCCCGGCCAACCAAACGGCTCAACTTCTGCTCCACTGATGTGATGCTACCAAAGGCGCCCTCAGAGCATCTCCAGTCGCGTCCCCCAAAGAGATTTGGGGCGCGCCGGACAAAAAAACGTTCCCAGCCGCGTCCCCAAAGCCGATTTTTGTCCGGCGTAGCCCGATACGATGTCCGGCGCCCCGAGCTCGTCCCCGCCCCACAGGGGACTGCTTGTGACGGTAAAGCACACGTCCGTTGGGAACCCCAAGAGGAAGGTATGATGAGTACAGCATCGAGTTTTCCCTTAGTAAGAAACCAAGGTTATCGAACCAGTAGGAGATGAAGATCACGTCAAGGTTGTTGGTGAAGGAGTGTAGTGCGGCGCAACACCAGGGATTCCGGTGTCAACGTGTAACCTGCATAACACAATCAAACTACTTTGCCCCAACTTAACAGTACGGTTGAAAATGAAACGGAAACGGACGGAAACATGCTTTATCGTTTTTGTTTCCCTCTATCTTGTCGGAATCGAAAATGGAACCGGAATCCCCGGAAACGAATATGAAAACGGAAATCATCGAATATGAATACGGAACGGATACGTAGAGGATACATTACGAAAACGAATATTTGCCAAAACACAATACGGCATGATACCTTGGTTTGTAGACCAAAAGACACACTTTTTAAAAGAAAAAGACAATAAAACAAGATGTAACACTTAACTTCGACAAGAGGCAATTCACATAAAGTTACTCACATAGTTTAACAGCTGCATGCACACGCAATTATACAGAGTGATTATGGTTAGAGTACTTAGTCGCAATTATACATAGTGATTAGTGTTAGAGTACTTAGTGGACTTGATACGTGGCCAAGCTCGGTTTCATGTGTAAATGTAGGCCTGCTAAATGCACTGGCCTTTTTAGGTTATATATCCGGAAACTTTCCGTATTTATTTTTTCCGGAATTTCCTTTGCCGTTTCCGTTTCCGTCGGAAAGGGCTCCCTCGTTTTCTTTTCCGTTTCCGTTTATGATTTTACCGTTTCCGTTTTGTTTTCTCAAAATGTCGATTCCTTTTCCGTATTTGGCCCTCCATTTCCTTTTTCTTCGGAAACGGACGGAAAGTTTCCCTTCCGTTTTCAACCCTACTTAACAGTGAGGTTGTCAATCTCACCGGCTTGCTGAAAACAAAGGATTAAACGTATGATGTGGAAAATAATGTTTGCTTGCAGAAAACAAAAGAGAACAATGATTGCAGTAGGTTGTATTTCAGATGTAAAAGAATAGACCGGGGTCCACAGTTCACTAGTGGTGTCTCTCCAATAAGATAAATAACATGTTGGGTAAACAAATTACAGTTGGGCAATTGATAAATAGAGAGGGCATAACAATGCACATACATATCATGATGACTACTATGAGATTTACTTAGGGCATTACGACAAAGAACATAGACCGCCATCCAGCATGCATCTATGCCTAAAAAGTCCACCTTCGGGTTAGCATCCGAACCCCTTCCAGTATTAAGTTGCAAACAACAGACAATTGCATTAAGTACTGTGTGTAATGTAAACAATACGAATATCCTTAGACAAAGCATTGATGTTTTATCCCTAGTGGCAACAACACATCCACAACCTTAGAACTTTCGGTCTCTGTCCCAGATTCAATGGAGGCATGAACCCACTATCTAGCATAAATACTCCCTCTTGGAGTTACAAGTATCAACTTGGCCAGAGCCTCTACTAGCAACGGAGAGCATGCAAGATCATAAATAACATATATGATAGATCAATAATCAACTTGACATAGTATTCCATATTCATCGGATCCCAACAAACACAACATGTAGCATTACAAATAGATGATCTTGATCATGATAGGCAGCTCACAAGATCTAAACATCATGGCATAATAGGAGAAGACAACCATCTAGCTACTGCTATGGATCCATAGTCCAAGGATGAACTACTCACACATCAGTCCGGAGGCGGGCATGGTGATGTAGAGCCCTTCGGTGATGATTCCCCCTCTCCGGCAGGGAGCCGGAGGAGATCTTCTGAACCCCCCGAGTTGGGGTTGACGGTGGCGGCGTCTCTGGAACTGTTTCGGTATTTTGGCTCTCGGTGCTAGGGTTTTCACGGACGAAGGATTAAATAGGCGGAGAGGCAGCGTCGGGGGAGCCAGGGGGCTCCCTCCCCATAGGTCGGCGCGGGGGGCCCCACTGCCGTGCCGCCTTATGGTGTGGGCCCCCTTCTGACCTTCCTCGACTCTTCTCGGGACTTCTGGAACACTCCGTGGAAAATAGGGCCATGGGCTTTTGTTTCGTCCAATTCCGAGAATATTTGTAAACTAACTTTTCTGAAATAAAAAACAGCAGAAAACAGGAACTGGCACTGTGACATCTTGTTAATAGGTTAGTCCCAGAAAATGCATAAAACATTATAAAGTGTGAATAAAACATGTAGGTATTGTCATAAAACTAGCATGGAACATAAGAAATTATAGATACGTCGGAGCGTATCAGGGACGCACCGGGGACGCCGGACGCACCGAAAAGCGAGGCGAAGTGATGCTGGCCCGACCCGTCAGCGGCTCGGAAGCCTAAAACCCCGTCGCCCACCTTTGGTCAAGCGACGTTAATGGCGTGGCAATTTTCCCAGGCGACGCAGGGACGCGTCTCGTCATGCATGGCCGCGTGGCCGTCCGCGCCGGCGTTATTGCGTGCAACCACCTGCTGCCGCTGCTGTACATTAAGAGGCCACGCGGTTCGTCCCAATCTCTCACCGCTCCCAAAACTTCTCCTCGCCGCCCCCAGATCTTCTCCTCGTCGCTCGAAGCAATGTCGTCCTCGTCGTCCCGCAAGATCGCCGCGGCGAACGACTTCGGCCGCGGCAGTCTAACCGTGAAGGAGGCGTGGGCGCTGTACCGCGCGGGATATCCAGCCCCGCCGGATGATACGTCTCCGACGTATCGATAATTTCTTATGTTCCATGCCACATTATTGATGATATCTACATGTTTTATGCATACTTTATGTCATATTTATGCATTTTCCGGCACTAACCTATTAACGAGATGCCGAAGAGCCAGTTGTTGTTTTCTGCTGTTTTTTGTTTTAGAAATCCTAGTAAGGAAATATTCTCGGAATTGGACGAAATCAACGCCTAGGGGCCTATTTTACCACGAAGCTTCCAGAAGACCGAAGAGGAGACAAAGTGGGGCCACGAGGTGGCCAGACACCAGGGCGGCGTGGCCCAAGCCCTGGCCGCGCCGGCCTGTCGTCTGGGCCCCTCGTGTGGCCCCCTGACCTGCCATTCCGCCTACATATAGTCTTCGTCGCGAAACCCCCAGTACCGAGAGCCACGATACGGAAAACCTTCCAGAGACGCCGCCGCCGCCAATCCCATCTCGGGGGATTCAGGAGATCGCCTCCGGCACCCTGCCGGAGAGGGGATTCATCTCCCGGAGGACTCTACACCGCCATGGTCGCCTCCGGAGTGATGAGTGAGTAGTTTACCCCTGGACTATGGGTCCATAGCAGTAGCTAGATGGTTGTCTTCTCCTCATTATGCTTCATTGTCGGATCTTGTGAGCTGCCTAACATGATCAAGATCATCTATCTGTAATGCTATATGTTGTGTTTGTTGGGATCCGATGGATAGAGAATACTATGTTATGTTGATTATCAATCTATGTGTTGTTTATGATCTTGCATGCTCTCCGTTACTAGTAGATGCTTTGGCCAAGTTGATGCTTGTAACTCCAAGAGGGAGTATTTATGCTCGATAATGGGTTCATGTCTCCGTGAATCTGGGGGAGTGAGAGAAACCTCTAAGGTTATGGATGTGCTATTGCCACTAGGGATAAAACATTGATGCTATGTTCGAGGATGTAGTTATTGATTACATTACGCACCATACTTAATGCAATTGTCTGTTGTTTGCAACTTAATACTGGAAGGGGTTCGGATGATAACCTGAAGGTGGACTTTTTAGGCATAGATGCATGCTGGATAGCGGTCTATGTACTTTGTCGTAATGCCCAATTAAATCTCACAATACTCATCATATCATGTATGTGCATGGTCATGCCCTCTCTATTTGTCAATTGCCCAACTGTAATTTGTTCACCCAACATGCTATTTATCTTATGGGAGAGACACCACTAGTGAACTGTGGACCCCGGTCCATTCCTTTACATTGAATACAATCCACTGCAATACTTGTTCTACTGTTTTCTGCAAACAATCATCATCCACACTATACATCTAATCCTTTGTTACAGCAAGCCGGTGAGATTGACAACCTCACTATTTCGTTGGGGGCAAAGTACTTTGGTTGTGTTGTGCAGGTTCCACGTTGGCGCCGGAATCCCTGGTGTTGCGCCGCACTACATCTCGCCGCCATCAACCTTCAACGTGCTTCTTGGCTCCTACTGGTTCGATAAACCTTGGTTTCTTACTGAGGGAAAACTTGCCGCTGTACGCATCACACCTTCCTCTTGGGGTTCCCAACGGACGCGTGCTGTACGCGTATCACCGGACATGCGCCTGCCAAGCAGCGGCAATTGGAAAATGGCAATGAACGACATTTGTATCCCGCAGCCGACGCCGGGCACGGAGCGCTGGAAGGACGCCATCAGGGCCCGGCGGGCTGAACTCACCGCCCAGGAGCGGGCGGATCCAACCTGGGCGGCGAAGAACAACGACGACTGGTGGGCCACATACTTCAAGGCCAAGTACGACGTGGAGATGCGCAGCACCACCGGCCTCATCGGCGGGCCGAACAGCTGGAACAGGGACGGGCGCGCCCTGTTCTGGGGCTTTCCGGGGCACACCCTCAACAACGTCATCCGCGGCATCCGCAACGGTGCTCCAAGGTTGGATGCACCTCCCTCACCGCCACCATCTCCCGCTGCGAGTTGGCATTCGAGGAGGACCACATACTCCTCCTCCTCGAACTATTCTTCCTCAGGACCGGCCCGATCGACGCCGTCCTTGTCGTACCGCTCGGCGCCCTACACCATCCCCAATCGCGTGAAGGAGGAGCCGGCGACGCCCGTCAATCCGAGGCGCGGCGGCAGCGGTAGCGGCAGCAAGAGAGGCGCTGCAGCGCTCTCCTCATCCCGAAGCCGGAGGTGCAGGAGGAGCCGGAGGAAGCGTCGCAGGAGGCGCTGCTCGCGGAGTACGAGCGGCAGCACCGCCTCATCGCCAGCAGCGACGACCCCGAGGAATGCCTAGGGCTGCGAGCGGCGTTCTTGGCGTCGCTCAACGACAAGGACGCCTGGAGGGGCGACGTCGAGATGGCGATAGCCATGTACATCCGCGACTCCGGCAAGCCGCTCGTGGACCTCACCAACGACGGCGAGGCAGGGCCAAGCTGCCTGGTGAAGGACGAGCGCGTCAAGCAGGAGGTCATCACCGACGACATGTACAACTTCCATCAGTACTACAACACCTCCGGCCGTCGCAAGTACTACTAGATTAGGTTTAGTTTAAATTTAGTCGAATCTAGTTCGAATCTATGTAATATATGCCAAGTTTGGATGTATTTAATCAAATCTCGCACAAGTTTAAAATTTCCGAATTTTTTTTGGAGGACGCGATTGGGAAGCGACGTCCGCCAAACATGGCATGAACAAAACACGTCTCCCAAACGCTCGATCCGACGCGTTTTGGGGGACGGTTTGGGGGACACAACTGGAGATGCTCTAAGTGGTCAATTGCATGCATTTGGCCGTGGGGGAAAAACTTCACCTGTGCTATTCAGCAAGGTATCTGCCACTAGGATTACATTAACAAACGATCTAAGTAAAGCACAAACAGCTTGACAACGCTGCTGACAAGTGCATGCATTTCGCTCTGGAGAAACTTCACCTCTGCTCTTCAGCGAGGTGCCTGCATACAGTTTCCTACTTGGATTACATTAAGAAATGGTTTAACTAAGCATGAACAGCCAGACCACCATGACATGATGACAACACTGCTTACAATTGCAACTTCTGTCAGATAGGTCTGTATTTTTAAACGCGCACTTGTGTTACTGTGCACTGTTTCTATCCATCGTTGGAACGGGGCATGGTTATGGAACTACGAGAGTCAAATGAAGGTTGCTTGAGCCTTACTCGCACCATTGAAACAGTCAAATTAGTCAGCTCCCGTCTGGGACACTCGTGCTCTGACCATTTTTAACTCTTCTCTTGACTACCTGCCGCTCACTGAATTTCAGTTGGCCGCAGAGGTAGTCTCGAGGAGGCAGTGGTGAAAAGGCCACGCTAGCTGAAGATTCAGATTCGGATGATGTAGCGCCGCGCGCGGAACAGTAAAAAGGAATTTTAGTAACCACCACCCGAGGTTGAATTATTGTGCCCGTGCAGCGCAGGCTCGCGGTTGCGCAGTACTTCACTACTCTGCCTGACTCTGAACATTCTGGCGAACCATTGCGCTCTGGTTCGGGTCAGATATGCGTTGCACTCAACCAGCTCGTTACACAGGTCGGCGATGTGCAAATGCTACTGCTGTTTGACGTTCAGGGCGTGTCTACGTACGCCGTGACCTCACATTTCGCCACCGTCTCCGGTGACAACTGCTAACTGAATAACCAGTAGTCACGTCGGCACCCCCGTATGCATGACAGGCTCGTGGCGTACGGCGGCCATTGAACCAAGAAATGCTGATATGAACTGAAGCTGTGCGTGGTGCTTCGTCAGATCAGAGATGCGCACAGAATCCTGCCTAGAGGGCGGTAAGCCCAGCAGCAGAAATCCGATGGTGTTTGTGACGCCGATGGGATCTTGCCAGTTTGCAGCAGACCTGTTGGAACCATCAGCCGCAGACAGCTCATTTCCATACAAATGAAAAATTGATTCAGATGATGTCTCCGTTCGCGTTCTGGTGTCCCTATCTACCACCACGAGTAAGCGCATTGTTAAGAGACAGGTCTGTTGTGGTTTCACGTGATTAGGGAGTAGGTTTGGCGAATAATTTCCAGAAATGGTGGCGATTGTGCGATGCATCACTGCATCAGGCTTGTCAACTACCAAGAGTGGTTAGGATAAGCACCTTGACCAGGAGAGATTCATATCAACCAGTTGCTCTAAAATGATTCATTTCGACCATGATTCACCTGCTATTATATAAGGCAGTGCTTCTAGAGGCATTAGAATTTAGAAGTCAAATTAGCCTCTGGTTTAAGCTTATCATTTCTGCTGTTGCACACAACTTCCTCCCATTGTTGGAAGGTTTGGGAGTTGCTACCTGCTAGCTTAAACTCGACATCCTTGACTAACCAATAACCGGCTACTGCTCAGATTCTGTGAACTAGTTAGCAGATTGACCAGTTAGTGAGTGTTGCTTGCTTGTTCCCAAGTGTATGTCGCATCCTGCTCATGTCATCTTTGCGCCTACTGCAGTAAGATTCCTCAACCTATCTATCGGCCAAAGAGATTCAGAAATGACTGCTAGCAGCAACAACTGGCTTGAAGACGCCTAGAAGCACTCATCTCATCTCTGCTGGTGCCTTTGTGCAAGCCTGCTCCTTTTTTTAGCGTGTCCCTTCTGACCACGGCCTAATCATTGTGTTAATTAGCCCTCATGCATAATTGTGTAGCCCTGTCTTTAACAAGTCCCTCACACGATCGCGATCTGCGTTATTGTATTGCTGGCCGCCTAATGCAAGTTGGCAATGGCAGGGATGGTATAATGCAGAAGCTAGCTAGCTCCCCATGTGCAGCTAACTAGGGTTAGATGGATTGTTATATCGCCATGATCTTTAAGCAGCGATGCATTAGCCAGGTACACGTACATTGGCCATTGCTTCCTTCACCAAGTTCTTTGCTGTCGACTGCGGCATCAGATGAGGAGACCGCGACACTCTAGATTCACCGCGATGCTCCCGGATTTGGCAAGCCGCTATTTCTTTATCCGTCTAGATTCCCGCTGTTTTTGCCGAAAGGAAAAGATGGCGAAAAATACACTTGTTCTAGATTCCGTGGTGGATATGGTGTGCAGGGAAAGGCACGGCGAGTTTGGTCCGGCGTGGAAATGGTCCGGCGCTGTAGCGGCAGCGGGAGACAACCGCGGTACGGCGGGGCGAAGGCCCGAAACTTTGGATCTGCCGGAGTCTTGTGGTCCAGTCACGCGCGCCCCTCTCTCGGATCTGACCTGGGCAGGCAGTTTCGAGTTTCTGCCCATCATCTGTGCTCCGGGACCGGGCAGACGAGCAGCTCCCTGAGAGCATTTTCAGCCGCGTTCCTTAAAGCGTCCTCCAAACGACGCTTGATCGTATTTAGAGGACGTTTTTTTTATTCGTGCCGCGTTTGGAGGACGTCGCTTACCAGCCGTGTCTCCTTAACGCCGCCTCCAACCTTATTTTAACATTGAAATACTTTTTTTTTGCATTTTCATTTCAATAGAGAGAGGAACATTGCACAAACTAATACATAATTGGGAACATGGTTTTACACAAACTAAAACATAGTTTAGAATTTTCACAAACTAATACATAGTTAAACTATTGCAAAATTAGGAAACCTAACTAGTGTTGGTATTGCAGATTTCGTGTGTTCGCTGCCAAGAAAGAACACTCTCACGCACTCTTAGTCACCCAAACTGGAAAATCCAGCTGGTAATGATAGCCCTGTTGGTTCTTTCGAGGAAAAACATCCAGAAACCTCGTGCCTATTTTCGCTGCGAAGAAAGAATACTCAGCGTGTTCAATCATCCTCATTGTCGTCGTCGTGATAGTGCCAGCGGCAGGATGGGTCGTGAAACACCTTGACGCTCATATCCGCGTCGCCTAGGTAGGAGAATGTGAGCACGCAGCCGGCTTGAAGGTCGTGGTAGCGCGCGATTTTCTCCCAGCCGGTGTGGAGGTACATCTTGTCGCGCCTGTCGAAGAGCACGTCCACCAGCCACCGGCAACAGTCGCAGCCAGCTAATACGTCTCAACGTATCTATAATTTCTTATGTTCCATTCTAGTTTTATGACAATACTCACATGTTTTATACACACTTTACATCATTTATATGCATTTTCCGGCACTAACCTATTAACGAGATGCCGAAGCGCCAGTTCCTGTGTTGTGCTGTTTTTGCTTTCAGAAATCCTACACAGGAAATATTCTCGGAATTGGACGAAACGAACGCCCAGGGTCTTATTTTTCCACGGAGCTTCCAGAAGACCGAAGAGGATACGAAGTGGGGCCACGAGGCGCCCTAACCATAGGGCGGCGCGGCCAGCATGGGGCCCGCGCCGGCCTATGGTGTGGGGCCCCCGTGCCTCCTCCGACTCTGCCCTTCCGCCTACTTAAACTCTCCGTCGCGAAAACCCTATTACCGAGAGCCACGATACGGAAAAAGTTCCAGAGACGCCGCCGCCGCCAATCCCATCTCGGGGGATTCAGGAGATCGCCTCCGGCACCCTGCCGGAGAGGGGATCATCACCGGAGGGCTCTACATCACCATGCCCGCCTCCGGACTGATGCGTGAGTAGTTCATCCTTGGACTATGGGTCCATAGCAGTAGCTAGATGGTTGTCTTCTCCTCATTGTGCTATCATGTTAGATCTTGTGAGCTGCCTATCATGATCAAGATCATCTATTTGTAATGCTACATGTTGTGTTTGTTGGGATCCGATGAATATTGAATACTATGTCAAGTTGATTATCAATCTATCATATATGTGTTGTTTATGTTCTTGCATGCTCTCCGTTGCTAGTAGAGGCTCTGGCCAAGTTGATATTTGTGACTCCAAGAGGGAGTATTTATGCTCGATAGTGGGCTCATGCCTCCATTGAATCTGGGACAGTGACAGAAAGTTCTAAGGTTATGGATGTGCTGTTGCCACTAGGGATAAAACATCAATGCTTTGTCTAAAGATATTTGTGTTGATTACATTACACACCATACTTAATGCAATTGTCTGTTGTTTGCAACTTAATACTGGAAGGGGTGCGGATGCTAACCCGAAGGTGGACTTTTTAGGCATAGATGCATGCTGAATAGCGGTCTATGTACTTTGTCGTAATGCCCTGATTAAATCTCATAGTAGTCATCATAATATGTATGTGCATTTTTATGCCCTCTCTATTTGTCAATTGCCCAACTGTAATTTGTTCACCCAACATGCTATTTCTTATTGGAGAGACACCACTAGTGAACTGTGAACCCCGGTCCATTCTTTTACATCCGAAATACAATCAACTGCAATCTCTGTTCTCTGTTGTTTTCTACAAGCAAACATCATTCTCCACACCATACGTTTAATCCTTTGTTTTCAGCAAGCCGGTGAGATTGACAACCTCACTGTTAAGTTGGGGCAAAGTATTGTGATTGTGTTGTGCAGGTTCCACGTTGGCGCCAGAATCTCTGGTGTTGCGCCGCACTACACTCCTCCACCAACAACCTTCACGTGGCATTCATCTCCTACTGGTTCGATAACCTTGGTTTCTTACTGAGGGAAAACTTGCTGCTGTACGCATCACACCTTCCTCTTGGGGTTCCCAACGGACGTGTGCTTCACGCGTTATCACCAGCCTCCCGCAGATGCAGCGTTGTCGGCTCGTTGCCGGCGACGAACTCGGAGTACTTATCCGGTAGCCTCAGGATGCCGAGTGGGTCGCCGTTGAGGACGACGACGAACTCGAACAACACTTGGTGCTCTTTCTGCAGGTACAGCGATGAAGACTACAACGTCGCAGGCAACGACGACAGTGCAGCTCTACCGCGACCACGACCACGGCCGCGACCTCGGCCTCGGCCTCTGCCTCTACCAACCATGGCGTCGACTCTTGAGATGGTGGCGTCTAGGGTTGGGGAGAGAGGCGCTTGGGTTTGTGTGTGAGGGACGATGCGAGAGCATCCCTTTTAATAGGCCGGAGGGAGGCGGGGGAGCGGTGGCGCTTATTAACGCCGGCATGGAGAGCTAGGCGCGACGATAAGCTTCGTTGCGCCTCTGCGGAAACTGCATCGTCGCTGCGCGCTAATAACTTCCATCGCGAGGTAGACTAGGTTAAACTTGAATGTGCCGCTGACGCGTCGCTCCTGCCACTCCCCGCCTCGCATTTCGTTGTGTCCGGCGTGCCATATTGGGCCGCGCCGGACGGAAGGATACTTTAGGGCGCGGGGCTGGAAACAAAATTTTGTCCGGTGCACCCCAAATACCTTTGGGGGCCGCTTTGGGGGACGCGGCTAGAGATGCTCTGAATGTGATTGGTGGCTCCCGAGCCTATTTCATGCTCGTGTTGGCCCGAAAAATAGTTGTTTGATAGTCCACGTTGTACCAAAATACTGCACCGTACGAAGTTTAAGTAACTTAAAGATGAGAACCAACCTGTGATTGGATGGTTAGGAGGGCAGTGGCACCCCCAGACCACCAGATTTCAAATCCTAGATTTTACACTTTGGTGTCTCATAAAGGCGGAATATTCTTCAGTGGGAGACGACCTTCCCGTCGACAGCGAGGCGCCTGTGGTGACTTCGTCAATCTCAAAGCCCGCCGGATCAGTTCTTCAACGCAGTCTCTTGGAGGTGCTCATAGGGGTAGGGTGTGCGTGTGTGCGTTCATAGGGGCGAGTGTGTGCGCGTATGTATGAGCGTCTTTGATTGTACTTTATTTCGAAAAAAACTAACTTAAAGATGGCCCGATAGGCACGCTAGAGTCGGTGGCTCTTTTCGGGAAATGCCCTGATGAGCGCCACATGCCTGTAGGTGTGCACGCGTTGTGAAGTGCGGGAGATAGGACGTCTTAATTCCCCTGACCGCCCAAATGATACTCTCCCACAACTCTCTCACCACTGTTTCTCCATGGCTGCCGCGCCACGTCTTCCCCCTCCGCCCTGTTGCCATCTCCCTATCCAGCTGACGATGGGCCCTAGCGGCGAGGCCGACCTCGTGGCGGCTCTCAAGCAGCCGTCCCCGGTGTGTTCGAAACTACGCGCCACGAGGGCGGCGAGCTCGGCGGCGGGCTAAGGAACGATGGATCTGCACAGCGGATTCTACTCGGCGACGACCGCCGATTCATCGAGGGTGGTCGCCGACAAAATGCATGCCTTCGCCGGGCCAACCATCTTCGATTTGGCGGGGATTTATTCGCCCTGTCTGTCGGCCACACCGGGTGCATAGCTTGGTGGTGCCCATTAGATGTAATGATACAAATCTTGACGAGGTGTCTTGGCAGAGCGCTCTCGGTTTGGTAACTCAAGAGGGTGGACTTTCAACGACTCAAGGATAAAATGTCCAAAAGCTTGTCACCTTGGATGGAAAGAATATCAACGTGGCTGGCCGGGGAGCCCTTATCAAGTCCGTACTCACCTCGCAAGCGATCTTCCACCGCACTCCCCTAACCATACCACCGAGGTGCTTTGAAAGTATGAATAAAATTGAGCGCGCTTTCTTCTAGGAGGAAAACGCAAAATCAATTGGGAGATGGTTTGTAGGCCTAAATGACCTGGTGATTTGGGGACTTCTCCACCTCGAGAAATTTGCACGTGCCTTCCGCCTTCGATGGCCATGGTATGGATGGCGCGATCCCAACAAGATTTGGGTGGGTATGGGCAAACCCTTGTGTTGTGGCGGACATGGAGCTCTTCTATGTCATTACCAAAATCTCTCTTGGAAATGGGAACATTGCTCCTTTTTCGGACTCGCCTTGGCTTAATGGAAGAAACCCCAAAAATATCGCCCCACTCGTTTTTGAAACTTCCACTCGCAAGAAACGGAAAGTCAAACAAGCCATGCACAACAATGCTTGGATATCAAAGATCAAGATGGATTTGAACTTAACTATCCCGCATATCCAACAATACATCCAGTTATAGTCGGAGTTGAACGCCATCCAACTTAGAGAAGTTGTGGAGGACTCGATCGTTTGGACCCTCACCTCTAGTCGGGAATATTCTTCATCTTCGAACTACAACACACAATTCTTTGGGGCCACAAAGTCTTGTATGAGTAAGTTGGTAGGGAAGGGGCTTGGGCCCTCCCAAGATAAAATTCTTTGTGTGCCTAATAACCTAAAATAGGCTTTGGATGGCGGATCGTCTTGAGAAGATAGGTTGGACCAATTGCGGCATTTGCCCGCTTTGCAAGAAAACCCAAAAAACTGTAGCACACCTCTTCTCCCACTGTCGTGAGCATGGTGAAATATTGGCTTGGGCTCCATGCTATGCAGATTCATGAGTGGACCATTGACCTATCCATTGATGAGTGGTGGTCTTCCATGACTTATAAGGCTTCGTCAAATAGGAAGGCAATGATGTCTCTATCTATGTTCATTAGTTAGACAATTTGGAAGGGAACAAACATGAGGGCTTTTCAAAATAAGTCCGCTCCGCCGCCTATTCTTATTGAGATCAAAATAAGACCCTGTGCCCACCATGAGGGGCTTAGGGTTGACGGAATCTTGCAGACTGACATGAGACATCAGATACCAAATAAACGGGAGAGATATTTACCCAGGTTCGGGGCCCTCGATGAGGTAAAACCATTACTTCATGCTTGTCAGATCTTGATTATCAAATATATCAGGTTACAATGGGGTAGCCGATAGGCTGGTGGTGTCTCGTCGAGAGGCTAAGATTGTAGGGTTCTAGCTCTTGACTTGCGGTGAATATATGTGTTGAAGTTGTGTCTCGGCAGACCCTCTTCTGGCCTTTATATAGCAGGCCAGGTCTCAAGAATTCTCTCCGGACTCAACTAACTTACAAAGAGATCTATTCTAATCTTTCCTTGTATAGCGTCTTCTTGCCTTGTTCGTCAAGAATCCTTCTTCGGGTGAGTCTCCTTTACTGGAACTGACGTGTAGGCTCACCTTGGTCGTTGGGCAATCTTCATGGGCCCCTGTTTGGGCCAGAGGAGGTATTTTAATATTGGTTACCCGAAGGGTAATGCCCACATCAGTAGCCCCTGAGTGACTGGCTGAAGTAAAGCTTCTGAAATTAACTAAATTCTTTTAGTAAATTAAAATATAAAATTTGACGCGTTTAGTGTTCTAAGTTCAAACGTCTAGTAAATTAAAAAATCCTTTATGTATCCTTAACTCGTATAAATGGGGGTAAATGGGGGTTCTAATGTCTCATAGAAATTGTTTGTTATGTCAGAATCTGAAGAAACTAATTCTGTATGGAGAAACAAAAAATCTCTCATTTCCGACTCGAATAGATTTTGTTTTTGAATTTCAAATAAAGGTTCTTGTCTTTTGGGGAACGATGGACAAAATTTTGAAATCTGGTACCAACAGGTATAATCCCCCCAGAACTACGTTTTCTTTCAACCCTTTCAACTAATCAATGCGACCTCGTAGGGCAGCTTTGCTAAAACTCGAGCAGTTTCTTGAAAACTTGCTTCAGATATGAAACTTTGGTTATTCAGGGAAACCCTCATTATTCCCAATAAAATTGCCCGATAATAGATCGATTATTACTTCCTTAGTAGCTCAACATATGTACTCTTTATCGGCTTATGTATTTATAGCACACGACTTTACTACTCAAGCTGCTTTATATACTCATCACCAATATATTGCAGGGTTCATTATGACAGGGGATTTTGCTCATGGAGCTATATTTTTCATTAGGGATTACAATCCGGAACAGAATGAGGATAATGTATTGGCAAGAATGTTAGACCATAAAGAAGCTATCATATCTCATTTAAGTTGGGCTAGTCTCTTTATAGGATTCCATACCCTAGGCCTTTATGTTCATGCTTGCTTTTGGTACTCCAGAAAAGGAAATCTTTATCTTCGGGTTCGTTTTCCTTTGCCTTCAATAATTTTTATCGGGTGCGCGTTCAGCGCTCCCGATGGAAGTAGCCCCCGAGTCTAGGGACGGATGCTTGCAACCGTGCGTAGACTCAAGTCAAGCAACCCAACGCTGTAGATTCCTTCGGATGCTCCATAAATGAGGGGTCGATACTTTTGATGACATCATTAGTGACATGGCTTCTGCGGCGGCTCGAATGACAGGATGCTGCGTGGTCAGTTAGGAAATGACTGATCCTTGAGCGTTGACTGAGGCGCCTCCTCGATTTCCACGCGTAGTGCGGGTAATTGTCCTTTGGCGTGATGGTTACGGTGACACGTGGTGACCTAACACAGATCCTCCGGGCCAAATCCTTGGTACTCCCCCTTTTATAAAGGAAAACATAGATTTTACCCCATTCGTTCTCCCTTTCATTGCTTTCTTCTTCCTCTGTTCTTGCATCTTACAACTACTGCGCCGCCACCACCACCGCGCTTCAACCACCGTCATCTCTTAAACATACTCCAAGATGGTAAAGAAGAAGGGCTCCGCATCTGCCGCCTTTGTTGCTTCGAGCAGCACCGTCCACAAGGCAATCTCTGATGCAATGAAGAAGGCCGCGCCAGAGGCTTCCGCCGCAGCGACCAAGGATGCCCCCGGCGACTGCACCGCCTCAACAATATCAAAGCGCGACGAGAAGAAAGTGCGCAACCTTGGCCTGATCCCTGTTGAAGAAGGGAACGTCATCTTACCAGGTTCAGCCTTGCGTCCTAATCCTCCTGCCGGGTTTACCGCAATGTTCGTTGTGTTCTTGTACCATGGGTTGTCTTTGCCTGCACACGAGTTTCTTCGACGTCTTTTACTCTCGTACGGGATCCAACTCTGGCAGTTAACTCCAAATTCTATTCTCCACCTTGCGATTTTTATCATCCTTTGTGAGGCTTTTCTTGGCATTGATCCTCACTGGGGTTTATGGAAGAACATTTTCTATATTAAACGTTACAACTGTAGCAATGGATCCTTCGTCACTAGTGGGGTTGGCTTTGTTGTCCGAAAAGAGGTGAATTACTTCAACTTTTCAATGAGAGAATCAGTCCAGGGATGGAGGTTGAAGTGGTTCTATCTTAGAGATCCATCGAAAGCTGGCCGCAACACGTGCCTAGCGAAGTTTGTTGACGTCCTTGAAGCTGTACCAAAGAAATCC
Source organism: Lolium perenne (assembly GCF_019359855.2). NCBI lineage: Eukaryota > Viridiplantae > Streptophyta > Magnoliopsida > Poales > Poaceae > Lolium > Lolium perenne. Next base: position 273,079,900 of record NC_067245.2, read on the forward strand.
TGGAAGAACATACTGACATCCGAAGAAAAGTCAGTAGCCGACAAGTTGTTTGAGAGAGTACTGCAGATAAAGGTATCCAATGGTCAAATGATGATCGACACTGAAGTTGTTGCTGTGTTCCTGAAGCGTCGCATCCTGCCAGTTATGTCCAGAGCTCATCAAATGTGGCTGTATTCGGCTCCTAAGGATCTCGAGTCAATGTTGCGGAATTGTCTGAAAAGGAACTGCTAGATGAGGTAAGGCGTTTGACCCATTTCAGCCAGGAAGATTCGATTCCCCTGCTGGCCCTTCATGAGCCCTATGACCTTGATCACCAGCCATCTGAGGTAATCCTTTTAGTATGTTTCCTGCTCATGCTAACACTTGCATCCGATATATTTTCTTTTTCCTTATCAAGTCTTTACTTAATCTGGTAGATCCCACCAACTGCCGAATACTTTCCGATCGCATCCGAAGATGAAGAAGATCCTGAAGAAGGTGGTTCTACCGCCAATATAGAATCTTGTGCTGAAATACCTGAAGACAGTGAAGCTCTCAAAGGAGAGGATAATGATCCTGCCAACCCTGAAGCTTCTTCTGCAGATCATAGAATCCTTGATAACGAACTAACCGATACATCGGAGTCGAATCATGACAATGATGCTGATCGCTCTCCCTTTGTTCATGTAGCTTCGGAGAAAAACAGCGCCCAACTGCCAAAGAGGCCCTCCGGCGGTTTTGCCGATGAGGATGACTTTCTCGATTTGTAGGTTCCTTCTGCTTCTTCCCAAAGTTGATTTATATTTTGCTTTTTTTACTGAACGATCAGTATGCTTGTAGTGATGAGGGTTTTATAGAGTCTCCTTCGAAGAAGGCGAAGGCTACCCCCAGCAGGCCAACTCCCGCAGCATCCGAAGCTTCAGTTCCGCCAACAGTTGCTTCGGCTCCTTCTTCTCTCTCTAAGGGAAGACAAGTTCCTTTGGCAGCTGCTGCTTCCCCTTCTCCTCGCGGGGAACCCATAAGTATTTCAACCTTTTGCTTTTCTTGATAACTGTTTCCTCTCTTCCAACCCCCGTGTCTATATTCGACTGCTTTCAGTTGAATGTGGACTCGAAATGTTTTTCTGACGTAAACGCAATACTTCTTGGCTTGTATTTTTTCTCACAGGGCATCCAAACTGCCATAACAATCTTAAAGGACTTCGCCTCCCAATTCTCTTCACCCCAAGCCGATAATACTCGGCTCCAAGAGGATGTGCTATCAACGACTTCGAAGCTTGATCAAGCAGTGAAAATAGCTGCCACCGCCCGTCAGAATGCGGCCTCTTTGAAAAAAGAGCTTAATCAGTTGAAGAGGAAGCTACAGGAGGGGGAGAAGGAGAAGGCCAAAGCCCAAGCTCAACGGAAGGAGAGGGAGGATCTTCTGCACAAATCCTCCATGGCTCTGCTTGGTAATGTTATTGTTCTATCTTCGAATTCCTTAGTTTTATTGGCTTCTAACTTTTGCTCTTACTTTCTGTAGAAGCTGCTGATATCACAAGTAAGGAGTTCGGTTAGAGATAACCGATAGCACGCGGAGACGAGGGTTTATTCCTGTGTTCCCTTCCTTTGCAAGAAGGTACGTCACGTTTGGAGGGGTGGAGGTCCCACGAAGGATCCCCCACGCCATGAAGGCTCACCCTATTCTCCGGAGCCTATCCCACGAAGGAATAGCTCACTCACTTGTGGTAGACTTTGAGGTAGCCTGCAAACCTTCACAATCTTGTCAGGAGCAAATCCACAGCCCGGATGCTTCCGGACCACTCTTGCTCACCTAGGGTTTCCAAGGAACCCTAGAGAGCAAGCTTCTTGATGAATACAAGGGGAATGAGATTTGGCTTGGTAGAACGGTAGATCGGGTCCTCCTCTATCGTTTCCCCGGAGGGATTTGAGTTTGGGTGGAGGAGGAGAGAGATCTGAGGCTTTTGGTGTTTCTAACAATGGAGTATGAGAGAGAGAGAGAGAGAGCTCAAGAACAACTTGTAGTGTAGTGCCTACCCCTTCAGAGGTAGAAGAAGGGGTATATATAGTGTCACTTGAAATATGGCCGTTGATGACTTGCCACATCAACATTTTCCTCGAGGAACCTGGTCAACCGGGCCTGGGGCCGGGCCATCCGGCGCAGGGACCGGGCCAGCCGGTCCAAACCGGAGTGAGGGCCGGACCATGACCGGACGAGCTCTGGGACATACTGGACATCCCCCGGCTGGCACCAGCGTGGGGGCCGGTTGGCGCCGGGGCACCCGGCCCAGCACCCGCCCCGACCGGGCGTGTGACCGGACGGATCCGGTCCAGACCGGGCCAGGGACCGGGCTCAAGCTTCATGAGGCTCCGCTGCTTACTGGACATCGCCCGGTTGGCACCGGTCCTGGGGCCGGTCTGCGCTGGGCTGGCCGGTGCGAGCCGGCCGACCGCCTCCGGCGCCGATCTTTGGAGAGACCCTTGTTGATTTTTCACCGAAGTGGGGGGTCTCCCATTGCCTTCTTGTTCCATTGATACACCATTATACCTCTTTGACTAATACCTAGGAATCATCTTGTAGACATGTATTAGATCAAATACTCTAGCACGGTGTCATAGTTACCAAAATAATGGATAAGGGTAAAATACCCTTACAATCTCCCCCTTTTTGGTATACGATGACAAACCGAGCTAGAGTCACATATAGATATTATGATAAGCTTTAAACCTTGATTCCATATGAGATATTGAGACAGCTCCCCCATAATGTGTGCACTTGGAGAATTTGCGTTTGAATGCAAAGTGCACCATTTGTGGAATATGAGAAGCTCCCCCAATATCTTTAGGAAACAAGCATGGTATGGACATGTGAATATCAAGATATATAAGCATAGCACATAATCATCCTAACATAGAGATTAAGCATATAAGTACATGTCCATACACGAATTATTTAAAGTAGCAAATGGTTCTTGGAATGAAAAAGCAAGCAAATAAGCAAAAGCCAAATAAGAAGCAAATAAAATGTCAAGCATGGCTTGTGCAACCAAGGACCCCATGATCCTAGACTCTACTCTCTTCTCCCCCTTTGGCATCGTACCACCAAAAAGGCGAAGAAAATAGTAGGGATGCTAGCGCTCCCATCAATAGAACTCTGTCCCCGCGGTTGGAGAGCTGCCATCACCATCATCATCATCATCATCATCACCCTCTTCATCATCATCTTCATTGTACTGGTCCTCGTCTTCATCACCATTGTTTCCATATCCAGAAGTCTCAGGGTCATGAGCATATCGAGGAGGAAGACCACCGTGAGCGTACATGGAGAGATCAAAGTTCTGAAACATCTCATCATCAATAGGAGGCATCTCCCAAGTAGGTGCATGCACATGCTCCATCTCAGGTCCAGGAGGAGGAACAGGAGTGTTTCTGGCAGCCATGAAGTCATTTTGGCGCCTCCGAGTTTCCTGGTTCAAGGCAAGGCTTTGATGTGCAACATCATTGGTATTTTGCACATCTGCCACAAGCTGGTGAGGAACTACGAGGCACCACGCTTGGGACGCCTAGAGTAGCTGGAGCTAGCAGGGTCATGCTTTTCCTTGGACCGGCGCTCAGAAGGCATCATGACTGGGATTTCCGGTCTATCTCCTTGTGAAGGCATCTTGAAGGGTTCCATCTTGACCCTTTGATCTTTCTTATTGTAAGGTGCTGGCACAACCTTATTGATGAGCAGCTGAATGTACTGAGCATAATTTGGAGTCATCCTTTCGCGAACAGAGCGCCTCAGTTCACAGTAGAGGAGATCACAACCATCAATGGTCTTCTGGTTTTCAGGATGGCAGTAGTACATGAAGTTCAGATGGTATGCACGATATTCACTTGAATCTCCGGACTTGCTGATGAGAGTCTCACAGAATAGCTTGGCAAGTACAAGGTAGGATTAATACATGCCAGAGATAGTGGGAGGACCAGCTGTGGGTTTCGGAGGATAGCAGAAGGAGATGTCCCCATGAGTGACCTTGTTCTGAGAGTATATCTTGAAACCATGAGCACGGCCACCAGCAAACCCCATGGCTTCACAGAAATCAAGATAGTTGCAAGTAGATTTTGCTTGCCTGTCATCCAAGTCATAGTACGAGCTGGGTCATCATGGAAAAAGACAGTGCAGTGAAATTGCCTCACAAGGATTGGACAATAGCACCCATCATCAGGCGTCAAGCACATGAGATCAAATAGCCCCATCCTCTGCATGGTATCAACCACAAAGCGATACTTGGTGGCTTGATGCATTGTAAGAACATCCTTGTTGATGGCCCTGGGCATCACAATAGTACCATTCTTCATGCACTCTTGAGTGTTATAGTAATCATCCCACAACAGCTGCTTGGTGTTGGTCCAGAAAAATTTATCTCCATGGGTGTAAGTGGGTTTCTCGAATCGATAGGGGTTCTCCTCTCGAAGTCTTCTCCAGGCACCAACATGTACTGTCCCAACATTGTACGTTGGCAGTCTCTCAATAAGGTCATCATCGTGTGCTGCTTGTTTATCTTTCTTCCTTTTGGCAACTGACTTGCTTCTTCCCCCACTTGAGCTGCCTGGACCAGTAGTCGGAGGTGCTCTAGAAGGCACGCGACCGCTAGTACGGCATCCTGGAGGCCTCGTAGGCCTTCCTCTCTTGGCAACAGTGCCACGGTCATCACCACTCGAATCACCTGTGAATCAGCAAATAGAGCGAGGATAGCAATGGCGTAAGTGTACATATCATTAGGAAATAGGGAGGCCAAAGAGCATAGCATATATTCAAGTGTTTTGACGGAGTTGTGCGAAGAACTGGGCGACCCGGCGTACGGTCCGGTCCAACCGAACGAGAGACCGGGCGGGCCGGTTTCCCATCCGGTCGACCGGGCCACGCGCCGGACCAGCCGGTTGAGCAGCCGGTTGACCGGGCCTGGGGCCGGGTGATGTCGATTTGTTAGATTTGCCCAGAAATTCGACCACAAAATCATGCAAAAACTCATAAACTTGGACATATACTATAGCAGTAGAGTGGAATATGTGCATAGTGGTGTGAGACACTCTAATGGCATGAGGACTTACAAACCCTGACCCTAACCCTAACCCTAAATTTTTCTCAACTTTTCCTCAAGAATATGCAATGGGTGAGGAGGACTTAGAGATAGAGGGAAAGGGAGAGGAATTTACCCGAAGACATGGTCCTCCTTGCTCAATGAACAAAGAGAACACCTAGGGAGGGCTTGAGAGCCAAATCCTCAAGATCTCCAAATGTAGCAAGAGAGGGACCAAATCCCTTGGTGGAGATGATGCAATTGTCCCGATCTATGATTTGGTGAAGTTTGAGAGGATTCTAGTGGTGGGAAGGCCCTACGAAGAGGTGGGGATGATGGAGGCGGCGCCCATGGTGTTTATGGTGGAGGGGGGAAGTGAGGAAGAAGACCCCAAGGGGTAACCTCCTCCCCACTTATCAGACGCGCGACAAGCGCACAGCCCGGTTAACCGGGCCAGTGACCGGGTGGCCCGGCGCAGAGGCCGGTCCAACCGGGCCATAGACCGGCCAAGCTGTTTTGCCACGTTTTGTCTCGTTTTGCCTTGTTTTGCCCCTATTCTTTGTGTACTTGTGTGTGTATGTTCAGAAGATGACATGTACATATAGATAGATAGAAGTATGACGAGATGAGCATAGACATGGGGTAGGAAACACAAGGTTTTCTCGGCATACTCATTGGAGTGAAATCCAAACAAGATATAAATAGCAATAATGGGCATGATTCGAAGTATATCAAGAGTCATAAATCATTTTGAAATAGTTTTTGCAATAAGATCATTTAGCCTTGTATAGTCGAATCAATTTGCAATTGAGGCTTAATGAGGGGCGGGGGATTACTCCCCCTATGTGAAAGCGCAAATGTCATGAGACCTCGAAGAGACATGCTTGGGTCCATATAATGACATTGGGTCTATTTATGTTGCACACATAGGTATGCATCATACCAAGATATGGTAAGATGACTATCCCCATATGGGTTGTGCCTCTAAGCTAGATAGCTAGATAAATGCAAGAATATAGTGCAAGAAATTATTCAATCTAAGTTTTTAGGATCAAGAATACCAAGTTCTCCTCTCAAGTTTACAAACCGGGCTTCATCCAAAGGCTTAGTGAAAATGTCTGCCAATTGGTATGTTGTCCCCACATGAGTGAGAGCAATGTCCCCATTGGCAACATGGTCACGTAGGAAGTGATGGCGAATGTCAATGTGTTTGGTGCGACAATGTTGAACCGGGTTATTGGCGATCTTTATTGCACTTTCGTTGTCACATAGAAGAGGCACCGTACCAAGAGACATACCATAGTCTTTCAAGGTTTGCTTGATCCATAACAACTGAGTGCAACAAGATGCCGCGGATATACATTCGGCTTCGGCGGTGGATAAAGCGGTGGAGTTTTGTTTCTTGGATGACCAACTCTCCAATGACCGGCCAATAAATTGGCAAGCCCCGGAGGTAGACTTGCGGTCAACCTTATCACCAGCCCAATCAGAATCTGAATAGCCAATGAGTTCAAAGGTTGACCCCTTTGGATACCACAGCCCGAGAGTAGGAGTAAGAACAAGGTATCTTAGAATCCGTTTGACCGCCATCAAATGGCTCTCCTTAGGAGCAGATTGAAAACGAGCACACATCCCTACCCTTAGCATGATATCCGGCCTAGAGGCACAAAGGTAGAGCAAGGATCCTATCATGGAACGGAATACCTTTATATCCACATCCTTCTCACCATCACATGAGCCAAGTTGCCCCTTTACGGGCATGGGTGTCTTCATTGGGCTTGCATTGCTCATGTTGAACTTCTTGAGCATGTCCTTCACATACTTTTCTTGAGAGATGAAGGTGCCTTTTGCAAGTTGCCTCACTTGGAAGCCTAGGAAGAACTTCAACTCTCCCATCATGGACATCTCAAATTTCCTAGTCATCAATAGCTCAAAAGTTTTGTTATGATTGGGGTTAGTTCCACCAAATATAATATCATCAACATATATTTGACATATAAATAAGCCACCCCCTTTAACCCGTTTGGTGAAAAGGGTGGAATCGACCGTACCCATGCAAAACCCATCATGTAGTAAGAAATCCCTAAGGAACTCATACCAAGCACGTGGAGCTTGCTTGAGACCGTAGAGTGCCTTATGGAGTAAATACATGTGGTTGGGTCGGCGTGGGTCTTCGAAACCCGGGGGTTGAGCTACATATGCAGTTTCTTTTAGGGGACCATTCAAAAATGCACTTTTCACATCCATTTGATATAGTTTGAAATTGTGGAAAGATGCAAATGCAACCAAAAGACGAATAGCTTCAAGACGGGCTACCGGCGCAAAGGTATCATCAAAATCCATACCTTCTATTTGGGCAAACCCTTGCGCCACTAACCTTGCTTTATTTCTAATGACAATGCCATTCTCATCTTGTTTGTTCTTGAATACCCATTTGGTCCCAATAACATTGATGCGATGATCCTTGGGTCTCTCAACTAGAGACCATACTTCATTACGAGTGAAACACTCCAATTCTTCTTGCATGGCAATTACCCAATCCGGATCAACCAAGGCTTCATGTACCTTGAGTGGCTCAAAACTAGACACAAAAGCATGATGTTGACAATAAGTGATAAGTAATGCATGGTGTCTACGAGTTACCACTCCTTTTGAGATGCTACCAAGGACTTGATCTACTTTCATGTCACTTGCCCTTGTAGCAGCCTTGATCTTCCGAATGGTTCCTTCATGATCAATGAATTCATCTCTTGCTAATACTTGATCATGAGGGACAACTTGAGCTTGAACATGAGTTGAGGATGTTTCTTGATCATCAGCATGGTCTTGCTCAGTGGGTTGAGGGCTTTCTTCTTGTTCTTCGGAATGTGGCTCATCTTGAGTAGAGGATAAATCTTGAGTTGCACTTGACGGCTCAGCTTGAGTTGAGGTAGGCTCTACTTGGGCTAAACTTGATACTTCTATTCCATCATCTTGATCATCATTATGAACTTCTATGGGCCGGATGTTTCCAATGCCCATAAGCTTGATGGCACTAGATAGATCATCATCATTACCTGCAACACATGGAACAACTTGCTCCACTTGGGAGCCATTATCCTCCAAGAACACCACGTCACAAGATACTTCAATAGTCCCAGTGGACTTGTTGTAGTATCTATAGGTGTGGGAGTTCTCCGCATATCCAACAAATATGCCCCCTATGGTTCTAGTTTCAAATTTACCAAGCTTCCCTTTATTGTTCTTAACAAGACATTTGTATCCAAAGACACGAATGTACATGGCATTAGGCTTGTTACCTGTGAGAAGCTCGTATGGAGGGGGCGGAGGAAGAGCCGGTTAGAGTAGTGGACAGCTGTAGAGATGGCTTCTTCCCAAAAGTTGTGGGGTGAGTTGAATTCACTCAACTTGGTTCTTGCCATCTCAATGATAGTCCGGTTCTTCCTTTCAACAACACCATTTTGTTGAGGGGTGTACGGAGCTGAAAACTCATGCTTGATGCCCTCATCATCAACAAACTCTTGCATAGTGTAGTTCTTGAACTCGGTGCCATTGTCGGTCCTTATTGCTGTGATCTCAGATTCATACATCCGTTGAGCCTTCTTGGCAAAGGTGATGAACTCTCTATGGGTCTCATCCTTAGACTTGAGGAGAAAGACCCAAGAGTATCTTGAGTAATCATCGACAATGAAAAGTCCGTACTTGCTTCCACCAAGAGTATCATAATGTGATGGCCCAAAGAGATCCAAATGAAGGAGCTCCAAAGTCCTAGATGTGGTGACGATGCTCTTGATAGGATGTCTCTTCTTGAGTTGTTTTACGGCTACACATGCACTACATCCATGATCTTTCTCAAAAGAAATGCCGGTTAGTCCAACAATGTGCTTACCCTTTAGGAGTTGTTTAAGATTTCTCATGTTGACATGACCAAGGCGGCGATGCCACAACCAACCTTCGTCATGTTTGGCCTCCATTAGACATGTGGAGGGAGAGGGGCTCTCTTTCGAGAGGTCAACCACGTAAAGGTTGTTCTCCACATGTCCGACAAGGACCAACTTGAGATTGTCACTCCTAAAGACTTTCACACAATACTTAGTAAAATATAAATTATAACCGGCATCCGCGAGATGATATATAGAAAGCAAGTTATAGCCAAGGGATTCAACAAGCATGACCGTCTCAAGGCACAAGTCCTTAGAGATTGCCACCTTGCCGTACCCAAGTACCTTTCCCTTTGAGTTATCACCAAAGGTGATGCTTGACTTCTTGTTGATATCCTCAATGAATTGATCAAGCACACCTCTTCCTCCGGTCATATGATTGGTGCATCCACTATCAAACACCCATTTTGGACCACCGGAGAAATACCCCTACAAAATCAAGTAGAGGATTTAGGAACCCATCGATTAATGGGTTCCTTTGTAATGGCAACAATATCTTTTGGTACCCAAATTGAGTACCCTCTATAAGCATAGCCATTACGAGGGCCAACATAGTTAGCATAAAAATCACCATAGTAATCAACAAATAGTTCATAGTGATTGTTAGGTCCCGTGCGGTCACCACTAGTGGCTTTTCCAACATTAGTGACCTTCTTGTTCTTCTCTTGAGCGGGTTTCCCTTTCTTGTAGAAGTTCTTCTTGTAGAACTTGGGAGTATACCCAAGTCCATGCTTTTTATTGTTTGACCTTTGCTTACTCAAGAGGTCATCCAATCCCATCTTTCTTGGCGGTGGTGAACTTGGCAAGTTCCTTTTTCAACCTAGCATTTTCCTCAAAAATAGTTGCTTGCTCACAAGCCGATTCATTAGGATGATATTTGAGACCATATTTGGTCACCAAAGATTCAAGATACGTATTGGTCACAACATACAAAGATAGTTCCTCTTGTAAACGAACATGTTCCGCAACAAGCTTAGCATGCTCACTAGTAAAGGAGGTGGAGGAACTAGCAACATTTTTATCAATAACGGGATCATTCATTGATCCAAGAGCCTTCTTGTGGGTTTCTTGGCGTAGATCATGGTTCTCTCCAAGTTTCTTGAGCTCATCCTTAACAAGCTTGTTAGCTCTTTCAAGGTGGTCAAGATCCCTAGTGAGAGAAGCATGAGCAACTTCAAGATCCTCCTTTGAGGCATTGAGCTCTTGGGTCAATGATTGAGCCCTTTCAATATTTTCAAGGTCCTTAACTTTATCTAGTTCATAAGTTTCAATTTGTTGCTTAAGGCCTTGAGATATGCACCTTTCGGTTTTTAGCTCCTGTCTTACGATTGAATCTCCATTCCTTATCATTCAAATGATATTCTAATTTCTCAATGGACTCGTCCTTTTCTTTGAGGGAGTCCATCAAGAAATCAAACTTGACAAGAGCTTCACCACGAAGGGTGCATCTAACTTTGTAAAGTTCCTTAAGCACGGCTAATTCTTCTTGATTTTCAGGTTCATCATCAAGAACACTAGATAGAGAAGGTGGGGATTCCATTACCTTGGTTTCTCTTGTCATTAGACAAGAGCCAACGATCGTAGAGGAGGGAGAATCATTGGAGTAATCATCTTGAGTTGTTCTTGCCATGAAGGAAGAACCGACATCATTCTCCGTGGAGTAGTCCTTGGAGTAGTCATATGTGAAGAGTGACCCGGGCTTGGAGAAAGCCAAACCGGCCACTCCGGCCTCCTTCTCCTCATCTTCCTCTTCTTCATCGGAAATGTACTCGGCCCCAACAAAGGCTCTTCCTTTGTTCTTCTTGTATCGATCGTTGATAGGGTTTGACTTCAATCTTGGCTTGACCCCTTTTATAAACTTTGGCTTGTCTACCCTTTTTTCATAAGGGCACTCATTTGCAAAGTGACCATCTTCATCACAGTTGTAGCAGGTTCTCTTCTTCTTATTCTTATTCTTATTGAGGAGCATTCGAAACTTTGCCTTGTACTTCTTGGCAAAGAAAGCAAAGTCTGTAGCGATGTCACTAGTTGAAGTCATCTCTTCATCTTCTTCAATTTCATAGACTTCTTCTCTTTCATGGTCAGCCCTAGCCTTGAGGGCAAGGTTGTGTGAGGCTTCATCAACACGGTTCATTGCCATGAGCCTTTCTCCTGTCTTGGCCATGTTCTCATTGGCTGCCACGTAGGAGACTAGATCATCGGCGTTCAGATCAGCACTCTTGGTAATGATTTGCAAGTTGAGTGCAAGGTTGGTGTCTTTTTGCTTGACGGCAATCATGGCAATGACCTTGGACTTTATGAATGCTTAATTCATCTCAAAGTCGTCATTGTATTTCTCACATCCAAGTCCCTTGACCTTCACTCTAAGAGCACCAAGCCTTGCATAGGCATTGGCCACAGATTCTCCTTCTCTAATCATGAACATAGTGGCCTCTTGCTTTGCGGACTCATAGAGAGCTGATTGGATTAGATCGGTTCCCTCTTGGAGTACTACGATCCGATCCCACAACTTTTTAGCGGAGTCAATGTCATTGACTTGATCAAGGAGCTTGCGGTTGATGCCACTCCTAATCTTGTCACGTGTGGAGGCATTGAGTCGACAGTTGTAGAATTCGGTGGAGGCCAACCGAGCGGGATCTCGTGGCTTCCGGTATCCATCAACAATGATCTCCCATAACTCCACACTGCAGCTGCGAATATGAGATTCCATAGAAGATTTCCAAAAAGGAAAGTGAGTTCCATCAAAATGGGGAACATTCCCACTATGGTTTATATGAGGCATAGGTGAAGTGTTTTTCTGATAGTCATGGTTGACTTCATGGAAACTTTCCCGAGAGGCCGAAACCCCACTAGGAGTCCCACTAGTCAGGTTCTTAAGCATGGCAGTCATTTGTGCCATTTGGCTTTGTACTTCATCCTCCTTTTTTCTTTTTTTCTTGGCATCATATGCCAAGAATCCGGATTTCATTTCTCTAACCGAAAGGTTAGAGTCTTCATCCAGACCCTCGAATAGTTTATCCATCTCACTCTTAAGGCTGTGAAGCCCTTAATAAGAGTCCGGGCTCTGATACCAATTGAAAGTTCAGAGATGGTAAACCTAGAGGGGGGGGGGGGTGAATAGGTTTCTACAGATTTTAATTCTTTCTTTGAAATATTAGACTTTGCGGAATATAAAGGTGAGACTAATGCAAACTAGGTGAGACAACCTATATGAGGATACAAGTAACTCGATCACGAAGGCTCTCACAGGCAGTTATATCACAAGTAAGGAGTTCGGTTAAAGATAACTGATAGCACGCGGAGACGAGGGTTTATTCCCGTGTTCCCTTCCTTTGCAAGAAGGTATGTCACGTTTGGAGGGGTCGAGGTCCCACGAAGGATTCCCCACGCCACGAAGGCTCACCCTATTCTCCGGATCCTATCCCACGAAGGAATAGCTCACTCACTTGTGGTAGACTTTGAGGTAGCCTCCAAACCTTCACAATCTTGTCAGGAGCAAATCCACAGCCCGGATGCTTCCGGACCACCCTTGCCCACCTAGGGTTTCCAAGGAACACCAAAGAGCAAGCTTCTTGATGAATACAAGGGGGAATGAGATTTGGCTTGGTAGAACGGTAGATCGGGTCCTCCTCTATCGTTTCCCCGGAGGGATTTGAGTTTGGGTGGAGGAGGAGGGAGATCTGAGGCTTTTGGTGTTTCTAACAATGGGGTATGAGAGAGAGAGCTCAAGAACAGCTTGTAGTGTAGTGCCTACCCCTTCAGAGGTAGAAGAAGGGGTATATATAGTGTCACTTGAAATATGGCCGTTGATGACTTGCCACATCAGCATTTTCCTCGAGGAACCCGGTCAACCGGGCCGTCCGGCGCAGGGCCCGGTCAGACCGGGCCAGGGACCGGGCCAGCCGGTCCAAACCGGAGTGGGGGCCGGACCATGACCGGACGAGCTCTGGGACATACTGGACATCCCCCGGCTGGCACCAGCGTGGGGGCGGGTTGGCGCCGGGGCGCCCGACCCAGCACCCGGCCCGACCGGGCGTGTGACCAGACGGATCCGGTCCAGACCGGGCCAGGGACCGGGCTCAAGCTTGATGAGGCTCCGCTGCTTACTGGACATCGCCCGGTTGGCACCGGTCCTGGGGCCGGTCTGCGCTGGGCTGGCCGGTGCCAGAGCCGGTCTGACCGGGCCTCTGGCCGGCCAGTGCTGGAGAGACCATTGTTGATTTTTCATCGAAGTGGGGGGGTCTCCCATTGCCTTCTTGTTCCATTGATACACCATTATACCTCTTTGACTAATACCTGGGAATCATCTTGTAGACATGTATTAGACCAAATACTCTAGCACGATGTCATAGTTACCAAAATAATGGATAAGGGTAAAATACCCTTACACCTTTCTTTCCAGCTTCTGATGGGGCACGGCTTCAAAGCCGAGATGGAGCTGCTGACAAAGGAGCTACCGAAGGATCAAGATGGGCTGGCTATCGACCTTAGCCCTTTCAAGGCATCAACGTGCAAATGCACGCTGCAGCTTCTTGAACTGGTGTCAGCTAACAAACCAGCTGCCGGAGGATCTGCCCCAAGCTTGTCGACGCAGACTCAACCTCCTTGAATTTTTCTTTACTGAATTGTAATTTGTCGTTTGCTTCGAACAATGCCTTTTCTAAGGCCTTCATTTGTAATGAATTCAAAGTAGAGTTGGCAATGTTGTTAGTTCTTCCTTTTCAATCGCGATGTTCCTGCTTCTAAATGCGTGCTCCGGATGGGAGTGAAATCTATTGATATTGTGTATATTTCTTGACATACTCGATGGTGTACCTTTTTGCAGGTGACTCCTGTGCCCTCCTTTGTTGAAGGTTCTTTGGCTGATGACTCTAAAAGTGACCGACTTCAACGTATGAAGACCTGAATTTCTCAGATGGAGAGAGATATGCGAGGTATCCATGCCATGGCAGCTATTATAAATAGAAAGGGCGAACTGGCCGTCAAAGCAGAGCGATACGCTCTAGGCGAGCTGCAGAAAGCTACAGAAAGCTTAAACTGCAAGTGCTTGATACTCCTTAGATTCCTTCGAGTGATTTGATAATTATCCTTTTGCTTCTGGTCTCTGCGTTATTGCCTTTTGTCAGTCATAGCTCTGGATCTATCTGAAGAAAACAAGCGAGTGCATGAACGCGTAGATGCTTTGACCAATCTTTCGCAATTCTAAGAAGTTTTCTGGACAAACAAGTCGAAAGCTGTTATTGTTGCAAAGTTTCCGGATCGGGTACACCAAGTACACCGATTTTTTGATAAGTGCTACACTGGTCTGAGGATGATATGGAAAACCATGTTCCCCCTCAACTCAGTTCCTCCAACATTGCTGACTTTGATGTCGAAGTTCTGTAATGCTGAGAAGGTCCGCAAGCTGGTTCGTAGTCAACTTCTGGAGGGAGCCGGATCAGCTTTTGCTTTTGTGCTGTCCCAACATCCTTCATTAGATTTGGAAGCAATCGCACAAGCTAATGGCAACATAGGCCAATACTTTCTTGCTGTTAAAACCCCTGCCTCCATTGTAGTTGATAGGTTGGTAAACAACACGGAGGTAGAAAGTAGAGCAGAAAATCCGCATGAATAATTTTGATGACATTGTAATTCTGTTGTAATTATAACTTATGCTTCTAACAATTTCCTGCACCCGAATACTTGGATGCATTGGGTACAAGTTTATTCACGTGCATGATGTAACTTGCTTACCCAATTTTTAAAGAACTTTTGTAAGGATGAATGATTTGCTAGAGACGGCATGTTTGCCACTTTTGACAAAGTATCGATACCTTACAAGATTTTCTCCAGATGCCGATGGCATTTTTCTGATGTATTCATTGACTAAGCTGCAAATCTTGATGCACTAGTCCTTTTTGGGCATCGGTATTGTGATGCTTTTTATGAAAGGTATCAGTGGCAAAAAAAATGAGTGATCAGCTCATGTTGCGGTTTCAATGAACCCGTAGTAATCACAACTTTGCTACAACCGATGATGTATGTTTTCTGGCGGCAACCCCCGAGTAAATCGAGGAAACTATGCTCACTATTAACTCTGTTGCTCTTAGTACCTCCTTGTTCGATGTACCGGCATGGGCCTTCCATAAGTTATATTATCCTTGCCATTAGCAGCGCTCGCATGTTCCCTGAGGCTGTGGCGAAGGATAATGTGTATTGTTATTTTATAAGGCCCATGAACTATCATCTATTGCAGCACTCACATTTCCCCTGAGGCTTAGGTGATAACTTTTGGGCATAATTAGCACAGGCGACCCCCGATCTTTTTTATCGGGTTTGCTTACTGTACTTCATATTTCAAAGTCGATGCTCGCGGTATTATGCGAAAAAATCTTGAAAAAATTGTTCAGGTGTCCCGAATCAATCAAATGCTTGTGTAAGTGAAACTTGAACCTTTATTAATAAGTCTATGACGATAAGATAAGCTAATATTGCTATGGCTTAAGAAAGCTTTATTGAAAATTAAACTCCATGAAGACAAAGATGTATGCCACCGCTCATCTTCTGAAGTAAGTGGAGGGTCCTTCTTCTATTGATCCACGCCTGAGGTGCCGATGATTTCCGGGATGGTGCCGATAGTTTCTGTAGAAGAGTTGGCGATTACTGCCAAAGAGTTAGCGCCTTCGACTGAGGCTTTATCATCTGCTGCCGAAGTTTTGACAGTTGGTACTTGAAAGGACATGGATGTCGCCTAGAGGGGGGGGGGGGTGAATAGGCGGTTTAAAACTTTTACGAGATGGGCTTAACAAATGCGGAATAAAACTAGCGTTTACTTTGTCAAGCCCAAAGCCTATATACTATGGTTCACCTATGTGCACCAACAACTTATTCTAAGCAAAGGTTCACCTATGTGCATCAACAACTTAAGCTAAGCAATACAAGCAGGTATGTGATAGCAAGATATATATAACTTCAAGCACAATGGCTATCACAAGGTAAATTACATAAGTAAAGAGCTCGGGTATAGAGATAACCGAGGCACGCGGGAGACGATGATTTATCCCGGAGTTCACACTCTTGCGAGTGCTAATCTCCGGTGGAGAGGTGCGGTTGCTTAGTGCTCCCGAACGCCACAAGAGGCTCACCTTGAGGTGTGGTTGCTCGATGCACACCAACGCCACAAAGGCCTCACCCCAAGATGCGGTACTCACACCACACACCGAACGCCACGAAGGCGCCTCACCTAAATCTCCGGTGACCCTCGCCACAAAGGCCTAGGTCACGGTTCCACTAAGGGATTTCCTTCGAGGCGGAAACTGGGCCTTACACAAAGATTGGGGCACACATCCACAACTTAATTGGAGGCTCCCAACAAATCGCCACAAAGGCGTAGAATCCGTCTAGGGTTCCAAGAACCCAAGAGTAACAACCTTCTTGCTTTCACCACCATGAATCACCGTGGAGAACTCAAACCGATGCACCAAATGCAATGGCAAGAACACCACAAAGATGCTCAAGTCCTTCTCTCTCAAATTGCAACAAAGCTACAAAAGCTATTGGGGGAATAAGAGAGGAAGAACAAAGGAATTCACAAAGAACACCAAGATCTAGATCTAGAGAGTTCCACTCACAAAGAGATGGATTTGATTGGTAGAAGTGTAGATCTAGATCTCCTCTCTCTTTTCCCTCAAATGGGGGCAAGAATCATGGAGGGATTGAGAGATAGTGCAAGCTTCTCTAGTTCAACAATGGAGGAGAGAGAGAGTGAGAGAAGCCACAGCCCAAGGAGGAAGAAGGGGGTATTTATACCCCCCAAGAAACTCGAGCCGTTGGGCAAAACTAGGGCCGGATAATCCGGCCTAAGTAAGGGCCGGATAATCCGCCCCCCCCCCCCCGGATAATCCGGCCACAGGGACAAAACCTGGTTAAAATCCGGCCAAAAGTCCGGCCTCACATCAGACTTGGTTTTCTTCAGGTCCTTAGCCATTTTTCGAGGGGCCGGATATTTCCGAAATGTCCGGCCCGGATAATCCGGCCCTGGGACAAAACCGGGACAATATCCGGGCAAATGTCCGGCCCCTATACTGAGCAGCAATTCCTCAGGTCCTTAGCCGATTTCGAGGGGGCCGGATATTTCCGAAATATCCGGCCCGGATAATCCGGCCCGGATATTTCCGAAATATCCGGCCTAAGCAAACTGCAGAAACACCAAAACTAAAACGGGCATAACTTTTGCATCCGGACTCCGATTTCGATGATCTTGGGCTCGTTGAAATCACAACAACGAGCTCTACAACAATATGCATAGAAACATCATAGTCCAGCAAAGGAGGATAGAAACAAATGATGAAAGGTTTGACCTATCTCAAAAAGACATACCGGTAAAACCTCCAATCTTGAAAATGCAACAAGTTGCCCATGGAAAAACCATTCTCAATGAACTAGAGATTGTCATGAGAATAAGCACAAGCTCTAAATCATCACATGGATAAGATTCAAATAACAACCAAGAAAGATGATGAACCAAACTCGAAAACGCAACAAGTGATCTATGCGAAATCCGTTTTCGATGAACTAGAGCTTGTCATGAGAATAAGCACAAGCTCTAAAACATCACATGGATAAGGTCCAAATAACAACCAAGAAAGATGATGCAAGGATGCAAAGGTTTGAAATCTCTCCGAACGATACGATCGAGTTACTCACTCGAGAGCCCTCTTGATAGTACGGCAACTAAACTATAAACCGGTCTCCAACTACACTATGAGACCGGTGAGAAAGAAACCCTATCAAGAGCAAACCTTATACTTGCGCATTCCACTTGAGCTCGATGACAACGATCTTGACCTCAACAAGATGGAACGCCTTTCTTGCTTGTGCTTGCTTGATGAAGTCTTATGGATTGCTCCCCCATAATCCACCATGGGAGAGCTTCTTCTTTGGCGCATCTTCACATAACCACGACCACCATGTGGATGTGGATTGCTCCCCCATAATCCACCATGGGAGAGCTTCTTCTTCGGCGCATCTTCACATATCCATGATCACCATATGGATGGCAAGACTCAAGCAAAGGATCTCTTCGAGATGGCTCACCTTGAACTTGCACTTCATTCTTCATTCTTCATCATATTGATGTCTTGAAGTAACTTGAGGGCTCACTTCATCTTCATCTTCAAGACATACTTGACACTTGATATCCTTCATCAATTTCTTCTTATTGCAACCTTGAAGCCAACAAATGGTTCAAGAATTGCCTATGGACAACTCCTACAAATATAACTCAATGCAAACATTAGTCCATAGGGATTGTCATTAATTACCAAAACCACACATGGGGGCTCCATGCACTTTCAGTACTGCCGCTACAGGATCGTCCGATTGTTTCTTCGTCTTCTTGCCGCTGTCGTCCTCCTTAAGCTTAAAGTCTTTGCCTTGAAGAGCCAACTGCTTGGAAGGGAAGTCGATAGTTTTAACTTCTTGTTTTATCCCAAACTTAGCAGCAATCTTCTGGAACTCTCGGTCACAGTTATCTGAATGAGAGAAACTTCCATGAACCGTAATGTTGGTCCCATTGTTGACTGGCATCTTAAGCTTTAGGTACGCATAATACGGTACAACCATAAACTTAGCATCATCTTCCGGAAGACGAGGAATTCGTGGCCTATATCTTCCTGAACCTTGGTTGTTGCGGGACGCGCTTCCATGCGACGCCCTTCGTCGCTCGCTTGATTGATCAGCTGCATGCCGACGTCGATCGAGGTCGGCTTTCTCATTTGCTAACCGAACCCGATTCCTTTCCAAGATAGTATGATACGCATTGAGGGTCCCTGCCGAAACTCCAGAGGGACCCGAGTGTTATTGGCTACAGCAGTGCGCGCAATCTCTCACTCTTCCTCGGTGATGGTGTAAGCACTATCATCGTTGCTGCTGCTATTCTCAACGTTGCGGCGTCCACCACGATTAACACGTGGGGTATGTTCACCTTCAGAAGGTCCTTCTCCGTTGACTGAATTAAGGATAGCATAAATTTGGTGATGCGCCACCTTCCAAGTGGATGTCCTGGTGTTGCTGTCGATGCTTTCTTCATCGGAGGAGTACTTGGCGCTGCAGACGAGCGGCGTATCATCCGAACCTAGCCCGTGCCCGATGTCGCAGTTGAGGCAATAGTACGACGTTAGATCGGATGATGCTGAATCGTCGGACCCAACGGACATAGATGATGTCGAATGGCGCGGAGACAATGATGGCAAAGACGTTGGTGTTGATGCCGATAACATAGCCGATAGATCGACCGAGATCAGAGTCGATGCGATCGATCCTGCAGCCGATGAAGCCATAGTCCTTGACGTGCTAGGGGCGAACGGATTGGGCAGTCGAAGAATGCCCTCAGCATCGACGCAGTAATGGACGCTCACGAATGTAATATCCAACCCTCCGCGTAGGCCTGAGAAGATCAAAAGAGACGAGTCATCGTGCGGAGTAAACTCGAAGGACCCGAAACGAATCGAGTTCCCCAAGCTTGGCGATGAAGGAGCCGACGATGGTGTCGGCGATGCTGGTGGAGTTGTGGTCGACATGATCGAAGCAGCCGATGACGCGCCTTGTCCTGCCAGGGTTCCCACAGACGGCGCCAATTAGTGAGGGTGCTCCTCGGCAATGCCCACCATGAAGGGCTTAGGGTTGAAAAAATCCTGCAGGCTGACACGAGACATCGGATACCAAACAAACGGGGAAAGAGATTTACCCAGGTTCGGGGCCCTCGATGAGGTAAAACCCTTACTTCTTGCTTGTCTGATTTTGATTATCGAATATATCGGATTACAATGGGGTAGCCGATAGGTTGTGGTGTTGTCTTGTTGAGAGGCTAAGATTCTAGGGTTCTAGCTCTTGACTTGCGGTGAATCTATGTGTTGAAGTTGTGTCACGACAGACCCTCTCCTGGCCTTTTTATAGCAGGCCAGGTCTCAAGAGTTCTGTCCGGACTCGACTAAGTTACAAAGAGATCTATTCTAATCTTTCCTTGTATAGCGTCTTCTTGCCTTGTTCGTCAAGAATCCTTCTTCGGGTGAGTCTCCTTTACTGGAACCGACGTATAGGCCCACCTTGGTCGTTGGGCAATCTTCATGGCCCCCTGGGTGGGCAGAAGGAGGTAGTCTAATGTTGGTTACCCGAAGGGTAATGCCCACATCAGTGAGGCTAGCCTTTGCATCACCGCGGGCGACAAAAAACCTGAGTCATGCAATGCCGAGAGAGTAGTATCTTTTGGTGTAACTTGAATACTGTATTTTTTCATGTCATGACACTTCTTCTTATTTACTATGATGAACCAAATGTTTTTCCTCCCTTTCTGCAAGAAATCTCCTCCCGTTGAATGTGTGGAAGCTTGATGCAACTGTCAAATACATGTGCTCCATCCCGAGTCCGGCTGCAAGGCGTTGCCCATTCGCTTGGTGTCACTGCTTTGCCACGGCTGGTTTGTGATGGCCGGCGGCGTCGGGGCCCGACCTGAATAATGGTGGTGGTCCTAGGGTCTCTCTTGTGCAAAGATGAAGATCTGCATGAGGCTTGTCCGTCTAAATCTAGCCGGAGTGATGACTTCCGGAAAGTTCCGCCGGTGGATGGAATAGAGCATCTTTTGCCTGGAGTTTGCTAGATCGGGTGGTATTCAGTCGCGTGCACCCATGCTTTTATTCTGACCGTTTGGTTCTAGAGGTAGCGGCACGAAGCTCTGTTCTGTGTTGACATCAAGTGACATTTTGATCCATGGTGAAGTCAGGAGAAGGGAATATCATGAAGGCCGGATTGGAGGACTAGATAAGGGAGGTTCAAGTCTCCGTGATGTTGACGGACTTGCTTGGTGTTCCGGTCTCCGCAGCAGTGGTATGAAAGTGGGGGCGGCAGCACAGGTGAAGTTCAGAGTCCTACCTTTCAGGGTGAAAACCCAAGGTCTGCCCTTAGGTGGTTGTGCCTGACAATAACCTTGTTGGAGTCATTGTTTTGAGAGCGGGGACTATCTTCAGGGTGAAAATCTAAGATCTTTGATCGGACGACGATGGTGTTGGTGCACCGTTCCTTTCTTGGAGGCTTCGCTTTTGGAGAGTTTGTATTTCAGGTGTTATCTTGGTGGTGGATGTATTGCTGTTGCTAGGCTTGTGATGTTGTAGCGGGACTTTTGTTTCTTAGTTTTCTTTCTATTTTTTTTAGTTGTGTGCATCTGTACTGCAATTACGATGTTTCGTTGTTGTAGAGGCTAGGTGTAATTGATATCTCTTGATATTAATATATTCCCTTTATCAAAAAATATACGAGAAAATTCGTTCATTTGTTCAAAAATCAGTGTCCAGTTCTTCACATCTGTCAATCATATTCTTGTCCAAAATTCAGATATTTTTAACTTGTGCCTCTGGTTAAGCTGTTTGGTACTACGAACCTTGTGCAGCTGCTCAAAATGTTATCACTGTCTCTGTAATGGTACCTTAAGGTGGTTGATCCTTTGATTGATTCCCCATGTTACATGTACGTCCCATGAATATACTGGTTCTGAATCTGCTGAGGCTGGACCTGCCGAATGTGCACCCAGATATTTCCTCGTGTCTGCCTGCTCCCAAAATGCTTGATTCTCTTCTGCTATGCTCTGTGTTCTGTCTGTGAATATTTGCAGTTAGGTATTAAAAATCTTCCGGCGACTTTGGAACTTGGAAATTTCGATTGGATATATACTCTTTTGGCTAGAGGTCGTCTTGAAAGGGTTCTTCTGTTGCATGTGACTTCTGCAGATTCAACGCATACACTTCACTTTGTTAATGACATAGATTAAGAAAAATGCTCCACTTAGTTCGAGACAAGGCCACTGATTAGTGCTTATTGCCTCTAATCAATGTGATTAGCTGAGCCTAATAATGTCAAACATTATGTTACTCGGTCTGGACGATTGACATTTGCCGAGGCAACGCAAGTTGCAGCAATGTCCATCGCCGTACTATTACTTTTGTGCTGCTGGTCCCGGTAATTAGATGCTGAGAGATCTATCTAGGTCACAGCCTGGCCACCATGACAACACTGCTCACAAGTGCGGCTTCTGTCAGCTAGGCCTGTAATTTTAAACACGCACTTGTGTTGCTGTGCACTGTTTCTATCTATCGTTAGATCAGGGCATCGTTAAAGAAAATACCATTGAAACAGTCAAATTACTAATCTCCCGTCTGGGTCACTCATGCTACCATTTTTAACTGCCTGCCGCACACTGATAGTCAGTTCGTCCCGGGCGTCGTCTCATGGAGGCCACTCAGAAGTCAGAACACGTTGAGTAAACTAGCTGATGTCCTGTCTGAATCTGAACATTCTGGCGAATCATTGCGCTCTGGTTCCGGTCATAGGCTCATAGCACCCAGCTAGCTCGTTACGCAGGTCGGCAATGTGCAGATGCTACTGCTGTTCCTGTTCGACATGTTTCTCCAGCAATATTTTAGCGCATCTGTCCGCCGTCCATGGCGCGTATAGGTACGCCGTGACCTCACATCTCGCCATCGTCTCCGGTAATTGAATGACCAGTGACCATCAACTCGGCACTGCCGTGTGCATGACAAAGCTGGTATCTCACGCATAGTTTGCCAGTGAAACATGCTCCTGTGGTGTGGATGGGTATGAAGTATGAACTGAAGCTTTGCTTGTGGGTGCTTCGTCAGATCAGGGATGCTCGTACGCTGTGCACGGAATCCTGCGTCAGAGGACGTAGTGATATATGGAAATGTCTTGTGCAGTTGTGCTGTAGTATCAGTGGGGAGACATGCTGGTACAGGAACCACCGCTGGCAAAGGATAATATGATGCCATCTTGCCCCTTGGGGGCTTGGGGCTTTGCCCTTTCCTACCCAGCACCCAGCAGAAGGAATCCGTTCGTGTGTGCGACGCGACGCCGATGGGATCTTGCCGTTTGCAGGAATCAATTTGAACCATCGACTTCAAACAGCTCATTTCCATGCAAATGCAAATTGATTCAGATGATGCCTCCGTTTGCCTTCCGGTGTCACTCTCTACTACCCCGAGTAAGCGCATTGTTAAGAGACAAGTATGTCGTGGTTTCACGTGGTTAGGACTTAGGAGTAGGTTCGGCGAATAATTTCCAGAAATGGTGGCGACTGTGTGTCAACTACCAGGGTGGTTAGCACAATTAGCAGCTACCGTGTTAGATTAGCTTGAGATTCAGAGCGGAGAAAACAAATAGCATGTTTGTTGGAACCGAGATGTGTAGGCTCGACTGAAGGAGCAAGCATCTTGACCAGGGAGATATTCATATCAATCAACCAGTGGCTCTAAAAAGATTCATTTCAACCATGAGTCACCTGCTACTATAAGGCAGTGCTTCCACAGTCATTGTAGGAGTCAAATTAGCCGCTGACTTGAGCAAATCATTTGTGCTTTTGCACACAACGTCCTCCTATTATTGGAAGGTTTGGAAGTTGGAACTGAGGTCAATATAGGGTAGCTCTTTTCGAGAACATCAATGGAGGGTAGCTGCTAGCTTAAGTCCGACATCCTTGACTAACCAAGAACCGTCGGGCGTCGGCAGTCACTCTCGAGTAAACGTTACTTCGGGTCCTGCTCAGATTCTGTGAACAAGTTGTTTATGCTGCATCCTGCTCATGTCATCCTTTTGCCTACTGGCTACCACAGTAGAATTCCTCAACCTGTCATTCAGAGCGACAAGGTTACGCAGTTTTCAGAAAGTTCATGCATGATGACTGATGAGAAAGACTATCAGATTCAGAAATGACAAATAACAACAACTACAGACAAGTCTACTAGTCTAGAACTACTCTTTGTCCAGAATATATAAAGTCTAGAAGTACTCATCTCATCTTTGCTGGTGACTTTGTGCAGCCATGTTCCTTCTTGTTTTCTTTTAGCATGTCCCTTCTGGCCACGGCCTAATCATTCGCTAATTAGCCCTCATGCATAATTGTGTAGGCCTGTCGTTAACAAGTCCCTCACACGACCGCGATCTGCGTTATTGTATTGCTCGTCGCTTTCGAGGCTCAACGCGCGGCCTCTACGCACCCCCTGACCTCACTCGCTCGCATGCAACTTACAAATGATCGAGATCCATTCAGAGGTGGTATGATACAGAAGCTAGCTCCACATGCGCAACCATAGTTAGATGCATTGTTAGAGCATCTCTAGCAGTCTCCTTAAAACACGCATAAGGGCAATAGAATAATTGTTTTAAGATGTGCAAAATGGTGAACACAAGCCTTAACCAACACTGAAATTTTTAAAAAGTTGTATTCGCGACAAAATTATGAGATGAACTGCAAAAATTAGATCATAGAACATAGCAATATCATACAAATTCATGTGGTTGTAGTGCATACATACATCAAAATTAACCGTAAACCTAACCACAGCTAAACCCTAACCCTGGCCATAATTTGGGCCCGGGATACCTCATCAGGGTTGCGGGTGCAGCGGCGATGGTGGCGGTGAGCTCGAGGAAGCCCCACAGCTCGAAGAACTTGCGATGGGCTTCCTTGTGTGCAAACTTCTTGCGGGTAGCATCCTCATCGCTCGTCGCGATGTTGATATACATCGCCTCCTCGTATTTGCCGCAACGGCGCCCCCCCTCGGTATTTGAAGTTCAACATAGTGGTTATCCAACCAGGGTTTGCTCATCACCTCAGTGACAAGCGAGCATCGACAAATCCGGCGCATCCACCACTCCTCATCCAAGTCGCAGTCGAGGTAGTCCCCAGGCGGGACGACCACCGCATCATCGTCCTCCTTCACGCCCTCCGCCTTTTGAACCGACGGTAGCAGCGGTGCGGGAGATCACCTCACGGCGGGGCGCACGAGCTCTCCGTGAACGTGAGCGAGCGAACCCCCTCCCTTCCCGCCGTGTTCGACTGCACCTCACGCGTGGCCTCCTGGACAGGGGTGGGGAAGGGTGCTGCTGCGGTGAACAGTTGACCAGACACTTCTGGATGCGGCACACGCGGATCTACGAGCGAAGGTGCGTGATTTTGCCGGAGCCACGACGAATCCACAGCTAGAGGCAGCGATACGGATGTCTGCGTGGGCGGCAGGGGCGTAGCTTATTGTAAGGTAGGGGGCCACGCCCCCCTCCCCCCTCGAGCTTTTTAGCAAACTGTGAAGGAATCCTGTTTGGGAGCAGCTTGGAAGGTTTTTTTTGTAGACTTTGCCCCCCCCCAAAATCCTTGTATTTTGCATGTGGCCCCCCCCGCCCTCCCCTCATTTTCTCCCAAGCTCCATCACTGGTGGGCGGAGAGAGTGGGGTATTCATATGGTACTCTTTATTTTTTAAAAGTAACGGGCTCTGTTTGGGCCCAAAAACAGCCAGAAACTTTAAAACCCCACAAAAATTGTGTTTTTTTGCAGGTAAGGGTTGGTATTAGATGATTTTATATAGCCATAATCGTTAAGCAGCGGTGCATTAGCCAGATACATTGGCCATCGCTTCCATCATTAAGGTCTTTGCTGTCAATTGTGGATTTGTGGTGGCATCAGAGATGAGGAGACCACAACCCTCTAGATACATTGCGATGTTCTCGGATTTGGCAAGCCGCCATTACTTTAGCCCTCTAGATTCCCACTGTTTAACACGGTCTGTAGCGAAAGGAAACGATAGTGAAAAATATACACTTGTAGATTCCGTGGTAGATATGGTGCGCGGGGGGAAGGCAGGACGATTTTGGTCCGGGTTGGAAACGGTCTCGGCGCTGTAGCGGCAGCGGGAGACAACCGCGGTACGGAGTGCACTCGGATCTGCCGGACTCTTCCTCTCCGATCTGATCTGGGCCGGCAGCTTCCAGCTTCTGCCCATGGCCTTCTCCCCATGTCTGGGACCAGACATTGCAAACGAGACAGCTCACTTGTGGTGAATCATGGAGTGAAGTGCGGAAACAGGAATGCCGTCTGTGAGTGACTGGTGTCCGTCATGGCCTCATGTAGTACGTTGAATGAATGAAAGAGTAAAATGCACAACCAGTTTAAGTTTGCACAACTAATTCTTCCTGTGGCCCCAAATCCTAACTTCATCTCGCACGCCAGCTCGAGAGTTGAGAGAGAGAGAGAGAGCGCGGGACGAAGGGAATGAACACAAGAGAATTTTGTGCAGCCTTAAGCGTGCTTCTTTTCTGTTTTTCTCTTCCTGTTTATTGTAAATAAACACATGCAGGCCGTGGTGATCGCAATGCCTGGTACTGAATCATTGCCGTCCTATGACGATCCTAACTTGCCGGACACGAGCGCACAGACCGGGTCCACGTCCAGCTCAAACTCTAAAAGAGAACAGATAGATGCATTCGAGGATGTAGTGGAAGCGCTCTTAGATGTGTTTGCTTCGATCCTGAAACACAAGATTCTTGCACAATTAAATGGAAGATTTGTTGTCAAGGGAGATAGTAGCCTGCCGGTCATGTCTTCCAGGAGATAACGAAGCCATACCGCCTGGCATGCCGTTGCAGTGGCTGCAACTTACTCAGCTTCGGACGAAGAGAGTGCCACCACTTTCAAATAGTAACCTACAAGGGTGAATAGGTTTTTCAAATTCTCTTTAACTTATTTCACAATTATTTTAGGCTTTGCGGATACATAAAGTGGCCTAATGTAAACTAGATGAGGCAACCTATTTGATGATATAGGTACTTCAAGCATGAAAGCCATGACAAATGTCAATAACACAAGTAAAATAACTGAGACACGCCACAGATGAAGATGTATTCTCGTGTTCCGTTCCTTTGGGGGAGGGTACATCATGTTAGAGGAGTGTGATATCCTACGAAGGGTTCCTAACACCAAGAAGGCTCACCTTTTTTTCCCGAGAGTCTATCCCACCCAGGAATATCTCAATCGCTAGTGGTGGGTCTTGTGGTGACCTCCAAACCCTCATAAATTTTCCATGGCGCAAATCACAAGCCGAAAGCCTCCGGGAGACCCTAGCCGCCTAGGATTTTCCATCAAACCCAAGAGTAACGAGCTATCTCAACTCAAGGGGAAATGAAACATGGCTTGGTGAGATTATAGGTCATGAGAACCTCAATCTTTGTATTTCAACAATTGTAGAGGATAGTGAGAGCTTCAATGTATTGATATGAATGGTTGATCCAGCTTCCCGAAGGAAGAAAAAAAAGCTTCTTATATAGCTCAAGGTAGAAAACTAGACATTTGGGGAAGTTTCTGCGTGCAAGTTGGTGGAACCGACCCCACGACAGAATAGATCGGTGCCTAGGTAGGTCGACCGGGTCACACACCGATTGGGCCGGTTGTTAGTATCGATGCCCTAGAGGAGCCGTTATGTGCCTTGTATTCATAATGTTTCATCATGTGTGAAAACTATGTCACTTGTCGTTGGAAGTGATTCGGCTATGGAACCTGGTGCTTAATTAGTTTATACTTGTTCTTGTCCTTAGTGATTTAAGGTTGTATTGGACACGCTGTCAAGACTGTGATAGTCGGAAGCTGACTAGATTCCATCTATCATGGGTGTAGAGATGCTATCCGTGTTACACTGGCTATGCAAAAAAGTTATGCTAATCGGACTGACCCAAAGATCAAGCCGGCATGACCAAGTCATCATGTGTCAAGTAAAGGAATCCGTAGATCTAAGGTGTTTTCACGATCCGGGTTGTGGACTATCTGGCTTTGTGGTTGCCCAATGTTGTTCGAAACTCGTAGCTATTAAGGTGACTTCTGGGCAACCTAGGAAGCAAGTCGCGTGCCGTGGTTTGATGAAGATGTAATTTACCCCTACCAAGGAGAGATATTCTCTTGGCCCGTGTTGTGTGATACGATTCGGTTGTAGGGTTCCTTAGGAGAAACCAAAAAATTCCTACCGACATAATAACATAGCCAAGATATATTCTATGCAGATGTAAGATAACTGAGGGATTCAGTCTTCATACCCTTTACGTTTAGAACGAACGTTGTCGATGAAGATGTACAACGACGCCGATCTCAAGATCGAGCAGACGTACATACGATGAAGTGATCCAACTTGCAGAACCTCCGCAATTCTACACACGTACGGTGTATATCCCCCCTGCCCTGGTCTAGTGTAGCAGCGGAAGAAGATCGATCCGGACCGAGATTCCAGCAGAACGACGGCGTGCGTATGATGGAGATATCTGTAACACCCCAAATTTCAATAAAAAGAAAGTTAGAGAATTCCAGAAAGCAAAACTTTCAAACCAACAAAAACTTTTCTATTTGCATATAGTACCATGCATAGGACTTGTGCATTTGAGTGATATGCCATGATGATTGTTATTACTTGTATTTGATGTGCTCTAAAACCCTAGGGTGATCATATGAAGATCACCAACCAAACAAATCAAAAAGGAAGAAAATCCATAAATTGCAAAACCCTAAAAACCCTCACATATGCTCTATGGCATTTTTATAAATTTTGACCCTAGACCTATTTGGTCTTCACCATTAGTTGAATAATGTTATTAAACACTTATTACAACTTTTGGAATCAAGGTTTCCCTTTTCAAAGGAAATTCAAACACAATTCCCACTCACATGTGATAGTGGTCAAATCTGCCAAATTTAGTCTGATCACCCCTTTGAGCCCCTGCAATTCAATTTTCCCAAACCAATTCTTGCTAGCTCTTTGCACCATTTCAAAGTCAACATCAAGGTGAACAACTTTGATGAAGATCACCCTGCCAAATTCATCTTTGATCATGAGCAATGCTCATCCAAAGTCTTAACTTTTTAACATATTCAACATTCCCCACTTAGCCCTTTTTGCCAAGTTTTGAATTCTAACAATTCCACCACCACCTCAATTCACCTCTGGTCATTTACAACTTATCTCAACACTCACATTTCAAAAACTTTCACCTTTTGAATTATTTCAAATTTGGACAATTTTGTAAATTCCAAATTTGAACACTATTGGACACTATTGCAAATAGTGATTCTACCCTAACTAACCTACCCCAACTTACACCAATTGGTCCCCTGGTTCCCTCTCTCACTAACACCAGCATAGGAACCCTAGGGAGAGAGAGAGAACAAGCAAGACATGGCCATGCCGGCCACATGCCGGCCATGTCGAGCCCCTCTCTTCCCCCTTCACTCTCAGCACTGGCCCTGGTGTCCAACGTCGCCACCGTACGCATCTACCTCGCCTAGCACCCACCAGCTCGCCGTAGCCGACGTAGACTCGCCGGAGACAGCGCGCCCAGAACGCGCCCTGGACGCCGCTCGCGTCGCGCGTGTGCACGCCGCGGACACGTACTGGCCACGCGCCGCGCCACCATCTCGCGTTCGCTCTGGCCCCGCTGGCTAGCTGTTGAGCATCACCACGCCACCACGACACCTCCAGACATGGCCACGACCCGACCCTGGACCGCCGCCGCCGTAGACGGGGAAGAAGATCCCGCCACTGCCGCGACATGCCCGGAAGCAATGCGACCCAACCAGGCCCTCCCCGACCAAGCTTTCGCCACCGTTCGCCTCGCCTGGACACGTAGAGCATCGCCATGACCACGCCTAGCTCGACCAGCCGCCGGAGAAGCCGCGCCATGGTCGACCTTGCCACTGCCCCGCACCCCTTGCTCAATCCTACAAATAGATTCTTAGGCAGAGATAGCAACCAATCTTTAGCTCTTCCTCTTAATGAGAAAGGGAACAATTTTAATTTTATAATGTCACCATCTACATCTTTATACTTTTGCATTTCACACAATTCAACAAAATTATTGAGATGGGCAGCAGCATCATCAGAACTAACACCAGAAAATTGCTCTCGCATAACAAGATTCAAGAAAGCAGTGTTTAATTTCAAAGAATTCTGCTGTAGTAGCAGGTGGAGCAATAGGTGTGCATAAGAAATCATTATTATTTGTGGTTGTGAAGTCACACAACTTAGTATTTTCAGGAGTACCCATTTTAGCAATAGTAAATAAAACAAACTAGATAAAGTAAATGCGAGCAACTATTTTTTGTGTGTTTTTGATATAGCAAACAAGATAGCAAATAAAGTAAAACTAGCAACTAATTTTTTTGTATTTTGATTTAGTGCAGCAAACAAAGTAGTAAATAAAACTAAGCAAGACAAAAACAAAGTAAAGAGATTGGGATGTGGAGACTCCCCTTCCAGCGTGTCTTGATCTCCCCGGCAACGGCGCCAGAAAAAAGCTGCTTGATACGCGTACAACACGCGTCCGTTGGGAACCCCAAGAGGAAGGTGTGATGCGTACAGCGGCAAGTTTTCCCTCAGTATGAAACCAAGGTTTATCGAACCAGTAGGAGCCAAGAAGCACGTTGAAGGTTGATGGCGGCGAGATGTAGTGCGGCGCAACACCAGGGATTCCGGCGCCAACGTGGAACCTGCACAACACAAACCAAGTACTTTGCCCCAACAAAACAGCGAGGTTGTCAATCTCACCGGCTTGCTGTAACAAAGGATTAGATGTATAGTGTGGATGATGATTGTTTGTAGAAAACAGTAGAAAAGTATTGCAGTAGATTGTATTTCAGTATAGAGAATTGGACCGGGGTCCACAGTTCACTAGAGGTGTCTCTCCCATAAGATAAACAGCATGTTGGGTGAACAAATTACAGTTGGGCAATTGACAAATAGAGAGGGCATGACCATGCACATATATATTATGATGAGTATAGTGAGATTTAATTGGGCATTACGATAAAGTACATAGACCGCTATCCAGCATGCATCTATGCCTAAAAGTCCACCTTCAAGTTATCATCCGAACCCCCTCCAGTATTAAGTTGCTAACAACAGACAATTGCATTAAGTATTGCGCGTAATGTAATCAGTAACTACATCCTCGAACATAGCACCAATGTTTTATCCCTAGTGGCAACAACACATCCATAATCTTAGAGATTTCTGTCACTTCCCGCATTCACGGAGACATGAACCCACTATCGAGCATAAATACTCCCTCTTGGAGTTACAAGCATCTACTTGGCCAGAGCATCTACTAGTAACGGAGAGCATGCAAGATCATAAACAACACATAGACATAACTTTGATAATCAACATAACAAGTATTCCCTATTCATCGGATCCCAACAAACACAACATATAGAATTACAGATAGATGATCTTGATCATGTTCAGCAGCTCACAAGACCCGACAATTAAGCACAATGGGGAGAAGACAACCATCTAGCTACTGCTATGGACCCATAGTCCAGGGGTAGACTACTCACACATCACTCCGGAGGCGACCATGGCGGCGTAGAGTCCTCCGGGAGATGATTCCCCTCTCCGGCAGGGTGCCGAAGGCGATCTCCTGAATCCCCCGAGATGGGATTGGCGGCGGCGTCTCTGGAAGGTTTTCCGTATCGTGGCTCTCGGTACTGGGGGTTTCGCGACGAAGGCTATTTGTAGGCGGAAGGGCAGGTCAAGGGGCGTCACGAGGGGCCCACACTATAGGTCGGCGCGGCCAGGGCTTGGGCCGCGCCGCCCTATGGTGTCGCCATCTCATGGCCCCACTTCGTCTCCTCTTCGGTCTTCTGGAAGCTTCGTGGCAAAATAGGACCCTGGGCGTTGATTTCGTCCAATTCCGAGAATATTTCTTTACTAGGATTTCTGAAACCAAAAACAGCAGAAAAAGAATCGGCACTTCGGCATCTTGTTAATAGGTTAGTTCCAGAAAATGCACGAATATGACATAAAGTGTGCATAAAACATGTAGATATCATCAATAATGTGGCATGGAACATAAGAAATTATCGATACGTCGGAGACGTATCATGTCTCTACCCAGGATCCTCTATATCCTGAAGGGCATCCCAAAAGAATTGAACAAGATTCTCAACAAATTGAACCTAGTGCTCCTTCTAAGAAAAAGAAGAAGAAACATAAAAAGGTTGTAGAATCCTCTGAACCTATTAATGATCCTAATAGTATTTCTATTTCTGATGCTGAAACTGAAAGTGGTAATGAACATGATAATGATAATGATAATGATAAGAATGATGCTTCTGATAAAGAAGAGGTTGAAGATGAACCTGAAAAACATGCTAAAAATAAAAAGTATACTAACGAAGATTTTATTGCTAAGAAACATGGTAATGAAAGAGAACCTTGGGTACAAAAGCAAATGCCTTTTCCTGCTAAGAAACTAAAATCAAAGGAAGAAGAACACTATAATAAATTTTGTGATTGGATGAAACCTTTATTCTTGCAAATCCCTTTGACTGATGCTATTAAATAGACTCATTATTCAAAGTATATGAAGGATATTGTTACTAACAAAAGGAAAATCCCCAATGAGGAGATTTCCACTATGCTTGCTAATTACTCTTTCAATGGCAAAGTTCCAAAGAAGTTGGGCGACCCAGGTATACCTACTATTCCTTGTTCTATTAAGAATAATTATGTTAAAACTGCTCTCTGTGACTTGGGAGCCGGTGTTAGTGTTATGCCTTTTTCTCTTTATAAGAGGCTTTACTTAGATAAGTTGATACCTACTGATATATCTTTGCAAATGGCTGATAAATCTACTGCTATTCCTGTTGGTATATGTGAGGATGTTCCTGTTCAAGTTACTAATAACTGCTTGATATTAAATGATTTTGTTGTGTTGGAAATGCCTGAAGATGATAATATGTCTATTATTCTTGGGAGACCTTTTCTTAACACCGCAGGGGCTGTTATTGATTGCAATAAAGGAAAGGTTACTTTCAATGTTGATGATAAGGAGCATACCGTCTATTTCCCCAAGAGGATTGATAAAGTATGTGGAGTCAATACTATTTCTAATGTGAGAACTATCAAAATTGGAACTATTGATTATCCTATATATGAGCCTAAAGAAGGTTATCAAAGTCTTATTATTGGATCCATATCAATACAATTCAAGGTAACATGATTGATTTGAGGTTTATTTCTTCTTATGCTATGTAAAATTTATTTGGTGGCAAGACTTGATCAACCTTGTTAACAAATACTTTTTATATGCATAGAGGAGGTAAACAACATCTCTTTCTTCCTCCACTTGTTCTACTTGCTGTAGCACTTTTGTTTTGCAAAGTTCCTTAGTTAAATAGAGATTTCAAAAAATTTCCTGGCCAGTAATAATAAACTTAATACCCAGAAATGTGCATTTTTCAAATTTTTCAAAAATTCACAAAAATTATACCGTTGGTCCTATTTTTCGAAAATGCACCTGGGAGCACCTGGGGATGATCAGTGGGGCACCCCAGGGTGGCACCCTGATGACGCGTAAAGCACACGCTCGTTGGGAACCCCAAGTGGAAGGTGTGATGCGTACAGCAGCAAGTTTCCCTCAGTAAGAAACCAAGGTTTATCGAACCAGTAGGAGTCAAGAAGCACGTTGAAGGTTGATGGCGGCGGGATGTAGTGCGGCGCAACACCAGGGATTCCGGCGCCAACGTGGAACCTGCACAACACAACCAAAGTACTTTGCCCCAACGAAACAGTGAGGTTGTCAATCTCACCGGCTTACTGTAACAAAGGATTAACCGTATTGTGTGGAAGATGATTGTTTGCAGAAAACAGTAGAACAAGTATTGCAGTAGATTGTATTTCAGTAAAGAGAATTGGACCGGGGTCCACAGTTCACTAGAGGTGTCTCTCCCATAAGATAAACAGCATGTTGGGTGAACAAATTACAGTTGGGCAATTGACAAATAAAGAAAGCATGACCATGCACATACATATCATGATGAGTATAGTGAGATTTAATTGGGCATTACGACAAAGTACATAGACCGCCATCCAACTGCATCTATGCCTAAAAAGTCCACCTTCAGGTTATCATCCGAACCCCCTCCAGTATTAAGTTGCAAAGCAACAGACAATTGCATTAAGTATGGTGCGTAATGTAATCAACAACTACATCCTTAGACATAGCATCAATGTTTTATCCCTAGTGGCAACAGCACAACACAACCTTAGAACTTTCATCACTTTGTCCTGTGTCAATGCAGGCATGAACCCACTATCGAGCATAAGTACTCCCTCTTGGAGTTACAAGCATCTACTTGGCCAGAGCATCTACTAGCAACGGAGAGCATGCAAGATCATAAACAACACGTAGATATAACTTTGATAATCAACATAACAAGTATTCTCTATTCATCAGATCCCAACAAACGCAACATATAGAATTACAGATAGATGATCTTGATCATGTTAGGCAGCTCACAAGATCCGACAATGATAGCACAATGGGGAGAAGACAACCATCTAGCTACTGCTATGGACCCATAGTCCAGGGGTAGACTACTCACACATCACACCGGAGGCGACCATGGCGGCGTAGAGTCCTCCGGGAGATGATTCCCCTCTCGGCAGGTGCCGGAGGCGATCTCTGGATCCCCCGAGATGGGATCGGCGTTGGCGGCGTCTCTGGAAGGTTTTCCGTATCGTGGCTCTCGGACGGGGGTTTCGTCAAGGAGGCTTTAAGTAGGCGGAAGGGTAGGTCAAGAGGCGGCGCGAGGGGCCCAGACCATAGGGCCGCGCGGCCGGGCAGGGGCCGCGCCGCCCTATGCTCCGGGCTGCCTCGTGGCCCCTCTTGATTTCGTCTTCGGACTTCCGGAAGCTTCGTGGAAAAATAGGCCCCCGGGCTTTGATTTCGTCCAATTCCGAGAATATTTCCTTACTAGGATTTCTGAAACCAAAAACAGCAGAAAAAGCAATTGGCACTTCGGCATCTTGTTAATAGGTTAGTTCCGGAAAATGCACGAATATGACATAAAGTGTGCATAAAACATGTAGATAACATCAATAATGTGGCATGGAACATAAGAAATTATCGATACGTCTGAGACGTATCAGCATCCCCAAGCTTAGTTCTGCTCGTCCCGAGCAGGTAAAGCGATAACACGTATAATTTCCGGAGTGACATGCCATCATAATCTTGATCATACTATTTGTAAAGCATATGTAGTGAATGCAGCGATCAAAACAATGTATATGACATGAGTAAACAAGTGAATCATAAAGCAAAGACTTTTCATGAATAGCACTTCAAGACAAGCATCAATTAAGTCTTGCATAAGAGTTAACTCATAAAGCAATAATTCAAAGTAAAGGCATTGAAGCAACACAAAAGAAGATTAAGTTTCAGCGGTTGCTTTCAACTTGTAACATGTATATCTCATGGATATTGTCAACATAGAGTAATATAATAAGTGCAATAAGCAAGTATGTAGGAATCAATGCACAGTTCACACAAGTGTTTGCTTCTTGAGGTGGAGAGAAATAGGTGAACTGACTCAACATTGAAAGTAAAAGAATTGTCCTCCATAGAGGAAAAGCATCGATTGCTATATTTGTGCTAGAGCTTTGATTTTGAAAACATGAAACAATTTTGTCAACGGTAGTAATAAAGCATATGCATCATGTAAATTATATCTTATAAGTTGCAAGCCTCATGCATAGTGTACTAATAGTGCCCGCACCTTGTCCTAATTAGCTTGGACTACCGGATCATCACAATGCACATGTTTTTACCGAGTGTCACAAAGGGGTACCTCTATGCCGCCTGTACAAAGGTCTAAGGAGAAAGCTCGCATTGGATTTCTCGCTATTGATTATTCTTCAACTTAGACATCCATACTGGGACAACATAGACAACAGATAATGGACTCCTCTTTTATGCATAAGCATGTAACAACAATTAATAATTTTCTCATTTGAGATTGAGGATATATGTCCAAAACTGAAACTTCCACCATGGATCATGGCTTTAGTTAGCGGCCCAATGTTCTTCTCTAACATTATGCATGCTTAACCATAAGGTGGTAGATCTCTCTTACTTCAGACAAGACGGACATGCATAGCAACTCACATGAAATTCAACAATGAATAGTTGATGGCGTCCCCAGTGAACATGGTTATCGCACAACAAGCAACTTAATAAGAGATAAAGTGCATAATTACATATTCAATACCACAATAGTTTTTAAGCTATTTGTCCCATGAGCTATATATTGCAAAGGTGATGATGGAATTTTAAAGGTAGCACTCAAGCAATTTACTTTGGAATGGCGGAAAATACCATGTAGTAGGTAGGTATGGTGGACACAAATGGCATAGTGGTTGGCTCAAGTATTTTGGATGCATGAGAAGTATTCCCTCTCGATACAAGGTTTAGGCTAGCAAGGCTTATTTGAAACAAACACAAGGATGAACCGGTGCAGCAAAACTCACATAAAAGACATATTGAAAACATTATAAGACTCTACACCGTCTTCCTTGTTGTTCAAACTCAATACTAGAAATTATCTAGACCTTAGAGAAACCAAATATGCAAACCAAATTTTAGCATGCTCTATGTATTTCTTCATTAATGGGTGCAAAGCATATGATGCAAGAGCTTAATCATGAGCACAACAATTGCCAAGTATCACATTACCCAAGACATTAATAGCAATTACTACATGTATCATTTTCCAATTCCAACCATATAACAATTTAACGAAGGAGAAACTTCGCCATGAATACTATGAGTAGAAACCACGGACATACTTGTCCATATGCTACAGCGGAGCGTGTCTCTCTCCCATAAAGTGAATGCTAGGATCCATTTTATTCAAACAAAACAAAAACAAAAACAAACCGACGCTCCAAGAAAAGCACATAAGATGTGATGGAATAAAAATATAGTTTCAGGGAGGAACACGATAATGTTGTCGATGAAGAAGGGGATGCCTTGGGCATCCCCAAGCTTAGACGCTTGAGTCTTCTTAATATATGCAGGGGTGAACCACCGGGGCATCCCCAAGCTTAGAGCTTTCACTCTCCTTGATCATGTTGCATCATACTCCTCTCTTGATCCTTGAAAACTTCCTCCACACCAAACTCGAAACAACTCATTAGAGGGTTAGTGCACAATAAAAATTAACATATTCAGAGGTGACACAATCATTCTTAACACTTCTGGACATTGCATAATGCTACTGGACATTAGTGGATCAAAGAAATTCATCCAACATAGCAAAAGATGCAATGCGAAATAAAAGGCAGAATCTGTCAAAACAGAACAGTTCGTATTGACGAATTTTAAAATGGCACCAGACTTGCTCAAATGAAAATACTCAAATTGAATGAAAGTTGCGTACATATCTGAGGATCATGCACGTAAATTGGCTTAATTTTCTGAGCTACCTACAGGGAGGTGGACCCAGATTCGTGACAGCAAAGAAATCTGGAACTGCGCAGTAATCCAAATCTAGTACTTACTTTTCTATCAACGGCTTAACTTGGCACAACAAAACACAAAACTAAGATAAGGAGAGGTTGCTACAGTAGTAAACAACTTCCAAGACACAAAATAAAAACAAAGTACTGTAGGTAAAAACATGGGTTGTCTCCCATAAGCGCTTTTCTTTAACGCCTTTCAGCTAGGCGCAGAAAGTGTGTATCAAGTATTATCGAGAGATGATGTGTCAACCTTACCTTGGGCTTTACCCTTACATTTCTTATTGTTTTTCTTTCCCTTGGGTTTAGGAAATATATGATTTCCCCCCGGTATAGAGGTGAATTTCAGAGTGCCTTCTCCAACATCAATGACTGCTCCCAATAGTTTCAGCAGGGATCTTCCGAGTGTGAGTTTTCCTGTTTCAATAACAAGATAATCAATGGATATTGTCCTTCCAAGAATGGTTGTATGCACACCTGCGGCTATTCCTTTAGGAATTATAGTAGAGTTATCTATGAGAGTTATTTCTTCTCCTCCTTCATCAACTCCCCAAAGTTTCAAAGATTTATAAATACTTTCAGGCATAAGGCAAAATTCATACATAATATCACAGTAGGCATGGAGAGTTCGATCACCGATAACAATTTTAACAGCAGGATCCCACAATGAGAGTTTAGAGTTCACTAAAACTTGTTCAAGACGATTACGAACGTGGCAATAGTTATCATTCAAGCGAGATGTACTTATCTCGAGATTATTTAATCTACTATATATGCTAGTGAGGGCTGAATCAAGGTTATTAGCTGAATCATGTGATGCAACCAACTTCTTTATGGCATTAAAAGCTTGATCCCCATTGCAATGAAGGAAATCTCCTCCCACTAAAGTATCCAAAGCATATCTATAGCGAACCATAAGACCAAAATAAAAATTACTTAGGAGCAAACTTAGAGTCATTTGAGGTTCAGTTTTACGATAAGAAGTAAAAATTCTAGACCAAGCATCCTTAAAACTCTCCTCATCCCCTTGTTTAAAAGTGAAGACTAATTCTTCAGGCGAAGAAGTAACAGGTTCAGAGCTAGACATGGTAACAAAAATAACTAATTTTTTTGTATTTTTAATATAGAGTGCAAGACAATAAAGCAAACTAGATAAAGTAAATGCAAGTAAACTAATTTTTTTGTGTTTTTGATATAGCAAACAAGATAGCAAATAAAATAAAACTAGCAACTAATTTTTTTGTATTTTGATTTAGTGCAGCAAACAAAGTAGTAAATAAAACTAAGCAAGACAAAAACAAAGTAAAGAGATTGAGAAGTGGAGACTCCCCTTGCAGCCTGTCTTGATCTCCCCGGCAACGGCGCTAGAAATTTAGCTTGATGACGCGTAAAGCACACGCTCGTTGGGAACCCCAAGTGGAAGGTGTGATGCGTACAGCAGCAAGTTTCCCTCAGTAAGAAACCAAGGTTTATCGAACCAGTAGGAGTCAAGAAGCACGTTGAAGGTTGATGGCGGCGGGATGTAGTGCGGCGCAACACCAGCGATTCCGGCGCCAACGTGGAACCTGCACAACACAACCAAAGTACTTTGCCCCAACGAAACAGTGAGGTTGTCAATCTCACCGGCTTGCTGTAACAAAGGATTAACCGTATTGTGTGGAAGATGATTGTTTGCAGAAAACAGTAGAACAAGTATTGCAGTAGATTGTATTTCAGTAAAGAGAATTGGACCGGGGTCCACAGTTCACTAGAGGTGTCTCTCCCATAAGATAAACAGCATGTTGGGTGAACAAATTACAGTTGGGCAATTGACAAATAAAGAGAGCATGACCATGCACATACATATCATGATGAGTATAGTGAGATTTAATTGGGCATTACGATAAAGTACATAGACCGCCATCCAACTGCATCTATGCCTAAAAAGTCCACCTTCAGGTTATCATCCGAACCCCCTCCAGTATTAAGTTGCAAAGCAACAGACAATTGCATTAAGTATGGTGCGTAATGTAATCAACAACTACATCCTTAGACATAGCATCAATGTTTTATCCCTAGTGGCAACAGCACAACACAACCTTAGAACTTTCTGTCACTGTCCCAGGTGTCAATGCAGGCATGAACCCACTATCGAGCATAAGTACTCCCTCTTGGAGTTACAAGCATCTACTTGGCCAGAGCATCTACTAGCAACGGAGAGCATGCAAGATCATAAACAACACGTAGATATAACTTTGATAATCAACATAACAAGTATTCTCTATTCATCGGATCCCAACAAACGCAACATATAGAATTACAGATAGATGATCTTGATCATGTTAGGCAGCTCACAAGATCCGACAATGATAGCACAATGGGGAGAAGACAACCATCTAGCTACTGCTATGGACCCATAGTCCAGGGGTAGACTACTCACACATCACACCGGAGGCGACCATGGCGGCGTAGAGTCCTCCGGGAGATGAAACCCCTCTCCGGCAGGGTGCCGGAGGCGATCTCCTGGATCCCCCGAGATGGGATCGGCGTTGGCGGCGTCTCTGGAAGGTTTTCCGTATCGTGGCTCTCGGTACTGGGGGTTTCGTCACGGAGGCTTTAAGTAGGCGGAAGGGTAGGTCAAGAGGCGGCGCGAGGGGCCCAGACCATAGGGCCGCGCGGCCAGGGCAGGGGCCGCGCCGCCCTATGCTCTGGCTGCCTCGTGGCCCCTCTTCGTTTCGTCTTCGGACTTCTGGAAGCTTCGTGGAAAAATAGGCCCCTGGGCTTTGATTTCGTCCAATTCCGAGAATATTTCCTTACTAGGATTTCTGAAACCAAAAACAGCAGAAACAAAGAATCGGCACTTCGGCATCTTGTTAATAGGTTAGTTCCAGAAAATGCACGAATATGACATAAAGTGTGCATAAAACATGTAGATAACATCAATAATGTGGCATGGAACATAAGAAATTATCGATACGTCGGAGACGTATCACACCCCACAGGCCGGCGCGGCCAGCAAGGGGGACGCGCCACCCTGGCGTGTGGGTCCCCCTTTGCCCCACTTTAGCATCTCTTCCTCCCAGACTTCTCTCTCCCGAAAAAATCGACACCAGCTTTCTCTCACTCGCGTTTTTGCTCAAGAGCTCAGGATTTTTCGATCTCTTTGCTCAGCCAAGATTTCTGTCTGAAATTTGGCACATTTGCTCTCCGGTATGTGACTCCTCCGATTATCCAAGTAGAATTTTGTTTGGTTGAGTATATCTTGAATATTTTGCTGCAGTAGGTAACATGTTTAATGAGCTTGCATGCTTGTTCTAAGTTGTATAAACTAGTTTTGGTGCATGATTAGTACTCTAGCAAGTTCCTATAGTAGTTCCCCTTGATTATATGTCACCAAATCAAATTTTATATTGTTTGTTGAAAAATTTTAGAAAAGGAGGATGGATAGTTTCAACTTTGGAGAAGTGTTTCAGAGAGAGACAACCAGCACCGGAAGGCCCTCTAGGACCGCCACCCGACTCAGGCGATCCTACAATGAGGATGTCATCGCGCCAAGCTTCGCACCCGAAGAAGACAATGGGGCTCCTAATGCTTCATCTTTCCCATGTTATGATTTTCTGAGTAATGCAGGGTTGTTGGATGATTTCTTCACCCTCGTCAACAGGGCGGGTTTAGCCGCCTATGTGGGAGATGAAAGGTAGCAATACTACATGCTCACCAAAATCTTCGTCGAGAGCTTCAAGTTCCACAACAAGCACTATGGCCCGACAGTTGCATTCAAGATTTATGGTAATCCTATTACTATGGAATTGGAAGAATTTTGTGTTGCATTGGGTATTGCCCCTGTAGGTACATCAAGGAAGATTGACGACAACCCCCGGGTCTTGTTGGAGCTTTATCGAGGGATCGCTAATGATGATTGTCGCACCATTCAGCGTGGCAAGATAAGAAACATCCAACTCCTCGCCAT
Organism: Lolium perenne; assembly: GCF_019359855.2. Taxonomy (NCBI): domain Eukaryota; kingdom Viridiplantae; phylum Streptophyta; class Magnoliopsida; order Poales; family Poaceae; genus Lolium; species Lolium perenne. Next base: position 273,120,986 of record NC_067245.2, read on the forward strand.
TAAGTATTTCGCCTATTACATTGCTACTAGCATTCTTGGTAGGGAGAACACTAGCAATATTTCTAGCTACCATCTTGCTTTCTTGATTGCTGCACTTACTGGACAGACACCTTATCATTTAGGTTCTCTTATTGCTCGCCGCTTGTCTAACAGGGGGCCTATTTTTGGAGGAACTATTGCATTGCGCATTTTAACACATTTACAACTTCCTCTTGACTCTAATGATGTGCCATTAACTCCTAGGAGGCTTGATATTGCTGCAATGAAGAGCCGTCATTTTGTTACCGCTGATTCTACTTCAGAGAATTTGGTCTATAGAATGTTGTTTGCTGACGGGGATGAGAAGGAAATTCCCTTGCCCCAGACAGATTTGTTCAGTATTGACAGGAAACCATGGTCGCGCTCTAAGGAGGAGGTGGAGGAGAAACTGAAGATATAAAGCTTCCACCAGCAGCATGACTCCGAGGACGCCGAGCCCTCCTACGACTACACCGTCACGTATCTGGGTGCTTCTTCTAGCACATACCCGGAATATGATCCATCTTCGTCGTAATACGGAGATGCAACTTCATGGCCACGATGGGATTGAACTCCACTTAGGCCAAAAGCCTAAGCTTGGGGGGAGGTATACCGGCATCACTCATTCTTTGCATATTATGATTGCTGGATACTTGTATATACTTGTTTAGTTTGTTTGAGTGGTTTTCTAATAAGAAGGAGATGATATTTGAGGAAGTGCTGCCTGAAAACAGATTCTGGACTGTTACCGAAAAAATTCTCAAAAATAGCCAGAACGATATTTTGCGAAGCCAATTTTTGTGCATGTTCCCCAGGTTGTTATCTAACTTTCATTAGTTGAATACTTTTCGATTTGAGCAGTGGAAGAATTTCTAAAAAATCGAGTACTGTACTGCTGTCAAGTTTGACGAATTTCTGCTGCTTTGTGTTTATGTGACTCTGCTAGTTTGCCATTTCTTGTTTTTGCTTTGTTTCTTTCCTAAAACACAAAAAGACCAAAAATATTTCTGTTGTTTCTCTCCATCATTTGTTTACTTTGGTTTCTTGTATTTATTTTGCTTTACTTGCTATCGTTGGTTTGCTATAAGAAAATCCAAAAAGATTTTGCTTTGTTTCCTTTTGTTCTTGTTTCCAATTCGAAAATACCAAAAATATTTGCTGTTCTTCTTTGGTTTGTAAAGTTCATTATGAGTTCAATGGACTTCGGTGGCTGGAGCGTGGTTTTCATTTCATATTATCCAAGCTACACAAGTGAAAGGCAATAATGACGATCTACGACAATTGGATTGTGGTGAGAGGCTGGTATGAACTCTATTTGTTTTCATTTTTGTACATATACTCATCCATGTGAGCATGCTTAGTTGGTTCATGTGAGGTATATGTCATTTGAGAAAGTCTAGTAGTTCATGATCTCTCATGTTTAGCTCCAATTTATTAATATGAGTAGCATGTCATGGATGTTTGCCTGCATTGTTTTATTCATAAGTAGGTATGGCATTGTGGTATCCTCCTCTGAATAATTCATTTATATCGACTTGGCACATGCTCACGCATGCATATGACTGAACAAAAGTCAATTAAGCCTCGATGATTTACATTGCTTCAGAGTTCTTGTATCACTTTTATGCCTCCGTTAATTTATTTTGACGCAAGCATGATTATGACAGTGACTGCTCTCTTGATTTGTCGCTCCCTAGTCTATTGCTAGCCTTCACTTGTACTGAGCGGGAACGCTGCTCGTGCTTCCAAACACCTGAAAACCAAGTTGTTCCAAAGTGTCCACCATAAATACCTATGCATGGCATTTCAAACCATTCAAAGTAAATTCTCATGCGCTACCTTTAAAACCTTCAAAATGCTTCTCAATTTGTGTTAATGTTTCATAGCTCATGAGGAAGTATGTGGTGTTTAACTTTTGACCTTGTCATTTACTCTTGACGGACTTTCATTATGTACTAGTGGCACATCCGCTTATCCGATAATTTTGCAAAAAGAGCTGGCAATGGGATTCACAGTCCCAAATTAATTAACCTAAATAGACACTCCTCCATGGTATGTGATTGTTGGACGGCACCCGAAGGATTCAGTTAGCCATGGCTTGTGTAAGCAAAGGTTGGGGGGAGTGTCATCATAATAAAACTAAAATAAAAAGGCACTCCTTCATGGTATGAGATTGTTGGCAGGCACCCGAGGATTCGGTTAGCCATGGTTTGTGAAAGAAAGGTTGGAAGGAGTGCCACATAAACATAAAAATAATTCATGGGAGCCGCTCTTGGAAGTCTGGTTGGCGAGGTAGTTGGTGTACCCATTACCATTCGTTGACAACAACAAACACCTCTCAAAATAATTTTACTCCTGTTTTTAAAAATGAAAAGCTCTAGCGCATGTTAATCCCTGCTTCCCTCTGCGAAGGGTCAATCTTTTACTTTTATGTTGTGTCTCCATCCTTTCTTTGAGCACTATCTTGAGAGCACAACTGTCATTCTTAGTATAATATGCTTTTCCCAAAATATGATTGATTGTGGTATAACTTTGATGCTTTTATCTTTGACAATCACTACTTCTAGTCTTTCTATGAACTTCAGAGGTGCCTGGGCATTTATGTTTTGCTGATCAAATATGGGCAAGTGAGATACCACTTTATCATACTCTTTTATGAACATTGCAATCCTGCTTATAGACATGATTCATGATGCTTATTATTAATTGTTGGTACCTCTCCATGATTGACATAGCTGTTAGATGATCTTATTTGCATGCATTTTATTATGAACTACCTAAGTGTTAGCCATAGCATGAGAATATATACATCATATGAACAAATGTGTTCGTGAAAGTTCTTTTATCGCGTCAGTTATTAACTGAATTGCTTGAGGACAAGCAATAAGCTAAGCTTGGGGGGAGTTGATACGTCCAAAACGTATCTACTTTCCCGAACACTTTTGTTATTGTTTTGCCTCTAATTTGTGTATTTTGGATGCAACTAACACGGACTAACGCTGTTTTCAGCAGAACTGCTCTGGTGTCTCGTTTTTGTGCAGAAATCCAACTTTCAGGAAAATCCTCGGAATTTATGCAGAAGGTCCTATTTTCCCAGAATATTGGCGGAGCCAGAAGGGCAAGCCAGGTGGGGGCCCGAGGGCCCCACACACTAGGCCGGCGCGGCCCAGGAGGGGCCCGCGCGGCCCTAGTGTGTGGCGGCCTCGGTCGGCCCCCGACGCCCTCCTTCGGACTACTTATTGCCTTCGACCTAAAAACGCACGGGGAGAAGCAGAAGTCGCCAGAAACCCTCCAGAACGCCGCCACATCGCAAAACTCCGTCTCGGGAGCCAGAAGTCTCCGTTCTGGCACTCCGCCGGGACGGGGAATTGGAGGAGATCATCGCCATCATCACCACCGACGCCTCTTCATCAACCAGCCATGTTTCCCCCATCCATGTGTGAGTAATTCCCCCGCTGTAGGCCGAAGGGGATGGTAGGGATTGGATGAGATTGGTCATGTAATAGCATAAGATTGTTAGGGCATAGTGCCTAGTGTCCGTAATTGGTACTTTGATGATATTGTTGCAACTTGTTATGCTTAATGCTTGTCACTAGGGCCCGAGTGCCATGATCTCAGATCTGAACATGTTATTGTTTCATCATGATATTCATTGTTTATGATCTTACCTGCAAGTTGTATACACATGTCGCTGTCCGGAACCAATGGCCCCGAAGTGACAAGAATCGGGACAACCGGAGGGGATGGTAGTGATGTGAGGATCACATGTGTTCACGGAGTGTTAATGCTTTGCTCCGGTACTCTATTAAAAGGAGTACCTTAATATCCAGTAGATTCCCTTGAGGCCCGGCTGCCACCGGCTGGTAGGACAAAAGATATTGTGCAAGTTTCTCATTGCGAGCACGTACGACTATATATGGAACACATGCCTATTGATTGCTTTGTACTTAGACACCGTTTTATTATTATCTGCAAATGCCCTGCTATGATTGTTACATGAGTTTCTCTCATCCATGCAACGCCCGTTATCCGTCCCCGTGCCTACAGTATTTTAATCCTGCTGTTTACTATAATCACTACTGCTGTCTCTGTTACTCTGCTGCTGTTATTTCACTATCACTCTTTGCTATAAAACTGTTACTACTGATAAACTCTTGCGAGCAAGTCTGTTTCCAGGTGCGGCTGAATTGACAACTCCGCTGTTAAGGCTTTCAAGTATTCTTTGTCTCCCCTTGTATCGAATCAATAAATTGGGATTTACTTCCCGCGAAGACTGCTGCGATCCCCTATACTTGTTGGTCATCAGCATGCAAGATCATAAACAACACATAGATGATATTGATAATCAACATAACATAGCATTCACTTATTCATCGGATCCCAACAAACACAACATATAGCATTACAGATAGATGATCTTGATCATGTTAGGCAGCTCACAAGATCCAACAATGATAGCACAATTAGGAGAAGACGACCATCTAGCTACTGCTATGGACCCATAGTCCAGGGGTGAACTACTCACTCATCACTCCGGAGGCGACCATGGCGGTGAAGAATCCTCCGGGAGATGATTCCCCTCTCCGGCAGGGTGCCGGAGGAGATCTCCTGAATCCCCCGAGATGGGATTGGTGGCGGGCGGCGTCTCTGGAAGGTTTTCCGTATCGTGGCTCTCGGTACTGGAGTTATTATCGACGAAGGCTTAAGTAGGCAGAAGGGTAGGTCAGAGGGCGACGCGAGGGCCCCACACGCTAGGGCCGCGCGGCCCAAGCCCTGGCCGTGCCGCCCTGTTGTGTGGGCGCCTCGTCGCCCCACTTCGTTTCCCTCTCGGACTTCTGGAAGCTTCATGGAAAAATAAGATCCTGGGCGTTGATTTTGTCCAATTCCGAGAATATTTCCTTACTAGGATTTCTGAAACCAAAAACAGCAGAAAAACAAGAATCGGCTCTTCGGCATCTCGTTAATAGGTTAGTGCCGGAAAATGCATAAATATGACATAAAGTATGCATAAAACATGTAGGTATCATCAATAAAGTGGCATGGAACATAAGAAATTATCGATACGTTGGAGACGTATCACCGAGCAACGTAGTAGTTTACCTAAATAAGTTGATGAGCTCAGTTTAATATTTATGTTGGTTCGTAATAATACTTTAGTAGTATCTTAGGGTGTTCTCATCGGACCTGTGAGAATACCAACTTGTTAAGGCTATGATTGTAATATAATCTCGAGTGTTATGACATGCAATGTTTCTGTTGTACCACTCTGAGGGATGTGATATTTGTGAAGAAGTCCCTTCATGAAGATCATATCAACGACTTATATACTTCAACATGCAGTGGTATGTTGGGTCACCGCAACAAGTTTGTGGCCGGTGGCATTATTTCCAAGCTTCCTCCTTCATGGAGGAACTTTTCTACTTCTCTGAAACATAAGACAAGAGTTTTCCGTTTCGGATCTCACTGGGTCTCTTCATGTGGAAGAAAAGGCGAGAGCAAAGGATACACGTGCTCGAGAATTTGAGGGAGATTCTAGTGCCAATGTGGTATAGAAGAAAAATTCCAATCCCACAAGTTCAAGAAGAAGCACAAATCCGAAGGAAAATGCAAGTTTGATGGCAAGAACAAGGCCTCACACTCAACCAACTTCAATAAGAAGACTGATAAGACGAAAGGGACTTGCCACGTCTGTGGTGAGTGATACGTCCCAAACGTATCTATAATTTTTGATGCTCCATGCTTGTTTTGTTACAATTCTTATATGTTTTATGTGCACTTTTCCACACTTTTTAGCATTTTCTAGGACTAACCTATTAATGCAGAGATCGCAGTGCTAGTTCCTGTTTTCTGTTGTTTTTGTGTTTCATAAAAGTTGTACATGAAAGTTTCTCGGAATTGGACGAAACAAAAGCCCAGAGTCTTATTTTTCCGGGACGAAGACGGAGCCAGAAGGACACGCGCAGGAGAGCTGCCACGTGGCAGTACATTGGGCAGGCGCGGCCCCACCCTTGGTCGCGTCTGGCCCATGTACTGGCGCCTCGTCGCCTCGTTTGCTCCGCCCTTCCGCCTATTTATTCCTCATATCGGGAAAACCCAAGGGACGAGAGCCTCCATCCATGAAAAGTTCCGACGCCGCCGTCAACCGAAACCCCAGTTCGGGAGGGTTCTGCAGTCCATCCCGGCAACCTGCCGGAGAGGGAAATCACCGCCGGAGGCCTCTACATCGCCATGCCTTCATCCGAGGTGATGCGTGAGTAGTCCTCCACGGGACCATGTGTCCATAGCAGTAGCTAGATGGCTGTCCTCTCCTTGTTGTGCTTCATGTATAGATCTTGTGAGCTGCCTAACATGATCAAGATCATCTATTTGTAATTGCTACATGGTGGTTTGATGTGAATCCGATTTATAGAGAGATTGCTTTGATTTAGATTATATATTATGTTATTATGATCTTGCATGCTCTCCGTTTCTAGTAGATGGTCTGGCCAAGTAGATGCTAGCGACTCCAAGGGGGAGTATTTATGCTCGATAGTGGGTTCATGCCTCCATTTAACCATGGGAAGTGACCTTGTTCTCTACGGTTGTAGATATGCTGTTGCTACTAGGGAGAAAACAGCGGTGTTCTATTCAAGGGTAGTTTCATTGTTTACTTTACACACATTGCTTAAAGCGATAGTCCGTTGCTTGCAACTTAATAGTGGAGGGTGTCGTGGATGCAATCCTGAAGGTGGATTATTAGTTATAGATGCAGTTGGATTACGGTCTATGTATATTGTTGTAATGCCCGCATACTTTCATAGAATGTATTCTGCACCAACCATTAGCGTAGAATATCTGTTTGTCAATTGCCCATCTGTAATTTGTTTACCCAACATATTTATTTATTGGGGAGGCGCCTCTAGTGAACTGTGGACCCCGGTCCTTCTTCTTTTAATTGCAATCTTCTACATCATTTTTCTGTTCTGTTCTCTGCAAACAATTCTTTTTCCACACGGTTCGTTTAATCCTTTGTTTTCAGAAAAACCAGTGAGCTTGACAACCTCACTGAAAGTTGGGGACAAAGTACTTGGTTGTTTGTGTGCAGGTGTCCACATTGCTGCTGACGTCGGCAGTGCGCCCTGCCACGCGTTGGTTCGCAACACCTCGGGAGATAACGTTTTTCTCCTACTGGTCGATAAACCGTGGTTTCTTACTGAGGGAAAACCTCCTGCTGTGCTCATCATACCTTCCTCTTGGGGTTCCACTCAACGTTGCGCATAAGTTCTCCTTCATCAACTCCGCTCTGAGCAAAGACTTTTTCTGGCGCCGTTGCCGGGGAGAAAAGCATCTCTGCTGGGAGGGGAGTCTCTCACTCTCAACTCTTTTACTTTGTTATTGTTTTGCTTGCATATTTTATTTTTATGTTGTTTGCATTTTATATCAAAAATCAAAACAAAAATTTAGTGTACTTGTTATTTTTATTGCATTTAGTTTACCATGATTATTCCCGAGTTTGAGTTTAGGAACCTATCTATAGGTGATGGATCTATAGTAGGGATAAATAATATTGGAGAGTTCCTTAATCATATTAGTAAGTATGAGAAAACCCTAGAAAAATCTTTAACTGAACTTGCACCCGATTATGAAACCGCTATGGCTTGCCTAGTTAAAATGCTAGAGAGTAAATTTATTAGCCTTCACCCATCCTTGCAATACATGTTTCTTAAACTGCATGAAATTGAGGATGGTGAGAAAAAAGAATTTATTAATTTAGGTATGAAACTATAGAAGCAAGGAAAATATTTGATCATTATGGTATGCTAGGATCAAGCATAGATATTCTGAAATTATTTGGTAAGATTAGTAAAGTTAAACCAGAGGAAATCAATATACCAATACCTCTTAAAATTTTAGCAGTGCATGAAGCTTATGATAGGAATTTTTATTGGATTGTTCCTGAGAATTTATTTGATGAAGAAAATAAACCTAAAAGTACTGAGAGAGGAACTTCAAAAGCCACTATAGATAGCATAGAATGCCAGATTCAAACTACTTCCATTCCCGATCTTAATGATTTCTCTCTTGACAATACTTGATTTGCACCCTTTCTGCGCCTAGCTCAGAGGCGTTAAAGAAAAACGCTTATGGGAGAAAACCCATGTTTTATTTCTGTTATTTTTTCTTTGTTGAGTCTTGGAAGTTATTGCTACTATAATAACCTCTCCTTATCATTTTTATTTCGTTTTTGTGCCAAGGGTAGCCTCTAATAGAAAGAAAGCAGTGTTTCCGGTATTTGCAATTCTGAAACAGATTCTGTGCTGGTCACAAAAAAAAATTCTTAAAAATCCCCAGAACGTTATTTTGAGCTGCAAAGTTTTGTGCTTATGCCCCAGTATGTTAGATAACTTTCGTTTGTTTAGCATTTTTCGATTTGAGCAACATAACTATTTCTTTAATTTCGATCTCTGTCTGCTGGTCTGTTTTGACAGATTTCTGCCATGTTTTGCATTTGCGTCTCATGCTTCGTCCTTTTGAGTTATTTTGTGAAAAAGAGCTTTGAGAAAAAGTAGCTACAGTATCATATGTTAAAATGAGTGTTTGATATGTTCCATTACTGAAGCCTTGCTGGTTTGATATATTTTTATTTGCACTAATGTTGCTAATCAATTGTGCTGAGTTTTGTGTGAAGGAAGTTTTCAAGTGTAGGGAGAGAAGAATGATGCAATAAGATGAAGCATGGACAAGAGCTCAAGCTTGGGGATGTCCCCTGAACCCCCCAAGAAATATCCAAGAAGTACAAGCGTCAAAGCTTGGGGATGCCCAAGGCATCCCCTCTTCATCAACAAAAAGCACGAGGTCATTTTTCAACACGCTATATTTTTATTCCTTCATGTGACATGTGTTATCCTTGGAGCGTCTTTACTTTTTGTTGTGTATTTACTTTCAATAAAGTTGGATCCCATCATTCATGTTTACTTTGGAGTGAGACACGCTCCACCGCTTTGCATATTTACTTTGGAGTGAGACACGCTCCACTGTTTTGCATGTTTATTTTGGAGTGAGACACGCTCCACTATTATGCATTTTGCGTTGGAGAGAGACGCGCTCCACTTTTACATTAATTTCAGTTTCAATAGCTCTCTGGACATTTACTTGTTTTTCATATATGACAGTTATTTGGTTTTATTAGGTTGGCGTTGGAAGCATGAAAAAAGTTTTATGTGTATGTGATTTATTTTTAGACTGTGGCATAGTTATTTTTGCATATCTTGATAGATGTCATTCTCATGATGAGCTTGTTACTTATTTTTTTATTATGATTAGTCTCAAATACTAAGAGTGTTTAGTGTGCCATTGAAGTTTTCATGCATTGTTTTTAGCATACAATAGAAAAGCATAATATTGTGGTATATATTCTCATGTGAATGTTTTTTATTTGGGTCGACTTGGCACATGTTTTGCAACATGTTATGACTACATTCCAGTCAATTCTTGCCTCTATGATCATTTAGTTTGCAACTTGTGTATCACTTTATGCTTTGATTAATATATTTTGTCGGTGTGCATGATTATGGCCATTATACTATCTTAGTTGGTCGCACCCGGTCTTTTTCTAGCCTCTATTTGTGTGAGTATTTTATTCATGCATCCAACCACCAAAAACCAAATATGCCGAAGTGTCCACCTATATGTGGTATTTCATTGCCATTCCATAGTAGTTTGCTCATCTGCTACCTTTAAATTTCAAAGTATTATATTTTTGTTGCTCATGGGAAAGTAGTAAAATGACTATTGTGCCTAGCGTGTGTTCCTTGTGTAACCGTAGCTCTTTTAAGTTGCTTATTGTGTGATAACCATTGAAATACTGGGGACACCTCAGCGTGTTTTTCCGCTGAATATCATGTGGGTTGCTATGCATGTTCTTCTTGTCTGAAATGAAGGAGATTATCCATGCAAAATAGTTTGAGTATACATTTTTGTTAGAGAAGAAAATTGGGCCGCTAACCGAAGCCATGTATCATGGTGGAAGTTTCAGTTGGACAAATCCTCAATCTCTTATGAGAAAGCTTCTAGCAATAAAAAAATAAGAGGAGTCCATTTATCTGTTGCTTGTGTCGTCCCGGTATGGATGTCCCAAGTTGAAGATGCTTTAAATATGATAAATCAAAAGCAATGCATCTCCTAGGACCATTGTACAGGAGGCACGAGGGTACCCCTTTGTGATACTCGGTTAAAACAACTTGTATGTGATGAGAGCTAATGGTGATCCGAGGTGAGTAGGACGAGGTGTGAGCACTAGTAGCAATTATGCATGGGGCTTGCGATTTTGAAGTAGCACTTTTGCACAACCCATATACTTTCTAGTCAACCTTATAATCTTTTAAAGGTGTCCAAGCATGTATGTTTTGCTTCCACTTATGGGACAAGATGAGTACCACTTTATTATGTATCTATGCTATGCTCTCGACAATCACTTTGCTTTCCATGCACGTTATACATTTTCTTTTGTTTGATTACTATTCATGTTTTAGCATGGTTATTAGGTTTCATTGTTTGATTATATCTATCATGCTTATGTTAGGATTCTATGATTCCATCTATGTTTGCTTTTACACTTAGATTGATCAAAGTAGTGTGACAGCATGTCACCTCAAAAATTATTTGTTTGTTATCACTTACCTACTCGAGGACGAGCAGGAGTTAAGCTTGGGGATGTTGATACGTCCCAAACGTATCTATAATTTTTGATGCTCCATGCTTGTTTTCTTACAATTCTTATATGTTTTATGTGCACTTTTCCACACTTTTTAGCATTTTCTGGGCCTAACCTATTAACGCAGTGTCGCAGTGCCAGTTCCTGTTTTCTACTGTTTTTGTGTTTTAGAAAAGTTGTACATGAAAGTTTCTTGGAATTGGACAAAACAAAAGCCCGGAGTCTTATTTTTCCGGGACGAAGACGGAGCCAGAAGGACACGTGCAGGAGAGCTGCCACATGGCAGCACATAGGGCAGGCGCGGCCCCACCCTTGGTCGCGTCTGGCCCATGTACTAGCGCCTTGTCGCCTCGTTTGCTCCGCCCTTCCGCCTATTTATTCCTTGTATCGGGAAAACCCCAGGGACGAGAGCCTCCATCCACGAAAAGTTCCGACGCCACCGTCAACCAAAACCCCAGTTCGGGAGGGTTCTGCTGTCCATCCCGGCACCCTGTCGGAGAGGGAAATCACCGCCGGAGGCCTCTACATCGCCATGTCTTCATCCGAGGTGATGCGTGAGTAGTTCTCCACGGGACCATGGGTCCATAGTAGTAGCTAGATGGTTGTCCTCTCCTTGTTGTGCTTCATGTATAGATCTTGTGAGTTGCCTAACCTGATCAAGATCATCTATTTGTAATTGCTACATGTTGGTTTGATGTGGATCCGATTTATAGAGAGATTGCTTTGGTTGAGATTATGTATTATGTTATTATGATCTTGCATGCTCTCCATTTCTAGTAGATGCTCTTGCCAAGTAGAAGCTAGCGACTCTAAGAGGGAGTATTTATGCTCGATAGTGGGTTCATGCCTCTATTTAACCATGGGAAGTGACCTTGTTCTCTACGGTTGTAGATGTGTTGTTGCTACTAGGGAGAAAACAATGGTGTTCTATTCAAGGGTAGTTTCATTGTTTACTTTACACACATTGCTTAAAGCGATAGTCCGTTGCTTGCAACTTAATACTGGAGGGTGTCGCGGATGCAATCCTGAAGGTGGATTATTAGTCATAGATTCAGTTGGATTACGGTCTATGTATATTGTTGTACTACCCGCATACTTTCATAGCATGTATTCTGCACCAACCATTGATACGTCTCCGACGTATCGATAATTTCTTGTGTTCCATGCCACATTATTGATGTTATCTACATGTTTTATGCACACTTTATGTCATATTCGTGCATTTTCTGGAACTAACCTATTAACAAGATGCCGAAGTGCCAGTTGCTGTTTTCTGCTGTTTTTGGTTTCAGAAATCCTAGTAACGAAATATTCTCGGCATTGGACGAAATCAACGCCCAGGGTCCTATTTTGCCACGAAGCTTCCAGAAGACCGAAGAGGAGACGAAGTGGGGCCACGAGGCGAACAAACCCTAGGGCGGCGCGGCCCCTGCCCTGGCCGCGCGGCCCTATGGTGTGGGCCCCTCGTGCCGCCTCTTGACCTGCCCTTCCGCCTACTTAAAGCCTCCGTCGCGAAACCCCCAGTACCGAGAGCCACGATACGGAAAACCTTCCAGAGACGCCGCCGCCGCCAATCCCATCTCGGGGGATTCAGGAGATCGCCTCCGGCACCCTGCCGGAGAGGGGAATCATCTCCCGGAGGACTCTACGCCGCCATGGTCGCCTCCGGAGTGATGTGTGAGTAGTCTACCCCTGGACTATGGGTCCATAGCAGTAGCTAGATGGTTGTCTTCTCCCCATTATGCTTCATTGTTGGATCTTGTGAGCTGCCGAACATGATCAAGATCATCTATCTGTAATTCTATATGTTGCGTTTGTTGGGATCCGATGAATAGAGAATACTTGTTATGTTGATTATCAAAGTTATGTCTATGTGTTGTTTATGATCTTGCATGCTCTCTGTTACTAGTAGATGCTCTGGCCAAGTAGATGCTTGTAACTCCAAGAGGGAGTATTTATGCTCGATAGTGGGTTCATGTCTCCGTGAATCTGGGGAAGTGACAGAAATCTCTAAGATTATGGATGTGATGTTGCCACTAGGGATAAAACATTGGTGCTATGTTCAAGGATGTAGTTACTGATTACATTACGCGCAATACTTAATGCAATTGTCTGTTGTTAGCAACTTAATACTGGAGGGGGTTCGGATGATAACCTGAAGGTGGACTTTTTAGGCATAGATGCATGCTGGATAGCGGTCTATGTACTTTGTCGTAATGCCCAATTAAATCTCACAATACTCATCATAATATGTATGTGCATGGTCATGCCCTCTTTATTTGTCAATTGCCCAACTGTAATTTGTTCACCCAACATGCTGTTTATCTTATGGGAGAGACACCTCTAGTGAACTGTGGACCCCGGTCCAATTCTCTATACTAAAATACAATCTACTGCAATACTGTTCTACTGTTTTCTGCAAACAATCATCTTCCACACAATACGGTTAATCCTTTGTTACAGCAAGCCGGTGAGATTGACAACCTCACTGTTTCGTTGGGGCAAAGTACTTTGGTTGTGTTGTGCAGGTTCCACGTTGGCGCCGGAATCCCTGGTGTTGCGCCGCACTACATCTCGCCGCCATCAACCTTCAACGTGCTTCTTGGCTCCTACTGGTTCGATAAACCTTGGTTTCATACTGAGGGAAAACTTGCCGCTGTACGCATCACACCTTCCTCTTGGGGTTCCCAACGGACGCGTGCTGTACGCGTATCAAGCTCTTTTTCTGGCGCCGTTGCCGGGGACGTGAAGGAAAATTACACCACAGAGATTTCTAACTCCCACGTCAACTGCACGCCAGCAAATCTTTTTCTAGCGCCGTTGCCGGGGAGATCAAGACACGCTGCAAGGGGAGTCTCCACATCCCAATCTCTTTACTTTGTTTTTGTCTTGCTTAGTTTTATTTACTACTTTGTTTGCTGCACTAAATCAAAATACAAAAAAAATTAGTTGCTAGTTTTACTTTATTTGCTATCTTGTTCGCACTCTATATCAAAAATACAAAAAAAATTAGTTACTTGCATTTACTTTACTTGATTCATCATGTTTCCTTTTAATTTTACCACGAAAGACATACCGGTAGGACGTGGGTCTATAATTGGGAGAAATAATATAGAAGAATTTTTCAATCATGTCAGTACCGTTGAAGATTTTGAAGATAGACACTTGGTAGAACTTGCTCCTACTTATGAAATTGCCGCTGCTGCTTTAGTTTGTATGATGGAAACTAAATTTGTTAATCTCAATCCTATAATCCAACACATGTTTCTTACACTCGGTGATATGGAAGAAGAGGAAAAGAAAGACTTTGTTTTAGAAACCCTTCTTAGAGAATTTGGTGGTATAGCAAGAGAGGCTAGAAAGGTCTTTGCTAAATATAATATGCTTGGTTCTTATACCAATTTTGTTAGTCTCCTTGAAAAGATGGATATGGATAGAATAAAGTACACTAATAATATTAATGATGGTGGGGAGATCAAAGCACCAATACCATGTAAGCTCCTAGCGATGAATGATGCACTAGAAAATAATTATGCTTGGCTTGTTCCTAAAAATTTGTTTGATGAGAGTAGCAAACCCAAGACTAATGAAAAGGGGGACGCTAAAACTTATGTATCTAATATACTATGCCTAGTTGAGAAAACTCCACACCCCGCTGAAGATGCACCATCTCTTGATAATACTTGATACACACTTTCTGCGCCTAGCTGAAAGGCGTTAAAGAAAAGCGCTTATGGGAGACAACCCATGTTTTTACTACAGTACTTTGTTTTTATTTTGTGTCTTGGAAGTTGTTTACTACTGTAGCAACCTCTCCTTATCTTAGTTTAGTGTTTTATTGTGCCAAGTAAAGTCGTTGATAGAAAAGTTCATACTAGATTTGGATTACTGCGCAGAAACAGATTTCTTTGCTGTCACGAATCTGGGCTGTTTTATCTGTAGGTAACTCAGAAAATTATGCCAATTTACGTGAGTGATCCTCAGATATGTACGCAACTTTCATTCAATTTGAGCATTTTCATTTGAGAAAGTCTGGTGCCTCGATAAAATTCGTCAATACGAACTGTTCTGTTTTTGACAGATTCTGCCTTTTATTTCGCATTGCCTCTTTTGCTATGTTGGATGAATTTCTTTGATCCATTAATGTCCAGTAGCTTTATGCAATGTCCAGAAGTGTTAAGAATGATTGTGTCACCTCTGAACATGTTAATTTTTATTGTCCACTAATCCTCTAATGAGTTGTTCTAAGTTTGGTGTGGAGGAAGTTTTCAAGGATCAAGAGAGGGAGATGATACAATATGATCAAGGAGAGTGAAAGCTCTAAGCTTGGGGATGCCCCGGTGGTTCACCCCTGCATATTCTAAGAAGACTCAAGCGTCTAAGCTTGGGGATGCCCAAGGCATCCCCTTCTTCATCGACAACATTATCAGGTTCCTCCCCTGAAACTATATTTTTATTCCATCACATCTTATGTGCTTTGCGCGTCGGTTTGTTTTTGTTTTTGGTTTTGTTTGAATAAAATGGATCCTAGCATTCACTGTATGGGAGAGAGACACGCTCCGCTGTAGCATATGGACAAGTATGTCCTTAGGCTTTACTCATAGTATTCATGGCGAAGTTTCTTCTTCGTTAAATTGTTATATGGTTGGAATTGGAAAATGATACATGTAGTAATTTGCTAAAATGTCTTGGATAATGTGATACTTGGCAATTGTTGTGCTCATGTTTAAGCTCTTGCATCATATACTTTGCACCCATTAATGAAGAAATACATAGAGCATGCTAAAATTTGCTTTGCATATTTGGTCTCTCTAAGGTCTAGATAATTTCCAGTATTGAGTTTGAACAACAAGGAAGACGGTGTAAAGTCTTATAATGTTTACAATGTGTCTTTTATGTGAGTTTTGCTGCGCCGTTCATCCTTGTGTTTGTTTCAAATAGCCTTGCTAGCCTAAACCTTGTATCGAGAGGGAATACTTCTCATGCATCCAAAATCCTTGAGCCAACCACTATGCCATTTGTGTCCACCATACCTACCTACTACATGGTATTTCTCCGCCATTCCAAAGTAAATTGCTTGAGTGCTACCTTTAAAATTCCATCATTCACCTTTACAATATATAGCTCATGGGACAAATAGCTTAAAAACTATTGTGGTATTGAATATGTACTTATGCACTTTATCTCTTATTAAGTTGCTTGTTGTGCGATAACCATGTTCACTGGGGACGCCATCAATTATTCTTTGTTGAATTTCATGTGAGTTGCTATGCATGTTCGTCTTGTCTGAAGTAAGGGAGATCTACCACCTTATGGTTAAGCATGCATATTGTTAGAGAAGAACATTGGGCCGCTAACTAAAGCCATGATCCATGGTGGAAGTTTCAGTTTTGGACAATATCCTCAATCTCATATGAGAAAATTATTAATTGTTGTTACATGCTTATGCATAAAAGAGGAGTCCATTATCTGTTGTCTATGTTGTCCCGGTATGGATGTCTAAGTTGAGAATAATCAATAGCGAGAAATCCAATGCGAGCTTTCTCCTTAGACCTTTGTACAGGCGGCATAGAGGTACCCCTTTGTGACACTTGGTTAAAACATGTGTATTGCGATGATCCGGTAGTCCAAGCTAATTAGGACAAGGTGCGGGCACTATTAGTATACTATGCATGAGGCTTGCAACTTGTAAGATATAATTTACATGATACATATGCTTTATTACTACCGTTGACAAAATTGTTTCATGTTTTCAAAATCAAAGCTCTAGCACAAATATAGCAATCGATGCTTTTCCTCTATGGAGGACCATTCTTTTACTTTCATTGTTGAGTCAGTTCACCTATTTCTCTCCACCTCAAGAAGCAAACACTTGTGAGAACTGTGCATTGATTCCTACATACTTGCATATTGCACTTATTATATTACTCTATGTTGACAATATCCATGAGATATACATGTTACAAGTTGAAAGCAACCGCTGAAACTTAATCTTCCTTTGTGTTGCTTCAATACCTTTACTTTGATTTATTGCTTTATGAGTTAACTCTTATGCAAGACTTATTGATGCTTGTCTTGAAGTACTATTCATGAAAAGTCTTTGCTTTATGATTCACTTGTTTACTCATGTCATATACATTGTTTTGATCGCTGCATTCACTACATATGCTTTACAAATAGTATGATCAAGGTTATGATGGCATGTCACTCCAGAAATTATCTTTGTTATCGTTTTACCTGCTCGGGACGAGCAGAACTAAGCTTGGGGATGCTGATACGTCTCCGACGTATCGATAATTTCTTGTGTTCCATGCCACATTATTGATGTTATCTACATGTTTTATGCACACTTTATGTCATATTCGTGCATTTTCTGGAACTAACCTATTAACAAGATGCCGAAGTGCCGATTCTTTGTCTGCTGTTTTTGGTTTCAGAAATCCTAGTAACGAAATATTCTCGGAATTGGACGAAATCAACGCCCAGGGTCCTATTTTGCCACGAAGCTTCCAGAAGACCGAAGAGGAGACGAAGTGGGGCCACGAGGCGGCCAAACCCTCGGGCGGCGCGGCCCCTGCCCTGGCCACGCGGCCCTATGGTGTGGGCCCCTCGTGCCGCCTCTTGACCTGCCCTTCCGCCTACTTAAAGCCTCCGTCGCGAAACCCCCAGTACCGAGAGCCACGATACGGAAAACCTTCCAGAGACGCCGCCGCCGCCAATCCCATCTCGGGGGATTCAGGAGATCGCCTCCGGCACCCTGCCGGAGAGGGGAATCATCTTCCGGAGGACTCTACGCCGCCATGGTCACCTCCGGAGTGATGTGTGAGTAGTCTACCCCTGGACTATGGGTCCATAGCAGTAGCTAGATGGTTGTCTTCTCCCCATTATGCTTCATTGTTGGATCTTGTGAGCTGCCGAACATGATCAAGATCATCTATCTGTAATTCTATATGTTGCGTTTGTTGGGATCCGATGAATAGAGAATACTTGTTATGTTGATTATCAAAGTTATGTCTATGTGTTGTTTATGATCTTGCATGCTCTCCGTTACTAGTAGATGCTCTGGCCAAGTAGATGCTTGTAACTCCAAGAGGGAGTATTTATGCTCGATAGTGGGTTCATGTCTCCGTGAATCTGGGGAAGTGACAGAAATCTCTAAGATTATGGATGTGCTGTTGCCACTAGGGATAAAACATTGGTGCTATGTTTAAGGATGTAGTTACTGATTACATTACGCGCAATACTTAATGCAATTGTCTGTTGTTAGCAACTTAATACTGGAGGGGGTTCGGATGATAACCTGAAGGTGGACTTTTTAGGCATAGATGCATGCTGGATAGCGGTCTATGTACTTTGTCGTAATGCCCAATTAAATCTCACAATACTCATCATAATATGTATGTGCATGGTCATGCCCTCTTTATTTGTCAATTGCCCAACTGTAATTTGTTCACCCAACATGTTGTTTATCTTATGGGAGAGACACCTCTAGTGAACTGTGGACCCCGGTCCAATTCTCTATCTTGAAATACAATCTCTTGCAATCTTTGTTCTCTTTTTTTGCAAACAATCATCTTCCACACAATACGGTTAATCCTTTGTTACAGCAAGCCGGTGAGATTGACAACCTCACTGTTTCGTTGGGGCAAAGTACTTTGGTTGTGTTGTGCAGGTTCCACGTTGGCGCCGGAATCCCTGGTGTTGCGCCGCACTACATCTCACCGCCATTAACCTTCAACGTGCTTCTTGGCTCCTACTGGTTCGATAAACCTTGGTTTCATACTGAGGGAAAACTTGCCGCTGTACGCATCACACCTTCCTCTTGGGGTTCCCAACGGACGCGTGCTGTACGCGTATCAAGCTCTTTTTCTGGCGCCGTTGCCGGGGACGTGAAGGAAAATTACACCACAGAGATTTCTAACTCCCACGTCAACTACACGCCAGCAACCATTAGCGTAGAATCTCTGTTTGTCAATTGCCCATCAGTAATTTGTTTACCCAGCATATTTATTTATTGGGAAGGCGCCTCTAGTGAACTGTGGACCCCGGTCCTTCTTCTTTTAATTGCAATCTTCTACATCATTTTTCTATTCTGTTCTCTGCAAACAATTCTTTTTCCACACGGTTCGTTTGATCATTTGTTTTCAGCAAAACCAGTGAGCTTGACAACCTCGCTGAAAGTTGAGGACAAAGTACTTGGTTGTTTGTGTGCAGGTTTCCACGTTGCTGCTGACGCCGGCAGTGCGCCCTGCCACGAGTTGGTTTGCAACACCTCGGGAGGGAACGTTTTTCTCCTACTGGTCGATAAACCTTGGTTTCTTACTGAGGGAAAACTTCCTGCTGTGCTCATCATACCTTCCTCTTGGGGTTCCACTCAATGTTGCGCATAAATTCTCCTTCATCAACTCCGCGCTCAGCAGTGAGCCCGACCATTGGGCTCCTAATTGCCCTTGTCGCTATGATAATCATGGGAACGGCGGCAGGACAGCTAATGTGGTCATTGGTGGCGATACTAAGACGAAGGACGTTGGGTATGTTATATTTCCTACTGTCCTCTCAGTATGTAACACTCCCGATTGGTGGATTGATACGGGTGCCAATGCACATGTATGTTCTGATGTTTCCATGTTTTCTTCTTATCATGTCGCAAGGAATTGCTCAGTGCTGATGGGAAACGGATCACGTGCTTCTGTTCATGGTGTTGGCATGGTAAATCTGAAGTTTACTTCGGGGAAGACCATCCAGCTGAACAATGTGCAGCACATCCCCTCCATCAATAAGAATCTCGTCAGCGGATCGCTTTTATGTCGGAATGTTTTTAAGTTGGTTTTTGAGTCTAATAAAGTTGTAATCTATAAGTATGGACAATTTGTTGAAAAAGGTTATGAGTGTGGAGGCTTCTTCCGCTTATCTTTATCAGACTTATGTGCTCAAATTATTAATCATGTTAGCAATGATAGTGAGTCCAATATTTGGTATTCACGACTTTGGAATATTAATTTTGGGTGCATGACGCGGCTAGCCAATATGAATTTAATTCCTAAATTGACTAATGTCAAGAGTTCCAAGTGTCAAGTATGTGTGCAAGCTAAGCAACCTCGCAAGTCTCACAAGACTGCCGAGGTAAGAGATTTGTCACTGCTGGAACTCATACATTTAGATCTTTGTGAGATGAATGGCGAGTTGACAAAAAGTGGAAAAAGATACTTCATGACGTTTTTGATGACTCCACTCGATATTGTTATGTGTACCTTCTGAAATCTAAAGATGAAGCTTTGAATCACTTCAAAATCTATAAAGCTGAAGCAGAAAACCAACTTGATCGAAAGATCAAACATCTTAGGTCTGATCGTGGTGGAGAGTATTTTTCCAACGAGGGTGATTCTTTTTGTGCGGAGCATGGTATTATTCATGAGAGGATGCCTCCCTACTCACCTCTGGGGTGGCTGAAAGAAAGAACTGTACTCTAACTGATTTGGTTAACATCATGTTAGATACATCGGGTCTACCCAAGGTATGGTGGGAGGAGGCGATAATGACCGCATGGCATGTCCTAAACCGTGTTCCCACAAAGAACAAAACCATTACTCCATTTGAGGAATGGGAAAGGAAAAGGCTGGAACTCTCATACCTACGTACTTGGGATTGTTTTGCGAAGTGAATGTGCCAATACCCAAGAAGCGCAAGCTTGGACCAAAAACCGTGGATTGTGTTTTTCTGGGATATGCATTTCATAGCATTGGCTATAGATTTTTGATAGTGAAATCCGAGGTATCCGACATGCATGTTGGTAAAGTTATGGAGTCAAATTATGCGACTTTCTTTGAGGACATCTGTCCCATGAAAGACACGTCTAGCTCATCAAATCAAGAGATGCCTAGTTCATCCAGTCATTAGTTAATTACAATTCCTGAACCTACCATTGCAATAGAACACTATGATAATCTTGTGGAGGACGACAATGAAGCTCCTCAAAAGGAGCAAGAGACAAAGGACTGCAAAGTCCTTTGGTCATGATTTCATTGTGTACCTCATGGATGATACTCCCACTTCTATTTCAGAAGCCTATGCATCTCAGGATACTGACTACTGGAAGGAAGCTGTCCGTAGCGAGATGGATTCTATCTTAGCTAATGGAACTTGGGAGGTTACTGATCGTCCTTATGGGTGCAAACCTGTAGGATGCAAGTGGGTGTTCAAGAAAAATCTTAGGCCCGATGGTACTATTAAAAAGTACAAGGCACGACTTGTGGCCAAGGGTTATACTTAGAAAGAAGGTGAAGACTTCTTTGGTACATACTCACCTGTAGCTCAACTGACCACTATTCGAGTACTACTTTTCTTGGCTGCCTCACATGGTCTTCTCCTTCATCAAATGGATGTTAAGACAGCTTTCCTAAACGGAGAGCTCGATGAGGAAATCTATATGGAGCAGCCTGATGGATTTGTAGTAGATGGTCAAGAAGGAAAGGTGTGTAAGTTGTTGAAGTCTTTGTACGGGGCCGACAAGGCGGCGCGGTGGTGCGGCGGCGTGGGAGAAGCCGGCGAGGCCCATGCGCGGGCCTCATCTGGGCACATTCCAGGCTAGCACAGGGCAACTCCTTGGCCTGCTCTGCTTCTGGAGACTGCGAGCTTCTATTGTTCGGCTTCCCGACGGCTCGCATCCCCCTTGGCATGCAGGCTGGTGGCATGGGGCTACTGGCGCGACTTTGAATAAAGGTGGTTGTCCTAGGGTTCTAACTCATGCCAAGATGATGATCTGCCGGATGTGATTCCCTGGATCTAGCTGGAGTGTCGTGCTGCGGAAGGCTCCGCCAGCAAACTGCATTGGGCGATTTATGCCTGGAGATTGCTGTATCAGTTGAGATTCGGTCGTGCACACCCGTGTTTTTCTCTAGCCGTTTGGTGTTAGCGGGAGCGTTCCAAAGCTCTGCTGGCTGTTACCATCATGGAGCACGCTTTCTTGTTCCATGGTGAAGTCAGCCGGCGGGGAATGTCATTGAGGTCAGGATTTGAGGACTAGATGGTGGTTCCAGTCTTTGTGGCGACAAGGAATTGACTTGATGTTTTGTGACTTGAAATAGTCGTAAGTGGGGGCGCCAAGACAGGAGAAGTTCATAGTCTTATCTCGTAGGGTGATAATCCAAGGTATACCCTTAATTGGTTTTTCCTCGCAATGACCTTGTTGAAGGCATTATTTTGTGAGCGAGGATTTTTTTTCCAGGTGAAACCTAACATCTTTGATCGGTCGACAATGAGGATTGTGCACTGTTTATTTCTTGGAGGTGTCGCTTTTGGAGGAGCTGCTTTAAGGAATAGATCACTCTAACGAGACTTTTTTAATGTATTTTTTATGTATACATCTATAATGCTGCTAGGGTAATGCGTTGTTGCAGAGGCTAGGTGTAATTGCTATATTCGCGATATTAATATACACTAGTAAAAATGCCCGTGCGTTGCTACGGGAAAACAAAATATGAAGAACGGTGATCTTATCTTGTTGGGAGTCGCAAGCAAGGTGATTTGTGTTTCAAATACCCATCTGATACATCTTTAAAAAACACATCCGATACACTGAAATTTTTATTTTTTTTCCACCATATATCCTGAACCAGCTTTACCTAGAGATTTTCCATCATGCAAGTCATCTCTGTGATAGACAATTAGTGGGACTTTCATTAAGTAAATGGAATCCGATTCATTTTCCTGTGACATATAATGACCCTCTCGAGTTAATGGAACCAGCTTTCATTAACTAAATGGAATCATATCATTTTCCTGAATCTCTCCCATCTCAATATCGGTTGAGGTCATCTATGAAAGGTAGTATAGAGTTTTAAAAAAGTTAGTCAGCAACATTCTGAATTGCTTTATTTAAATGGTATGTGGTAATGTACATTAACATCATTTTCTATTCAATTCACTTACCTCAGCGTTGCCTATCATGTCAATCTGCTTATTATTTATTTAATATCTCCCTCTCTCCATCGGGTGAGCTCATCTATGAACAGTAGCCATAGAGTTAAAAAAGATAATTAGCAAGATGATGGATTGTTTTTTTAAACGGGATGTGATAATGTGCAATAACATCATTTTCTATCCATTGCCTTACCTGCGCGATGGATGCCGTTTCACTCTGTTTCATATCAGTTACCTGAATCTCTCCCATCTCAACATCAGTTGAGCTCATCTATGCAATGTAGTCATAGAGTTAAAAATTAAAAAGTTAGTCACCAATATGATGAATTTATTTTTATATAGTGGCAGATGTAATGTTCGCATAAAAGTAAGGGACCGTATCAGAGGTCGGATTCCATACATGCATATAACAATAAACTGAACATGGAAGAGAGTAGAAATAACATACGACCTACTGGTTTATGCCTACATATCAGAGTAGTAACAGTTGCAGTTGTATCCATAATTTTAATATATCATAATATTTTGTTGCCAAAGACATATTGTACTACTGATATATTTACCATTGCCTTTTAATATGCTACTCATAGTAATGATAAATCAGCAGTAGCAAGCTCTCTCATCTCTCTCTCAAACAAGAGCAGCAACAAACAATAGTGCCTCATATTCTCTAATTCAGCAATTAAATTACGATAATTGCTGCATCTCAACTATAGATTTTAAAAAAATTGAGACACGTAGTAATGGAAATTTAGATGTCTGAGTAGATTGTCTAATTTTTAAGTTTACCCTAGTCAAGATGCAGCAATATAGTCCAGTTTGGCTTTGAACCAAATGCATGTTCTTGAAATTTCGAATCAAACAGGGGATGATACAGCTAATCAGGCATCTAAATTTCACCTAAGTTAAAGAACAGATTTAGACCATGAAAGCCAGTAGATGGCTAATGAACAGATTTGGACCATGAAAGCCATTACATGGGGCTAGGATTAATTTTACTTGGTGTACATTTGGTTTACAACAACACAAATGAATGGAGAGAGGGTGATGGTGCATCAGCTTGTACTATAGAGATTTGATTACATACCTTGAACGAGATGAACTTCTCTGTAGGTCTGACTTTTGATGTCCCTTGAAAACTTGTTTGAAGAATGGGTAGGTTAAAATCTGGATAGATGAGATCTCTCCCCGGCGGTGCTTGAGGGTACCTTTTATATGTCTGCTTCCTTATCGCAATTTTGGTAAATGTTTGAATTACCATTACAATTGCGGGATGCTGGGGGATCTCCGGATATCATTTTTATGTGTGTATAATTATCGTAAATTAAGTAATTACATAATCACCATTACCATAGCGTGATTTATGGGTCGAGTTGATTTCAGCATCCAGAGATCCTATTTGGGTTGAGTTGACTTACTCATTGATTTGATCCACGTAACTTTTTGGTTTATTAAATGAGAGCATCTGGAGATACTATTTGGGTCGAGTTGAATTACTCAGTGATTTGATCCACGTAATTTTTGCGTTTATTAAATGAGAGCATCCGAAGATACTATTTGGGTCGAGTTGACTTACACATTGATTTGATCCACGTAAATTTTGGGTTTATTAAATGAGATGCTTTATTACAAATATTTTATTTTATTTAAATTTGTCTATTATTGTATGCTAGTTTTTGCTTAGTATAAAATGTTGAAGGTTATTTATGCCTATTGTCTTAGTCCACGTATTGGCTATTTTTGCCTTGAAAGCTCTACCAGTTTTGCTCACGTGTGTTTGCTAGAAGGTTCAAGTTTTATTGATGCATGTTTTACTTTTATAATGTGTCACAGGGATAAAAAAGATTATAAGCCAAATCCCATACTTGACCGTGTTATGGATGTCCTTTTTTATTCTTCACGCTTAACACAAAATGAACTGCTCTACAGCTTCATGTCTTCAAGATAAATCATGTCTTCCATTATCCACGCAAGTAGTAGGAGTAAATTGGTGCCTAATTAGAAATATTTATGTAGAGGTGTCGAAGTGTTCACTGCTCTTTCTGGTGATGTTGGAGCTTTATATGGTACACTGCATGGTGGCGCAATTGAGGTAAACTTTATTGAGCTTCCTCCTAGTTGATGCATTCAAGCGATATAATTTTTATAGATATATAACAATCCTCATCATTAAAAAATCATATAGCAATGATTTGTCCCTTGAGACTTAGTTTGTACTTATATATACAAGCACAACACACAGAGAACAAGGATTGAGACAAGAATTACAAAGTATTCCGTTCTAACAATAATCCATGACCACATATGAGTCTTTGTTGTTTAGGAGAATAGGAACCCATCTCATGTACTCACTGCCTTCCGAGACGTAGGGTTTTATAGAAACCCATTTTCATATAGGAATAACTAATTATAAATCATTGGTGAAAAAGATGTCCGCTTGCCGTATTTCCGCACCAAGGCCATAGCACCCATGTAGAGACCCCTCTTGTCACGTGGACCACCGATAAATGTTCCAGACAACATTTTACGCTTTTCAATAGCATCGGCACTACCTTGAACATCTATTGAGCTCACATATGAAAATGTGGTAGTCATAGAGTTAAAAAATACTAAAGATAGTCATCTAGATGATGATTGCCTTGACATGCATTAACATCATTTTTGAACGGTATCATAGAGTTAAAAAAAGAGCATAAGCAAGATGATGAATTGCCTTACCTGAGTGTTGTCTCCTGATTCACTCTCTTTCTTATCATTTTCCACAATCTCTCCCATCTGAATATCAATTGAACACATATGTGAAAGGTAGCCATGGAGTTAAAAAAATAATAAGATAGTTAGGAACAAGATGAATTAGTTTGTGCATAGTTTAATTTATACTATTGTATTTCTTCTCTAATTTTTAAGTTTGCCCCTAGTTAAGATGCAGCATTATAGTCCAGTTTGACTGCAACTCAAATGACTAATTTTAAGATGTTGAATCCAAAAGTGGATGATAGCAATGGTATGTCCCATGGGCCTTAGTTCGTACTTATATATACAAGCACAATAGTAGGATGTAACCTTTTTTTTCATAATTCTCTTTGTGCACTGGTTGATTTTTGGTAACAAATAGTTTACAACACTTGTAACATGATCATTTTTGGTGTCTTTTTATCTTAGACAGATAATTAAAGATAATGTGAAAATGGCAGTACCCTTATCTCATATCTGAATGGCTTACCTAGTGGAAACGAAATTCGGACAATCTCATTGAGCATTTCAGGGTAAGATATGTGGAGGGTGGTTTGGGTGCGTGTTCAAGGGCTTGCTCAGAAATAACATGCTCGATGACAACTTTCAAGCTTAGGTTATGTATTGTTGTTGTGTGGATGGTATGTTCAGTTCCTGATGAGAGCCTTTTATCTGTATATGGATGTTAAGTAAACATGTCTAGATGTTCGTACTTGTACGTACATACCAGATTCTTGAGAGCCTTTCAATTCTTACCTTGCTCTTCCGCTGCTCACCATGTACTCTCGTCCCTTTTTCAGCCTGAGGTTACTTCTGCTATAGTTAATTTTAAATAAGCATTGGCTGTCGTCTGGACAACTCCTGAGATCAAGGCAAGAGCGACCGAACATTGCTAGAAGACTTGTGGATTTAAGTCTAGCACCTAAGGTAATAAAATCAATTGAGTTCTTGAGTTCTTGATTTAACTATTGGGTTTGTTTGGGCCTGATGTTGTTTAAGGCCTTGGCGGCTTTGGACAACAGCTGGTGGCGAGGAGGAGGTGGAAGACGGCCTATGCGGAGCTTCCTCCTGGAGGTAATCTTTCATGGAGAGATTGCTTGAGGTGGATCTGTTGTACGCCAAAATTAAGTCTAATTCTTGCACTCATGTTTTGAGATGTTGTTTAGTGTGATGGATGCAAAGTTATAAACTTTCTTTAGAAAAATAGTTTGCAAAAATTCGTTACACTACAAATGCTTTGTTTGCTCTTCAGAAATAATTTGTACTTCTAGCTGCATATATTCACTTTCGTTCTTCAAAATGAGTATTTCCAGTAGCACAATACAAGAGTAAGCTGGCTTTCATATATTCGTATGCCTTTAGTAGCCTATTCTGACTTTTATGTAGTTAGCTATATATGTATCTCTCCCAATATTTTACCAAGGACATATTATTCTACTGATGTTTGTACCATTGCAAAATCTATGTATCTCTGGTACTTGTGGTGATGCTAAGGCAGTTTCTAATTCTCTAATTCTTCAAAATTATTCCAGAAAAAAGCATGCCTGAATCGAGAGGGGGAAAGGGTGCCTGAACTTCTCTGATGATCCGCCTTGTGACTCAATGAAATTCGGGAGGGACATGTTGAACTCCTGATACACGAGATCTCTAGCCCGAGCCATGGTTCAGTGTACCCTTTATATGACTGCTTCCTTCTCGCAATTATGGGGCGTTTATGGGAAATGTTTTAATTACCATAGCGTAATGTATGGGTCGAGTTAATTTAAATTATTTGTTCACTGAAATTTAGAGGTTTATTATGTAATTTGAGGGAAGGTGATATTACATACCCGAGGAAGGTAATTTGTGAGATTACCATAGCATGATTCTTGGGCTGATGATTCCTAAAGTAGCCCAGGCTGATTAAATGCACGAGTTGATATTCTGGGAAGGTTAGGACGACCAAAGTGCTGGATTGCAGCGTGAGTTGATATTGACTGATTGATTTATGGATTGCTGATTGATTTATGAATTGCAGCGTGAGACTTTCCCTGTTTTGGTGGGACGGACGATCAAAAGGACGACGAAAGTAGGGGGAGAAGGGGGAACACGTTCGTTCTTTTTAAGTAGTATATAGAGACTTTTATCCAAAAAAAAAAACTTCCTCACACTGAATCCTGACGTGCACGCAGCACAGCGCTTATCAGGCCACGTAGTGGCAGGGCCCATGGGCCATGTGGACGTGCTCCTTTCATCGTACCCCTGACCCCACACGGTCCCAGAGAGGCCCATGGGCAGACTGGAGGTGTGGAGGGGCCCTGCATGACCGAACCACGCAGATCCAACAGTTTGGGGCCGTCGCCAATCGCCACTACAGCGCCGAGACCACTCCCGGACCCAACTCGCCGCGCATTTTACTCTCAGACACCTATCTCTCTCGGAGGATCTAGATTCTTATGTTTTCAGCAAAGAACAGCGGGAATCAAGAGGGGATAAGGAAATGGCAGCTCGCCAAATCTCGGCGCATCGCAGTGAATCCCGATTAAGAGACAGCACAATGCATCTGGCTAATGAGGTGGTGGTAACAATGCACCCACCTCTAGTTGCACATGGAGAGCTTCTGCTCGCATTATGCCTCTGAAATCTGAATGGATCGTTATCATCTGCAACTTGCAGAGCGAGTGAGGTCACGGGGTACGTACAGTCTCGAAGGAGATGAGCAATACAATAGCACAGATCGCGATCGTGTGAGTGAGTTGTTAAAGACGACATGCCCATACGCAATTATGCATGAGAGCTAATTAACACAATCATTAGGCCAATAGGCCGTGGTCACAAGGGACATGCTAAAAAGAACGGAAGGAACAGGCTTGCAGAAACACACCAGCAGAGATGATAATGAGATGTGCTAGCTAGTCATTTCTTAGTTTGACAGTATCGCCATGCCCTTGTAGAGATATTCGTCACTTGTAGATTTTTTTTTTGAAATGGGAGCATCGCCTCGACCTCTACATCACTTTTCGAAATTCTTCACCTGTCGTTGGCAGGCTGAAAATTCTCTCTAAAGACGGGCTGAGAAATTCGGCTGCTGTAGGCAAAAATATGGCATGAGCAGGATGCGGCAGAAACAAGCAACATTAAATCACAGGATCTGAGCAGTATCAGCATGAAACGTGTACTTGAGCGATTACTGGTTCTTTGTTCGTCAAGAACATCAGATTTAAACCTAGCTAGCCAGCCACCGCTGACCAGCACGTCTTGGTCGATTCCAGCTCCCAAACCTTCCAATTATAGAACTAACTTGTGTGCAACAGCAGAAATGCAGCAGCTAATTAATTTGACGCTCAATGCATCTAGAAGCACTGGATTATAATAGTAGGTCAATCATGGTTGAAATGAATCTTTTAGAGCAACTGGTTAATCGATATGAATCTGCCCTGGTCAAGATGCTCGCTCCTTCAGTCGAGCCTGCACGTCTCGGTTCCAACATGCTAGTTGTTTTCTCCAATCTGAATCTCAAGCTAATCTAACACAGTAGCAGCTAATTATGCTAACCACTCTCGGTAGCTACTAGTAGTTGACCACAGTGCGATTGTGCAGCGCACACTCTCCACCGTTTGTGGAAATTATTCCCCTAACCTACTCCTAATCACGTGAAACCACGACACACTTGTCTCCTCAAAATGCGCATATTCGGGGTGTGGTGATGTAGACGATGACATTATCCGGATCATTTTCGCAGTTTGATGAAACTGAGCTGTCTGCGGTTTGATTGCTCCAACCAACAAACCTGCAGATAGGCAAGATCGCATCGGCATCGCGCACACACACGAGTGGATCTTGTACCAGCATGTTTCCCACTGTCACTGCAAACGAAACGAACCCAAGGCCACAAAAATTTGCTGTAGAAACATGGCAAACAGTTGTACTCCGTACTACTGGGCGAGTGCTAGCATTTGCATATTGCCGACCTACGTAATGTGAGCCGGTCGAGTGCAACGCAGATCACCCAGATACGGACATAGTCAGATTCGGACAGAGTACCACTTCTCTTCAAGTGCAAGCCTGCGCTGCACGGCTCAATAATTCAAGCTCTAGTGGTTACTAATCTCCTTTCTACTGTTTCGCTCGCCGCGCTACTTAACATAAACATCTGAATCTGCTCCATACCCTCCTTCGCAGCTCTTCACTCAACGTATTCTGGCAGCACGGCTGCGAAGAGCTGAAAACCAGTGCGGCAGGTTAAGAAAACAGTCAGCTAAAAATGGTCAGAGCATGAGTGTCCCACACGGGAGCTTACTAATTTGACTGTTTCAATGGTACTGCTAGTTTGGCTTAAGCAACCCTCTTTTGACTATCCTAGTTTTATAACCATGCCCTAATCTAGCGATGGATACAAACAGTGCACGGTAACACAACTGCGTATTTAAAATTACTCACCTATCTGACAGAGGCTGCACTTGTAAGCAGTGTTGCCGTGGTGGCCAGGCTGTTCATGTTTTACCTAGATTAGTGCTGAGCAGAGAGAGAGGTTACGGAAGCAGTGACCTACATTTCTCAGCGTCTTATTACCAGGACCTGGACCAGTAGCACTGAAATAATGGTATGAAAGTTTGACATTGCTGCAACTTGCGTTGGGTCGCCAAATGTCAATCATCCAGAGTTCCAGACCGAGTAACCTAATATTTGACAAACAGGCTCAACTAATCTCGGTGAGGTTCTGGAAATAGTTAGGTGTTATTAGCAGTGGTCCTCTCTCGAACTAAGTGGAGCATATAAGTATTCAATTGCCTGCTAAACGGTTTAATTAGTTAAATCTGCAGAAGTCCTGAAGAATGGCATCAGAGATACATATACCAGAAGAATCTTTTCAAGACCTCAAGTGGGAAAATAGAACAATGTATGACCAGCCCATCAAAATTTCCATGTTCTGAAGTGCAAGACTAACAACCCAAATATAGACGTTCAGAAGTGGCAGAAGGACTTTTAATTTTTATGTACCTACTAGGCTACTACCTTACTGCAACATATTCACAAATAGAACACATAGCTATGCAACCAAGCCCAAGAAACCGCTTCACACTTTCTCTTTCAATGTCGCTTCACCATTTGCGTGTGGTCAATCATGAAGAATTGGCTTGGGCTTTGTGATGTTGATCCAAGCTCTTGGCATACTAGAGGATCCGTCCAAGATTGGTGGACTGAGGAGATCCAGAAGCATCTCCGGGGAAGGAAGGCCTTGGCCTCGCTAGCGATGTTGATTTGTTGGAAAATTTGGAAGGAACTAAATGTGCATGTTTTTCGAAACAATGCTTCCACCGTTACCATGCTTGTTTCTAGAATAAAAGATGAGGTCACTATGTGGAGCCGAGCGGGTGCTAAGGCCTTGAATAATGTAATGCCGCGAGTGTGGTCTTTTGTTTTTTTAAGCTTTCGGTCAATTTGATCTTGTAAGACTCTAAACTTTCTTCTCTCTTAATAAAAATGGTAAATCTTTTGCCTCGTTTCAAAAAAGTTAAAACTAGAACACATAGCATAGCAAAAGAAATCAAGACTTTTGAGAACAGGAAAGCACGGGAAAATACCATATGAGCATTAATTTACGGGTCATGCCTCAACATAAAAGATCGGAAACGCTGCTAACATGACAAGATGATGGTTGGCATTGAAGGAGTTCGCAACAAAAAAAAAATTTTGTAAGGAGCATACATTGATTGTCCCAATCTATCTAGAGTAATGATGTAACGGAGAGATATTTCGGTGACGTACTCTCGTAAACCGAAAGCGGATAACGTTCCACTTGAACATGGATGATGTAGTCGTACTTTTTCGCCAACCTCAGTGTCATGTTCAATCCTCGTATGACAACAGGTGCCACAACTGGTAGCAGCTCTGTGGTTTTGCACATGTACGGTTCTCGACAACGACTCCTGGTTCTCCAATCTAGCCGAAAATGCGGAAATATATCTTCTGGATCGGAACACCAGCAGCAAAAGCTATTGGGATGGAGTCAAACTCCCACGTGCGCACTTATTAGAGGAACCGCGTGCGAGAGAGCGCGCGCGAGAGAGAGAGAGAGAGAGAGAGAGAGAGAGAGAGAGAGAGAGAGAGAGAGAGAGAGAGAGAGAGAGGCATGGGAGGAGGGCCTCGTGTTGTGTGCTACCTCTCCTCCCCCCATGTGCCCCCTCCTTGTATAGGGGGAGGGGGTGGACGGCCCAGGGGAGAGGCGTGCGGCCAAGGTGCCCCCAAACCCTAGCCGCCCACATCCTTATCCATAACCAACTGCAGGACCTGGAGATCCATGCATACGAGGTGAGATATTGTCAACACCCGGATTTTTAAGTCCGAATGCCTATTATGTCATACATCGCAATCCCAGGAATATTGTTGTTGCGAGGCATAATAGTTAAGTATCACAGTCATCATTCATTACAAACCATAAGTCTTACAAATTGGAATCACATGATCCATATTACACGAATAGTTGATCTATTGATCAACGAACAAACACAAGTTCATAGTTCAACATAGCGGAAGCGTAAGATACAAGGACTCTCTAGTCCACAGGCCAACGCTTGACGTCGGAAGGCGCTTAGTTGTCGTAGGCATCCTGCTGGTCATCTCCTTGGTCATCTTCATACTCTGGCCATTTGAATAGCCAGGGACAAAGCCGTGAGTACGTTAAGTACTCGCAAACTAATACTAATATAAGTGCTAGACATTCTAGTATGGTTTGCTAAGCTCTAGTTTATTTGCATAAAGCTAGTTTTAGTTCACAAAGTTTGAGAAAAACTTATTCAAGTGCTAACTAACTCAGGTGGGAACATTAGTGTCATTCCCACCATTCAAGTGGTGATTTCAATTCAATCCACCACAAGTCATTTCACCATCATCCTTTTCAACATCATTTTCAAAGATATGACATCGGAAACTGTATGGCCTTTCCAACCGTCCGTAACCGTGGACGCGGCTATTCGAATAGGTTTACACTCTGCAGAGGTTGCACACTTGTGCCACAACATTTGATTTCATCCGTCGGGATTTCCCCGAATCATCGTAACACAGTACGCGGATCATCAACCCTAACCTTTCACTTACGAATCCTAGTATGAGCACCTCTCCCCATGAGCTTGGCCTCCCAGTGAAGACAGACGGTCAGCCTGGGAACTGCACAGGGCTTGGGCCGGACATTCACCTTATTTCGCATCGTATCGTATTGTTTCTTTTGTGGTAGAGGCAGCTTTCGGCATAACCCCGATGACGTTTGTTTAGAGGGAACCCATACTAAGACACATAAACTTCCAGTTAAGCCCTACCCATAATCAGGTATTGTGGGGGTACTTAATAATTGGAAAGGTATCGCATTCAAACCAACATCATTGTTTTATCAAAAAATCACCATCTTCTCTTGGTCATATTCACCTTCAAAAATCATTCAATGGAATGCATCTTCATTCCAAGGTTTCAAAAATCCTTCAAAAATCACAAAGTTCCCATCTAGAGTAGTCAAGTTTTATTTCATTTGCACTAGCTCTAATTCATGAGGGGTGCTAACTTGCTTTGCTTGGAGAAGACTAACTCACTACTCTAGTAACAACTTGTACTTTGACCAAAGTTAACTATAAAAGTAACTCATTTGGAAAACAAGTAAAAACTTGTAAAGTAAAAACTTGGGATAGGCTTATGTAAGATAAGATAAGAAACATGGTGCCTTGCCCCAAGGGGCTTTGCACTTTGCAAGAATAATATCTTGCATTGGTAGTAGCTTGCCTTGGTAGTTCTCAAACTGTTCCTCCTCCTCCTCTTGGTAGCAACCTTCTTCTTCGACGTACTCTCCGGTGCTACCGTCTAAATTTGAATACGAGTATAATTACTCACTAATTCAATGGCTATTCCATACATCACATAGAACACACAAATTACTCTATGCACATAAGTAAATAAACTAGGTTGCATGGGTTGTGGGGTTTAAGTAGAATTCACTTCTTTGCATTTCCTATGTAAATGATAGTTTCCATAGGATTCTTGAGAAATAATTTCCTCTCATTGAAATCTTCTTAAGATTTAATTTCTCAAACAATCATGGATGAACTCATATTGACCTAAGTCCAATGTTCATCATCATCATTTGAGAAAATGATTTAAATGAGGTGGATCACCTCATACAATTTAAATAACACTACCTTTGATTTAAATCTCAAATAATTCATATAGGAGAGTTTGGGACCAGGGGTCCAAACATCCCATGAATCCATGTGAGACAAGTTTAAATGAAGTGTAAGACTTCACACAATTTAACTTTAATAGTTTTGGACAATATCAACTAGTTAAACTAGTCAAAATATCCATTCCTTAAACCATGGCATGATCATGCAAAGTGACCACACCATTTTATTGCATAAACAATTAGTGTAAGTCAAATGTGAGCTATTAGAGTTGGAATTAACTTAATATCTATTTTAGTTGATTTTTAAGAATTATTTGAATAGGGAAAAGTCCCTGTCTTGTTATTTTTATCACATTTATTCTACAAAGCATCTGACCATGGGGCCAGTGGCATGTTGTAGAGAATTTCAGTGGCTTTCTAACAATATCAAATTCATCAAATTTGGTTTAGCCAATTTGAAAATATTCAATTTCAAAATTTGGGCAGTATTGATAAAGTTTGGAAATGTTTAAAAAGGATTTGAATTAAACAGGCCGGCGGGAAAAGCTAACGGGCCAGAAGATTTAAAAACGGCCCGAGCCAGCCCACCACGGTCCACGGACGCGCGGGCTGCCTGACAGGGTGGGGTCCGCCTGTCAGCGGCTCATAACGCCTGAAGCGGTAAGTTCTAACGTGGGACGTAGGATTAGATCGGGATCGGACGGCGCTGGTGCGTCGTCTTCTCCGGCGAGAGGCAGAGAGGTTGGCGGCGAGGGTAGGGGGTCGGAGAGCTCACCGCGGCTCCAGCGAGGGATGGCAGTGTGCTCGGGGAAGGTGTAGACGACGGTGAAGCAGCTGGTAGCAGTGGCGGAGCTCGAGGTGGCCTGGATCAATGGCGATTTCTCCAGGGCTTCCGCGGCTCCGAGCTTGCGATTGGCCTTGCTCCGGCGACGATCGAGGTGGCTAGCGGTGCTAGGCGAAGTGGTGAAGGGTGGGGAGTGAGATGGTGTGCTCAGTTGCTTCCAGGGAACGCTCTATTTATAGGATTGAGCAAGGGGTGCGGGGCAGTGGCAAGGTCGACCATGGCGCGGCTTCTCCGGCGGCTGGTCGAGCTAGGCGTGGTCATGGCGATGCTCTACGTGTCCAGGCGAGGCGAACGGTGGCGAAAGCTTGGTCGGGGAGGGCCTGGTTGGGTCGCATTGCTTCCGGGCATGTCGCGGTAGTGGCGGGATCTTCTTCCCCGTCTATGGTGGCGGCGGTCCAGGGTCGGGTCGTGGCCATGTCTGGAGGTGTCGTGGTGGCGTGGTGATGCTCAACGGCTAGCCAGCGGGGCCAGAGCGAACGCGAGATGGTGGCGCGGCGCGTGGCCAGTACGTGTCCGCGGCGTGCACACGCGCGACGCGAGCGGCGTCCAGGGCGCGTTCTGGGCGCGCTGTCTCCGGCGAGTCTACGTCGGCTACGGCGAGCTGGTGGGTGCTAGGCGAGGTAGATGCGTACGGTGGCGACGTTGGACACCAGGGCCTGTGCTGAGAGTGAAGGGGGAAGAGAGGGGCTCGACATGGCCGGCATGTGGCCGGCATGGCCATGTCTTGCTTGTTCTCTCTCTCTCCCTAGGGTTCCTATGCTGGTGTTAGTGAGAGAGGGAACCAGGGGACCAATTGGTGTAAGTTGGGGTAGGTTAGTTAGGGTAGAATCACTATTTGCAATAGTGTCCAATAGTGTTCAAATTTGGAATTTACAAAATTGTCCAAATTTGAAATAATTCAAAAGGTGAAAGTTTTTGAAATGTGAGTGTTGAGATAAGTTGTAAATGACCAGAGGTGAATTGAGGTGGTGGTGGAATTGTTAGAATTCAAAACTTGGCAAAAAGGGCTAAGTGGGGAATGTTGAATATGTTAAAAAGTTAAGACTTTGGATGAGCATTGCTCATGATCAAAGATGAATTTGGCAGGGTGATCTTCATCAAAGTTGTTCACCTTGATGTTGACTTTGAAATGGTGCAAAGAGCTAGCAAGAATTGGTTTGGGAAAATTGAATTGCAGGGGCTCAAAGGGGTGATCAGACTAAATTTGGCAGATTTGACCACTATCACATGTGAGTGGGAATTGTGTTTGAATTTCCTTTGAAAAGGGAAACCTTGATTCCAAAAGTTGTAATAAGTGTTTAATAACATTATTCAACTAATGGTGAAGACCAAATAGGTCTAGGGTCAAAATTTATAAAAATGCCATAGAGCATATGTGAGGGTTTTTAGGGTTTTGCAATTTATGGATTTTCTTCCTTTTTGATTTGTTTGGTTGGTGATCTTCATATGATCACCCTAGGGTTTTAGAGCACATCAAATACAAGTAATAACAATCATCATGGCATATCACTCAAATGCACAAGTCCTATGCATGGTACTATATGCAAATAGAAAAGTTTTTGTTGGTTTGAAAGTTTTGCTTTCTGGAATTCTCTAACTTTCTTTTTATTGAAATTTGGGGTGTTACAAACCCTTCCCCCTTACAAAAGATCTCGTCCTGAGATCGAAAAGAAAGTTAGGTACTAAAGAGATCTGGGTATTCCTTCTTCATGAAGTCTTCGCGTTCCCAGGTGGCTTCATCCTCGGTATGATTGCTCCATTGGATCTTCAGAAACTTGATGCTTCGGGTGCGGGTGGTTCGGTAAGCTTCTTCCAGGATGCGAATCGGCACTTCGCGGTAAGTCAGATCCTTGTTGATATCTACCGATCGGTGATCGATGTTCTTGAACACCTCGGTCTTCTCCGGGACTTCAAGGCACTTCCGGAGAAGTGAGATGTGAAACACGTCGTGCACAGCCGACATTTCTTCAGGCAACTCCAGTTGATAAGATACTTCACCTCGGCGGCTGAGGACTTGGAAAGGTCCTACATAGTGGGGTGCAAGCTTTCCTTTCAGTTGGAACCTTTGCATTCCTTTCAAGGGGGATACTTTGAGATAGACAAAATCTCCGATCTCAAAGGTCATCTCCCGACGTCTCTTGTCGGCGTAGCTCTTCTGTCGGGATTGCGCAGTCTTGAGGTACTCTCGGATCTTGTGGACTTTCTCTTCGGCTTCACGAAGAACGTCAGGGCCGAAAACTTGGCTCTCTCCGACTTCTGACCAGTTCAGGGGGGTACGGCACTTCCTTCCATACAAGGCTTCAAAGGGGGCCATCTGTAGGCTGGCTTGGTAACTATTGTTGTAAGAGAATTCTGCGTAAGGTAGGCAGTCTTCCCACTTGGATCCGTATTCCAGTACGCATGCTCTAAGCATGTCTTCCAGTATCTGGTTTACTCTCTCAGTCTGTCCATCGGTCTGAGGGTGATAGGCAGTGCTGAAATTTAGGCGGGTGCCTAGTCCTTCATGCACTTTCTGCCAGAACCTTGAGGTGAACTGTGATCCTCTATCTGACACTATCGATTTGGGGGTTCCGTGCAGAGCAACTATTCTGGAGATGTAAAGTTCAGCTAACTTTGGGCCTTGATAGGTGGTTTTGACGGCGATGAAATGGGCGACTTTGGTCAATCTATCGACCACTACCCATATTGAATCATTGCCTTTGCTGGATTTGGGCAGTCCGGTGATAAAGTCCATTCCTACGGAGTCCCATTTCCATTCCGGAATCTGGAGGGGTTGTAACAGTCCGGCGGGTCGTTGATGTTCTGCCTTGACTCTCTGACAGATGTCACACTTAGCGATATAGCTACCGATCTCTCTCTTCATTCCGTGCCACCAAAATTGTTCTTTTAGGTCCTGGTACATCTTGGTACCTTCGGGGTGGATTGAATAAAGGGTGTCATGGGCTTCTTGCAGGATGACTTGTTTTAAGTTAGAGTCTGATGGTACGCAGAGACGTTCTTTGTACCAAAGAACTCCGGCTTCGTCTACGGTGAATCCGGGGGCTTTTCCTTCGGCTATCTGTTTCTTGATTCCGTCAATGCTAGCGTTGTCCTTCTGGGCTTCCTTGATCTGACCAACCAAGGTGGGTTGCAGTTCTATGCTGGCTAGGAATCCTTCACTAACAAGTTCAAGTCTGAACTGTTCAAACTCTTGGTGCAAGCTGGGCTGTTCAGTTGCGAGCATGGAGTTCAACTGGCACGGCAGTCGACTCAAAGCATCCGCTACCACATTGGCCTTGCCGGGGTGGTAGTGAATCTCCATGTTGTAATCCTTGATCAATTCGATCCAGCGGCGTTGTCTCATGTTTAGCTCCTTCTGGGTGAAAATGTATTTGAGGCTTTTGTGGTCGGAGTAGATCTCGCATCGATTACCCATGAGGTAATGACGCCAAACTTTCAGGGCTAAGACCACGGCTGCAAGTTCGAGGTCATGGGTTGGGTAGTTCTGTTCATGTTGCTTGAGTTGTCTTGAAAGGTAGGATACAACCTTGCCTTCTTGCATAGGCACGCATCCAAGTCCAGTCTTGGAGGCGTCGCAATATACGTCAAAGGGTTTTGCGATATCTGGCATGATCAGGATTGGGGCTGTTGTCAGTCTACTCTTGAGCTGTTGAAAGCTCTTTTCGCACTTGTCGGTCCACTCAAACTTTCTGTCCTTCTTCAGCAGTTGG
Source organism: Lolium perenne (assembly GCF_019359855.2). Taxonomy (NCBI): domain Eukaryota; kingdom Viridiplantae; phylum Streptophyta; class Magnoliopsida; order Poales; family Poaceae; genus Lolium; species Lolium perenne. The sequence continues at coordinate 273,159,049 of NC_067245.2, forward strand.
GTCATCGGTCGAGCGATGCTCGAAAAACCTTCTACAAATCTGCGGTAGTATCCGGCTAATCCAAGAAAAGCGCGGACCTCAGTTTGTGTGGTTGGGGCTTGCCATTCCATAACAGTTTTGATTTTGGCGGGATCTACGGCAATTCCTCCTGCAGACAAGATGTGTCCCAGGAATCCAACTTCTTCCAGCCAAAACTCACACTTGCTAAACTTGGCATACAACTGGTGCTGTCTAAGGGTTTCTAAAACAATCTCCAAGTGCTGTTCATGTTCTTCTTCGGACTTGGAGTAGACGAGAATGTCGTCGATGAACACAACGACAAAATTGTCCAAAAAGTTCATGAAGATCTTATTCATGAGATTCATGAAATAAGCGGGGGCATTGGTCAGTCCAAATGACATGACGTTGTACTCATACAACCCATATCTGGTGGTAAAGGCAGTTTTTGGAATGTCGGTGGCTCGAATCTTCAGTTGATGGTATCCAGTTCTAAGATCTATCTTGGAGAAAACTCGGGATCCGGTGAGTTGGTCAAACAAATCTTCGATCTTGGGTAAGGGGTATTTGTTTTTGATGGTGACATCGTTAAGCTTACGATAGTCCGTGCATAAACGATTTGCACCATCCTTCTTGTCGACAAACAAGACGGGGGATCTCCAGGGGGATGCACTTGGTCTAATCAAACCTTTGGCTAACATGTCATCTATTTGTTTCTTCAGCTCCACAAGCTCGGTTGCGTTCATGCTGTAAGCTCTCTGGGCTATGGGTCCAGTTCCGGGGATTAACTCGATGATAAACTCGATATCCCGATCCGGGGGCATACCGGGTAGATCATCCGGAAACACATCAGGGTAGCGACAAACGACCCTGATTTGATCCAGAGTTGGCTTGGATACACTTTGGTTGCAGGTAAATTTTCTGGGTAGTTTTTCAGAGACGTGCTCAACTACGATACCGGTGCTGCTAGTCATGGTTATGGCTTTCTTGGCACAGTCTATCAATCCATTGTGCTTGGACATCCAGTCCATTCCTAGGACAACTTCCAAACCTTTGGTTCCAAGTATGATTAGATTTGCAAAGAAATCTACATCATGGATTTTGATTGGCACATTTTTACAAAATTTTCTGGCTTTGGTGGTTGATCCGGGGATTTGAACTATCATAACATGTTTCAAACTGAGAGGTTGAATTTTACTTGTTGATGCAAAGTCTTCGGTGACAAAGGAATGAGATGCTCCAGAATCAAACAACACTCTAGCAGGGATGTGGTTGACAGAAAACATACCCAGCACAACATCTGGTGCTTCCTGGGCTTCTTCAGCGTTCATGTGGTAGAGGCGGCCGTTGCGGTTGTTGGGGTTGTTGGGGACGAACTTCTTGCCGGTGGAGACACGGCGTTGCTGCTGAGCAGGTGCAGCGGTGTTGCCGGCGAGCTTGGCAAGACGCTTGGGACACTCGTTGGAGTAGTGCCCCACTACACCACACTCATAACAAGTGATAGTGCTCTTGTCCTGCTTGTTCGCAATGGGAACGGCATTGCTTCCGGTTCTGGGAGCGGTGTTGGTGTTGGTGTTGTTGTTGTTAGGGGCTCGGGGTGGAGCGCGGTTGTAGTTGTTGTTGTTGTAGTTGTTGTTGTAGCCTCCTGGCTTGGAGTTTCCTCCACTCCGGTTCTGATAACCGGGGCGAGAGTTCTGCATCTGGGGTTTGTTGTTTCTCGGAATGAAACCTCCGCTTGAGCTAGGGCGAAACTTTTGGGGGTGGCTTGATCCACTCTGATTGGCCATGCGGCGCTTGCGGTTCTCATTGGCTTGGTTTAACTTGCCCTCCATCTGGATGGCGGAGTCAACAAGGGCTTCGAGGTCGGCGAAGGGGATGTTGACGAGGACAGTCTGCATCTCATCATGCAGTCCGTTCAGGAATCTCTCCTTCCTCTTTTCAACGGTGTCGATCTCATCAGGGGCATACCTTGACAAAGTGAGAAACTTGTCGCGGTATTCAACCACCGTCATGCGACCTTGTTTCAGCTCACGGAATTCATCCCTCATCTTCTTGATAAGACCCGGGGGTACATGGTACTTGCTGAACTTGAGTTTGAAATCTTCCCAAGTCATGAATTGACCTCCGTTCATGGCACGGGTGCTTGTCCACCAAGCGCGGGCTGGTCCAGCGAGATAGTGAGTGGCAAACAAGACCTTCTCGTTGGTTTCCACTCCGGCTACCTCCAGATTGTTCTCCATAGTCTGGAGCCAATCGTCGGCGTCGAGGGGCTTCTCGGTCTTGCTAAACACCGGAGGGTTGGTGTTTTGGAAGTTCTTGAGCTTGGATCCGGGGTGGTCATGATTTCCATGGCCTTGGTTGGCGATGTTCTGCAAGGCGATGAGGTTGGCTTGGCGCTCGGCTCTTTCGGTTTCCCGGTCTGCAAGCATGGTTTGCAGAAGTTGCAGCATCATGTCATTGGTGCGATTCGGAGGGGCCATCTGAAGATGTAGAAGATTATGAGATAAGAGGGAACATTCTATGGTTCATTTTGGTTAGTTTGAAAAACATTTGAAAACTTGTAATCTTTTCATGACAAACATAACATTCATTCATTCATGCAACACATAGTACAAACTACACACATACTCCAATGGTTTAAAGAACCATTCTCATGCTACGATACAAGGGACGGGATACAACTCACACCTACTATAAGTGAACTAGTGCAACTACTCCTCATCATCGACATCGATCGGGACGTAGTCGTCGGGTCCGGCCTCCAGGAACTCGTAGTCCTCCTCCTCGGTGTTCTCGTCCTCCTCAAAGTCGTTGTCGTCGCTCAGGAAGGCGTCTCCTCCCTGAATGTCGATGCCTCCATCGTCATCCTCCAGCTGACGAATCTGATCCTCCTGGGCCTTGACAGTGGCCTCAAGTGACGCGATCCGGGCGCGAAGGCGACGAATCGTAGCGTCCTTCTTGGCACGCTGCTGGCGAAGGCTCCTGCGGTCGTTGTTGAGTAGCTTGATCGCCTCACCCTGCTCGGTGATGTGAGCATGGGTCTGGTTCGCGTAAGCGCGAGTGGCGTCGAGGTCCCTCTGAGTCTGGTAGAGCATGAAGTCCAGGTGCTCAGCATGGTGCCTCAACTCCGGGTGCGGCTGCAGCTCCATGGGCACTCCCGCGGCATCACGCCTCACAAGGTGGGCGTAGCGAGAGGCGAGGATGCGCACCACGTTCTGTCCACAGAGGAGCGCAAGTGCCTCCTGTAGGCCACGTGCGAGTCCGTCGAGCCAGTTGCTCTCGCGGAAGGAGAAGAGGATCCTCTCCGAAGTGGGAGGCTCCATCTTGCCCCTCAAGTCGGCAGTGATCACCCACTGCAACTCTCCTCCGGGCGTGTCGTCCAGCTGAACCCCGTGAAACTCGGGGTGTGGGCGCCCAAGGAAGTCAGAGACGGCGTTGAGGTCGTGCTCGAAGATCAAGCTTCCTCCGTTCCCAAGCTGATAAAACTTGGTGTTGATGGGTTCATTCGGCTCCATCTGAAAGAGAATTGGATGAGTAAGTTAGAGGGTGCAAGGTGTGGCAAAATTTTAAGTTGATTTAATAAAATCGAACATGATTCATCAAATTTTGGCAAAGTCTCAAAGATAAGGGTGTAGTAAATTTTCACAAATAAATTCTTTCATTTGATTTCAAAGTTAAATTTTTCAGAACGCCCATTCTAACTAAGGTCTTCTAAGATCAAACAATGGCTCTGATACCAACTTGCCAACACCCGGATTTTTAAGTCCGAATGCCTATTATGTCATACATCGCAATCCCAGGAATATTGTTGTTGCGAGGCATAATAGTTAAGTATCACAGTCATCATTCATTACAAACCATAAGTCTTACAAATTGGAATCACATGATCCATATTACACGAATAGTTGATCTATTGATCAACGAACAAACACAAGTTCATAGTTCAACATAGCGGAAGCGTAAGATACAAGGACTCTCTAGTCCACAGGCCAACGCTTGACGTCGGAAGGCGCTTAGTTGTCGTAGGCATCCTGCTGGTCATCTCCTTGGTCATCTTCATACTCTGGCCATTTGAATAGCCAGGGACAAAGCCGTGAGTACGTTAAGTACTCGCAAACTAATACTAATATAAGTGCTAGACATTCTAGTATGGTTTGCTAAGCTCTAGTTTATTTGCATAAAGCTAGTTTTAGTTCACAAAGTTTGAGAAAAGCTTATTCAAGTGCTAACTAACTCAGGTGGGAACATTAGTGTCATTCCCACCATTCAAGTGGTGATTTCAATTCAATCCACCACAAGTCATTTCACCATCATCCTTTTCAACATCATTTTCAAAGATATGACATCGGAAACTGTATGGCCTTTCCAACCGTCCGTAACCGTGGACGCGGCTATTCGAATAGGTTTACACTCTGCAGAGGTTGCACACTTGTGCCACAACATTTGATTTCATCCGTCGGGATTTCCCCGAATCATCGTAACACAGTACGCGGATCATCAACCCTAACCTTTCACTTACGAATCCTAGTATGAGCACCTCTCCCCATGAGCTTGGCCTCCCAGTGAAGACAGACGGTCAGCCTGGGAACTGCACAGGGCTTGGGCCGGACATTCACCTCATTTCGCATCGTATCGTATTGTTTCTTTTGTGGTAGAGGCAGCTTTCGGCATAACCCCGATGACGCTTGTTTAGAGGGAACCCATACTAAGACACATAAACTTCCAGTTAAGCCCTACCCATAATCAGGTATTGTGGGGGTACTTAATAATTGGAAAGGTATCGCATTCAAACCAACATCATTGTTTTATCAAAAAATCACCATCTTCTCTTGGTCATATTCACCTTCAAAAATCATTCAATGGAATGCATCTTCATTCCAAGGTTTCAAAAATCCTTCAAAAATCACAAAGTTCCCATCTAGAGTAGTCAAGTTTTATTTCATTTGCACTAGCTCTAATTCATGAGGGGTGCTAACTTGCTTTGCTTGGAGAAGACTAACTCACTACTCTAGTAACAATTTGTACTTTGACCAAAGTTAACTATAAAAGTAACTCATTTGGAAAACAAGTAAAAACTTGTAAAGTAAAAACTTGGGATAGGCTTATGTAAGATAAGATAAGAAACATGGTGCCTTGCCCCAAGGGGCTTTGCACTTTGCAAGAATAATAGCTTGCATTGGTAGTAGCTTGCCTTGGTAGTTCTCAAACTGTTCCTCCTCCTCCTCTTGGTAGCAACCTTCTTCTTCGACGTACTCTCCGGTGCTACCGTCTAAATTTGAATACGAGTATAATTACTCACTAATTCAATGGCTATTCCATACATCACATAGAACACACAAACTACTCTATGCACATAAGTAAATAAACTAGGTTGCATGGGTTGTGGGGTTTAAGTAGAATTCACTTCTTTGCATTTCCTATGTAAATGATAGTTTCCATAGGATTCTTGAGAAATAATTTCCTCTCATTGAAATCTTCTTAAGATTTAATTTCTCAAACAATCATGGATGAACTCATATTGACCTAAGTCCAATGTTCATCATCATCATTTGAGAAAATGATTTAAATGAGGTGGATCACCTCATACAATTTAAATAACACTACCTTTGATTTAAATCTCAAATAATTCATATAGGAGAGTTTGGGACCAGGGGTCCAAACATCCCATGAATCCATGTGAGACAAGTTTAAATGAAGTGTAAGACTTCACACAATTTAACTTTAATAGTTTTGGACAATATCAACTAGTTAAACTAGTCAAAATATCCATTCCTTAAACCATGGCATGATCATGCAAAGTGACCACACCATTTTATTGCATAAACAATTAGTGTAAGTCAAATGTGAGCTATTAGAGTTGGAATTAACTTAATATATATTTTAGTTGATTTTTAAGAATTATTTGAATAGGGAAAAGTCCCTGTCTTGTTATTTTTATCACATTTATTCTACAAAGCATCTGACCATGGGGCCAGTGGCATGTTGTAGAGAATTTCAGTGGCTTTCTAACAATATCAAATTCATCAAATTTGGTTTAGCCAATTTGAAAATATTCAATTTCAAAATTTGGGCAGTATTGATAAAGTTTGGAAATGTTTAAAAAGGATTTGAATTAAACAGGCCGGCGGGAAAAGCTAACGGGCCAGAAGATTTAAAAACGGCCCGAGCCAGCCCACCACGGTCCACGGACGCGCGGGCTGCCTGACAGGGTGGGGTCCGCCTGTCAGCGGCTCATAACGCCTGAAGCGGTAAGTTCTAACGTGGGACGTAGGATTAGATCGGGATCGGACGGCGCTGGTGCGTTGTCTTCTCCGACGAGAGGCAGAGAGGTTGGCGGCGAGGGTAGGGGGTCGGAGAGCTCACCGCGGCTCCAGCGAGGGATGGCAGTGTGCTCGGGGAAGGTGTAGACGACGGTGAAGCAGCTGGTAGCAGTGGCGGAGCTCGAGGTGGCCTGGATCAATGGCGATTTCTCCAGGGCTTCCGCGGCTCCGAGCTTGCGATTGGCCTTGCTCCGGCGACGATCGAGGTGGCTAGCGGTGCTAGGCGAAGTGGTGAAGGGTGGGGAGTGAGATGGTGTGCTCAGTTGCTTCCAGGGAACGCTCGTATTGATTCATGGACTAAATGCAAGGATGCTTTTATTGGTAGATATTATCCCCCTGCTAAAATTATATCTTTGAGGAGTAGCATAATGAATTTTAAACAATTGGATACTGAGCATGTTGCACAAGCATGGGAAAGAATGAAATCTTAATTTGGTTAAAAATTGCCCAACCCATGGACTGACTACTTGGATGATCATCCAAACCTTTTATGCAGGACTGAATTTTTCTTCGCGGAACCTATTGGATTCAGCTACTGGAGGTACCTTTATGTCCATCACTCTTGGTGAAGCAACAAAGCTTCTCGATAATATGATGATCAATTACTCTGAATGGCACACGGAAAGAGCTCCACAAGGTAAGAAGGTAAATTCTGTCGAAGAAACCTCTTCCTTGAGTGATAAGATTGATGCTATTATGTCTATGCTTGTGAATGATAGGACTAATGTTGATCCTAATAATGTTCCGTTAGCTTCATTGGTTGCTCAAGAAGAACATGTTGATGTAAACTTCATTAAAAATAATAATTTCAACAACAATGCTTACCGGAACAATTCTAGTAACAACTATAGGCCATATCCTTATAATAATGGCAACGGCTATGGTAATTCTTATGGGAATTCTTACAACAATAGTAGGAACACACCCCCTGGACTTGAAGCCATGCTTAAAGAATTTATTAGTACACAAACTGCTTTTAACAAATCTGTTGAAGAAAAGCTTGGGAAAATTGATATACTTGCTTCTAAAGTCGATAGTCTTGCCGCTGATGTTGATCTTTTGAAATCGAAAGTTATGCCTAATGAAAATCATCATAATAAAATTGTTACTACAGCAAATGCCATCCAAGTTAGAATTAATAAGAATATAAGATTGATGGCCGAATTGCGTGCTAGGTGGGAAAGAGAAGAAAATGAAAAAGAAGATAATATAGCTAAAGTTTGGACTATTACCACCACTAGTAGTGCTAATGCTACACAAGTTGCTGCACCTCCTACTAATAATAATAAAAGAATTGGTGTTAGCAATGTTTCCACTTCTAATGCAAAGCGCGAGAAACTGCCTGAAACTGCTAAAACTGCTGAAATCATCGTGATAAAACTGCTGAAATTTTTTCCAACATTGGGGATGATGATCCCATTGCTTTAGATTATAATGGTTTGAATTTTGATGATTGCCACATCTCTGAAGTTATAAAGTTCTTGCAAAAACTTGCTAAAAGTCCTAATGCTAGTGCTATAAATTTGGCTTTCACGCAACATATTACAAATGCTCTCATAAAAGCTAGAGAAGAGAAACTAGAGCGCGAAGCCTCTATTCCTAGAAAGCTAGAGGATGGTTGGGAGCCCATCATTAAGATGAAGGTTAAAGATTTTGATTGTAATGCTTTATGTGATCTTGGTGCAAGTATTTCTGTTATGCCTAAGAAAATCTATAATATGCTTGACTTGCCACCGCTGAAAAATTGTTATTTGGATGTTAATCTTGCTGATAATTCTACAAAGAAACCGTTGGGGAGAGTTGATAATGTTCGCATTACCGTTAACAATAACCTTGTCCCCGTTGATTTTGTTGTCTTGGATATTGAATGCAATGCATCTTGTCCCATCATATTGGGAAGACCTTTTCTTCGAACTGTTGGTGCTATCATTGATATGAAGGAAGGTAATATTAAATATCAATTTCCTCTCAAGAAAGGTATGGAACACTTCCCTAGAAAGAGAATGAAGTTACCTTTTGATTCTATTATTAGAACAAATTATGATGTTGACACTTCGTCTCTTGATAATACTTGATACACACTTTCTGCGCCTAGCTGAAAGGCGTTAAAGAAAAGCGCTTATGGGAGACAACCCATGTTTTTACTACAGTACTTTGTTTTTATTTTGTGTCTTGGAAGTTGTTTACTACTGTAGCAACCTCTCATTATCTTAGTTTAGTGTTTTATTGTGCCAAGTAAAGTCGTTGATAGTAAAGTTCATACTAGATTTGGATTACTGCGCAGAAACAGATTTCTTTGCTGTAACGAATCAGGGCAAAATTCTCTGTAGGTAACTGACAAAATTATGCCAATTTACGTGAGTGATCCTCAGATATGTACGCAACTTTCATTCAATTTGAGCATTTTCATTTGAGCAAGTCTGGTGCCTCGATAAAATTCGTCAATACGAACTGTTCTGTTTTTGACAGATTCTGCCTTTTATTTTGCATTGCCAGTTTTGTTATGTTCGATGGATATTTCGATTCCATTGACTTTCAGTAGCTTTGTGCAATGTCCAGAAGTGTTAAGAATGATTATGTCACCTCTGAACATGTATATTTTGATTGTGCACTAACCCTCTAATGAGTTGTTCTATGTTTGGTGTGGAGGAAGTTTTCAAGGATCAAGAGAGGGAGATGATACAACATGATCAAGGAGAGTGAAAGCTCTAAGCTTGGGGATGCCCTGGTGGTTCACCCCTGCATATATCAAGAAGACTCAAGCGTCTAAGCTTGGGGATGCCCAAGGCATCCCCTTCTTCATCGACAACATTATCAGGTTCCTCCCCTGAAACTATATTTTTATTCCATCACATCTTATGTGCTTTGCTTGGAGCGTCGGTTTGTTTTTGTTTTGTTTTGTTTGAATAAAATGGATCCTAGCATTCATTGTATGGGAGAGAGACACGCTCCGCTGTAGCATATGGGCAAGTATGTCCTTGGGCTCTACTCATAATATTCATGGCGAAAGTTTCTTCTTCGTTAAATTGTTATATGGTTGGAATTGGAAAATGATACATGTAGTAATTGCTAAAATGTCTTGGATGATGTGATACTTGGCAATTGTTGTGCTCATGTTTAAGCTCTTGCATCATATACTTTGCACCCACTAATGAAGAAATACATAGAGCATGCTAAAATTTGGTTTGCATATTTGGTCTCTCTAAGGTCTAGATAATTTCTAGTATTGAGTTTGAACAACAAGGAAGACGGTGTAGAGTCTTATAATGTTTACAATATGTCTTTTATGTGAGTTTTGCTGCACCAGTTCATCCTTGTGTTTGTTTCAAATAAACCTTGCTAGCCTAAACCTTGTATCGAGAGGGAATACTTCTCATGCATCCAAATACTTGAGCCAACCACTATGCCATTTGTGTCCACCATACCTACCTACTACATGGTATTTCTCCGCCATTCCAAAGTAAATTGCTTGAGTGCTACCTTTAAACAATTCAAAATTTATCACCTCTGATTTGTGTCAATGTTTTATAGCTCATGAGGAAGTATGTGGTGTTTATCTTTCAATCTTGTTGGGCAACTTTCACCAATGGACTAGTGGCTTCATCCGCTTATCCAATAATTTTGCAAAAAGAGCTGGCAATGGGATTCCCAGTCCCAAATTAATTAATAAAAATAGACACTCCTCCATGGTATGTGATTGATTGGACGGCACCCGAAGGATTCGGTTAGCCATGGCTTGAGAAAGCAAAGGTGGGGAGGAATGTCATCATAATAAAACTAAAATAAAAAGGCACTCCTTCATGGTATGAGATTGTTGGCAGGCACCCGAAGGATTCGGTTAGCCATGGTTTGTGAAAGAAAGGTTGGAAGGAGTGCCACACAAAAATAAAATAAAATAAAATGGGAGCCGCTCTTTGAAGGTTTGTCTGGCAAGGGGGTTAGAGTGCCCACTACCATTCGTTGACAACAACAAACACCTCTCAAAATTTTACTTTTATTGCTCTCTATATGTTTTCAAAATCAAAGCTCTAGCACAAATATAGCAATCGATGCTTTCCTCTTTGAAGGACCATTCCTTTACTTTTATGTTGAGTCAGTTCACCTATTTCTCTCCACCTCAAGAAGCAAACACTTGTGTGAACTGTGCATTGATTCCTACATACTTGCATATTGCACTTATTATATTACTCTATGTTGACAATATCCATGAGATATACATGTTACAAGTTGAAAGCAACCACTGAAACTTAATCTTCCTATGTGTTGCTTCAATGCTTTTACTATGAATTATTGCTTTATGAGTTAACTCTTATGCAAGACTTATTGATGCTTGTCTTGAAGTACTATTCATGAAAAGTCTTTGCTAAATGATTCACTTGTTTACTCATGTCATATACATTGTTTTGATCGCTGCATTCACTACATATGCTTACAAATAGTATGATCAAGATTATGATGGCATTTCACTCCAGAAATTATCTTTGTTTATCGTTTACCTGCTCGGGACGAGCAGGAACTAAGCTTGGGGATGCTGATACGTCTCCGACGTATCGATAATTTCTTATGTTCCATGCCACATTATTGATGATATCTACATGTTTTATGCACACTTTATGTCATATTCGTGCATTTTCTGGAACTAACCTATTAACAAGATGCCGAAGTGCCAGTTGCTGTTTTCTGCTGTTTTTTGTTTCAGAAATCCTAGTAAAGAAATATTCTCGGAATTGGACGAAATCAACGCCCAGGGTCCTATTTTGCCACGAAGCTTCCAGAAGACCGAAGAGGAGATGAAGTGGGGCCACGAGGTGGCGACACCATAGGGCAGCGTGGCCCAAGCCCTGGCCGCGCCGACCTATAGTGTGGGCCCCTCGTGACGCCCCTTGACCTGCCCTTCCGCCTACAAATAGCCTTCGTCGCGAAACCCCCAGTACCGAGAGCCACGGTACGGAAAACCTTCCAGAGACGCCACCGCCGCCAATCCCATCTCGGGGGATTCAGGAGATCGCCTCCGGCACCCTGCCGGAGAGGGGAATCATCTCCCGGAGGACTCTACGCCGCCATGGTCGCCTCCGGAGAGATGTGTGAGTAGTCTACCCCTGGACTATGGGTCCATAGCAGTAGCTAGATGGTTGTCTTCTCCCCATTGTGCTTAATTGTCGGGTCTTGTGAGCTGCCGAACATGATCAAGATCATCTATCTGTAATTCTATATGTTGTGTTTGTTGGGATCCGATGAATAGGGAATACTTGTTATGTTGATTATCAAAGTTATGTCTATGTGTTGTTTATGATCTTGCATGCTCTCCGTTACTAGTAGATGCTCTGGCCAAGTAGATGCTTGTAACTCCAAGAGGGAGTATTTATGCTCGATAGTGGGTGATACGTCTCCGACGTATCGATAATTTCTTATGTTCCATGCCACATTATTGATGATATCTACATGTTTTATGCACACTTTATGTCATATTCGTGCATTTTCTGGAACTAACCTATTAACAAGATGCCGAAGTGCCGATTCTTTGTTTTCTGCTGTTTTTGGTTTCAGAAATCCTAGTAACGAAATATTCTCGGAATTGGACGAAATCAACGCCCAGGGTCCTATTTTGCCACGAAGCTTCCAGAAGACCGAAGAGGAGACGAAGTGGGGCCACGAGGCAGCCAGAGCATAGGGCGGCGCGGCCCCTGCCCTGGCCGCGTGGCCCTATGGTGTGGGCCCCTCGTGCCGCCTCCTGACCTGCCCTTCCGCCTACTTAAAGCCTCCGTCGCGAAACCCCCAGTACCGAGAGCCACGATACGGAAAACCTTCCAGAGACGCCGCCGCCGCCAATCCCATCTCGGGGGATTCAGGAGATCGCCTCCGGCACCCTGCCGGAGAGGGGAATCATCTCCCGGAGGACTCTACGCCGCCATGGTCGCCTCCGGAGTGATGAGTGAGTAGTCTACCCCTGGACTATGGGTCCATAGCAGTAGCTAGATGGTTGTCTTCTCCCCATTGTGCTTCATTGTTGGATCTTGTGAGCTGCCTAACATGATCAAGATCATCTATCTGTAATTCTATATGTTGCGTTTGTTGGGATCCGATGAATAGAGAATACTTGTTATGTTGATTATCAAAGTTATGTCTATGTGTTGTTTATGATCTTGCATGCTCTCCGTTACTAGTAGATGCTCTGGCCAAGTAGATGCTTGTAACTCCAAGAGGGAGTATTTATGCTCGATAGTGGGTTCATGTCTCCGTGAATCGGGGAAGTGAACAGAAATCTCTAAGATTATGGATGTCCGTTGCCACTAGGGATAAAACATTGGTGCTATGTTCGAGGACGTAGTTACTGATTACATTACGCGCAATACTTAATGCAATTGTCTGTTGTTAGCAACTTAATACTGGAGGGGGTTCGGATGATAACCTGAAGGTGGACTTTTTAGGCATAGATGCATGCTGGATAGCGGTCTATGTACTTTGTCGTAATGCCCAATTAAATCTCACAATACTCATCATAATATGTATGTGCATGGTCATGCCCTCTTTATTTGTCAATTGCCCAACTGTAATTTGTTCACCCAACATGCTGTTTATCTTATGGGAGAGACACCTCTAGTGAACTGTGGACCCCGGTCCAATTCTCTATACTGAAATACAATCTCTTGCCAATACTTTGTTTCTTTGTTTTCTCGCAAACAATCATCTTCCACACTATACATCTAATCCTTTGTTACAGCAAGCCGGTGAGATTGACAACCTCACTGTTTCGTTGGGGCAAAGTACTTTGGTTGTGTTGTGCAGGTTCCACGTTGGCGCCGGAATCCCTGGTGTTGCGCCGCACTACATCTCGCCGCCATCAACCTTCAACGTGCTTCTTGGCTCCTACTGGTTCGATAAACCTTGGTTTCATACTGAGGGAAAACTTGCCGCTGTACGCATCACACCTTCCTCTTGGGGTTCCCAACGGACGCGTGCTGTACGCGTATCAGTGGGTTCATGTCTCCGTGAATCTGGGGAAGTGACAGAAATCTCTAAGATTATGGATGTGCTGTTGCCACTAGGGATAAAACATTGGTGCTATGTTCGAGGATGTAGTTACTGATTACATTACACGCAATACTTAATGCAATTGTCTGTTGTTAGCAACTTAATACTGGAGGGGGTTCGGATGATAACCTGAAGGTGGACTTTTTAGGCATAGATGCATGCTGGATAGCGGTCTATGTACTTTGTCGTAATGCCCAATTAAATCTCACTATACTCATCATAATATGTATGTGCATGGTCATGCCCTCTCTATTTGTCAATTGCCCAACTGTAATTTGTTCACCCAACATGATGTTTATCTTATGGGAGAGACACCTCTAGTGAACTGTGGACCCCGGTCCAATTCTCTATACTGAAATACAATCTACTGCAATATTGTTCTACTGTTTTCTGCAAACAATCATCATCCACACTATACATCTAATCCTTTGTTCTGACAAGCCGGTGAGATTGACAACCTCATTTGTTTCGTTGGGGCAAAGTACTTGGTTTGTGTTGTGCAGGTTCCACGTTGGCGCCGGAATCCCTAGTGTTGCGCCGCACTACATCTCGCCGCCATCAACCTTCAACGTGCTTCTTGGCTCCTACTGGTTCGATAAACCTTGGTTTCATACTGAGGGAAAACTTGCCGCTGTACGCATCACCTTCCTCTTGGGGTTCCCAACGGACGCGTGCTGTACGCGTATCAAGCAAGACACCACCTCTAGTTGTTACTTCATAAGCATGTTTCTCTTTAGAATTATTTTTTAACAAGTCATTTTGAACTTTAGTGAGTTGATCAATTTGAGTTTGAACCATTTGAAAATGTTTAACAAGCATCTTAACATCATTGGAGGTCCTCTCCACAATATCATGCAAATTGCTAATAGCTTGAGAATTTTTCCATTAGATGATTCTCTACTCTCATATTAAAATTTTCTTGCTTAACAATATAATTATCAAACTCATCTAAGCATTGAGCAGGAGGTTTTGAATACGGAATATCTTCCCTAGTAAAGCGTTGAAGGGAGTTTACCTCAATCATGGATGAAGGGGGAATTATCTCACATATATCTTCTATGGGAGGTAGATTCTTCACATCTTCGGATTTAATACCTTTTTCCTTGAGAGACTTCTTAGCTTCCCTCATATCTTCATCATTCAATTCAATTAAACCCCTCTTCTTCAATATTGGCGTTGGAGTTGGTTCAGGTGTAGTCCAATCATCATGATTCCGGCCTATTTTAGCCAATAATTCTTCAGCTTCGTCTGGAGTTCTTTTCCTGAAAACACAACCAGCACAACTATCCAAATATGCTCTAGATTCAATGGTTAGTCCACTATAAAATATATCAAGTAGATCATTCTTTTCTAAATCATGTCCAGGTCGAGCTCTGATAAGAGAACAAAATCTTGCCCACGCCTCAGGCAATTTCTCTTCATCTCCCTGGTCAAATCTATAAATTTTCTGTAAAGCAATATATTGAGCACTAGCAGGAAAGTACTTTCGAAAGAAAACATCACGCAGCTCAGTTGGACTTTTAATAGAACCAGGAGGCAAATTATTATACCAAGTTTTAGCATCATCCTTTAATGAGAAAGGAAAAAATTTAGCGACAAAGTAAGTACGCATCTTGACATCATCAGAAAACAAGCTACTCATAGAAGAAAGTTCAATCATGTGTTCTACAGCACTTTCTTTTTCAGTACCACAAAAGGGTGCTTTCTCTACAATAGCTATATGAGATAGATCAAGAGAAAAATCATAATCTTTATCCTTAATGCATATAGGAGATGTGGAAAATTTAGGATCGGGAGATAGCTTATGTCTAACAGTATATTGTGCGAGAAACTTTTTAATTTTTCTTGCATCAGCAGTAGCATTGCATCTATTAATAAAATCATCATTAAGCTCCACATAATCTTCATCAGGATCATCACTAGAATAATCAAGTTCAGGTGAATTAACAGGTGTAGTAGCATTAGGAGTTTCAGTATTTTCAATTTGTCTAGACCTAGCAATTGTAGCATCTAGAAAGGATCCCAATGAACCACTATCATCAAGCACAGCAAAAACATTATCAATATTATGAGAGTTTTCAGATTCAGCAGACGTACCAGCAACAAGTTGACTTATCACAGATGGTGAATCAAGAGTAGCAGAGGTACTCAGAGTTGTACCTTTTCTTGTAGTGGATGGTAATATGGCGACTTTAGGATCGCGAGTTTTACCCATGATGGAGAATTTGCAGCGAACAATATCAATCCAAGTAAACTTCCAAATAAAGCTATGCTCCCCGGCAACGGCGCCAGAAAACAGTCTTGATGACCCACAAGTATAGGGGATCGCAGCAGTCTTCGCGGGAAGTAAATCCCAATTTATTGATTCGACACAAGGGGAGACAAAGAATACTTGAAAGCCTTAACAGCGGAGTTGTCAATTCAGCCGCACCTGGAAACAGACTTGCTCGCAAGAGTTTATCAGTAGTAACAGTTTTATAGCAGTAGCAGTAGTGAAATAACAGCAGCAGAGTAACAGAGACAGCAGTAGTGATTATAGTAAACAGCACGATTAAAATACTGTAGGCACGGGGACGGATAACGGGCGTTGCATGGATGAGAGAAACTCATGTAACAATCATAGCAGGGCATTTGCAGATAATAATAAAACGGTGTCTAAGTACAAAGCAATCAATAGGCATGTGTTCCATATATAGTCGTACGTGCTCGCAATGAGAAACTTGCACAACATCTTTTGTCCTACCAGCCGGTGGCAGCCGGGCCTCAAGGGAATCTACTGGATATTAAGGTACTCCTTTTAATAGAGTACCGGAGCAAAGCATTAACACTCCGTGAACACATGTGATCCTCACATCACTACCATCCCCTCCGGTTGTCCCGATTCTTGTCACTTCGGGGCCATTGGTTCCGGACAGCGACATGTGTATACAACTTGCAGGTAAGATCATAAACAATGAATATCATGATGAAACAATAACATGTTCAGATCTGAGATCATGGCACTCAGGCCCTAGTGACAAGCATTAAGCATAACAAGTTGCAACAATATCATCAAAGTACCAATTACGGACACTAGGCACTATGCCCTAACAATCTTATGCTGTTACATGAACAATCTCATCCAATCCCTACCATCCCCTTCGGCCTACAGCGGGGGAATTACTCACACATGGATGGGGGAAACATGGCTGGTTGATGAAGAGACGTCGGTGGTGATGATGGCGATGATCTCCTCCAATTCCACGTCCCGGTGGAGTGCCAGAACAGAGACTTCTGGCTCCCGAGACGGAGTTTCGTGATGTGGCGGCGTTCTGGAGGGTTTCTGGCGACTTCTGCTTCTCCCCGTGCGTTTTTAGGTCGAAGGCAATAAGTAGTCCGAAGGAGGGCGTCGGGGGCCGACCGAGGCCGCCACACACTAGGGCCGTGCGGGCCCCTCCTGGGCCACGCCGGCCTAGTGTGTGGGGCCCTCGGGCCCCCACCTGGCTTGCCCTTCTGGCTCCGCCAATATTCTGGGAAAATAGGACCTTCTGCATAAATTCCGAGGATTTTCCTGAAAGTTGGATTTCTGCACAAAAACGAGACACTGTGAGCGGTTCTGAAAACAGCGTTAGTCCGTGTTAGTTGCATCCAAAATACACAAATTAGAGGCAAAACAATAGCAAAAGTGTTCGGGAAAGTAGATACGTTTTGGACGTATCACATGCTCTCTGTTGCTAGTAGAGGCTCTGGCCAAGTTGATACTTGTAACTCCAAGAGGGAGTATTTACGCTCGATAGTGGGTTCATGTCTCCATTAAATCTGGGGGAGTGACAGCAACCCCTAAGGTTGTGGATGTGATGTTGCCACTAGGGATAAAACATCAATGCTATGTCTAAGGATATATTCGTTGATTACATTACGCACCATACTTAATGCAATTGTCTGTTGTTTGCAACTTAATACTGGAAGGGGTTCGGATGATAACCTGAAGGTGGACTTTTTAGGCATAGATGCATGCTGGATAGCGGTCTATGTACTTTGTCGTAATGCCCAATTAAATCTCACAATACTCATCATAAGATGTATGTGCATGGTCATGCCCTCTTTATTTATCAATTTCCCAACTGTAATTTGTTCACCCAACATGCTTATTCTTATGGGAGAGACGCCTCTAGTGAACTGTGGACCCTGGTCCATTCTTAACATCGAATACAATCTACTGCAATACTCGTTCTACTGTTTTCTGCAAACATCATCATCCACACTATAC
Organism: Lolium perenne; assembly: GCF_019359855.2. Classification (NCBI taxonomy): domain Eukaryota; kingdom Viridiplantae; phylum Streptophyta; class Magnoliopsida; order Poales; family Poaceae; genus Lolium; species Lolium perenne. Next base: position 273,176,647 of record NC_067245.2, read on the forward strand.
ATCTAATCCTTTGTTACAGCAAGCCGGTGAGATTGACAACCTCACTGTCACGTTGGGGCAAAGTACTTTGGTTGTGTTGTGCAGGTTCCACGTTGGCTCCGGAATCCCTGGTGTTGCGCCGCACTACACTCCGCCGCCATCAACCTTCAACGTGCTTCTTGGCTCCTACTAGTTCGATAAACCTTGGTTTCTTACTGAGGGAAAACTTGCCGCTGTACGCATCACACATTCCTCTTGGGGTTCCCAACGGACGCGTGCTGTACGCGTATCAAGCTCTTTTTCTGGCGCCGTTGCCGGGGAGATCAAGACACGCTGCAAGGGGAGTCCCCACCTCCAATCTCTTTACTTTGTTTTTGTCTTGCTTTATTTTATTTACTACTTTGTTTGCTGCATTATATCAAAATACAAAAAAAAATTAGTTACTTGTTTTACTTTACTTAATTCCATACATGTTTTTATTTCACTAGTTAGGCTTAATGGAAAACAACAAAAATATTAGAGATCTTTATAGTATTTATCTTGAGTTAGGACATGAGGAGTTTGAAGAGAAAATTAAAAAACCTATGGAACTTTATATGCATGCTAATGGCAATGTTATTAGTATGAATGCTTTGAACACAATTGTTGCTAATGCTATGGAAAATTCTAAGCTTGGGGAAGCTGGTTTTGATGAGCATGATATTTTTAGTCACCCAAGCATGGGGGAGAAAATTTACTTTGACGATACTTTACCTCCTATGTATGATGATTACAATGATGACTATCATCCACCTACTATTGAGGGGAAATGCCTCCTATATTTGATGATTATGGGGATAATGATAGCTACCTTGTTGAATTTGCTCCCACTACAATTAATAAGAATGACTATGCTTATGTTGGGAGTAGTAATTATTTTATGCATGAAACTCATGATAAGAATGCTTTATGTGATAGTTATATTGTTGAGTTTGTTCATGATGTTACTGAATGTTATTATGAGAGAGGGAAACATGGTTATATGCATCTTAATAATATTAAGTTTCCCCACTTTATGTTGAGAATCTTGAAGTTGAGCTTGTGTTGCCTTCCTATGCTTGTCACTTTGTTCTTCATGAATTTGTTTATTTACAAGATTCCTTTTCATAGGAAGTGGGTTAGGCTTAAATTTGTTTTGAATTTGCTTTTTGATGCTCTCTTTTGCTTCAACTCTTATTTCCTGTGAGTGCATCATTGAAATTACTGAGCCCATCTTAATGGCTATAAAGAAAGCACTTTTTGGGAGATAACCCATATGTTTATTTTACTACAGTAATTTTGTTTTATATTTGAGTCTTGGAAGTTGTTACTACTGTAGCAACCTCTCCTTATCTTAGTTTTGTTGCATTTTTGTGCCAAGTAAAGTCTTTGATAGTAAGGTTCATACTAGATTTGGATTACTGCGCAGAAACAGATTTCTCGCTGTCACGAATCTGGGCCTAATTCTCTGTAGGTAACTCAGAAAATTATGCCAATTTACGTGAGAGATCCTCAGATATGTACGCAACTTTCATTCAATTTGAGCATTTTCATTTGAACAAGTCTTGTGCCTCTTAGAAATTCGTCTTTACGGACTGTTCTGTTTTGACAGATTCTGCCTTTTATTTCGCATTGCCTGTTTTGCTATGCTTGATGGATTTTTCTATTCCATTAACTTTCAGTAGCTTTGTGCAATGTCGAGAAGTGTTAAGAATGATTATGTCACCTCTGAACACGTGAATTTTGATTGTGCACTAACCCTCTAATGAGTTGTTTTGAGTTTGGTGTGGAGGAAGTTTTCAAGGATCAAGAGAGGAGGATGATACAATATGATCAAGGAGAGTGAAAGCTCTAAGCTTGGGGATGCCCCGGTGGTTCACCCCTGCATATTTCAAGAAGACTCAAGCGTCTAAGCTTGGGGATGCCCAAGGCATCCCCTTCTTCATCGACAACATTATCAGGTTCCTCTAGTGAAACTATATTTTTATTCCATCACATCTTATGTACTTTGCTTGGAGCGTCTGTTTGTTTTTGTTTTTGTTTTGTTTTGGATCCTAGCATTCACTGTGTGGGAGAGAGACACGCTTCGCTGTTGCATATGGACAAATATGTCCTTAGGCTTTACTCATAGTGTTCATGGCGAAGGTTGAATCTTCTTCGTTAAATTGTTATATGGTTGGAAACGGAAAATGCTACATGTAGTAATTGGTAGAATGTCTTGTATAATTTGATACTTGGCAATTGTTGTGCTCATGTTTAATCTCTTGCATCATATACTTTGCACCTATTAATGAAGAAATACATAGAGCTTGCTAAAATTTGGTTTGCATAATTGGTCTCTCTAAGGTCTAGATAATTTCTAGTAAGGGTCGAACAACAAGGAAGACGGTGTAGAGTCTTATAATGCTTACAATATGTCTTTTATGTGATTTTTGCTGTACCGCTTCATACTTATGTTTGTTTCAAATAACCTTGCTAGCCTAAGCCTTGTATCGAGAGGGAATACTTCTCATGCATCCAAAATCCTTGAGCCAAACACTATGCCATTTGTGTCCACCATACCTACCTACTACATGGTATTTCTCCGCCATTCCAAAGTAAATTGCTTGAGTGCTACCTTTAAATTTCTATCCTCTATCTTTGCAATATATAGCTCATGGGACAAATAGCCTAAAAACTATTGTGGTATTGAATATGTACTTATGCATTTTATCTCTTATAAGTTGCTTGTTGTGCGATAACCATGTTCCTGGGGACGCCATCAACTACTCTTTGTTGAATATCATGTGAGTTGCTATGCATGTCTGTCTTGTCTGAAGTAAGGGCGATTTACCATGAGTTGAATGATTTAAGCATGCATATTGTTAGAGAAGAACATTGGGCCGCTAACTAAAGCCATGATCCATGGTGGAAGTTTCAGTTTTGGACAAATATCCTCAATCTCATAAGAGAAAATTAATTGTTGTTGAATGCTTAAGCATTAAAGAGGAGTCCATTATCTGTTGTCTCTGTTGTCCCGCTATGGATGTCTAAGTTGAGAATAATCAAAAGCGAGAAATCCAATGCGAGCTTTCTCCTTAGACCTTTGTACAGGCGGCATAGAGGTACCCCTTTGTGACACTTGGTTAAAACATATGTATTGCGGTGATAATCCAGGTAATCCGAGCTAATTAGGACAAGGTGCGGGCACTATTAGTATACTATGCATGAGGCTTGCAACTTGTAGGATATAATTTACATGATGCGTATGCTTTATTACTACCGTTGACAAAATTGTTTCTTGTTTTCAAAACCAAAGCTCTAGCACAAATATAGCAATCGATGCTTCCCTCTGCGAAGGGCCTTTCTTCTACTTTTATGTTGAGTCAGTTCACCTATTTCTCTCCATCTCAAGAAGCAAACACTTGTGTGAACTGTGCATTGATTCCTACATACTTGCATATTGCACTTATTATATTACTTTATGTTGACAATATCCTTGAGATATACATGTTACAAGTTGAAAGCAACCGCTGAAACTTAATCTTCCTTTGTGTTGCTTCAATGCCTCTACTATGAAATTATTGCGTTATGAGTTAACTCTTATGCAAGACTTATTGATGCTTGTCTTGAAAGTACTATTCATGAAAAGTCTTTGCTATATGATTCAGTTGTTTACTCATTACATTTACCATTGTCTTGGATCGCTGCATTCATTACATGTGCTTACAATAGTATGATCAAGATTATGATGGCATGTCACTTCAGAAATTATCTTTGTTATCGTTTACCTACTCGGGACGAGCATGAACTAAGCTTGGGGATGCTGATACGTCTCCAACATATCGATAATTTCTTATGTTCCATGCCACTTTATTGATGATACCTACATGTTTTATGCATACTTTATGTCATATTTATGCATTTTCCGGCACTAACCTATTAACGAGATGCCGAAGAGCCAGTTGTTGTTTTCTGCTGTTTTTGGTTTCAGAAATCCTAGTAAGGAAATATTCTCGGAATTGGACGAAATCAACGCCCAGGATCTTATTTTTCCACGAAGCTTCCAGAAGTCCGAGAGGGAAACGAAGTGGGGCAACGAGGCGCCCACACAACAGGGCGGCGCGGCCAGGGCTTGGGCCGCGCGGCCCTAGCGTGTGGGGCCCTCGCGTCGCCCCCTGACCTACCCTTCCGCCTACTTAAGCCTTCGTCGATAATAACCCCAGTACCGAGAGCCACGATATGGAAAACCTTCCAGAGACGCCGCCGCCGCCAATCCCATCTCGGGGGATTCCGGAGATCGCCTCCGGCACCCTGCCGGAGAGGGGAATCATATCCCGGAGGATTCTTCACCGCCATGGTCGCCTCCGGAGTAATGAATGAGTAGTTCACCCCTGGACTATGGGTCCATAGCAGTAGCTAGATGGTTGTCTTCTCCTAATTGTGCTATCATTGTTGGATATTGTGAGCTGCCTAAAATGATCAAGATCATCTATCTGTAATGCTATATGTTGTGTTTGTTGGGATCCGATGAATAAGTGAATGCTATGTTATGTTGATTATCAATATCATCTATGTGTTGTTTATGATCTTGCATGCTCTCCGTTGCTAGTAGAGGCTCTGGCCAAGTTGATACTTGTAACTCCAAGAGGGAGTATTTATGCTCGATAGTGGGTTCATGTCTCCATTAAATCTGGGGGAGTGACAGCAACCCCTAAGGTTGTGGATGTGTTGTTGCCACTAGGGATAAAACATCAATGCTATGTCTAAGGATATATTCGTTGATTACATTACGCACCATACGTAATGCAATTGTCTGTCGTTTGCAACTTAATACTGGAAGGGGTTCGGATGATAACCTGAAGGTGGACTTTTTAGGCATAGATGCATGCTGGATAGCGGTCTATGTACTTTGTCGTAATGCCCAATTAAATCTCACAATACTCATCATAACATGTATGTGCATGGTCATGCCGTCTTTATTTGTCAATTGCCCAACTGTAATTTGTTCACGCAACATGCTTATTCTTATGGGAGAGACGCCTCTAGTGAACTGTGGACCCCGGTCCATTCTTAACATCGAATACAATCTACTGCAATACTCGTTCTACTGTTTTCTGCAAACATTATCATCCACACTATACATCTAATCCTTTGTTACAGCAAGCCGGTGAGATTAACAACCTCACTGTCACGTTGGGGCAAAGTACTTTGGTTGTGTTGTGCAGGTTCCACATTGGCGCCGGAATCCCTGGTGTTGCGCCGCACTACACTCCCCCGCCATCAACCTTCAACGTGCTTCTTGGCTCCTACTGGTTCGATAAACCTTGGTTTCTTACTGAGGGAAAACTTGCCGTTGTACGCATCACACCTTCCTCTTGGGGTTCCCAACGGACGCGTGCTGTACGCGTATCACTCGGATCTATGATAACTAGGGTAAGACACTACTCCTCCGCCTCATTGTAGTCAGGTCTGTAGACTATCCCATAGTCCACGCCTTCCACTCCACCTGACAGATCAGGTTCCTCGTAGACCAGCTCGTAATCTCCTTCCGGTGCTCCGTCGGTGGCCTCCACTTTATGGTCACAGTCTAGCAAGGGTGTCGAGAGAAAGTGAGTACAAAGGTACTCAGCAAGTTCAAAAGAGAAAATGTGTTTGATGCACTAGCTACGACCATTGATCAGAAAATCTCAAGTCAATGCATGTTTCGAAAACATTTCTTCAAAAGATTGATTTTATTCTGAAAACTATGCCCGCCAGTCTTCACAGGTTGAATAGAACTTCACGGGGTTCCTTTCCTGCCGCGTTCTTAGTTCCCTTCCTGGAACAGGGAGTGCCAGCCACAATTTGATACACTCTGCAGATGTGCATTACTTTTCCCATAAGAGAACTTATCCTTGATACCAACCGAGACGCGTTTCTCGTCCACACTTCCTTGGTGTGGGGCCAGGTGTAAGATCCAAGCCAATCACTGCCTTCTCCGCGACCCTGCATACCCACCCTTTTGTCCATCCGTACACCCCAATCATACGGCTTTACCACCCCGGTGTACTATGGACAATCCCTCATAGACGGTAGAGCCTCTCATCCACACGGATGGGGATTTTAAAGGATTTCCCAACCTACTGCAGTGTTATCCCAACACCTAGCCAGGCTCAATCAAGTCCGTTGATATTCAAGAGGGAAAAGATACAGCTGACTTCCCCAGAGAAATTATAGATCTCATGGTTAACGCGAATTGTACGGCGCTAGAATCACTAGACGGTGTTGGTGATTAGTCCTAGATTAATAGAACCCAATGGAACCTCCACCATATCAACACATACCATGGTTCCATTGCCCAACATATAGTCATATTCATAAATGGAAAAGTAACATTTGATTTTGAATGCAGGAATGGTAAGTATAGTACTTTTGCAGGTAAATTGATATAAAATAATCTAGATGACATGAGCAAGGGTGAACTTGCCTAGTGACAGCGAGATAATGCAGTTCAATGTGTTGGATGGAACCTGGACCTCGGGTTCTATAAAGAAGCATCATTGTCCGGTAAATACAATGTTATAAGATCCAAATGATGCATGCATGGGTGCATTATTTCATGTTGAATCCCTTACCCCGACATGATTATTGAGATTTAGGGTTGAGTTAAGTACTTTTGCCTTTGGCAGTAATTTATGAATTCTGTAAGTACTTCAACAATGTTTCCTTTTCTAACAAGAAAAGAACTAAAAATTAATTTATATTTTAATTCTTTTCCCCATTTTTGGAAATATAAATAGAGTTTTCCCCATTTTTGGAAATATAAAGGAATGTTGAAATAGTAAGATATTTCCCTTTTTGGAAAATCTTAATCTTTAAAAGAAAAGACTTGGAATAATAGAATTCCTTTGGAAAACATTTGATTAACAATTATTTGAATTAATTAATAATTTTCCTTGATTTTTAAATCCAAGGAAAATTGCAAATTTAAAATACCAAGTTCATATTTAAATTTAAAAATTTAAAAATTTGAAATTTTGTGGTAAATTCAATTTCTTATTTTATTCTTGCTAAGAATAATTTCTTATTCATCAAACTTATTTTTCTTAGATTTTTAGAGGTATTTATGATTATTTGTAATTTGGTAGATTTCAAGGGTTATTTTTAAAAAGAAAAAGACCAAAATACCCCTCTGGCCCATTTGGGCCAGCCCAACTAACATGGCCCATTTGGACAACCCACTTAGGCATGTCCAAAACGATTCGGTGGAACCGACTGAGTCGGCCCATCCCCACTCTCTCTCACTCGTCTCTCTCGCGAACCCTAACCCTATCGTGGCGATCCCGTGGCGACGTCGCCGCCTTGATGACGCGTAAAGCACACGCCCGTTGGGAACCCCAAGAGGAAGGTGTGATGCGTACAGCGGAAAGTTTTTCCCTCAGTAAGAAACCAAGGTTATCGAACCAGTAGGAGTCAAGAAGCACGTTGAAGGTTGATGGCGGCGGAGTGTAGTGCGGCGCAACACCAGGGATTTCGGCGCCAACGTGGAACCTGCACAACACAACCAAAGTACTTTGCCCCAACTTAACAGTGAGGTTGTCAATCTCACCGGCTTGTTGTAACAAAGGATTAGATGTATAGTGTGGATGATGATGTTTGCAGAAAACAGTAGAACGAGTATTGCAGTAGATTGTATTCGATGTAAAGGAATGGACCGGGGTCCACAGTTCACTAGTGGTGTCTCTCCGATAAGATATAGCATGTTGGGTGAACAAATTACAGTTGGGCAATTGACAAATAAAGATGGCATGACAATGCACATACATGTTATGATGAATAGTGTGAGATTTAATTGGGCATTACGACAAAGTACATAGACCGCTATCCAGCATGCATCTATGCCTAAAAAGTCCACCTTCAGGTTATCATCCGAACCCCTTCCAGTATTAAGTTGCAAACAACAGACAATTGCATTAAGTATGGTGCGTAATATAATCAACAAATACATCCTTAGACATAGCATTGATGTTTTATCCCTAGTGGCAACAGCATCCACAACCTTAGAACTTTCTCACACGTCCTGCATTTAATGGAGGCATGAACCCACTATCGAGCATAAATACTCCCTCTTGGAGTTACAAGTAACGACTTGGCCAGAGCCTCTACTAATAACGGAGAGCATGCAAGATCATAAACAACACATAGATGATAGATTGATAATCAACATAACATAGCATTCAATATTCATCGGATCCCAACAAACGCAACATGTAGCATTACAAATAGATGATCTTGATCATGTTAGGCAGCTCACAAGATCCAACAATGATAGCACAATGAGGAGAAGACGACCATCTAGCTACTGCTATGGACCCATAGTCCAGGGGTGAACTACTCACACATCACTCCGGAGGCGACCATGGCGGTGAAGAGTCCTCCGGGAGATGATTCCCCTCTCCGGCAGGGTGCCGGAGGCGATCTCCTGAATCCCCCGAGATGGGATTGGCGGCGACGTCTCTGGAAGGTTTTCCGTATTGTGGCTCTCGGTACTGGAGTTATTATCGACGAAGGCTTAAGTAGGCGGAAGGGTAGGTCAGGGGGCGCCACGAGGGCCCCACACACCAGGGCCGCGCGACCCAAGCCCTGGCCGCGCTGCCCTGTTGTGTGGGCACCTCGTCGCCCCACTTCGTTTCCCTTTCGGTGTTCTGGAAGCTTCGTGGAAAAATAAGATCCTGGGCGTTGATTTCGTCCAATTCCGAGAATATTTCCTTACTAGGATTTCTGAAACCAAAAACAGCAGAAAACAAAGAATCGGCTCTTCGGCATCTTGTTAATAGGTTAGTGCCGGAAAATGCATAAATATGACATAAAGTATGTATAAAACATGTAGGTATTGTCATAAAACAAACATGGAACATAAGAAATTATCGATACGTTGGAGACGTATCAGCATCCCCAAGCTTAGTTCCTACTCGTCCCGAGTAGGTAAACTATAACAAAGATAATTTTTGAAGTGACATGCCATCATAATCTTGATCAATACTATTGTAAGCACATGTAATGAATGCAGTGATTCGAAGCAATGGTAAAGACAATGAGTAAACAATTGAATCATATAGTAAAGACTTTTCATGAATAGTACTTTCAAGACAAGCATCAATAAGTCTTGCATAAGAGTTAACTCATAAAGAAATAAATTCATAGTAAAGGCATTGAAGCAACACAAAGGAAGATTAAGTTTCAGCGGTTGCTTTCAACTTGTAACATGTATATCTCATGGATATTGTCAACATAAAGTAATATGATGAATGCAAATATGCAAGTATGTAAGAATCAATGCACAGTTAACACAAGTGTTTGCTTCTGAGATGGAAGAAGTAGGTAAACTGACTCAACATAAAAGTAGAAGAAAGGCCCTTCGAAGAGGGAAGCATTGATTGCTATATTTGTGCTAGAGCTTTTATTTTGAAAACAAGAAACAATTTTGTCAACGGTAGTAATAAAGCATATGTGTTATGTATAAGATATCGTATAAGTTGCAAGCCTCATGCATAGATTACCAATAGTGCCCGCACCTTGTCCTAATTAGCTCGGATTTACATGGATTATCATCACAATACATATGTTTTAACCAAGTATCACAAAGGGGTACCTCTATGCCGCTTGTACAAAGGTCTAAGGAGAAAGCTCGCATTGGATTTCTCGCTTTTGATTATTCTCAACTTAGACATCCATACTGGGACAACATAGACAACAGATAATGGACTCCTCTTTAATGCATAAGCATTCAACAACAAATAATATTCTCATAAGAGATTGAGGATGGTTGTCCAAAACTGAAACTTCCACCATGGATCATGGTTTTAGTTAGCGGCCCAATGTTCTTCTCTAACAATATGCATACTCAAACCTTTCAACTCATGATAAATCACCCTTACTTCAGACAAGACGAACATGCATAGAAACTCACATGATATTCAACAAAGATAGTTGATGGCGTCCCCAGGAACATGGTTATCGCACAACAAGCAACTTAATAAGAAATAAGATACATAAGTACATATTCAATACCACAATAGTTTTTAGGCTATTTGTCCCATGAGCTATATATTGCAAAGACAAAGGATAGAAATTTAAAGGTAGCACTCAAGCAATTTACTTTGGAATGGCAGAGAAATACCATGTAGTAGGTAGGTATGGTGGACACAAATGGCATAGTTTTTGGCTCAAGGATTTTGGATGCACGAGAAGTAATCCCTCTCAATACAAGGCTTAGGCTAGCAAGGTTATTTGAAGAAAACACAAGTATGAACCGGTACAACAAAACTCACATAAGAACATACTGCAAGCATTATAAGACTCTACACTGTCTTCCTTGTTGTTCAAACCCTTACTAGAAAATATCTAGACCTTAGAGAGACCAATCATGCAAACCAAATTTTAGCAAGCTCTATGTATTTCTTCACTAATAGGTGCAAAGTATATGATGCAAGAGCTTAAACATGATCCTTATGAGCACAACAATTTCCAAGTATCAAATTATTCAAGACATTCTACCAATTACCACATGTAGCATTTCCCGTTTCCAACCATATAACAATTAACGAAGTAGTTTCAACCTTTGCCATGAACATTATGAGTAAAACTAAGGACATATTTGTCCATATGCAACAGCGGAGCGTGTCTCTCTCCCACACAATGAATGCTAGGATCCAAATTTATTTAAACAAAACAAAAACAAAAGCAAACAGACGCTCCGAGTAAGCACATAAGATGTGACGGAATAAAAATATAGTTTCACTAGAGGAACCTGATAATGTTGTCGATGAAGAAGGGCCTTGGGCATCCCCAAGCTTAGATGCTTGAGTCTTCTTGAAATATGCAGGGATGAACCACCGGGGCATCCCCAAGCTTAGAGCTTTCACTCTCCTTGATCATATTGTATCATCCTCCCCTCTTGATCCTTGAAAACTTCCTCCACACCAAACTCAAAACAACTCATTAGAGGGCTAGTGCATAATCAAAATTCACATGTTCAGAGGTGACATAATCATTCTTAACACTTCTGGACATTGCACAAAGCTACTGAAAGTTAATGGAATGAAGAAATCCATCAAACATAGCAAAACAGGCAATGCGAAATAAAAGGCAGAATCTGTCAAAACAGAACAGTCCGTAAAGACGAATTTTTTAGGTGCACCAGACTTGCTCAAATGAAAATTCTCAAATTGAATGAAAGTTGCGTACATATCTGAGGATTACTCACGTAAATTGGCAGATTTTTCTGAGTTAGCTACAGAGACTACTGCTCAAATTCGTGACAGCAAGAAATCTGTTTCTACGCAGTAATCCAAATATAGTATGAACCTTACTATCAAAGACTTTACTTGGCATAACAATGCAACAAAATAAAGATAAGGAGAGGTTGCTACAGTATTAACAACTTCCAAGACTCAAATATAAAACAAAAGTGCAGAAGTAAAATCATGGGTTGTCTCCCATAAGCGCTTTTCTTTAACGCCTTTTAGCTAGGCGCAGAAAGTGTGTATCAAATATTATCAAGAGATGATGCATTAGATGCTCCATTATCTATAGTGGCATTAAGAGTTTTGTCAATTTTAGGCCTATAATGGTTTTTTGGTTTGGGCACCTTAGATACATACATGAACTTTTGCTCCTTACCCACATAAGCTTTCTCCTTAAATTTAATAGAAGAAAAAGTTGAACCCAAGGTTCCCATAGCTTCTTCAAGTTCACTAATCCTTTGGGTTTGATTATCATGAATAGCACAAGCTTCTAAGATGGCAATTTTCTCATTAATTCCACCTAGAGATTTGTCAAGTTTATCGTTGCTATTAAGTAATTCTCCCAATTTAGTCTCAATACTTGGAAGATTCTGCTCTATGGTCTCCAACTTTTTCATGACATCTTGAAGAGAGATTTCAATTTTAACTTCATTAACAGGTGGTATTCCAAATAAACTCTTGATAATGCAACTAGCTTCTAAGGCAGGAGTGCCTAGGAAATTACCTCCCGCGAGACAATCAAGAACATACCTATTCCAGCTAGAGATACCAACATAAAAATTCCTGAGTAGGATAGTGGTGGAGTGTTTCTTAGTGCACCTATTATGAGCATTGCTAATTCTATACCAAGCATCTTTTAAACATTCTCCCCCTTGTTGCTTAAACGAACGAACTTCAACTTCAGGATTACTCATTTTAGCAATAGTAAATACAGCAAACTAGATAAAGTAAATGCAAGTAACTAATTTTTTTGTGTTTTTAATATGGAGAACGCGAACAAGATAGTAAATAAAGTAAAGCTAGAAACTAATTTTTTTGTATTTTGATATAATGCAGCAAACAAAGAAGTAAATAAAGTAAAGCAAGATAATAACAAAGTAAAGAGATTGGAAGTGAGAGACTCCCCTTGCAGTGTGTCTTGATCTCCCCGGCAACGGCGCCAGAAAAACAGTCTTGATGATGCGTAAAGCACACTCCCGTTGGGAACCCCAAGAGGAAGGTGTGATGCGTACAGCGGAAAGTTTTTCCCTCAGTAAGAAACCAAGGTTATCGAACCAGTAGGAGTCAAGAAGCACGTTGAAGGTTGATGGCGGCGGAGTGTAGTGCGGCGCAACACCAGGGATTCCGGCGCCAACGTGGAACCTGCACAACACAACCAAAGTACTTTGCCCCAACTTAACAGTGAGGTTGTCAATCTCACCGGTGATGTCTACTTCCCCCTCCTTTTCCTGTAGACAGTGTTGGGCCTCCAAGAGCAGAGGTTTGTAGAACAGCAGCAAGTTTTCCCTTAAGTGGATCACCCAAGGTTTATCGAACTCAGGGAGGAAGAGGTCAAAGATATCCCTCTCATGCAACCCTGCAACCACAAAGCAAGAAATCTCTTGTGTCCCCAACACACCTAATAGGTGCACTAGTTCGGCGAAGAGATAGTGAAATACAGGTGGTATGAATAAATAGGAGCAGTAGCAACAGTGCCAGAAAATAGCTTGCTGGCGTGTAGTTGATGGTGGTAGTATTGCAGCAGTAGTAACGCAAAGAAACAAAGAAACAAGCAGCGATAGCAGTATTTAGGAACAAGGCCTAGGGATTACACTTTCACTAGTGGACACTCTCAACATTGATCACATAACAGAATAGATAAATGCATACTCTACACTCTCGTTGGATGATGAACACATTGCGTAGGATTACACGAACCCTCAATGCCGGAGTTAACAAGCTCCACAATTAATGTTCATATTTTAGTAACCTTATAGTGTAAGATAGATCAAAAGACTAAACCAAGTACTAACATAGCATGCACACTGTCACCTTCATGCATATGTAGGAGGAATAGATCACATCAATACCATCATAGCAATAGTTAACTTCATAATCTACAAGAGATCATAATCATAGCCTACGCCAAGTACTAACACGGATGCACACACTGTCACCATTACACCGTGCAGGAGGAATAAAACTACTTTAATAACATCACTAGAGTAGCACATAGAATAGTAGTGATACAAAACTCATATGAATCTCAATCATGTAAAGCAGCTCATGAGATTATTGTATTGAGGTACATGGGAGAGAGATGAACCACATAGCTACAGCGGAGCCCTCAGCCTCGGGGGTGGATTACTCCCTCCTCATCATGGAGGCAGCGATGGCGGTGAAGATGGCGGTGGAGACGGCGGTGGAGATGGCTCCGGGGGCAATTCCCCGTCCCGGCAGGGTGCCGAAACAGAGTTCTGTCCCCCGAATTGGAGTTTCGTGATGGCGGCGGTGCCCCTGGAGTCTTTCTGGAGTTTCGTCAATTGGTGTCGAAGTTTTAGGTCACGACGGCTTAAATAGGCGAAGAGTCGGAGTCGGAGGGGCCACGGGCTGCCCAAACCATAGGGGGGCGCGGCCCCCCCCCTAGCCGCGCCGGGGTGTGGTTTGGTGGCCCTGTCCCCCTTCTCTGGCGGTTCTCGTGTGTTCTGGATGCTTCCGGTGAAAATAGGAACTTGGGCGTTGATTTCGTCCGATTCCGAGAATATTTCGTTACTAGGATTTCTGAAACCAAAAACAGCAGAAAAACAGAATCGGCACTTCGGCATCTTGTTAATAGGTTAGTTCCAGAAAATGCACGAATATGACATAAAGTGTGCATAAAACATGTAGATAACATCAATAATGTGGCATGGAACATAAGAAATTATCGATACGTCGGAGACGTATCAGCATCCCCAAGCTTAGTTCTGCTCGTCCCGAGCAGGTAAAACGATAACACAGATAATTTCTGGAGTGACATGCCATCATAACTTTGATCATACTATTTGTAAAGCATATGTAATGAATGCAGCGATCAAAACAATGTATATGACATGAGTAAACTAGTGAATCATATAGCAAAGACTTTTCATGAATAGCACTTCAAGACAAGCATCAATAAGTCTTGCATAAGAGTGAACTCATAAAGCAATAATTCATAGTAAAGGTATTGAAGCAACACAAAGGAAGATTAAGTTTCAGCGGTTGCTTTCAACTTATAACATGTATATCTCATGGATAATTGTCAATGCAAAGCAATATAACAAGTGCAATATGCAAGTATGTAAGAATCAATGCACAGTTCACACAAGTGTTTGCTTCTTAAGGTGGAGAGAAATAGGTGAACTGACTCAACAATGAAAGTAAAAGAATGGTCCTCCATAGAGGAAAAGCATCGATTGCTATATTTGTGCTAGAGCTTTGATTTTGAAAACATGAAACAATTTTGTCAACGGTAGTAATAAAGCATATGTATCATGTAAATTATATCTTATAAGTTGCAAGCCTCATGCATAGTATACTAATAGTGCCCGCACCTTGTCCTAATTAGCTTGGACTACCGGATCATCGCAATGCACATGTTTTAACCAAGTGTCACAAAGGGGTACCTCTATGCCGCCTGTACAAAGGTCTAAGGAGAAAGCTCGCATTGGATTTCTCGCTATTGATTATTCTCAACTTAGACATCCATACCGGGACAACATAGACAACAGATAATGGACTCCTCTTTTATGCATAAGCATGTAACAACAATTAATAATTCTTCTCATATGAGATTGAGGATATTTGTCCAAAACTGAAACTTCCACCATGGATCATGACTTTAGTTAGCGGCCCAATGTTCTTCTCTAACAATATGCATGCTTAACCATAAGGTGGTAGATCTCTCTTACTTCAGACAAGACGGACATGCATAGCAACTCACATGAAATTCAACAAAGAGTAGTCGACGGCGTCCCCAGTGAACATGGTTATCGCACAACAAGCAACTTAATAAGAGATAAAGTGCATAATTACATATTCAATACCACAATAGTTTTTAAGCTATTTGTCCCATGAGCTATATATTGCAAAGGTGAATGATGGAATTTTAAAGGTAGCACTCAAGCAATTTACTTTGGAATGGCGGAAAATACCATGTAGTAGGTAGGTATGGTGGACACAAATGGCATAGTGGTTGGCTCAAGTATTTTGGATGCATGAGAAGTATTCCCTCTCGATACAAGGTTTAGGCTAGCAAGGCTTATTTGAAACAAACACAAGGATGAACCGGTGCAGCAAAACTCACATAAAAGACATATTGAAAACATTATAAGACTCTACACCGTCTTCCTTGTTGTTCAAACTCAATACTAGAAATTATCTAGACCTTAGAGAAACCAAATATGCAAACCAAATTTTAGCATGCTCTATGTATTTCTTCATTAATGGGTGCAAAGCATATGATGCAAGAGCTTAAACATGAGCACAACAATTGCCAAGTATCACATTACCCAAAACATTATAGCCATTACTACATGTATCATTTTCCAATTCCAACCATATAACAATTTAACGAAGAAGAAACTTCGCCATGAATACTAAAAGCTAAGAACACATGTGTTCATACGAACCAGCGGAGCATGTCTCACTCCCACACAAGCATGATGTAATCCAATTTATTCAAACACAAACAAAAATAAAAGCATACAGACGCTCCAAGTAAAGCACATAAGATGTGACCGAATAAAAATATAGTTTCAGGGGAGGAA
This sequence comes from Lolium perenne, assembly GCF_019359855.2. Lineage (NCBI taxonomy): Eukaryota > Viridiplantae > Streptophyta > Magnoliopsida > Poales > Poaceae > Lolium > Lolium perenne. The sequence goes on from NC_067245.2 coordinate 273,192,680, forward strand.
CCTGATAATGTTGTCGATGAAGAAGGGGATGCCTTGGGCATCCCCAAGCTTAGACGCTTGAGTCTTCTTGATATATGCAGGGGTGAACCACCGGGGCATCCCCAAGCTTAGAGCTTTCACTCTTCTTGATCATAGTATATCATCCTCCTCTCTTGACCCTTGAAAACTTCCTTCACACCAAACTTCTCATAAACTTCATTAGAGGGGTTAGTACATAATCAAAAACTCACATGTTCAGAGGTGACACAATCATTCTTAACACTTCTGGACATTGCCCCAAGCTACTGGAGTTTAATGGAACAAAGAAATCCATCCCACATAGCAAAAGAAGCAATGCGAAATAAAAGGCAGAATCTGTCAAAACAGAACAGTCCGTAAAGACGAATTTCTAATAAATAATTCCGTTGCTCAGATCAGAAAACTCAAAACTAATGAAAGTTGCGTACATATCTGAGGAACACGCACGTAAATTGGCATATTTTTCTGATTTTTCTACAGAGAAAACAGCCCAGATTCGTGACAGATAGGAATCTGTTTCTGCGCAGAAATCCAAATCTAGTATCAACCTTCGATTAGAGGCTTTACTTGGCACAACAAAACACAAAACTAAGATAAGGAGAGGTTGCTACAGTAGTAAACAACTTCCAAGACACAAATATAAAACAAATTACTGTAGCAAAATAACACATGGGTTATCTCCCAAGAAGTTCTTTTCTTTATAGCCATTAAGATGGGCTCAGCAGTTTTAATGATGCACTCGCAAGAAATAGTATTTGAAGCAAAAGAGAGCTTCAAGAGGCAAATTCAAAACAAATTTAAGTCTAACATGCTTCCTATGAAGAGGAATCTTGTACACAAATGAATTCATGAAGAACAAAGTGACAAGCATAAGAGGATAAAACACGAGTAACTTCAAGATTCTCAACATAAAGAGGGGAAACTTAATATTATTAAGATGCATACGACCATATTTCCCTCTCTCATAATAACTTTCAGTAGCATCATTGATGAAATCCACAATATACCCATCACTTAAAACATTCTTATCATGGTTCATATGCATAGAAGTATCATTAAATTTGGCATAAGAAGAGTTATTCTCATTAATAGTAATTGGAGCAATATTATTATCAAGAATTTGAACATGGTAAACAAGTTGTATATTAAGGGAATTGTTTTTGGTAACCCAATCATGACTATGACAAGTTTCATAAGGATAGTTAGAACCTATATCATAGCATTCTTTGTAATAATCATCAGAGATCGGAGGCACATTGTCATCATAGGAAATAAAATAGTTATCTTTCACAGTCGGTTTATCTGTATCCACACCATCATTGTTATTGGAAGGAGATGTATCAAGAACATAATGACCAGTAGCTAAAGGATTTTCAAGCACCTCTTCCCCAAGCTTAGAGCTTTCTATATCATTATGGGAGGAAGCATGGATAGCACTGACACTATGGCAATTATTATCATCATCATTTTCAGAATTAATTTCCCAGAGATTTGCAATATCAAAAGTAGTGTGCTCATTCAAATCATGATTGCTAATGTATGTAAAGGGCATAGGAAGATCATCATATTCAGATTCATTATCACAATAATCATTAGGAGCAACATACTTACGGTTACCTAGCGTTATCTCATTCACGCGGGGATACGCCGTTACCTCTTTCTTTTTATTCTCCTTCTTCTTCTTCTTCTTCTTCTTCGTTCCCTTCTTCTTCTTCTTCTCTTCCTTATCCTCGTTCCCTTCTTTAGGAGGAAGAGGCTTGAAGGGTAGCTTGTCCGCATAACCTGTTTTACTTTCAGAAACAATAGAAGAAACTTGGGAGGATTCCTCCTTTCCATTAATTAGTTCAAAACACATGGCGGTCCTATCATATTTTGGCAAGGTGTCATCTTCTAAAATATTTTGTATGTAAGTATTTGTATGGCTATTATCAATGCAATAAGAAAAACACCCATGCAGGACATCATCAATATCAAGATCACTCATATGTAACAAAGAGATTTTTCTCGACAGTTCTTCACACCCCAAAAATAAAGTAAGTTCATCATGCTGATTAGGAGTAATTTCATCATCACAATACAAATTTGCAGCACTCATTGGGTTCAAATTATCATTGGAGGAGCATTGAAAATTAAAATGACCCACTTCATGGCAAACTTCACAAATAAAAGGATAGAGGGCACAAACTTTTTTACCAAGATCATCTAGAGCCCTAAACCACTTTCTAGTTTTTTCATTAATATGATGGATGCAATATTCATCTTTGACTTGATTAATTCCACAAGGTCTATGCATTCCACAAAAATTAACATGCTTATAAGAAATAGCATTCTTAGGAGTTTGAGCATGCTTATTGCAATAATTAACAACAATTTGATTCTTCATGCAAGCCTCTTTAAAAGGTTCATGATACTTATCAAAATTCTTCTTAGGCAATTCAAAATGAGAAGCAAAGGATTTATAAAGATTTGCAGCAACTTGAGAGTCAAGGCCATAAGTAGCACTCATATTTCGAAATTTATCGGTATCCATAAAAGCTTCAATGCATTCATAATCATAATTTATACCTGACTCTTTACCTTCATTGTTCTCCCATCCTTCAGCATTCTCCTTAATCCGATCAAGAAGATCCCACCTAGCTTCAACCTCCTTGCTTGTGAAAGATCTCTCCGAACAGGCATCCAGATAGTCCTTGTGTTGTCCTGAAAGTCTCGCATAAAAATTGTTAACAATAACATTACGGGGGAGCTCATGAATGGGACATTTCAGCATTAGCGACTTTAGTCTCCCCCACGCTTGAGAAATACTCTCTCCATCACGAGGATAAAAGTTATAAATATAATTCCTATCAATATGCACTTCATGAGGAGGATAAAATTTAGAATAAAAGAGAGATGCAATTTCCTCCCAACCAAGAGAATGTCTATTCTCCAACAATTTATACCAATGCGCCGCTTTACCAGACAGCGAAACAGAGAATAGCTTCTTCCTCACTTCATCCATAGAGATACCTGCACACTTGAATAACCCGCATAATTCGTGCAAAAACAGTAAATGATCTCTAGGATGGACAGTTCCATCCCCTTTATAATGGTTGTCCATAACACGTTCAATAATTTTCATAGGTATTTTATACGGAATACTTTCAGCAGATGGATTTAAAATATCAGAAGCATCATTAGAGTTATCGCATATGGGAGATAAAGCATTATCAGAGCAAAATATTTCTTCCAAAGCTGAGGAGCAAAAAAGATTATTTTTATATAAACTAGCTTCCCCAAGCTTAGACTTATCCATAGTATTAGCAGTAATTGCATTCATACTAATAACATCGCTACTAGCATGCAAATAAGGTTCCATAGGTTTTTTAATTTTCGCATCAAACAATTCTAAATCAGGAAAAAGACTAAAAAGCTCACCAATTTTTTTGTTGTTTTCCATTATGCCTAACTAGTGTAAACAAGAAACAAAAAGTTGCAATTGCAGGATCTAAAGGAAATAGCTTCAAGTACTTACAATGGCGGAAAATAGCTTGGTAGCCGAGGTCCGGAGTGTGAGTACCTTTTACCTTTCCTCCCCGGCAACGGCGCCAGAAAATAGCTTGATGTCTACTTCCCCCTCCTTTTCCTGTAGACAGTGTTGGGCCTCCAAGAGCAGAGGTTTGTAGAACAGCAGCAAGTTTTCCCTTAAGTGGATCACCCAAGGTTTATCGAACTCAGGGAGGAAGAGGTCAAAGATATCCCTCTCATGCAACCCTGCAACCACAAAGCAAGAAGTCTCTTGTGTCCCCAACACACCTAATAGGTGCACTAGTTCGGCGAAGAGATAGTGAAATACATGTGGTATGAATAAATAGGAGCTGTAGCAACAGTGCCAAAAAATAGCTTGCTGGCGTGTAGTTGATGGTGGTAGTATTGCAGCAGTAGTAACGCAGTAAAACAGTAAACAAGCAGCGATAGCAGTATTTAGGAACAAGGCCTAGGGATTACACTTTCACTAGTGGACACTCTCAACATTGATCACATAACAGAATAGATAAATGCATACTCTACACTCTCGTTGGATGATGAACACATTGCGTAGGATTACACGAACCCTCAATGCCGGAGTTAACAAGCTCCACAATTAATGTTCATATTTTAGTAACCTTATAGTGTAAGATAGATCAAAAGACTAAACCAAGTACTAACATAGCATGCACACTGTCACCTTCATGCATATGTAGGAGGAATAGATCACATCAATACCATCATAGCAATAGTTAACTTCATAATCTACAAGAGATCATAATCATAGCCTACGCCAAGTACTAACACGGATGCACACACTGTCACCATTACACCGTGCAGGAGGAATAAAACTACTTTAATAACATCACTAGAGTAGCACATAGAATAGTAGTGATACAAAACTCATATGAATCTCAATCATGTAAAGCAGCTCATGAGATTATTGTATTGAGGTACATGGGAGAGAGATGAACCACATAGCTACAGCGGAGCCCTCAGCCTCGGGGGTGGATTACTCCCTCCTCATCATGGAGGCAGCGATGGCGGTGAAGATGGCGGTGGAGACGGCGGTGGAGATGGCTCCGGGGGCAATTCCCCGTCCCGGCAGGGTGCCGAAAAAGAGTTCTGTCCCCCGAATTGGAGTTTCGTGATGGCGGCGGCGCCCCTGGAGTCTTTCTGGAGTTTCGTCAATTGGTGTCGAAGTTTTAGGTCACGACGGCTTAAATAGGCGAAGAGTCGGAGTCGGAGGGGCCACGGGCTGCCCAAACCATAGGGGGGCGCGGCCCCCCCCCCTGGCCGCGCCGGGGTATGGTTTGGTGGCCCTGTCCCCCTTCTCTGGCGGTTCTCGTGTGTTCTGGATGCTTCCGGTGAAAATAGGAACTTGGGCGTTGATTTCGTCCGATTCCGAGAATATTTCGTTACTAGGATTTCTGAAACCAAAAACAGCAGAAAACAGGAACTGGCACTTCGGCATCTTGTTAATAGGTTAGTTCCAGAAAATGCACGAATATGACATAAAGTGTGCATAAAACATGTAGATAACATCAATAATGTGGCATGGAACATAAGAAATTATCGATACGTCAGAGATGTATCAACCGGCTTGCTGTAACAAAGGATTAGATGTATAGTGTGGATGATGATGTTTGCAGAAAACAGTAGAATGAGTATTGCAGTAGATTGTATTCGATGTAAAGGAATGGACCGGGGTCCACAGTTCACTAGTGGTGTCTCTCCGATAAGATATAGCATGTTGGGTGAACAAATTACAGTTGGGCAATTGACAAATAAAGATGGCATGACAATGCACATACATGTTATGATGAGTAGTGTGTGATTTAATTGGGCATTACGACAAAGTACATAGACCGCTATCCAGCATGCATCTATGCCTAAAAAGTCCACCTTCTGGTTATCATCCGAACCCCTTCCAGTATTAAGTTGCAAACAACAGACAATTGCATTAAGTATGGTGCGTAATGTAATCAACAAATACATCCTTAGACATAGCATTGATGTTTTATCCCTAGTGGCAATAGCACATCCACAACCTTAGAACTTTCTCAGAATCGTCCTGCATTTAATGGAGGCATGAACCCACTATCGAGCATAAATACTCCCTCTTGGAGTTACAAGTAACGACTTGGCCAGAACCTCTACTAATAACGGAGAGCATGCAAGATCATAAACAACACATAGATGATAGATTGATAATCAACATAACATAGCATTCAATATTCATCGGATCCCAACAAACGCAACATGTAGCATTACAAATAGATGATCTTGATCATGTTAGGCAGCTCACAAGATCCAACAATGATAGCACAATGAGGAGAAGACGACCATCTAGCTACTGCTATGGACCCATAGTCCAGGGGTGAACTACTCACACATCACTCCGGAGGCGACCATGGCGGTGAAGAGTCCTCCGGGAGAAGATTCCCCTCTCCGGCAGGGTGCCGGAGGCGATCTCCTGAATCCCCCGAGATGGGATTGGCGGCGGCGGCGGCTCTGGAAGGTTTTCCATATCGTGGCTCTCGGTACTGGAGTTATTATCGACGAAGGCTTAAGTAGGCGGAAGGGTAGGTCAGGGGGCGCCACGAGGGCCCCACACGCCAGGGCCGCGCGGCCCAAGCCCTGGCCGCGCCGCCCTGTTGTGTGGGTGCCTTGTCGCCCCACTTCGTTTCCCTTTCGGTGTTCTGGAAGCTTCGTGGAAAAATAAGATCCTGGGCGTTGATTTCGTCCAATTCCGAGAATATTTCCTTACTAGGATTTCTGAAACTAAAAACAGCAGAAAACAATAACTGGCTCTTCGGCATCTTGTTAATAGGTTAGTGCCGGAAAATGCATAAATATGACATAAAGTATGTATAAAACATGTAGGTATTGTCATAAAACAAGCATGGAACATAAGAAATTATCGATACGTTGGAGACGTATCACGCCTCCATGGCCGCTGCCTTGCTTCGGCCAACTCCGGACGAACTAGGGCACGTCATGGTGCTCAATCGACGTGGCGCGTGCCGGCGCGTCTTCTCATCCACGTAGATCTGACGACTTCGTCCTCGACCGCTCCTCCGCATGCGCGACGCTCGCAGACACCGACGGATCTGTGGCGATCTCTGTCGATCTGCTTCTTCTCGCCACTCCTGGGTGTTCGCCGCCTCCTCTGGTGGTGTGCGTTGCCTGGCACGGTTTGGCCGCGGTCTAGAGCCGCCGTGGTTGGCCTTGCCACCGTGCCACCATTCCTGCCTCCGCGTTCCTCACCAGGTACTTCCTCTTCCTCCTCTTCTACCTCTATCCACTCCTTCTTCTTCTCCTTGATCTGTGCCTACTGCCCCCTTGTGTATGCTGCTGTTGTGCTACCGTGTTGCCATGCTTTTTGTGTTGCCATGCTTGATGTGGTGATGTGCTACTGCCTGTGTAATTCTTGTTGGTTCCTTGTACTCATGCTACCCTATCTATCCATGCCTTTGTGCTGTTCCTATGCTTACTGTCTCACTGTGCTATGCCTATTCCATTGGTTCATGTCCTTGTGCGGTGCAATTGCTTACTGATCCTTGTTCATATGCTTACTGGACTTGTTTATATGCTTACTGGTCCTTGTTATTGGCCTAGGTTAGCACTACTAACACTTGTGGTGTCAGTGATGCTCACCTATGCCTTGTGTATGCTTCAGATGATCCAATTTCTTGGATCACTGCATGTTTGTGATGCTCTGCTATGCCTAGGCTTGATCTAATTGATCCATTTGATCAATCAAATGCTAGTGGCTAGTTAATGGTTTAATTCTTGGCTATTTGAATGGATTACTAGCTGCTGCTGTGACTTATACTTGCTAATGATGCTCAAGTATCTATGTGTGTGCTGTTGTTGATGTCCATAGCTCATTTGACATGTTCCAATAGCTAGGATGCAATGGTGCATGCTGCTTTTGCCTCTCAGTGATGCTATTGCATTATTCATGCATGGATTGTTATATATTCATGCATGGATGGATTAATTATAGATGAACTGCTTATGCAGTGTTGATTAATTACCTTGTTGTGCATGATTTGATATTTCCATGACTAATTTGGAAATAAATAAAGTCTGAATCTATTTCTGGATAGTGATGACTTATAATCTTGGTTAAATGGATGGATTTGTGTTTGATGTGACCACAGTTGCATTGCTACTGCTTGGTTGCTCACACCGTTGGCTAGATCTTGTTGGCTACTGATACGTCTCCAATGTATCGATAATTTCTTATGTTCCATGCCACATTATTGATGATATCTACATGTTTTATGCATACTTTATGTCATATTTATGCATTTTCCGGCACTAACCTATTAACGAGATGCCGAAGAGCCAGTTGTTGTTTTCTGCTCTTTTTGGTTTCAGAAATCCTAGTAAGGAAATATTCTCGGAATTTGACGAAATCAACGCCCAGGGGCCTATTTTGCCACGAAGCTTCCAGAAGACCGAAGAGAAGACGAAGTGGGGCCACGAGGCGGCGCCACACTAGGGCGGCGCGGCCCAGGTGCTGGCCGCGCGGCCCTAGCGTGTGGGCCCCTTGTGACTCTCCCGACTCTGCCCTTCCGCCTACATATAGTCTTCGTCGCGAAACCCCCAGTACCGAGAGCCACGATACGGAAAACCTTCCAGAGACGTCGCCGCCGCCAATCCCATCTCGGGGGATTCAGGAGATCGCCTCCGGCACCCTGCCGGAGAGGGGAATCATCTCCCGGAGGACTCTACACCGCCATGGTCGCCTCCGGAGTGATGAGTGAGTAGTTCACCCCTGGACTATGGGTCCATAGCAGTAGCTAGATGGTTGTCTTCTCCTCATTATGCTTCATTGTCGGATCTTGTGAGTTGCCTAACATGATCAAGATCATCTATCTGTAATGCTATATGTTGTGTTTGTTGGGATCCGATGGATAGAGAATACTATGTTATGTTGATTATCAATCTATGTGTTGTTTATGATCTTGCATGCTCTCCGTTACTAGTAGATGCTTTGGCCAAGTTGATGCTTGTAACTCCAAGAGGGAGTATTTATGCTCGATAGTGGGTTCATGTCTCCGTGAATCTGGGGGAGTGACAGAAGCCCCTAAGGTTATGGATGTGCTGTTGCCACTAGGGATAAAACATTGATGCTATGTCCGAGGATGTAGTTATTGATTACATTACGCACCATACTTAATGCAATTGTCTGTTGTTTGCAACTTAATACTGGAAGGGGTTCGGATGATAACCTGAAGGTGGACTTTTTAGGCATAGATGCATGCTGGATAGCGGTCTATGTACTTTGTCGTAATGCCCAATTAAATCTCACAATACTCATCATATCATGTATGTGCATTGTCATGCCCTCTTTATTTGTCAATTTCCCAACTGTAATTTGTTCACCCAACATGCTATTTATCTTATGGGAGAGACACCACTACTGAACTGTGGACCCCGGTCCATTCTTTTACATCGAATACAATCTACTGCAATACTTGTTCTACTGTTCTCTGCAAACAATCATCATCCACACTATACATCTAATCCTTTGTTACAGCAAGCCGGTGAGATTGACAAACTCACTGTTTCGTTGGGGCAAAGTACTTTGGTTGTGTTGTGCAGGTTCCACGTTGGCGCCGGAATCCCTGGTGTTGCGCCGCACTACATCTCGCCGCCATCAACCTTCAACGTGCTTCTTGGCTCCTACTGGTTCGATAAACCTTGGTTTCTTACTGAGGGAAAACTTGCCGCTGTACGCATCACACCTTCCTCTTGGGGTTCCCAACGGTCGCGTGCTGTACGCGTATCAAGCTCTTTTTCTGGCGCCGTTGCCGGGGAGATCAAGACACGCTGCAAGGGGAGTCTCCACATCCCAATCTCTTTACTTTGTTTTTGTCTTGCTTTATTTTATTTACTACTTTGTTTGCTGCATTAAATCAAAATACAAAAAAATTAGTTGCTTGTTTTACTTTATTTGCTATCCTGTTTGCTATATCAAAAACACAAAAAAAAAATTAGTTACATGCATTTACCTTATTATCATGACTAGTCCTGTAGTTGTTACTCTGTCACCTGAGGAATCAATCTTCACTTTTAAACAAGGTGGTGAAGAGAATTTTAAAGAAGCTTGGTCTAGAATTTTTGATTCTTATAGTAAAACTGAACCTAAAATGACCCTAAGTTTGCTTCTTAGTAACTTTTATTTTGGGCTTATTCTTCGCTATAAATATGCCTTAGATGCTGTAGTGGGAGGAGATTTCCTTCATTGTGATGGGGATCAAGCTTTTAATGCCATAAGAAAATTGATTACATTATCTAGCTCCGATAATAATTTTGATCCATCTCATGCTAGCATTCATAATAGATTAAACACTCTCGAAACAAATATATCATGTTTAAAAGAAGTGTACAACCAAATTCGCTAATACTATGATTATGTTCCATTAAGCTTCGAACCTTCAATGTGGGTGCATACCGTTAAAGTTGCTATTGGTGGTGAAACTTTTCCTGCTCGTTGTGATATTATGTCTGAGTTTTGCCTTATGCCTAAAAGTATTTATGAATCTTTGACACTTTGGGAACTTACTGAAGGGGGAGAAGGAATAACTCTTACTGATAACTCTGTTATAATCCCTAAGGGTATAGCTGAAGGTGTTTTCACAACCTTTCTTGGAAGGACGGTATCCACTGATTATCTCGTTATTGAATGTGTAGGGACAGGACAAATCACGCTTGGAAGATCCCTGCTGAAACTCATGGGAGCAGTCATAGATGTGGGGAAAGGCACTCTAAATTTTACCTCTACACCCGGATGCGGTCATGTATTCCCTAGACCAAAGAGTAGGAATAAGAGTAAGAAGGGTAAGAGCAACGCCCCTGGTAAGAATGTCAACGCATCATCTTTTGATAATACTTGATACACACTTTCAGCGCCTAGCTGAAAGGCGTTAAAGAAAAGCGCTTATGGGAGACAACCCATGTTTTTACTACAGTACTTTTATTTTATATTTGAGTCTTGGAAGTTGTTACTACTGTAGCAACCTCTCCTTATCTTAGTTTTGTGCATTGTTGTGCCAAGTAAAGTCGTTGATAGTAAGATTCATACTAGATTTGGATTACTGCGCAGAAACAGATTTCTTTGCTGTCACGAATCTGGGCCTAATTCTCTGTAGGAAATTCAGAAAATTATGCCAATTTACGTGAGTGATCCTCAGATATGTACGCAACTTTCATTAAATTTAATCATTTTCATTTGAGCAAGTCTGGTGCCTCAATAAAATTCGTCTTTACGAACTGTTCTGTTTTGACAGATTCTGCCTTTTATTTCGCATTGCCTGTTTTGCTATGCTTGATGGATTTTTCGATTCCATTAACTTTTAGTAGCTTTGTGCAATGTCCAGAAGTGTTAAGAATGATTGTGTCACCTCTGAACATGTAAATTTTAATTGTGCACTAACCCTCTAATGAGTTGTTTTGAGTTTGGTGTGGAGGAAGTTTTCAAGGATCAAGAGAGGGAGATGATACAATATGATCAAGGAGAGTGAAAGCTCTAAGCTTGGGGATGCCCCGGTGGTTCACCCCTGCATATATCAAGAAGACTCAAGCGTCTAAGCTTGGGGATGCCCAAGGCATCCCCTTCTTCATCGACAACATTATCAGGTTCCTCTAGTGAAACTATATTTTTATTCCATCACATCTTATGTGCTTTGCTTGGAGCGTCATTTTGTTTTTGTTTTTGTTTTTGTTTTTATTTGAATAAAATGGATCCTAGCATTCAGTGTGTGGGAGAGAGACACGCTCCGCTGTTGCATATGGACAAGTATGTCCTTAGGCTTTACTCATAATATTCATGGCGAAAGTTTCTTCTTCGTTAAATTGTTATATGGTTGGAATTGGAAAATGATACATGTAGTAATTGCTATAATGTCTTGGATAATGTGATACTTGGCAATTGTTGTGCTCATGTTTAAGCTCTTGCATCATATACTTTGCACCTATTAATGAAGAAATACATAGAGCTTGCTAAAATTTGGTTTGCATAATTGGTCTCTCTAAGGTCTAGATAATTTCTAGTATTGAGTTTGAACAACAAGGAAGACTGTGTAGAGTCTTATAATGTTTACAATATGTCTTTTATGTGAGTTTTGTTGCACCGCTTCATCCTTGTATTTTTTTCAAATAAACCTTGCTAGCCTAAGCCTTGTATCGAGAGGGAATACTTCTCATGCATCCAAAATCCTTGAGCCAACCACTATGCCATTTGTGTCCACCATACCTACCTACTACATGGTATTTCTCCGCCATTCCAAAGTAAATTGCTTGAGTGCTACCTTTAAATTTCCATTCTTCACCTTTGCAATATATAGCTCATGGGACAAATAGCCTAAAAACTGTTGTGGTATTGAATATGTACTTATGCACTTTATCTCTTATTAAGTTGCTTGTTGTGCGATAACCATGTTCCTGGGGACGCCATCAACTACTCTTTGTTGAATATCATGTGAGTTGCTATGCATGTCCGTCTTGTACAAGTAAGGGAGATTTACCACTAAAATGGTTAGAGCATGCATAATGTTAGAGAAGAACATTGGGCCGCTAACTAAAGCCATGATCCATGGTGGAAGTTTCAGTTTTGGACAAATATCCTCAATCTCATATGAGAAAATTAATTGTTGTTGAATGCTTATGCATAAAAGAGGAGTCCATTATCTGTTGTCTATGTTGTCCCGGTATGGATGTCTAAGTTGAGAATAATCAATAGCGAGAAATCCGATGCGAGCTTTCTCCTTAGACCTTTGTACAGGCGGCATAGAGGTACCCCTTTGTGACACTTGGTTAAAACATGTGCATTGCAATGATAATCCAGGTAATCCGAGCTAATTAGGACAAGGTGCGGGCACTATTAGTATACTATGCATGAGGCTTGCAACTTGTAAGATATAATTTACATGACACATATGCTTTATTACTGCCGTTGACAAAATTGTTTCTTGTTTTCAAAACCAAAGCTCTAGCACAAATATAGCAATCGATGCTTTCCTCTTTGAAGGACCTTTCTTTTACTTTTATTGTTGAGTCAGTTCACCTATCTCTCTCCACCTCAAGAAGCAAACACTTGTGTGAACTGTGCATTGATTCCTACATACTTGCATATTGCACTTTTATATTACTCTATGTTGACAATATCCATGAGATATACATGTTACAAGTTGAAAGCAACCACTGAAACTTAATCTTCCTTTATGCTGCTTCAATATCTCTACTATGAATTATTGCTTTATGAGTTAACTCTTATGCAAGACTTATTGATGCTTGTCTTGAAGTACTATTCATGAAAAGTCTTTGCTATATGATTCATTTGTTTACTCATGTCATTTACATTGTTTGGATCGCTGCATTCATTACATATGCTTACAATAGTATGATCAAGGTTATGATGGCATGTCACTCCAGAAATTATCTTTGTTATCGTTTACCTGCTCGGGACGAGCAGAAACTAAGCTTGGGGATGCTGATACGTCTCCAACGTATCGATAATTTCTTATGTTCCATGCCACATTATTGATGATATCTACATGTTTTATGCATACTTTATGTCATATTTATGCATTTTCCGGCACTAACCTATTAACGAGATGCCGAAGAGCCGATTCTTTGTTTCTGCTGTTTTTGGTTTCAGAAATCCTAGTAAGGAAATATTCTCGGAATTGGACGAAATCAACGCCCAGGGGCCTATTTTGCCACGAAGCTTCCAGAAGACCGAAGAGAAGACGAAGTGGGACCACGAGGCGGCGCCACACTAGGGCGGCGCGGCCCAGGTGCTGGCCGCGCGGCCCTAGCATGTGGGCCCCTCGTGACTCTCCCGACTCTGCCCTTCCGCCTACATATAGTCTTCGTCTCGAAACCCCCAGTACCGAGAGCCACGATACGGAAAACCTTCCAGAGACGCCGCCGCCGCCAATCCCATCTCGGGGGATTCAGGAGATCGCCTCCGGCACCCTGCCGGAGAGGGGAATCATCTCCCGGAGGACTCTACACCGCCATGGTCGCCTCCGGAGTGATGAGTGAGTAGTTCACCCCTGGACTATGGGTCCATAGCAGTAGTTAGATGGTTATCTTCTCCTCATTATGCTTCATTGTCGGATCTTGTGAGCTTCCTAACATGATCAAGATCATCTATCTGTAATGCTATATGTTGTGTTTGTTGGGATCCGATGGATAGAGAATACTATGTTATGTTGATTATCAATCTATGTGTTGTTTATGATCTTGCATGCTCTCCGTTACTAGTAGATGCTTTGGCCAAGTTGATGCTTGTAACTCCAAGAGGGAGTATTTATGCTCGATAGTGGGTTCATGTCTCCGTGAACTGGGGGAGTAATGAGAAGCCCCTAAGGTTATGGATGTGCTGTTGCCACTAGGGATAAAACATTGATGCTATGTCCGAGGATGTAGTTATTGATTACATTACGCACCATACTTAATGCAATTGTCTGTTGTTTGCAACTTAATACTGGAAGGGGTTCGGATGATAACCAGAAGGTGGACTTTTTAGGCATAGATGCATGCTGGATAGCGGTCTATGTACTTTGTCGTAATGCCCAATTAAATCTCACAATACTCATCATATCATGTATGTGCATTGTCATGCCCTCTTTATTTGTCAATTTCCCAACTGTAATTTGTTCACCCAACATGCTATTTATCTTATGGGAGAGACACCACTACTGAACTATGGACCCCGGTCCATTCTTTTACATCGAATACAATCTACTGCAATACTTGTTCTACTGTTCTCTGCAAACAATCATCATCCACACTATACATCTAATCCTTTGTTACAGCAAGCCGGTGAGATTGACAACCTCACTGTTTCGTTGGGGCAAAGTACTTTGGTTGTGTTGTGCAGGTTCCACGTTGGCGCCGGAATCCCTGGTGTTGCGCCGCACTACATCTCGCCGCCATCAACCTTCAACGTGCTTCTTGGCTCCTACTGGTTCGATAAACCTTGGTTTCTTACTGAGGGAAAACTTGCCGCTGTACGCATCACACCTTCCTCTTGGGGTTCCCAACGGTCGCGTGCTGTACGCGTATCAAGCTCTTTTTCTGGCGCCGTTGCCGGGGAGATCAAGACACGCTGCAAGGGGAGTCTCCACATCCCAATCTCTTTACTTTGTTTTTGTCTTGCTTTATTTTATTTACTACTTTGTTTGCTGCATTAAATCAAAATACAAAAAAATTAGTTGCTTGTTTTACTTTATTTGCTATCCTGTTTGCTATATCAAAAACACAAAAAAAAATTTAGTTACATGCATTTACCTCATTATCATGACTAGTCCTGTAGTTGTTACTCTGTCACCTGAGGAATCAATCTTCACTTTTAAACAAGGTGGTGAAGAGAATTTCAAAGAAGCTTGGTCTAGAATTTTTGATTCTTATAGTAAAACTGAACCTAAAATGACCCTAAGTTTGCTTCTTAGTAACTTTTATTTTAGGCTTATTCTTCACTATAGATATGCCTTAGATGCTGTAGTGGGAGGAGATTTCCTTCATTGTGATGGGGATCAAGCTTTTAATGCCATAAGAAAATTGATTACATTATCTAGCTCCGATAATAATTTTGATCCATCTCATGCTAGCATTCATAATAGATTAAACACTCTCGAAACAAATATATCCTGTTTAAAAGAAGTGTACAACCAAATTCGCGAATACTATGATTATGTTCCATTAAGCTTCGAACCTTCAATGTGGGTGCATACCGTTAAAGTTGCTATTGGTGGTGAAACTTTTCCTGCTCGTTGTGATATTATGTCTGAGTTTTGCCTTATGCCTAAAAGTATTTATGAATCTTTGACACTTTGGGAACTTACTGAAGGGGGAGAAGGAATAACTCTTACTGATAACTCTGTTATAATCCCTAAGGGTATAGCTGAAGGTGTTTTCACAACCTTTCTTGGAAGGACGGTATCCACTGATTATCTCGTTATTGAATGTGTAGGGACAGGACAAATCACGCTTGGAAGATCCCTGCTGAAACTCATGGGAGCAGTCATAGATGTGGGGAAAGGCACTCTAAATTTTACCTCTACACCCGGATGCGGTCATGTATTCCCTAGACCAAAGAGTAGGAATAAGAGTAAGAAGGGTAAGAGCAACGCCCCTGGTAAGAATGTCAACGCATCATCTTTTGATAATACTTGATACACACTTTCAGCGCCTAGCTGAAAGGCGTTAAAGAAAAGCGCTTATGGGAGACAACCCATGTTTTTACTACAGTACTTTTATTTTATATTTGAGTCTCGGAAGTTGTTACTACTGTAGCAACCTCTCCTTATCTTAGTTTTGTGCATTGTTGTGCCAAGTAAAGTCGTTGATAGTAAGGTTCATACTAGATTTGGATTACTACGCAGAAACAGATTTCTTTGTTGTCACGAATCTGGGCCTAATTCTCTGTAGGAAATTCAGCAAATTATGCCAATTTACGTGAGTGATCCTCAGATATGTACGCAACTTTCATTAAATTTGAGCATTTTCATTTGAGCAAGTCTGGTGCCTCAATAAAATTCGTCTTTACGAACTGTTCTGTTTTGACAGATTATGCCTTTTATTTCGCATTGCCTGTTTTGCTATGCTTGATGGATTTTTTGATTCCATTAACTTTTAGTAGCTTTGTGCAATGTCCAGAAGTGTTAAGAATGATTGTGTCACCTCTGAACATGTAAATTTTAATTGTGCACTAACCCTCTAATGAGTTGTTTTGAGTTTGGTGTGGAGGAAGTTTTCAAGGATCAAGAGAGGGAGATGATACAATATGATCAAGGAGAGTGAAAGCTCTAAGCTTGGGGATGCCCCGGTGGTTCACCCCTGCATATATCAAGAAGACTCAAGCATCTAAGCTTGGGGATGCCCAAGGCATCCCCTTCTTCATCGACAACATTATCAGGTTCCTCTAGTGAAACTATATTTTTATTCCATCACATCTTATGTGCTTTGCTTGGAGCGTCGTTTCGTTTTTGTTTTTGTTTTTGTTTTTATTTGAATAAAATGGATCCTAGCATTCATTGTGTGGGAGAGAGACACGCTCCGCTGTTGCATATGGACAAGTATGTCCTTAGGCTTTACTCATAATATTCATGGCGAAAGTTTCTTCTTCGTTAAATTGTTATATGGTTGGAATTGGAAAATGATACATGTAGTAATTGCTATAATGTCTTGGATAATGTGATACTTGGCAATTGTTGTGCTCATGTTTAAGCTCTTGCATCATATACTTTGCACCTATTAATGAAGAAATACATAGAGCTTGCTAAAATTTGGTTTGCATAATTGGTCTCTCTAAGGTCTAGATAATTTCTAGTATTGAGTTTGAACAACAAGGAAGACTGTGTAGAGTCTTATAATGTTTACAATATGTCTTTTATGTGAGTTTTGCTGCACCGCTTCATCCTTGTGTTTTTTTCAAATAAACCTTGCTAGCCTAAGCCTTGTATCGAGAGGGAATACTTCTCATGCATCCAAAATCCTTGAGCCAACCACTATGCCATTTGTGTCCACCATACCTACCTACTACATGGTATTTCTCCGCCATTCCAAAGTAAATTGCTTGAGTGCTACCTTTAAATTTCCATTCTTCACCTTTGCAATATATAGCTCATGGGACAAATAGCCTAAAAACTATTGTGGTATTGAATATGTACTTATGCACTTTATCTCTTATTAAGTTGCTTGTTGTGCGATAACCATGTTCCTGGGGACGCCATCAACTACTCTTTGTTGAATATCATGTGAGTTGCTATGCATGTCCGTCTTGTCTGAAGTAAGGGAGATTTACCACTAAAATGGTTAGAGCATGCATAATGTTAGAGAAGAACATTGGGCCGCTAACTAAAGCCATGATCCATGGTGGAAGTTTCAGTTTTGGACAAATATCCTCAATCTCATATGAGAAAATTAATTGTTGTTGAATGCTTATGCATAAAAGAGGAGTCCATTATCTGTTGTCTATGTTGTCCCGGTATGGATGTCTAAGTTGAGAATAATCAATAGCGAGAAATCTGATGCGAGCTTTCTCCTTAGACCTTTGTACAGGCGGCATAGAGGTACCCCTTTGTGACACTTGGTTAAAACATGTGCATTGCAATGATAATCCAGGTAATCCGAGCTAATTAGGACAAGGTGCGGGCACTATTAGTATACTATGCATGAGGCTTGCAACTTGTAAGATATAATTTACATGACACATATGCTTTATTACTGCCGTTGACAAAATTGTTTCTTGTTTTCAAAACCAAAGCTCTAGCACAAATATAGCAATCGATGCTTTCCTCTTTGAAGGACCTTTATTTTACTTTTATTGTTGAGTCAGTTCACCTATCTCTCTCCACCTCAAGAAGCAAACACTTGTGTGAACTGTGCATTGATTCCTACATACTTGCATATTGCACTTTTATATTACTCTATGTTGACAATATCCATGAGATATACATGTTACAAGTTGAAAGCAACCGCTGAAACTTAATCTTCCTTTATGCTGCTTCAATATCTCTACTATGAATTATTGCTTTATGAGTTAACTCTTATGCAAGACTTATTGATGCTTGTCTTGAAGTACTATTCATGAAAAGTCTTTGCTATATGATTCATTTGTTTACTCATGTCATTTACATTGTTTGGATCGCTGCATTCATTACATATGCTTACAATAGTATGATCAAGGTTATGATGGCATGTCACTCCAGAAATTATCTTTGTTATCGTTTACCTGCTTGGGACGAGCAGAAACTAAGCTTGGGGATGCTGATACGTCTCCAACGTATCGATAATTTCTTATGTTCCATGCCACATTATTGATGATATCTACATGTTTTATGCATACTTTATGTCATATTTATGCATTTTCCGGCACTAACCTATTAACGAGATGCCGAAGAGCCGATTCTTGTTTTCTGCTGTTTTTGGTTTCAGAAATCCTAGTAAGGAAATATTCTCGGAATTGGACGAAATCAACGCCCAGGGGCCTATTTTGCCACGAAGCTTCCAGAAGACCGAAGAGAAGACGAAGTGGGGCCACGAGGCGGCGCCACACTAGGGCGGCGCGGCCCAGGTGCTGGCCACGCGGCCCTAGCGTGTGGGCCCCTCGTGACTCTCCCGACTCTGCCCTTCCGCCTACATATAGTCTTCGTCGCGAAACCCCCAGTACCGAGAGCCACGATACAGAAAACCTTCCAGAGACGCCGCCGCCGCCAATCCCATCTCGGGGGATTCAGGAGATCGCCTCCGGCACCCTGCCGGAGAGGGGAATCATCTCCCGGAGGACTCTACACCGCCATGGTCGCCTCCGGAGTGATGAGTGAGTAGTTCACCGCTGGACTATGGGTCCATAGCAGTAGCTAGATGGTTGTCTTCTCCTCATTATGCTTCATTGTCGGATCTTGTGAGCTGCCTAACATGATCAAGATCATCTATCTGTAATGCTATATGTTGTGTTTGTTGGGATCCGATGGATAGAGAATACTATGTTATGTTGATTATCAATCTATGTGTTGTTTATGATCTTGCATGCTCTCCGTTACTAGTAGATGCTTTGGCCAAGTTGATGCTTGTAACTCCAAGAGGGAGTATTTATGCTCGATAGTGGGTTCATGTCTCCGTGAATCTGGGGGAGTGACAGAAGCCCCTAAGGTTATGGATGTGTTGTTGCCACTAGGGATAAAACATCAATGCTATGTCCGAGGATGTAGTTATTGATTACATTACGCACCATACTTAATGCAATTGTCTGTTGTTTGCAACTTAATACTGGAAGGGGTTCGGATGATAACCTGAAGGTGGACTTTTTAGGCATAGATGCATGCTGGATAGCGGTCTATGTACTTTGTCGTAATGCCCAATTAAATCTCACAATACTCATCATATCATGTATGTGCATTGTCATGCCCTCTTTATTTGTCAATTGCCCAACTGTAATTTGTTCACCCAACATGCTATTTATCTTATGGGAGAGACACCACTACTGAACTGTGGACCCCGGTCCATTCTTTTACATCGAATACAATCTACTGCAATACTTGTTCTACTGTTTTCTGCAAACAATCATCATCCACACTATACATCTAATCCTTTGTTACAGCAAGCCGGTGAGATTGACAACCTCACTGTTTCGTTGGGGCAAAGTACTTTGGTTGTGTTGTGCAGGTTCCACGTTGGCGCCGGAATCCCTGGTGTTGCGCCGCACTACATCTCGCCGCCATCAACCTTCAACGTGCTTCTTGGCTCCTACTGGTTCGATAAACCTTGGTTTCTTACTGAGGGAAAACTTGCCGCTGTACGCATCACACCTTCCTCTTGGGGTTCCCAACGGTCGCGTGCTGTACGCGTATCAGCTACTCATCTCTGCTTGCATAATAGGGAATCATACATGATATGAATGACATTATGCTTGCCTTTGAAGAAATCTAGGGTTTAACTGATGGTTTAGTGACTAGGATCTCACTAGGTAGTTCTTGGTAGCTTCTAGTTCCTATAAATCCTCTACTGGTGCTATCTGTGCATTTATTCTTGCTTATTTGCACAAGAATGGTGTCTAGATGGTTTTGGGCTCTACCTACTCCCTTTTCTGCCAGTGATCCTTGGTCAACACCAAGTGATGATCACCCCATGAGCATCTGTCCATCTCATGACTTGTGTCATGCAAAAATTATGGGTTGGATCCACTGGATCCTCTCCAGGTATTTGCTATACCTTGTTCCAGCTCCAAGGTGATTATGCTCAACTGCTGTTGAGCAGTTGCTGGATGATCTTGTTACTTGTCCCGCTCCTCCTAGCTCATGAGTTTTGGTTGGTTGATTTGGATGGATAATTGGTTTCAGGGGTTGTTTGAGCTGTTCTTGAGCAAGAAGAGAGATGAACTGTCACCATTCCTTGCTGGTTGCTTGGTGAATGGTTATCTGGTCGACCTGTGCATTGCTTCTAGGGTTTCTACCCTTTTATACTTGTTGTGATTCTTCTCTGGCTGTGACACACAAGCCTAGCATGCTTGGTGACTAAGCCTGGCCTTGGTGTGCTGTTGGATGCACAGCAGCTCCATGAGCTGTGTGATCCCTTTGGTGAAACTTGAGCCCCTGTGTGGCTTATTGTTGGTCTGCTGGAACCTATCTTGGTTCTGGCCAAGTTTTGGACACTGCCAAGTGTCCTTGACACTTGGTTTTACCCCCTGGCTAGTTTCTGACTTGGTTTAACCCCTCTGCCTAGTTTCTTCTTTCTATTTTGCAGGTTTCAAGTTGGAAATGATCAAGAAACAATTCTTCCAAGACACTTAGTGTAGGATTTTAGTATAGATTCAAATTTATGTAATCTTCTTTTTATTTTGTTTACTATTCATCCAATTCTTGTATGATGAATATTGTAAACACATTGTATATGTGTGTGTATGATCAATAAAGCTCAAATTTTCCTTATGAGCTCATTTGTAATTGTATCATTTACTTATGAATTATTTGTGTATCTATAATGTAATTTCAAATACAAATTAATTTGAATTATGATGTGTTTTTGAATTATGAATTCATAATTCAATTCTATATTGTTTATCAATTACTTCTTTTGTGTTAAATTCAAATATGAATTTCCAATTCAAATCAACTCCCAAAATTCACAAGTTACAAAAGACATCATGTCGAAATTCTTAACCTCACATTGCCTAACCCTAATTGCAACGAGAGAGAACCTCGATCCCTCTTAGGTTTATATGCAAGAAGGCGCAAAATTTTCCCTCATTTTGCGATGAAATGCACATCCCAATTCTGAATCTACCCTTCGATGTTCCTATGTTCTGGGTTATTACACTTGTCCGGTAGGGTACACTTGAACTGCTCAAGTTCTTTGGCAAGTGATTGTATCTCATGAGCTTGCACAACAACGGAGCGCTCACCAGTCATCTTGTAGTCACAATATTGCTCCATGACATACAACTCAGTGCCAGCATCCGAGACCCCAAATTTGGCCTCGAGTGCATCCCACACATCCTTACCATGCTCAAAAGTCATGTACGGGTCAACAATGTTGTCCGCAAGAATACTGAAGAGGGCCACCTTAAACATGGCATCGACTTTCTTATAAGCTTCCTCCTGAGTAGGAGTAAGATCACCCTCAGGTTTACCAAGAAGAGCGCTATCGCAGTTCAGGTTTTGAAACCAGAGGACTGCCCTCGTGCGCCACCTCTTATAGTGCGAACCATCAAAGAGAGGCGGCCTATAGCTAGTAGCAGCGGCAATGCCACTTGAATTCATTTGCCTACAATCAGGTTCTGAATTGTTGGAAATATAAGAAACTTATCATATGAATTAATACGAACTAATACTTGACAAATCATGACTATAGACATAGCAAATGAACTAATCATGCAAATCAACAGAGTAGATGGACAGATAGCATCTAGACAAGATAATCCTATCGTATCTACTCCAAACAGTAGTACTAGAAACTCTAGACGGATTTGAAACGAGAAGGACAAGTATATGTACCGTCCCGCATTGGCCGCCGCAGCAGCAGCAGCTGCGATGTTGGCAGCAGCAGCATCGGTGTGGTTGTCAGCCATGTTGAGATTGCCGAAGAGGTTGTCTATGTCCGGGACGAAGTCATCATTCGGGAACTCGTCGTCGGACGACGTTGTGTTGTCAGTAGTCGCGCGTAAGTGATACGTCTCCGACGTATCGATAATTTCTTATGTTCCATGCTTGTTTTATGACAATACCTACATGTTTTATACATATTTTATGATGATTTTATGTGTTTTCCGGAACTAACCTATTGACGAGATGCCGAAGTGCCAGTTCCTGTTTTCTGCTGTTTTTGGTTTCAGAAATCCTAGTAAGGAAATATTCTCGGAATTGGACGAAATCAACGCCCAGCATCTTAGAATCTCACGAAGCTTCCAGAACACCCGAGAGCCACCAGAGGGGAGCCCTGGGGGCCCCACACACCAGGCTGGCGCGGCCAGGGTGTGGGCCGCGCCCCCTGTTGTGTCACCGCCTCGTCAGCCCTCCGACTCCGCCTCTTCGCCTATATAAAGGTCCCTGACCTAAAACTTCGATACGGAAAAGCCACGGTACGAGAAACCTTCCAGAGCCACCGCCATCGCGAAGCCAAGATCTGGGGGACAGAACTCTCTGTTCCGGCACGCCGCCGGGACGGGGAAGTGCCCCCGGAAGGCATCTCCACCGACACCACCGCCATCTTCATCAACGCTGCTGTCTCCATGAGGAGGGAGTAGTTCTCCATCGAGGCTAAGGGGCTGTACCGGTAGCTATGTGGTTAATCTCTCTCCTATGTACTTCAATACAATAATCTCATGAGCTGCCTTACATGATTGAGATTCATATGATGATGCTTGTAATCTAGATGTCATTATGCTAGTCAAGTGGATTTTACTTATGTGATCTCCGGAGACTCCTTGTCCCACGTGTGTAAAGGTGACAGTGTGTGCACCGTATGGGTCTCTTAGGCTATATTTCACAGAATACTTATTCACTGTTATGAATAGCATAGTGAAGTGCTTATTTATATCCCTTTATGATTGCAATGTGTTTTGTATCACTATTCATCTATCATGCACTCTAAGGTTATTTAAATATGAATATCGAATATTGTGGAGCTTGTTAACTCTGGCATTGAGGGTTCGTGTAATCCTACACAATTAGTGGTGTTCATCATCCAACAATAGAGTGTAGAGTGGTTTTATTATGTGATCAATGTTGAGAGTGTCCACTAGTGAAAGTATAATCCCTAGGCCTTGTTCCCAAATACTGAAATTGCTGCTTGTTTACTGTTTTACTGCCTCTGTACTGCTTGCAATATTACCACCATCAACCACACGCCAGTTGTAGCATCAAGCTATTTTCTGGTGCCATTACTACTGCTCATATTCATTCATACCACCTATATTTCACTATCTCTTCGCCGAACTAGTGCACCTATACATCTGACAAGTGTATTAGGTGTGTTGGGGACACAAGAGACTTCTTGCTTTGTGGTTGCAGGGTTGCTTGAGAGAGATATCTTTGACCTCTTCCTCCCTGAGTTCGATAAACCTTGGGTGATCCACTTAAGGGAAAACTTGCTGCTGTTCTACAAACCTCTGCTCTTGGAGGCCCAACACTATCTACAGGAAAAGAAGCGTGAGTAGACATCAAGCATATTTTCTGGCGCCGTTGCCGGGGAGGAAAGGTAAAAGGTACTCACACTCCGGATCTCGGCTACTAAGCTATTTTCCGGCGCCGTTGTAAGTACTCGAAGCTATTTCCTTTAGATCCTGCAATTGCATCTTTTTGTTTCTTGTTTTACACTAGTTTGGCATAATGGAAAGCAACATGGAGCTTTTTATTCTATTTCCTGAGTTAAGACATGGATGGTTTGATGCGAAAATTAAAAAACCCATGGAACATATTAGTATGAACACTTTGAACACCATTGTTGCTAATGATATGGAAAATTCTAAGCTTGGGGAAGCTAGTTTTGATGAGCATGATCTTTTTAGTCCCCCAAGCATTGAGGAGAAAATTTACTTTGATGATACTTTGCCTCCTATTATGATGATTATAATGATAGTATTCTTTTGGTGCTGCCTGTTATGGAGGATAAATTTGATTATGATTACAATATGCCTCCTATATTTGATGATGAGAATAATAATGATAGCTACTTTGTTGAATTTTCTCCCACTACAATTAATAGGAATGACTATGCTTATGTTGAGAGTAGTAATAATTTTATGCATGAGACTCATGATAAGAATGCTTTATGTGATAGTTATATTGTTGAGTTTGCTCATGATGCTACTGAAAGTTATTATGAGAGAGGAAAATATGGTTGTAGAAATTTTCATGTTACTAAAACACCTCTCTATGTGCTGAAATTTTTGAAGCTACACTTGTTCTATCTTCCTATGCTTGTTACTTTGCTCTTCATGAACTTGTTTATTTACAAAATTCCTTTCCATAGGAAGCATGCTAGGCTTAAATTTGTTTTGAATTTGCTTCTTGATGCTCTCTTTTTCTTCAACTACTATTTCTTGCGAGTGCATCATTAAAACTGCTGAGCCCATCTTAATGGCTATAAAGAAAGAACTTCTTGGGAGATAACCCATGTGTTTATTTTGCTACAGTAACTTTGTTTTATATTTGAGTCTTGGAAGCTGTTACTAATGTAGCAACCTCTCCTTATCTTTATTTTATTGCATTTTTGTGCCAAGTAAAGTCTTTGATAGCAAGGTTGATACTAGATTTGGATTACTGCGCAGAAACAGATTTTTTGATGTCACGAATCTGGGTTGAATTCTCTGTAGCTAACTCAGAAAATTCTGCCAATTTACGTGAGTGATCCTCAGATATGTACTCAACTTTCATTCAATTTGAGCATTTTCATTTGAGCAAGTCTAGTGCCTCAATAAAATTCGTCTTTACGGACTGTTCTCTTTTGACAGATTCTGTCTTTTATTTCGCATTGCCTCTTTTGCTATGTGGGATGGATTTCTTTGTTCCATTAACTTCCAGTAGCTTTGAGCAATGTCCAGAAGTGTTAAGAATGATTGTGTCACCTCTGAACATGTGAATTTTTGATTATGCACTAACCCCCTAATGAGTTTGTTTCGAGTTTGGTGTGGAGGAAGTTTTCAAGGGTCAAGAGAGGAGGATGATACAATATGATCAAGAAGAGTGAAAGCTCTAAGCTTGGGGATGCCCCGGTGGTTCATCCCTGCATATTTCAAGAAGACTCAAGCATCTAAGCTTGGGGATGCCCAAGGCATCCCCTTCTTCATCGACAAAATTATCAGGTTCCTTCTCTTGAAACTATATTTTTATTCGGTCACATCTTATGTACTTTACTTGGAGCGTCTGTGTGCTTCTGTTTTCATTTTTGTTTGGTTTGAATAAATTCATGCTTGTGTGGGAGAGAGACACGCTCCGCTGGTTCATATGAACACATGTGTTCTTAGCTTTTAATTTTCATGGCGAAGGTTGAAACTACTTCGTTAATTGTTGTATGGTTAGAAACGGGAAATGCTACATGTAGTAATTGGTATGATGTCTTGAATAACTTGATACTTGGCAATTGTTGTGCTCATATAGATCATGTTTAAGCTCTTGCATCATATACTTTGCACCTATTAGTGAAGAAATACATAGAGCTGGTTAAAATTTGGTTTGCATGATTGGTCTCTCTAAGGTCTAGATATTTTCTAGTAAGGGTTTGAGCAACAAGGAGGACAGTGTAGAGTCTTATAATGCTTGCAATATGTTCTTATGTGAGTTTTGCTGTACCGGTTCATACTTGTGTTTGCTTCAAATAACCTTGCTAGCCTAAGCCTTGTGTTGAGAGGGAATACTTCTCATGCATCCAAAATCCTTGAGCCAATAACTATGCCATTTGTGTCCACCATACCTACCTACTACATGGTATTTCCTGCCATTCCAAAGTAAATTGCTTGAGTGCTACCTTTAAACAATTCAAAATTTATCATCTCTGATTTGTGTCAATGTTTTATAGCTCATGAGGAAGTATGTGGTGTTTATCTTTCAATCTTGTTGGGCAACTTTCACCAATGGACTAGTGGCTTCATCCGCTTATCCAATAATTTTGCAAAAAGAGCTGGCAATGGGATTCCCAGTCCCAAATTAATTAACCTTCATAATTTTACAAAAATAGACACTCCTCCATGGTATGTGATTGTTGGACGGCACCCGAGGATTCGGTTAGCCATGGCTTGAGAAAGCAAAGGTGGGGAGGAGTGTCATCTAAATAAAACTAAAATAAAAAGGCACTCCTTCATGGTATGAGATTGTTGGCAGGCACCCGAGGATTCGGTTAGCCATGGTTTGTGAAAGTAAAGGTTGGAAGGAGTGCCACCCAAAAATAAAAATGTTTCATGGGAGCCGCTCTTTGAAGGTTTGTCTGGCAAGGGGGTTAGAGTGCCCATTACCATTCGTTGACAATAACAAACACCTCTCAAAACTTTACTTTTATGCTCTCTTTATGTTTTCAAAATAATAGCTCTAGCACAAATATAGCAATCGATGCTTCCCTCTGTGAAGGGCCATTCTTTTACTTTTATGATGAATCAGTTTACCTATTTCCTCCCACCTCAAGAAGCAAACAATTGTGTTAACTGTGCATTGATTCTTACATACTTGCATATCTGCATTCATCATATTACTTTATATTGACAACTATCCATGAGATACACATGTTACAAGTTGAAAGCAACCGCTGAAACTTAATCTTCCTTTGTGTTGCTTCAATGCCTTTACTTTTAATATATTGCTTTATGAGTTAACTCTTATGCAAGACTTATTGATGCTTGTCTTGAAAGTACTATTCATGAAAAGTCTTTGCTATATGATTCAATTGTTTACTCATTACATTTACCATTGCTTCGAATCGCTGCATTCATTACATGTGCTTACAATAGTATGATCAAGATTATGATCGCATGTCACTTCAGAAATTATCTTTGTTATCGTTTACCTACTCGAGGACGAGTAGGAACTAAGCTTGGGGATGCTGATACGTCTCCGACGTATCGATAATTTCTTATGTTCCATGCTTGTTTTATGACAATACCTACATGTTTTATACATACTTTATGATGATTTTATGTGTTTTCCGGAACTAACCTATTGACGAGATGCCGAAGTGCCAGTTCCTGTTTTCTGCTGTTTTTGGTTTCAGAAATCCTAGTAAGGAAATATTCTCGGAATTGGACGAAATCAACGCCCAGCATCTTAGAATCTCACGAAGCTTCCAGAACACCCGAGAGCCACCAGAGGGGAGCCCTGGGGGCTCCACACACCAGGCTGGCGCGGCCAGGGTGTGGGCCGCGCCCCCTGTTGTGTCACCGCCTCGTCAGCCCTCCGACTCCGCCTCTTCGCCTATATAAAGGTCCCTGACCTAAAACTTCGATACGGAAAAGCCACGGTACGAGAAACCTTCCAGAGCCGCCGCCATCGCGAAGCCAAGATCTGGGGGACAGAACTCTCTGTTCCGGCACGCCGCCGGGACGGGGAAGTGCCCCCAGAAGGCATCTCCATCGACACCACCGCCATCTTCATCAACGCTGTTGTCTCCATGAGGAGGGAGTAGTTCTCCATCGAGGCTAAGGGGCTGTACCGGTAGCTATGTGGTTAATCTCTATCCTATGTACTTCAATACAATAATCTCATGAGCTGCCTTACATGATTGAGATTCTATGATGATGCTTGTAATCTAGATGTCATTATGTTAGTCAAGTGGATTTTACTTATGTGATCTCCGGAGACTCCTTGTCCCACGTGTGTAAAGGTGACAGTGTGTGCACCGTGTGGGTCTCTTAGGCAATATTTCACACAATACTTATTCACTGTTATGAATAGCATAGTGAAGTGCTTATTTATATCCCTTTATGGTTGCAATGTGTTTTGTATCACTATTCATCTATCATGCACTCTAAGGTTATTTAAATATGAATATCGAATATTGTGGAGCTTGTTAACTCCGGCATTGAGGGTTCGTGTAATCCTACACAATTAGTGGTGTTCATCATCCAACAATAGAGTGTAGAGTGGTTTTATTATGTGATCAATGTTGAGAGTGTCCACTAGTGAAAGTATAATCCCTAGGCCTTGTTCCCAAATACTGAAATCGCTGCTTGTTTACTGTTTTACTGCATCTGTACTGCTTGCAATATTACCACCATCAACCACACGCCAGTTGTAGCATCAAGCTATTTTCTGGTGCCGTTACTACTGCTCATATTCATTCATACCACCTGTATTTCACTATCTCTTCGCCGAACTAGTGCACCTATACATCTGACAAGTGTATTAGGTGTGTTGGGGACATGTGGTGACCCTGCATACCACTGCATGTTGTAGTATGCCAGTCGTTGATATAACATTCACGAAGTACCATTCCGCAAATATTACATCCCTCAGAGTAGTACAACAGAACATAGCAGGTCCATAACTCATTCATTTAATATTACAAACATGATACACATATTGTCTCGGAGCTCCTCTTGGGTCCTAAGAGGAATACTCCTGGGTTCGAGGCGAACCCAACTTAGCTTACAATATAGAAGTCTCATTAAGTTATACATTTATTCTCTCGAGCAGCTAAATACTAAGAGTTCGGGCTGCTCGGCTACTACTACTACTCGATGTTTCTAGGCTTGATCTCCTCCGGAAGCCTCCCCGGTTCCGTAGACTATGAGGTAGTCTACGCCTTCAATACCTCCGGAGAGGTCTGGTTCTTCATAGCCGATGATCTCGGCTCCTTCAGTGTTGTCGTAGTCCTCCTCCGGACGATTCGGACAATCTAAGCAAGGGATATAAGAGTGGGATGAGTACGAGCGTACTCAACAAGTTCATTATAGATAAGAGGTGTTTAATGCACTAGCTACGATATTAGACCAGAAAGTCTAATACCAATGCAAGTTTTGATAAACATTTCTTCAAGAGATTGCTTTTATTTCAAAGAGCTATGTCCGTCAGCCTTCACCGGTTTACTAGAATTTCATGGAGCTCCTTTCCGGCCGCGTTCGCAGTTCCATATCCTGGAACAGGGAGTGACAGGTCACAGTTCTTTACACTCTGCAGAGGTGTGTTGCTTTACCCATAAGAGATCTTAACCTTGGTGCCAACCGGGCAGCTTTCCCGTCCACACTTCCTTCGGTGTGAGGCCCGGTATAAGGTCTAGCCAATCATGTTCCTCCGCTACCTCGAACACCCACCCTTTGTTGCATGCCCCGACCCTAGGTCCTCGCCGGTCCCATTATTCCCATATATTTCAGGGTGGACCCCGACCACGACGACAGTTTGGGATCGAACCAAACTCCTTCGCCGGTAGCTGCAACCCATCATAGACCGCAATACCATGGGGACTTAGGACTCCCCAGCCTCACCATCTTGCTCCTTCGGGCGACAAGTGTACTACGGACAATGCCGTGGCGACTTAGGACTCCCAGCCTCACCAGCTTGCCCCCTTGGATTACAAGTGTACTACGGTAAAGCGCGTCCGTTGATGAACGAGAGGTGGAAACACTTTTGACTACTCCGTCCCACTCCGGATCTTATGGTTAACACGGGTATTACGGCACAAGAATCACTGGCGACATTTGTTGTTTAATCCTAGATGGATATAAACCCTTGCAATGAAACCTCCACCATATCAACACAATCCATGGTTCCATTGCCCACCACATAGTCATATTCATAGTTATGAAAGTAGTGGTTTTGGTTTTTATGCGATAGTGATAATCATAGTACTTTACAAGTAATTTGATAGAAATACTCAAATGAAATGAGCAAGTGATGAACTTGCCTGAACACTGCAAAGTTTTGCAGTTGGATGGTGTGGACTTACCCTTGTCCTCTGTTTCTGAAAAAATAGCATCATTGTCCGATAAGGGCAATGGTTAAAGAAGCAATTATGCATGATTCCAGTTTTAGGGTTTGTTCCCCCCTCCGATGTCGTTATTATTTCATGTGAGAGGTTAATACTAAGATTGATTTGGAGATACTTTATTTAGGGTAAAATATGTAGGATAACGTTGCATAGAAAACAAAAATTTTCCTACCGCGAACACGCAATCCAAGCCAAGACGCAATCTAGAAGACGGTAGCAACGAGGGGGTATCGAGTCTCACCCTTGAAGAGATTCCAAAGCCTACAAGAGGAGGCTCTTGTTGCTGCGGTAGACGATCACTTGCCGCTTGCAAAAGCGCGTAGAAGATCTTGGTCACGATCGGTTCCGGCGCCACGAACGGGCAGCACCTCCGTACTCGGTCACACGTTCGGTTGTTGATGAAGACGACGTCCACCTCCCCGTTCCAGCGGGCAGCGGAAGTAGTAGCTCCTCTTGAATCCGACAGCACGACGGCGTGGTGTCGGTGGCGGTGAAGAAGTCCGGCGGAGCTTCGCTAAGCTACGCGGGAGATATGGAGGAGAGGGGGGCGGCTAGGGTTTGGGAGGGGGTGGCCGGCCACTCAAGGGGGGCGGCCAGCTTGTGGTCTTGGGGTGGCCGGCCCCCTCCCTTGGCCCCTCATTATATAGGTGGATCCCCAAGTGTTGGTGTCCAAGTCTTCGAATAAGACCCGAACAAAAAACCTTCCATAAGAGGGGAAAACCTAGCCCAACTAGGACTCCCACCAAAGGTGGGGTTTCCACCTCCCATATGGGGGGGTGGCCGGCCCCCTAAGGGGGAGTCCACTTGGGACTCCTCCCCCACTAGGGTTGGCCGGCCATGGAGGTGGAGTCCCATGTGGACTCCACCTTCCTTGGTGGTTTCTTCCGGACTTTTCTAGAACCTTCTAGAACCTTCCATAGAACCTTCCGCGACATTTTATTTCACATAAAATGACATCCTATATATGAATCTTATTCTCCGGACCATTCCGGAACTCCTCGTGATGTCCGGGATCTCATCCGGGACTCCGAACAAATATTCGAACTCCATTCCATATTCAAGTACTACCATTTCAACATCCAACTTTAAGTGTGTCACCCTACGGTTCGTGAACTATGCGGACATGGTTGAGTACTTACTCCGACCAATAACCAATAGCGGGATCTGGAGATCCATAATGGTTCCCACATATTCAACGATGACTTTAGTGATCGAATGAACCATTTACATACATTACCAATTCCCTTTGTCTCGCGATATTTTACTTGTCCGAGGTTTGATCTTCGGTATCACTCTATACCTTGTTCAACCTCGTCTCCTGACAAGTACTCTTTACTCGTACCGTGGTATGTGGTCTCTTATGAACTCATTCATATGCTTGCAAGACATTAGACGACATTCCACCGAGAGGGCCCAGAGTATATCTATCCGTCATCGGGATGGACAAATCCCACTGTTGATCCATATGCCTCAACTCATACTTTCCGGATACTTAATCCCACCTTTATAGCCACCCATTTACGCAGTGGTGTTTGGTGTAATCAAAGTACCTTTCCGGTATAAGTGATTTACATGATCTCATGGTCATAAGGACTAGGTAACTATGTATCGAAAGCTTATAGCAAATAACTTAATGACGAGATCTTATGCTACGCTTAATTGGGTGTGTCCATTACATCATTCATACAATGACATAACCTTGTTATTAATAACATCCAATGTTCATGATTATGAAACTAATCATCCATTAATCAACAAGCTAGTTTAAGAGGCATACTAGGGACTTCTTGTTTGTCTACATATCACACATGTACTAATGTTTCGGTTAATACAATTCTAGCATGATATATAAACATTTATCATAAACATAAAGATATAAATAATAACCACTTTATTATTGCCTCTAGGGCATATCTCCTTCAGTCTCCCACTTGCACTAGAGTCAATAATCTAGATTACATTGTAATATACCTAACACCCATGGCATTTGGGTGTTGGTCATGCTTTGCCCTAGGGAGAGCTTTAGTCAACGGATCTGACATGCTCAGAACCGTATGTATTTTGTAATTCATTTGCGTCTCAACGCGTCACTCATTTCCAAATGAGTCGGCATTTAATATGTTTGGTCTTCTGGTGGAACCTTAATTCCGCGGTCTGAAATATGTCACTAACATTGTCACACACAATATAGCTTCAAAGTTCGACTTTTGAACTACACCAAGTTCTCAAAGAACCTCTTGACTTAACATCCTTTGTCATTGTCAAAACAATGACATACTCTGCCTTCTTTTGTAGAATCCGTCACAATATTTAGAACTCTTCTAAATCTAGCATAGACAACTTCTAGCTCATTGTGCTACCTATTAAACAATACTTAGTCTAATTTGAGATTGAATTTATATTTTATATGTGACAAAACCAATATCGGTGTAACACCTTACAGCGATTTGTTTGTCATTTCTTCATACAAAAAAAAATATATATATATCCTTAGTTCTTCTAAAGTACTCAAGGATATTCTTACTGTTGTCCAATGATCATCATATGAATCATTCTGGTATATGCTCATAACACTTTATAGCACATGATATCTGATTGTGTACATATTATTCGTGATCTAAAATCACTCATGTGTTTTTACTCATCGAGTGTCAGACACACTCAAGTCTTGTTAATCCTTCACATGACAAGAACATTTTCTTAATATTTCTATATTGAACTACTTCAATATCCATTCTATGTACTTTGACTTAAACTTATTATGTGTTTCAATCTATCTTTATAGATCTTGACACTAGATATGTTTCAGTCCATATCCTTTCATTGAAATTAATTTCTCAATGAAACCTTTTAATCAAGTATATAATTACATCATTTATAACCAACTATATGTCACCTACATAAAGTATTATAAATATGTCTTAGCGCTCCCACTTAATTTCTTGCAAATGCAAGCCTCTTCATCGTCTCTGATGAAATCAAAAAACTCTTTGACTATTTCATCTGGTGAAGATTCTAACTCCGTGATACTTACTTCATCCAATTGAAGTTCGTATACTTATCTAGTATTCCACGGACCAGCAAAACTCTTGGTTGTATCTTGTATACACCTTTAATACACACTTCTGATAAGTAATGTATTTTGCCATCCTACTAACATATCTCATAAAAGAAATATGTAGTGATTACTAGAATAATCCACATAGACTATAAACATTGCTACGGAAGATCTAATCTTGTTGTAGTCAACTATTTGAACTTTGTCGTAAACAACTTTTCGACAAGTCAAGCTTCTTCAAGGATATTTCATCCAAGTCCATCAATTTTATAGATCCATTTACTTTCAAAAAGTATTCATCTATCTTGGATTTCATGGTGTATAGCCATTTTAACGGAGTCAGGGCCCATCATAGCTTCTTTGTTTGTAGTTGGTTTATCATTGTTCATAATCAATCCTTTGTCCACAAATCATTTATTTGATCACAAAGTAAACCATACCTACAAGGTTCAATATGTACTTCGATTTCCATGGCTAAAACACTTTGTAGTCATGGGAGCCATGATCGTCGTGGTCGCTTCTGGAATCAATTTCCGATGCTGCGCTATACTGATCATTATGCTCAGGTTCATAAACCTTATCAAATTATATTGTCCTCCCACTCAAATACTTCACTAGAAACAATTTCTTGGAAATAAGAAACATTGACAAACACTTTTGTCCTTGTCTACATAGTGGGAAGAATTCCCAATCAATTCTCT
The DNA here is from genome assembly GCF_019359855.2 of Lolium perenne. NCBI lineage: Eukaryota > Viridiplantae > Streptophyta > Magnoliopsida > Poales > Poaceae > Lolium > Lolium perenne. Next base: position 273,226,400 of record NC_067245.2, read on the forward strand.
GGGATAACCAACAAAGACATTCATCCGATTTTGGTTGTAAACTTATTTACTTATGCTATGCATACCAAAATTTTAAGAAAAGACTATTAGGATTCATACCCATACCATAACTCGTATGGTGTCATTTCAACGGATCATGATGATGCTCTATTAAGTGTAAAAGCGGTAGTCACTAAAGCATAATCCACAAAAATATAATGGCGTCATAATATTTTATCTCATCATTAATCCAACAAGGTTTGGATACATCTCTCGGATACTTCATCATCACTATGATACTCCAAGAAACGTGAGTTGTAGAACAATTTCATAACTCTCTTAGATGTTCGCTAAAAACTCGTAATTCAAATATTTCCACCATGATCCAATCATAGATATTTGACTTTTCTATTACGATGATTTCCACTTCATGCTGAAATTTATTTGAATCCATTCAAAATGTTTCAAACTTTTCCTTATTGAATATATCCACATATATACTCAATTCATTGTTTGAAAGTTTTCATGAAGTAGAAGAATCTCCCGCACACAACTATGCCCAGTGAACCACATACATCATCATGTATTTTTCACTAAGTTAGTTGCCCGTTCAACTTTTGGCCTATGAACGGTATTTTAATCATTCTCTTTAGAAAAGATTTGCAAGCGCCAAATGATTCAAAAATCAAATGACTCCAAAAATCCATTTGCATGGAGTTCCTTCATGCGTTCCTTTCTAACATGACCTAAATGGCGGTTCCACAAATAAGTGGAATTCAAATCATTTGCCTTATGGCATTTTAGCGTCAGTGTTATGTATGTGTGTTTCACCATTAAGATTTATAATAACTTATCCATCGTACATGGAGTAATGTCATAATTTAAACAACTCATTGTTTTTATTTGACCAGAGCAAAATAACAATTTATTAAGCTCTTTATTATAAATTCTAAGGGCTAGATAGAATGCCGATGACGAACATAATAACACTTTATTTTTGTTCCTGACGTGCATTCCTATCATATTCCTTGTCAGTCACTTAGGCCATTGTATTCTTGTATTGCGTTGTTTTGTATGACACTTCATACCAACCAATATAGTACTAATACCCAAGAATTTCATAGTGTGAGTTAACTAGGAATACAACCATAACATGTATATCATTTATATACACCTGAGCTAGACTTTCTAGTCTTCTCTTTTCTTTGTGCCAAAATATCTTTTGCAGTTTCTCTTTTAGCTTTCCTCATTATTCAGAAAAACACTTCAACATCATTAACTTCTAGGTTTGTTGGTCAAATACCAATAACCTTGAGGTTCTTACTTTGAAGTTGATCATCATATGACAAGTGTTCCAGATTTCACTATTAGTAACTTTGTAATATGATGAACAATTTCACTCATAATTTTATCCATCATATCATGACGACTTTCCGAGACCATGTCTGTACATGCTAGGCTCGTAAAGTTTTAACCTTGGTATTTGCATGTGCAAATCTAGCTTGCACCCGTTTTATGCACACGTAGAATCTATCACACCCGATCATCACGTGATGCTTCGAAACGACGAGTCTTAGTAACGGTGCATATTTAAGGATGGTCACTTCATGGATATGCGAATATCGTTAGTGCCCCAATAGTTGGAGGATTGTGACGCCTTGCGTCTTCAACCTTCGTACATTCCCATAAAACTTATGAGTTTATGTAGTCTCACCAAACTTTATTCTATCATCTTGCAATAAGGTCTTAGATATCACATATATCTCATACCTTGATTATTTCTGAAAACTAAATTTTCAGCTCCTTACTTTTCAAACAGATTTGAACTTCAAGTTTCACGGAGACAAGATAACTTTAGGTACTAATTGAAACCATAGCTCTTTGAATCAACAATGTGAGGTTTACTAAAAGTTTGCAATAGGACTTAATCAATTCTTGATTCTTTAACAATACGGTACCAATCCGTAAAGTTTCTTGTCAGATTTTAACAGTATTTCTATCTCAATTACAAGACTAGCGCATGGTAGAAAACGGATGCCAATACTACAAAATTAATTCACAATACTACTCAGACTATGTTTATGATAATTATTTCATGTTTTAATCTAATTACTAATGAACTCCCACTTAATACAACATCCCTCATAGTTGTTAAGTGGTACACGATCCAAATTCACTACACCAAAAACCGATCATCACGTGAGATGATGTAGCTTCAATGGTGAACATCAACATGTTGATCATATCATCCATATGACTCGTGTTCAACCTTTCGGTTTCCGTTGTCCCGAGGCCATGTCTGTACATGCTAGGCTCGTCAAGCAAACCCAAGTATTCCGCGTGTGCAACATGGCTTACACCCGTTGTATGTGAATCGTTGAATCTATCACATCCGATCATCACGAGATGCTTCGAAACGACGAACTGTTACAACGATGCATACGAGGGGAGAACACTTTATTATCTTGATATTAATGTGAGGGATCATCTTATAATGCTACCGTCACGTTCTAAGCAAAATAAGATGCATAAAAGGATTAACATCACATGCAGTTCATATGTGATATGATATGGCCCTTTTGTCTTTGCGCCTTCGATCTTCATCTCTAAAGCACGGACATGATCTCCATCATCAACGGGCATGATCTCCATCATCGTCGGCGTAGCGTCAAGGTTCATGGCGCCGGCTTCATGGTTGTTCACCTCATGTAGCAACTATTACAACTACTTTGAAATACTACTCAACATGAAAATTAAAGACAACCATAAGGCTCCTGCCGGTTGCCACAATGCAATAATGATCATCTCATACATATTCATCATCACATTATGGCCATATCACATCACCAAACCTGCAAAAACAAGTTAGACGTCTCTAATTTGGTTTGCATATTTTACGTGGTTTAGGGTTTTCGAGAGAGATCTAATCTACCTACGAACATGAACCACAACGGTGATACTAATGTTGTGAATAGAAGAGTAAATTGAATCTTCACTATAGTAGGAGAGGCAGACACCCGCAAAGCCTCTTATGCAATACAAGTTGCATGTCGAACGAGGAACAAGTCTCATGAACGCGGTCATGTAAAGTTAGTCCGAGCCGCTTCATCCCACTATGCCACAAAGATGCAAAGTACTCAAACTAAAGATAACAAGAGCATCAACGCCCACAAAACCATTGTGTTCTACTCGTGCAACCATATATGCATAGACACGGCTCTGATACCACTGTAGGATAACGTTGCATAGAAAACAAAAATTTTCCTACCGCGAACACGCAATCCAAGCCAAGATACAATCTAGAAGACGGTAGCAACGAGGGGGTATCGAGTCTCACCCTTGAAGAGATTCCAAAGCCTACAAGAGGAGGCTCTTGTTGCTGCGGTAGACTATCACTTGCCGCTTGCAAAAGCGCGTAGAAGATCTTGGTCACGATCGGTTCCGGCGCCACGAACGGGCAGCACCTCCGTACTCGGTCACACGTTCGGTTGTTGATGAAGACGACGTCCACCTCCCCGTTCCAGCAGGCAGCGGAAGTAGTAGCTCCTCTTGAATCCGACAGCACGACGGCGTGGTGTCGGTGGCGGTGAAGAAGTCCGGCGGAGCTTCGCTAAGCTACGCGGGAGATATGGAGGAGAAGGGGGCGGCTAGGGTTTGGGAGGGGGTGGCCGGCCACTCAAGGGGGGCGGCCAGCTTGTGGTCTTGGGGTGGCCGGCCCCCTCCCTTGGCCCCTCATTATATAGGTGGATCCCCAAGTGTTGGTGTCCAAGTCTTCGAATAAGACCCGAACAAAAAACCTTCCATAAGAGGGGAAAACCTAGCCCAACTAGGACTCCCACCAAAGGTGGGGTTTCCACCTCCCATATGGGGGGGGTGGCCGGCCCCCTAAGGGGGAGTCCACTTGGGACTCCTCCCCCACTAGGGTTGGCCGGCCATGGAGGTGGAGTCCCATGTGGACTCCACCTTCCTTGGTGGTTTCTTCCGGACTTTTCTAGAACCTTCTAGAACCTTCCATAGAACCTTCCGCGACATTTTATTTCACATAAAATGACATCCTATATATGAATCTTATTCTCCGGACCATTAGGGAACTGCTCGTGATGTCCGGGATCTCATCCGGGACTCCGAACAAATATTCGAACTCCATTCCATATTCAAGTACTACCATTTCAACATCCAACTTTAAGTGTGTCACCCTACGGTTCGTGAACTATGCGGACATGGTTGAGTACTTACTCCGACCAATAACCAATAGCGGGATCTGGAGATCCATAATGGTTCCCACATATTCAACGATGACTTTAGTGATCGAATGAACCATTTACATACATTACCAATTCCCTTTGTCTCGCGATATTTTACTTGTCCGAGGTTTGATCTTCGGTATCACTCTATACCTTGTTCAACCTCGTCTCCTGACAAGTACTCTTTACTCGTACCGTGGTATGTGGTCTCTTATGAACTCATTCATATGCTTGCAAGACATTAGACGACATTCCACCGAGAGGGCCCAGAGTATATCTATCCGTCATCGGGATGGACAAATCCCACTGTTGATCCATATGCCTCAACTCATACTTTCCGGATACTTAATCCCACCTTTATAGCCACCCATTTACGCAGTGGTGTTTGGTGTAATCAAAGTACCTTTCCGGTATAAGTGATTTACATGATCTCATGGTCATAAGGACTAGGTAACTATGTATCGAAAGCTTATAGCAAATAACTTAATGACGAGATCTTATGCTACGCTTAATTGGGTGTGTCCATTACATCATTCATACAATGACATAACCTTGTTATTAATAACATCCAATGTTCATGATTATGAAACTAATCATCCATTAATCAACAAGCTAGTTTAAGAGGCATACTAGGGACTTCTTGTTTGTCTACATATCACACATGTACTAATGTTTCGGTTAATACAATTCTAGCATGATATATAAACATTTATCATAAACATAAAGATATAAATAATAACCACTTTATTATTGCCTCTAGGGCATATCTCCTTCAAAATACAATCTTGAAATATTGTCAAGATGTTTTTAAAGTCCAATTGCATTAATGGACTTATTTTCATTATTGAAAATAATATGTGTGATTTAAGTTATTATTTAAATCATCAAATTAAGACTTATTCTTAATTGTCTTCAAAACTTCTCTTTGATATTTTATTTAAATAGAGAATTTTATGCTGATTAGTTTTCATATTTTTAATTATTTTTTAGGGCTATTAAACATTTACTATAGATTTTCAAAGTTTCAGCATTTTATGAATTTGTGAAATGTCCAAAATGCCCTTGGGCCCCACCTGTCAGGTGGCCCAACGGGTTAACCCTAACCCGAGCCACTTGGGCTCGGTCGGTCGCACCGACCCCTTTCTCCCCCCACGCGCCCGCGAACCCTAACCCTTTCGAGCTCTGGCGACGCCGTGGTCGCCGCCGTCTTCGCCGAAATGTTCCGGCCGCCTCCGGCCATCGCCGGCGGTGAGATGGGGCGCATCTGAACCGCCTCGTGACGGCGCACCAGATCTACCGCGTCGATCTGGTCCTTGCCGCCTCCGCTTCTCGCCCCCAACTCGTCTGCTCGCAAGGCCGTGGAGTTCCGCAGCGATTCGTCGCCCGCCAGTGCTCCAGGTGCCGTGGCGCCGTCGTGGGTGCTGCCGTGGGTGCTGCCGTGGGGCGCTCACGCTCGGCGACGCCAGGCCAGGCGCGGCTTGGCGCTGCCGTGGGTGGCCCGTGCCACCGTGCCGCCATGGCACGCCTTGGTGCTGCTGCTCCAGGTATGTGCGCCGCCTACTCTTCTTCTACTTGCTCTACTTCTTCTCCTCCTCTTATTCGTCTAGTTTGGTCCCTGGCTGGCCGTGCCTCGTGGAGGTCCGGCCATGCCGTCTAATCTTCTTCTTCGATACTGCTCTTCTTTGTTGTCTTTCTTGTTTGTGCTCTGTGCTCAGCCTTGGCCATTGCTTCCATGGCCATGCCGGTGCGGTGCAGCCCTGCCTTGCTAATGCCATGGTTATTAGTCTTTGTCTTGCCTTGCCATGCTATTACAGATCCTGTGCAAGAATTCCTAGACTATGTGCTTGCTTATGCTTGCACTTCTTGCTTAATTCAATCCCTGTGACCATGTCCTTGATGCTACTGCTATTAAATCATCAAGTGTATTCAGTTGATTTGCTCTGCTGGATTCTTGTGTGTATTCCTTGCAAATTTGCAATTGCGAGCTTGATTGTCTTGTTCTCTGTGCTATAAATCCTGGACTGCCCATTGGGCATTGTTGTTGGCTAAACAGCACCATCCAGTGATGGTGTGCTTCTGGATACAATTGTATTCATCTTATTAACTTATCTGTGATGCTATTCATTAAGAAATGTGACTGTTTAATTAATATTGTCATGGAATTGATGCTAGAGTTGGTTCTAGCATGCTTTAGCAAGCTCTGGTGATCAAGTGATCATCAGCTGCTTGTTTATTGCTTGCTTTCCTTACTGCTGTGCTGCGCGGTGCTTATCCTGGTGTCTGTGTATCACCATGCCTTGTGCTGGTGTAGGCTTTGCCTGATCAAGTGTCTGCTGTTGCTTGCAGTGATTCACTGGATCATTTGCAAGTGTCTGTTTCATGATTTACTTATTGATATCAATTATCTGTGTTGCCTTTGTTGATTGAGTGGATAATTGATGTGAACTGCTGAGCAGTAATGATCATATAGATTGATTAAGTGAAGCTAGAGGGATGCCAAAAAATTGTTGGGTACCCTAGCTCACTCTGAACCCATCTGGGTAATGATGCAGTGGCCTGGTGTGTGGTCTTTTGGGTTTGAGGTAGCCCTGACAGTCTTTTGATGCTGTCCAAGGGTAGCTCCCCTTCTCTGTGGCTTGCTGTGGTTGGTGAATGCATTACTGGTTAATCCCTTGTTGGATTTCCAGTGATCTTTGATGTTGACAAAAAACATAGACATAATCTGTCTAATGTCTGATGGCTTGCTAGGCTTTAGGTGCTAGATGATTTGGAGTGGCTAGTTAGGGATTAATCCAGGTTGGATTTCTCTGGTATGTCATCTGGTTGTCATGCCAATGTTCCCTTGGGTAATTTCCCTCTTGCTGTTCTTTAATTTTCTTGCACCAAAAGGCTTAGTAGCCAGATGATGATACAATAGGGTACTCACTCCCCTTTTTGCTTCTGTGATGCATGTGAATGCTTAAGTATGAGCAAGACAGATGCTTGCTCATGATTCTTGTGTATACCTCACTCCAGCTCCTAGAAATAGGGTTGGTGTAGAGGATTGCTTCAGTAATGAATTGGTGCTTGCCCTGCTCCTCCTTGTGAGCTTGTGATCTTGGTTTGATTCTGTGGTGATTTTGGACAGGTTGAACAGCTCTGGCTGTTCTTCCTGTTCTTGCTGTTCTTGACTGTTCTTGGTTCCTAGTGACTTACCAGTGCAATCCTGTCGATGGAATGGCTAGGGTTTACTGTGGAGGCTTTATATGATCTCCTTCTCCTTCTCTGGTCGACAACAAGGCCTGGCAGCCTGTTGGTGACTCACCAGCTGTGTGTGTGGTGTGCTGCATGCACACTGCTGTGTGAGCAGCCTAGCTGTGTGTGTGTGTGCACATACTTGGTATCTGGCTGGTGTCTTGGCTGAGAGTGGATCAGCTCGGCAGATCCATGATCATATCCTCTCCATCACATTTTATTTGCTAACCTACCAAGTGGCAATGCCACTTGGCATAATGCTCTGATTGTTTTGTGTGTGTGCAGGGATCAAGATGAAGATCAAGATCTTCTTGGGCAAGAATTACATGATGATCAACAATGTAGTTTAGGACATTTAATTTGACTTGTAATTTTCCTATTTCTTTTTCCTTTTATTCCATTCATGTAATGTGTTGTAATATATCATAATTCAATTCTGGATATTGTAATTGACAATGTATTATGTGTGATTACCAATAAAGCTCCCATTTTCCTTAATGAGCTTTATATAATTGTTGTATTAGTTATATTCTTAATTCCTTTTAATTATCTCTTGAATGAGCTAAAGTTTGAATTATGGAATATCCATTTGATGTTTGAATTTGAAATTCAAATTCAAATTTGGTTTGAATTCAATCATACAACTTAATTCAGAATTCAATCATGCAACTCAAGATTTCAATGCAATATCACTTCTCTCTTCTCAAAACCCTAATTTAGATAAGTAGGAACAAGTTCATCGTACTCTCGAAACCCTAACCCTGTAAGGTGTCGAGAGAGAAACCTGTCCCCCTTCGATGCAGTTTTGTTTTAAAAGCACGAAATTTCCCCGTAATTTACAATGCAATGCACATCCCTTTCTAAAATCTACCCCTCGATCGTCTCTAAACCTGGGACATTACAGGACACAAGAGACTTCTTGCTTTGTGGTTGCAGGGTTGCTTGAGAGGGATATCTTTGACCTCTTCCTCCCTGAGTTCGATAAACCTTGGGTGATCCACTTAAGGGAAAACTTGCTGCTGTTCTACAAACCTCTGCTCTTGGAGGCCCAACACTGTCTACAGAAAAAGAAGCGTGAGTAGACATCAGTAAGCGCTCCCCAAAAACCTGATTTCCCCTCACCCGTACAGGTCTACGAGAGGCAAGGTTCCGGAGGCCTACTGTCTCACCGGTCTGTGCACGCCGAAGAATGGGATGAGGAAGACGAAGGCGGCTGCGCAATGAACTGGAAAAGGCGGTCGCATATGGTGTCACGTCACAGCTAGGGTTTGCGTCAGCGCTTATATAGTGCAGTTGGGAAGGTCGTGGGGCGCAACCCATGTACGAGTCCACGATCCAGAAAAACCGAAACGAAATGGCTGCATTAACGCGTCCGTTAATGACTCGTAATTGATTACACAATTAATTTCCCCAACAACAAAAAGATAAACTCGGCTCGGTGAGATTCCCGCAACCCACAACCTGCGGCGCGTCGTGACGAGGCGGGCGGCGGAGGAGGAGTGCGCGAGGGCTCTCTCTTCTCACTCACTTACTAGGACTAGAACTGCCAACCTTATATACCACTCCAACTCTCTCCCAACTAGCAATGTAGACCTAAACTTTAGTTCTATTCCCACATGGGTCAAGAGAATTTCAGAATTTATATTAGGACATGGGCTAGGGCCCAAAGCCAAATTTCAGCAGACTCATATGTGCCTCAGTCAGCATGTGGGCTAGATCATGGGAAGCCCCTCCATGTATCTAGTCGTACATAAATCGTACCAATTTATCGTGTGTCTTACCGTTTTAACCGCTAGATGGCGCGTCCCACTTATTCTTGGCATTCATTTTAGTAAAATATTCGCCTTTGGTACCACCATTATCAGTTCTGGTTATAAATAATTAGAGAAAAAATAGAACACCAACATTCTCCTTTGATCTCATTTTGAATGAAAACACAAGCAGTGTTTACCATTTTTACCATCCACGCGGATCATTTGTGGAATTTTACACGAAATAACAAGGCCAGTGTCTATTGTGCTATAAACAAATACTAATCATATTGTTGTGTGGTTTGACTTTGACTTGGCTATGTATATATGGGATCTTGTTTTTTTTCATATCCGTGTCATCCAATTCCAAACACACCTAATCTTTGAAAAATCATGTGTATGCTATTTTTTCTACAGTATATTTCTGAGCATTTGGATTTAATTTGGAAGAGCTGTGTCTTTTCTGTTCCTGTGTTCTAAAATTAATGCGAACCCAAAAAAAAAACATGTAATGGTTGCTACTGCTCCCCACCTCAGTTTACAAGTTTGTGGAGCATTTGCACATGAAAAACAAGTTTGTGGGAGCCCCAAACTCTTTGTAAAAAAGAGGCCAAAATTGCGGGAAACCATGCAGACGCAGCATCTAAGTTTAGCATCACCATTGTCCAGTCATCTAGACGTCCTCCTAATTTAGCATCACTATTGTCCACACCTCTCTACAACCTTTTATGAATAATCTCCATTAATTAAGCACCTACAACTCTGGTGATCAATTCAAACTTCGGCGAATCAAACTGAACCGGCATGGCTCCGATCAACGCCTCCTTCGGCGCGGCGGTGTTGTCACTTCTTTTCCTGGTGTCATCGACAGCGGCCTTCAACATCACGAGGATCCTCGGCGAATTCTCCGACTTCTCCACCCTCAACAGCCTTCTTTCCCAGACGAAGCTGTCCGACGAGATCAACCGGCGGCAGACGATCACCGTGCTGGCAGTCGACAACGGCGCGATGGGCGCCATCTCGGCCCTCCCCTCGGACGTCCAGCGGAAGGTGCTCGCGGTGCACGTCGTCCTGGACTACTACGACGCCGACAAGCTCCGCGGCATAAAGAACGGCTCCGCCATGCTGACGACGATGTTCCAGTCCACCGGACAGGCCACCAACCGGATGGGCTTCATCAACTACACCAGGCGCGCCGACGGCGTGATGATGTTCGGCTCCGCCGAGCCCGGCGCATCGCTGACGTCCCAGATGGTGAAGTCCGTGGCTTCCCGGCCCTACAACATCTCCGTGCTGCAGGTCAGCTCCGCGATCGTGCCGCCCAGCATCGGCTCCACCGACGGCAGCAAAGCTCACGCTCCGGAGAACGCCCATGCTAAGGCCCCCGCACCGGCACCCACGCCGTCGACGAGCAAGAAGCCAAACGCCCCTGCCCCGGCTCCAGCCCCTTCCGACGATTCTAGCTCTGACGGACCTGCTGCTGCACCTGGCCCGGCGGCAGACTCGCCCGACGCGGACGGTCCGGTGGCAGACTCGCCCGACGCGGATGGCCCGTCGGCAGATTCGCCGGATGCAGATGGCCCGGCAGGCGCCGATGCACCGGCAGATGACAGCGACGATACCGCGGCCGCCACGGGCAGGGTGGTTGCCAGTGCTGGTTTAGGTGTCATGGCGCTTGTGTTCATGGGTGTTTCGCTCTGATTCAGCTACATCGCTAGGTGGAGAAAGCGGAGGTACGGGGTGCACTCATCGGAGAAGGCCAAAAAACATCGGATTCCGCCGGACGTTTGTGGTCCAGTCACAGGCGCCCTCTCGGATCTGATCTGGGCGGAGTGTTTCGAGTTTCTGCCCATGGTGCATATGGGGCCTCCCCTGGACCGCGCGGGAACATCTACTGTTCTGTGGGCGCGAGAATGTATACGATGAATGGAGCGTGTGCCCCGCCTGGTCCGCTCCCTGCGGCGTGTTCTGTTTCTGTGGGCGTGTGGATTCAGATCCCAGCTCTCTCTGCCTCCAAACCTCTGATGCCTGCTGAAACGATGTTGCTCGCACCATAAAACGCGCTTGTTCATGCGTTCTGATCGTTTCTAGCCAGCGCGCGAGGCCGGCCATGTATAGTAAATCTCAATGTGTTTGGATGCTGAAATTCTCAGGCAAGGCCACCCTGCGTGCACTTCCTCAGCCGATTTCAGGCACTATACTCCGTCAGTGATTACATTCCACCAGCTGGTTCCACGCCCGCGTTCGGTGCAGGGGTAAAAAGCTAGCGGATCATCGTCTCAAAAACAATGAACATGATCAAAGCAAAAAACAGTCAACATGTTCAGAAAAGCTATACCTAGCAAGTGCATGAGGTACCTCATTGGCCTCCCTATTACAATGCTCAAAAGCAATATTCCTGAAACCCAAGCTAGGATCCCGCAATCTTCAGAAATCGTAGCTGAAGGTGTCGATGAAAAACCTCACTCCGATTGGATATTGAAGTTGTTTGATCCGAGGTGATGAGCTAAACTCAACTCATTTGGCATTACACCTCCACCATAAATGGAGCATCACAATATGTATTTCTTTTTGCAACTACCAATTTAGAATTTCTCATTGTTGTCCCTTGATATGGCTCCCATACCTCCATTGCCTTGATTAATATCGTATGTTGCATCCACATTGATTTTAATTATAACTTCAGGAGGGCGCGACCATACCTCTTTCATCTCTACAGGTTTCTTCTTTGATCACCATGAGTAAATTTTTTCCTTTTCCACCACACATACCAAGCTCCTACGAAGATGATTTCTGCAAGTCTAGTTCCTCCAAGAAGTGGTCATGAATGAAGGTTTAGAATTAGGTGTTCTAGGGTCAAGGGCCCCGATCTGTCCACTTACAAAGCTTCTGAGGTGAAGTTCCAAATATCAAGCTTCTCACACACATGTTTAGCTCGAAAACAAGGGAACAAAGCATGCATAACATCTTCACATTCAGTATTGCAGATCAGGCATTGAGTAGATGTTCCAAAGTAATTATATTAGCCAAAAATCCTAGGAATGGTATCACATCGTGAAGCGCTCGCCACTAGATTTTAATCTTATCTGGAACTTCTAGATTCCATAATTTCTTCCACACCTGAATTCCAATTGATTATCTAACTAATTGGTAATCCTACTCCGCATGATAAGCTAACAACACCGTGAACAACCTAGTTTTTGTTTCTAGCTAGCACGTGAGGCCAGCCATGTATAGTAACTCTCAATGTGTTTGGATGCTGAAATTCTTGTCGGTGATTACATTCCGCCTGCTAGTTCACGCCCGCGTTCAGCGCATGGGTAAAAAGCTAGGGGGTCATCATCTAAAAAAAAAACATTATCAGAGCAAAAAACAGTCAACGTGACCACAAAAGCTATACCTAGCAAGTGCATGAGATACCTCATTGGCCTCCCTATTACAATGCTCAAAAGTAATATTCCTAAAACCCAAACTAGGCTCCCACAATCTTCAGAAATCGCTGCTGAAGGTGTTGATGAAAAACCTCACTCCTCCATTGTCTCAATCACATGCATATTATACTACTGGATATTGAAGTTGTTTGATCTGAGGTGATGACTGATGAGCTAAACTAAACTCATCCCACAAGGCATACGCCTCCGCCATAAATGGATCATCCACAAAGCTTATTTCTTTGCAACTACCAATTTAGAAATTTTCATTATTGTCCCTTTCTATGGCTCCATACCTCCAATTTCCTTGATTAATATCATATGCTGCATCAACATTGATTTTAATTATACATTCCGGATGGCGTGACCATGCCTTCTTCTTCCTCTCTACAAGTTTTTTCTTTGATCTCCTGTAATTAGTAGCCAAAACTCCAATTGATATTGCACTTACATGCACCACTTGTAGCGCATCACCATGAATATTTTTTTTCCTTTCCCACCACACATACCAAGCTCCTACGAGGATGTAGGATGTTGTCTGCAAGTCCAATTCCTCCAAGAAGTGGTCATGAACGAAGGTTTAGAATTAGGTGTTCTAGGGTGAAGGGCCCCGACCTGTCCACTTAAAAAGCTTCCAAGGTGAAGTTCCAAATATCAAGCTTCTCACACACATGTTTATCTTGAAAACAAGAGAACAAAGCATGCATAATATCTTCACATTCAATATTGCAGATCAGCACTGAGTAGATGTTCCAAAGTGTTTATTAGCCAAAAATCCTAGGCATGGTATCAAACTGTGAAGAGCTTCCCACTAGATTTTAATCTTAGCTGGAACTTGTAGATCCCATAATTTCTTTCACGGATGAATTCCTATTGGTCCTCCAATAATCATAACATTATGATTATGCCCGTCGAATTGGTAATTCGATGTACTCCACATGATAAGCTAACCGCACCATGAACAACCCAATTTTTGTGAGGTGCCGTGCTTCAAAATATTCCGTACCAGTTGGTGAAAGGACATGGATGTCACCTAAATGGAGAGGGGGATGAATAGGCGATTAAAATATTTTACGAGACGGTCTTAACAAAGCACAGTGCAAGATGTCACAATCCACTAAGGGACCCTACAGTATGGTCACCGAACCCATACAAGCTTGGGGGTAATCTCCACAACTTAATTCGTGGCTCCGAGGAAATCACCACCAAGGTCACAATGCCATAAAGACCACCAAGCCATCTAGGATCCAAGTACCCAAGAGGAACAAGCTCTGGGTACAAGCACCCTATGTAATTAACTCATGAACTCTCACTTCCATGTATCACCGTGGAGAACTCAAGCCGGTGCACCAAATGCAATGGAAAGTCCTTCACTCCCAAATTCCACCAAAGCTACAAAAACTACTATGGGGAATAAGAGAGGAAAGAACACAAGAGGAGAACACAAAATTTCTCCAATATCTAGATCTAAATAATTCCATCTTTTAAAAGAGATAATTTTGATTCATGCTATTGTAGATCTAGATGTCCTCTCTCCTTTCCATCAAAATGGAGCACATATCAGGGGGTGAATAGGGATAATAGGAAGCTCAAGAAAAGTCACAATGGGGGGAGGGGGGGAATTAATCTCAAAAAATTAGAGTGAACCTTTGGGGAAGACAGCCCCATAAATAGGTCCCTCAAAAACTGACTATTATGTGCAGATTTTTGCACGATCCATACTACTGCTCGGACGAGCGATAGTACCGCTCCAAGTGCTACCGTCAGCCCTGGTCAATGCCTTAAGAGTAGAGACTGGTACTACCGGTATGTGTATCATTCATGTATCGCTGCATATTCTTCGAGCACGGCATCACGAGCGGTACCGGATTGCCACCATGCCCAGTACTATCGTGAGTGCGACACCACAGAGCGGTACTTGAGCGGTACCATGGTCGGTACTACCACATGCCACGTAGAACGCGTCTCAGGCTCTCATCAGTACTTCCAGGCTAGGTACAGGTCGGGTTACTCGACCAACACCACCACATCATGAAACCAGAGCGATGTCACGATTGGTACTACTCCTCTTGAAGGAGGAGCGATAGTACCACAACAAAGGTTCTAGTGCTTGGGTACCAGATGGATGGGCAGCGGTAGTTCTGCTTCCATAGAGACATTGGTACTACCGGTGGCCACACCGGTACTAACGGCCAGAACAAAACTGCTGAAACCATCAGACCAAAACTATCACTGTTGTTGACTCCGGACTATATAGGTCATAACCTCCTCCAATGAAAATCGGTAAAAATTCTGATATAAAAAATTCAGGTAGTTTTCCATACGAAATCCATTTTGTGTGAACTAGAGATGTCATGAAAATAACCATAATCTCTAAAACACCATATGAAGAAGATCCAAATAATAACAAAGAAGGATGATGCCAAGGATGCAAAGGTTTGAGCTCTCTCTTAATGATACGCTACTCGCTCGAGAGTCCCTCTTGATAGTATGGGAAACTATCCTACAAACCGATCTCCCAACAAGCACCTCGAGACCGGTAAGAAATGAACACTATCAAGAAAAAACTTTATACTTGTGTATTCCACTTGATCTTGATGATGATGATCTTGTCCGCTTTAAGATGGAACATCTTTCTTCATTGTGCTTTCTATATTCACAAATCCATGATCACCATATGGACCGAAAGCTTCAAGCATATGATCTCTTCTAGATAACTCATCTTAAACTTGCACTTTTTTCTTTTTTCTTCATTATATTGATGTCTTAAAGAACACATAGAGCTCACTCTGTATTCTTCAAGACATATGCTTACCATAGGCTCAACTCTCCCATGACCAATCTTCATATCACTCCTTGATTAGCTCCTTGGTAATCACATTATCTTCTTCACTTTCTCCTTCTTCCAACCTTAAAGCCAACATATGGTTCAAACATGTTTATGGACAAGTCCTATAAGTACATTTCAATCCAAACATTAGACCATAGGGATTGTTATTAATTACCAAAACTACACATGGGGGCTCCATACACCTCCAGTTGGTGCAATAGAAAATTTATAATATTTTATTAGCATCTACACTTCAGAACAACTCTCTTATCACATCTTCATCCCATGACCCGTGTCTAGGTTAACTAAATCGGAAAGTTTATTCGGCGAGATATAACATTTTGGAGTGTATACCTTTATTTTTTGGCATGTAGGAATCCAAGCTTATTCCCATATACGAATTTGGTCAGCTTCGCCAAATCTTCATATACATCCTTGGTTAAAAGAATGCATTCCATGTAGAATACTTTGCCACGTAAATAAACTTCCACTTTAGTGTCTTGCCTTTAAAAGATATCCATTCGGATAATATTTAGCTTGAAGAACTCTTCATAAATTGAATCTGGTTCCTCCATAGGCCTCTAGCATTGTTTCTATATCATTACATTATCAAAAGTGTGCAAATCTCAGAAACCATACATCCTCCATATTTTGGTATACATATTTTTCACCATGCTAAGCAGTGCAATTTGTTGTGGTCATCACCAGCACTCAGGGGCGGAGCCAGTATTTAGGTATAGGGGGGCGAGGATCTGGCGAAGCCAAGAATTTTTTGGGGGTCGAGCAAGCTACTACACGTAGTTTTATTTGCTTAAATAATCTTTCAAGATTATCCTTGTTGAATCAGTATCAGACACTTAACAAACTCAGAACATGTAACAAGACTAACTATTCATGCATAGACAAATTATAGATAAAATTATTGGACTTTTACTAGCACTTCATCAGGCTTGAATCGTTGAAACGGTAAATCATTGCTGATCGGCTATGCTAGCACTTCTACTAGGTGTGATAGTTGTGCGCACACGTGAACAAATAAGAGTGACATACTGATACAACATACCTTCAGATTTAAGTGGTTGAGCAAGTATAAGCGGGGAGGTCGACGACGGTGCGGCACGCCGGCACCAGAGCACTCGACTCTCGGCCTGATCAACTCTTCTACAAAGCGGCAAGGAGAACATCATTGCTAAACCCTGTGTACTGTTTGGTGTAGCTTTGCGAGCAGCGGCGGCAGGATCCATCACAGATCGATCGGGGGAGACGAATCAGATTTATTGTTTTAAGTAAGGAAGCGATTAGACAATGGTAAGTACTCGCCGTTCGGCCTGGGCAAACAAAGCGGAAATCGAGCTCCAAGCCTAGACTGGGCTGATTGCTGGGCTGAATACACGAGAATAGCTAGTAGGGGTGGGCCTTACAAGTACTAATGAACGATTATAGCGTCAATTAGGGAGTTAACTGCTACTAATACGTACACTGAATCGTTAGGGGGGCGATTCCATGGGGGGGGCCCA
The DNA here is from genome assembly GCF_019359855.2 of Lolium perenne. Classification (NCBI taxonomy): domain Eukaryota; kingdom Viridiplantae; phylum Streptophyta; class Magnoliopsida; order Poales; family Poaceae; genus Lolium; species Lolium perenne. The sequence goes on from NC_067245.2 coordinate 273,243,386, forward strand.
GCCTGCTCGCCCCCTGCCTCCGCCCCTGCCAGCACCCCACCATAGTTGTGAAATACAATCACTAGTACTCTTGCATATATTCTTCGGTATATAAGGTATTGTCATCGCAAACACATGTGTAGCTGGGGCAGCCGCCTTGATCAATGTTTCTTTCCAACCCATAATTTTCTTCTCCCACTCAAATCTTCAGGTGTGTATGGCATTGCACATCTTCAGGTGTATATGGTCGGCTGCTAGTTGCAGTTGTGCTCTGGCCATTCCACTTCCTCTATGCCGAGTTGCCATGCCGCGATGCGGTTGTTTCGCCCATACTAACCAGGCGACACACATGATTTGTTTGTGCATTACGTCGTGTCATAGTTATAGTCACTTGGGCCTCAAGAATGCATGCCTCGAGAGGAAGCCGTAACTCTTATTTGTGTGAGAAACACTTACGGAAAATAACCGAAACTCCTAGCTAAAAATCCTATTAGAATGTTTATGGGATCAGAAGACTAGCAACCACCACAAGCCACCCAAATACAATGTCAATGACATCCAAAACAAGTTCACCGTCCAACAGCTAACTCTACATCACCTTCTTCACCGACCATCCATGCAGCGAGCAGGCAAGGGGCCTCGATGGCCAGGAGCCTAGGAAGACTATGGCATTATGTTTAAACACCCACACCTCGGCCCTAACCACCACCTCGAGCATTGCGCGTCTTCATATGTGTATGGCTGACTGCTGGTTGCGGTTGCGGTTGTGGTTGCGGCCTGCTCTCGCGGTCTCGTCGCTCCACATCCGCCATGCCGAGCTGCCATCGTCACGATGAGGCAGTTGGCTCATCCGAACCGGGCTACACCCATGATTTGCTTGTGCATTTTATTGTGCCGTCGTTGGGTGCCACTAGAAAAAGACCAACCTTTGCAAAGGAAAAAAATTGCTCCGCGCATCGCACGTCCGGCTGACACGTGTCAGAAGTCAGAAACCGCGCGCGGCCGAGCGAACGCGAGTACGGAACCGAGAGCGCCTTCCGCGAACGAAACTCCACCGCGAATACAGCTAGCTAGCTTAGCGAATTCACAGCATGCGAAACTAGCTCGATTAGACAAGATGGTTGGCTAGTACCTGTGCGAACGGTTGGCTAGTACTCGAATGCACCGTGCACTTCCGAAATCGGTCCGGACAAAATCATTTCGTACAATTACATACAATATAATCGAGTGCAGTTGTGTACAACACACGAGTACAATTGTGTATAACATACGACTACGGTTGAACACACGGACGAGTACAAGTACAGTCACGCACACGAGCAAGTACATGTACAGAAGTAAGTAAAGTCACGTATACGAGCAGGTACAGTCACGCACACGAGCAAGTACAGTCGCGAACACGAGTAAGTACTAATACGGAAGTACAGTCGCCCACACGAGCAAGTATTAGTACAGAAATACAGTCGCGCACACGAGAAAGTACTGGTACAGAAGCACAGGTACAGTAATGCACACGGGTAAGTATAGTTACTGAGTAAAGGTAAAAAACTGTATCGAATACACTAAAAACATAAGTACTTATCAGTTCAAGCACGAGAATAGTTAGGTACACACCATGATTACAACCACAGTAGTATAGGAAGTACGAAAAAAATCATGAAATCTATCAACATGGGATCTAGTTTTGAAGATCTCAACGAGAGGGTCTCAAAAGTGGAAACGGTTCGGAATATATACTTATGGTTCTCAAGATATTTCATTTTGAAAAAATGAATCTAGAAAAAAAGGAAAAAAGCTGACATAACCCAGCCTCTCCTCCTCCATCCCCACTTTTCTTCCTCTTGTGATATGTGGCGAGCAGGAATATCACTTCCCAGGAATTTTTTACCACCACAGCGCGTCACTTATCCCGTGCGGAGGGAATTGTTTCGGCCTTTTTTAGAGTTTTCGGTCGTCGTCGCAGTAGTCAGTTGGGCCTCAAGAATGGAAGCCGTCGAGCTGATATGTTCACGGCCCAAACATTTCCAACAAACTATCGGACAATGCTCCTTATACCCAAACCACCGAGCTCGTTGACCAAAGCTAAAGCAGCCAGTCTACCAGTTCAAAAAAAAAAAGCAGCCAGTCTACTCCTCTCCACTCCACGGGAGCTTCGTCGGATAAGATAAACTCGTACTACGATGAGCGGCGGCGACACCCTCTCCTCGGCAACGGCGGCCGACGCCTCCGCCATATGCGCCCAGATCGCGTCCGTCTTCTCCGCGCCCTCCGCACATCCCCCGGCCCGCTCCGTCCTCGTCTCCGAGCTCGCCGCCGCGGCCTCCCGGGGCGGCCGCGTGTTCGTGCACGGCGTCGGGCGCGAGGGCCTCATGATGCGCGCCCTCTGCATGCGCCTCGCGCACCTCGGCCTCCCCGCGCACTGCGTCGGCGACATCACGGCGCCTCCAGCCCTATCAGGAGACCTCCTCGTCGCCTCCGCGGGGCCCGGCACGTTCTCCACCGTCGACGCCATCTGCGGCGTGGCGCGCGGCGCCGGCGCGCGCGTCCTGCTGCTCACTGCCCGGCCAGAGGGCGACTTCCCGGGGCGCCAGGCGGACGTGATCGCCCACCTCCCCGCGCAGACCATGGCTGACGACGAGGATGGTGGCGCGGCGGCGGCGGCGGCGCAGGGGAGCTCGCAAGCGAAGCTGCCGATGGGGAGCCTGTACGAGGGGGCCATGTTTGTGCTGTTCGAGATGGTGGTGCTGGAGCTCGCGCGCGTTCTGGGCCAGAGCCCGGCCCAGTTGAGAGCCCGCCACACCAACTTGGAGTAGTCCAATGTTTCATCTTCTGCTCAAACACAGCTGACCGCTGAGGATTGTGTCGTTGACTTGTCGTCAACATGCCTCTTAGCAAATGTCATGTTGCCCAGCGTTGAGTTGAGTAGGTTGGATACTGAAGCGAGTATAAGTGTATAACAGAGTAACAATAAAAAAAATTGAGTTCTTGCAAAGAAGAAGAAAAAGACGTGACCAAATTGTGCTTTTGAGATCTGGGTTATAACAGTCGGTATAGTATTATTTTTGTTACTATGAAATCGAAATTCATTTTAATCCTGGCTGCATGTACCCATTAGAAAACTATTTTAAAATGTAAATAATCTGAATATTTTTTTAAATTTCGTGGTTATATCTCGATATTCTACATGTGCACGCCAAGTTTCCCGAAAAACCAATAATATTGTATGTCCTCTAAAAAAATGATAAAGAAATGTCTTGCGAAAATCTTTTTTAGCACCTAATTTTGGTTTTTACAAACAACATAAAAATATCATTTTTTCTTGAAATGACTTTGCGTGCACATAGAACGTGAAGATATTGACGCGACATTTTGATACTTTTTTTTACATTTTGAAATTGCTTAAAACTTATTTAGAAAACTAGGAGCATGCAAAAATGCCTTGTTCCCTTCTTACCTCCGAACATAGAAACATTAACAATACATGCTTTGTTCCCTTTTTTACTTCCCATGCGTATAAGTATAAAAGTATTTACGAACAATATATACATGTAACATAGGATACTTTTTTAAGCACAAACTAGCCATATCAAATATTAAAAAAATTGGTAGATAGCACTAAATACTTCCTTTTTTGAAAAAGCATAGGTATCAAAAATCGCACAAACAATGGCAAGAACCCTGTGTTCACACAATATAAAACCAACACACACACAAAAAAACTCCAAGCATGTCCTAACTTCAAATATCTCCATCGCGTCTTGCAAGGCCCACCGTCACCACCCTCTAGGGCCATGGCCCCAACATTCACCGCTTTATATAAAAATATTGGTACTCATCTTGCATAACACGAGAAGTTCATTTACATAAATTTCAGCTCTTAATAATGATTATTTCCTTGATAACTGAGCTTAGCAATAGAGGCTCAACGCTACTAGATAAGTAGGGTCAATGCTTCCTAGATCACGATTTTGAGTATCCCTCGATACACTTTGTATCTCGGAATGTGAAGTCGAAAATAAACCATGTCTTTCAAATAAAATGGCATTGTCACCCTATTTTTGGGTATCCCGATTCATATAAACCGAGTAGAAAATTGCCAAGACTAAACCTGAGTATTTCTTCCATGTTAGGTTTGCCAAAGCAACTTTCAAGACTTGGGCTCGAAGAAGGTAAGATCATTAGGTCGTTGAAAAGGATTTGTATTGGAATCATTTCAAGGCAGAAGTATAGGATTTGTGCTACCAGTAAATGAATATCAATAGTTTCAGGTAATAGATAGAAGATTTACCCATGGAATGAATGTGCGCTTTATGAAACTCTACCTCCCACGTCCCTCTATTTGGTTCCCTCTCCTTTGTTTCCTGGAATGTATAGGCATATAATTTACTGAAAGTTTTTCTTGCGGGAGAGAATTTACTGAAAGTTGAACTATAAGTGGTAGGTTTAACATATTCCCTCTGTTCAACCCTCTCTTCCATCTTCCCTAACAGAGAGAGGAATCTTTCTAGCAAGGAGCGGTCGTAGATACGTATTATGAAGAGAGGGAGAAAATATATCTATCATTCAGTAAGTACGAGCAAGGGCTTGAACAAGAAACAATAGTGAGAGTGAATGTTGGTTGTTGCTAGGATCTAACCTGCTTAAACAAAGTGAGCATTCCTAATTTCGGGAGAGGGGAGTGAATGTTCGTTGTTGCTAGGATCTAGCATGTTTAAAGAAAGTGAGCATACCTAATTTGGGGAGAGAAAGACATATCCGCTAGGATGTATCGACCGGCCCGAACAAACTAAGGAGATGGCAGGAAAACTTTATCCCCAAGAAATGAGTACAAATATACTAGAGGGGTCGATAAGGTTATCACATTAGTTTTTTTTTTTGAGAGCAACCACATATTTCATTAATCAAAAACCAAGTTACATGAAGTAACACATGTGAAAACTAAAAGACAAACCGGGATAAAATGATTATCCTGAATTTGCAGATAAAATCCTAAAAGATCAAGAAATACAAAACGATCCCTAGGATTTCCTGCAACCACCGTAGCCAGCGGCCGCCGTCCAACTCCAACGCCGCCGAGGCGAACGCAAGAAGAGACGCCAAGCCTCCACCTTTGCAAGATCCAAAAAAGCACCATCGACATTACTTCGCCATTAACGCGGCCGCATACTGCCGAAGCGACGCCTCGCTGCCAGTACTGGCGGAGAAAACGCATCGACGCTGCGCACGCTCGCGGAAGCTGAGGCACGCCATTAACGTGGCCCTGCAAAGGCTGCAGCGCGCCGCCCGGAAGTAATGCCGCGGAAGACGAAGCAGTTGTGCCGCTGCCAGGCGGGCCCGTGCGAGGACCGAGCGGACATTTTCCGCGACCGCCGAGCGTCCGCGGAGACGCAAACCTGGCGCATATTTGGGCCAGGTTTGCGTCTTCGCGGACGGCCCGGTCACTTTGCGTCGCCGCTGGAGGTGGTGCGCGACGCATTTCCGGTCACGGCGGACACAAACGGTCGCTCATCTTCCGTTTGCGTCGCGCCGCTGGAGATGCCCTCAGATCCTCTGGAGTGGTGAACTAGCATGTTGCCTGCTGGGCAGCCATTGCCGGCGAGCGAGTGTGTGTTGGCGCGCTAGCTAGAAGTTGAGATCGGAGCTGCTGGAACTGCTAAACTGAACTGGGTGCGTGGGAGATACGGATGGGTGTGGCGACACTGATATAGGCACTGCGGAGCTACAATAAATCTACCATGGCGCAGCTGCTGCTGCTGTCATGATCGCGTGCCGGTGCTAACCACGTCGATGCTATCCGAATTCATCGATGGCCGATGCTTGGAGACCAAGGGGTCTCCCAATTTGTGATCACGACAATCTTAATCGGGTTCCAACGATTAATTCAGTGGCGATAATCAATCACCTCGTCCTCAAAAGCAAAATAAACCGAGTTTCGAACCTTAATGGGGTTTAATTCATGCGCAAGGCTCTCCAACAATTTGGTTGTATTGTAGTATGCAAAGTTTGGGGGGGGGGGGGGGGGGGGGCAAATGGCTCTATTTTCTTCTCATTTAGGTCCTAAAAAAATTTCCTTCAGAAATAATGCAAAGTCTGGGGGGGCGGTGGCCCCCTCTGACTTGCACATAGCTCCGCCAGTGATAATGACCTTTCTTTCCTTCGGGCATAATCTTTCCTCTGTCCATTTCTGCTAATAACACACCCGGCCTAATCTTTCCTCTGTCTGTTTCTGCTAACACACCCGGCCTAGTGTAGTACACCCACCTCGCTTCGTTTTGCAATAGAAGCAGCTACTCATAACGCGCCGTCATGATAAAGCAAATTACTAATACTTGTACTAGGAAAATATCCGTGCGTGGTCATTTATTTTCCTTCCTCACCGAGCCAACTACACATCGACGCGTGGTCCAACGAATAGAGCTGCAGCGAGCACACTTGCTTTCTCAATATACTTGCCTATGGATCTCTGCTCTTTCCCATTGACAAAAAACGTGTTGCACAATTTCAGTGTATGTTCATTCCAAGATAGAAATCTAGCATTATAAATAACAATCTTGGTAAATTTTTTCTAGAATAAGCTCTGTGGAAGACGTATTATATTTCATAGAACAAAGGCAAAACAGCTTATACAATCTAAGTATTGAGCAGGAAACTTTTAGGTAACAATCTGGACAGATGAAGTTCAATGACTCTCACCAAGAGAATGCACAAGATCTGAACTCTATCTTATTTTACATTCGGCATCCGAACTAAGCATTTTCATTGAATGATACTATAAATTTCGGCAAAGAAAATTAAGCACATCAAGAGAAGAGTTTTTCATGACCTGCATGCAAAATTCAGCAGTCCACTCCAAATTCTCAAGTTCGAAGAAAATTCATTTAGTTGCACATCCTCATCCTATGGATTGACCAATCCGCAATATAATAATAGTCTGAGAAAGAAATAATGTAGAACACACCAATCCCTGGAGTCCTTCTGCAGTACTTTGATTTCATCACCATAGCTACAAAAAGCGGCATGGCTCTCTTACAGCTGGTGTTTGCGGTTGGTGGGATTAAGGGAAATCTTGAGCTCATGCTTGCGCTCGGTGCAGCTGAGGTCTGATGACGTGGGCATTACCCTTCGGGTAACTATTATGATGCTACCCCTTGCAGCCCAATCAGAGGCCCATGAAGACACCCGATAGCTAGGTGGGCCACAACGTCGGTGATGGCGCGTGATGCACACGTCCGTTGGGAACCCCAAGAGGAAGGTGTGATGCGCACAGCAGTAAGTTTTTCCTCAAAAAGAAACCAAGGTTATCGAACCAGTAGGAGATGAAGGCCACGTGAAGGTTGTTGGTGGAGGAGTGTAGTGCGGCGCAACACTAGGGATTCCGGCGCCAACGTGGAACCTGCACAACACAATCACAATACTTTGCCCCAACTTAACAGTGAGGTTGTCAATCTCACCGGCTTGCTGTAAACAAATGATTAAACGTATGGTGTGGAGAATGATGTTTGTTTGCGAAGAACAACTGAGAACAGAGATTGCAGTAGATTGTATTTCAGATGTAAAAAATGGACCGGGGTCCACAGTTCACTAGTGGTGTCTCTCCAATAAGATAAATAGCATGTTGGGTGAACAAATTACAGTTGGGCAATTGACAAATAGAGATGCATATACATATCATGATGACTACTATGAGATTTACTTAGGGCATTACGACAAAGAACATAGACCGCTATCCAGCATGCATCTATGCCTAAAAAGTCCACCTTCGGGTTAGCATCCGCACCCCTTCCAGTATTAAGTTGCAAACAATAGACAATTGCATTAAGTACTGTGCGTAATGTAATCAACACAAATATCCTTAGACAAAGCATCAATGTTTTATCCCTAGTGGCAACAGCACATCCACAACCTTAGAACTTTCTGTCACTGTCCCAGATTCAATGGAGGCATGAACCCACTATCGAGCATAAATACTCCATCTTGGAGTTACAAGTATCAACTTGGCCAGAGCCTCTACTAGTAACGGAGAGCATGCAAGATCATAAACAACACATATATGATAGATCGATAATCAACTTGACATAGTGAAAGGATCGTATGCCGCACCTAGAGGGGGGGTGAATAGGTGCTAACCAATTTTTAGTTCTTTTTCAATTTAGGCTTGACACAAAGGTAAATTCTCTAGATATGCAACTAAGTGAATTTACCTATATGACAAGATTATCAACTAAGCAAGATATAGCTACGCAATATATAGGAGATAGATTGGGATAGAGGTAACCGAGAGTGGAGCACGCGATGACACGGAGATGATTCCCGTAGTTTCCTTCCTTTGCAAGAAGGTACGTCTACGTTTGGAGGAGTGTGGTTGCTACGCAAGCCAAACCAACAGCCACGAAGGCTTCACTCAGATCTCCTGTGAGCAACGCCACGAAGGCCTAGCCCACTTCCACTAAGGGATTTCCTCGAGGCGGAAACCGGGCCTTTACAAGGTTCTTGGGGCACACATCCACAACCAAATTGGAGGCTCCCAAATCTGTAACAATACAACAATCAACAACAACACATCAACACAAATCAACTAGGGAACCAAATAGGAACACTAGCATGAGATCCCTCAAACAAATGAGGGGGAAATGAAAATCGCTTCGGTGAGGATGTAGATCGGTGGCTTCTCCTTCGAATCTCCAAAGATCAAGAGCTTTGGTTCGGGGAGGAAGGAGATCTTGCAAATCTTGTGTTTCTTGAGGTGGCTCTAATGGTGATGAAGCTTGGCAGATTTCTTGTGCAAATGATTGAGCAAAGGGGGAAGGAAGAAGAAGAGGGGTATAAATACCCCTCCCAAAAATCCAGCCGTTGTGCCTTCCGGGGGGCCGGATAATCCGGCTTAAGTTAGGGCCGGATAATCCCCCCCCCCCCCCCGGATAATCCGGCCTCCTGGTACAAAACCAGGACAATGTCCGGGCAAATGTCCGGCCCATATACTGAGCTGCTTTTCCTGAAGTCCTTAGCCGTTTTCGAGGGGGCCGGATATTCTTGAAATGTCCGGCCCGGATTATCCGGCCCTGGGACAAAACCGGGACAAAATCCGGGCAAATGTCCGGCCCCTATACTGAGCCTCATTTCCCAAAGTCCTTAGCCGAAATTCTGGGGGCCGGATATTTTGGAAATATCCGGCCCGGATTATCCGGCCTGATGAACATTTCTGCAAATCCTTTTTGACAGCACTGACCACATCCAACACACATACAAATGTATCTATGTAATCCCTGTACCACTTAAACAACCATTAGTGTATCACATACATTGACATCAAACACTCAAAACATAATATGAGAGATGTTCTTTCACATAGTATTCCATATTCATCGGATCCCAACAAACACAACATGTAGCATTACAAATATACGATCTTGATCATGATAGGCAGCTCACAAGATCTAAACATGATAGCACAAGAGGAGAAGACAACCATCTAGCTACTGCTATGGACCTATAGTCCAAGGATGAACTACTCACGCATCAATCCGGAGGCGGGCATGATGATGTAGAATCCTCCGGTGATGATTCCCCTCCCCGGCAGGGTGCCGGAGGCGATCTTCAGAACCCCCCGAGATGGGGTTGACGGTGGCGGCGTCTCAGTAACTTTTCTCGTATCGTGGCTCTCGGTACTAGGGTTTTCGCGACGGAGAGAATATATAGGCGAAGGGGCAGAGTCGGGGGACGCTCGAGGGGCCACCCCATAGGGCGGCGGGCCCAGGGGTGGGGCCGCGCCCCCCTAGGGTGTGGCCGCCTCGTCGCCCCTCTTCGTCTCCTCTTCGGACTTCTGGAAGGCTCCGTGCAAAATAAGACCGTGGGCTTTTGTTTCGTCCAATTCCGAGAATATTTCCTGTGTAGGATTTCTGAAACCAAAAACAGCAGAAAACAGGAACTGGCGCTTCGGCATCTTGTTAATAGGTTAGTGCCGGAAAATGCATAAAAATGATGTAAAGTGTATATAAAACATGTGAGTATTGTCATATAACTAGCATGGAACATAAGAAATTATAGATACATTTGAGACGTATCAAGCATCCCCAAGCTTAGTTCCTACTCGCCCTCGAGTAGGTAAACGATAACAAGGATAATTTCTGAAGTGACATGCTACTATCATAATCTTGATCAGTACTATTGTAAAGCATATGAGATGAATGAAGTGATTCGAAGCAATGGTCTAGATGATGACTAAACAACTGAATTATATAGCAAAGACTTTTCATGAATAGTACTTTCAAGACAAGCATCAATAAGTCTTGCATAAGAGTTAACTCATAAAGCAATAGATTCTTAATAGAAGGTTTTGAAGCAACACAAAGGATGATTAAGTTTCAGCAATTGCTTTCAACTTGTAACATGTATATCTCGTGGATAGTGGTCAACATAAAAGCAATATAACAAGTGCAATAAGTAAACATGTAAGAATCAATGAACACAGTTGACACAAGTGTTTGCTTCTAAGATAGAAAGAAGTAGGTAAACTGACTCAACATAAAGTAAAAGAAAGGCCCTTCGCAGAGGGAAGCATGGATTACTCATGTGCTAGAGCTTTTTTATTTTGAAAACGTGGAAACAATTTTGTCAACGGTAGTAATAATTCATATGTGTTATGCATAAAACCTCCTATAAGTTGCAAGCCTCATGCATCGAATACCAATAGTGCCCGCACCTTGTCCTAATTAGCTCGGATTTCCATGGATTATCATTGCATTACATATGTTTCAACCAAGTGTCACAAAGGGGTACCTCTATGCCACCTGTACAAAGGTCCAAGGAGATAGATCGCATTTGATTTCTCAGTTTTGATAAATCTCAACTTGAGGACATCCATACCGGGACAACATAGAAAACAGATAATGGACTCCTCTTTTTAATGCTTAAGCATTCAACAACAGATAATATTCTCATAAGAGATTGAGGATTAATGGCCAAGCTGAAACTTCCACCATGATACATGGCTTTGGTTGGCGGCCCAATGTTCTTCTCTAACAATATGCATTCTCAAACCATTTAATCATGATAAATCACCCTTACTTCAGACAAGACGAACATGCATAGCAACTCACATGATATTCAACAAAGGTGTAAAAAGTTGATGGCGTCCCCAGAAACATGGTTACCGCTCAACAAACAACTTATAAGAAATAAGATACATAAGCAACATATTCAATACCACAATAGTTTTTAAGCTATTTTCCCATGAGCTATGTATTGCAAAGACAAGGAACGAAATTTTAAAGGTAGCACACAAGCAATTTACTTTGGAATGGCAGAGAAATACCACATATAGGTAGTTATGGTGGACACAAATGGCATGAGTTTTGGCTTAAGGTTTTTGGATGCACGAGAAGCATTCCCTCTCAATTCAAGGCTTTGGCTAGCAAGGTTGTTTGAAGCAAACACAAGTATGAACCGGTACAGCAAAACTTACATAAGAACATATTGCAAGCATTATAAGACTCTACACCGTCTCCTTGTTGCTCAAACACTTTTACCAGAAAATATCTAGACTATAGAGAGATCAATCATGCAATCCAAATTTCAACAAGCTCTACGGTAGTTCTCCGTTAATAGGTTCAAACTACATGATGCAAAAGCTTAAACATGATCTGTGAGAGCTCAAAACAATTGCCAAGTATCAAATTATTCAAGACCATATACCATTTACCACATGAAGCATTTTCTGTTTCCAACCAAATAGCAATCAACGAAGCGGCTTTCAACTCCGCCATGAACATTAAAAGTAGAACTAAGAACACCAGTGTTCATATGAAAAAGCGAAGCGTGTCTTTCTCCAACACAAGGAATGCTAGGATCCGATTTTATTCAAACAACAAAAAACAAACAGACGCTCCAAGTAAAGCACATAAGATGTGACGGAATAAAAATATAGTTTCACTAGAGGTGACGTGATAAGTTGTTGATGAAGAAGGGGATGCCTTGGGAATCCCCAAGCTTAGATGCTTGAGTCTTCTTGAAATATGCAGGGATGAACCACGGGGGCATCCCCAAGCTTAGACTTTTCACTCTTCTTGATCATATTATATCCTCCTCCTCTCTTGACCCTTGAAAACTTCCTCCACACCAAACTCAAAACAAACTCATTAGAGGGTTAGTGCATAATCAAAAATTCATATGTTCAGAGAGGACACAATCATTCTTAACACTTCTGGACATTACCCAAGGCTACTGAAAGTTAATGGGACAAAGAAATCCACTCAACACAGTAAAAGAGGCAATGCGAAATAAAAGGCAGAATCTGTCAAAACAGAACAGTCTGTAAAGACGAATTTTTTCGAGGCACTTAAGAGGCTCAGATGAAAAAGCTCAAATTGAATGAAAGTTGCGTACATATCTGAGGATCACACATGCATTTTTTCAGCATTTTACAAGTTTCCTATAGAGAGATCTACTCAAATTTGTGACAGGTAAAAATCTGTTTCTGCGCAGGAATCCAAATCTAGTATCAACTTTACTATCAAAGACTTTACTTGGCACAACAACATGATAAGGAGAGGTTGCTACAGTAGTAACAACTTCCAAGACACAACAAAACAGTAGCAAAATAAAAAAAAACATCATGAGTTATCTCCCAAGAAGTGCTTTTCTTTAACGCCTTTCAGCTAGGCGCAGAAAATGCAAATCAAGTATTATCAAGAGAAGAAGCATCAACATCATAAATTTCCTTAAAAATACAACTTGTCGCAGAGGGTACCTTATATGCTCCATTATCTAAATTTCCCATAGTGGTACTAAGGGTTTTATCAATTTTAGGCTTATAATAATTCTTTGGCTTAGGCACCTTAGAGACATACATGAATTTTTGCTCCTTACCCACATAAGCTTTCTCCGTAAACTTAAGAGAAGAAAAAGTTGAACCCAAGGTTCCCATAATTTCTTCAAGTTCACCAATCCTATGGGTTCGATTATCATGGATAGCACAAGTTTCTAAAATAGCAATTCTTTCATTAGTTCCTCCTAGGGATTTATCAAGTTTATCAGTATTATCAAGTAATATTCCCAATTTAGTCTCAACACTTGGAAGATTTTTCTCTATGGCTTCCAACTTTTTCATGACATCCTCAAGAGAGATTTTAATTTTAGCTTAATTAACAGGTGGTATTCCAACTAGACTCTCAATGATGCAACTAGCTTCTAAAGCAGGAGTACCTAGGAAATTACCCCCTGAAAGAGTATCACGAACATACCTATTCCAGCTAGATATACCAACATAAAAGTTCCTAAGGAGGATAATAGTGGAGTGTTTCTTAGTGCACCTATGATGAGCATCACTAATTCTATACCAAGCATCTTTAAAACTTTCTCCCCCTTGTTACTTAAAAGAACGAACTTCAACTTCAGGATTACTCATTTTAGCAATAGTAAAAATAAACAAAGCAAAACCGAATTAAATAAAGTAAAACAAGTAACTAATTTTTTTGTGTTTTTGATATAAAGAAAGCAAACAAGACAGAAAAAAAAAGTAAAGCAAGACAATAAACAAAGTAAAGAGATTGGATGTGAGAGACTCCCCTTGCAGCGTGTCTTGATCTCCCCGGCAACGGTGCCAGAAAACAGTTGCTGGCGTGCAGTTGACGTGGGAGATAGAAATCTTTGTGGTGTAACTTTTCTTTAGGTCCCCAGCAACGGCGCCAGAAAACAGTCTTGATGGCGCGTGATGCACACGTCCGTTGGGAACCCCAATAGGAAGGTGTGATGCGCACAGCAGTAAGTTTTCCCTCAGAAAGAAACCAAGGTTATCGAACCAGTAGGAGATGAAGGCCACGTGAAGGTTGTTGGTGGAGGAGTGTAGTGCGGCGCAACACCAGGGATTCCGGCGCCAACGTGGAACCTGCACAACACAATCACAATACTTTGCCCCAACTTAACAGTGAGGTTGTCAATCTCACCGGCTTGCTGTAAACAAAGGATTAAACGTATGGTGTGGAGAATGATGTTTGTTTGCGAAGAACAACAGATAACAGAGATTGCAGTAGATTGTATTTCAGATGTAAAAGAATGGACCGGGGTCCACAGTTCACTAGTGGTGTCTCTCCATTAAGATAAATAGCATGTTGGGTGAACAAATTACAGTTGGGCAATTGACAAATAGAGATGCATATACATATCATGATGACTACTATGAGATTTACTTAGGGCATTACAACAAAGAACATAGACCGCTATCCAGCATGCATCTATGCCTAAAAAGTCCACCTTCGGGTTAGCATCCGCACCCCTTCCAGTATTAAGTTGCAAACAACATACAATAACATTAAGTACTGTGCGTAATGTAATCAACACAAATATCCTTAGACAAAGCATCGATGTTCTATCCCTAGTGGCAACAGCACATCCACAACCTTAGAACTTTCTGTCACTGTCCCAGATTCAATGGAGGCATGAACCCACTATCGAGCATAAATACTCCCTCTTGGAGTTACAAGTATCAACTTGGCCAGAGCCTCTACTAGCAACGGAGAGCATGCAAGATCATAAACAACACATATATGATAGTTCGATAATCAACTTGACATAGTATTCCATATTCATCGGATCCCAACAAACACAACATGTAGCATTACAAATAGACGATCTTGATCATGATAGGCAGCTCACAAGATCTAAACATGATAGCACAAGAGGAGAAGACAACCATCTAGCTACTGCTATGGACCCATAGTCCAAGGATTAACTACTCACGCATCAATCCGGAGGCGGGCATGACAATGTAGAGTCCTCCGGTGATGATTCCCCTCTCCGGCAGGGTGCCGGAGGCGATCTTCAGAACCCCCCGAGATGGGGTTGACGGCGGCGGTGTCTCAGTAACTTTTCTCGTATCGTGGCTCTCGGTACTAGGGTTTTCGCGACGGAGAGAATATATAGGCAAAGGGGCAGAGTCGGGGGACGCTCGAGGGGCCCACCCCATAGGGCGGCGCACCCAGGGGTGGGGCCGCGCCCCCTAGGGTGTGGCCGCCTCGTCGCCCCTTGATACGTCTCCGACGTATCGATAATTTCTTATGTTCCATGCCACATTATTGATGTTATCTACATGTTTTATGCACACTTTATGTCATATTCGTGCATTTTCTGGAACTAACCTATTAACAAGACGCCGAAGTGCCGATTCTGTTTTCTGCTGTTTTGGTTTCAGAAATCCTAGTAACGAAATATTCTCGGAATTGGACGAAATCAACGCCCAGGGTCCTATTTTGCCACGAAGCTTCCGGAAGTCCGAAGAGGAGACGAAGAGGGGCCACGAGGGGGCCACACCCTAGGCGGCGCGGCCCCCCTTGGCCGCGCGGCCCCGTGGTGTGGGGCCCCCGTGCCGCCTCTTGACCTGCCCTTCCGCCTACAAATAGCCTCCGTTGCGAAACCCCCGCATCGAGAGCCACGATACGGAAAACCTTCCAGAGACGCCGCCGCCGCCGATCCCATCTCGGGGATCCAGAGATCGCCTCCGCACCCTGCCGGAGAGGGGATTCATCTCCCGGAGGACTCTACGCCGCCATGGTCGCCTCCGGTGTGATATGTGAGTAGTCTACCCCTGGACTATGGGTCCATAGCAGTAGCTAGATGGTTGTCTTCTCCCCATTGTGCTATCATTGTCGGATCTTGTGAGCTGCCTAACATGATCAAGATCATCTATCGTAATTCTATATGTTGCGTTTGTTGGGATCCGATGAATAGAGAATACTTGTTATGTTGATTATCAAAGTTATATCTATGTGTTGTTTATGATCTTGCATGCTCTCCGTTACTAGTAGATGCTCTGGCCAAGTAGATGCTTGTAACTCCAAGAGGGAGTATTTATGCTCGATAGTGGGTTCATGCCTGCATTGACACCGGGACAAAGGATGAAAGTTCTAAGATTGTGTTGTGCTGTTGCCACTAGGGATAAAACATTGATGCTATGTCTAAGGATGTAGTTGTTGATTACATTACGCACCATACTTAATGCAATTGTCTCGTTGCTTTGCAACTTAATACCGGAGGGGTTCGGATGATAACTCGAAGGTGGACTTTTTAGGCATAGATGCAGTTGGATGGCGGTCTATGTACTTTGTCGTAATGCCCAATTAAATCTCACTATACTCATCATGATATGTATGTGCATGGTCATGCCCTCTTTATTTGTCAATTGCCCAACTGTAATTTGTTCACCCAACATGCTGTTTATCTTATGGGAGAGACACCTCTAGTGAACTGTGGACCCCGGTCCAATTCTCTTTACTGAAATACAATCTACTGCAATACTTGTTCTACTGTTTTCTGCAAACAATCATCTTCCACACAATACGGTTAATCCTTTGTTACAGCAAGCCGGTGAGATTGACAACCTCACTGTTTCGTTGGGGCAAAGTACTTTGGTTGTGTTGTGCAGGTTCCACGTTGGCGCCGGAATCCCTGGTGTTGCGCCGCACTACATCCCGCCTCCATCAACCTTCAACGTGCTTCTTGGCTCCTACTGGTTTGATAACCTTGGTTTCATACTGAGGGAAACTTGCCGCTGTACGCATCACACCTTCCTCTTGGGGTTCCCAACGGACGCGTGTTGAACGCGTATCAATCAGCTTTTTCTCGGCGCTCGTTGCCGGGAGATCAAGACACGCTGCAAGGGGAGTCTCCACTTCTCAATCTCTTTACTTTGTTTTTGTCTTGCTTAGTTTTATTTACTACTTTGTTTGCTGCACTAAATCAAAATACAAAAAAATTAGTTGCTAGTTTTACTTTATTTGCTATATCAAAAACACAAAAAAATTAGTTACTTACATTTACTTTATCTAGTTTGCTTTATTTACTGTTGCTAAAATGGCCAACCCTGAAAATACTAAGTTGTGTGACTTCACAACCACAAATAATAATGATTTCTTATGCACACCTATTGCTCCACCTGCTACTACAGCAGAATTCTTTGAAATTAAACCTGCTTTACTGAATCTTGTTATGCGAGAGCAATTTTCTGGTGTTAGTTCTGATGATGCTGCTGCCCATCTCAATAATTTTGTTGAACTAGGTGAAATGCAAAAATATAAAGATGTAGATGGTGACATTATAAAATTAAAATTGTTCCCTTTCTCATTAAGAGGAAGAGCTAAAGATTGGTTGCTATCTCTGCCTAAGAATAGTATTGATTCATAGACTAAATGCAAGGATGCTTTTATTGGTAGATATTATCCCCCTGCTAAAATTATATCTTTGAGGAGTAGCATAATGAATTTTAAATAATTAGATACTGAACATGTTGCTCAAGCTTGGGAAAGAATGAAATCTTTGGTTAAAAATTGCCCAACCCATGGACTGACTACTTGGATGATCATCCAAACCTTTTATGCAGGACTGAATTTTTCTTCACGGAACCTATTGGATTCAGCTGCTGGAGGTACCTTTATGTCCATCACTCTTGGTGAAGCAACAAAGCTTCTTGATAATATGATGATCAACTACTCTGAATGGCACACGGAAAGAGCTCCACAAGGTAAGAAGGTAAATTCTGTCGAAGAAACCTCTTCCTTGAGTGATAAGATTGATGGTATTATGTCTATGCTTGTGAATGATAGGACTAATATTGATCCTAATAATGTTCCGTTAGCTTCATTGGTTGCACAAGAAGAACATGTTGATGTAAACTTCATTAAAAATAATAATTTCAACAACAATGCTTACCGGAACAATTCTAGTAACAACTATAGGCCATATCCTTATAATAATGGCAACGGCTATGGTAATTCTTATGGGAATTCTTACAACAATAATAGGAATTCACCCCCTGGACTTGAAGCCATGCTTAAAGAATTTATTAGTACACAAACTGCTTTTAACAAATCTGTTGAAGAAAAGCTTGGGAAAATTGATATACTTGCTTCTAAAGTCGATAGTCTTGCTGCTGATGTTGATCTTTTGAAATCGAAAGTTTTGCCTAATGAAAATCATCATAACAAAATTGTTACTACAGCAAATGCCATCCAAGTTAGAATTAATGAGAATATAAGATTAATGGCTGAACTGCGTGCTAGGTGGGATAGAGAAGAAAATGAAAAACTAGCTAAAGAGAAGAATGTAGCTAAAGTTTGGACTATCACCACCACTAGTAATGCTAATGCTACACATGTTGCTGCACCTCCTACTATTAATAATAAAAGAATTGGTGTTAGCAATGTTTCCACTTCTAATGCAAAGCGAGAACTGCCTGAAATCGCTTAAATCATTGAAATCGTCGTGATAAAGCTGCTGAAATTTTTTCCAACATTAGGGATGATGATCCCATTGCTTTAGATTATAATGGTTTGAATTTTGATGATTGCCACATCTCTGAAGTTATAAAGTTCTTGCAAAAACTTGCTAAAAGTCCTAATGCTAGTGCTATAAATTTGGCTTTCACGCAACATATTACAAATGCTCTCATAAAAGCTAGAGAAGAGAAACTAGAGCGCGAAGCCTCTATTCCTAAAAAGCTAGAGGATGGTTGGGAGCCCATCATTAAGATGAAGGTTAAAGATTTTGATTGTAATGCTTTATGTGATCTTGGTGCAAGTATTTCCGTTATGCCTAAGAAAATTTATAATATGCTTGACTTGCCACCGCTGAAAAATTGTTATTTGGATGTTAATCTTGCTGATCATTCTACAAAGAAACCTTTGGGGAAAGTTGATAATGTTCGCATCACCGTTAACAATAACCTTGTCCCCGTTGATTTTGTTGTCTTGGATATTGAATGCAATGCATCTTGTCCCATTATATTGGGAAGACCTTTTCTTCGAACTGTTGGTGCTATCATTGATATGAAGGAAGGTAATATAAAATATCAATTTCCTCTCAAGAAAGGTATGGAACACTTCCCTAGAAAGAGAATGAAGTTACCTTTTGATTCTATTATGAGAACAAATTATGATGTTGACATTCCATCTCTTGATAATACTTGATACACACTTTCTGCGCCTAGCTGAAAGGCGTTAAAGAAAAGCGCTTATGGGAGACAACCCATGTTTTTACCTACAGTACTTTGTTTTTATTTTGTGTCTTGGAAGTTGTTTACTACTGTAGCAACCTCTCCTTATCTTAGTTTTGTATTTTTTTGTGCCAAGTAAAGTCTTTGATAGAAAAGTAAGTACTAGATTTGGATTACTGCGCAGTTCCAGATTTCTTTGCTGTCACGAATCTGGGTCTACCTCCCTGTAGGTAGCTCAGAAAATTAAGCCAATTTACGTGCATGATCCTCAGATATGTACGCAACTTTCATTCAATTTGAGCATTTTCATTTGAGCAAGTCTGGTGCCATTTTAAAATTCGTCAATACGAACTGTTCTGTTTTGACAGATTCTGCCTTTTATTTCGCATTGCCTCTTTTGCTATGTTGGATGAATTTCTTTGTTCCATTAATGTCCAGTAGCTTTATGCAATGTACAGAAGTGTTAAGAATGATTGTGTCACCTCTGAATATGTTAATTTTTATTGTGCACTAACCCTCTAATGAGTTGTTTCGAGTTTGGTGTGGAGGAAGTTTTCAAGGATCAAGAGAGGAGTATGATGCAACATGATCAAGGAGAGTGAAAGCTCTAAGCTTGGGGATGCCCCGGTGGTTCACCCCTGCATATTCTAAGAAGACTCAAGCGTCTAAGCTTGGGGATGCCCAAGGCATCCCCTTCTTCATCGACAACATTATCAGGTTCCTCCCCTGAAACTATATTTTTATTCCATCACATCTTATGTGCTTGTCTTGGAGCGTCGGTTTGTTTTTGTTTTTGTTTTGTTTGAATAAAATGGATCCTAGCATTCACTTTATGGGAGAGAGACACGCTCCGCTTTAGCATATGGACAAGTATGTCCTTAGTTTCTACTCATAGTATTCATGGCGAAGTTTCTTCTTCGTTAAATTGTTATATGGTTGGAATTGGAAAATGATACATGTAGTAATTGCTATAAATGTCTTGGGTAATGTGATACTTGGCAATTGTTGTGCTCATGATTAAGCTCTTGCATCATATGCTTTGCACCCATTAATGAAGAAATACATAGAGCATGCTAAAATTTGGTTTGCATATTTGGTTTCTCTAAGGTCTAGATAATTTCTAGTATTGAGTTTGAACAACAAGGAAGACGGTGTAGAGTCTTATAATGTTTTCAATATGTCTTTTATGTGAGTTTTGCTGCACCGGTTCATCCTTGTGTTTGTTTCAAATAAGCCTTGCTAGCCTAAACCTTGTATCGAGAGGGAATACTTCTCATGCATCCAAAATACTTGAGCCAACCACTATGCCATTTGTGTCCACCATACCTACCTACTACATGGTATTTTCTGCCATTCCAAAGTAAATTGCTTGAGTGCTACCTTTAAAATTCCATCATCACCTTTGCAATATATAGCTCATGGGACAAATAGCTTAAAAACTATTGTGGTATTGAATATGTAATTATGCACTTTATCTCTTATTAAGTTGCTTGTTGTGCGATAACCATGTTCACTGGGGACGCCATCAACTACTCTTTGTTGAATTTCATGTGAGTTACTATGCATGTCCGTCTTGTCTGAAGTAAGAGAGATCTACCACCTTATGGTTAAGCATGCATATTGTTAGAGAAGAACATTGGGCCGCTAACTAAAGCCATGATCCATGGTGGAAGTTTCAGTTTTGGACATATATCCTCAATCTCAAATGAGAAAATTATTAATTGTTGTTACATGCTTATGCATAAAAGAGGAGTCCATTATCTGTTGTCTATGTTGTCCCGGTATGGATGTCTAAGTTGAAGAATAATCAATAGCGAGAAATCCAATGCGAGCTTTCTCCTTAGACCTTTGTACAGGCGGCATAGAGGTACCCCTTTGTGACACTTGGTAAAAACATGTGCATTGTGATGATCCGGTAGTCCAAGCTAATTAGGACAAGGTGCGGGCACTATTAGTATACTATGCATGAGGCTTGCAACTTATAAGATATAATTTACATGATACATATGCTTTATTACTACCGTTGACAAAATTGTTTCATGTTTTCAAAACCAAAGCTCTAGCACAAATATAGCAACCGATGCTTTTCCTCTATGAGGACCATTCTTTTACTTTCAATGTTGAGTCAGTTCACCTATTTCTCTCCACCTCAAGAAGCAAACACTTGTGTGAACTGTGCATTGATTCCTACATACTTGCTTATTGCACTTATTATATTACTCTATGTTGACAATATCCATGAGATATACATGTTACAAGTTGAAAGCAACCGCTGAAACTTAATCTTCCTTTGTGTTGCTTCAATGCCTTTGCTTTGAATTATTGCTTTATGAGTTAACTCTTATGCAAGACTTATTGACGCTTGTCTTGAAGTGCTATTCATGAAAAGTCTTTGCTTTATGATTCACTTGTTTACTCATGTCATATACATTGTTTTGATCGCTGCATTCACTACATATGCTTTACAAATAGTATGATCAAGATTATGATGGCATGTCACTCCAGAAATTATCTGTGTTATCGTTTTACCTGCTCGGGACGAGCAGAACTAAGCTTGGGGATGCTGATACGTCTCCGACGTATCGATAATTTCTTATGTTCCATGCCACATTATTGATGTTATCTACATGTTTTATGCACACTTTATGTCATATTCGTGCATTTTCTGGAACTAACCTATTAACAAGATGCCGAAGTGCCAGTTGTTGTTTTCTGCTGTTTTTGGTTTCAGAAATCCTAGTAACAAAATATTCTCGGAATTGGACGAAATCAACGCCCAGGGTCCTATTTTGCCACGAAGCTTCCAGAAGTCCGAAGAGGAGACGAAGAGGGGCCACGAGGGGGCCACACCCTAGGGCGGCGCGGCCCCCCCTTGGCCGCGCGGCCCTGTGGTGTGGGGCCCCCGTGCCGCCTCTTGACCTGCCCTTCCGCCTACAAATAGCCTCCGTTGCGAAACCCCCAGTACCGAGAGCCACGATACGGAAAACCTTCCAGAGACGCCGCCGCCGCCGATCCCATCTCGGGGATCCAGAGATCGCCTCCGGCACCCTGCCGGAGAGGGGATTCATCTCCCGGAGGACTCTACGCCGCCATGGTCGCCTCCGGTGTGATGTGTGAGTAGTCTACCCCTGGACTATGGGTCCATAGCAGTAGCTAGATGGTTGTCTTCTCCCCATTGTGCTATCATTGTCGGATCTTGTGAGCTGCCTAACATGATCAAGATCATCTATCTCGTAATTCTATATGTTGCGTTTGTTGGGATCCGATGAATAGAGAATACTTGTTATGTTGATTATCAAAGTTATATCTATGTGTTGTTTATGATCTTGCATGCTCTCCGTTACTAGTAGATGCTCTGGCCAAGTAGATGCTTGTAACTCCAAGAGGGAGTATTTATGCTTGATAGTGGGTTCATGCCTGCATTGACACCTGGACAAGTGATGAAAGTTCTAAGGTTGTGTTGTGCTGTTGCCACTAGGGATAAAACATTGATGCTATGTCTAAGGATGTAGTTGTTGATTACATTACGCACCATACTTAATGCAATTGTCTGTTGCTTTGCAACTTAATACTGGAGGGGGTTCGGATGATAACCTGAAGGTGGACTTTTTAGGCATAGATGCAGTTGGATGGCGGTCTATGTACTTTGTCGTAATGCCCAATTAAATCTCACTATACTCATCATGATATGTATGTGCATGGTCATGCCCTCTTTATTTGTCAATTGCCCAACTGTAATTTGTTCACCCAACATGCTGTTTATCTTATGGGAGAGACACCTCTAGTGAACTGTGGACCCCGGTCCAATTCTCTTTACTGAAATACAATCTACTGCAATACTTGTTCTACTGTTTTCTGCAAACAATCATCTTCCACACAATACGGTTAATCCTTTGTTACAGCAAGCCGGTGAGATTGACAACCTCACTGTTTCGTTGGGGCAAAGTACTTTGGTTGTGTTGTGCAGGTTCCACGTTGGCGCCGGAATCCCTGGTGTTGCACCGCACTACATCCCGCCTCCATCAACCTTCAACGTGCTTCTTGGCTCCTACCGGTTCGATAACCTTGGTTTCATACTAAGGGAAACTTGCCGCTGTACGCATCACACCTTCCTCTTGGGGTTCCCAACGGACGCGTGTTGAACGCGTATCACCCCTCTTCGTCTCCTCTTTGGACTTCTGGAAGGCTCCGTGCAAAATAAGACCGTGGGTTTTTGTTTCGTCCAATTCCGAGAATATTTCCTGTGTAGGATTTCTGAAACCAAAAATAGCAGAAAACAGGAACTGACGCTTCGTCATCTTGTTAATATGTTAGTGCTGGAAAATGCATAAAAATGATGTAAAGTGTATATAAAACATGTGAGTATTGTCATATAACTAGCATGGAACATAAGAAATTATAGATACGTTGGAGACGTATCAGTCGGTTCGCAAGCGGGATTCTTGAAGAGCAAGACAAGAAGACGAAGAATAAAAGGAAAGTTTAGAACTAGGACTCTTTCTAACCTAGTCGTACCCGGACAGATCTCTCGAGACCTAGCTCCCAATATAAGGGCCAGAAGAGGGGCTGCCGAGAACACACGCAATCTTAGCAACCATAGCCACCATAATTCTAGAGCTAGGTCCCCGCAGAACTTAGTCTCTCGACGAGATCATAGCCGAAACCTTCAGCACCCCATTGTAACCCGATATTTTCATAATCAAGATCAGACAGGCAGGACGTAAGGGTTTTACCTCACCGAGGGCCCCGAACCTGGATAAATCTCTTTCCCCGCTTGTTTGATAACCGATGTCTCGTGTCAGCCTACAGGATTCCATCAACCCTAAGCCCCGAACGGAGGGCATTGCCGAGGAGTACCCTCGACAATTGGCGCCGTCTGTGGGAAACTTGTCGGCACAAGGCAGGTCATCGGCAGTTCCAGTTACATTAGCAACATTCGTGTTAGAGTCACCAACTCCACCAAGTCCAGGAAACTCAGTTCGTTGCGGGTCCTTCGAGTTCATGCCGCGCTCTGAGGCATCGCATCCGATCTCCACGGAATCGCGTGGTAACATGGATACTTTTTTTGGTGGTGTCCACTTCATCATCGATTCTAGAGGGTTTCTTCGCCTTCCTAATTCAAGCGCGCCAAGCCCAAGAACTTTGGTTCCAGACGATACCACGCCAGTAGCAGCTTTGGCAGTCCTGCCTAGGAGTATGGGAGAGGGCAGCCGAAGCAGTTTCGGTAGCAGAGAGGAGCAAAGGAAAAGACGAAGGGATTCACGCCGTGAAGAAGAGGAGCAAGTTGCAACCCGCCCTCGACAGTAGGAACGAGGATATCACAACACGCAGTCGAACAAGAACCGTCTTCGCACACCTTATCTATCGGCTACGGAGCAACTCAAAGCACCGTGTTACTTGCATTCTTACATCGACCCGAAGGATAGTCTTGAAAAATCCAGTCATCTGCTCAAAGACTGTCGGCAGTTCCACGAGGTTCGGCAGTTCTGCGACGACCTTAGGGCCGAAACGGGAGCGAGAGCCCATCCAAAGGAAAAAAGGGCAGCACCCTATAGTTATTCACCAGAACCGTACATACTAGAAGGAGGAGACATGTACGTACCAACCGAAGTATTCCCAATATCCCGTGGATAGGTTAGCATGATCCATAGAACCAGCTTTTCGAAGAGAGAAGCCAAAAAGTTTTCGAGAGAAGTGAAGTACGCAGAGGTTGCTATGGTCGAGACACCCGAATATATCGATTGGTCACACCAGAGCATATCTTTTAGCAAAGCGGATCACCCGAAGGCCGTCCCAAGGCCTGGTCACGCAGCCCTAGTCCTTGAAGCGCAGATTGGAGGTTACAACATGAGCAAGGTGTTCATGGACGGAGGAAGTGGCTTGAATTTTCTATTCGCGAGCACAATGAAGGCAATGGGCCTAACGGCTGACATGCTAAAAGAATCTGATACAGGATTCCATGGCATCATCCCGACCCGACCCGCTTATCCCCTTGGTAAAATATCACTAGACGTGGTTTTCGGCACACCAAGCAACTTCAGAAAGGAGAAGCTCGAGTTTGAAGTGGTCGATTGGGAATCGCAATATCATGCTATCCTCGGCAGACCAGCGTTTGCCAAATTTACGGCGATACCTCATTATGCATACCTAAAGCTGAAGATGTCAGGCAATAACGAGACAGCAATAACCATTCACGGAAGTTTTTCTCGTTCTAACAGCTGCGATAGGGATTTCTAGAAGATCGCCTCGAAGTTTGGCGCTAAGGAAGAGCTCAACGCACACGAAGCTATCACAGACCACACAAAGCCACCAGCCGATAAACGGAACGTACGATGCGATGAATTTGACGTCGCAAAGGAGGCAAAGAAACAGCAAGTGCATCCCTCTGACCTGAAGAAGACAGTCAATACTTCGGTAGATCTTACTGTCACATAGGAAAGCGTGCTCATCGAGTTCCTCCGTGAGCGCTGGGAAATATTTGCATGGGAACCATCCGACATGCCAGGTATTCCCAGGGAACTCGCTGAGCACGCCCTTAATGTTGACCCCAAAGCCAAACCTGTACAGCAAACAATGCGCCGGTTTTCAGAACCAAAGAGAAAAGCCATCGGCGAGGAAGTTAATCGACTCCGCAAGGTTGGATTGATTCGAGAGCTCAAGGAAGCCGAGTGGGTAGCCAACCCAGTCATGGTGCCGAAGAAAGATACGACAGCTCTTCGCATGTGTATCGATTACATAAGTCTCAACAAGCATTGCCCTAAGGACCACTTTCTGCTGCCCCGTATTGACCAGATAGTCGATTTCACAGCAGGATGCGATCGCCTCTCTTTTCTCGATGCGTACTCCGGATATAATTAGATCAAGCTCAAGAAAGAAGACCAAGAGTTGACCACGTTCATCACCCCGCACGGAGTTTACTATTACAACGTCATGACTTTCGGGTTGAAAAACGCAGGCGCAACCTATCAGCGGTGTATGCAAGCCTGTCTTGGAGAGCAGATGGGAAGGAATATCGAAGTCTACATCGATGATATTGTGGTTAAAACGCATGCAGCTACCCTCATCGAAGATTTGCAGGAAACTTTCGACAACCTCGACAGGTACAAAATCAAGCTGAACCCGAAGAAATGTTTCTTCGGGGTACCAGGAGGACAAGTACTCGGATACTTCATCTTAGCCATAGGAATTGAGGCCAACCCTCTGAAGATCAAAGCCATCCTCGACATGGAACCGCCAAAGAATTTGCACCAAGTGCAACAGTTGGCAGGGCGACTGGCAGCACTTAGTAGATTCATTGCCAAGCTGGGAGAGAAATATTTACCCTTCTATTAGTTGATGAAAAAATCAGAAAAGTTCGAGTGGACAGACGAGGCACAGGAATCTTTCGATAATCTAAAGAAGATTTTGTCGACATCTCCGGTACTCGTAACTCCACATGAAAAAGAGCCAATGCTCATGTATATAGCAGCAACGGTGCAGGTCTTTAGCACCGTCCTAGTTGTCGAACGAGAGGAGGCAGGGAAAGTTCATGGTGTGCAACGACCCGTTTACTACCTGATACGTCTCAAACGTATCTATAATTTCTTATGTTCCATGCTAGTTTTATGACAATACTCACATGTTTTATATACACTTTATATCATTTATATGCATTTTCCGGCACTAACCTATTAATGAGATGCCGAAGCGCCAGTTCCTGTTTTGTGCTGTTTTTTGTTTCAGAAATCCTACACAGGAAATATTCTCGGAATTGGACGAAACGAACGCCCAGGGTCTTATTTTTCCACGGAGCTTCCAGAAGACCGAAGAGGATACGAAGTGGGGCCACGAGGCGCCCTAACCATAGGGCGGCGCGGCCAGCATGGGGCCCACGCCGGCCTATGGTGTGGGGCCCCCGTGCCTCCTCCGACTCTATCCTTCCGCCTACTTAAACTCTCCGTCGCGAAAACCCTATTACCGAGAGCCACGATACGGAAAAAGTTCAGAGATGCCACCGCCGCCAATCCCATCTCGGGGGATTCAGGAGATCGCCTCCGGCACCCTGACGGAGAGGGGAATCATCACTGGAGGGCTCTACATCACCATGCCCGCCTCCGGACTGATGCATGAGTAGTTCATCCTTGGACTATGGGTCCATAGCAGTAGCTAGATGGTTGTCTTCTCCTCATTGTGCTATCATGTTAGATCTTGTGAGCTGCCTATCATGATCAAGATCATCTATTTGTAATGCTACATGTTGTGTTTGTTGGGATCCGATGAATATGGAATAGTATGTCAAGTTGATTATCAATCAATCATATATGTGTTGTTTATGTTCTTGCATGCTCTCCGTTGCTAGTAGAGGCTCTGGCCAAGTTGATACTTGTGACTCCAAGAGGGAGTATTTATGCTCGATAGTGGGTTCATGCCTCCATTGAATCTGGGACAGTGACAGAAAGTTCTAAGGTTGTGGATGTGTTGTTGCCACTAGGGATAAAACATCAATGCTTTGTCTAAGGATATTTGTGTTGATTACATTACGCACCATACTTAATGCAATTGTCTGTTGTTTGCAACTTAATACTGGAAGGGGTGCGGATGCTAACCCGAAGGTGGACTTTTTAGGCATAGATGCATGCTGGATAGCGGTCTATGTACTTTGTCGTAATGCCCTGATTAAATCTCATAGTAGTCATCATGATATGTATGTGCATTGTTATGCCCTCTCTATTTGTCAATTTCCCAACTGTAATTTGTTCACCCAACATGCTATTTCTTATTGGAGAGACACCACTAGTGAACTGTGGACCCCAGTCTATTCTTTTACATCTGAAATACAATCAACTGCAATATATGTTCTCTGTTGTTCTTCACAAGCAAACATCATTCTCCACACCATACGTTTAATCCTTTGTTTACAGCAAGCCGGTGAGATTAACAACCTCACTGTTAAGTTGGGGCAAAGTATTTTGGTTGTGTTGTGCAGGTTCCACGTTGGCGCCGGAATCCCTGGTGTTGCGCCGCACTACACTCCTTCACCAACAACCTTCACCTGGCCTTCATCTCCTACTGTTTCGACAACCTTGGTTTCATACTGAGGGAAACTTGTTGCTATACGCATCACACCTTCCACTTGGGGTTCCCAACGGACGTGTGCTTCACGCGTTATCAAGCTAAATTTCTGGCGTCGTTGCCGGGGAGATCAAGACACGCTGCAAGGGGAGTCTCTCACATCCAATCTCTTTACTTTGTTATTGTCTTGCTTTACTTTATTTTATTTTATGTTTTGTTTCCTTCTTTATATCAAAAACACAAAAAAATTAGTTGCTTTCCTTTATTTCATTTGTCTTGTTTGCTTTCTCTATATCAGAAATACAAAAAAATTAGTTACTTGCATTTACTTTATTCTGTTATCATGACTAGTCATGTAGCTGTTACTCTATCACCTGAGGAATCGATCTTTACTTTTAAACAAGGGGGTGAGGAGAGTTTTAAAGAAGCTTGGTCTAGAATTTTTGATTCTTATAGTAAAACTGAACCTAAAATGACTCTAAGTTTGCTTCTTAGTAACTTTTATTTTGGGCTTATTCTTCGCTATAGATATGCCTTAGATGCTGTAGTGGGAGGAGATTTCCTTCACTGTGATGGGGATCAAGCTTTTAATGCCATAAAAAAATTGGTTACATCATCTAGCCCATCTAATAATTTTGATTCATCTCTTGCTAGCATTCATAATAGATTAAACACTCTCGAAACAAATATATCTTGTTTAAAAGAAGGGTACAACCAGATTCACGAATATTATGATTATGTTCCAGTAAGCTTTGAACCTTCAATGTGGGTGCCTACTATTAAAGTTGCTATTTGTGGTGAAATTTTTTATGCCCGCTGTGATATTATGTCTGAGTTCTGCCTTATGCCTAAAAGTATTTATGAATCTTTGAGACTTTGGGAACTTACTGAAGGAGGAGAAGGAATAACTCTTACTGATAACTCTGTTATAATTCCTAAGGGGATAGCTGAAGGCGTGTTCACAACCTTTCTTGGAAGAACGGTATCCACTGATTATCTCGTTGTTGAATGTGTAGGGACAGGACAAATCACACTTGGAAGATCCCTGCTGAAACTCGTGGGAGCAATCATAGATGTGGGGAAAGGCACTCTAAATTTTACCTCTACACCCGGATGCGGTCATATATTCCCTAAACCAAAGAGTAAGAATAAGAGTAAGGAGGGTAGGCGCAAAGCCCCTGGTAAGAATATTAATGCTTCATCTCTCGATAATACTAGATTCACACTTTCTGCGCCTAGCTGAAAGGCGTTAAAGAAAAGCGCTTATGGGAGACAACCAATTATTTTACTTCTGCACTTTTGTTTTATATTTGAGTCTTGGAAGTTGTTACTACTGTAGCAACCTCTCCTTATCTTTACTTTATTGCATTGTTGTGCCAAGTAAAGTCTCTAATAGTAAAGTTGATACTAGATTTGGATTGCTGCGCAGAAACAGATTTCTACCTGTCACGAATTTGAGTAGATATCTCTGTATAAGAATCAAAAAATTCTGCCAATTTACATGCGTGATACTCAGATATGTACACAACTTTCATTAGTTTTGAGCTTTTTCATCTGAGCCTGTTAAGTGCCTCTAAAAAAATCGTCTTTACGGACTGTTCTGTTTTGACAGATTCTGCCTTTTATTTCGCATTGCCTCTTTTGCTATGTTGAATGGATTTCTTTGTTCCATTAACTTTCAGTAGCTTTGGGCAATGTCCAGAAGTGTTAAGAATGATTATGTCACCTCTGAATATGTGAATTTTTGATTATGCACTAACTCTCTAATGAGTTTGTTTTGAGTTTGGTGTGGAGGAAGTTTTCAAGGATCAAGAGAGGAGGATGATACAATATGATCAAGAAGAGTGAAAAGTCCAAGCTTGGGGATGCCCCCGTGGTTCATCCCTGCATATTTCAAGAAGACTCAAGCATCTAAGCTTGGGGATGCCCAAGGCATCCCCTTCTTCATCGACAACTTATCAGGTCACCTCTAGTGAAACTATATTTTTATTCCGTCACATCTTATGTGCTTTACTTGGAGCGTCTGTTTGCTTTTATTTTTGTTTTTGTTTGAATAAACTCGGATCCTAGCATTCTTTGCGTGGGAGAAAGACACGCTCCGCTATTTCATATGAACACTGGTGTTCTTAGCGTTACTTTTAATGTTCATGGCGAAGGTTGAAATTGCTTCGTTCATTGTTATTTGGTTGGAAACAGAAAATGCTTCATGTGGTAATTGGTATATTGTCTTGAATAATTTGATACTTGGCAAATTTTGTGCTCAAATAGATCATGTTTAAGCTCTTGCATCATGTACTTTGCACCTTTTAATGAAGAACTACCACAGAGCTTGTTAAAATTTGGTTTGCATGATTGGTCTCTCTAAAGTCTAGATATTTTCTGGTGAAGTGTTTGAACAACAAGGAAGACAGTGTAGAGTCTTATAATGCTTGCAATATGTTCTTATGTAAGTTTTGCTGTACCGATTCATACTTATGTTTGCTTCAAACAACCTTGCTAGCCAAAGCCTTGTACTGAGAGGGAATACTTCTCGTGCATCCAAATCCTTGAGCCAAAACCTATGCCATTTGTGTCCACCATACCTACCTACTATGTGGTATTTCTCTGCCATTCGAAAGTAAATTACTTGAGTGCTACCTTTAAAATTTCATTCCTTGTCTTTGCAATACATAGCTCATGGGAAAATAGCTTAAAAACTACTGTGGTAAAGAATATGTAGCTTATGTATCTTATTTCTTATAAGTTGCTTGTTGAGCGGTAACCATGTTTCTGGGGACGCCATCAACTATTACACCTTTGTTGAATATCATGTGAGTTGCTATGCATATTCGTCTTGTCTGAAGTAAGGGCGATTTATCATGATCAAATGGTTTGAGTATGCATATTGTTAGAGAAGAACATTGGGCCGCTAACTAAAGCCATGTATCATGGTGGAAGTTTCAGTTTGGACATTAATCCTCAATCTCTTATGAGAATATTATCTGTTGTTGAATACCTATGCATTAAAGAGGAGTCCATTATCTGTTTTCTATGTTGTCCCGGTATGGATGTCCTTAGTTGAGATCTATCAAAAACGAGAAATCAAATGCGATTTATCTCCTTGGACCTTTGTACAGGCGGCATAGAGGTACCCCTTTGTGACACTTGGTTGAAACATATGTTATGCAAGGATAATCCATGTAAATCCAAGCTAATTAGGACAAGGTGTGAGCACTATTGGTATTCTATGCATGAGGCTTGCAACTTATAGGATGTCTTATGCATAACACATATGAATTATTACTACCGTTGACAAAATTGTTTCTATGTTTTCAAAATAAAAGCTCTAGCACAAAAATAGTAATCCATGCTTCCCTCTGCGAAGGGCCATTCTTTTACTTTATGTTGAGTCAGTTTACCTTCTTCTTTCTATCTTAGAAGCAAACACTTGTGTCAATCATATTAATTTGTGTTGAAAATTATCCTTGAGATATACATGTTGAAGTTGAAAGCAACCGCTGAAACTTATATCTTCCTTTGTGTTGCTTCAAAACTTTCTACTAAGAATTTATTGCTTTATGAGTTAACTCCTATGCAAGTCTTATTGATGCTTGTCTTGAAAGTACTATTCATGAAAAGTCTTTGCTATATGATTCAGTTGTTTAGTCATTGTCTTTACCATTGCTTTGAATCACTTCATTCATTTCATATGCTTTACAACAGTATTGATCAAGATTATGATAGAAGCATGTCACTTCAGAAATTATCCTTGTTATCGTTTACCTACTCGAGGGCGAGTAGGAACTAAGCTTGGGGATGCTTGATACGTCTCAAACGTATCTATAATTTCTTATGTTTCATGCTAGTTTTATGACAATACTCACATGTTTTATATACACTTTATATCATTTATATGCATTTTCCGGCACTAACCTATTAACGAGATGCCGAAGCGCTAGTTCCTTTTTTGTGTTGTTTTTGGTTTCAGAAATCCTACACAGGAAATATTCTCGGAATTGGACGAAACGAACGCCCAGGGTCTTATTTTTCCACGGAGCTTCCAGAAGACCGAAGAGGATACGAAGTGGGGCCATGAGGCGCCCTAACCATAGGGCAGCGCGGCCAGCATGGGGCCCACGCCGGCCTATGGTGTGGGGCCCCCGTGCCTCCTCCGACTCTGCCCTTCCGCCTACTTAAACTCTCCGTCGCGAAAACCCTATTGCCGAGAGCCACGATACGGAAAAAGTTTCAGAGACGCCGCCGCCAATCCCATCTCGGGGGATTCAGGAGATCGCCTCCGGCACCCTGCCGGAGAGGGGAATCATCACCGGAGGGCTCTACATCACCATGCCCGCCTCCGGACTGATGCGTGAGTAGTTCATCCTTGGACTATGGGTCCATAGCAGTAGCTAGATGGTTGTCTTCTCCTCATTGTGCTATCATGTTAGATCTTGTGAGCTGCCTATCATGATCAAGATCATCTATTTGTAATGCTACATGTTGTGTTTGTTGGGATCCGATGAATATGGAATACTATGTCAAGTTGATTATCAATCTATCATATATGTGTTGTTTATGTTCTTGCATGCTCTCCGTTGCTAGTAGAGGCTCTGGCCAAGTTGATACTTGTGACTCCAAGAGGGAGTATTTATGCTCGATAGTGGGTTCATGCCTCCATTGAATCTGGGACAGTGACAGAAAGTTCTAAGGTTGTGGATGTGATGTTGCCACTAGGGATAAAACATCAATGCTTTGTCTAAGGATATTTGTGTTGATTACATTACGCACCATACTTAATGCAATTGTCTGTTGTTTGCAACTTAATACTGGAAGGGGTGCGGATGCTAACCCGAAGGTGGACTTTTTAGGCATAGATGCATGCTGGATAGCGGTCTATGTACTTTGTCGTAATGCCCTGATTAAATCTCATAGTAGTCATCATGATATGTATGTGCATTGTTATGCCCTCTCTATTTGTCAATTGCCCAACTGTAATTTGTTCACCCAACATGCTATTTCTTATTGGAGAGACACCACTAGTGAACTGTGGACCCCGGTCCATTCTTTTACATCTGAAATACAATCAACTGCAATCTCTGTTCTTTGTTGTTCTTCACAAGCAAACATCATTCTCCACACCATACGTTTAATCCTTTGTTTACAGCAAGCCGGTGAGATTGACAACCTCACTGTTAAGTTGGGGCAAAGTATTTTGGTTGTGTTGTGCAGGTTCCACGTTGGCGCCGGAATCCCTGGTGTTGCGCCGCACTACACTCCTTCACCAACAACCTTCACGTGGCCTTCATCTCCTACTGGTTCGACAACCTTGGTTTCATACTGAGGGAAACTTGTTGCTATACACATCACACCTTCCACTTGGGGTTCCCAACGGATGTGTGCTTCACGCGTTATCACTACCTCAGCGAAGTACTCACGCCAGTAAAGCAGAGATATCCTCATCACCAAAAGTTAGTATACGCCGTATGGAGAACGGCATGTAAGGTGCGACATTACTTCACGGAGCACCCGATTATTGTGGTAAATGAAGCACCATTGAAGAATATACTTACTAACCCAGAGGCTACGGGTAGAGTATCTCAATGGGCTATCGAGATAGCACCACACGACATCACTTATGTCAATCGGACGGCAATCAAGTCTCAGGTTCTCCCAGATTTCTTGGCAGATTGTATTCAATCGCAAACTCCGGCAGCACCCGACATGTCTGGATCATGGATAATGTATTTTGACGGGTCGAAGAGAAGTACAGGTGCAGGCGCATGAGTAATATTGATATCACCACAGGGAGACAAGATGAGGTATATACTACGCATGAATTTCTCGCTACCGACAAATAATGAAGCAGAATATGAGGCGCTGTTGCACGTAATGAGAATGGCCAAGGCGTGTGGAGCAACTCGTTTGAAAACCTGCGGAGATTTGAATATTGTGGTGCAGCAGTCGATGAATCTGTGTGACGCAATCAGTGACAATATGATTTCCTACCACCAGTTATACCAGAATATGGAAGCCAAATTCGAAGGGTGTGAGCTAAAACACATCGGCAAAGCCAGCAATGAGGAAGCAGACGCTCTAGCAAACATTGGATCCATGTGCTTCCCTATTCCAGATGGAGTATTTTATGAAGTCATCACTCAGCGATAAATCAAGGAGAAAGTATCGGCACTTCCAAAAATATCGACTGATGATTCAGGAGCAGAACCGCAGCAAGATGTCGAAGAGTCTACATCCCAACCTGCAGAGGAGGTACTTCTTCTTGAGCCCCTTTGGACCAAGCCTTTTTTAGCATACTTAATAGAACAACGATTACCGGAGGATCCCGTGGAAGCCAGGCGTATTGTGAGACGGTCTAAAGCCTTTACTATAGTAAATGGGGAACTTTACAAGCACAGTATCTCTGGTATCTTTCAAAGGTGCATTGCCATCAACGATGGCAAGGCTCTACTACGCGAGATACACGAAGGAACTTGTGGTCACCACACAAGTAGCAGGGCTCTTGTGGCCAAAGCTTTTAGGGCAAGATTTTATTGGCCAACAGCAACGTCGGATGCTCGAAACCTAGTACGGAAGTGCGATCCCTGCCAGCGTTTTGCGCCAAAGCCGCACGCTCCTGCAACAGATCTAATGACCATACCTTTGGCTTGGCCTTTCGCGAAATGGAGACTTTATCAAGTTGGACCGCTGCCAAGATCATCGCCTGGGGGGGCACACATATCTATTGGTCGCAGTCGATAAGTTCACTAAATGGATTGAGGCTGTACTAGTCAGAGATCAAAAAGCTGAAACTACTGTCCAGTTTTTCAAGGGAATAACTTGTCGGTTTGCCATGCCTCACAGCATCGTTACGGACAATGGAACTAACTTCGACTCCAAAAAGTTTCAAAAATTCTGTGACGATGGTGGTATCAAACTGAAATTCGCTTCAGTTGCACATCCTAACCAATGGTCAAGTGGAAAGAATCAATGGATTAATAGAAGATGGCATTAAAAAGCGCCTTACGGGCGCGGCTGGAGCTTGGGTCGAAGAGTTACCATCTGTACTTTGGAGCTTACGCACCACACCAAATAGATCAACTCAGTTTATGGAGCGCTGGTAGAACTCTTTGTAACCTAGTTCCTAGTTTAGAACTAGGAACTGCTATGGAGCCGAAGCAGTTCTACCAGCCGATGTCCGCTTTGAAGCCCCTCGGGTGACTGCATACACGGAAACAACTTCCAACAACGCACTGCAAGACGCTGTGGATCTCCTTGATGAAGCTCGAGACATTGCCTTAGCAAGAACAGCGGTGTATCAGCAGGCGTTAAGGAATTACCATAGTCGACGAGTACGTAATCGAAGCTTCAGCATTGGAGATATGGTACTACGTTTAAAGCAAGAAAGACCCCTGAAGCTCGAATCTCCGTGGGAAGGACCGTTCATAGTCGCTAAAGTGATACCAGGAGGAGCTTACCGTCTCACGAACCCAGCCTCGGGTGAAGACGTCAAAAATACATGGAATGTCGCACATTTGCGATGATTCTACGCGTAGGGTTCAGTTACCCCTTACTTGTTACGTGACAGCTTCTTGGCTTGTCCTATATTATGAATAAAATTCTCGGTTGGGTTTCCACCCTTATTATTTCAAGCATTATCACCCGAACGACTATTCAGGTTCACTTTTATCGGCTCTTACTCCCATCGGGAGCTTTAGCTAAAATTACGTTCCTCACAAGTTTACTCGACAATATTCGAGTGCTGCAAAGAATTATTACAGTATCGATGGCTAATTAATACTCCCATCGGGAGCTATGGGCATCAATACGTAGCAAACCATCCAAGCCTCGAGATAATACGTGAGTGCTGCAGTTGATGGACATAATATTACTTACAAAAAGGCTCATAACGGTGCACCGTGTTATGAAGCCAAGCGCCTAAATCCCTCGTTTACTCGATGTGTGTCGCTCTTACAGAACTTACGTATCGACTCTGCAAACTTTGCAATTACAACGAAGTCGTCGAGTGAGCAGACTGACTTGATCACTCAGCCGCCCTTGACAAAAACTTATTAATCGAATTAGCAAATTCAAAGAAAAGTAAATGATGTATAAAACACGCATCAAAGTACATACGGGATACCTCTTGCAACGCAAGATTGTTATATATATGTATACAATTTTTATGGCAGGTTTTCTTGGTCTTCTCGGGCCTTCAGATCCCTCTCAATCCCCGTTTCCATCCGGGAGATAATAACATATGCAGGATTTATAGCAACTTTCCTCTAAACAACTGAATCATATAGCAAAGACTTTTCATCAATAGTACTTTCAAGAGAAGCATCAATAAGTCTTGCATAAGAGTTAACTCATAAAGCAATAGATTCTTAATAGAAGGTTTTGAAGCAACACAAAGGATGATTAAGTTTCAGCAATTGCTTTCAACTTGTAACATGTATATCTCATGGATAATTGTCAACATAAAGCAATATAACAAGTGCAATAAGTAAACATGTAAGAATCAGTGCACACAGTTG
Organism: Lolium perenne; assembly: GCF_019359855.2. Classification (NCBI taxonomy): domain Eukaryota; kingdom Viridiplantae; phylum Streptophyta; class Magnoliopsida; order Poales; family Poaceae; genus Lolium; species Lolium perenne. Next base: position 273,279,905 of record NC_067245.2, read on the forward strand.
ACACAAGTGTTTGCTTCTAAGATAGAAAGAAGTAGGTAAACTGACTCAACATAAAGTAAAAGAAAGGCCCTTTGCAGAGGGAAGCATGGATTACTCATGTGCTAGAGCTTTTTATTTTGAAAACATGGAAACAATTTTGTCAACGGTAGTAATAATTCATATGTGTTATGCATAAAACCTCTTATAAGTTGCAAGCCTCATGCATCGAATACCAATAGTGCCAGCACCTTGTCCTAATTAGCTCGGACTTCCATGGATTATCATTGCATTACATATGTTTCAACCAAGTGTCACAAAGGGGTACCTCTATGCCACCTGTACAAAGGTCCAAGGAGATAGATCGCATTTGATTTCTCAATTTTGATAGATCTCAACTTGAGGACATCCATACCGGGACAACATAGAAAACAGATAATGGACTCCTCTTTTATGCTTTAAGCATTCAACAACAGATAATATTCTCATAAGAGATTCTAAGGATTAATGTCCAAGCTGAAACTTCCACCATGATACATGGCTTTGGTTGGCGGCCCAATGTTCTTCTCTAACAATATGCATACTCAAACCATTAATCATGAGAAATCTCCCTTACTTCAGACAAGACGAACATGCATAGCAACTCACATGATATTCAACAAAGGTTTAACAAGTTGATGGCGTCCCCAGAAACATGGTTACCGCTCAACAAGCAACTTATAAGAAATAAGATACATAAGCGACATATTCAATACCACAATAGTTTTTAAGCTATTTTCCCATGAGCTATGTATTGCAAAGACAAGGAATGAAATTTTAAAGGTAGCACACAAGCAATTTACTTTGGAATGGCAGAGAAATACCACATATTAGGTAGTTATGGTGGACACAAATGGCATGAGTTTTGGCTCAAGGCTTTGGATGCACGAGAAGCATTTCCTCTCAGTACAAGGCTTTGGCTAGCAAGGTTGTTTGAAGCAAACACAAGTATGAACCGGTACAGCAAAACTTACATAAGAACATATTGCAAGCATTATAAGACTCTACACTGTCTCCTTGTTGCTCAAACACTTTTACCAGAAAATATCTAGACCTTAGAGAGATCAATCATGCAATCCAAATTTCAACAAGCTCTACGGTAGTTTCCACTAATAGGTTTAAACTACATGATGCAAGAGCTTAAACATGATCTATTTGAGAGCTCAAAACAATTGCCAAGTATCAAATTATTCAAGACCATATACTAATTACCACATGAAGCATTTTCTGTTTCCAACCAAATAGCAATCAACGAAGCGGTTTTCAACTCCGCCATGAACATTAAAGTAAAGCTAAGAACACCAGTGTTCATATGAAAAAGCGGAGCGTGTCTCTCTCCCACACAAGGAATGCTAGGATCCGATTTTATTCAAACAAAAACAAAAACAAAAACAAACAGACGCTCCAAGTAAAGAACATAAGATGTGACGGAATAAAAATATAGTTTTACTAGAGGTGACCTGATAAGTTGTCGATGAAGAAGGGGATGCCTTGGGCATCCCCAAGCTTAGATGCTTGAGTCTTCTTGAAATATGCAGGGATGAACCACGGGGGCATCCCCAAGCTTAGGCTCTTCACTCTTCTTGATCACATTATATCACCCTTCTCTCTTGACCCTTGAAAACTTCCGCCACACCAAACTTCTCATAAACTTCATTAGAGGGTTAGTGCATAATCAAAAATTCACATGTTCAGCAAGGACACAATCATTCTTAACACTTCTGGACATTACCCAAGGTTACTGAAAGTTAATGGAACAAAGAAATCCACTCAACACAGTAAAAGAGGCAATGCGAAATAAAAGGCAGAATCTGTCAAAACAGAACAATCCGTAAAGACGAATTTTTTCGAGGCACTTAACTTGCTCAGATCAGATTTTTTGCATACATATCTGAGGAACACGCATGAATTTTTGCATAATTTTTAGGTTCTCCTACAGAGAGATCTACTCAAATTCGTGACAGGTAAAAATCTGTTTCTGCGCAGGAATCCAAATCTAGTATCAACTTTACTATCAAAGACTTTACTTGGCACAACAATGCAATAAAGTAAAGATAAGGAGAGGTTGCTACAGTAGTAACAACTACCAAGACACAACAAAACAGTAGTAAAATAAAAACATCATGGGTTATCTCCCAAGAAGTGCTTTTCTTTAACGCCTTTCAGCTAGGCGCAGAAAGTGCAAATCAAGTAACATCAAGAGAAGAAGCATCAACATCATAATTTGTTCTAATAATAGAATCAAAAGGTAACTTCATTTTCTTTCTAAGGAATTGTTCCATACCTTTCTTGAGAGGGAATTGATACTTAATATTTCCTTCCTTCATATCAATAATAGCACCAACAGTTCGAAGAAAGGGTCTTCCCAAAATAATAGGAAAAGATGCATTGCATTCAATATCCAAGACAACAAAATCCACGGGGACAAGGTTATTTTTAACCGTAATGTGAACATTATCAATCCTCCCCAAAGGTTTCTTTATAGAATTATCAGCAAGATTAACATCCAAATAACAATTTTTCAATGGTGGCAAGTCAAGCATATCATAGAGTTTCTTAGGCATAACAGAAATACTTGCACCAAGATCACATAAAGCATTACAATCAAAATCATTGACTTTCATCTTAATGATGGGCTCCCAACCATCTTCCAACTTCCTAGGAATAGAAGTTTCAAGTTTTAATTTCTCTTCTCTAGCTTTAATGAGAGCATTTGTAATATGTTTTGTAAAGGCTAAATTTATAGCACTGGCATTAGGTGTTCTAGCAAGTTTTTGCAAGAACTTAATAACTTCAGAGATATGACAACTATCAAAATCTAAACCATTATGATCTATAGCATTCTGAAAAAATTCAGCACTTTTATCACAAACAGTTTCAGCAATTTCAGGCAATTTTGCACGCTTTGTACTAGGAGTAGAAACATTGCTAACACCAATTATTTTACCATTGATAGTAGGAGGTTTAGCAACATGTGAAGCATCAACATTACTAGTGGTGGTAATAGTCCAAACTTTAGCTACATTATTCTCTTTAGCAAGTTTTTCTTCTCTTTCCCACCTAGCATGCAATTCAGCCATCAATCTAATATTGTCATTAATTCGAACTTGGATAGCGTTTTCTGTAGCAAATGACTTAATATCTTTATCTTCATTAGGCATAACTTTCAATTTTAAAAGATAAACATCAGCAGCAAGACTATCAACCTTAGAAGCAAGAACATCAATTTTACCAAGCTTTTCCTCAACAGATTTGTTAAAAGCAGATTGTGTACTAATAAATTCTTTAAGCATGACTTCAAGACCAGAGGGTGCACTCCTACTATTGTTGTAAGAATTACCATAATAATTACCATAACCATTACCATTACTAGAAGGATATGGCCTATAGTTGTTGTTACCAAAATTATTCCTATAAGCATTGTTGTTGAAATTATTACTTTTAATGAAGTTCACATCAACATGCTCTTCTTGAGTAACCAATGAAGCTAAAGGAACATTATTAGGATCAACATTAGATCTACCATTAACAAGCATAGACATAATAACATCAATCTTATCACTCAAGGAGGAGGTTTCTTCAACAGAATTTATCTTCTTACCTTGCGGAGTCCTTTCAGTGTGCCATTCAGAGTAATTGATCATCATATCATCAAGAAGCTATGTTGCAGCACCCAAAGTGATGGACATAAAAGTACCTCCAGCAGCTGAATCCAATAGGTTCCTCGAAGAAAAATTTAATCCTGCATAGAAGGTTTGGATGATCATCCAAGTAGTTAGTCCATGGGTAGGGCAATTCTTCACCAAAGATTTCATTCTTTCCCATGCTTGGGCAACATGTTCATTATCCAATTGCTTAAAATTCATAATGCTACTTCTCAAAGATATAATTTTAGCAGGAGGATAATATCTACCAATGAAAGCATCTTTACATTTAGTCCATGAATCAATACTATTCTTAGGCAAAGATAGCAACCAATCTTTAGCTCTTCCTCTTAAGGAGAAAGGAAACGATTTCAGTTTTATAATATCCCCATCTACATCCTTATACTTTTGCATTTCACAAAGTTCAACAAAATTATTAAGATGGGCAGCAGCATCATCAGTACTAACACCAGAAAATTGCTCTCTCATAACAAGATTTAGTAAAGCAGGTTTAATTTCATAAAATTCTGCTGTAGAAGCAGGTGGAGCAATAGGAGTGCATATAAAATCATTATTATTGGTGCTAGTGAAATCACACAACTTAGTATTCTCAGGAGTATTCATTTTAACAGTAATAAAAACAAGTAAAGCAAACTAAATTAAGTAAAGTAAAACAAGTAACTAAATTTTTTGTGTTTTTTTCGATATAAAGAAAGCAAACAAAACAGAAAATAAAACAAAGTAAAGCAAGACAATAAACAAAGTAAAGATATTGGATGTGAGAGACTCCCCTTGCAGCGTGTCTTGATCTCCCCGGCAATGGCGCCAGAAAACAGTCTTGATGGCGCGTGATGCACACGTCCGTTGGGAACCCCAAGAGGAAGGTGTGATGCGCACAGCAGTAAGTTTTCCCTCAGAAAGAAACCAAGGTTATCGAACCAGTAGGAGATGAAGGCCACGTGAAGGTTGTTGGTGGAGGAGTGTAGTGTGGTGCAACACCAGGGATTCCGGCGCCAACGCGGAACCTGCACAACACAATCAAAATACTTTGCCCCGACTTAACAGTGAGGTTGTCAATCTCACCGGCTTGCTGTAAACAAAGGATTAAACGTATGGTGTGGAGAATGATGTTTGTTTGCGAAGAACAACAGAGAAGAGAGATTGCAGTAGATTGTATTTCAGATGTAAAAGAATGGACCGGGGTCCACAGTTCACTAGTGGTGTCTCTCTAATAAGATAAATTGCATGTTGGGTGAACAAATTACAGTTGGGCAATTGACAAATAGAGAGGCATATACATATCATGATGACTACTAGGAGATTTACTTAGGGCATTACGACAAAGAACATAGACCGCTATCCAGCATGCATCTATGCCTAAAAAGTCCACCTTCGGGTTAGCATCCGCACCCCTTCCAGTATTAAGTTGCAAACAACAGACAATTGCATTAAGTACTGTGCGTAATGTAATCAACACAAATATCCTTAGACAAAGCATCGATGTTTTATCCCTAGTGGCAACAACGCATCCATAACCTTAGAACTTTCTGTCACTGTCCCAGATTCAATGGAGGCATGAACCCACTATCGAGCATAAATACTCCCTCTTAGAGTTACAAGTATCAACTTGGCCAGAACCTCTACTAGCAACGGAGAGCATGCAAGATCATAAACAACACATATATGATAGATCAATAATCAACTTGACATAGTATTCAATATTCATCGGATCCCAACAAACACAACATGTAGCATTACAAATAGATGATCTTGATCATGATAGGCAGCTCACAAGATCTAAACATGATAGCACAAGAGGAGAAGACAACCATCTAGCTACTGCTATGGACCCATAGTCCAAGGATGAACTACTCACGCATCAATCCGGAGGCGGGCATGGTGATGTAGAGCCCTCCGGTGATGATTCCCCTCTCCAGCAGGGTGCCGGAGGCGATCTCCTGAATCCCCCGAGATGGGATTGGCGGCGGCGGTGTCACAGTAACTTTTCTCGTATTGTGGCTCTCGGTGATAGGGTTTTCGCGACGGAGAGAATATATAGGCGAAGGGGCAGAGTTGGGGGACGCTCGAGGGGCCCACCCCATAGGGTGGCGCGCCCAGGGCTTGGGCCGCGCCCCCCTAGGGTGTGGCCGCCTCGTCTCCCCTCTTCGTCTCCTCTTCGGTGTTCTAGAAGGCTCCGTGGAAAATAAGACCGTGGGCTTTTGTTTCGTCCAATTCCGAGAATATTTCCTGTGTAGGATTTCTGAAACCAAAAACAGCAGAAAACAGGAACTGGCGCTTCGGCATCTTGTTAATAGGTTAGTGCCGGAAAATGCATCAAAATGATGTAAAGTGTATATAAAACATGTGAGTATTGTCATATAAATAGCATGGAACATAAGAAATTATAGATACATTTGAGACGTATCAGTAATCAAGGTAGTCAATCTCCTTTCTAACGACAAAGCCGACACCACCAACAACGGGGGGGGGGGGGGGGCGTCATTGCCATTGTGGCATTTGACATAGAAGATTTTCCTCCACAAACCCCAGTGAGGGTCAATGCCGAGGAAAGTCTCGCATAAGGTGATGAAGATGGAGAGATGAAGAATGGAATTCGGGGTCAGCTGCCAGAGCTGAATCCCGTAGAAAAAGAGAAGTGAAGGAAGAAATTCGTGGGCAGGAAGAGAAAGCCCACGAAATAAGGAGGTGACAAACATAACAGTGAAGCCTTTAGGAGGCTTTGGGCGAGAAGATGGACCTGGAAGATGAATGTCGTTGTCGGATGATGAGATGAAGCCGAGGGTGCGCAGCTTGTTCACATCACGATTGGAAATGGTGGAGGCGCACCAATCGCGGCTGGCCTTGCTCGCACCAGACGCGGAACCTGCCTCACCGGTTCCCTTCTTCTTGCCCATGGAGAATCAAGCTCTTGGGACCAGGAACAGAGGTGGGAGAAAAGGTTGAGGAGGAAGATGAACAGTATGGAGGCGTGAAAGGTAAAAATGATGGAAAGATCTCTTATTTATATCACAGGCTGTTGGGAAATTGTGGCCATAACTCCAAAGCTATCGTGGGAGAGATGGACGAAGATCCAGTTGTACATGTGTCACTGTGAGGAGAACGGAACCGGCGGCCCATTACTCCCACTACGCGCAGAAATCGAGGAGGCACCTTGGTCAATGCACAAGCACTAGTCATTTCCAAAAACTGACCGCGCAGAAGTAGAGTGGGCCCGTCAGGTCGCGTCCCGTCAATCAAACCACGGTAGTGGAAACGTCATCAATAATGTCATGAAAGGTGTCGATTCTGTATGAGGCATCCGAAGAAAAATTAAAACCATCAGGTAGATTGACTTGAGTCTACGCACGGTTACAAGCATCCATACCTAGACTCGGAGGCTACTCCCATCGGGAGTGCTGAACGCGCACCCGATATAATCCAGACTCGAAAACTTTCCTGCAAGGAGGAGCACATCAGGAGTATTTAAAGAAAGATTGAAATGTTTAAACCGTCTGGCCTAAGTTTGCACTCGGTTGCAAGCACCCGCGACCAGACTCGGGGGCTACTCCCATCGGGAGTGCTGATTGCGCATCCGATGAAACTTTTTTGCACTCCAGGATCATGCCCGGGGACTTGATTCTGTGTAGGGTAGCGTTGTTTTTCCATCGGCAGTTAACCGGCAAAGCTGGGCATGTTACTCGATATCCTTTACGTACTAAATCTTGTTTGAAAAATTGAAGCCCTGGTATAAATGTATCGGATGACCTCTGAAGACCTGCAGAAAGCTTCGGTAGAAGAAAGCATTTGAGTAGTATAACTTGAGTCTACGCACGGTTGCAAGCATCCGTACTTAGACTCGGGGGGCTACTCCCATCGGGAGCGCTGGACGCGCACCCGATAGAAGAAGATGATACTGTTACAAGAAGAACAAGATTTGTCGGATGAAGCGAACATTCGGCAGAGACATGCTTTAGTCTCTACCCAAAATATTTTCGGCTAGATACTCGGGGGCTACTGACGTGGGCATTACTCTTTGGGTAACTATTATCATGCTACCCCTTGCAGCCCAATCGGAGGCCCATGAAGACACCTGATAGCCAGGTGGGCCACAACGTCGGTTCGCAAGCGGGATTCTTGAAGAGCAAGACAAGAAGACGAAGAATAAAAGGAAAGTTTAGTACTAGGACTCTTTGTAACCTAGTCGTACCCGGACAGATCTCTCGAGACCTGGCTCCCAATATAAGGGCCAGGAGAGGGGCTGCCGAGGACACACGCAATCTTAGCAACCATAGTCACCATAAGTCTAGAGCTAGGTCCCCGCAGAACTTAGTCTCTCGACGAGATCATAGCCGAAACCTTCGGCACCCCATTGTAACCCGATATTTTCATAATCAAGATCAGACAGGCAGGACGTAAGGGTTTTACCTCATCGAGGGCCCCGAACCTGGGTAAATCGCTTTCCCCGCTTGTTTGATAACCGATGTCTCGTGTCAGCCTACAGGATTCCATCAACCCTAAGCCCCGAACGGAGGGCATTGCCGAGGAGTACCCTCGACATCTGAGGAGGAGATTAAAGATGAACCTAGAATCGTGTTTCTCGTTCCAACATTATGGTGGACAAGCTGGCCACAGCGGACCAACAGCCGCACATCCACATCGCTGCTCTCGCCACCTCCCGTCTCGGCGTCTACTTGATGCGCCATCGGTTCCACGCGTGTCATTCCTCTCGAGAACCAGCAGAGAGCGACGCGACCTTTGGGCTCGGCACCGCGGCCATGGCCCTGGGCCTGGCTGCTCCCAGCACTGCAGTCTAAGGAGGAACCGGGCCGGCGTTGCTCAGCTCGAGGCGGAGCCGGATCTGATGATCCCAGCAGCAGCGACTCTTGCCCGGTGGAGGATGGTGGTGGCGGCGGTGCTCCCGTGGTCACCAGGGATTGGATCAGGTGGAAGATTGCGGTGGGATAGGGAATAAATTATTGTAGGTTGATTTCTAAAGTCGCGAGGGGCTTAAGTGCGAATAGGGTCACGATGTACGACGTACCAGACCTGTTGCAATTTAATAGTAGAGATATTCGTGTGTTGCATAGAATAAAAAAGTGAAATCTCAGTTGTGATCTAAGTTTCTATTTATTGATTTCTATTGAATATTTTCTAGATCCTCCAGAATTTTAGTAAAAGTGAAATCCAAATTTGTTAAAGAAGCAAATTTTGCATGTAAATTAATGTATAACTTTTGGTACAACAAATGATTTTTTTTTGAAACGGGGGGCAAATAGATTTTGCCCCTTTTCATTGATTAAGGAGAAGAAAAGAGTTTAAAGTTTACAAGGCAAGAAGCCCCGGGAAAGATACACGGAATTACTCTCCCGGCATGAAATCACCGAAGCACTTAGCACCAGCTAAGACCCACAACCTCGACTCGGACTTAATCCTATCAAACACTACAAATGATGGCGCAAGTTTCTTACGGAACACTCTTTAATTGCGCTCACACCACACTTCCATGAGACTAGCAATGTGAGGGAAGCCATAACTTTGCGGTTGACCGTAGCATCATACGACATTCTTCTCCACCAATCTTCGATCGAAAACCCGACCCAATTTGAGGGGGTCAACTCCGGAATGCCCAACCAGTCTTTAACCCGAGTCCACATACGTATAGTGAATCGGCAATGAATGAAGAGGTGATCCACCGATTCCGTGAACTATTTGCACACCAGGCAAAGGCCGCAGTTTGGCCACCCACGCTTCGCAAGCCGATCTGCCGTCCAAATCCGTTTTTGGTTCGCAAGCCACACGAAAAATTTAACTTTGGGCGGTGCCCAAGCTCTCCAAATGTACTTATCCATGGCCGAGGCGGTGGACCCGAAGAACTGGAGCTCGTAAGCTGACTTGGTGGTGTAGCCACCGTGCGGGTGAGCCTCCAAATGATGTCGTCGTCAATGTCGTCCCTAAGAGTGACGGAGTTGAGGAGTGTCCAAAGCTCGATGAATTGGCGTAGGTGATCGATGGTAAAAGGTTTTCCCAAGTCAATCTTGACAATCCACGCGTGCTCATGGAGGGCTTGTGCAACCTTCCAATTTTTCCTTTTGGAAGAGTCGAAGATGAGCGGTGCGATATCAATAGGCTTTCTCCCACCAAGCCAAGGGGCATGCCAAAAGGGCGTCTTGTTCCCATTCCCAAGAGTGATCGAAGTGGCGGCATACAAGATATCCATATCATCTTTGTTGCAAGGGTTACCGAATCGAACCCAAATCTTGTTGGGGTCTTTCCATTCAAACCAAGGCCACCGAAGGCGGAGAGCCGTAGCGAATTTGTCCGTATGAAGGATACCAAGGCCACCTAACCTTTTGGGGCGGCACACCAAGTCCCAATTAACCTTGCACTTTGCGCCGGTAGTAGTGTCTTTGGAGGACCAAAGGAAAGCACGTTGGATTTTGTTGATGAATTTGAAAGTTTCGGGCGGGACCATAAGCGGCGTAAGGTGGTAGATGGCTTGGGAAGCGATGACGGATTTGATCAAGGCGGTACGGCCCGCCGTGGTAATAAATTTCCCATTCCAACAGGGGAGCTTGCCGGCGCACTTGTCCTCAAGAAATTGGAAGTCGATCCTCCTCAAGGAGCGAATCGAAAGAGGCAACCCAAGATACCGCATAGGGAAAGATGCTCTTGCCGCCGGCACCCCTTCAAGGATAACATCAAGTTCGATGCCGCCGCATCTAATGGGAACAACGGAGCTCTTCTCAAAATTAGTATGAAGCCCGGTAACCAACCCAAAGTGGCGAAGGATGTCCGCGAAGTTTTTGATATCCTCCTTGAAGGGGGCGATGAAGACCTGTAGGGATTCGTTGCATAGAAAACAAAAAATTTCCTACCGCGAGAACGCAATCCAAGCCAAGATGCAATCTAGAAGACGGGAGCAACGAGGGGATGATCAAGACTCACCCTTGAAGATTTCCAAAGCCTACAAGAGTAGGCTCTTGTTGCTGCGGTAGACGATCACTTGCCGCTTGCAAAAGCGCGTAGAAGATCTTGATCACGGTGCCACAATCGGGCAGCACCTCCGTACTCGGTCATGCGTTCGGTGTTGATGAAGACGTCCTTCTCCCCGTTCCAGCGGGCAGCGGAAGTAGTAGATCCTCCTCGGAATCCCGGCAGCACGACGGCGTGGTGGCGGTGGTGGTGGAGATCTCCGGCGGAGCTTCGCTAAGCATATGCGGGAGATATGGTGGAGGAGGGGCGCTAGGGTTTGGGAGAGAGGGTCTAGGGCGCCAGCCACTTGGGGGCTGCGGCCTAGGAGGGCTTGGTGTGGCCGGCCAGCCCCTCTCCTCCCCTCTTTATATAGGTGGAAGCCCCAAGGTTTAGGTCAAAGTGTCCGAATAAGACCCCAACAAAAACCTTCCATGTGACCAAACCTAGGGGGAGTGGGACTCCCCCCTTTCCTTGGTGGGGTGGCCGGCCACCATGGTGGGGAGTCCACTTGGGACTCCTCCTCCCTTAGGTTGGCCGGCCAAGGTGGGTGGAGTGCCTCTGGGACTCCACCTTCCATCCTTATTTCTTCCGGACTCTTCTAGAACCTTCTAGAACCTTCCAGAGAAAATACCGGATCATTTTCAAATCTAGAAAATGACTTCCTATATATGAATCTTATTCTCCGGACCATTCCGGAACTCCTCGTGATGTCCTGGATCCCATCCGAGACTCTGAACAAAACTTCGAACTCCATTCCATATTCCATATCTACTTAAACGACATCAAACCTTAAGTGTGTCACCCTACGGTTCGTGAACTATGTAGACATGGTTGAGACTTCTCTCCGACCAATAACCAATAGCGGGATCTGGAGATCCATAATGGCTCCCACATATTCAACGATGACTTAGTGATCGAATGAACCATTCACATATGATACCAATTCCCTTTGTCACACGATATTTTACTTGTCCGAGGTTTGATCATCGGTATCACTCTATACCTTGTTCAACCTCGTCTCCTGACAAGTACTCTTTACTCGTACCGTGGTATGTGGTCTCTTATAAACTTATTCATATGCTTGCAAGACATTAGACGACATTCCACTGAGAGGGCCCAGAGTATATCTATCCGTCATCGGGATGGACAAATCCCACTGTTGATCCATATGCCTCAACTCATACTTTCCGGATACTTAATCCCACCTTTATAACCACCCATTTACGCAGTGGCATTTGATGTAATCAAAGTACCTTTCCGGTATAAGTGATTTACATGATCTCATGGTCGAAAGGACTAGGTAACTATGTATCGAAAGCTTATAGCAAATAACTTAATGACGTGATCTTATGCTACGCTTAATTGGGTGTGTCCATTACATCATTCATATAATGATATAACCTTGTTATTAATAACATCCAATGTTCATGATTATGAAACTAATCATCTATTAATCAACAAGCTAGTTAAGAGGCTTACTAGGGACTCATTGTTGTTTACATAACACACATGTATCAATGTTTCGGTTAATACAATTATAGCATGGTATATAAACATTTATCATAAACATAAAGATATATAATAACCACTTTTATTATTGCCTCTTGGGCATATCTCCAACAGTCTCCCACTTGCACTAGAGTCAATAATCTAGATTACATTGTAAGGTACCTAACATCCATGGCATTCTGGTGTTGGTCATACTTTGCCCTAGGGAGAGCTTTAGTCAACGGTTCTGACACACTCAGAAACGTATGTATTTTGCAATTCATTTGCGTCTTCACGCATCACTCATTTTCCAAATGAGTCGGCATTAAATATGTTTGGTCTTCTGGTGGAACCTTAATTCCGCGGTCTGAAATATGTCACTAATATTGTCATACACAATATAGCTTCAAAGTTCTGACACTATCGGAACTACACCAAGTTCTCAAAGAACTTCTTGACTTAACATCCTCAATCATTGTCAAAACAATGACATACTCTACCTTCTTTTGTAGAATCCGTCACAATATTTAGAACTCTTTTAAATCTAGCATTGTGCTACCTTTTAAACAACACTTAGCCTAATTTGAGATTGAAATTTTATTTTTATATGTGACAAAACCAATATCGGTGCAACACCTTACAGCAATTTGTTTGTCATTTCTCCATACAAAACTATTTATATATCCTTGGTTCTTCTAAAGTACACAGGGATATTCTTACTGTTTGTCCAATGATCATCACATGAATCATTCTGGTATATGCTCTTAACATTTTAGAGTACAGGACATCTGATTGTGTACATATTAATTGTGATCTAAATCACTCATGTGTTTTTTACTCATTGAGTGTCAGATACACTCAAGTCTTGTTAAAACTTCACATAACAAGAACATTTTCTTAATATTTCTATATTGAACTACTTCAATATCCTTTCTATGTACTTTGACTTTAAACTTATTTATGTGTTTCAATCTATCTTCATAGATTTTAACACTAAATATGTTTCAGTCCATATTCTTTCATTGAAGTTAATTCTCAATGAAACCTTTTAATCAAGTATATAATTACATCATTTATAACCAACTATATGTCATCTACATAAAGTATTATAAATATGTCTCAGCGCTCCCACTTAATTTCTTGCAAATGCAAGCCTCTTCATCGTCTTTGATGAAATCAAAAAACTCTTTGACTATTTCATCTGGTGAAGATTCCAACTCCGCGATACTTACTTCACGCAATTTGAAGTTCGTATACCTATCTAGTATTCCACGGACTAACAAAACTCTTGGTTGTATCTTGTATACACCTTTACTACACACTTCTGTTAAGTAATGTATTTTGCCATCCTACTATCATATCTCATGAAAGAAATATGTAGCGATTACTAGAATAATCCACATAGACTATAAGCATTGGTACGGAAGATCTAATCTTATCGTAGTCAACTCTTTGAACTTTGTCGTAAACAACTTTTCGATAAGTCAAGCTTATTTAAGGATATTCCTTCCAAGTCCATCAATTTTATAGATCCATTTTGTTGACTGCCAAAACCCACCGGCGGGCAGCGGCCTGTCAACACGGTAGAGCCGGGAAGAGCCTAGAGCTGCGGCTGGCTGAGACCCCTCCGAGCGACGGCCCGCAATGCTCTTCTGGTCACACGCGGCGATGCGAAGTGCAAGGGCGTGCCACCTGACCTATACCTGGTCAGGAAGGTGATGGGGATGCCTCGCTTAGTTTCCTGCATGGCATACACGTAAACATTAAATACGAGCCTCGATCGGCTCTCAGGTTATCCTGTGAATCGGCTCAAAGAGCCGATCCACCCATGATTCGTACGGGGTGCACGAATATATGGTGATCCTGCTTGATCAAGATAAAGCTAATGAGATCTACGACGATTTAGGGTTTTCACCGCATAATCGGATCATCCTACTCCAGGTTGGGCCTCGCGGCCACGCACGGTGATCGTAAGCCGATCCTAAACAAGGCCTAAAAACCAACATGAAGTTGATCCTCGGAACATCCTGTTTAGGACTTGCGAACGCCACCCTACATGCCGCTGGATCCTCCCCCCCTTTGTAAGGCCTAACTATTGCAGATATTAAACTAATCCTTGCAGAACAAGGAGCAATCATAACGGATCAGATCTACTAAATAATGATCAAGCGGGGTGCCGCCCCCACACCTGAGATAGATGTGAGGGCGGCTAGATATGCAAGGGTTGCACTACGTAAGCATGTTATACGAAGAACAATGCTAACCCTAACACATCTATGATAACTACGTTGCTCGCCATCAAAGACGCTTCAGTACGAGCAACGCATGAACAACGTGGGGCTTGTGCTGCCTAGATCGCAAGATGCGATCTAGGCAGCATGTCGCTTACCTGATAGAAACCCTCGAGACGAAGGAGTTGGCGATGCGCCGAGATTGGTTTGTTTGGGTTGAACGTGAGTTGTTGTTTATTCCATAAACCCTAGATACATATTTATAGTCCAGGGGACTTTCTAACGTGGGAATATCCCCACCGTGTACGAGACAAACTCTAACTTTAAATCTAAGATATAATCTACTATAATTAAAGATACACGGGCAAACTAGCCCAAATTCTCCGTGCAAGGCCGCTTCAGAGATCTTCCACGTGTAGTCTTCCAAGCCCATCTCTCTTATGGCCCACCTCTGGATTTGTCCAAAATCTGGTGATAACACATGCCCCCCTGGTTTTGGAAATAATTTTTCCAAAATCATTATGCTTTCCTTCGTCGGGTCATGTCGTGGCAGAGCAGAGCTGTTGCAGTATCCGTTATCATTATGCCCTGTCTTCTCAGCTTCTCTGTAAAATTCGATAGCTCTGGCGTCATCTCCTCGAAAACTATAATGACATTAAATTCCCACCAGGCTTCTCACTATTTAACTGTGCCGATTGATTAGCTCTCTTCATCCCCTTCCTCTGTTCCAGCCATCGGCACCCAAAAAACCCTCTTCTCCTGTAGCAATGTCTTCCTCTTCCTCTTCCTTCAATCCCCGCCGAAGAAGAAGAACGAGGACAGCCTTCACTCCGCGGTGAACCCCCTCCCCTCCGCCAATGAGGAGAAAGAAGGAGAAGTAGCGAAGGCCAAGGCCTCCCCCTCCGCCAAGCTCCCGCCGAAGAAGCGCTCCCGCATGTGGGCGGACAGCGAGGACGAAGATGACGACGAAGAAGGAGAAGAGGAGGAGGAAGATGAATCTTCCTCTTCCGCCGGGTACCCGCCAACCAAGCGCTTCCGCTCCTGGGCGGACAGCGAGGATGATGATGATGACGAGGAGGAAGAGGCTCCGGCCACGGGCTGGGGCAGCAGCGACGAGGAGCTCCCTGGGAGCAGCGTCGACGACAGCGACGGCGGCGATGACGAGGACAGCGACGACTAGTAGAATAGGACTAGTAGTAGCAGTGCACTAGGCACCAGATCCCCCCTTTTGAGAGCCATCGGCTCTATCTTGTAAAGCCGCTCCTCTGAATTAATGAAATCGGTCTTTTGATTCACCCTTCAATTGCTCCAATTTCATTCCTTCCGCCTGTAATGTCAAGACCGATAGCAATGTATCGGATTTCTTTTCTTTTGGACGCCCATGAAGCCGGACTCTCATGTCGATTAGCTCGTAGGCCAAGAACTTCTCAATTTCAGGCTGCGATTTGGTATTCGACCATAATTTTTCGCAATCCCTTAGCCGATGACTACTCATCGGCTATTTTGAGAATCTAGTCCCTTTCCTCCTCTTGCAGCGACAGGACGGTCCAAAATCTGTAAAAGCCGATGGCCTCCTTTCCTGATTCCTCTCCATAGCTTCAGTAATCTTCTTTCACGACCAGAACTGCCTCCAGAGAGGATCACGATGCAGGATCAACCGATGCAACTCCAATCGGTTTCTTAAGAACCAAATATCCATGTAGTCCGTTGCCCCCCGAGCCTTCATCAAGGCGAGAACAGTAGTGAGCCAACCACATGTGCCACCATCGGCCTCCGAATTGTAATGCAGAATCAGCCGATTCTATCAAAATCGGCTTCCCAGAGAATTTTTAAGGCGAGCTGCCCCCCGAGCCTTAACCAAGGCAAGAATACCGGCAAGGATACACAAGTCGCTGATCAGCTTTCTTCTACTGAACGTCGATATTGATGTAAACCTTGAGCACATAGCCAGTAGGTCTTGGTCTTGTGTGACTGTACTAGAGTCGATGGCTGCGCATCGGCTTCGCTTCTTGCGCAAAATTTTTTTTTTGTTTGGCCGATTTTTTCTCAATCGGCCCCCAAAGTTTCACTGCACACATGCTTACACATGTTTATCTGCACGTGTTCATCTGACTATATGCCCCCCGAGCCGACATCTGCCAAATGACTGTAGATATCGGCTTTCATGGTTAGACAGGGCACTGCACTTGCACGTCGGCCTCGCAAAGATTCATGCTGACTTTCATCTGCCGACGTGGCCGCCGCCCAGTGGATCGTTGCTGAACACAAGCAGAATATGTGCAGAGGATAATTTTGGCCGATTGCTGGAATCGGCCTCCACATTGCTTGTTCGATGAAGGTTTTGTGATGTCCCTCCATAAACTTTTTGGGGCCGATCACAAGGATCAGCCTCGCCTGGTTTGCCCATTGGCTTAATCTTGCTACTCGGTCAGGCTGGATAAAACCAACCCAACCTCTGACTTGATGCGCCTGCTGTCGTCCACCTTGAGTGCATCGTATAATCGTGGAGCACTAAGCTCCGTCGGCAAGACGAGCACCATGTTTGTGCCAGCCGATGTTTCATCATCGGCTTTCTTTTGCTTGGGACGCCACTCCATTCTCCGTGGTCGACCCTCTTCATCCAGGGCTCGCTGAACCTTTGCGGCCAGATCAGGCCGTGCCTTCCTTAGCGTATGCAGGTATAACCTTTCGGCTTCCTCCAGGCCGCGCAACCGCTGAACCCTGCGTTTTTGTGAACGGCTGAGTCCGTCAGGGCACCACCTTGGACGGTGATACCTGTCTTCTTCTTCTGGCCCCTCGTCTTCGGAATCCTCAAGATCTGCCCAACGAGGTGACTCAGCGCGTTTGCTTGGTGGCGGGAGAGGCCCTAAGCGCTCGAACACAGACACGTTGGCTGCCTCCTTCTTCTTCTTGTTGCATTCTGGGCAATTGCCGATTGTGGGCAATCGGCTCATTCCTGAATCCCAGCAGTGTCTGAAGAAAGGGCAGTCCCAGTGTCTGGCGTTGTCATCTTGCTCCCTTGATTTTTCCGTGGCACGGCGCTCGTGCTCCTCCTCATTGCGATCATGCCGACGATGTCTTCTGGCTTCTCTAGCCAGACGATCTCCTTCATCATCATAGTTGGACCGTCGGCGTTGGTCGTACTGACTCACATATTTGTTGAGGAGGTGATCAGAGAGAGGTCGTTGATATCTTACATTCTTCACCTCTCCCTCTGTGACGTAGCGCTTGCCATCATGATGGAGCCGATCGCGTGGAGCGGCCTCCTCTGTGTCCTTGCTATGAGAGCAGCTGCCCTCATCTCCATCTTTGCCAGAGTGGTTCCCAGGTCCTACCATGTTGATGCTGAACGAGGGACCTGGCTGGCAACCCTCAGGGTAGATGACTTCTACCATGTTATCGGCGGGGAAGGGCTGGGTGTCGACCTTCATGGCGTACTGGTTGAAAATTAGACGCCCCTTCTCTATCGCCGCTTGGATGTGCTGACGCCACACCCTGCAGTCGTTGGTGGCATGGGAGAGCGAGTTGTGGAATTTGCAGTACGGCTTTCCGTTTAGCTCTTGCGCCGTGGGGAACTTGAGACCTTCAGGAATCGTCAACTGTTTCTCCTTGAGCAGGAGGTCGAAGATTTGTTCAGTCTTGGTCACGTCAAAATCAAATCCCCTGGGCGGCCCTGGTGGCTTTACCCATTTGCAGGACACGGGGGTTCCTCCCCGAGTCCACTCAGCCACTGCTACTTCTTGGTCTCCCGCAGGCACTTCATCTTCCTCTGTATCGACCATGACTACTGCACGCTTGAACTTGTCTTGGTACAGGTCTGGGTGGCGCTGTTCATATGCTGATAATTTCTGAACCATGTGCGCCAGCGAGGGATAATCTGCTTGGGAGGCCATGTCCTTGAGCTGTGTTGCAAGGCCAGCTACTGCCAACTCGACTGCTTCCTTTTCAGTTATACGAACCGAATAACATCGGTTCCTAAGATTCCTGAAGCGCTGGATGTACTCTGTCACCGTTTCTCCGCGCTTCGACGTAGTTGTGCTAGATCGGCAATGCTAGACTCGGAAGCTTCGAATGGTATTGCATATGGAACTGTTCTTCCAATTGCTTCCAAGACTGGATGGAGTTTGCTGGCAAAGAGGTGTACCATCCAAAAGCCGATCCCGTGAGGGACTGTGAAAAGAGCCTCACGCGTAGCTGATCCGACACTGAAGCCGGTCCTAGTTGCGCCAAATATCGGCCGACGTGCTCGATGGAGCTGGAGCCATCTGATCCACTGAATTTGGAGAAGTCAGGGAGCCGATATTTAGGTGGCAGCGGGATCATCTCGTACTCGTCAGGGTACGGCTTGGAATAGCCGATTGCCCTCCTTTTCGGCACCATGCCGAACTGGTCTCTTAGTATGGTACTGATCTGATCCGCTGTCTTTGGCTGCAGGAGTTGCACTACGAAGATTCGCCGGGTGGCGTACTTAGCCAGCCATGTTTGCTTTTCCAGCTCTGAGCCAACCGCAGGAGCCGGGCTCGGAGTTTCGTCGGGTGGCGTACTTAGTTAGCCACGTCCGCTTCTCAAGCTACGTTGCCGACGTTCCTCTGTTTCGCCGGAGCCCCTGATGTTGTGGCCTAGTTTGAGAGTGCCCATTGCCACAATCGGCACATAAGTGCACGAGTATGCTTGAGTGATCTAATTAGGCGCCTCCGCCAAGTACTTGTAGTCTCTATGGTCACCACCGATCTTGTAGACGACGAATGCCGGTGTAGCCGGCACTTCAGCCGGTGCTGCCAACGCATATGGCGATGGTGGACGGGACCGGAGTGGCAACTCTCCTTGATGCGTCCCGAGAGCTGGTCCCGACGGCGAGTACCGGTGGCTCATGATCTCTGGATCACGCGAAGAGCGACACGCTCCAACACGTTGACCAGGTTTTCAGAGTGGCGGTGTAGCGAGTGAGCCACCAAGTAGTTGATCTCTGCCGCGAGGCCCTGGTGCGTTCCTCCGACGGGCGAGAGGTCTATCCCATCGAGTGCACCTTCTGGTGAGAATCCCTTCCATCTGATGCCATGGGAACGGGTTCTCTGAAAAGAGCCGATGAGGTCGGCTTCGAGGGTGGCCTTGATCTCGTTATATTTCTTCTTGAGCTCTTCAGGCAGCTCCTCGTAGGTGACTGGCGTGCCGTCCGCCATCTCAGATGTAGATGGCGATGTGGTTGATGTAGACGATTGTCCCACCGGGCGTGCCAGAATGTGTTGACTGCCAAAACCCACCGGCGGGCAGCGGCCTGTCAACACGGTAGAGCCGGGAAGAGCCTAGAGCTGCGGCTGGCTGAGACCCCTCCGAGCGACGGCCCGCAATGCTCTTCTGGTCACACGCGGCGATGCGAAGTGCAAGGGCGTGCCACCTGACCTATACCTGGTCAGGAAGGTGATGGGGATGCCTCGCTTAGTTTCCTGCATGGCATACACGTAAACATTAAATACGAGCCTCGATCGGCTCTCAGGTTATCCTGTGAATCGGCTCAAAGAGCCGATCCACCCATGATTCGTACGGGGTGCACGAATATATGGTGATCCTGCTTGATCAAGATAAAGCTAATGAGATCTACGACGATTTAGGGTTTTCACCGCATAATCGGATCATCCTACTCCAGGTTGGGCCTCGCGGCCACGCACGGTGATCGTAAGCCGATCCTAAACAAGGCCTAAAAACCAACATGAAGTTGATCCTCGGAACATCCTGTTTAGGACTTGCGAACGCCACCCTACATGCCGCTGGATCCTCCCCCCCTTTGTAAGGCCTAACTATTGCAGATATTAAACTAATCCTTGCAGAACAAGGAGCAATCGTAATGGATCAGATCTACTAAATAATGATCAAGCGGGGTGCCGCCCCCACACCTGAGATAGATGTGAGGGCGGCTAGATATGCAAGGGTTGCACTACGTAAGCATGTTATACGAAGAACAATGCTAACCCTAACACATCTATGATAACTACGTTGCTCGCCATCAAAGACGCTTGATGCGAGCAACGCATGAACAACGTGGGGCTTGTGCTGCCTAGATCGCAAGATGCGATCTAGGCAGCATGTCGCTTACCTGATAGAAACCCTCGAGACGAAGGAGTTGGCGATGCGCCGAGATTGGTTTGTTTGGGTTGAACGTGAGTTGTTGTTTATTCCATAAACCCTAGATACATATTTATAGTCCAGGGGACTTTCTAACGTGGGAATATCCCCACCGTGTACGAGACAAACTCTAACTTTAAATCTAAGATATAATCTACTATAATTAAAGATACACGGGCAAACTAGCCCAAATTCTCCGTGCAAGGCCGCTTCAGAGATCTTCCACGTGTAGTCTTCCAAGCCCATCTCTCTTATGGCCCACCTCTGGATTTGTCCAAAATCTGGTGATAACACATTTACTTTCAAAAAAATATTCATCTATCTTGGATTTTATGGCGTATAGCCATTTTAACGGAGTCAGGGCCCATCATAATTTCTTTGTATGTAGTTGGTTTATCATTGTTCAAAAACAATCCTTTGTTCACAAATCATTTATTTGATCACAAAGTAAACCATACCTACAAGGTTCAATAAGTACTTTGATCTCCATGACTATAACATTTTATAGACATGAGAGCCATGATCGTCGTGGCCGCTTCCGGAACCAATTCTGATGCTGCGCTACTCTGATCATTATGCTCAGGTTCATAAACCTTATCGAGTTCTATTGTCCTCCCACTCAAATACTTCGCTAGAAACAATTTCTTGGAAATAAGAAAGAAACATCGACAAACACTTTTGTCTTTGTTTCCATGGTGGAAGAATTCCCAATTAATTCTTTGGGATAACCAACAAAGACATTCATCTGATTTTGGTTGTAAACTTATTTACCTTATGCTATGCATACCAAAATTTAAGAAATGACTATTAGGTTTCATACCCATGCCATAACTCGTATGGTGTCATTTCAACGGATCATGATGATGCTCTATTCAGTGTAAAAACGGTAGTCTTTAAAGCATAATCCACAAAATTATAATGGCATTAATATTTTATCTCATCATTAATCCAACAAGATTTGGATACATCTCTCGGATACTCCATCATCACTATGATACTCCAAGAAACGTGAGTTATAGAACAACTTCATAACTCTTTTAGATGTTCACTAAAACTCGTAATTCAAATATTTCCACTATGATCCAATCATAATATTTGACTTTTTCTATTATGATGATTTCCACCTCATGCTGAAATTTATTTGAATCCATTCAAATGTTTCAAACTTCTTCCTTATCGAATATATACATATATACTCAATTCATTGTTGGAAGTTTTCATGAAGTAGAAGAATCTCCCGCACACAACTATGCCCATTGAACCACATACATCATCATGTATTTTTCCACTAAGTTAGTTGCCCGTTCAACTCTTGGCCTATGAACGGTATTTTAGTCATTCTCTTTAGAAAAGATTTGCAAGCGCCAAACGATTCAAAAATCAAATGACTCCAAAAATCCATTTGCATGGAGTTCCTTCATGCGTTCCTCTCTAACATGACCTAAATGGCGGTTCCACAAATAAGTGGAATTCAAATCATTTGCCTTATGGTATTTTAGCGTCAGTGTTTATGTATGTGTGTTTTCACCATTAAGATTTATAATAACTTATCCATCGTACATGGAGTAATGTCATAATTTGAACAACTCATTGTTTTTATTTGACCAGAGCAAAATAACAATTATTAAGTTCTTTATTATAAATTCTAAGGGCTAGATAGAATGCCAACGACGAACATAATAACACTTTATTTTTGTTCCAGACGTGCATTCCTATCATATTCCTTGTTAGTCATTTAGGCCATTGTTTTCTTGTATTGCGTTGTTTTGTATGACACTTCATACCAACCAATATGGTACTAATACCCAAGAATTTCATTGTGTGACCAAACTAGGAATACAACCATAACATGTATATCATGTATATACACCTGAGCTAGATTTTCTAGTCTTTTCTTTTCTTTCTGCCAAAATATCTTTTGTAGTTTCTCTTTTAGCTTTCCTCATTATTCAGAAAACACTTCACCTTCAATAACTTCTAGGTTTGTTGGTCAAATACCAATAACCTTGAGGTTCTTACTTTGAAGTTGATCATCATATGACAAGTGTTTCGGATTTCACTATTAGTAACTTTTTAATATAATGAACAATTTCACTCATAATTTTATCCATCATATCATGACGACTTTCCGAGATCATGTCTGTACATGCTAGGCTCATAAAGTTTAACCTCAGTATTCGCATGTGCAAATCTGGCTTGCACCCGTTGTATGCACACGTAGAATCTATCACACCCGATCATCACGAGATGCTTCGAAACGACGAGTCTTAGCAACGGTGCATACAAAGGACGATCACTTCATGGATATGCGAATATCGTTAGTGCCCCAATAGTTGGAGGATTGGGACGCCTTGCGTCTTCAACCTTCGTACATCCCCATAAAACTTATGAGATTATGTAGTCTCACCAAATTATATTCTATCATCTTGCAATAAGGTCTTAGATATCACATATATCTCATCCCTTGATTATTTCTGAAAACTAAATTTTCAGCTCCTTACTTTTCAAACAGATTTGAACTTCAAGTTTCACGGAGACAAGATAACTTTAGGTACTAATTGAAACCATAGCTCTTTGAATCAACAATGTGAGGTTTACTAAAAGTTTGCAATAGGACTTAAACATTTCTTGATTCTTTAACAATACGGTACCAATCCGTAAAGTTTCTTGTCAGATTTTAACAGTATTTCTATCTCAATAACAAGACTAGCGCATGGTAGAAAACGGATGCCAATACTACAAATTAATTCAAAATACTACTCAGACTATGTTTATGATAATTAGTTCATGTTTTAATCTAATTACTAATGAACTCCCACTTAATACAACATCCCTCATAGTTGTTAAGTGGTACACGATCCAGATCCACTACACCAAAACCAATCATCACGTGAGATGATGTAGCTTCAATGGTGAACATCAACATGTTGATCATATCATCCATATGACTCGTGTTCAACCTTTCGGTTTCCGTTGTCCCGAGGCCATGTCTGTACATGCTAGGCTCGTCAAGCAAACCCAAGTATTCCGCGTGTGCAACATGGCTTACACCCGCTGTATGTGAACGTTGAGTCTATCACATCCGATCATCACGAGATGCTTCGAAACGACGAACTATATCAACGGTGCATACGAGGGGAGAACACTTTATTATCTTGATATTAATGTGAGGGATCATCTTATAATGCTACCGTCGCGTTCTAAGCAAAATAAGATGCATAAAGGATTAACATCACATGCAATTCATATGTGATATGATATGGCCCTTTAGTCTTTGCGCCTTCGATCTTCATCTCCAAAGCACGGACATGATCTCCATCATCAACGGGCATGATCTCCATCATCGTCGGCGTAGCGTCAAGGTCCATGGCACCGTCTTCATGGTTGTTCACCTCATGTAGCAACTATTACAACTACTTTGAAATACTACTCAACATGAAATTTAAAGACAACCATAAGGCTCCTGCCGGTTGCCACAATACAATAATGATCATCTCATACATATTCATCATCACATCATGGCCATATCACATCACCAAACCCTGCAAAAACAAGTTAGACGTCTCTAATTTGGTTTGCATATTTTACGTGGTTTAAGGTTTTCGAGTAAGATCTAATCTACCTACGAACATGAACCACAACGATGATACTAGTGTTGTCAATAGAAAGAGTAAATTGAATCTTCACTATGGTGGGAGAGACAGACACCCGCAAATCCACTTATGCAATACAAGTTGCATGTCGAACGTGGAGCAAGTCTCATGAACGCGGTCATGTAAAGTTAGCCCGAGCCGCTTCATCCCACCATGCCACAAAGATGCAAAGTACTCGAACTAAAGACAACAAAGCATCAACACCCACAAAACAATTGTGTTCTACTCGTGCAACCATCTATGCATAGACACGGCTCTGATACCACTGTAGGGATTCGTTGCATAGAAAACAAAAAATTTCCTACAGCGAGAACGCAATCCAAGCCAAGATGCAATCTAGAAGACGGGAGCAACGAGGGGATGATCAAGACTCACCCTTGAAGATTTCCAAAGCCTACAAGAGTAGGCTCTTGTTGCTGCGGTAGACGATCACTTGCCGCTTGCAAAAGCGCGTAGAAGATCTTGATCACGGTGCCACAATCGGGCAGCACCTCCGTACTCGGTCACACGTTCGGTGTTGATGAAGACGTCCTTCTCCCCGTTCCAGCGGGCAGCGGAAGTAGTAGATCCTCCTCGGAATCCCGGAAGCACGACGGCGTGGTGGCGGTGGTGGTGGAGATCTCCGGCGGAGCTTCGCTAAGCATATGCGGGAGATATGGTGGAGGAGGGGCGCTAGGGTTTGGGAGAGAGGGTCTAGGGCGCCAGCCACTTGGGGGCTGCGGCCTAGGATGGCTTGGTGTGGCCGGCCAGCCCCTCTCCTCCCCTCTTTATATAGGTGGAAGCCCCAAGGTTTAGGTCAAAGTGTCCGAATAAGACCCCAACAAAAACCTTCCATGTGACCAAACCTAGGGGGAGTGGGACTCCCCCCTTTCCTTGGTGGGGTGGCCGGCCACCATGGTGGGGAGTCCACTTGGGACTCCTCCTCCCTTAGGTTGGCCGGCCAAGGTGGGTGGAGTGCCTCTGGGACTCCACCTTCCATCCTTATTTCTTCCGGACTCTTCTAGAACCTTCTAGAACCTTCCAGAGAAAATACCGGATCATTTTCAAATCTAGAAAATGACTTCCTATATATGAATCTTATTCTCCGGACCATTCCGGAACTCCTCGTGATGTCCTGGATCCCATCCGAGACTCTGAACAAAACTTCGAACTCCATTCCATATTCCATATCTACTTAAACGACATCAAACCTTAAGTGTGTCACCCTACGGTTCGTGAACTATGTAGACATGGTTGAGACTTCTCTCCGACCAATAACCAATAGCGGGATCTGGAGATCCATAATGGCTCCCACATATTCAATGATGACTTAGTGATCGAATGAACCATTCACATACGATACCAATTCCCTTTGTCACACGATATTTTACTTGTCCGAGGTTTGATCATCGGTATCACTCTATACCTTGTTCAACCTCGTCTCCTGACAAGTACTCTTTACTCGTACCGTGGTATGTGGTCTCTTATGAACTTATTCATATGCTTGCAAGACATTAGACGACATTCCACCGAGAGGGCCCAGAGTATATCTATCCGTCATCGGGATGGACAAATCCCACTGTTGATCCATATGCCTCAACTCATACTTTCCGGATACTTAATCCCACCTTTATAACCACCCATTTACGCAGTGGCGTTTGATGTAATCAAAGTACCTTTCCGGTATAAGTGATTTACATGATCTCATGGTCGAAAGGACTAGGTAACTATGTATCGAAAGCTTATAGCAAATAACTTAATGACGTGATCTTATGCTACGCTTAATTGGGTGTGTCCATTACATCATTCATATAATGATATAACCTTGTTATTAATAACATCCAATGTTCATGATTATGAAACTAATCATCTATTAATCAACAAGCTAGTTAAGAGGCTTACTAGGGACTCATTGTTGTTTACATAACACACATGTATCAATGTTTCGGTTAATACAATTATAGCATGGTATATAAACATTTATCATAAACATAAAGATATATAATAACCACTTTTATTATTGCCTCTTGGGCATATCTCCAACAAGACCGCCGCGTCGTCCGCATAAAGTGAAGTCCTAAGAATGTATCCTCCACCCCGGAGCTTGTGAAGGAGCCCCAATCTCATCGCATGATCCAAAATTTGCGAGAAGGGGTCAATGCCAAGAACGAATAGAAGCGGGGAGAGGGGGTCCCCTTGTCTCAGCCCGCGGCCATGGTGAATAGGGGGGCCGGCCACCCCATTAAGAAGGACCCGTGAGGTGGAGGTGATGAAAAGCGCGAGGACCCATTCACGGAAGCGGTGAGGGAAGCCCCGTTGTTGAAGGAGATCGATTATGTAGTCCCAACGGATAGAGTCAAAAGCCTTCCGGATATCAAGTTTGAAAAGGAGCACCGCGGTTTTATTCTTATGAAGCCTAGTGGCGAGGTTTTTGACATACAAGAAGTTGTCATGAATGCTTCTTCTCTTTATGAAGGCACTTTGGGCATTGGAGACAAGGTCATCCATGAGGGGTCCAAGGGGCAAGGCAAGCATCTTGGCAATAATTTTGGCAATAGCATGTGTAAGGGTATATTGCCCCTATGTGTGGTTTTGGTAATTAGTGACAACCCCTATGGACTAATGTTTTCATTGAGTTTATATGAAGGAATATTCCATAGGTACTACTTGTATTCCATATGTTGGATTCAAGTATGGATGCCATGAAGATAAAGATATACCTTGTGTAGCATCAAGATCATCGATTTGAAGATATATATGTGATATGATCAAGAAGAAGAAATGAAGATGGAGTTCTTATGTGGAACTCAATATTAGCCATGCTCTAGCTTATGTGATAAGCAATGAATAATCAAGATCTTGAGTGCTTGATACTAAGTGAAGAATTCAAGTTATGGCTCTATGTCGGTGTCATAATAGTCTCATAAGTTGAGCTATGGTTGACTAAGATTTAGATCATACAAAAAATGAAGAATTCTTTATACACCTCAAGATAGTATGATAGAGCATGAGAAGATACAAGGTTGACCAATACAAAGAGTGAAGAATAGATTCAAGATTGGTCAACACATGAAGCATGAAGAATGTGCCACGTGAAGCCATGTGGTATGGTAAGCCTTGTCAATTATGCTTTACGAACTAACCCATCATATATGTGCCCTTGTGTTGTCTATGTGGGTTAGGTATCTTTCCATGGGCATGGGCGGTGACCCAGCATACCACTGCATGTTGTAGTATACAAGTCGTTGATATGATCTTTGTGAAGGGACTTCTTCACAAATTGCCATATCCCTCAGAGTGGTACAACAGAAACATTGCAGGTCATAACACTCCATACTTTATTACAAACATTGTCTTAACAAGTTGGTATTCTCACAGGTCCTATGAGAACACCCTAAGATACTACTAAAGTACGATTACAACTCATACTATAGATGAAAGAGCTCAACAGCTTATTTAGGTAAGTTCTACGCTGCTCGGCTCTATGATGCTAGGTATATCACTACTCCTCCACCTCCGTGTCATCGGGTCCGTAGACTATCCCATAGTCTACTCCTTCAACTCCTCCGGTAAGATCAGGTTCTTCGTAGACCAGCCCGTAACTTCCTTCTGGTGCTCCATCGTTGATGGCCTCCACTTCCGGATCACAGTCTAGCAAGGGTGTCGAAAGAAAGTGAGTACAGAGGTACTCAGCAAGTTCTAAAAGAATAAAAAGGTGTTTGATGCACTAGCTACGACCATTGATCAGGAAATCGCAGGTCAATGCATGTTTTGAAATCATTTCTTCAAAAGGTTGCTTTTATTATGAAAACTATGCCCGTCAGTCTTCACAGGTTGACTAGAACTTCGTGGAGTTCCTTTCTGCCGCTGTCAGATTCCTTCCCGGAACAAGGAGTGACAGCCACAATTTGATACACTCTGCAGAGGTGCGTTACTTTTCCCATAAGAGATCTCACCCTTTTTGCCATCCGCAGGGACTTGCCCCCGTTCACACTTCCTTGGTGTGAGGCCAGGTATAAAGATCCAAGCCCACACCGCCTTCTCCGCGACTGCAAACCCACCCTTTTGTCCAACCGTACACCCCCAGTAGACTTCTCCCGATAATACGGCTTTACTCACGGTGTACTCCGGACAATCCTTCATAGATGGTAGAGCTTATCATCACTAATGGATGGGGATTTAAAAGGATATCCCAACCTATTGCGGCAGTGCCTCCAACACCCCACCGGCTCTACCAATCCGTTGGCGTGCAGAAGGGAAAAGATACGGCTGGCTTCCCCAGAGCCATTATAGATCTCATGGTCAACGCGGTTTGTACGGCGCTAGAATCACTGGACGGCATTGGTAATTAATCCTAGGGTGATATAACCCATGCAATGGAACCTCCACCATATCAACACATACCATGGTTCAATTGCCAACCACATAGTCATATTCATAGTTGGAAAGTAACATTTCATTTGCGATGCAGGAATGATAAGTATATAGCTTTGCATTAAAGTAGTAGAAAATAATCAAGTTGACATGAGCAAGGGTGAACTTGCCTGTGGACTGCGAGATAGTGCAGTTCAATGCAGTTGATGGAACCTGGACCTCGGGTTCTGTAAGAAGCATCATTGTCCGGTAAGGACAATGTTATAAAATCCAAATAATGCAATCATGGATGTATTATTTTATGTTGAAACCCCTTTACCCCGTTGAGTTATAGCAATTTAGGGTTGCGTTTAAGATTTATGTCTTTGACAGTAATTTACAATTGATTTAAAAGTATAAACCATTTTTAATTCACACAAAGTACAACAATTCAAAGTAAAATTATTTACTTGGTGATTCCCTTAATCATTCCAAAAATAATTGAAAATTATAGAGTTACCTCTATAGTTTTTGGAATAAAAAGGAGTATAGTATTTTTCTGGGAAAAATACCCTTTTCCAAAAGAAATGACTTGGAATAATAGAATTTCATTTTGAAATGTTTGAAAATAAGTATTTGAACTTATTTGAGATTTTTCCTTGAATTTTAAATACAAGTAAATAATAATTTTAAATTCCAAGTTATTATTTGAATTCTTAAAATTCATAATTTTGAATTTGTTTCATAAATTCCATTTCATATTTTATTCTTGTTAAGATTTATTTTTCATTCATTAATCCAATTTTTAATGGATTTTTAGAGTTGTATTTGATTTATTAAAATTTGGTAAAGTTCTGGCCTTTTATTAAATGTTAAAAGACCAAAATACCCCCCTGGACCCATATTGGGCCCAGCCCATTTACCTAAACCCAGGGACAGCCCAATAAGGCCAATCCCTTTTGGGTTCGGTGGCGCCGAACGGCCCACCACGCTCTCACTCACTCGGCCCTCTCTCGCTTTTCGTCTCTAACCCTAGCCTCTCTCGCGACGCCCTGGCGATGGCGTCGCCGCCATGGCCGCCGCCTCGCTCCGGCCATCGCCGTGCTCCTCTGCCGTAGCCACCTACCGAACCTGAACCGCCGCGTGCAGATCTATCGATCTGTCCGCGTGGTTTTCCCCTTCTCTTCCTATTCTGGCGAATCGCCTCCGTTCTGGATCTCGGGAAGAATCGCCTCGATGAACTCCGGCGAGATCTCGTCCTCGCCGATGATGGGTACGCGCCTGGGGTTGACCTGGCACGGGTGCTGCTCGCAGTACTCGTGCCGTCACCTCATGTGCATCTGCTACGGTGGTGCTGGTTCGTGTCTGGTTCGCCGGCGTAACGTCGGCGCCTACCCTGGACTTGCAGCTGTTAGGGCCGCGCGAGCACTGCCTCGCCATGCCCTAGCTTCTGCTTCCAGGCGCAAGTAAGTGTTGCATCTCTTCCTTCTCTTCTGTGCGCCTCCCTTGCCACGGTTCTTCTTCCTCCTCATGCTCTGTTGCTCTCTGGTGATCCTGTGATCACGCAGAGCCATGCTATTGCTGTGCAATTTGCTTGTGCTTCTGTTTACTGCAAGCTCATGGCCCAATTACCAGTTACTAGTACTGGCACATGTCGATTTGCTTGCTATTTATGCTGTGCTTGCATCTCTGCTGCTCCTAGCATGCTCTATACTTGCCATGCTCTGTTGTGCTTGCTCAAAAGCTAGCTATGCCATGCTATGCTTGACTGTGGCTTGCTTATTCTTACTGGGATATCATACTTGCTTGTCTAGGTGTATTTGTGATGCATCAGTGACACTTGTGTGTGTGCCAGTGGTGCCTGTGATATGCTTCAGTGCTTCCTATGCAAGCCAATGATCCATTGGATCATTCCTTGCTTGTTGGCTAACCTCTCTGTGTAGCTTGGCTTGCTATAATTGATCCATTTGATCAATTCAATTATCAGTGATAGCTTACTGGCTAATACTGTGACTAAGTGATTCAATTATCTTGTGATGCTGATGCTCAAGCATCACTATGCTGTTGCTTACTTAAGCTACTGGATTTGCTCCAGTGGTTATGATGCAGTGAGTAAATTGTGTTGCTTAATAGTGTGCTACTGTCAGTGCTAAGCATGGATCTGTGATAAATTCATGCTTGTATTAATTAAATTATGATGAACTGCTTATGCAGTAATGATTTAAATGATTTGCTTGCAAATGACTTAGCTGTTCATGATTATCTGGCAAGCAATTGAATCTGAATCCATTCCTGGATAATGATGTGATATATTTGGCTTTATTTTAATTGATGCTAAGTGTGATGTGACCTCAGTAGCCTTGCTACTGATTGGTTGCTCACTTAGTTAGTTGGATCTTGTGGCTACTCAACCTTTGCTTGCATATTTGGGAATCATACTAGATATGAATGCCAATATGCTTGCCTGATGAAAATCTAGGGTTTCTGATGGTTCATAGCTTAGTATTTACTGTGTAGTCTTAGCTGCTAATCCTTGCAATTCATCTACTGGTGCTATCTGTGCATGTGATCTGGCTATGGTGTGCATCTGTGCATGTGTGCTAGTTTCTGTGTACAAGATCTGTACCTAGATGCTTTTCTATTTTTAGTAGCTTTTGACTGGCAGTAATCCTTGGTGAAAACCAAGTGATGATCTACCCATATGAGCATCTGCTCATTCCCATGCTTATTTTATGCATATGTGATGGATCAAATCCATTGGATCTGTCCAGGAACTTGGTATACCTTGTTCCAGCTCCTAGTGTGAAATATTTTGTTGATGCAGACTTGGGGTTTCTGTGCTCAGCCCTTCACCTCCAATCTCTGGTTGATCTTCTCAGGTCACCATGATTCCTGGTGGCTAAGTTGGTTTTGTTGGTTTTTGTTCTTGGTTATGAACTGGATGAACTGTGCTTGTTCTTGCTTCACCCTTACCTGGTGATTTGCAATTCTGGTCGACTGTCATGGTTCTAGGGTTTGTGTGCTATTTATAT
This sequence comes from Lolium perenne, assembly GCF_019359855.2. Classification (NCBI taxonomy): domain Eukaryota; kingdom Viridiplantae; phylum Streptophyta; class Magnoliopsida; order Poales; family Poaceae; genus Lolium; species Lolium perenne. The sequence continues at coordinate 273,311,392 of NC_067245.2, forward strand.
GGCCTCTACTTCTTCTCTGGCCATGACACACAAGGCCTGGTTACTTTGTGACTCACCCCTTGCATTGCCTTGCTGTTGCTTGGTTAGCAATAGCCTTCATATGCTGAAACTTGAGCCCCTGTGGCTGCTCAGTTTTGGTCTGCCTGGTCTTATCTTGTGCTGTCCAGGAATTTGGACAAGCACAAGTGTGCAGTGATAGTTTCACTGTCCAAACTGAATTTCTGTGTTTTGTGTTAATGATACGTCTCCAACGTATCGATAATTTCTTATGTTCCATGCCACATTATTGATGTTATCTACATGTTTTATGCACACTTTATGTCATATTCGTGCATTTTCTGGAACTAACCTATTAACAAGATGCCGAAGTGCCGAGTTCTTTGTTCTGCTGTTTTTGGTTTCAGAAATCCTAGTAACGAAATATTCTCGGAATTGGACGAAATCAACGCCCAGGGTCCTATTTTGCCACGAAGCTTCCAGAAGACCGAAGAGGAGACGAAGTGGGGCCACGAGGTGGCCACACCCTAAGGCGGCGCGGCCCCCCTGGCCGCGCGGCCCTGTGGTGTGGGCCCCTCGTGCCGCCTCCTGACCTGCCCTTCCGCCTACTTAAAGCCTCCGTCGCGAAACCCCCAGTACCGAGAGCCACGATACGGAAAACCTTCCAGAGATGCCGCCGCCGCCAATCCCATCTCGGGGGATTCAGGAGATCGCCTCCAGCACCCTGCCGGAGAGGGGAATCATCTCCCGGAGGACTCTACGCCGCCATGGTCGCCTCCGGAGTGATGTGTGAGTAGTCTACCCCTGGACTATGGGTCCATAGCAGTAGCTAGATGGTTGTCTTCTCCCCATTGTGCTTCATTGTCGGATCTTGTGAGCTGCCTAACATGATCAAGATCATCTATCTGTAATTCTATATGTTGCGTTTGTTGGGATCCGATGAATAGAGAATACTTGTTATGTTGATTATCAAAGTTATGTCTATGTGTTGTTTATGATCTTGCATGCTCTCCGTTACTAGTAGATGCTCTGGCCAAGTAGATGCTTGTAACTCCAAGAGGGAGTATTTATGCTCGATAGTGGGTTCATGCCTCCGTTGATATACTGGGGACGATGTGAGAAAGTTCTAAGGTTGTGGATGTCTTGTTGCCACTAGGGATAAAACATTGGTGCTATGTTCAAGGATGTAGTTACCGATTACATTACGCGCAATACTTAATGCAATTGTCTGTTGTTAGCAACTTAATACTGGAGGGGGTTCGGATGATAACCTGAAGGTGGACTTTTTAGGCATAGATGCATGCTGGATAGCGGTCTATGTACTTTGTCGTAATGCCCAATTAAATCTCACTATACTCATCATAATATGTATGCGCATGGTCATGCCCTCTTTATTTGTCAATTGCCCAACTGTAATTTGTTCACCCAACATGCTGTTTATCTTATGGGAGAGACACCTCTAGTGAACTGTGGACCCCGGTCCAATTCTCTATACTGAAATACAATCTACTGCAATACTTGTTCTACTGTTTTCTGCAAACAATCATCTTCCACACAATACGGTTAATCCTTTGTTACAGCAAGCCGGTGAGATTGACAACCTCACTGTTTCGTTGGGGCAAAGTACTTTGGTTGTGTTGTGCAGGTTCCACGTTGGCGCCGGAATCCCTGGTGTTGCGCCGCACTACATCCCGCCGCCATCAACCTTCAACGTGCTTCTTGACTCCTACTGGTCCGATTAAACCTTGGTTTCTTACTGAGGGAAACTTGCCGCTGTGCGCATCACACCTTCCTCTTGGGGTTCCCAACGGACGTGTCAACCACACGCATCAAGCAAATTTCTGGCGCCGTTGCCGGGGAGATCAAGACACGCTGCAAGGGGAGTCTCCACTTCCCAATCTCTTTACTTTGTTTTTGTCTTGCTTAGTTTTATTTACTACTTTGTTTGCTGCACTAAATCAAAATACAAAAAAATTAGTTGCTAGTTTTACTTTATTTGCTATCTTGTTTACTATATCAAAAACACAAAAAAATTAGTTACTTGCATTTACTTTATCTAGTTTGCTTTATTTACTGTCTTGCACTCTATATTAAAAATACAAAAAAATTAGTTACTTTTGTTACCATGTCTAGCTCTGAACCTGTTACTTCTTCGCCTGAAGAATTAGTCTTCACTTTTAAACAAGGGGATGAGGAGAGTTTTAAGGATGCTTGGTCTAGAATTTTTACTTCTTATCGTAAAACTGAACCTCAAATGACTCTAAGTTTGCTCCTTAGTAATTTTTATTTTGGTCTTATGATTCGTTATAGATATGCTTTGGATGCTTTAGTGGGAGGAGATTTCCTTCATTGCAATGGGGATCAAGCTTTTAATGCCATAAAGAAGTTGGTTGCATCACATGATTCAGCTAATAACTTTGATTTAGCCCTTATTAGCATTTATAATAGATTAAACAATCTCGAGATAAGTACATCTCGCTTGGATGACAACTATCACCATGTTCGTAATCGTCTTGAACACGTTTTAGTGAACTCTAAACTTTCATTATGGGATCCTACTGTTAAAATTGTTATCGGTGATCGAACTCTTCGTGCCAACTGTGATATTATGTCTGAATTTTGCCTTATACCTGAGAGCATTTATAAATGTTTGAAACTTTGGGGAGTTGATGAAGGAGGAGAAGAAATAACTCTCATTAATAACTCTGTTATAATTCCTAAGGGAATAGCCGCAGGTGTGCATACAACCATTCTTGGAAGAACAATATCTATTGATTATCTTGTTATTGAATGTGTAGGGACAGGAAAAATCACACTTGGAAGATCCTGCTGAAACTATTGGGAGCAGTCATTCATGTGGGAGAAGGCACCCTGGAATTCACCTCTACACCGGGGGGAAATCATATATTTCCTAAATCAAAGGGAAAGAAAAACAACAAGAAAGGTAAGGGTAAAGCCCAAGGTAAGGTTGACACACCACCCTTCGATAATACTTGATACACACTTTCTGCGCCTAGCTGAAAGGCGTTAAAGAAAAGCGCTTATGGGAGACAACCCATGGTTTTTACTACAGTACTTTGTTTTTATTTTGTGTCTTGGAAGTTGTTTACTACTGTAGCAACCTCTCCTTATCTTAGTTTAGTGTTTTGTTGTGCCAAGTAAAGTCGTTGATAGTAAAGTTCATACTAGATTTGGATTACTGCGCAAAAACAGATTTCTTTGCTGTCACGAATCTGGGCTGTTTTCTCTGTAGGTAACTCAGAAAATTATGCCAATTTACGTGAGTGATCCACAGATATGTACGCAACTTTCATTCAATTTGAGCATTTTCATTTGAGCAAGTCTGGTGCCTCGATAAAATTCGTCAATACGAACTGTTCTGTTTTGACAGATTCTGCCTTTTATTTCGCATTGCCTCTTTTGCTATGTTGGATGAATTTCTTTGATCCATGAATGTCCAGTAGCTTTATGCAATGTCCAGAAGTGTTAAGAATGATTATGTCACCTCTGAACATGTTAATTTTTATTTTCCACTAACCCTCTAATGAGTTGTTCTAAGTTTGGTGTGGAGGAAGTTTTGAAGGATCAAGAGAGGAGTATGATGCAACATGATCAAGGAGAGTGAAAGCTCTAAGCTTGGGGATGCCCCGGTGGTTCACCCCTGCATATATCAAGAAGACTCAAGCGTCTAAGCTTGGGGATGCCCAAGGCATCCCCTTCTTCATCGACAACATTATCAGGTTCCTCCCCTGAAACTATATTTTTATTCCATCACATCTTATGTGCTTTGCTTGGAGCGTCGGTTTGTTTTTGTTTTTTGTTTTGTTTGAATAAAATGGATCCTAGCATTCACTTTATGGGAGAGAGACATGCTCCGCTGTAGCATATGGACAAGTATGTCCTTAGCTTCTACTCATAGTATTCATGGCGAAGTTTCTTCTTCGTTAAATTGTTATATGGTTGGAATTGGAAAATGATACATGTAGTAATTGCTATAAATGTCTTGGATAATGTGATACTTGGCAATTGTTGTGCTCATTTTTAAGCTCTTGCATCATATACTTTGCACCCATTAATGAAGAAATACATAGAGCATGCTAAAATTTGGTTTGCATATTTGGTTTCTCTAAGGTCTAGATAATTTCTAGTATTGAGTTTGAACAACAAGGAAGACGGTGTAGAGTCTTATAATGTTTTCAATATGTCTTTTATGTGAGTTTTGCTGCACCGGTTCATCCTTGTGTTTGTTTCAAATAAGCCTTGCTAGCCTAAACCTTGTATCGAGAGGGATTACCTCTCATGCATCCAAAATACTTGAGCCAACCACTATGCCATTTGTGTCCACCATACCTACCTACTACATGGTATTTTCCGCCATTCCAAAGTAAATTGCTTGAGTGCTACCTTTAAAATTCCATCATTCACCTTTGCAATATATAGCTCATGGGACAAATAGCTTAAAAACTATTGTGGTATTGAATATGTACTTATGCACTTTATCTCTTATTAAGTTGCTTGTTGTGCGATAACCATGTTCACTGGGGACGCCATCAACTATTCTTTGTTGAATTTCATGTGAGTTGCTATGCATGTTCGTCTTGTCTGAAGTAAGAGAGATCTACCACCTTATGGTTAAGCATGCATATTGTTAGAGAAGAACATTGGGCCGCTAACTAAAGCCATGACCCATGGTGGAAGTTTCAGTTTTGGACATATATCCTCAATCTCATATGAGAAAATTATTAATTGTTGTTACATGCTTATGCATAAAAGAGGAGTCCATTATCTGTTGTCTATGTTGTCCCGGTATGGATGTCTAAGTTGAGAATAATCAATAGCGAGAAATCCAATGCGAGCTTTCTCCTTAGACCTTTGTATAGGCAGCATAGAGGTACCCCTTAGTGACACTTGGTTAAAACATGTGCATTGTGATGATCCGGTAGTCCAAGCTAATTAGGACAAGGTGCGGGCACTATTAGTATACTATGCATGAGGCTTGCAACTTGTAAGATATAATTTACATGATACATATGCTTTATTACTACCGTTGACAAAATTGTTTCATGTTTTCAAAATCAAAGCTCTAGCACAAATATAGCAATCGATGCTTTTCCTCTATGGAGGACCATTCTTTTACTTTCATTGTTGAGTCAGTTCACCTATTTCTCTCCACCTCAAGAAGCAAACACTTGTGTGAACTGTGCATTGATTCCTACATACTTGCTTATTGCACTTATTATATTACTCTATGTTGACAATATCCATGAGATATACATGTTACAAGTTGAATGCAACCGCTGAAACTTAATCTTCCTTTGTGTTGCTTCAATGCTTTTACTTTGAATTATTGCTTTATGAGTTAACTCTTATGCAAGACTTATTGATGCTTGTCTTGAAGTACTATTCATGAAAAGTCTTTGCTTTATGATTCACTTGTTTACTCATGTCATATACATTGTTTTGATCGCTGCATTCACTACATATGCTTTACAAATAGTATGATCAAGGTTATGATGGCATGTCACTCCAGAAATTATCTTTGTTATCTTTTTACCTGCTCGGGACGAGCAGAACTAAGCTTGGGGATGCTGATACGTCTCCAACGTATCGATAATTTCTTATGTTCCATGCCACATTATTGATGTTATCTACATGTTTTATGCACACTTTATGTCATATTCGTGCATTTTCTGGAACTAACCTATTAACAAGATGCCGAAGTGCCGATTCTTGTTTTCTGCGTGTTTTGGTTTCAGAAATCCTAGTAACGAAATATTCTCGGAATTGGACGAAATCAACGCCCAGGGTCCTATTTTGCCACGAAGCTTCCAGAAGACCGAAGAGGAGACGAAGTGGGGCCACGAGGTGGCCACACCCTAGGGCGGCGCGGCCCCCCCTGGCGGCGCGGCCCTGTGGTGTGGGCCCCTCGTGCTGCCTCCTGACCTGCCCTTCCGCCTACTTAAAGCCTCCGTCGCGAAACCCCCAGTACCGAGAGCCACGATACGGAAAACCTTCCAGCGACGCCGCCGCCACCAATCCCATCTCGGGGGATTCAGGAGATCGCCTCCGGCACCCTGCTGGAGAGGGGAATCATCTCCCGGAGGACTCTACGCCGCCATGGTCGCCTCCGGAGTGATGTGTGAGTAGTCTACCCCTGGACTATGGGTCCATAGCAGTAGCTAGATGGTTGTCTTCTCCCCATTGTGCTTCATTGTCGGATCTTGTGAGCTGCCTAACATGATCAGGATCATCTATCTGTAATTCTATATGTTGCGTTTGTTGGGATCCGATGAATAGAGAATACTTGTTATGTTGATTATCAAAGTTATGTCTATGTGTTGTTTATGATCTTGCATGCTCTCCGTTACTAGTAGATGCTCTGGCCAAGTAGATGCTTGTAACTCCAAGAGGGAGTATTTATGCTCGATAGTGGGTTCATGCCTCCATTGATATCTGGGACGTGTGATGAAAGTTCTAAGGTTGTGGATGTGCTGTTGCCACTAGGGATAAAACATTGGTGCTATGTTCAAGGATGTAGTTACTGATTACATTACGCGCAATACTTAATGCAATTGTCTGTTGTTAGCAACTTAATACTGGAGGGGGTTCGGATGATAACCTGAAGGTGGACTTTTTAGGCATAGATGCATGCTGGATAGCGGTCTATGTACTTTGTCGTAATGCCCAATTAAATCTCACTATACTCATGATAATATGTATGTGCATGGTCATGCCCTCTTTATTTGTCAATTGCCCAACTGTAATTTGTTCACCCAACATGCTGTTTATCTTATGGGAGAGACACCTCTAGTGAACTGTGGACCCCGGTCCAATTCTCTATGCTGAAATACAATCTACTGCAATACTTGTTCTACTGTTTTCTGCAAACAATCATCTTCCACACAATACGGTTAATCCTTTGTTACAGCAAGCCGGTGAGATTGACAACCTCACTGTTTCGTTGGGGCAAAGTACTTTGGTTGTGTTGTGCAGGTTCTACGTTGGCGCCGGAATCCCTGGTGTTGCGCCGCACTACATCCCGCCGCCATCAACCTTCAACGTGCTTCTTGACTCCTACTGGTCCGATTAAACCTTGGTTTCTTACTGAGGGAAACTTGCCGCTGTGCGCATCACACCTTCCTCTTGGGGTTCCCAACGGACGTGTCAACCACACGCATCAGTTAACTGTCCAAACTGAAATTGCTAACACTTACATTCTGGTTTAGCACTTGTGATTTATGTTGCAGGTTTGAAGTTGAATATGACCAGAAGATATTCATCAAGGCATTTAGTTTAGGTTTTAGTTTAGAACAACCTTGTAATTTTCCTTTTTCATTTCTGTTTATTATTCCTTAATTCTTTTATCAAGAATAATGTAAAGACTTTGTAATTTGTTTTGTGTATCAATAAAGCCCAAGTTTTTGTTTATGAGCTTTTGCTTTATGTAATATTTATATTCTGAATTAAATATTGTATTTGATATTCACTTTGAAATTCAAGATGATTTGAATTTATATCTTGTGTTTGAATTTTAAATTCATTGTTTATATTGTGTGATGTTTATATTTAAATGTTTAACACTTATCAAATGCAATCATTCCCCAAAGTAACAAGATACAAAAGAGATCATGTCGAAATTTCCTTAACTCACATTGCCTAACCCTAAGTGCAAAATGAGAGAGAACCTCGATCCCTCTTAGGTTTAGTTGCAATAAGGCACGAAAATTTCCCCCGTTTTGCGATGAAATGCACATCCCATTTCTAAATTTACCCTTCGTTGTTCCTATGTTTTGGGTTATTACAGCCTCTCCCCCTTAACAGAAACTTCGTCCCGAAGTTAAGATTGGTACCTGAACATCTCGGGGTAAGGCTTCCTTAATTCTTCTTCCGTCTCCCAAGTTGCTTCTCGCTCAGGATGATGTTGCCATTGAACTTTGCAGTATTTGATTGCTCTGTTTCTTAACTTCTTCCACAGTACTTCTAAGATCTTTTCCGGTCTTTCCACATAAGTTAAGTCAGATTGTAATTCTATTTCTTCATATGTAATGGGATCATCCGGTGCCTTCAAACACTTTCTGAGTTGTGAAACATGAAACACATTATGAACTTGACTTAGTTGTGCCGGTAACTCCAACTCAAAAGCCGTTCCTCGATTCTGACTGAGTATCTTAAATGGTCCTATATATCGAGGACTTAACTTTCCTTTCACTCCGAACCTCTTAAGTCCTTTCATTGGGCTAACCTTTAAATAAACCATGTCTCCCACTTTCGGTTCCCAATCTCTTCTCTTTAAATCGGCGTAACTCTTCTGACGACTCTGAGCTATTTTGAGTCTATCCCGGATCACCTCGATGACTTCTTGTCTCTCCTTGATGTAGTCCGGTGTAAACTCCTTGATTTCTCTGGTTTCAAACCAACAAATTGGTGATCGACACTTTCTTCCGTACAATGCTTCGTACGGTGCCATCTGGATGCTACTCTGATAACTATTGTTATATGAGAACTCTGCTAAAGGTAAATGGTCCTCCCATGAGCCTCCAAAGTTCAGAGCACAGGCTCTAAGCATGTCTTCAAGTATCTGATTGGTTCTTTCGGTTTGTCCTCCGGTTTGTGGATGATATGTTGTACTGAAATCCAATTTGGATCCCAAAGATTCTTGTAGTTGTTTCCAGAATGCTGATGTGAAAATTGAACCTCTATCTGAGACTATCTTCTTTGGTACTCCATGCTTACTCACAATCTCCTTAACATATATATCCACAAGCTTCTCTGCAGTATCCTTTGTATTTACGGCTATGAAATGAGCACTCTTGGTAAGTCTATCCACTATTACCCATATCATATCCTTCTTCTTACTAGTCATTGGTAGACCAGTAACAAAATCCATTCCGATTTCATCCCATTTCCACTCCGGTATCTCTAGTGGTTTGAGTAATCCTGCAGGACTCTGATGCTCTGCCTTTACTCGTTGACATGTATGACATTCCGAGACATATTGTGCTATTTCTCTTTTCATGTTGTTCCACCAGAACATCTCCTTCAAATCCATATACATCTTAGTACTTCCCGGATGTATTGAATAAGGGGTTTCATGTGCTTCCTTTAATATGATTGACTTCACTTCTGGATCATCTGGTACACAGATTCTTTTCTGGAAGTATAATGAATCAAAATCCCCTAGATGGAATTCCGATGGTCTTCCTTCTCCAATCCTCTTGATTTCCTCTTGGATGAACAAATCATCCACTTACTTTCGGATAATCTCATACTTCAAATCTGAATACATCTCATCCATAATCCTCATGGTTGCTATACTTCCCTTATCATCACCTTGAATAAACAAGATCTGAGCGTCCTCTAGCTCTTTCCGAAGTTCCTTTGGAATCTCCCATTCCGTAGGTTGATTTTCCGTACTCTTTCTGCTTAAGGCATCTGCTACTACATTAGCCTTGCCTGGTGTATAATTGATTGTAAGGTCATAATCCTTAATCAACTCTAACCATCTCTTCTGTCTCATGTTTAATTCCTTCTGAGTGAAGAAGTATTTCAAACTCTTATGATCGGTGTATAACTCACACTTGGATCCATATAGAAATTGTCTCCAACTCTTCAAAGCATACACAACTGCCGCCAGTTATAAATCATGTACTGGGTAGTTATGTTCATGTGGTTTCAACTGTCTTGATCCATAAGCTATTACTTTCCGATCTTGCATAAGAACACATCCCAGTCCATTCTTGGAAGCATCACAATACACCGTGTAATCCTTTCCAGGTTCAGGAACTGCTAACACCGGTGCTGTGGTTAACTTATCTTTGAGTGTTTGGAAGCTGGCTTCACACTCATCTGTCCACACAAATGGAGTATTTTTCTTGAGTAACTTGGTCATTGGTCCTGCAATCTTCGAAAATCCCTCTATGAATCTCCGATAATAGCCTGCCATACCAAGAAATCCTCGTATCTCCTTAGCCCAAATGGTACAACCAAGTATTCATGGTGTCCATACCTTGATACAAACGCTGTTTTTGGTACATCTTCCTTCTTGATCTTGATTTGATGGTATCCTGACCTTAAATCTATCTTCGAGAAGACTCCTGCTCCTTGAACTTGATCAAAAAGGTCTTGGATTCTAGGTAAAGGATACTTGTTCTTGATAGTTACATTGTTCAAATTTCTGTAATCTCCACACATTCTCTTTCCCCCATCTCTTTTATCCACAAAAATAACTGGTGTACCCCATGGTGACACACTTTCTTGAATGAATCCCTTCTGTTCTAACTCATCAATCTGAGCTTTCAGTTCCACTAATTCCTTTGGCCCCATCTTATATGGTGGTTGTGCTATTGGTGCTGTGCCTGGAATCAGATTGATTGTGAATTCTATCTCTCTATCGGGTGGCATTCCCGGTAGTTCCTTAGGAAATACATCCTTAAACTCATTCACTACAGGAATATCTTCAATTCTCACTTCCTTCAGGCTATTTAGTTCCAATCCGATCTCCAACTCACTGTACTTATCTCCTTGGAACACTATTCGACCTCCGATGGAGTTGCGAAGTGATACTGTTTTGTCTCCACAGTTAATCACCGCTCCATTTTCTGTCAACCAATCCATCCCTAGGATGACTGATATGTCCTTCATGGGTATGATGAATAGGTCCGCGAAATACACACAGTCACATATGGTTAGGACTTGTGCTTCTTTCACGTGGGTTACTAAGATCGTTCCCCCCGCAGATAAGACAATTATAGGGGTTTCTAACTTAGAACATCTAAGCCCAAATTTTTCCACAAATTCCCGTGCAAGAAATGATGTGGTTGCTCCAGTATCAAATAATACTTTGCCAGGATGAGTAAGAATGCTTAGCGTACCTAAGACTGTTTGATTCGACTCTTACGCTTGTTCCAAAGATGTGCAATTCAGCTTTCCATAAGGCTTTCCCCTCTTGTTGTTGTTGTAGTTGCGGTTGTTGTTGTTGTTGTTGTTGTTGTTGCGGTTGTTGTTATTTCCACCTCGTCCTCCAGAGCTCTGTCCGCTCCAAGACGCCTTGTTTGGACAATCCGGCTTGATGTGTCCATCCTTCCCACAACCATAACAGATGATTCTGGGTTTCTGACAATCCTTCTGCAAATGACCTCTCAGGCCACAATTGTTGCAGATGATCTGGTTAATTGGATTCTGACTACGACCTCCCGGTTGTATTGATTACCAGTAGTAGGTCGGTATCGGGGTTTGAAACTCCGATCAGGTGTTGGTTTACTGATTGGGTACTTCCTTGGCTCTATACGAGCCCTCTTCCTTCTGTCCTCCTGGACTTGCCTATAATCATCCTCGAAAGTGATTGCCGAGTCAATCAGTTCCTGGAATTCGGCAGTCCGTGCCAACCTCAGTTGCATTTTCATGTATGGATTCATGCCTTTCATGAACCGCTTCTTCCGCTTCTCCTCTGTATCTACATCCTCAGGTGCATACCTGGATAACCTGTTGAAATCCCGAACATACTGCATGATGGGTGCAGTATTCTGTCTTAGTTCTTCAAACTCCCTCTTCTTCAGCTCCACCACGCTGTCCGGAACATGGGCATCCCGGAACTTCTTCTTGAACTCCTCCCAGGTGAACACCTTATCAGGAGGGTGTACTGCTACAAGGTTCTCCCACCATGACGCTGCTGGTCCTGACAACAGATAAGTTGTGTATCTGATCTTCTCCTCATCGTTGCAACCAATGGTCTTCAACTTCCTTTCCGTATCCATAAGCCAATCTTCAGTGTCCATTGGTTCTGGAGCTGATGTAAATGGTAGTGGTCTTGCATTTTGGAAGTCCGATAGAGTTACACCCTTGCCTTCATTACCCCTATCATTAATGACTTGGGTAAAGAAGTCTTGCATGTTCTTGTTTTGGCTTTCTTGATACCTCCTCCGATCTTCTTCCATTGCTCTCATGTACTGTTGGAAATCTGGATGCATCATTGGGTGTGGTGGTGGTGGTGCATTCTCCGCTCTAGCTGCTGCATCTGCCTCCTCTTTTTCTCTCGCCTCTCGCTCTCTCCGAGCATCTTCAGTTTCAACTAACGCCATTTCCCCCTAGTCCTGTAACAAAGAGTGATTACTCATAATTACACCATGCAAATGCTTTCTGAGCTCAACTCAATGCCCAGAACTAGTCACACAATGAAATCAAGAAGCAAATACAAAACAAACATTTATTATGTATATACACCGTATAATACATAACATACACACATATATTACATGTGGTACATATATAACCACTTATTTGGCTTCAAGCCCAAGCCAACGGAATTTAAAATACGTTCTATTACAATACCACCTATACTAATTTATTCTTCCTTGGAACTCTACTCCTCATCGTCTTCATTCGCCTCCGCATACATTCCTGGGGTCCATCCGGTACAGCGACTTGTCTTCCGGACACCGTCCGGAACAAAGGTCCTTCCAGTAGGTATGTAATGTGAATCGGACGAAGTGTCGAGACAGAGATCAGTCATGCCTAAGTAGCTAGACAATGACTCGTATGTATCCCCAGTAGGATACATACCTCCTTCTTCCGTCATCCATGAAGGGTTTCTATTCACCTGCCCCCTCATCTTCTTCTTCTTCTTCTTGACTCCAGAGCTCTCACCTTCTTCGTACTGTGATGGTTTAGATAATCCCATCTCCAAATCTAAAGAAATGGAATCAGTACCTTTCTCTTCCTGCCCGTAGTGTTGGTTAACGTATTGGTTAACCCCACCACTTTCATCTCCTGTATCACATGGAATCGGCTCCTCCTCATCTCCGAAAGGTTCCCCGAAACGCCAACCCGTCGAGTTCTCGATCGGTGACTCCGAGCAGTTTAAGTTCCATGAATGATCTCCCCCATATCCAGTATCATACGATGCTGACACGTGTGGATAGTGTGGGACAAAGTTGGGTGTAAGTGGATCTCTCTTGGGCAACTGATCACTCAAATCTACAGGGCTGTTGAGGCTAAAGAAGGGTGTTGTGTATTGGGGTTGTGCCCTCAAATCATGCATCCAAGCTTGGACTTTATCAGGGTCCGTGAACTCAGCTAGCATGTGGTCAATCTCACCTCTCATCTTCATGTGTAAAAGGTACATCGTGGTCAATAAAGACTTACAGCTATCCATGTGCTATGCTGCAGCTTCAGGACTTCTGTGTGCTAACACCAAATGATTCAGAGTGGGGTCCTCATCTTCCTCGGCATGAGGTATATGAGAAAACTCTGAACATAGCAGTTCTACTGACTTGTGCTGCCTTATCTCAAGGATTGCCTTGAATAGGGCCATGTGATAGGCTGTGGTGATAGTTTTGGCCTCACCATACGGCATTATACGACTCATCAGCAGTTGCGCCGGTAGTTGGACCGAGACTCTGCACTTGGTTAGGATTTCTCCGTCATAATAGGTATACTTGAGAACAGGTATTCGAGTTTCACAATGGAGTTCCTTCAGCATCCCACACAGGAGAGCTGTAATTGGTCCATCATAATCACCGAGCCAACCCTCAACCTTCCTCATAGTCCTCTTAGGAAACGTGCACGCCATTACGGCTGTCTACAAAAGAAGAATATTAGTAGTGATGATGTATCATAATAGCTATAATAAAGAATTATCGTACTAAAATATATGGTTTTGCTATTCTCAAGTGAATAATCACCATACTTCTAGAGAATCCTTTACTATTTCTACTAGACTCCTACAGGTTTCTTCCCTATACTAGGTTTTTCCAACCTAAGGTCGCAACATTTGCTCTGATACCAGCTGCGGTGACCCAGCATACCACTACATGTTGTAGTATACAAGTCGTTGATATGATCTTTGTGAAGGGACTTCTTCACAAATTGCCATATCCCTCAGAGTGGTACAACAGAAACATTGCAGGTCATAACACTCCATACTTTATTACAAACATTGTCTTAACAAGTTGGTATTCTCACAGGTCCTATGAGAACACCCTAAGATACTACTAAAGTACGATTACAACTCATACTATAGATGAAAGAGCTCAACAGCTTATTTAGGTAAGTTCTACGCTGCTCGGCTCTATGATGCTAGGTATATCACTACTCCTCCACCTCCGTGTCATCAGGTCCGTAGACTATCCCATAGTCTACTCCTTCAACTCCTCCGGTAAGATCAGGTTCTTCGTAGACCAGCTCGTAACTTCCTTCTGGTGCTCCATCGTTGATGGCCTCCACTTCCGGATCACAGTCTAGCAAGGGTGTCGAAAGAAAGTGAGTACAGAGGTACTCAGCAAGTTCTAAAAGAATAAAAAGGTGTTTGATGCACTAGCTACGACCATTGATCAGGAAATCGCAGGTCAATGCATGTTTTGAAATCATTTCTTCAAAAGGTTGCTTTTATTATGAAAACTATGCCCGTCAGTCTTCACAGGTTGACTAGAACTTCGTGGAGTTCCTTTCCTGCCGCGTTCGCAGTTCCCTTCCCAGAACAAGGAGTGACAGCCACAATTTGATACACTCTGCAGAGGTGCGTTACTTTTCCCATAAGAGATCTCACCCTTTTTGCCATCCGCAGGGACTTGCCCCCGTTCACACTTCCTTGGTGTGAGGCCAGGTATAAAGATCCAAGCCCGCACCGCCTTCTCCGCGACTGCAAACCCACCCTTTTGTCCAACCGTACACCCCCAGTAGACTTCTCCCGATAATACGGCTTTACTCACGGTGTACTCCGGACAATCCTTCATAGATGGTAGAGCTTATCATCACTAATGGATGGGGATTTAAAAGGATATCCCAACCTATTGCGGCAGTGCCTCCAACACCCCACCGGCTCTACCAATCTGTTGGCGTGCAGAAGGGAAAAGATACGGCTGGCTTCCCTAGAGCCATTATAGATCTCATGGTCAACGCGGTTTGTACGGCGCTAGAATCACTGGACGGCATTGGTAATTAATCCTAGGGTGATATAACCCATGCAATGGAACCTCCACCATATCAACACATACCATGGTTCCATTGCCAACCACATAGTCATATTCATAGTTGGAAAGTAACATTTCATTTGCGATGCAGGAATGATAAGTATATAGCTTTGCATTAAAGTAGTAGAAAATAATCAAGTTGACATGAGCAAGGGTGAACTTGCCTGTGGACTGCGAGATAGTGCAGTTCAATGCAGTTGATGGAACCTGGACCTCGGGTTCTGTAAGAAGCATCATTGTCCGGTAAGGACAATGTTATAAAATCCAAATAATGCAATCATGGATGTATTATTTTATGTTGAAACCCTTTTACCCCATTGAGTTATAGCAATTTAGGGTTGCGTTTAAGATTTATGTCTTTGACAGTAATTTACAATTGATTTAAAAGTATAAACCATTTTTAATTCACACAAAGTACAACAATTCAAAGTAAAATTATTTACTTGGTGATTCCCTTAATCATTCCAAAAATAATTGAAAATTATAGAGTTACCTCTATAGTTTTTGGAATAAAAAGGAGTATAGTATTTTTCTGGGAAAAATACCCTTTTCCAAAAGAAATGACTTGGAATAATAGAATTTCATTTTGAAATGTTTGAAAATAAGTATTTGAACTTATTTGAGATTTTTCCTTGAATTTTAAATACAAGTAAATAATAATTTTAAATTCCAAGTTATTATTTGAATTCTTAAAATTCATAATTTTGAATTTGTTTCATAAATTCCATTTCATATTTTATTCTTGTTAAGATTTATTTTTCATTCATTAATCCAATTTTTAATGGATTTTTAGAGTTGTATTTGATTTATTAAAATTTGGTAAAGTTCTGGCCTTTTATTAAATGTTAAAAGACCAAAATACCCCCCTGGACCCATATTGGGCCCAGCCCATTTACCTAAACCCAGGGACAGCCCAATAAGGCCAATCCCTTTTGGGTTCGGTGGCGCCGAACGGCCCACCACGCTCTCACTCACTCGGCCCTCTCTCGCTTTTCGTCTCTAACCCTAGCCTCTCTCGCGACGCCCTGGCGATGGCGTCGCCGCCATGGCCGCCGCCTCGCTCCGGCCATCGCCGTGCTCCTCTGCCGTAGCGAACCTGAACCGCCGCGTGCAGATCTATCAATCTGTCCGCGTGGTTTTCCCCTTCTGTTCCTATTCTGGCGAATCGCCTCCGTTCTGGATCTCGGGAAGAATCGCCTCAACGGACTCCGGCGAGATCTCGTCCTCGCCGACGATGGGTACGCGCCTGGGGTTGACCTGGCGCGGGTGCTGCTCGCAGTACTCGTGCCGTCACCTCATGTGCATCTGCTACGGTGGTGCTGGTTCGTGTCTGGTTCGCCGGCGTAACGTCGGCGCCTACCCTGGACTTGCAGCTGTTAGGGCCGCGCGCGCCCTGCCTCGCCCTGCCCTAGCTTCGCTTCTGCGCAAGTAAGTGTTGCATCTCTTCCTTCTCTTCTGTGCGCCTCCCTTGCCACGGTTCTTCTTCCTCCTCATGCTCTGTTGCTCTCTGGTGATCCTGTGATCACGCAGAGCCATGCTATTGCTGTGCAATTTGCCTGTGCTTCTGTTTACTGCAAGCTCATGGCCCAATTACCAGTTACTGGTACTGGCACATGTCGATTTGCTTGCTATTTATGTTGTGCTTGCATCTCTGCTGCTCCTAGCATGCTCTATACTTGCCATGCTCTGTTGTGCTTGCTCAAAAGCTAGCTATGCCATGCTATGCTTGACTGTGGCTTGCTTATTCTTACTGGGATATCATACTTGCTTGTCTAGGTGTATTTGTGATGCATCAGTGACACTTGTGTGTGTGCCAGTGGTGCCTGTGATATGCTTCAGTGCTTCCTATGCAAGCCAATGATCCATTGGATCATTCCTTGCTTGTTGGCTAACCTCTCTGTGTAGCTTGGCTTGCTATAATTGATCCATTTTATCAATTCAATTATCAGTGATAGCTTACTGGCTAATACTGTGACTAAGTGATTCAATTATCTTGTGATGCTAATGCTCAAGCATCACTATGCTGTTGCTTACTTAAGCTACTGGATTTGCTCCAGTGGTTATGATGCAGTGAGTAAATTGTGTTGCTTAATAGTGTGCTACTGTCAGTGCTAAGCATGGATCTGTGATAAATTCATGCTTGTATTAATTAAATTATGATGAACTGCTTATGCAGTAATGATTTAAATGATTTGCTTGCAAATGACTTAGCTGTTCATGATTATCTGGCAAGCAATTGAATCTGAATCCATTCCTGGATAATGATGTGATATATTTGGCTTTATTTTAATTGATGCTAAGTGTGATGTGACCTCAGTAGCCTTGCTACTGATTGGTTGCTCACTTAGTTAGTTGGTTCTTGTGGCTACTCAACCTTTGCTTGCATATTTGGGAATCATACTAGATATGAATGCCAATATGCTTGCCTGATGAAAATCTAGGGTTTCTGATGGTTCATAGCTTAGGATTTACTGTGTAGTCTTAGCTGCTAATCCTTGCAATTCATCTACTGGTGCTATCTGTGCATGTGATCTAGCTATGGTGTGCATCTGTGCATGTGTGCTAGTTTCTGTGTACAAGATCTGTACCTAGATGCTTTTCTATTTTTAGTAGCTTTTGACTGGCAGTAATCCTTGGTGAAAACCAAGTGATGATCTACCCATATGAGCATCTGCTCATTCCCATGCTTATTTTATGCATATGTGATGGATCAAATCCATTGGATCTGTCCAGGAACTTGGTATACCTTGTTCCAGCTCCTAGTGTGAAATATTTTGTTGATGCAGACTTGGGGTTTCTGTGCTCAGCCCTTCACCTCCAATCTCTGGTTGATCTTCTCAGGTCACCATGATTCCTGGTGGCTAAGTTGGTTTTGTTGGTTTCTGTTCTTGGTTATGAACTGGATGAACTGTGCTTGTTCTTGCTTCACCCTTACCTGGTGATTTGCAATTCTGGTCGACTGTCATGGTTCTAGGGTTTGTGTGCTATTTATATGGCCTCTACTTCTTCTCTGGCCATGACACACAAGGCCTGGTTACTTTGTGACTCACCCCTTGCATTGCCTTGCTGTTGCTTGGTTAGCAACAGCCTTCATATGCTGAAACTTGAGCCCCTGTGGCTGCTCAGTTTTGGTCTGCCTGGTCTTATCTTGTGCTGTCCCGGAATTCGGACAAGCACAAGTGTGCGATGTGATGCTTTCCTTTGTCCAAACTGAATTTCTGTGTTTTGTGTTAACTGTCCAAACTGAAATTGCTAACACTTACATTCTGGTTTAGCACTTGTGATTTATGTTGCAGGTTTGAAGTTGAATATGACCAGAAGATATTCATCAAGGCATTTAGTTTAGGTTTTAGTTTAGAACAACCTTGTAATTTTCCTTTTTCATTTCTGTTTATTATTCCTTAATTCTTGTATCAAGAATAATGTAAAGACTTTGTAATTTGTTTTGTGTATCAATAAAGCCCAAGTTTTTGTTTATGAGCTTTTGCTTTATGTAATATTTATATTCTGAATTAAATATTGTATTTGATATTCACTTTGAAATTCAAGATGATTTGAATTTATATCTTGTGTTTGAATTTTAAATTCATTGTTTATATTGTGTGATGTTTATATTTAAATGTTTAACACTTATCAAATGCAATCATTCCCCAAAGTAACAAGATACAAAAGAGATCATGTCGAAATTTCCTTAACTCACATTGCCTAACCCTAAGTGCAAAATGAGAGAGAACCTCGATCCCTCTTAGGTTTAGTTGCAATAAGGCGCGAAAATTTCCCCCGTTTTGCGATGAAATGCACATCCCATTTCTAAATTTACCCTTCGTTGTTCCTATGTTCTGGGTTATTACAGCATGCATCAAAAGTGAGATCTCATATAGCCCATGAGAGGATGACATCAAGTGGTGATCGTCATCAAGGTCGAGTTGGACAAGTTCAAGATGAGAATCTCAAGAGGATCACATGCTTGAAGCTTGCCGTCCATTTGGTGATAATGGACATGTGAAGATGTGCATCAATGGAGCTTTCCCATCATGGTGTATGAGGAAGCATTTGTGAGTCTTCACGAAGCAACAATGATCAAGTGAGGCATTCCGGCTTGAGTGAAGCTTGAAGAGTTATCATCAAGTTCAAGAGGGATGCGCAAGGCAAAGGTATGGCCTTGCTAGGTTTTCCTTTTACCGGTCTCAAGGTGGTTGTTGGGAGACCGGATTATAGGATACATAGCCGCACTATCAAGAGGGGCTTTCGGTTGGGTAACTTGATCACATCGTCTTAGGGAGCTCAACCCTTCGCATACTTGCATATCCCTATTACTTCTTGGTGTTTCTCTGTGAGAGGTTCTTGAGCTTGTTGCTAGCTTTACAACAAGCCCAAGTTCATCAAAAACGGAATCCGCATGCATCTTCTATTGCGTTTTCGAGTTTGGACGTCTTCACCGTTTCTTGACGGTGGGAGACTCCCTCTCTAAAATCATCTAAAAATATCATGTGAAGAGTCTCCATATTTCCATTTTTGTTGGGGTTCTATTCGTCGTTATCTTTCCAACAATATTGGTTTCATATCAATCAGAGCCCGGACACAAAAGTTATCACAGTTTTTGTATAACATATTTTCCTACTGGCCCGGTACCTCGCCCGGCGTGACCGGCCGTCCCACCGGATGGCCCGGTTCCAACCGGCCCCTGGACCAGTGCACACCGGGCACCATCCAGGGGAGTTTCCCCTTCGCTCGGTTCTAGCCCGGCGTTTGGCACGGTCTGGACCGGCCTGGTCCGGCCACACGTCTGGTCGGACCGGCCCCTGGACCGGCTGCCCCGGCGCGGACCGTCTCCTGCTCCGGTGCCATCCGGAAGCCATGTACTGCGCGACAAGGACCCGTCCCGGTCAAGGCCCGGCGCCAAGTCCGGTTTGGACCGACTGTTCCGGTCTGTGGTCCGGTCTGACCGGCCCCTGCACCGGACAGCCCGGTCCCAGGCCCGGTTGACCGGCCTCCTCGACTGTGCTGTGCTGAACCTTCCCCAACGGTTAGATTTTGGCCTTGGGCTATAAATAGGCCTTCTTCCACCTTGGGCTGGAGAAGTTCTTACACTCTCTCTCTTCCATTGTTGCCTTTGAAGAACTTGCCCTATCTCTTGATTCCCCCATGATTCTTGCTCATTCTTAAGGGATCTAAGAGAGGAGATCTAGATCTACAATCCCCACCAATCCATCTCTCCTCTAAGTGAGGGGAACTCTTTAGATCTAGATCTTGGAGTCATTTGTTGATTTCCTCTTTGTTCTTCCTCTCTAATCTCATCCTAGCTTTTGTTGCTTTGGTGGGATTTGAGTGTGAAAGATTTGAACACCTCTAGTGTTCTTGCTTTGCATCATTGCATAGTGTTGAGCTCTCCACCACAATTAGTTCGAGTGAGAGACCGTGAGCTTGTTACTCTTGGAGGGTGACCTCCTAGTTGGCTTGGTTGGCGTCCCGGTGACCTCCTAGTTGACTCCTAGAACACGATTTTGAGTATCCTCAATATACTTACTATCTCGGGAGGTAAAGTCAAAAATAAACCATGTCTTTCTAATAAAATGGCACAGTCACACTATTTTTCAGCTATCCCGATTCATATGAACTGAGTAGAAATTTGCCAAGATCCCTAGGTATTTATTCCATGTTAGGTTTGCCAAAGCAACTTCCGAAACTTGGGCTCGAAGAAGGTAAGATCACTAGGTCGTTGAAAAGGATTCGTATTGGAATCATTTCAAGGAAGAAGTATAGGATTTGTGCTACTAGTAAATGAATATCAATAGCTTTTCTTTAATATATAGATGATTTACACATGGAATAGATGTGCACTTTATGAGAATACCTCCCACATCCCTTTGTTCGGCTCCCTCTGCATTGTTGCCCAGAAGGTATAGGTATATAATTTACTGAAAGTTTTTTTTTTGCGGAGGAGAATTTACTGAAAGTTGAACTATAAGTGGTAGGTTTAACATATTCTCTCTCTTTGCCCCTCTCTTCCATCTTCCAATAACGAGAGAGAGAAATCTTTCTGGCAAGGAGCGGTTGTAGATATGTACTATAAAAAGAGGGAGAAAATATATCTATCTTCAGTAAGTAACGAGCAAGGCCTTGAACAAGAAACAATAATAAGAGTGAATGTTTGAGGTTTTTGCTAGGATCTAGCCTGCTTAAACAAAGTGAGCAACGTAATTTCGGGAGAGGAGAGTGAATGTTTGTTGTTGTTAGGATCTAGCTCGCTTAAACAAAATGAGCATAGATAATTTGGGGAGGAAAAGACATATCCGACCGACCCGAGCAAACTAAGAGGAGATAGCAGGAATATTTTATCCCAAGAAAGGAATACAATTATACTAGAGGGATCGATAAGATTATCACATCTGGTTTTGGTTTTTATTTGTTTCCTTTCTCCGCGCGAGCACCCAAAGCCGCAACCCCCTCATACAAGACATAGCGGCTCGTTGCATGCCATATTGTATGGCCCAATAAACTCCGCCACCTGGATGGAACCAGGTCATCACCAACACCTTGTCGAGCCCTGACCCCACCTCATAGGGTTGCCACTTCCCCATGATTCAGTGCCACCACCCCGACAAACATAGTATTGCTCTAAGTCATCACAGTGAATTCAACATTGAGGCGGTCATTAGATCCATAATAAGGATTTTGTACGAAAACAGGAGACACCTGTTACCTCCAATTGTGCTCGCTTTCTTTCTGTCCACCTTCTTCTCCTTCCCGGCTTCTTGTACTGTGCACTGACGCAAGTCATCCAACCGGTCTCTCTCCAGGGCCGGCCCTGACCCATGGCAGCCATGGGCGGCCGCCAAGGGCCCAGGTGGGGAGGGGCCCAGGATCGGAGCTTCTCTATACTATGAGCTGAAAAGAATTAATACAAGTCAATATGCCCACTAAGGCTGGCCATAGTGCAAAGTATCATATAGTGGTATCATTCATATGATACAAGTCTATGATACTACCCCTATAGTGGTTAGTATCATCTAGTAGTATCATAATCTCATGATATTTAATTATTTGTAGAATCTCAATGCAATTGTGTGTATATGATGTATTTGACATTAAATTTTCTAGTTTCACATGCTATGATACAGTATTATATTATGATAGCACTAGCATATCTCTCCTCATTAATTATAGCGCCACATCAAATTTTTACCTAGGTGGCATGCATGATACTCCTTATGATACTAGCACTATGGCTAGCCTAAGAAAAAGATGGAAGAAGTACTGAAGCCAGACAGCAAGTCCCCGATTGGTCCAGCTCCCATCGGATGTCTTCCACGAGACCACCAGTATGCATGATCTTCATTAGTCAGGAACGAATTGGTTCCCTTGAAAAAACCAAGAGGCTACCAGTACGCGTGGCCAAGGTTCGGCCCTGCCTCGATCGATTTCCTTGGGAAAAAGAATATAGACAATCGCCAGTTCGTAAGTCTTCCTCGTCTCTGCATCTCGTCGATCGCCTCGCTCAACCGCCCTCCTTGCTGGCCGATTGCTTCGCCCAGTCAACCGCTCGTCGATTGGCAACCTGCCGTCCTGCCCCTCTGTAAGCAGATGATTAAATCTTCAATCTATTTTTTTTATCCAATCCATGATTTACTCTCTTAATAATTAGCATTTTAATTTGATGTATATTCCTTCATTGTTATAGGTGTTAGAATGCCAAAATAAATGCCGTGTACTGCGAAAAAGAGAAAGAGAAAGCTAGCCAATAAGTTTATTGAATCGCAAAGGGTGCTTTAAATAAGTATTTCAGTCGATTGCGATCCAAATGTTTCAGTTGCATATCATTATTTGTATACACTTTTATTGTTTTTATTGGGGAAATTTGAGAAAACACTTATTATATTTTTCAACCATTTTATTATTTTTATTTCTATCGAAAATATGTGTATAAACTGAAAGTAGGCATATATTAGCCTCAAGGGGCCTTTTTGTCTACTTCGTCCAAGGGCCCCGAAAAACATAGGGCCGACCCTGTCTCTCTCTAACCCAAACAAGCGACCGTTCACTAATTAATCTTCCCATAAACTAACTGGGCTGCCGCGAGGCTGTATCTCAGCCCGTCTTCTCCAAAGCCACAGCTCAGCCCGTCTCCAGAAACAGCACCACGTGGGGCCGAGTAGAGAAAGGCTCGGAACCTTCCAGAACCAGCTGGATGCTTCTCGCCCCCATCCAAAACCTACCCCGTCACGAAATCCCCATTTCTCGACCATTCCTTCCTTGTAAACCGCATCCTCCCATCATCTCCTCCTCTGGCGACAACTCCTACCCAACCAACCTCTAGGTGCTTAATGGCGTCGCCGCCGGCGCCGCCGTTCCTCATTAAGACGTACGCGATGGTCGACGACCCCGGGACGGACGACACCATCTCCTGGAACGAGTCCGGCACGGCGTTCGTGGTGTGGCGGCGCGCCGAGTTCGAGCGCGACCTCCTGCCCAGGAACTTCAAGCACAGCAACTTCGCCTCCTTCGTCCGGCAGCTCAACACCTACGTGCGTCCCTCTACCTTCTCTCCCGTTTGGTTGGTTTGGTTTGATAGATCTGATTCGGTGTTTGTTTGTGCAGGGATTCAGGAAGGTCGGGATCGACAGGTGGGAGTTCGCCAACGACTGCTTCAGGCGAGGGCAGAAGCACCTGCTCGGGGCGATACAGAGGCGGAAGGGGATCGGCGCCGGGCTGCCGGCGCCGGCGATGCTGCCGACAGCGATACCGATCTCGCCCACGCCGACGAGCTCCAGCGGGGATCCCGCGGTCTCCTCGTCGCCGCCGCCGGTCGGGCCGGCGACGGGGGCGAGCGGCGCGGTGGCCGAGCTGGAGGAGGAGAACGCGTGGCTGCGGCGTGAGAACGCGAGGCTGGCGCGGGAGCTCGCGCGCGCGCGCCGCGTCTGCGACGGCGTGCGCCACCTCGTCTCGATGTACGACCACGGCGGGGAGGAGGGGGAGAGGCCCGGCGGGAAGCCGATGCTGTTCGGCGTCGCGATCGGGAGCAAGAGGTCGCGCTCGCCCGAGGATGGGGACGAGGAGGAGAACGGCGACGAGGAGGACGAGGAGCAGGAAGACGACGAGAGGCACGTCGCGCGGCGGGAGCCGCCGGCGATGTGTAGGAGGACGGAGCCGTCGGATCTGGACGTGCTCGCGCTGTCCGTGCGGGCGGCTGCGGCCGCGAGGCCTGACGGGGGTTCGCGCGACAGGAAGAACCCGTCGATGCCCAAACCTCTGGCCTGTGCGGTCAAGTCGCGCAACGCTCCTAGCTCCTAGTATTGTAATGTCTTTGTTGGGACGAGATGGTATTTGAACTGACATGAAATGCATTTGCTCGCATAGGTTTACTTTCTTTCTTTGCTATTGAGAGCATTGGCCAAGTCAAACCATTTCATAGTTTGTACTCATGTCTTAGGAATTGCAGGGATGATTTGCAGGCTTTCAAAAACCAGTGAATAGTAGAAAGAGAAGAATTGGCAGTCCATAGAGAAACATTTTCTTTTGATTGTGTGCAAAATAGTGAATAGACCTCGTACCTTGTATATGGCTTTTGATCCTGCGAAGCAAACAAGTTAAACTCATTTCTAATTTCATCCCTTTTTGAAAGAAGTGTATCCCAGATCTTTGAACTGTGTCATTTATTAACAAAGAGGCCTTAATGCTAATTTAGCTTTCTAGAAATTATGTGCACCTGCTTGCAAAATGCAACCCTAACCAGGGGCAAAGGCATTGCGCCACAGAAAACAGAATACTACAACCTTGCTTTCTCGTAATTCCTTGGCTAGGATGTGAAAATTTAACTACATCAGAGAGGGGCCTGAAAAGGAATGACTTCAAATTCCAGATAACGCAAGTGAGAAAAAAATCAACCCAAAAGTTCAGAGAACACTGTTACACCGACCACGATGCGTTATAGAAGGTTTTGATCAAGCGTTCCAGTGGCTGATCTCAGTTATATCGGATCCACTTCGATATAATTTACATCGGATTGTTCACTGCTTTGCTATTTTGCTATTAATGTACGAAAAGAAAATTTATAAATATTTTTTTCAGTACTTTCTGTAAGTAAATTTCACTATCATGTTTATATTCGGTATACTGGCTGATATCTGTAAATCAACCATTTTCGGGAATACAATATATAGAAGCTCGGTTTTGAGGGAATCAGGCCTGGGAAAGTTTTGATCAGGCCTTTCTTTTCGGCATCTTTAGACCACCAAGCCTATTGTCGATTCCTGTTTAGTCATGGACGAGGGAGAACATAATGTGGCAGCTTGTGAGTGAAAACTCAAGTTCTATGAAGAGAGTATCAGAAATGCTCGTGGACCGATTACCTGGTAATCTTTCTGAGAATGTATTAGCATCTTCGATGCTACAGATCTCCGCTCGTAATGATCTGCAGCGAAGATAATTTCCCTGGGTTGGCAAAATTATATTCCCACAGGTGGCTGCTAGGCTGTTCACTGGATGTTGCACTGGGAAAGACCAAGCAGAGGAAAATATTTCCATAAGAAAATCCTGCAAGATAAAAAAAAAGGGGAAATACTTTCAGAATGGATATCCTGCAAGACAGAAAAGAGGATGGATCGTCTTTTCTAGTCACGTCACGTGGTATTAGTGGAGTAACATACCTGTAATGCTTCTCTTTTAGCTGGAACATGATGATCTCAGGTAAAAGTTCAGTTGGTCTCCTTCACAAATCACCAATTAAAGCTTATTTGTTTCTTCCTCGCTTCTTGCTTAATGTAAAGTGACATCAAATGAGGTAGTAGCCGGTTGACACTTGTGATGCCATTAATCCATTATGCATAAAAAGACGCCTTACAGCATATGCTGCCTTCCTTCTCTTTTTTTTTTTTTTTGCGAATGATGCTGCCTTCCTTCTCACCTTCGTTTGCATGTATCCATGAGCTACCCAACTTCAGATTTTCATATTACATACCTATCGCATAGATATGCGAAGGATATGTGCAAACCCACCAGAATTTTCTAGCAAAGGACATGTGCAAACCCAGCAGAACTTTCTAACCAAGACACGTCTTACTGCCAACTAGCCGCTTGTAGTTTCTTCTTCATAATCTTATAACTCTGCTGCCCAGTCTCCGACCAATTGAATGAAGAGCCCCTATTCAGCATGTCAGAAAATAAAGGTACTTTAGGTGCATCCTTCACAGGAGCGTCGTCATAATCTGCATCAATGGAGAATTTGCGGAGTCATTGCATAAACCAAACCCAAAGGAACTAAAATAAAAATATTTTTTCATGTATGGTATAACATTGGAAGTGAAGTGCACATTCTACTGGGAACATGTATCGGTTGTTGGTATGTAAGATAAGACCAGTGTGCCTGTGCATGTGTTTTGATATTAATGAACTGAAGCAGAAGATCAAGAAGAAAAATACAAAAAAGAAAACTAGAGATCCACTTTTCAACCTTGAATTATTGAAGAAGTTCTCAACCTTAAATTCCGAAACAGGCAGTTTTTAACCTTGAACTATCAAGAGTTCAAGGTTAAAAATATCAGGTTTCAAAGCTCAGAGCTGGAAAGTGAACTTCAGCAATAGTTCAGGGTTGAAAAGTGGACTATTTTTCACAAAAAAATAATACTAGCATGTGTTTTGTTTTTTCTGATAAACAACAGTAATTCATCGCTAATTTTGTCTCACCTGAAGACCTTGGAAGATGATACTGGATTCTTAAAAATGTGGAGGCACTATTATCCTTCTTATGGCACAAAACTCGAAGAAGGGTATGGACATCATGTGCATGCCTTCTTCGAGCAGTTATAGGTTCAAGATGGTGTGGCATATGTTCACTTGCTTTCATCAGCAAATCAATGACTGTATCAGCCTGAAAACCAGCATGCATAGATTTCCTTTAGTTACTATTTGCTTACTGCATTAGCATTTTTCTTTGATGAGATTGAACAAAAAAGAGCACCAGACCTTTAGCACATAGAGGTCTAAAATCGGCTCAGCTAGTTTAGCCTCCTTCTCAACTACATCTGATAGCAAACCTTGGCCTTCTGCTATAAAGAGATCCTACGAGAAAATATTGAACAGTTAAGAGAAACAGATGCGTCCAATTTCACCAAGGTATCAACTTGTTGAAATGATATGCCATATGTCTTGTGAATTCTTGCTTCTTTTCTAACTGATGATAAGTACCACACACATTTATTTAGTATTATTTGTTCACCTTGAGCATAGCCAGATCAGCTTTCATCAAGTCCACATCTGTTTCCAAAAATGCGCGTGATGGACCTCCATCCAGTAGGACCCAAATGAATCCCTCCTAAATAAAGCGGACATATGAAATTTAACCATCATTTGCTTTAAATAAATATTTAAAAAATGCGCCCATGAAAGCATAGGAAGAAAGGATATACCATGCATGCTTGAAAAACTCTCAGCACAACTCCATCTCTTAACACGTCAACAATTAGATCACACACTTGATCAAGAACCTGCAGCATATGTCGAGTTCATCAGTTAACAAAGTTAAAAGCAGGATTACTAGGTTACAAACTAAACATGTAGGTTATTAGGTTTCCCGAGTTTGGATTCATTACTTGTTCTATTGTAGGGATAAAAATCTCCATGCGTGCACTTTCAACGCTAGTTCGGTATAAGGAGAAAAGAAGTGAGTCCCTCATATCCCAGAGTACAGCCCTTGTTCCTGCAAAGCATTATCCTGGCAACTCAAGGGATCTATATCGGGACAATGTTTCTTCCAAAAATATCAGGTTAATGCAAAAAAACAGAGAAGTGCATGATTATTTTCCTTCTACACTTGAAGTAAAAAATTTGTTTTTGTTTTGCTTATTAGAGAATATGGAAAAAATCCACGATTGTAGCAACAGTACATCACCATGACCTATCATGTGCCTTGCCATGGTAAGCTAGTTGTCTAACTGAGACAATGAGCTAGTCATATCATTATGGCTCAGTGGGACAATTTATACACATTACAAGAAGAAACATGCAGTGAGTAATTTATATACACATTAGAAGGAGGAAACATGCAGTGAGTCTCCCTAAAGTGGAGAGATAGGCGATCTACTCCAATATAAAGTAGCTCAAGAAAGAAAAGCTCAGACTATTGCTATAAGTTATGACAGTATACACTATATATGCCGTAGGGATTTCATTCTTATCCATATATTGCCCCTTGAGCAATCAAAGGAGTACAACAGATTACCAAGTTTGTGGTGGATTTGTGTGTCATCTTGGCCCAGGGCTTAATAGGATTCATAGGATACTAATACTAACAAGGTGTAGCTTTCTTTCCGGAAGCTCATCTCCAAAGAAACTAACAAAGTGCACGAAAGACTAGTGTTGGTCAGTGGGGCCAGTCTAGAGATCCTAGAGAGCTGCCAGGGTAACGACCGCCAGCCAAGTGGCTGGGGTGTTATAATTTACAGCAATTCGATGGCTACTCTAGCAATAAACAGTCATGTGCGTGTTGTGGTAGTTTTTTGTTTTCACCGATACGAAAAAACTGTCGGAGTACATATCATTGCTGTAAATTCACCATTAACTTGGTAAGCTGTTTATTCGCAAAAAAAGAACTTGGTAAGCTGTTGTATCTTCCTCGGACTTTTGAAGAGTTAAAGATAATACAAAATAGAACAAAGTTTCGAACAGTTACCTGTCTAATGAAATGCCATGACTAGGAAGTAGGAACTATCAACTACAATATGTTCTTAAAAACACTTGCATAAAGTTTATTCCAGCAAATAAGAGTGTAAAATTGTAAAGGGCACAGACTAAGTAGCTCACCAATGAAGTTCAGGATTGTGTCAGTTGTATTTACCGCAGAGCATCGCACATCATCGAATATTGTAAATAACTCATCAATCGATTCATCAGATGGTGAATCTTTCGAGGTAACTCCATCGCTAGCCGTATAAGACAAATAGTCTAGCAATCCCACAGCTGTAACAAAAGAAGTATAGGAACAAAGACTTGTCATGTGTAATTAATCATAGATAAACTGCAACTCATCCGTCGGTTTATCACATAATGACATTTTTTTCGATAAAACTCCTTCACTAGCCATACAAGAGTACAAGACAAGTGGTTTACCAACTCCACAGCTGTAATAAAAGTAGTTCAGGGACAAAGAATAGTTATGCATAAGTTATCATCCATAAAACTAAGCTTGGCAAACTCCACATATAAACAACAATTCTTAACCCTTGCCTAAGGTATTCAACGGTCTAAGAAGTACATCGCACAAACGGGCTCAAATTTCTCACGACCAATGGTCCTAGTCCTGCATATGAAATTCCTCCAGAGCAGCTCTTTAGACCATCTCTAGCAGATACCGCATACCACACCGCATCCTGCTTTTTACGGGTTTGACCAAAAAAAACTTCCTCGAATAGATACCGCATACCACCCCGCATCCTAATTTAGTTTGCAGCACTACCCCAAAATATCCTCGCATACTCTATACACGGGGGATTTTGGCCCAAATGTAGAACGGCAAAGATTTGGGGTACGAAAAACTTTGGTCAACGCTCGCCGGAGTAGAGCTCGCCGGAGTGGTACTACTCCGGCGAAATTCCGCCACGCCGCCCGCAGTCCAGCCAAATCAAGGCCGTATTCCACCTCGCTGCCTCTATTACAATCTGTTTTCGAAAAAATCGGAACAAATCTATTGAGATAGTCACAGAGGCTCGCCGGCGACAGCAACACGGCGGCGCATGTGCGGATACTACCTAGCTGGCTTGCTACTAGCTAGCATAGCGTGCGTAGCTTGCTAGCACGCTGCTAGCTTGACTAGCGTTCTGCGGCGAGCGCAGGGACGGTGCGGCGACCATGCGGCCGAAGCAGCAGCGGCTAGGGAAGGGGCATGGAGCCACATCATGGACAGGAAGCAGTGATGTCTGAGATTGTGCCTGCGAGGAAGACGATGGAATATTCCACGTATATTCTTTTTTCAGTTCGAGAATAGGGTATATGTTCGGTCGCTCCTGTTTTTCGCGTGAATTTAGCTGATGCAATTAACCCCATCCACGCGATGCAGTACAACACCCGGATGGGGTATCTGCTAGAGATGCTCTTAACAAAAAAAAATGTTTCTGGGCTAGGTTTTATTGTTTTTTGCTGGAAAAAGAACAGCCAAGTACCAGTCAGTCTCATTTGGGAGTTATATGAGAAATGGCGTGGAACACCATAAGCAGGCTGTTTCCATCTTCTGGAGCCATGCATTGAATAACAGCCGTGTGATATGAAAAATACAGAGCGACAAACTTGTTGATATTGCTGTGAATTATGAGTCTTATGACACACTTAATTGTTTTCTAGTTTTAAACATAGTGGTTAGTTGAAAGAAATTTTTTGTAGCTATAACAACAGTTTTACTAAAGCTAATAAATACTAGCTAGTCGGAAACATCTTTTTTGGATCTATAAGAAAAACCTTACCACTAGATTTTCCAGAGTAGCACTGCAAAAAAAAAAAAAAAAAAAAAAAGGCCTTAGAGGGTGGATTACCTGACTGGACATCGACCCAGGATTGTTTGATCCCCTCTTCTATGGTATCAAGTTGATCCCTAATATACTGCAGCATTCAGGAGACAAATGGATCATAAGAAAAATAAACGCTAAAAACAACTCATGTTGTGACAAGAATAATGGAAAGCAATTCTATTTATCTACACTATAAAGAAAATTAACAATGCTGACAAAAGATACAAATTTTGCCGTAACAAGATTAGGCATGTCAACAGGGAGGGGTCGAGTGGCTAAAGCTATCCCAAACCCGCAAACGCCAGTGGGGGTACTCAACGGCATGGTACTAAACTTGGGGTGCAACATGCTGTAACGGTATAGCTGCACGTTCATGGGGACTGGGCTGCTACTTGCAAGTGCTGAGCTCATACGAAGCAAGTGGCTCATTGTGAGTTAACCTATCACAAAGCGGCCTCGCACAATTGCGTGAGATGTGTTTTTTGAAGGAACACGTGAGAGGTGTGGAGTTAGTATCCAGATATCCATGCCCGTCCAGCAACATCCATGGGTGGTGAGAATCCATGTAGGAGATCAGCCCTCTGTGCCCTCACTCCACGTCAATGTACAATGCTCCATGGGTAAGACTGCCATTCTTTCACATGTGTTTTGGGAATTCAAACTTGCTAAAGTAAACCTTTATTTCTACTACCATGCAGCATTTATAGTTTGAATGTTTGATCATTGACCTAGAGCTGTAGTTTGTGAAAGTTCCAGACTGATGAAAAACTGCCATTTAGGATATGCGGATCAGAGACGCATTACTGAATGGGTTTAATGAAAGATCCAGTCATGCAGTTTGGGAGGGGTGTCAACCAAAATGTCTCACCTGAAGGGTGTTGAGTTTCACACATAATTTTGGAACCGTTAAATTGTTCAATTTATTGACCACCTTTTCTTCACGAACTGCGGGCTCAATAAGTTTTCTTTTCGCAAATGGATTAATTGATTCTGCATAACGTGTCAAGACTGGCGCAGTAGGAAGCAGGGTAGCTCTAGAAACTGCAATAGAGAAAGAAAAGATAAAGAAAACAGTTATTGATTAGCAAGATGAACAGTAAGCAATTAATATGTTTTTATGTTTTTAAAGAAGATATTAAAAGCTCAGATGTTATATATTTGTGATATTGTTAATGCTATTGTGCTTTAAAATTATTTGCACATTAGTTAAAAAACAAAGAATATGCTGGATAATACAGGACCACTACTTGGCACAAATTCAGCAATACTGAATGAAAGAACTTCATGAATAAGGTATCTTTTATGCAATCTGACATTCTTAGAAAACAAGTAAACATCAATTTCCATTAACAATTTGATGAAACATAAGAAAACCAGTAATGAGATATATATCCTAATTCCCAAGTGAACATATACACCTAGAAGTACACGATCCATGTTATGCAGGTAATTTCATTCAATTCTACAACTTCTGCTGCTAGCACCCTTCACTAACTAAGGATTTTCTGGCCTTGTATTTCCACTTGAAGTGCTGGGAGATGGCATTTAAAAAGGTACCGCCGCAAAACAAGTATAACACTGCATACTGGGACAAAGTGTGGGTGATGGCATCTTAACTGGTACTGATGGTAGGAACATGATTGATACACTGACACATGGATAGTTCGATAGACGGAGATGTTTGGAAAGTAGTGAATCAGACTGGATTGGGAGGGAGAGTTATATACTACATTACTACCTCCATCTAAAAATAGGTGTCTTCATTTGTCTAGATACAGACTTTAGTTATAGATAAATCTGTATCTAGAAAAAATTGAGACGCCTATTTTTAGACGGAGGGAGTCATACACATGATGCTTCACACCAATCTGTTAATTGTAAAACTAGTTGCAAGGCTGCATAAGTGACACCAGCGTCAGCACAGTGCCTAACAGTACGATGCCGACTCAGTGTGGTCTTCCTAAAAAGATAATCTGAGGTAAAACAAATGGCTTGTAAAGAGAGCACTGTAAAATTAACGCGCCTAATGTGATGAGATAAGACTAATGTAGTTATTTCCTGCCATACCTATGGCAAATGTACTGTTACAAACAATGAAACAAAACCTTCTGAGTCCAAGATAAGGCATTGACATTTATGTAAACCTAAGGAATACCTTGTTGGTTTTCCATGTGAAGCAAATAGACTTGAAGGCTGCTAGTGATTCCTATAAGTAGACTCCGCAGGTGCACAATATCCAAAGGCAGTCTCGAGTTAAAGAACTGATCAATGGTCTGCACATAAACTGATCACATAAGCCCCAAGCAAGTACAAGTGTAATTATTAGATTAAGCAACTGGCTAAACAATTATGAAAAATGTGAGAACATAGTAGAACAGCAGTCAGAAAAGAAGAATTTCAACAATCAGGCAGTGAGTGGAAGATGTAGATGAAGAAGTGAGGTGGCTAGGCCAGGTTCAAGTCCCCAAGGATGCAGGTTTGGGTTCTTATATTTAAAAAATCACTGTAGGGGCTTCCCCTACCACATTCCTTTCAAAAAAGAAGTGGAAGATGCAGATGGAAGATTCTGCCTTCAAACTGAACTTTCTGATATTCAGATTGCATTAAGATCAAATAGCATCATCAGTAATCACCATGTTTTTTGAAAGGAAGCCACGGCATTATAAATAAGAACCCAAATTTGTGTCAATGAGGACTTGAACCCAGGTAATCAACGTTTTTTACAACGCTCAAAAAAGCGTACACTCAGGCGCGCTTAAGCGGTAATTAGAGCGAAGCGGTAGCATACCGCTTTGTTTAAGGCCTGAGCGGGAGGTTAAGCGCTGAGCGCGATTAAGCTCTGCGATTGGGCGTTGAGTGTTGCCTAAGCGCGCGGAAGAGAGACAGGGGAGAGTGGCAGCGCACCAGATTTCCGCTGGTGAACCTCCGCCTGCCGCCGGTGCCAGCATGCACAGCCCTCCGCCTCTTCCTCCAGGCCGGCGGGAGCTCGTCCCTCTTCCTCCAAGTGCTCCACCTCCACCCCCGCGTTCCTCCCCGTCCAGGCGCCCCAGATCGAGGTTGACCCTCCCTGTCCAGGCGCCCCAGATCGAGGTCGACCTCAACCTGCTCGCCGCCGGCCGCCACATCTCTCAGATATCCCCTAATCCCTATTTTCCCAGCTCGTGTGTGGGTGTGTGCGATGTAGCTCGTGTGTGCGTGCGTGTGTTGCCTGAATCCTAATTAGATCATGTGCCTTTAGGTTCCTGGGTGTGTGCATTCGTGTGTTGCCTCAATCGTGTGTACGTGTCTGCGATGCGCTGCTGGCTAAGTGCTTAACTGCTACTGTTGTTGTTTGCTGCGTTGCTGAACTGCTACTGTTGCTGTTTGCTGCTGCAAGAGCTAAGAGATTCTTGCAATTTTATAATGTTTGTACGTACTGTAGAATTACATGCTTATGATACAAAACTACAGCATATTATAGTCTTCTGTATGTCCAATTTGCCTTCGGTGCTCCTGGACGTACGCTTTTTGCCCTGCACGCTTAAGCGGCGCTTAAGCTCGCTTAAGCAGCAGTTCCTCTAGGCAGTGCCTCACCGCTCGCTTAGTGCTCAGCGCTTTTTTGAACCTTGGTTTTTTACCGTGAAATCACCATACTCCCTCCATCCCAAAATAAATGACTTAACTTTGTCTAGAAACGGATGTATCTAGATGCATTTTAGTTATAGATACATCCATATCTATATAAACTTGAGTCACTTATTTTGGGACGGAGGGAATAATAAAGTTTGCAATATGTAATCCAAAAGCAAGAAGTTTTTTCTTCTTTTCCTTTTCTTGAGGAACATAACATGTGGTGGCAAATGAGCTCATAAAGAAAAGCTTACCTCCTCCACAATCCGGAAGACTTCAACCATAGATGTTGCTAGTTTCCGGTGAGCTGATAGAGGCACCCAATCCTATGGACCAGAGATGAAACAATAGCCATCATGAACAATTTACGTTGGACACTTAAAAGAGACAGAAATACATGTCAAATGCAAACAAAAGAAGTTGTGTGATGCATAACAGAAGTCTTGCGTAATAGTTAGTTAGTAAAAAGATATCCAACAAAGAAAAAAATTGAAGTCACCACCTAAAGAATGTCATATGGGCTACAGTCACCTTGTGGATGGCAGTACTAGTTACAGAGTTGTGTCAACAACAAACATGTGCGTCTAACTATTGCATATGTAGCACCATTTCAGTTTTGCTGGAATCCTATCATGACAGTTTCAAAAAAATCAACCCAGTAAAGTTGATCAAATCTCTTCGAAGTTATGGTAATTATGTTACAGAATAATGCAAGTCGGGTTTTTTTCTGAAAGGTTCAACCTGATGTAAGTACCAATTTAATGTCATAAAATGCATTGAGCTAGTTATCAAGTTACTGTATGAACCATGTGATAATGTTGTACTACCTCTGTCCATCTTTTGATGTCAAAAGTTTGTCTAAATTCAAATGTATCTAGACACACTTTAGTGTATAGATACATCCGAATTTAAACGAACCATCGGACATCTATTAATGGACGGAGGGAGTACTAAAAATAAATGTAAGAACAAAACCATGTAAACCACCTCCTACGAGGATGTAAACCAAACTCTATCTTTTCAATGAAATGAAGCGCAAAGGTCCTTTGCGTTTTCTCGAAAAAAAATGTGATCAAATTTGCACCAAACAATACTCGTGGGTAATTTTACAACCATGCCAGTTTATTCAAAAATCTACAGAGAAAATTCCCTATCTTCCATGTGGGCATCAATGCAAAGAAAATAAAGAAGTGATGTTCAAGCATAATTAGCTATTCACAAAAAATGCTCGCAGTGAACTTTGAATAGAGTATCAAACCTCAATCTCAATGGTACGTTTTGTCCACTCCAAAACATTCTCATGTTGAGCATGCAGCCACTGAAGAATGATGGGTGAAGAAAAACGATTGATCTGTTTCAAAATTCAGAAAATGAAATTTAATTCAACTTAAATGTGTCTGTTTGAAATGCCAGATGGCACACCAATAAAGTTTGTTTAAAACAAATAAAAATGAGAAAGCATGATGTCCATCAAGATTTGTACTTTAATGCGCCCTATAAGTAAACAGAAACTGATGTATTTGGGAAGTTAAGTGCATTCAATTTGTGTCCATTTGGCCCACAGCTCAGTTGTGTTTCTCCTGGTATTGGAATAAGATCAAGTTTCAAAGTTTTGAATAAACCACTATGGATGATAGTGCGTCAACATGATTTTGTGTCTGAAGAAACAGCAAGCCAATCTACGAAATAAGGATGACAATTTGACAGGTACAATAAAATTAGTTATAAGTTTGTAGCTCATCAAAGAACTAGATTCCACAATTCTACATTACTGTGGTACCATCACATAAATATACTTTGAGGAATATCAAATTAGCAGAACAGATTATACAGGATATTCAAGTTGAAAAAAACCCTACAATAGGAGTAAAGGGAAAATTTATTTTACACTCATTGTATAAGGGGCATTGTCAATTATTAGTTATCATGAGCACAAAGAACATCTTCATGCCTTACCATGTATGGTTTTAGAAAGTTAGACAATGAAGACCCAACAGCTTCCCCGCACATTGAGTAAAGCTTCTGAGCTATACAGAGCTCAAAATTATTTGATGCTCCCAGTATCTCTTTCAGATTTTCTGAATCATCCGTTCTTTCCAAAAACAGCTCCTTGACACCATAGTAGTAGTAAATATTGTTACAAAATGAACACAATAAAAAATCATAGAGCTGCAGAAGGGAGTTGACTAACCAGTTGTTGGCCATACAGTAGGTGAAAGACAACTAGTGCTACTTTTCCAGCTTCAGGATAATATTTCTGAAGTATTAGGCTGAATGTAGCGCATTCTTTCTCCACTAGTAGCTTTAGCTCACTTGCAAGCAATATCAATGGATGCTTAGATTCTGCTTTTGATTGTCCATGTGCTGAAATTAGGACCTAATGAAGCATAATGGAAATATGAAATATTAAAAATCACTCTATTTTTGTCAAGTGTATCCTTTTGGTAGGGGGCGTAAGATGGTTTAGCTCACATGCTTATATGCAGTTTGTATAGATCTGACAACAATTTTATGGACCAGCGTAGATTCTGGTGTACTGCCAAGCGGGGTCTCAATAAGCTGTAATCAATGGGGAGAACAAGAAAAGGTCAACATCAAACACAAATGATGAATTACTAATGGAGCTAAAATATTCCAAGTGACTTTACATGACAGAAGGATCGAACTGATCAAAAGGGAACACCCTTGTGTCTGTGTATTAACATTGCCAAAAAAAATGAGGGATTTGCTACGAGAAATATCAATTCAGATCTTCTGGGCAATATGATATATAATCATACCTTACATCCTTACAACATTGATTACATTAGAAACTACAGAACAAACATTATTAATGAACAATCTTATCCAAGTGAAACAATTTTTCTTAACCTCTCAGATTCTATAGGTCCTGACTAGAGTCTATAAGTAGACATACAAAACAAATGTGTGATGTACCGTATATACATTTTAAAGGAAAATGTCTTCTATGAGGAACAATCATGTATGGCTCGCCAGCAAATATCTCCTAGTTTGAGCGCTGGTAAACATTTCTGTTCCAAGAATTTCCCAGCTCCAGGGGCAGCATGGAGCTTAAGTCCCAATTATCATGACTATATGTCGGGCCTTAGGGTATGCGACTGATAGTTTGAGTGTTAGGTATGTCACACTAATTTTCACGATCCTCTCCACTTCTGTCAAAATAATATAAGAAAGGTAGGGTGTGGCAGATATGCACTCAAAGAACTCGGTATCAATTTAATTAAGAAAATAGGTACACGACTAAAACTTGGTTGGTGGGGTTGTGCATCCACTGCCCTACCCAACTCAGTTCCTGGTTAACACCACTATTGCCTCAGGAGAGAGGGCTATATCCTTTCTGGATGAAAGGAGTTCATATCAAATACTTTTTAAATTTTTGACAAATGACACATACTCCCTCTGATCCATAATAAGTGTCGGAGTTTTAGTTCAAATTTGGACTAAATTGAACTAAAGCCCCGACACTTATTATGGATTGGAGGGAGTACTATAAAAGTACTGCAGGACAAGTAAGAAATCTAACCATGGTTTCTTCATCATCATCAGTAAGTATTGCCGCAGAAAGTAATAGCAAGTTCAGCATGCTCTCAAAGATTGAATAGTTAGCCTGTAACAGAAAGGCAAGATAAAGAAGCTTTTATGAAAAAACTTTGTGGTAACACTGAACTTTTTGCGGAAAGAACAATGCAAAAAAAGAATTAAATCATTGCAGAAACTAATTAATGTAGGGCAACTTTATCAACTCATGAAATCGAAAACATTAAGCCCTTTCTTTTCTCAGTTTTTCCTAGATATTGTTGTTATTGTTATTATTATTATGTGGTAATCAGATTTCAGACTGTAACACTACTCATGTCTATATATCACTTTCAGACTTCCTGAGACAAATAATAGTGGATGGCCAACCTACACCAGCAACTGTCTTAACTCTTTAAGCGTTCTGCACTTATGTTTCTTCAGTAACAAGAAATTTGAAAGAATATGTTTACAGTTCAAGGACCCATACTTGCATGTACTTCTTGCCTATGCTAAAGTTCTAATATGGACATGGATATATAAGCATTCTGAACTATAAAGTTCATCTAAGAAGACCTACGCTACAAGCATCTACCCATCCTACAAGCATTACCTAAGAATAACTAAGTGATTTAAATTTTTCTCAAAAAAAAAACTACTCCCTCCAATCCATATTAAGTGGTGTTGATTTAGTACAAATTTGTACTAAATCTTGTACTAAATCAGCGATATTTAGTATGAACCGGAGGAAGTAACTGATTTAAATTTTGCTAATAGGCAGAATATGAAGGCACATCTAGCTATAAGTCACCTGGCGTATCAAAAAAATCTTCAGCTGAAATTGTATCCAAACAAGGGAGGTAGCTAACCTGACTGAAGTATAAGTGATAACTCTCCAGTTGTCTGCGGCAACACATGTTTATTTTAAGAATGGCACTGTCCACCAAATTTAGAGCCCGATTGCTGCCACAACTTTCAACAGAACAAACAAAGCTGTTTATATACATCTCTGTTTCTCTAACATCATTATGTAACTGAAGTTTCTGTATCTGAAGGTCTGTCTGTTTTAGTAGAAGAATTTCCCCGGTTTGAGCAAACTGAATAGAAGAAAAATAACCATATGAATCAATGTGGCCTCTTTGGCATGGTACTAGCGCTGACAAAATGCTCATGTCAAGAATGATATTTAGACAAATGAGTGAAGCTTTCCATGTAAAAAAATGAACTAAGCAGAGTAAAAGTGAATTATTTTACTCCCTCTGATCCATAATAAGTGTCGTGGTTTTAGTTCAAATTTGACCTAAAACCACGATACTTATTATGGATCGGAAGGAGTATTACCATTCCAGACAAGTGTTTGAACAACGAATTTCTCCGTTTGTTCAAAATAAAGTACAAAAATCAATCAAATAAGACTCTGGAAACATTCCCCAATTCTAAATCGTTAAGTCCTATGCTAATGGCAACAAACATTGAATGAACATCAATTCCTATGTCATCAATACAATATACAGTGTAGGTGCCTCTACAGAAAAGAAAATGAAGTGAGCCTGGTGCAAAACCTATGCATTCACAGGTCAGTCATTTTGATAAGGGGCAGCAGATAGGATCCCAATTCGCTACTGCTACAAAGATAACAGTTGGTTACACCTGGCCCACCTGCCACCAACTTTACTCTGGCAAGTGGGATCATTGCACTAATTTACTAAATAGCCCCTGGATTGAGTTGTATTCGCTCACAGGAACACCCAATCATATGGCTTAGCCCAAGTATTCAGGTCCATTAGAATTGTTCCATAGTAATATTTGTCAAGTTTGAACCAGTATGTGTAGTCTTTCTAAATGACTATGGCAAAAGTGAGTTCACTATTTCAAATATGCCTTTCCTTTTTCTCATACTAATTTAATACTACCTCCGGCCCAAATTAATTGACACAGTTCAGGAGTAAACTTGTACTGGGCATAGTATGTGGCTGCGCCAATTAATTTGGGCCAGAGGGAGTACATCATTAGCATGGACAGTAGTTCTATCTGTTTGTGATAACTCTATCTTCTGTAACTCCAATCGCTTTTGCCAGAGTTCAGGATTGACAGGTGGAATTCTTTCTATTAAAATAGGGGGACAAACATAGTAAATAGACCTTCTGGAAAAGCACCCAAGCATACAGGACGTCATGCAACTTTTGGGTGATGCCCAATATAGGCCAGGTCAGCTTCACTGTTTCAAGTATTTCATCAGCCTCCTGGTAGCAATAAGAATAACTGTGTCAGGAACTCAAGATGCAATCTTTGACTTAATTCCACATTGTTGTTCAGGAATAACTCAACTATATATGCAATAAAAGTAGGGTACTTTTAATAAGCATACCAACAAGGAGATATTGACAATAGAGAGGAAAAAACAAAAGGAAACCTCTACAAGTTGTCCATCTTCAAGAATATCAAACACACTGCAGAGAAGTTTCTCATATAGCCTAGAATTAAAATGGTAGCTCCGAGTCCAATGGTAGGTCTCGCCTTCAAGGCCAAACTTCTTTGGAGCTGCAGATAGCCTTGTGTTGTATCTTTCAATGATAGTCAAGACCTCAATACGCCCATCAGGAACACTCACAACCCAGTCCTGGAAAAGTTTATGGTGCAAATATAGACACAACTCAATATCAAAGATAGCCCAGTTTGACGAAAAAGATTCAGCAACTGATCTGGCTTATGAGACACCAGTAACATTAATCAACACAAAATGATGTGAAATATGGATAACAGGCCTTGCCTCTGTATTTTTTAACTTGGAGAGAACTATCCGCAATGTTTCACTCATACTATACTCAAGAGATGCTGAGAACAAAAGTAATTCTTCTAGAACATTTGCCTGGACAGCAGAATTGTGAGTAATAGTTAGAACAAGCGCCATGCTGTAGAAAGAAAAAACTCAAGATTGCTTGCCTGTCTTCTCTGCCAATGTACACGCAGTCTTTCTGTTGGGAAATCAAATTTGCCAACAGAACTTAAGAGCTGTAATGATATGTTAGGCACGTCAAGCTGTCCCTGCACCATCTTTGAACCAATATGTCTTAAAGCTCTCTTGGACAATATATCCATAGATTCTGATATCTGAAAGAATGTGTTAAAATGAGTTTTCCATCCTATTCTGTTATCACATGATCACATAAACAGAACGAGAAAAGAAGTTTCTTATCCTAGCTAGAACCTTCTGTCCTCAGATCGCTATGCAAAATTTAGAATCCATAAAAACAAGAAGAAAATAGTATCTTAATCAGCTGCTAAAGAATAAAACAAATAGGGTCCTTCAATAGTTTGATCTTCCTCAGACCATTATGCAGAATGCACACCTCCAGCCCTCAGTAACTCTAACATGTGGAATGGAGGGAGAAGAGAAACCATGTGTTTGGAATCAACCAAACATAAAGAATCTTGTTATTGATGCCATGTATTTCAAACAAGCAGGTAATTCTTTTATTTAAACTAACGAAAATATTGAATAGTACAGAAATTAGTCAAGGACCTTACTTCCATTTGTACTCGGACCAAATCAAGATGGTGGGTATAATAATTTTCCATCTGAGGTGCTGCATTAGACCTCTCAGTCTTCGATCTTAAACCCTTCAAGAATTTAGGCTTCTTCTCTCTCTTCTCTTCAGAGAAGTTCATTTTTCCACTGTTGGATACACATTATTAAGGAAGAGATCACACCAGTAAGTCAATATAAATATGCACCATGCATCTATGAAAACTTCCAACACAGACACGTTTGTACAAGTTACCTGACAAATAGAGAAGCGAGAAGAACCTCATAAGCTGTTTCTCTTAGATCATCATCAGACAATTCTTAAATGGCGAATAAAGAGTATATAATTAGTCAAGGAAAGAAACATAATCCCTACTTTTTATTCATAAGAAAGCACAGCAAAAATGTAGCATGGACAATTGTCTACCTGTGCTTAATCTAGGTAAACCTAGAGATAGAATATCCATTTCCTTTGCTTGCGGAGGAGACATATCTGCCAAACTAACATCCTGCGTACCATTGGATGCTCCCGGAAGGTCAGTTGCTACTCTAGAAGAATCGCTATGTTTTCTTGTTCTACTTGATTTCTCTTCTGAAGGTGGTACAAGTCCAATGTCTGGTGCTACTTTCTTTGGAGGGGAACCAGAGGCTTCTGGCCTTGAAAGAAGAAAATATGAGTTCCTTGATGGCGAGTTTGTCTGTTGAATAAAAAAAAATCTTAACAATTACAGAAAATTCCCAAGCAGTACCCCATGGACGCAGACCAAGGTGTACTAGGTGTTTGCATATCACTTCATACAAAACATCAAACATGATAAGACAAAAAGGAGCAATGTATTATCTTTGTATAAAGTATTGTGCAGAAGCAACTTACAAACCTCGAAAGTCATGGACGGAAACCAGAAATTATGGGATCATAGAGATTTAAACACAGACTGAAATGATAAATTAAGAGAACGCTTACCAAATCCGGTAAAACTCTACGGTTCAGATCAAAGACAAGCCATCTTAAATTATATAGTAGCTAGTAGCATGCTGCTTAGGGTTGAGGAAGAATTTCATGTTACAAATATTTGCACCAGGCAGTCCTGTTGTCATTGTTTGCTACGACGTGGAGATGCTCCCAATCGAATTCGGCACAGGCTTAGAAGGACCAAACTATGTTCTATCAATTTTCCTATAATCACATTGCTGCGATTGCACGCATTTTAAATGTATTATTAGTAGGAGTATTACTATTAATCAACTAGAGGGAGTATAAGCATTAGAATCACTTTCAGCTCCCATCCTCACACCTGTAAGTTTCTACTGGCAGAACACTACACGTTTCGTGAGCAGGAGCAATTATTCAATCAAACAAGTGCCTAAATCGAAATTTGGAGCTGAAATCGATAGGAAATTCCCAGAGGTCAGTTCAATCAAGCGTACCATGATCGGGTACCTCCTGTCGTGGAAGTACCTCCTGGTGGCCTCCGAGGCGTCAAACTGCGCGCCTGGTTTGGGTCGAAACACACACGCAACCAAACCCATCAGACTAATTCAATTCATAAATAAACGGCTCCACCTCAGCACACGCACGCGCGCACGGCACGGGTCGTGCGCCCGGAGACTTGGAGAGGCGCGGGCCTTACCGGAGGCGACGCAGTCGAGGGCGTAGTCGGCGCTGACGGCGTCGAGATCGACGCGGGAGAGGTCGACGGCGCCGGCGGAGAGGAGGAAGCCCAGGAGGCGGCGCCGGTCGCGGCGGTACGCCTCGAGGAGCGACGCCGCCGAGTCCATGGCTGGCTGGGAGCGCCGCGGCGGTCGAGGGTTTCGGGGCGGCGGAGGAGCTGGGAGTGCGGAGTGCACAGAGAAAGCAGCTGGAGGGGAGAAGAAAAATAGTATAACGGAAGAAACGGAGAGAAGTGGGGTTTGGTGCGGCGCATGAACCGAAACCGTCAAACGGAAACGATGGCGGCCGGGGAGTGGGGCCCGCGGCCGTCGTTCTCATTTTGAAATGTTTTTGCGGAAACTGTTTGAATGCAGCAACCTCACGGGGAAAAAAAAGAGTAAATTTCGAGTTTCTTTTGTGCATCTTCTGCGCTCCTCCACTGCGAGTCCTAAAGACTTCTTTTTCATCCGGCGTGGCTCAAGATGGTGTCCAACTCCCCAAGCCCATCCCCGCTATGCATGGGACGTTGCGGGGACGCCGGATATAACGAAAACCCGAGTGGGTTCCTATCTACCAGCGACCAAAGCCGATATCGTTGCTTCGCGCCTTTCTTTCGTGTCGCGCATCCTCTCTTCCGCCTCCCCCCTCCACTGCCACTCAAATCGCCGACAATCACCGATGCAATACTTCGACTGCGTTGGACGCAAAACTCGAGTCAGGAATGTTGGTCCCTATGAGTGTCAGGGACCTCTTGCGGAGGTTGATCACCATGTGAGTTTGCTGATTTCCTAGTCATGCATAAGGAAATCCGTGACATCACTGTTCGCGCTCAGCTGCAATATGATCTCGTAGAGCATCTATGGAGGCTCAAAGAAGAGGCATCAACTGCGACTCAAGGGCGCCTTAATCTAGCCCAATTTTATATTTGTTTGTTAACATTTAATTTGAAAACAATATTGGCAAACATATTTATTTGTATGATACGTATAAATAAAATTCTAAAAAAATAGGGGACACAGCTGAAAACCGACGCGCCGAAAAACAGCAACTAGCGGCGGTCCCCAAACACTCGATCCAGATTTAGGGACGCGGTTGGAAATGCTCTGAATTGCGGTCTTGTGATGCAGCGTTGCGTCTTGTGATGCAGCGGTTCCTGTGTCCACACGGCTGATTTTAATCATCTGGCGATCTGGGGGTCTTCATTCTTCAACACTGCCCGATCCCAGACCGCAGTGGTCCTGGCTCCATCAGAGATTCCAGAACGGCTATGTCTCCGATCGGACATTGGTTGATTTAAAGATAGAATCTTCACTTGAAGCGGAAATGTTGCAATTCTACCTCGCATGGCTCCCTCCCAGCTCACTAAATTGCCTCACTCAAAGAAAAAAAAATATCAGTAATAACAACACTGGGGAGAACAGCAGAGAAGTTACCACACGAGATGGATGATTTGGAGGACGACACTGTTTTTCGGCTCGCCAGTTCAGCAGCCCAAAACTATTCATACCTTCTTCCATCGGTTGTACTAAAAAAAATCATGCACTGAATTCTTTGTCAGCAAGACCATGAGATGCAAGTAAGGAATTCTGCAAGCACGATCTGACGCAAACATGAATCGTAGATACAGTTGTACAGCTCACTGAGTAACTAGGCATATACTCCGGACTGTAGAGATACACACAGCAACTAATTTTTTGTAATATGAACATCACTGTAGTCACTTTTAAGACATTACTATTAGCACATTTAGGATACAAAAATGTACACCACATCAGCGGAGACTCAGGTGTGAAGTCGAAAGAGATGGCAATCAAATGGAGTACATTTACACTTCTTCACTTCCGCTGCTACTGCCG
Organism: Lolium perenne; assembly: GCF_019359855.2. Classification (NCBI taxonomy): domain Eukaryota; kingdom Viridiplantae; phylum Streptophyta; class Magnoliopsida; order Poales; family Poaceae; genus Lolium; species Lolium perenne. The sequence continues at coordinate 273,356,028 of NC_067245.2, forward strand.
CTTTTCCGGATACTGAACTTGCACAGAGGGCATGTTGCGTTGATGTGCAGCCACTTGTCGATGCAGGTGCAGTGGAAGTGGTGGCCACAAGGCAGTTCACGCAACTCTGCACCATCATCATATGCTGAAATGCAAATACAGCACTCCTGCATTGACAAGGTGACCAATGAATGAATTCTTGGTATCACAAAGTGTTACTTGTGTAAACAATACAGCATGGTGCATGGACATAATGAGTATATAATGCATCCACTGGTTTTAAAACTGAAGTAAAGTTATGCATGGCTAATAAATTTTCCCAGACCAGTGATTAAGTGCACCAAACTCAGGTATTTCATTAGTATGGGCTGTCTAAAAAAGCACAAAATCATGGTTTTATTCCGTCCCATGATTGTCATGATGAATGATGATCGAAAAATACTGCTACCTGAGATGGTCCAAAGTATAATTGAAGAGGTTCAGAGATTCTGTAGCTCATGCATTGTTAGGGCCAAAGATATGCATGACCAAAAGACGATAACATGGGAACTTACTGCATCTTCCGCTGCAAGTGCTTTCTCAATAGGTTGGTTGGTGCCACACTCTGTCATTATTCCACCAGAAGACTCGGGGGTATCAACGGAATCCTTTTCAGGTTCATCCACCCTACGGAATTTGTACTTCGGAATTTGACGAATGTCATCTTCAGATGCTCCTTCCTGATTTTAGTTAGATGATTAGAAAGGTTATTGATTGCAAGATTGACATAATTGAGTTAATTGCATTTAAATCTGCAAGAGAATCAATGTGACACCGAACTGGATCTTGTTGTTCTAGATTGTATATGTCGTAATAAGCATACTTATATTGCCATATTGCACATACTTCAAGGCCATACCTGGTCAGAGACTGCATATAGAATCGCTATAATGCAAGGGAGGCAGCAACAAACAGCGATACCAATAATGCAAGCCAGGGCAACACAGAATACAACAAAGAACACATCAAACGCCAGAAAGACTATGCAAAGCCTGCAGAGCAAGACATAGAAAACATATTACATACCAAACGGAAGAAATAAGGAGAGCATAAATGTCGGCTATTACTTCAAACATATATGTACCAGTAAAGTTGAGGTGCATCACGGATAACATCTTCAGCCCCAGCAGATATCCAGTAGAATCCAATTATCCACCATATGAAGGAGAACATTGTATTTGCAGACTCCAGATGCTTTGCAATACTGCCAGAGTAAACAATAGTGAAATCATCAGATACAAATGAACAATACATAATGGAAGAAGTGCATGCTGACAGATGAACACTCTTAGGTTGAACTACCACGTAATGGATAATCAACTATACACACCACCAATTCACCAACAATGAGACATTAACAATAACTTCATGTTTGGTCAAATTAAAGAAACAGGGAGATGCATCTATAAACTAGTCATAAACCAGAAAAAATATAGAAACATGTTAAAGAAACTAGAAAGAAAAAACTATGTCAGTACCATCACAGAGGATAGAAAAGCACAGGGTAATTATCAAGTCCACAGCACTAGATTCCTCAAATCCCTTCTGTAGCAGTAGCAGAAATGCACCTAAAAGAGCAGTGCAGGCCAAAATTCCAGCCATAACAGAACAAAATGAACTTCTAACCATATTAAGTCATGACTTTGCATGACAGATTAACCCCACATTTCTTGAAACAGCCACACTTCTCTATACACAACAATCAGCAAACCACAATAATAAACAGAACATAAACACACCGCTACAGGACTATACAACACATTTTTGAGCTAGAGAACTGTAATAGACACGGGTTATGTAATAATCGTCTGTATTTCCTTGTAGAATGGCTCACAGGCGCTCTACGAATTAAACAGAGAAATTCGCTACCGTGGTTAAGGAAAATTCAATTAGGAACTACGATGTCGTAAAGAGCTGGCCAAATTATAGGGAGGGAACGTGTGAGTGGAGTTCAAGAGTTTTGCTGAACTTTCTAGGTTTGCTTGAAACGAGCAAAACAGCTTAAGAAATACCGATTGCTTGCCAGATCCTTCCAATTACCTGACGTAATCGGTGCCGCGACCACGAAGGTTGTGCTCGCTGGCATCATCGTCGCTGGACGAGGAGGAGCCGTCGCTGGCCCTCCCTTCGTCGGCGGGCACCGCGGCGGCCCCGCCGCCGCGCCGGGCGTGGCGCATCCGGTACTCGACGGCGACGCAGACCATGTGGACGACGCACTGCAGGGCGTAGCCGACGACCCAGGTCCGGAGCGGCATGGGGGGGTCCTCGGCGCGGCTGAGCACGAGCACGACGGCGGCGACGGTGATGAAGGAGACGTTCCAGAGGAGATCGAGCGCGACGACGGGGCGGGAGTAGGCCCAGTCCGCCTGCCGCTCCTCGAGGTGCTCGGCCGCCGCCTCGCGCACGAGCATCGACGGCTCGCGCATCGCCCGCCGCCCGCTGCGGCGCAGCAGGCGCGCCGCGCCGCGGAGCGACGGCCGGCGGAGCGCGTTGCCCCGGCGGTGCCCGCCGCCGCCGGCGCCGAGCAGCGGCGCCGAGTCGAGGAGCGCGCCGGCGCGGTTGCTCGACATCGAGGGAGATCGAGAGAAGGAGAGGGGAAGAAGAAGTCTCTTCCGTCGGGGGAATGGAATTGGGAATGGGGCTGCAGACTGGAGAGTCCTTTCTCGTTTTTTTTCCCCTTTTCCTTCCCCGATTCTATGATGGGGCTGTGCGGATTGGACCAGCTGTGATCCATGATGTCACGTTGTCAGGCAGCTCTCAACTCAGGCAAAGTTCTCAACTGAATATTGCAAAAAAAAAAATGCCAAAAAAATGGATTAACATGGAGTATTATCTTTTTGCGATTGAATTATTATTTTTGCTTTATTTATTTTAATTTCCATGTAGTAAACTATGTGACTTATTTTCATATTAAAATGATATGTATCTTATGTAAATACTTCTTTTAATCGGGCTATCTTCTTGGTCAAATGATTCTCAGGAAAAACTGTGTCACATGGAATGGAATTATATCCGTCTGAGAAATTATATCCCTCTATTCCATAAATTTGACAAAGTTAAGGCATGTTCAAAGATGAAGGAAGTAGAACTTCTAAAATATGTAATTGCTCGGTATTTATTAGATAAAGAAGCAATTTTCATTATTGTTAAATTTTTAAGACGTATAAATATATGTTCCTTTAGCTATAGCGCTTTCATTTTTTTATTTTCATCACACCAGCTAACCAAAATTTCCCACAAACGCATGATCTTTCAAGTATATAAATTCTTTCATTTATAAGTAAAATGCGTCCACAAGAAGTTGGGTAATGTTTTTCCATTCTCATGATTTTAAAATATAGCACAATCGATCATATCGATCCTTAGTGAGTTGTAAGTTGATGACATAAATGGTGGTGTGGTTTTATATGGGAGATGGGGTGTGCTTATATGATCATGTGTCCCCATTATTCACATGGTGCACATGTGTAGTTGTGACACATGCAGATTTGTCAAAGATCTTATATGGCCACATGTACCCATTATTTAGGATGGTGCACATGTGTAATTGTGAGACATGCACAATTGTGAAATAACCACAATGATTCGGCTGAGGGTGTGGCCTTCTTTAGGTGGGAAATATGTTGTTATGTTATTCATATAGTCTAGATGGACTAAGAGCATGTTTAATAAGAGAGTCAGCTGCAGGCTCTAAAGCCATGCCATGTCACATAGAGCCAGCATAAAGCTCACCCATGCAATAGGCTAGCTATTAGATTGGCTATTAGATGAGCTCTAATCAAAAAATAATTCATCAACGCATGCATGCTATTGGGCCTTGGCTGCATGCAAGGTTCTTTTCCTCGTTTGTTGTGCTATATCCGGGCGACATGTGAAGCGCTTGCTCCCTCTATCTCCTTTTCTCTCTCTCTTCAACATCATATTTTGATGATATTTTAAAGGCTATAGCCTGCTGACTCACCCTTGCTGTACTTGCTCTAAGATGATGTTTATGTTGTGGTGGTTGGACTTTGTAAAACTTAGTTTCTTTAAATGAAATCAGGATAAACCCGCTTCTCTAAAAAAGAAGCACAGTGGTTTGCCTTGTAGTAAATACATGAAACATTATTTGCTTGATACCTACTATTATGAACTACTAGATGTTGGATAATTAGGCACAATTTCCATGATTAATTCCAGTATATAAAACATGATGGAAGCAACTACTAACATGTGAAACTCAAACATACTAGATGCATTAATCAACATGAGTAGCAGCAGCGCAAACGGTAAAGCATCCATCGCTAAACAGATCGAGATATGTCGCACGTACCGATCTGGTGGAGGTGGCGGTGGAGGTGTAGCAGATGATGTCGCAGCAGTAACGTTGTTGATGACAACGTTGTTGACGACGGGGACGACGGGTCGAAGTAGACGGCGTTGAAGACGACGGTAGGCAGCACCGCCCGACTTGGACGGAAGGCGACCCGTGATGAAGAGCTTGAGCAGTCGCGCAGAGCGCTTCCCAAAAACCTAATTCGCCCTCTCCCGTGCAGGATCGCAAGGACAAGCGGTTCCGGAGACCTGCTCTCCCGTTCGCCGATGTACGTCGGCTCGCGGGATGGAGTAGGCTACGATGGCGGCGCAAGCAGAGAGAGGTGGAAACCCTAACTCGTGTATTAGATGAATTTATGCGGTAGCCGGGCAGGAGATTATATAGGCTCGGGAAACCCTAGGCAACGTGGGCCACGCCCACGTCGCACGAACCCGAACTGACTAACTGCGACGCGTCCGTCTAGGACTCTGTTCGTTTTCCTGAGCTGCAAAAAGTAAGGAAAGTCTCGGCTCGAGGCTCAATCCACTCACCACGAGCGCGGCGCGCGCGTCGCGTCGTGACGTGTCGTGTCGTGTCGAGACGAGCGAGCGAGGAGGAGGAGGAGCGCGCGTGTAGCACTCCTATTCTCACTCACTTACTAGTGGTGGAACAACCCACCTTATAAGGTGGTCTAACTTCCTCCCAACTTTCCATGTGGGACTAAACTTCCCACCTCTTACCACTCCCTAGTGAGCTGCCACCAATTTGGGCTCAAACTCACAAGGCTGCCACTATGTGGGCTTTGAGATTTATAGGAAAAACTGAAATCTAATTTGGGCCACTAAAAGTGGGCCCAATATTTCAACAATCCCCCACCAGATCTCAAATCCCCATTTAGAGATTTACCAATACTCGCTGCTTGTTTATATACCAGTGTTTCAGCGGAGACTGTTAAGTTGAACTTCCGCCTAGAACCTTAAGCTACATCCACTCACACTTGAACAATGGACTAAGCCTTGAATTGCAAGTTTTGCGTGAACAGGGTTTCACTCAAAGTCATGACCAGTACATGGCTGCCAGTAGCCTACCCTGCGGGTGAAGCATATGCGTCATACTTCGTGGTCTCTTCATGAGTTTACTAGAGATCACCCAAATCTCATAGATTGCGACGTTTAACAATCAGACTCATATAGGTGTGTTATTTCAAGAATGCTCTGTAGGACAGCATCTTTGCTAAAATAGCCAACATAAACACGTTAAGGCTTGTTGCCAACCTGCCTTACAGCAATTGAAAGTTGTGCATCTTCACATAGAGAGGGTTACATAATACTCTCCTCAATTAAACCACTAGTTTGTTCTTCCCAGGTCCTAATTCACGGGATCTCCGATCACAAAGGTTGGGTTACCACTATGGCATAACATCAACGGGTCTCAAACCCATCTCCCTCGATGCACTTTCTATCACATTACGTGATAGTCCCTTTGTAAAGGGATCTGCCAGGTTTTTGTCTGTTTGAATATATGTAACATTTATTACTTCGGAGTTTCGCAATTTCCTTACAGACTTCAAACGTCTCTTGACGTGTCTTGATGACTTCGCGTTATCCTTAGAATTGTTCACTTTGACAATTACTGTTTGATTGTCACAATTCAAAAGGATTGCCGGAACAGGTTTTTCAACCACAAGCAAGTCCATCAAGAGCTCACGCAACCATTCTGATTCAACAGTGGTTGTGTCTAAAGCAGTAAGTTCTGCTTCCATAGTTGACCTCGTCAATATGGTTTGCTTGCAAGATCTCCATGATACTGCGCCACCTCCAAAGGTAAATACATACCCACTTGCGGCGTACAGATCAGCTACATCTGAGATCCAATTCGAATCACTATATCCTTCAAGCACAGCTGGGTGCCCTGAATAGTGAATCCCATAACTCATTGTACCACATAGGTAGCGCATGACCCTATCAAGTGCATGCCAATGATCAGTACCCGGGTTTGACATGAACCTACTCAACTTGCTAACTGCAAAAGAGATGTCGGGTCTAGTCGCGCTCGCTAAGTACATGAGTGAGCCAACGATCTGAGAATATCTCAATTGATCTATGGCAATCCTCCGGTTCTTGCGTAGTGTCACACTGGGATCATAAGGTGTTGAAGAAGGCTTGCTATCAATATAGCCGAACCGGCTCAAGATCTTCTCAACATAATGAGATTGCGTTAGAGTAATCCCATTCTCGTTCTTAATCAGCTTGATGTTCAGAATCACATCAGCTTCTCCCAGATCTTTCATATCAAAGCTCTTTGACAAGAAAGACTTGACCTTGTGTATTACTTTCATGTTTGTACCGAAGATCAGAATATCATCCACATACAAACATAGTATAACACCTTCGCCCCCACCATGGCGATAGTAAACGCACTTGTCAGCCTCATTGACAACAAAGCCTACAGAAGTTAAATTTCTGTCAAACTTCTCATGCCATTGCTTAGGTGCTTGTTTGAGGCCATATAAAGATTTCAGCAACTTGCACACCTTTCTTTCTTCACCTTTTACTACAAACCCATCAGGCTGATCCATATAGATTTCCTCTTCCAACTCTCCATTCAGGAAAGCTGTCTTTACGTCCATTTGATGAACGATAAGACCATAGGAGGCAGCCATGGATAGTAGTACTCGAATGGTGGTAAGTCTAGCGACAGGTGAATAGGTGTCGAAGTAATCTTCGCCTTCTCTCTGTGTGTAGCCTTTCGCTACAAGCCGTGTGATACGTCTCCGACGTATCGATAATTTCTTGTGTTCCATGCCACATTATTGATGATATCTACATGTTTTATGCACACTTTATGTCATATTCGTGCATTTTCTGGAACTAACCTATTAACAAGATGCCGAAGTGTCAGTTGCTGTTTTCTGCTGTTTTTGGTTTCAGAAATCCTAGTAACGGAATATTCTCGGAATTGGACGAAATCAACGCCCAGGGTCCTATTTTGCCACGAAGCTTCCAGAAGACCGAAGAGGAGACGAAGTGGGGCCACGAGGTGGCCAGACTATAGGGCGGCGCGGCCCAGGTCTTGGCCGCGCCGACCTATAGTGTGGGCCCCTCGTGACGCCCCCTGACCTGCCCTTCCGCCTACAAATAGCCTTCGTCGCGAAACCCCCAGTACGGAGAGCCACGATACGGAAAACCTTACTGAGACGCCGCCACCGCCAATCCCATCTCGGGGGATTCTGGAGATCTCCTCCGGCACCCTACCGGAGAGGGGATTCATCTCCCGGAGGACTCTTCACCGCCATGGTCGCCTCCGGAGTGATGAGTGAGTAGTTCACCCCTGGACTATGGGTCCATAGCAGTAGCTAGATGGTTGTCTTCTCCTCATTGTGCTTCATTGTTGGATCTTGTGAGCTGCCTAACATGATCAAGATCATCTATCTGTAATACTATATGTTGTGTTTGTCGGGATCCGATGGATAGAGAATACTATGTTATGTTAATTATCAAGTTATTACCTATGTGTTGTTTATGATCTTGCATGCTCTCCGTTATTAGTAGAGGCTCTGGCCAAGTTTTTGCTCTTAACTCCAAGAGGGAGTATTTATGCTCGATAGTGGGTTCATGCCTCCATTGAATCTCGGGGACAAAGCTGATGTAAAAGTTCTAAGGTTGTGGATGTGCTGTTGCCACTAGGGATAAAACATTGATGCTATGTCTAAGGATGTAGTTATTGATTACATTACGCACCATACTTAATGCAATTGTCTGTTGTTTTGCAACTTAATACTGGAAGGGGTTCGGATGATAACCTGAAGGTGGACTTTTTAGGCATAGATGCATGCTGGATAGCGGTCTATGTACTTTGTCGTAATGCCCAATTAAATCTCACTATATTTATCATGACATGTATGTGCATTGTTATGCCCTCTCTATTTGTCAATTGCCCGACTGTAATTTGTTCACCCAACATGCTTTTATCTTATGGGAGAGACACCTCTAGTGAACTGTGGACCCCGGTCCTATTCTTTACATCGCATACAATCATATCGCAATACTTGTTTTATCGTTTTCTCGCAAACAATCATCTTCCACACAATACGGTTAATCCTTTGTTACAGCAAGCGGTGAGATTGACAACCTCACTGTTTCGTTGGGGCAAAGTACTTTGGTTGTGTTGTGCAGGTTCCACGTTGGCGCCGGAATCCCTGGTGTTGCGCCGCACTACATCCCGCCGCCATCAACCTTCAACGTGCTTCTTGGCTCCTCCTGGTTCGATAAACCTTGGTTTCTTTCTGAGGGAAAACTTGCTGCTGTGCGCATCATACCTTCCTCTTGGGGTTCCCAACGAACGTGTGAGTTACACGCCATCAAGCTCTTTTTCTGGCGCCGTTGCCGGGGAGATCAAGACACGCTGCAAGGGGAGTCTTCACTTCCAATCTCTTTACTTTGTTTTTGTCTTGCTTTATTTACTACTTTGTTTGCTGCATTATATCAAAACACAAAAAAATTAGTTGCTAGCTTTACTTTATTTACTGCCTTGTTCTCTATATCAAAAACACAAAAAAATTAGTTACTTGCATTTACTTTATCTAGTTTGCTTTATTTACTGTTGCTAAAATGAATACTCCTGAAAATACTAAGTTGTGCGACTTCACAACCACAAATAATAATGATTTCCTATGCACACCTATTGCTCCACCTGCTACTACAGCAGAATTCTTTGAAATTAAACCTGCTTTCTTGAATCTTGTTATGAGAGAGCAATTTTCTCGGTGTTAGTTCTGATGATGTCTTGCCCATCTTAATAATTTTGTTGAACTATGTGAAATGCAAAATTATAAGGATGTAGATGGTGATATTATTAAATTGAAATTGTTTCCTTTCTCATTAAGAGGAAGAGCTAAAGATTGGTTGCTATCTCTGCCTAAGAATAGTATTGATTCCTGGACTAAATGCAAGGATGCTTTTATTGGTAGATATTATCCCCCTGCTAAAATTATATCTTTGAGAAGTAGCATAATGAATTTTAAACAATTAGATACTGAACATGTTGCTCAAGCTTGGGAAAGAATGAAATCTTTGGTTAAAAATTGCCCAACACATGGACTGACTACTTGGATGATCATCCAAACCTTCTATGCAGGACTAAATTTTTCTTCGCGGAATTTATTGGATTCAGCTGCTGGAGGTACCTTTATGTCCATCACTTTGGGGGCGGCTACAAAGCTCCTTGATAATATGATGATTAATTACTCTGAATGGCACACGGAAAGAACTCCACAAGGTAAGAAGGTAAATTCTGTTGAAGAATCCTCTTCCTTGAATGATAAGATTGATGCTATTATATCTATGCTTGTGAATGATAGGACTAATGTTGATCCTAATAATGTTCCGTTAGCTTCATTGGTTGCCCAAGAAGAACATGTTGATGTAAACTTCATTAAAAATAATAATTTCAACAACAATGCTTATCGGAACAATTCTAGTAATAACTATAGGCCATATCCTTCTGCTAATGGTAATGGTTATGGTAATTCTTATGGGAATTCTTACAACAATAATAGGAGTGTACCCCCTGGTCTTGAAGCTATGCTTAAAGAATTTATGAGTACACAAACTGCCTTTAACAAATCTGTTGAGGAAAAACTCAATAAAATTGATATTCTCGCTTCTAAGGTTGATAGTCTTGCCTCTGATGTTGATCTTTTGAAATCGAAAGTTATGCCTAATAGGGATATTGAAAATAAAATTGTTACTACAACAAATGCCATCCAAGTTAGAATTAATGAGAATATAAGATTAATGGTTGAATTGCGTGCTAGGTGGGATAGAGAAGAAAATGAAAAACTAGCTAAAGAGAAAAATGTAGCTAAAGTTTGGACTATTACCACCACAAGTAATGTTGATTCTTCACATGTTGCTGCACCTCCTACTATTAATGGTAAAATAATTGGTGTTGGCAATGTTTCTACTCCTAGTGCAAAGCGTACAAAGCTGCACGAAATTGCTAAAACTGCTGAAATTGCTTGTGATAAAGCTGCTGAAATTTTTTCCAACCTTGGGGATGATGATCCCATTGCTGTAGCTCATAATGATTTAGATTTTGATGATTGCCACATCTCTGAAGTTATAAAGTTCTTACAAAAACTTGCTAAGAGTCCTAATGCTAGCGCTGTAAACTTGGCTTTCACAAAACATATTACAAATGCTCTCATAAAAGCTAGAGAAGAGAAACTAAAACTTGAAACTTCTATTCCTAGAAAGCTAGAAGATGGTTGGGAACCCATCATTAAAATGAGGGTCAATAATTTTGATTGTAATGCTTTATGTGATCTTGGTGCAAGTATTTCTGTTATGCCTAAGAAAGTCTATGATATGCTTGACTTGTCACCATTGAAAAATTGTTATTTGGATGTTAATCTCGCTGATAATGCTAAAAAGAAACCTTTGGGGAGAGTTGATAATGTTCATATTATGGTCAACAATAACCTTGTCCCCGTTGATTTTGTTGTCTTGGATATTGAATGCAATGCATCTTGCCCCATTATATTGGGAATACCTTTTCTTCGAACCGTTGGTGCTACTATTGATATGAAGGAAGGTAATATTAAATATCAATTTCCTCTCAAGAAAGGTATGGAACACTTCCCTAGAAAGAGAATGAAGTTACCTTATGATTCTATTATTAGAACAAATTATGATGTTGATGCTTCGTCTCTTGATGTTACTTGATTTACACTTTCTGCGCCTAGCTGAAAGGCGTTAAAGAAAAGCGCTTATGGGAGACAACCCATGGTTTTTACTACAGTACTTTGTTTTTATTTTGAGTCTTGGAAGTTGTTTACTGCTGTAGCAACCTCTCCTTATCTTAGTTTAGTGTTTTGTTGTGCCAAGTAAAGTCTTTGATAGTAAAGTTCATACTAGATTTGGATTACTGTGCAGTTTCAGATTTCTTTGCTGTCACGAATTTCGACCTGCCTCCCTGTAGGTAGCTCAGAAAATTAAGCCAATTTACGTGCGTGATCCTCAGATATGTACGCAACTTTCATTCAATTTGGGCATTTTCATTTAAGCAAGTCTGGTGCCATTTTAAAATTCATCTTTACGAACTGTTCTGTTTTGACAGATTCTGCCTTTTATTTCGCATTGCCTCTTTTGCTATGTTGGATGAATTTCTTTGATCCATTAATGTCCAGTAGCCTTATGCAATGTCCAGAAGTGTTAAGAATGATTGTGTCACCTCTGAACATGTTAATTATTATTGTGCACTAACCCTCTTATGAGTTGTTTCGAGTTTGGTGTGGAGGAAGTTTTCAAGGATCAAGAGAGGAGTATGATGCAATATGATCAAGGAGAGTGAAAGCTCTAAGCTTGGGGATGCCCCGGTGGTTCACCCCTGCATATTCTAAGAAGACTCAAGCGTCTAAGCTTGGGGATGCCCAAGGCATCCCCTTCTTCATCGACAACATTATCAGGTTCCTCCCCTGAAACTATATTTTTATTCCGTCACATCTTATGTGCTTTGCTTGGAGCGTCGGTTTGTTTTTGTTTTTGTTTTTGCTTGAATAAAATGGATCCTAGCATTCACTGTATGGGAGAGAGACACGCTCCGCTGTAGCATATGGACAAGTATGTCCTTAGGCTTTACTCATAGTATTCATGGCGAAGTTTCTTCTTCGTTAAATTGTTATATGGTTGGAATTGGAAAATGATACATGTAGTAATTGCTAAAATGTCTTGGATAATGTGATACTTGGCAATTGTTGTGCTCATGTTTAAGCTCTTGCATCATATACTTTGCACCCATTAATGAAGAAACACCTAGAGCTTGCTTAATTTGGTTTGCATATTTGGTCTCTCTAAAGTCTAGATAATATCTAGTATTGAGTTTTGAACAACAAGGAAGACGGTGTAGAGTCTTATAATGTTTTTAATATGTCTTTTATGTGAGTTTTGCTGCACCGCTTCATCCTTGTGTTTGTTTCAAATAACCTTGCTAGCCTAAACCTTGTATCGAGAGGGAATACTTCTCATGCATCCAAAATCCTTGAGCCAACCACTATGCCATTTGTGTCCACCATACCTACCTACTACATGGTATTTCTCCGCCATTTCAAAGTAAATTGCTTGAGTGCTACCTTTAAATTTCCACTCTTCGCCTTTGCAATATATAGCTCATGGGACAAATAGCTTAAAAACTATTGTGGTATTGAATATGTACTTGTGCACTTTATCTCTTATTAAGTTGCTTGTTGTGCGATAACCATGTTTCTGGGGACGCCATCAACTATTCTTTGTTGAGTATCATGTGAGTTGCTATGCATGTCCGTCTTGTCTGAAGTAAGAGAGATCTACCACCTTAATGGTTGGAGCATACATATTGTTAGAGAAGAACATTGGGCCGCTAACTAAAGCCATGATTCACGGTGGAAGTTTCAGTTTTGGACATATATCCTCAATCTCATATGAGAACAATAATTGTTGCCACATGCTTATGCATTAAAGAGGAGTCCATTATCTGTTGTCCATGTTGTCCCGGTATGGATGTCTAAGTTGAGAATAATCAAAAGCGAGAAATCCAAAATGCGAGCTTTCTCCTTAGACCTTTGTACAGGCGGCATGGAGGTACCCCATTGTGACACTTGGTTAAAACATGTGTATTGCGATGATCCGGTAGTCCAAGCTAATTAGGACAAGGTGCGGGCACTATTAGTATACTATGCATGAGGCTTGCAACTTGTAAGATATAATTTACATAACTCATATGCTTTATTACTACCGTTGACAAAATTGTTTCATGTTTTCAAAATAAAAGCTCTAGCACAAATATAGCAATCGATGCTTTCCTCTTTGAAGGACCATTCTTTTTACTTTTAATGTTGAGTCAGTTCACCTATTTCTCTCCACCTCAAGAAGCAAACACTTGTGTGAACTGTGCATTGATTCTTACATACTTGCATATTGCACTTATTATATTACTCTATGTTGACAATATCCATGAGATATACATGTTATAAGTTGAAAGCAACCGCTGAAACTTAATCTTCCTTTGTGTTGCTTCAATACCTTTACTTTGATTTATTGCTTTATGAGTTAACTCTTATGCAAGACTTATTGATGCTTGTCTTGAAGTGCTATTCATGAAAAGTCTTTGCTTTATGATTCACTTGTTTACTCATGTCATTACCATTGTTTTGATCGCTGCATTCATTACATATGTTTACAAATAGTATGATCAAGGTTATGATGGCATGTCACTCCAGAAATTATCTTTGTTATCGTTTTACTCGCCGGGACGAAGCAGAACTAAGCTTGGGGATGCTGATACGTCTCCGACGTATCGATAATTTCTTGTGTTCCATGCCACATTATTGATGATATCTACATGTTTTATGCACACTTTATGTCATATTCGTGCATTTTCTGGAACTAACCTATTAACAAGATGCCGAAGTGCCAGTTGCTGTTTTCTGCTGTTTTTGGTTTCAGAAATCCTAGTAACGAAATATTCTCGGAATTGGACGAAATCAACGCCCAGGGTCCTATTTTGCCACGAAGCTTCCAGAAGACCGAAGAGGAGACGAAGTGGGGCCACGAGGTGGCCAGACTATAGGGCGGCGCGGCCAGGTCTTGGCCGCGCCGACCTATAGTGTGGGCCCTCGTGACGCCCCCTGACCTGCCCTTCCGCCTACAAATAGCCTTCGTCGCGAAACCCCCAGTACGGAGAGCCACGATACGGAAAACCTTACTGAGACGCCGCCGCCGCCAATCCCATCTCGGGGGATTCTGGAGATCTCCTCCGGCACCCTACCGGAGAGGGGATTCATCTCCCGGAGGACTCTTCACCGCCATGGTCGCCTCCGGAGTGATGAGTGAGTAGTTCACCCCTGGACTATGGGTCCATAGCAGTAGCTAGATGGTTGTCTTCTCCTCATTGTGCTTCATTGTTGGATCTTGTGAGCTGCCTAACATGATCAAGATCATCTATCTGTAATACTATATGTTGTGTTTGTCGGGATCCGATGGATAGAGAATACTATGTTATGTTAATTATCAAGTTATTACCTATGTGTTGTTTATGATCTTGCATGCTCTCCGTTATTAGTAGAGGCTCGGTCGAAGTTTTTGCTCTTAACTCCAAGAGGGAGTATTTATGCTCGATAGTGGGTTCATGCCTCCATTGAATGCAGGACGGATGTGAGAAAGTTCTAAGGTTGTGGATGTGCTGTTGCCACTAGGGATAAAACATTGATGCTATGTCTAAGGATGTAGTTATTGATTACATTACGCACCATACTTAATGCAATTGTCTGTTGTTTTGCAACTTAATAGTGGAAGGGGTTCGGATGATAACCTGAAGGTGGACTTTTTAGGCATAGATGCATGCTGGATAGCGGTCTATGTACTTTGTCGTAATGCCCAATTAAATCTCACTATATTTATCATGACATGTATGTGCATTGTTATGCCCTCTCTATTTGTCAATTGCCCGACTGTAATTTGTTCACCCAACATGCTTTTATCTTATGGGAGAGACACCTCTAGTGAACTGTGGACCCCGGTCCTATTCTTTACATCGCATACAATCTACTGCAATACTTGTTTTATCGTTTTCGCAAACAATCATCTTCCACACAATACGGTTAATCCTTTGTTACAGCAAGCCGGTGAGATTGACAACCTCACTGTTTCGTTGGGGCAAAGTACTTTGGTTGTGTTGTGCAGGTTCCACGTTGGCGCCGGAATCCCTGGTGTTGCGCCGCACTACATCCCGCCGCCATCAACCTTCAACGTGCTTCTTGGCTCCTCCTGGTTCGAT
Organism: Lolium perenne; assembly: GCF_019359855.2. Lineage (NCBI taxonomy): Eukaryota > Viridiplantae > Streptophyta > Magnoliopsida > Poales > Poaceae > Lolium > Lolium perenne. The sequence goes on from NC_067245.2 coordinate 273,371,152, forward strand.
AAACCTTGGTTTCTTTCTGAGGGAAAACTTGCTGCTGTGCGCATCATACCTTCCTCTTGGGGTTCCCAACGAACGTGTGAGTTACACGCCATCAAGCTCTTTTTCTGGCGCCGTTGCCGGGGAGATCAAGACACGCTGCAAGGGGAGTCTTCACTTCCAATCTCTTTACTTTATTTTTGTCTTGCTTTATTTACTACTTTGTTTGCTGCATTATATCAAAACACAAAAAAATTAGTTGCTAGCTTTACTTTATTTACTGCCTTGTTCTCTATATCAAAAACACAAAAAAATTAGTTACTTGCATTTACTTTATCTAGTTTGCTTTATTTACTGTTGCTAAAATGAATACTCCTGAAAATACTAAGTTGTGCGACTTCACAACCACAAATAATAATGATTTCCTATGCACACCTATTGCTCCACCTGCTACTACAGCAGAATTCTTTGAAATTAAACCTGCTTTACTGAATCTTGTTATGAGAGAGCAATTTTCTGGTGTTAGTTCTGATGATGCTGCTGCCCATCTTAATAATTTTGTTGAACTATGTGAAATGCAAAATTATAAGGATGTAGATGGTGATATTATTAAATTGAAATTGTTTCCTTTCTCATTAAGAGGAAGAGCTAAAGATTGGTTGCTATCTCTGCCTAAGAATAGTATTGATTCCTGGACTAAATGCAAGGATGCTTTTATTGGTAGATATTATCCCCCTGCTAAAATTATATCTTTGAGAAGTAGCATAATGAATTTTAAACAATTAGATACTGAACATGTTGCTCAAGCTTGGGAAAGAATGAAATCTTTGGTTAAAAATTGCCCAACACATGGACTGACTACTTGGATGATCATCCAAACCTTCTATGCAGGACTAAATTTTTCTTCGCGAATTTATTGGATTCAGCTGCTGGAGGTACCTTTATGTCCATCACTTTGGGGCGGCTACAAAGCTCCTTGATAATATGATGATTAATTACTCTGAATGGCACACGGAAAGAACTCCACAAGGTAAGAAGGTAAATTCTGTTGAAGAATCCTCTTCCTTGAATGATAAGATTGATGCTATTATATCTATGCTTGTGAATGATAGGACTAATGTTGATCCTAATAATGTTCCGTTAGCTTCATTGGTTGCCCAAGAAGAACATGTTGATGTAAACTTCATTAAAAATAATAATTTCAACAACAATGCTTATCTAACAATTCTAGTAATAACTATAGGCCATATCCTTCGCTAATGGTAATGGTTATGGTAATTCTTATGGGAATTCTTACAACAATAATAGGAGTGTACCCCTGGTCTTGAAGCTATGCTTAAAGAATTTATGAGTACACAAACTGCCTTTAACAAATGTTGAGGAAAAACTCAATAAAATTGATATTCTCGCTTCTAAGGTTGATAGTCTTGCCTCTGATGTTGATCTTTTGAAATCGAAAGTTATGCCTAATAGGGATATTGAAAATAAAATTGTTACTACAACAAATGCCATCCAAGTTAGAATTAATGAGAATATAAGATTAATGGCTGAATTGCGTGCTAGGTGGGATAGAGAAGAAAATGAAAAACTAGCTAAAGAGAAAAATGTAGCTAAAGTTTGGACTATTACCACCACAAGTAATGTTGATTCTTCACATGTTGCTGCACCTCCTACTATTAATGGTAAAATAATTGGTGTTGGCAATGTTTCTACTCCTAGTGCAAAGCGTACAAAAGCGCTGAAATTGCTAAAAAGCTACTTGAAATTGCTTGTGATAAAGCTGCTGAAATTTTTTCCAACCTTGGGGATGATGATCCCATTGCTGTAGCTCATAATGATTTAGATTTTGATGATTGCCACATCTCTGAAGTTATAAAGTTCTTACAAAAACTTGCTAAGAGTCCTAATGCTAGCGCTGTAAACTTGGCTTTCACAAAACATATTACAAATGCTCTCATAAAAGCTAGAGAAGAGAAACTAAAACTTGAAACTTCTATTCCTAGAAAGCTAGAAGATGGTTGGGAACCCATCATTAAAATGAGGGTCAATAATTTTGATTGTAATGCTTTATGTGATCTTGGTGCAAGTATTTATGTTATGCCAAAGAAAGTCTAAGATATGCTTGAATATCAACCATTGAAAAATTGTTATTTGTATTTTAATCTCATTGATAATGCTAAAAAGAAACCTTTGGGGAGAGTTGATAATGTTCATATTATGGTCAACAATAACCTTGTCCCCGTTGATTTTGTTGTCTTGGATATTGAATGCAATGCATCTTGCCCCATTATATTGGGAATACCTTTTCTTCGAACCGTTGGTGCTACTATTGATATGAAGGAAGGTAATATTAAATATCAATTTCCTCTCAAGAAAGGTATGGAACACTTCCCTAGAAAGAGAATGAAGTTACCTTATGATTCTATTATTAGAACAAATTATGATGTTGATGCTTCGTCTCTTGATGTTACTTGATTTACACTTTCGCGCTAGGCGAAAGGCGTTAAAGAAAAGCGCTTATGGGAGACAACCCATGGTTTTTACTACAGTACTTTGTTTTTATTTTGAGTCTTGGAAGTTGTTTACTGCTGTAGCAACCTCTCCTTATCTTAGTTTAGTGTTTTGTTGTGCCAAGTAAAGTCTTTGATAGTAAAGTTCATACTAGATTTGGATTACTGTGCAGTTTCAGATTTCTTTGCTGTCACGAATTTCGACCTGCCTCCCTGTAGGTAGCTCAGAAAATTAAGCCAATTTACGTGCGTGATCCTCAGATATGTACGCAACTTTCATTCAATTTGGGCATTTTCATTTGAGCAAGTCTGGTGCCATTTTAAAATTCGTCTTTACGAACTGTTCTGTTTTGACAGATTCTGCCTTTTATTTCGCATTGCCTCTTTTGCTATGTTGGATGAATTTCTTTGATCCATTAATGTCCAGTAGCCTTATGCAATGTCCAGAAGTGTTAAGAATGATTGTGTCACCTCTGAACATGTTAATTATTATTGTGCACTAACCCTCTTATGAGTTGTTTCGAGTTTGGTGTGGAGGAAGTTTTCAAGGATCAAGAGAGGAGTATGATGCAATATGATCAAGGAGAGTGAAAGCTCTAAGCTTGGGGATGCCCCGGTGGTTCACCTGCATATTCTAAGAAGACTCAAGCGTCTAAGCTTGGGGATGCCCAAGGCATCCCCTTCTTCATCGACAACATTATCGTGTTCCTCCCACGAAACTATATTTTTATTCCGTCACATCTTATGTGCTTTGCTTGGAGCGTCGGTTTGTTTTTGTTTTTGTTTTTGCTTGAATAAAATGGATCCTAGCATTCACTGTATGGGAGAGAGACACGCTCCGCTGTAGCATATGGACAAGTATGTCCTTAGGCTTTACTCATAGTATTCATGGCGAAGTTTCTTCTTCGTTAAATTGTTATATGGTTGGAATTGGAAAATGATACATGTAGTAATTGCTAAAATGTCTTGGATAATGTGATACTTGGCAATTGTTGTGCTCATGTTTAAGCTCTTGCATCATATACTTTGCACCCATTAATGAAGAAACACCTAGAGCTTGCTTAATTTGGTTTGCATATTTGGTCTCTCTAAAGTCTAGATAATATCTAGTATTGAGTTTTGAACAACAAGGAAGACGGTGTAGAGTCTTATAATGTTTTTAATATGTCTTTTATGTGAGTTTTGCTGCACCGCTTCATCCTTGTGTTTGTTTCAAATAACCTTGCTAGCCTAAACCTTGTATCGAGAGGGAATACTTCTCATGCATCCAAAATCCTTGAGCCAACCACTATGCCATTTGTGTCCACCATACCTACCTACTACATGGTATTTCTCCGCCATTCCAAAGTAAATTGCTTGAGTGCTACCTTTAAATTTCCACTCTTCGCCTTTGCAATATATAGCTCATGGGACAAATAGCTTAAAAACTATTGTGGTATTGAATATGTACTTGTGCACTTTATCTCTTATTAAGTTGCTTGTTGTGCGATAACCATGTTTCTGGGGACGCCATCAACTATTCTTTGTTGAGTATCATGTGAGTTGCTATGCATGTCCGTCTTGTCTCAAGTAAGAGAGATCTACCACCTTAATGGTTGGAGCATACATATTGTTAGAGAAGAACATTGGGCCGCTAACTAAAGCCATGATTCACGGTGGAAGTTTCAGTTTTGGACATATATCCTCAATCTCATATGAGAACAATAATTGTTGCCACATGCTTATGCATTAAAGAGGAGTCCATTATCTGTTGTCCATGTTGTCCCGGTATGGATGTCTAAGTTGAGAATAATCAAAAGCGAGAAATCCAAAATGCGAGCTTTCTCCTTAGACCTTTGTACAGGCGGCATGGAGGTACCCCATTGTGACACTTGGTTAAAACATGTGTATTGCGATGATCCGGTAGTCCAAGCTAATTAGGACAAGGTGCGGGCACTATTAGTATACTATGCATGAGGCTTGCAACTTGTAAGATATAATTTACATAACTCATATGCTTTATTACTACCGTTGACAAAATTGTTTCATGTTTTCAAAATAAAAGCTCTAGCACAAATATAGCAATCGATGCTTTCCTCTTTGAAGGACCATTCTTTTTACTTTTAATGTTGAGTCAGTTCACCTATTTCTCTCCACCTCAAGAAGCAAACACTTGTGTGAACTGTGCATTGATTCTTACATACTTGCATATTGCACTTATTATATTACTCTATGTTGACAATATCCATGAGATATACATGTTATAAGTTGAAAGCAACCGCTGAAACTTAATCTTCCTTTGTGTTGCTTCAATACCTTTACTTTGATTTATTGCTTTATGAGTTAACTCTTATGCAAGACTTATTGATGCTTGTCTTGAAGTGCTATTCATGAAAAGTCTTTGCTTTATGATTCACTTGTTTACTCATGTCATTACCATTGTTTTGATCGCTGCATTCATTACATATGTTTACAAATAGTATGATCAAGGTTATGATGGCATGTCACTCCAGAAATTATCTTTGTTATCGTTTTACCTCGCCGGACGAGCGTAACTAAGCTTGGGGATGCTGATACGTCTCGACGTATCGATAATTTCTTGTGTTCCATGCCACATTATTGATGATATCTACATGTTTTATGCACACTTTATGTCATATTCGTGCATTTTCTCGGAACTAACCTATTAACAAGATGCCGAAGTGCCGATTCTTTGTCAAGCTTTGTTTTTGGTTTCGAAATCCTAGTAACGAAATATTCTCGGAATTGGACGAAATCAACGCCCAGGGTCCTATTTTGCCACGAAGCTTCCAGAAGACCGAAGAGGAGACGAAGTGGGGCCACGAGGTGGCCAGACTATAGGGCGGCGCGGCCCAGGTCTTGGCCGCGCCGACCTATAGTGTGGGCCCCTCGTGACGCCCCCTGACCTGCCCTTCCGCCTACAAATAGCCTTCGTCGCGAAACCCCCAGTACGGAGAGCCACGATACGAAAAACCTTACTGAGACGCCGCCGCCGCCAATCCCATCTCGGGGGATTCTGGAGATCTCCTCCGGCACCCTACCGGAGAGGGGATTCATCTCCCGGAGGACTCTTCACCGCCATGGTCGCCTCCGGAGTGATGAGTGAGTAGTTCACCCCTGGACTATGGGTCCATAGCAGTAGCTAGATGGTTGTCTTCTCCTCATTGTGCTTCATTGTTGGATCTTGTGAGCTGCCTAACATGATCAAGATCATCTATCTGTAATACTATATGTTGTGTTTGTCGGGATCCGATGGATAGAGAATACTATGTTATGTTAATTATCAAGTTATTACCTATGTGTTGTTTATGATCTTGCATGCTCTCCGTTATTAGTAGAGGCTCTGGCCAAGTTTTTTGCTCTTAACTCCAAGAGGGAGTATTTATGCTCGATAGTGGGTTCATGCCTCCATTGAATCTGGGACAGTGACAGAAAGTTCTAAGATTGTGGATGTGCTGTTGCCACTAGGGATAAAACATTGATGCTATGTCTAAGGATGTAGTTATTGATTACATTACGCACCATACTTAATGCAATTATCTGTTGTTTTGCAACTTAATACTGGAAGGGGTTCGGATGATAACCTGAAGGTGGACTTTTTAGGCATAGATGCATGCTGGATAGCGGTCTATGTACTTTGTCGTAATGCTCAATTAAATCTCACTATATTTATCATGACATGTATGTGCATTGTTATGCCCTCTCTATTTGTCAATTGCCCGACTGTAATTTGTTCACCCAACATGCTTTTATCTTATGGGAGAGACACCTCTAGTGAACTGTGGACCCCGGTCCTATTCTTTACATCGCATACAATCCATCGCAATACTTGTTTTACTTGTTTTACGCAAACAATCATCTTCCACACAATACGGTTAATCCTTTGTTCTGACAAGCGGTGAGATTGACAACCTCACTGTTTCGTTGGGGCAAAGTACTTTGGTTGTGTTGTGCAGGTTCCACGTTGGCGCCGGAATCCCTGGTGTTGCGCCGCACTACATCCCGCCGCTATCAACCTTCAACGTGCTTCTTGGCTCCTCCTGGTTCGATAAACCTTGGTTTCTTTCTGAGGGAAAACTTGCTGCTGTGCGCATCATACCTTCCTCTTGGGGTTCCCAATGAACGTGTGAGTTACACGCCATCACCGTGCCTTGTACTTTTCAATAGTACCATCAGGTCTTAGCTTCTTCTTGAACACCCATTTACAGCCTACTGGCTTGCATCCATGGGGTCGTTCTGACAACTCCCAAGTTCCATTAGAAAGAATCGAGTCCATCTCATTATGAATGACTTCTTTCAGTCATCTCGCATCTCGGAGATGCATATGCCTCTGCAATGGATGTGGGAGTATCATCCACAAGGTACACAATGAAATCATCACCAAAGGATTTTTCAATCCTTCGTCTCTTGCTCCGTTTAGGAGCTTCATTGTCATCCTTCTCAGTAACATTCTCATGTGATTGTTCAAAATACTCATTAGATGTTCTAGACTCAGGAATTATCTCAGTAGAAATTCTAGCAATGCTATGCATATCTTTCATAGGAAACATATTCTCAAAAAATGTTGCATCACGAGATTCCACAATAGTATCAACATGCATATCAGGTACCTCGGGCTGAACTACTAAAAATCTATATCCTACACTCCGCGGAGCATAACCTAGAAAGATACAATCCACAATCTTTGGTCCAAGTTTGCGCTTCTTAGTAATTGGAATATTGACTTTCGCCAAACATCCCCATGTGCGCAAATACGAAAGTGATGGTTTTCTCCCAGCCCACTCCTCGTAAGGGGTTTTATCTTTATTCTTGTTAGGAACTCTATTCAGGACATGACATGAAGTCAACAAAGCCTCCCCCCACCATGCCTTTGATAAACCAACAGTGGCTAACATGGAATTCACCAAGTCAGTCAACGTGCGGTTTTTCCTCTCGGCAACCCCGTTTGATTGGGGTGAATAGGGAGGCGTCCTCTCATGAATAATGCCATGTTCCTCACAGAATTCATCAAAGATTTTAGGAAAATATTCGCCACCACGATCCGACCTAAGACGCTTGATCTTTCTCTCTAGTTGATTTTCAACTTCGGCCTTATAAATTTTAAAGTAGTCTAAAGCTTCATCTTTAGTTCGCAACAAATAAACATAGCAGAATCTAGTCGCATCATCAATTAATGTCATGAAATATCTCTTTCCACCTTTTGTCAACACACCATTCATCTCGCATAGATCAGAATGTATGAGTTCTAGAGGTGCCAGGTTTCTCTCCTCGGCCGCCTTGTGAGGCTTCCGAGGTTGCTTTGATTGCACACAACTATAGCACTTAGAACCTTTGGCAATGGTGAAATTCGGAATTAAACTTAAACTGGATAGCCGAGACATTAAACCAAAATTAATGTGACATAAACGAGAATGCCAAACACTGGTATCATCACTAACATTGCCACAAATATGGTTCCACGGACTTATTACCGAAATCGAAAGCGAAAAGCGGAACAAGCCTCCGCACTCATAGCCTTTACCAATAAATTGTCCAAACTTGGAAACAACTACTTTATTCGACTCTAAAACAACCTTAAACCCATCTCTGCATAGAAGGGAGCCGCTAACGAGATTCTTGTTCATAGTAGGGACATGCTTGCACGTTCCTCGGTGCACGATCTTCCCGAAGTGAACTTCAGATCTACCGTGCCAAGACCACGAACGAAGCATGTGACCCATTTCCCATCAAGACGGAAGAATCCCGGGCGACCTGGTAAGAAGTGAACATGGATATGTCAGCACACACATGAACATTAGCACATGTATCAATCCACCAACATGGAGATTGAAATACCGAAAGAACAGTAAAGAGATTACCGTACCCATCAACATTGCTAGCGGTCACCGTGTTGACTTGCCTCCCCTTTTTCTTGCGGTCTGCCCTCTCTGGACAGTCCTTAGAAAAGTGGCCAGCCTCTCCACAGGTAAAACAGCTCATATCTGCTTTGTTTATCATCTTCTTCTTCTTGAAGGTTGTAGTCTTCATAGGCTTATTGAAGGAGGGCTTGTTATTCCCTTTGTTCTTGCTGTAGGGTTTCTTCTGCACCATGTTGGCGCTAGACTGACCCTCTCCTTTCTCAGTATTATCCTTAGCCCGAGCTTTCTCCTCAACATCAAGAGACGCTATCAGATTTTCAACTGATATCTCCTGTCTCTTGTGTTTGAGAGTTGTGGCAAAGTTCCTCCATGAAGGGGGCAACTTAGCGATGATGCATCCAGCCACAAACTTATCAGGTAAGGCACACTTAAGGAGTTCAAGCTCTTTCGCAATGCACTGTATCTCATGAGCTTGTTCGACTACAGAACGGTTGTTCACCATCCTGATGTCATGGAAGCTCTCCATGATGTACAGTTCATCTTTGCATCGGTTGCACCGAATTTAGCATTCGGTGCATCCCAGAGCTCTTTACCATCTGTTATGTGCATGTACACTTCACACAGACGATCAGCAAGAATACTCAGAACGCATCCGACGAAGAGAGTATTGTTTTCCTTGAACTTGTTCTGATCTTGGTCAGATATAGTTCCTTCAGGTAAACCATCACTAACTTCGAACACTTTCAGATGAGTAAGCCAGAGCATGGCCTTAACTTGCCACCTCTTAAAGTGCACACCGGTGAACTTATCCGGCCTCAGTGCATCAGCAAAACCAACCATTGTTAACTCATGAAATTGCCTACAATTAGGTTTTTGGATTGTTGGATAATTAGGCACAATTTCCATGATTAATTCCAGTATATAAAACATGATGGAAGCAACTACTAACATGTGAAACTCAAACATACTAGATGCATTAATCAACATGAGTAGCAGCAGCGCAAACGGTAAAGCATCCATCGCTAAACAGATCGAGATATGTCGCACGTACCGATCTGGTGGAGGTGGCGGTGGAGGTGTAGCAGATGATGTCGCAGCAGTAACGTTGTTGATGACAACGTTGTTGACGACGGGGACGACGGGTCGAAGTAGACGGCGTTGAAGACGACGGTAGGCAGCACCGCCCGACTTGGACGGAAGGCGACCCGTGATGAAGAGCTTGAGCAGTCGCGCAAAGCGCTTCCCAAAAACCTAATTCGCCCTCTCCCGTGCAGGATCGCAAGGACGAGCGGTTCCGGAGACCTGCTCTCCCGTTCGCCGATGTACGTCGGCTCGCGGGATGGAGTAGGCTACGATGGCGGCGCAAGCAGAGAGAGGTGGAAACCCTAACTCGTGTATTAGATGAATTTCTGCGGTAGCCGGGCAGGAGATTATATAGGCTCGGGAAACCCTAGGCAACGTGGGCCACGCCCACGTCGCACGAACGTTTCGAGTCGGTTACAGATAGCCCACGATCCGGGAGCGACCCGAACTGACTAACTGCGACGCGTCCGTCTAGGACTCTGTTCGTTTTCCAGAGCTGCAAAAAGTAAGGAAAGTCTCGGCTCGAGGCTCAATCCACTCACCACGAGCGCGGCGCGCGCGTCGTGACGTGACGTGTCGAGACGAGCGAGCGAGGAGGAGGAGGAGCGCGCGTGTAGCACTCCTATTCTCACTCACTTACTAGTGGTGGAACAACCCACCTTATAAGGTGGTCTAACTTCCTCCCAACTTTCCATGTGGGACTAAACTTCCCACCTCTTACCACTCCCTAGTGAGCTGCCACCAACTTGGGCTCAAACTCACAAGGCTGCCACTATGTGGGCTTTGAGATTTATAGGAAAAACTGAAATCTAATTTGGGTCACTAAAAATGGGCCCAATATTTCAACACTAGAGAGATACTCTCATTGGCGCATTCACATTTTTTAGTCTTCCTATTATTACCAACCCTCTTAGTGTGGCTCTATTGGTGCTTGGGAAGTGAGGAAGGAAAGTTCTACTTGATTTCTCTACCATATGTTTACTACACCTTTGCTTCATAATGTGGCGACCATGTCATTATCGATACTTATGGAATGGAGTAGAACCATGCCACACATGTTTCCACTCCATCACATATATAGCGACGGCGTGTAATAGGTACCACGATGCAAAACATAGTATGTAGTAGCTTAATCCGTGTTTTCCCACGTAGTATTTTGCAATCACCATGTCTACATGGATCTTCGACAAATGTTGCTTCGCCGGAATCAAAGCTACACGTTATTGTGGTGTTGTTAGCTTTAGGCAATTGATTGATGTCCACCGTAACCGAAATTGCTTTCGTCAAATCGTTCCATTAGTATGATCTTGGTCGACTTCATTGGCCCACTTTCCTCGTCACTTTCCTCGTCTCTCTAGAAGCATGTTTGGGAGGTAGACTTTAATGAAAATTGAAATTTTGCCTTCAAGAGTGAAGAAGACCCATATAAATTTACAAAAATAAATAACCAAAATGCCCTTAATCACTGTCGTTGATCGCAGCCGTCCACCGGCCGGTCGTCTTCAAAGCGACCCACAGCCGAAACGAAACCCTCGCGCCGCTGCCCGGGCATTTTTCCCACTTTTCCCACATTTCCCTCCACAACCCGCGCGGTTTTCCCTCCCTCGGCTCAACCCAGCGCCATGGCCGCCGCCTCCTCCTCCGCCGCCGCCCCCGCCGACACGTACAACATCCCGTGGGTGGAGAAGTACCGCCCCAGCCGCGTCGCGGACGTCGTCGGCAACTCCGACGCCGTCAGCCGCCTCGAGGTCATCGCCCGCGACGGCAACATGCCCAACCTCATCCTCTCCGTAAGCGCCATTTCCTCGAACACCTTCCGCGCGCTGCGCACCCTCAGAACACCTCAAAACTCACACCTTCTCTTCTCCTTCCAGGGGCCTCCGGGGACCGGGAAGACGACCAGCATCCTGGCGCTGGCCCACGAGATGCTCGGGCCCAGCTACCGCGAGGGCGTGCTCGAGCTCAACGCCTCCGACGACAGGTCGCTGCCGCCACCCGCCGTGTGACCTAATTTTGTACTGTCGGCTCGTGTCTGCGTGTGTGGATTGGTTGTGTGATGTACTGATGGTCGATCCGTGCGTTTGCAGGGGGCTGGATGTGGTGCGGAACAAGATCAAGATGTTCGCGCAGAAGAAGGTCACGCTGCCGCCTGGACGGCACAAGATCGTCATACTGGACGAGGCTGACAGGTAATGCCACCCCCGGAGCGGGGTTGGTTTGTGGTCGGCAGTAATCTGAGGATTGAAAGTAGGATGTGTCAGTGACCTTGTTGCTAGTTCATCATCTGTTGGTTTCGAACTGGAGAAAGCTAGCACTACATCTGGATTACGAACTGATGACACAACCGCATTAGAAACTAGCTAGAGGTTGCCATATAATACAATATTGTATTATCCGAGGAAAATGGGCAGGGGATATCGCACGTTCTTGTTCTATGCCCAGAATGTCAGTACACATCACCAAGAAAAATACACTTCACCTGAAGATTACACCAGAAAGTTTATTATAATAGTAACACATAAGGTAGTATAAAAAAGAGAACCAGTGTCAACTTTAAATCTGCAAGTGTAGTGCTGCAGTTGTTGTGAAGGCTTCAAATCATGGATCGAATTGTTGTTAGCGACATAGGTAACTATTTTTTAGTTTCTGTTCGGACTAACACATGCTATGTGCAGCATGACAACTGGGGCACAGCAAGCACTCAGAAGAACCATGGAGATCTATTCCAACACCACAAGATTCGCTCTTGCGTGCAATACTTCATCTAAAATCATCGAACCCATCCAAAGTCGCTGCGCTATTGTCCGGTTCTCGAGGCTTTCAGATCAGGAGATCCTTGGCCGCCTTATGGTTGTGGTGGCAGCTGAGAAGGTAATTTGTTAACCCCTGTAATCGCAAGGACTTAGAAGTGTGTGTACTTAAACAGCTCCATTCATATCGCCATAATAATCCAAAACATTTATCTAATTTGGACTTCTATATCTGATATCCATCTTAACCACTTAAAACCCTCACAGAAAGATCGCATGAGCATTCCCCATCTACCTTAAATTACATTCCATTTTAAGGTGTCTTCCCATTAAATATTATCCATCTTAAGCCCCTTTCTGACATGTAATCCTGCTAGGTCTGTATTATTTTTGTTCTTCTAATTTTATTTATTTCAAATATCACTTTTGAACTTTTTCTGTGGTTGTTATCTGTGCATAATGACTGTAATGTACATGCATTAATATGATTAGAGCTTATATAAGAGCATGCACATGACTGTCCTGTTCTGCAGTTAAAGGAAAATAAAACTAGCCTTTTTTCTGTACAAGAGCTACGGCCTACCTTAATATAAAGAAGCTTAATTTGAGGTATTATAAAGAAGTATTTCCTAGTTGAAGAGCCAATGCACAGTGCTGATAGGCAGCCTGTAGTTTAGGGTATGGATACCAATTACCATCAACTAAATGATATTTGCACTTAATCCATGGTGCATCTTGCCGGTGTCCTCCTTTTGTCATTACATAATTTTGTGGCTTCACCACAGCTCTTAATTCTAGGCTTTGCTGTCGATATGGTATTTGACCCATCAATGCTCCTGATCCCTAATGTTAAGTAATTGGCCCAGATAAATGTTTTATGCTACTTGAGTGTTCTTGCTCCAGAGGTTGCTGTTTTCCAAATCAATTAATTACGATTTTACTGTAACTAATCCATGTAGAGTGAATGTTAGTCTGTTGCTGTTAACTGATTACATACTGTAATTGGATGGTCAGAAAATCACACACTGGGGGTGTGTTTGGTTGGGCTTTTGCGGTGGCTTTCTCTGCTTGTAAGCCATAAGCCCAACCAAACAGCAAACTCAGCGAACACACTTGGAAAGCCACCAGAAAACTAGCGCATTGTTGAAAGCACGCCAGGAGGTGTTTTTTGGCTTTGGCTTGGAGTCCTTTCGATTTTGCCCCTAAAGCTGTGGTAATTTAACTGCCTCCTGCCACCCAACTCATGAGGCATCTCCCTGACCAGTCCCCATGTCTCTCTCGTGATACTGTTAGGCACCGCCACCTTCTCCTGACCGTCTTCTAGCTCCCCCCACCGATGCCAGCTCGCCCCGCCTCTGTAGCAGGTCCCTCCGCCTCCACCCCTTCCGTTAGGCTTCTCGCTGCCACCCCTTGCGTCAGCCTCTGCCGCCGCCACACGTCGGTGGAGTTCGAGCAGAGGATGCCACCTCTAGGAAAACCGGTCCGCCCCAACTGCTGCTGTCGTCGTCCTCCTCTTTGGTTTCTCCCCCAACCTGTACCTCCTCTCTGGTTCCTCCCCGACTGTCGTTGTCGTCCACATCAGTTCCTACTGACGGCCACGGTCCTCCTTACAGCTGCTCCTCAAGACATTTCCTGCAAATCCACCACCGGAGCTGGAGGAGGGGCATCCTGCCACTGTCCCAAACTGTTTCCAGCACCAGGTTGTCCCCTTCCGTTCCTCACTGCAGATCCACCGTGGGAGAGTACGCTGTTTGGACCTGTAGAGTACTAGCTGATCGTTGATTGCTTTGTCGAAGTTAAGACATCTAGTTTAATTAGGCACATATGTTGTAAATGGCCAAACTTGAGGATTCACACTCGTGCTCACGGGACGCAAAGTATGGTTTTTGTTAAACATTTTGTGAATTAAGTCAGAAAAATCAATATAATTATTAACAAGATAATATGTCAATTGATCAGGAATTTTATCAAATAATTAACTAGATAATCAATCAATTAGTTACAACAACACTACTCATGGCAAGATCAACCTCTAATGAAGTCCTTTTCATTAAACAGTTTGTAAACAATCTCTCATCTCTTCAGGGGTATTACGGACATGTATCCTCACAACCACAATTCAGACAGCTAGTTGCCAAATGGCTTTGGGGCTTTCTCACAGCACAGAGCCCACAACTGCTTTTCCACAGCACACCGCTCACATCAGCTTTCAGATAAGCCACAGCCCAACCAAACACACCCTGAGCTGGTCTGGTCAGGATAAGTTAACTTAGCTTTAACAAGTACCTGCCTTACTGGTTTACTGAATGTACTTTGATGCTCCGATTGGTTGAGTCTACAGGTGCATATCCTGTTAGTCATCCTAAAATGCTCTTCAATAGACCGAGCTGTTAGATTGAGAAACTTAATTTGTCTTGTAAAAAAGATGATCAGTATGGGACCTCAAGGCACCTTTTTACCTGAAAGACTGGAAGCAAGCAACACCCAGCAGCCTTATAAAATTCGATGGTTTCTATATTTTGCAGTGTTGAAACTCATTTGATCATGCCAATACTAGGGTTTCTCGTATTACCTGAATGTTGGTTAAACCTTGAAACTAGGGTCTGATCTAACAGCCCTAAAGGATATTCTGTTTGTTTGGCCTGGGTGCCAGGTCTAATGTATCTATTCTTGTTCAATGAAGGTCCCTTATGTGCCAGAAGGTCTTGAAGCCATTATTTTTACTGCTGATGGTGACATGAGACAAGCTTTGAACAATTTGCAAGCTACAGTTAGTGGGTTTCGTTTTGTTAATCAAGAAAATGTGTTCAAGGTTGGTACAATATAAGTTATATCACCACGCATCATCTAAATTTTGCATTTTTTTCTTCAGTTAACAGTAATAATGAATTTGTTCAGGTATGCGACCAACCACATCCCTTGCATGTCAAGAATATAGTGAAAAATGTACTTGATGGAAAGTTTGATGAGGCCTGCTCTGGCCTAAAGCAACTCTATGATCTGGGCTACTCTCCTACTGACATAATCACTACCCTTTTCCGTGTTGTCAAGAACTATGACATGGCTGAATATCTGAAGCTTGAATTCCTGAAGGTAAACACAGTCCTGTTACTTATGTGGTTGACTGTTCTCAGTTTATCTTGTGCGGGCTAAAATTTCATGTTTATTTGCACAGGAAACTGGATTTGCCCACATGAGGATCTGTGATGGTGTTGGGTCGTTCCTTCAGCTTTCTGGCCTTCTGGCTAAGTATGCCCTGGCGAGAGAAACAGCAAAAGCGTAACATTGTGCAGCAGCTCTGATATCAGTTCACAGCGTTGCACGGATTTCTTATTACAACTCTGCCGTGGTATTGTGTAAGATAGTGCTTCACTGGAGTAAACCTAGTTATGTTAATCTAGTGTGGCAGATGTAGCCTGTAGTGATTAGTGAAGACTGAAACAGCTTGGCCCAAACATCTGTGGTTCGTCCATTGCTGTATCCGAATTGTTCTGGTCCTGTAGACCGTTGTGCTGCTACCGTACCAGTGTCATAAAAGGAACTATCACTGATCCAAGTCAATTTCATATCATGCTGATGACCTAGCATTGTTAGGAAATGGATCCATCTTTTCTTTGCATGTAATGATTGCCTGAACTTATGAGCAGAGTTAGCAGCTACCTTCCCATTTTAGGCGTACCGTGCACCAAAGTTGCTACATGACAAAAGAAACTGCGAAGTGATCTGAAAATCTTAGAAGTTAACATAGCAAAGTTGATTCTTTCTAGGAAACAGGTTGCCAGAGACCACTATCTGAACCTAATACTACCTCAAAAGAAAAGAACTTATGGCATGACGAGCATTGCAATTCTGAGCTCCTACAGAAAGCACCACATGTCGCTGTAACAAAAGCATGGAACAGCTGCCAACAAAATACTTAGATGACACCTACTCACTACAAATCATAACACCAGCCCCAACAGTCTTTCCAAAATGAGTCAATACCCGAACCACCACCATTGCTCTGTGCTAAGGACCTGCGCCGCCTGATCCTTATCACCTAGCAAAGGCCACTCATATTTCGCGGTTCGCTCTTGACTCAGACTCGTCACTGGCTGCTCACTCCAGGCCAAAATGGCTTTCGTCTTCACTAATCAGACATCATTGCACTAATCAGACATCATTGCACTGCAGCGCCGTCTTGATCCTGTTGATGGTGCAAGAGATTAGGGTCTTCACGGTCTGTACTGACTCCATGGTGAGCTTTCCGGTGGGCTGGCTGCTGTTCACAAGTATCTGGAATGCCACGGTGAGCAACGAGCCGCATGCCTTGTGCTCGTCACCAGATATGCTAGGCCCGGCAGGAAGAACAACAAAACCGGATGGCAATAGCGCAACCGATCTTGAGTCACCCCCTCCGTCCATGAGAAGGCGCATTGCTGGGATGTCCACCGGGGCGTACACGACCATCGAGCCAGATGCATCTGTGCATGTCTCCTGTAGGATCAGAATGCTGCTGTCCTGTAGGTCTATGGCCTGCACCATGTATGACATTAGGGTTATGCTAGAAATGGAAAATAGAAAGAATAGATACCGTCACGCGGAACATGTATGAACACCCTGAATCAAAAACATGACAGACATTTTTGCTACTGAAGATGCCTATGAAGACCAGGATATACCGAATAAATGTTCACAGAAACTAGATGGAATTTCACACAGGAGCGCAAGTTTGCTACTTGCAAAGAATTCAGACACAATGATGCTACCTAATCTACTACCTACTTTCAATCTCTTGTTGGTTTTCCTTCTAATACAAAACCATACACATTTGGGTGTGTGCCCCAGGGGGAGGAAATCTCTTGCTGTTTCACATCTCTCCTCCGATAAATACATTCAAATACCTTTGCTAGTTCTATGCTAGTTGAAATTATATGAAACATTTGATATGAAATGCTTTGTACGAGTGTATAGCTGTAGTAAATTTTTAAGCTTGACTGCATGCATCCTGAAAGTACATATAATTTGGTATTGGAATAGAGATGGTAACTAGTAAGTAGTACTAAGGTTGGTGAAAACATCTTATATGTTCTTCACCAATAATATAAATCTCACAAACTTCAGACCATTCATACTTCATCATGCTCATAATTAAACTATGCCTGATCATATCTACACCCTAAACAAACATTCGGAGCACACCACCAAGTTTTAGCCTTTTAGGTATATGTGTTCCTTCTTTATCTGAAAGCCTGGAAGTAAATGGGTTCAGATCTTACATAATTAAAAAGCTTCGTGACTACTAGTCGGTTAAGCATGTGATGTTTCCAGAAAGCAGAGAAGGAGCAGCAATTAGGACGAGCAGTATATAATACTCACATTGGCCTTCAGCAGAGATACAGCGTTGCCATCCTGCTGCCCCTTGGCAATTTTTGTCAACTCCTGCATAGGGCCACTCTTGCTTAGGATGTCCCATTCAGCACGTGTTTCCTCGTTGCACAGGAAGTTGAACAGCCGTTTGGGTGTTACAAGCATCCATACTGATGTGGCAGCACACAGCACCACACCAGGTGGCACCCCTGGTTCATCCACACTCTGCCTTGCCATGACACGCACATCCTCCCCAATGTTGCCTGTTAAGCCATCCAGTTTGCTCCATGCAGCAGATGATGTGCTCACCCCTGCACGGAAGTTGTCCATCATCCTCTGCGCCAACTTCAGCAAGCTCCGTGTTCCATCCACCATGACATCTGTGGAAAATGTAGCACATTGCCTTTTAATTGAAAGGAAGCCTGGCACATAGATGTTGCACGTTGTCATATTTCTGTACCTGATGAGTCTTGCTTCGGTGCTGTGACAGATGGCATGAGAATGTCCAAGCCCTCACACTGGCGCTGTAGTGTCGCGAACCACCGCCCTGCACCAAGGGCGAGGCCAGAACGAAGGAGAGGCCGGTAGAGTTGGTGCACAGAGGATTCATCATATTCTGTATGTTCAATCCATATGACCTGCAGTGTAGATTCAGTTGCATCTGTTAGCACATAAGTGGATGAGTGCGTGGCCGAACACATTCTCGAGCTGGGCGGTGCAATTCTACTAGGATCTATCAGGTACACCTGTGTAACTACCGGTTAGACAGTGCTAACAAAACATGTTTTTACGTTTTGATGAAATATATTGGCCAAGTTTTGGAATATAAAAAAGAGCAGACAAATTAAACTAATTCTATGCAAGATGCTAGACCTTCCCACATTGTAACTTGTACTGAATGTTTACATCGCAATAACTATATTAATTGACACATTACTGTTGCTTGCATCTATACTTGACAAAATAACAAGTGAGCAGCCATGAAAGGGAAGATAAACAGGAGTCACACAACAATACTGAAAATGACTGATATAGGAACAGAAGATCTTTCTGCACATGGTCTGGCCTATGAGAAATGGCACACGTCTACAAGAATAGCTGACATATTAGATCTAGATCATGTCATTCCAGGAACCTCAAACCATTGGTACATTCCTGTTGAAAGCTTGAGCGTGCCCTATGAGTTGTGAGTCGTGATGCATGTGGATCACCCAATGACAAACTAACCCAACAAATACCACTTCTAGGAGTGGCTTCAATAGCATAGCTAGTAGTAAACTATGAATGTTTTTGTAGATGAGTTTCCACGTGCTAACACAGTTATCAATTGCCAACCTAACAGTGCATATGTTTACGAGGTGAAGCACATAAAAGTGTCTTAAGATCATGATGTATACAGGTGAATGGAGATAGGATGGTGTACCTTGCAGAGGCCATTGGCGGTATCTTGCATCACACAACCAGAAGGCAGCCTCCGGCACCTCATGTTTGCAGTGGTGTATACCACAGCTAGGCCTTGCTCCATCACCAATCCATCAATGGAAACATCCACTACAGCCCACGCACGATCACCCAACTGTTTGCAGAACCTGAGAAAGGTCACCTCCCTAGCAGGGACAAGAGGTGAAAGAACACAAAGCTCTGCCTGCATCTGTTGCAGTGATCAGTTAGACGCTGCAGTTAACTATAGGATGTGCATATAGACACTGGATAGTGTTGTTCAACACTCACAAGCAGCAATGCACCATCTCTACTTCCTGCAACTCCAGTCGATATCTCCTCCATGGTCGATGACTTGGCGATGATGCACGAGAACATATGGGACCACCGTCTCTGCAGCAAGATTTCAAACAGCCAATGCAAGTTCAGACATACAGAATATATGAAGGAAGGGGCATGGTGGTAAGAGGAGGGCAAACCTCATCCATGAGGGTCTCCACAAGCGCAGCGCTACTGCCACTGATTACAATGCCGGACTCCCTAGAGGCCTCGGACACAAACCCCGCAGGTCTCGCCCCTGTGATGCACGGCGAGAAGATGTTCAGGTACTCTTCGTGGTTCAGTGTGTCCTTGGCGAGGGAGCCAGGCAAGGGAACACCTGGAGTCCAGAGCGGCTCATCCATATGCGCCATCTTGACGAGCTCATCCATCGCGCTCGCTGCAAGCTTCATCAACACGGACTTGTCAATGCCAGCCTTCGTCGTGGCCATTGAGCTGCAGCCGCTGCCAGCAGTGAACGCGGTGACCGTGGAGTTGGCCACTGTGGCCGACGACGGAAGTGAGCCAACACACTCCCCTGGCATTGGTTGTGGCGCCAGCAGGGAAATGGATTTGCCAAGGAGCTTGGACGCGAGCGCGCAGAACCGGGTGAGCTCGGCCCTGAGGCTGGCGTTCTGGACGCGCAGGTCCTCTTCCTCCTGCCGGGACGCCGACCCCCGAAGGATCGGCGAGGACGCGTGGGCGCAGCCGCCACACACCTGGTGCATCATCGCACCCCGGATGGACGCGTTCTCGGCGCGCAGCCTGTCGTTCTCCATCTGCAGCTGCGCGTTCTCGACCAGCAGAGCCTCCCTCTTGCAAGATCAACGAACACAGGAAAGGAAGGAAGCAGGCGTGTCAGGAAGCGCGCGCGCGCATGCACCAGCCAGCCAGCGAGCAGCGCAAAGCAGACGAGGTAAAGGATCGATCGAGGATAAAGTTGGTTGCTTGCTTACTTTCACATGCGTGCGCCGGTTCTGGAACCAGAACTTGATCTGGATGGGCCTGAGGCCGAGCTTCTTGGCCAGCGCCGCCCGCTGCTTGCCATCTGGGTGGGCGCAGTCCCGGAAGAAGCTGCACCGAAGAACAAACGCACCCACGCACACACGCATGATCAGAGAGGCGAGCAAAGCATCGGGAGTGTAGGGGGCGAGGACGCGTACGCTTGGAGCTCCTGGATCTGGTCCGGCGTGTGGCGGCCGTAGGACGTCCTGTTGCGCTTGGCGGGGCGGCCGGGCTCCGCCGCGTCCTCGGCGCCGAAGTCGACTCCGGCAGAGACGACGGTGTCGAGGTGGTCTATCCCCGACCGGCTGTCGTTCTCCGCCACCGAGGCGCTCCGCTTCACTTTCACGCCGCCGCCGCGGTCACGGTCTGGTCCGTCCGCCTGAAATAAAACCACGCGGGAGAGTGAGGAAACGAGAAAAGACACGCCTTTCCGCCCCACGCACAGGACCGCGCAAAGAAAAGACCAAGAAGTTGATAAAGAAGTACGGGGAGGCGCTGCGTACCGGCGGTGAGGACGTGAGGACGCCGGGACCGGCGTCGGAGAGGTAGGGGAACTCCTCCATGTCGGGCGCGGCGCTGCCGTCGTCGTCGTCGTGGAAGAAACCCCAAAAGCTCATAGCCTTTTCGCTTGGCAATGATGGATTGATGGGGAGGGGAGGAGGAGAAGCGAGGGCGGCCAGGCCAAGAAGCGCAGGGAACTGCGCGTGCTTGTCGAGGGAGGCGGCGCCCTCCGTGTCAACCAGTCACCCCGTTTTCAACTACCGCAGTCTCCATAAAGTAGGACCGAGCAGAGCAGCGCAGTGGCCTAGGCACGACGCTAGTCCCCCGAAAACCTTCGCCGCGAGCGTGCGTTTGGTTCGTGACAAAATGAGGGATGGGATGGGATGGTCCTAATTTTGTATGTGTTTGGTTGTAAATCAAGAGGGATGGTACCATCCACCTAATAGAATATTCCCCAAAGATGCTGACCCAAGTGATCCCTCTAAATTGGCCGGACCTCCTCATCCATGTTTTTCCAATTTGTGGACCGCTCCTAATCTCTCTCCCTCCCCGCTAATAATTCCTCGTCGGCCAAAGCCACGACGAGCCGCCGCCAGGTGCCTCACGCGCGAGCACCTCACCTTGCTCGCCCGACCACGCCTCGTGGCTCGCCCAAGCAAGTGCCCCTCCCTGCACGCAACGACGCGAGGATCTAGAGCTGCCGGAAACCTTGCCGGCGACTAGCCCGAGCTGACGGCGGCGGCGCACCACAGTACCTCGCCACAGAGCACGAGGGAGGACGGGGAGAGATCCGGAAGGATCGGAGGATAACCATGATGTTGATGGAGTTGTCGGGTAGGCCGGAAGGGGCGTGGCATCCACGGAATTGAACGCGGCGAGCGGCGGCCGGAGTGGAGGAAGACGACTGCCATGGCGACAAATGGTGGCGTCTCGGCTCGATTCAGTTCAATGGAAGAAAGAAGAAGACACAGCGGAGATCTAGCTTGGGCCATCTGGACAATGGGGAGGCTGTGGCGGCGTCACGACATGACAACAACGACGCCGGCCACAGCGGATCTCCTATTAACGTGTTAACAAACTCCTATTAAATATGCTAAGATAAAACACTTCTCATCCCATCCCTCGATCCTTTGAACCAAACAAAAACAAGGATCATCCAATCCCATCCACAAAAATCTGGACCATCCATCCCATCCACAATTGTCCATGAACCAAACACACGAAAATGGCGAAGCCATGGCGGGATGGATGGGGCAGCCGAAAACCCCGTGGACGGACGGACGGCTTGGTCAAACTGGATTTGGGTTTTGTACCCTTCTCTTACTGGGTTTTGCTGTTGTCAAAAAATTTGCACCAATCGTTAGAGCATCTTCACCGTGCCGGATTGAGGGTTTGGGTGTGTTTCTTCCGTGCCCGTTTGGGGGACGTCCCTCTCCAGCCGCGTCCCCCAAACGCCGCCTTTAAACATTAAAAATAATTTTTTTGGTATTTTTATTTCAATTTCCACAAATTAATATATAATTGAGAACGTGGTTTACACGAAGACATAATTAGGAACATAGTTTTTCACAAACTAATACATAGTTTGAACCATGGTGGACACAAATATAAAATATTGTAAAAAAACTAAATCTAACTAGGCCGTGCATCGAAGGTTTCATGTGTTCGCTGCCAAGAAAAAGAACACTCGAGGGCACACGCAGTCACCCAAACAGGAAAATCCAGCGGGAGACGGTGCCTTTGTTGGTTCTACCGAGGAAGAACAGACACAGACCTTCGTGCACGTATTCGCTGCGAACAAACAACACTCTTCATCAGTCGTCCTCCTTGTCGGTGATGTCGTCGTGGTAGTCCCAACGGTAGCGCGTCTCGTCGAAGACCTTGACGCTCATGTCCCTGCCGCCAAAGTAGGAGAACAGGAGGATGAAGCCGGCTTCGAGGCTGTGGTGGCGTGCGAATTTCTCCGAGCCGATGTGGAGGTACATCTTGTCGGGCGCGTCGTAGATCACGTCGACGATCCACCGGTGATAAGGGGTGGCCCGATCTTCTCAGTAAGCAACGGTAGTGATGATGATCACGGGGTGATAGCAGCGGAAAAACACGACGATGTAGTGGATGATAACTTGTATGGCGCAACCAGATCTCTCGATTGGTCCCTGTCGCCAATGCAACAGCTCTCAACCCTGCAAGATATTCGCAACTCCACACACTTGCGCACGTAGCCGCCGACCACGAAGCGGTAAGTTACAATCTACTAATTCCCAATGGAACAACAGATCACACAAGACTTTTCAGGGATTCCACACCAAATCAATGCAATTGGATGTAGCAAACAACTATGAACTAGGGTTTATCTTAAACGTGGTCTAAATCAACTTTGGGGGCGTGGCGTCCAGGACGACCTCAGGTCGAAAAAGTACGAAAATAACCGACCCAGAATAGATCTGGTCGAGACAGACTCGGAGTCGGCCGGTCTGGCGGCCGGTCGACCGGGTCTGGGACCGGCCGGTCCGGTTCAAACCGGGCCTGGCGCTGGGTGGTGACCGGGCGAAGCTTCCGGGCTTACTGGATAGTGCCCGGATGGCACAAGCGCCGCGACCGGTTGAAACCGGATGGACCCGGCGCTGGATCCGGTCGGACCGGGCCTGGAACCGGATGGTCCGGCGGCACGGCCGGTCGGACCGGATCTGGCACCGGCCTGAACTTCAGCTTCCCCTCTCGCGCATGCCTCCCGCTCCTCCCTCGCGTGTCCATGGAATGTCTTCATGTCCAGCTCCATGTCCAGCTTCACGTCCATCTTCTGGTCCAGTTGCTCCTCTCCTCCTCGTGCGATGCTTGCTCCCTCCTCATACCTGATCATACATAAGTAATAGCACTTAGGTAGTATAAAGTTCTCATCAATCAAAGTATCGTTTAGGAACAAGTTCACATGTTGTTTAAGTAGCTTCGCACGAGCTCGTGTCATTGGTCCAATCCTGACTTCATTGGACTTGAACTTCACAGCAGGATCATCTTCTTGTAATGACGGAGGTAGTAGTGAGGTAGGGATGTCCTCATCATCTCCCCCCCCCCTTCAAAAGGCGTCGACCCCGACGCTCCAAGGTCTTCTCCGTCATATGATGTCAAATCAGCAACATTGAAACAATTACTGACACCAAACTCATCAACTGGAAGATTTATCGAGTATGCATTATCATTGATCTTGGCAAGCACTTTGTAAGGACCAACACCACGAGGCTTCAACTTAGACTTCCGCAGCTTCGGGAATCTATCCTTGCGAAAATGTACCCAAGCCATATCACCAGGTTTGAACAACATCTCCTTACGTTTTTTATTCATCCTTGCAGCATTGCTCTTGCCTTTCTTCTCGATCAACTCTTTAGTCTTCACATGTATCTTCCGTACAAAATCTGCCCTCTTGGATGCCTCCATATTAACTCTCTCATGTATAGGTAGAGGCAACAAATCAAGCGGAGTAATGAGTTTGAAACCATACACCACCTCAAAGGGACACAACTCTGTGGTAGAATATACCGCCCTGTTGTAAGCGAACTCCACATTCGGTAAACACTATTCCCAATCCTTCAGATTTTTCTTGATCATAGATCTCAATAATTGTGACAATGTTCTATTCACCACTTCAGTTTGACCATCAGTTTGAGGATGACAAGTAGTGCTGAAAAGCAGCTTCGTCGCCAGCTTTCTCCACAACGTCTTCCAGAAGTAGCTCATAAACTTTACGTCACGATCAGAAACAATAGTCTTCGGGACTCTATGTAGACGTACAATCTCCCTGAAAAACAGGTTAGCAATATGCGACGCATCGTCGCTTTTGTGGCAGGCAATAAAGTGTGACATCTTAGAAAATCTGTCAACTACCACAAATATAGAATCATGGCCTCTCTTAGTACGCGGCAAACCCAACACAAAATCCATACTAATATCCTCCCAAGGTGTAGTAGGTGCCGGTAAAGGAGTTTACAAACCGTGATGCTTCAGCTTGGACTTGGACTTGTTGCAAGTAATGCACATCTTCACATACATGTCCACATCCCGCCTCATCTTTGGCCAATAAAAGTGGTCAGCTAGCATGAGTAGCATCTTCTCACGCCCAAAGTGACCCATCAAACCTCCAGCATGTGATTCCTGCAATAAGAGCAAACGCACAGACGATTCTGGAACACATAGTTTGTTAGCTCTAAACAAGAACCCATCATGTATGTGATATTTTTCTCATACTTTACCAAGAGCACATAAGCGATATGGTTCAGCAAAATCATGATCAGTGGCATACAAATCACATAGTATCTCTAAACCAGAAATTTTAACATCAAGTTAAGTTAATAGCATATTCTTCCTAGATAGAGCATCAGCAACAATATTATCTTTTCCCTTCTTATGCTTGATAATGTATGGAAAAGACTCAATCAACTCAACCCACTTAGCTAGACGCTTATGCAAAGTAGATTGGGCTTTCAGATATTTCAAGGCTTCATGATCAGAATGTAGAATAAATTCTTTTGGCCACAAGTAATGTTGCCAAACCTCAAGAACTCTAATCAAAGCATACAATTCTTTATCATATATTGGATAGTTCAACTTAGCACCAGAAAGTTTCTCAGAAATATATGCAATTGGGCGACCCTCTTGCATCAACACACCACCAATTCCAATACCACTAGCATCACATTCAATCTCAAATTGCTTATTGAAATCAGGAAGTGCAAGCAACGGTGCAGAAGTTAACAATCTCTTAAGTTCATCAAAAGCATGATCTTGGGCTGCGCCCCACTCAAAAACAACACCCTTTTTAGTCAAATCATTCAAAGGTGCAACAATAGTACTAAAGTTGGGCACAAATCTTCTATAAAACCCAGCTAGACCATGAAAACTTCTAAGAGAGTGGATTTGGTGACCGGGTGTATACGTGAGCACGCCCTAGCTGCCGTTGGATCAACCTTGAGATTCATTTTTTGCTAACGGCAACCATACGGTGTTAATCCTTTCTCTCCCACGCTCCCTTCCCTTCGTACCCGATGCACCTTATCCCCTCGTTCTTTCTCTGAACCACAGTTTTCTCTCGCCCCCTCTCCAGACCACCACAAAAACGCCGCCAGTCACGCTCCGGGACGGGAGGTCGACCGCCGCCAGCCACGCTCCGGGACGGGAGGTCGATCCTTCCTCCACGCCGGCCTAGAGCCCATCGCCGCCAAGCCTCAGGTCACCTCTGCCTAATCCCCTGCCCGGCCAAGAATCAGAGCGCCACCGTCCTGGCCAGAAACGCCGCCGCCGGCCTGCTCTCCAGCGTGTTCCGTTTGTTTATTGCCAACAACCCGACGCCAAACGCCAGACGCCTCAGCTGCTTCGGGAGCTGTCGCGTCCGGTCGTCGAGAGGACCGGCCGCGCGCACGTGACACCGTCGCCTCGGCGAGCCCACTCGCTCGCCATGGCCGCCGCCGCCGACGAGCCCTCCATTACCCGCTGGTCCTTCGAGGTAAACAATTCACCTGCAGCTGCCTACGCTCTTCATCCTGCTCTCCCGTGCTGAGATCTCGCTGTCCCCAATCGCCCCGGCCGACATCGGCGCAGGATTTCGAGCGCTACTACGACGCGGGCCTCGGCATCCGCCACCAGCCCAAGGGCGACGGAGATGACGACGACGACGATAAAGAGGACGCACCGCCCGGATCAGGCCCCGCCGACAGCGCCCGCGCCAACGGCGGCGCTGACCTCGCCGTGTTCGAGCAGTACGAGCGTCTGGTAATTAATTAATTAATTAAATTCGACCTTCTCCCGAAGGCTTCCATAGTTCCATGTTTCTGCTTTGTTCATGGCTGGCTGCTGAGAACTGACGGTTTTTGCTGTTGGTTTTCGGGTGCAGGATAGAAATGTCGAGTTCCGTAACGGGGCAATGGAGGCTGGGCCGCCGTAAGACTCGTTGCTTGCTTGCTTGACTCAAGTTACAGCTAGTTTGCATGACCTCTTCTATCTGAACTACTGCAGAGACGACGTCCTAAGATTAGCCCAATTCAGAAAATGCTAAGATCAGCTAAACAATTTTGGGATGTTCTTACATTAGAGTTATCTTTCAGCGCAGTGCAGTTCAGTTTAGTTGATTGGCATTTCCTGATAGTATCTGCTTCATTTCTAACTGGATCCTACCTAGTACAGGATTGACAGTTCCTGTCGCTCACCTTATTTTGACATCGCGCATTTTAGTTGACTGGACCAAAGTTAGGAACGACTCTCCTTTGTGGTAGCTTTCTAGCTGTGGCTTTCTCAGGTGGATGCATGCCAACTTGCCAAGTAGTGGTATTAGACTAGTCTGTGTAGATTACGTTGTCCAAATCTATCGTTGCTGCTAAACAGCATTCCAATTTTGCAGGCAGAAATCTCTGCTCCCTTCTTTTGAATCTGCAGAAACACGCAACTTAGCCGATACATTGTTGAGGTAACAGCTTAGCCAACTCTGTAGCTGTACATCAATCCGTATTAGTGTACTATTTTATTTTTCAAGATTATTCAGTCCGGAGCAGTAGTACTTACTTTCTTTCTTTATCGGAAAAAAATAGCAGTACTTACGAAGGCACACAGAGCTCGATTTATTTTCTAACTAGTTATCATCTAACGGCAAACCTAACACCGTCGGACACGTGTCAGTCTCTCACCGCGTGCTCACGTATACACCCGGTCACCAGGCTTCATCCGAAACTTCTAACTTGACTCACATTCATGGGAGTAGGCCAATTTTGAATAGCTTCAATTTTAGACACATCTACTTCTACTCCATGCTTAGAGAAAACATAACCAAGAAATATGACCTTATCTTTGCAAAATGTGCACTTCTCAAGATTACCATGGAGTTTATTATCACGCAACACTTGCAAAACATGTCGAATATGTATAGTATGATCAGATTCATTCCGGCTGTAGATTAATATATCATCAAAGTACACAACCACAAATTTGCCAATAAATTCACGCAAAACATGGTTCATCAATCTCATGAAAGTGCTAGGTGCATTAGTCAAACCAAAAGGCATTACTAACCACTCATATAAACCAAATTTTGTTTTAAAGGTTGTTTTCCATTCATCCCCTTCTTTCATCCTAATTTGATGATAACCACTACGCAAATCAATTTTAGAGAACACAGTAGCACCACTCAATTCATCTAGCATATCCTCT
The DNA here is from genome assembly GCF_019359855.2 of Lolium perenne. Lineage (NCBI taxonomy): Eukaryota > Viridiplantae > Streptophyta > Magnoliopsida > Poales > Poaceae > Lolium > Lolium perenne. Next base: position 273,399,130 of record NC_067245.2, read on the forward strand.
AAACGGGGAATAGGATGACGATATCGAATAGTAATGTTGTTTATAGCTCTACAATATACGCACATACGCCATGTATCATCTTTCTTAGGAACTAAAATAACAGGAACAACACAAGGACTAAGGCTTATGCGGATATAACCTTTGTCGAGTAGCGCTTGTACTTGCTTCTGTATTTCCTTTGTCTCTTCGGGGTTCGTTCTATATGGCGCCCTATTGGAAAGCAAAGCTTCGGGAATCAAGTCAATTTTATGCTCAATACCTCGCAATGGTGGTAGTCCAGCGGGTACCTCTTCCGGAAACACGTCGCCAAATTCCTGCAAAACATTAGAAACACCAAGAGAAAGAGGGGTCATGTCGTTAGAAATCAAAACCGTACCCCTGTACAAAAGCACAAGAGGCATTACCGTAGGATCCTCACTAAATTCTCTCATGTCTTCTTTGGTGGCTAATGAAACTAAGGAATTTACTCGCTCACTTTTCGTTATATCACTCACAACATTACAATTCTCTCGCCTATCTAAAGGTGCATCCTCCAAGTTGACTTCAATTTTCTGATGAGACTCATTGACATTCTGTTGTGGTGACATAGGCTGTAAGTTAATTTTCTTTCCCTTGTACTCCAAGTGATATGTATTGGCACGGCCATTGTGTTGCATAGAACGGTCATAGAGCCAAGGCCGACCCAATAGTAGATGACACACTGTCATAGGAACCACATCAAAGTCAATGCAATCCTTATACGGTCCAATCTCAAACTCAACACGCACCATGTGGTTTACCTTCATCCCGCCATTGTCGCTCAACCACTGAATATAATATGGATGCGGGTGCGGTAGATACTTCAACTTCAGCTTGGTACACAACTCCTTGCTTGCTAAATTGCGGCAACTTCCGCCATCAATAATGACCTTGCAAGCCTTGTCAGGACCAACTAAAGCCTTTGTTTGGAACAAGTTGCAGCGCTGAGTAGATGCACTAGGCAACACATTAAGAGCACGCTGCGACACAACAATGGTGCGAGCATCAGACGGATATGCATCTTCACCATCAGTGTCATAGTCATCATCTTCTGGAGCATTAGGATCAACATCATCTCCAGTCTCATACTCATTGTACTCATTGATAATCATGACTTTGCGGTTAGGAAAATCTCTCTTGAAGTGACCTTTACCACCACATGTATGACAAGCCATATCACGATTGCGCGCAGTAGACACGCTAGAACCACTCGTACTTGCAGCAGATTCGGACTTCTTTGCATTAGACACATTAGAGACCGGCTTGCTAGGCAGAGTAGAGTAAGGGGCGGAGCGCGTCGAAGGCGCCGGCGCCGTGGATGGGGGCGCGCGGGGTGTAAAACGCCCAGCTCCCGTAGCACGACCTTTGACCTTTGCTTCTTCAGCCATCTGTGATTCAGCTTCTCTTGCATGATGTAACAATTGATTCATACTGGTGTAACTGTAGTGACGAACAATGCCTTTGATATCATACTTCAACCCGTTGAGAAAACGCTGCATTGTCATCTCGAGAGACTCACGGACACGGCCACGCTGCATAAGCAACTCCATCTCCATGTAGTATTCATCCACAGTCTTCACACCTTGCCTCAATAGGGTCAACTTATCATATATTGTACGCAAATAATTAGTGGGCACAAAACGAGAATTCATTGCATCCTTCATAGCACGCCATGTGATAATAGGAAGTTCACCATCCTCCTGTCGATTACGAATAAGTGCATCCCTCCAACGCAATGCATAGCCAACAAATTCAGAAGAAGCAAGCTTGATCTTCCTATCTTCAGTGTAGTTCGGATGTAAGTTCCATAACTTCTCAATCTTGAGTTCCCAAGTGAGGTATTCTTCAACATCAGCTCCTCCTTCAAACTTGGGTATGGAGAACTTAGGCTTACCGAATCCATCTTCCTCATCATGTCCACGACCATTGCGGCCAAGCGGAGCCCAACCACGAGGGCGATCACCACGACCAGGCACTTCATCATCGTCTTCATGTTGTTGTTGCTGTCGATTTGTAAGGTTCTCAATAGACATTTGCAAAGTTCGAAGAGTGCGCTGAATATCCGTCATTTGATCTTGCATTGTAGTGACGGTCTCATCAGTAGCATCTATCTTTTGGGAGATTTCTTGGACCGTCCCTTTAAGCTCATCATCCTGAGCGCGGAATTCACGTCGCATCTCATTACGAAGAGCCTCAAACTCCCTCCATGTGATGATATCTGCAGAATCCTTGTTTTCCTGGTTCACAAGCTTATGATCACTAGCAGACATGATTAGTAGGTTAGTGCACTAAATCAAAATATATGGTGGTACTCTCACAACTCACTCAAAAACTGATAAGAAAAGGAGATCTTACCGTTCCAAAGTAAATTAGTGTTGCTTACCACTTGTAGTAACAACTAGTGCACGGATGTAGCGAAGCGAATATCAAGGGTATAAGAACAATCACACGACAAAGCAGGATATATGTGGGGCTGTAGGTAGGCTACCTATTTGCACCAATAACAAGCTCTAGCGCTGACCGTAGACAACCAATGATACTCACACAAGGCGATAAATGTGGCAATGCAACTATATGGATGAAAGGTTGCAATGCACTAAAGAGACACTAGCAAAGCTCAACGAAACAGGCACAAGATTGCTCAACTACAGGTGCAGAAAAGTAAACTAGGCCTTCACTTGATCTTACTAGAACTTGACACTTTTTCTTTTTGGATTTTCTTTTGGAACGCAGCTATGTAGCTCTTTTTTGCTTCTTTTCTATTTTCTGGGTTTCTTGTTTTTGTTTTATGACACAACTCCTTGATAACACGGCCAACAAAATCTGCAAAGCACCAAAACCCTAATGAGCAGCCTGTCGAGCGGTAAAACTAGTCTCTTCTGGGGAAGTTCCTAGTCACTTATATCGAAAGGCTGTGTCTATGGTTGGGAACAAGCACACTGTACCCTATGTGTACTCGGAGTGACAAAAACTGAAAACTAGATGATAGCGCAGACTCAAACCCGAACAATACTAGATGGAAGAAAAGATACGCAAAAACAACTACGAAAAGCAACTAAAACTTGAAATTAGTGCAATCTAAAGCTATGGCAAATCCTAACCCTAATATTTTTGGCTTTTTCTGGATAGGAAAACACTCACAACTCAACTATGGGGTGGATTGTGGATGGCTTACCGAGGAAACCCGAGAATCTGATACCAAGATGATAAGGGGTGGCCCGATCTTCTCAGTAAGCAACGGTAGTGACGATGATCACGGGGTGATAGCAGCGGAAAAACACGACGATGTAGTGGATGATAACTTGTATGACGCAACAAGATCTCTCGATTGGTCCCTGTCGCCAATGCAACAGCTCTCAACACTGCAAGATATTCGCAACTCCACACACTTGCGGACGTAGCCGCCGACCACGAAGCGGTAAGTTGCAATCTACTAATTCCCAATGGAACAACATATCACACAAGACTTTTCAGGGATTCCACACCAAATCAATGCAATTGGATGTAGAAATTCAATAGAGTTGCAAAGCAAACAACTATGAACTAGGGTTTATCTTAAACGTTGTCTAAAGCAACTTTGGGGGCGCCCTATGGACTTATATAGGCGTCCAGGACGACCTCAGGTCGAAAAAGTACGAAAATAACCGACCCAGAATAGATCTGGTCGAGACAGACTCGGAGTCGGCCGGTGCAGCGGCGGTCGATGGGTGCAGGACCGGCCGGTCCGGTTCAAACAGGGCCTGGCGCCGGGTGGTGACCGGACGAAGCTTCCGGGCTTACTGGATAGTGCTCGGATGGCACAAGCGCCGCGGCCGGTTGAAACTGGATGGACCCGGCGCTGGATCCGGTCGGACCGGGCCTGGGACCGGATGGTCCGGCGGCACGGCCGGTCGGACCGGATCTGGCACCGGCCTGATCTTCAGCTTCCCCTCTCGCGCATGCCTCCCGCTCCTCCCTCGCGCATTCATGGAATGTCTTCATGTCCAGCTCCATGTCCAGCTTCACGTCCATCTTATGGTCCAGCTGCTCCTCTCCTCCTCATGCGATGCTTGCTCCCTCCTCATACCTGATCATACATAAGTAATAGCACTTAGGTAGTATAAAGTTCTCATCAATCAAAGTATCGTTTAGGAACAAGTTCACCTGTTGTTTAAGTAGCTTCGCACGAGCTCGTGTCATCGGTCCAATCCTGACTTCATTGGACTTGAACTTCATAGCAGGATCATCTTCTTGTAATGACGGAGGTAGTAGTGAGGTAGGGATGTCCTCATCAACCGGTAGTAGCCACACGCAGCCTCCCGCAGATGCAGCGTGCCCGGGCGGTCGTCGCCGGCGACGTAGGCAGCGTAGGAGTCAAGGAGCCTCTGGATGCCGCGTGGGTCGCCCTTGAGGACGAGGACGAACTCGAACTGCACGGGCCCCTCCACGTCCATCTCCGACGATGAAGACGACGGCGTGCCAGGCGATGGCGAGCGTGCACTTCTGCCGCGGCCGCGACCATGACCACGACCACGAGCTCGGCATCCACCTCTCCCAGCCATGGCGTCGACTCTTGTTGAGATGCTGGCGGCTAGGGTTGGGTAGATAGGCACTAGGGTTTGTGTGTCAGAGCCTGAGAGCCGGCCCTTTATATAGGCCGGAGGGAGGCGGGGGAGCGGTGGCGCTCATTAACGTCGGCACGCAGAGCTAGGCACGACGAGACGCGTTGCTACGCCTCTGCGGGAACTGCACCGTCGCTGCGCACCAATAACTTCTGTCGCGAGGTAGGCGACGGTTAGGTTAAAATTTATTGTGCCGCTGACGGGTTGGGCCCGCGTCTCTTCGCCTCGCTTTTCGTTGTGTCCGGCGTCCCCGATGCGTCCCCTGTGGGGCGGGGATGGGCTCGGGGCGCCGGACACCGTATCGGGGCGCGCCGGACAAAAAACGGGTTTGGGGGACGCGACTGGAAGCGTTTTTTTGTCCGACGCGCCCCACATAGCTTTGGGGAACGCTTTGGGGGCGCGACTGGAGATGCTCTTACAATTTACAAATAGTTGTTCAAGGGTGTACTTTCATACCAAAAGTTGCCTGTTGGAGGAGTGGTACAAAAACTAAGGGCGGCAGGTCATCTATAGATGTACAGGTATTCTCCGTTTGTGGTTACCTCTTCAGCGAGTGGAGAACCGAGATCTATTTACGGAGGTCTGTACACAGTTGGAGGCTACGGCGAGAGATACTTTTTCCCTTCATGGGTGGCAGCATAGTCTACGGATAGATGCTCCACCCATACCTTAGATGTTTATGATTCATCGCTTCGATATGTATCTCGCCTAGATTTTTTTCCATCTTTCACTTGAGACACTTAAACGGTTGTGTGCATCCTGGTTATGCAGAGGCTGGATGTAAATTGCTTTTCAAAAGTAATAAAGCATCCTTTATCGAAAATAATCTCCAACAGGGCGACGCAAACGGACGTTGCGCGGATAAAAAACGTGCTCCAGCGGCTAGATGCAAAACGTCCGCAGCGTCCGTCCTGACGCAAACGTGGACGAAATATGCGCGAGGAATGCATCTGGAGTTCTGGACGGACGCGTTCGCGCGTCCGTTTTCGTCCGTTTGGGCTGCATGTCTTCTTCTCTCTCCTCCTTTAATCTAGGGTAGGCCATGTGCTGGCCACTCCACACCACACAAATAAAATCTTTCTCTCTCTCTCTCTCCTCCCATAATCAGTGCATGTCAAGCCCTTGCGGTCAAAATATGCGTCTCTGCCGCTGGAGGAGGGGAAGACGCATGCGGACATAAAAACGCGTCGCCCCGTTGGAGATGCCTAAACATGCGGGTGCAAATAGGTAAAAAAAACTTGCAGTTAAGGTGCATGTGTTATGTGTATTTTGCAGAAAACCTCCTAGATATTTTTGAAATCCTGTTATTTAGTCCTCAAGTATGTGTACCCCTAGAATCTAGTTTGTTTCAAAATTTGCAACCCTAGAGGTAGACTGGGGCGACGAGCGGCGTGGAGATGGCTAGGCAATGAGTGGCGCAACGGCTGGGCCAACGGCTGGGCCAGATGGAGCCTACTACATTGAGGGTCAACAATAGTTGTGGCATCTAGGAGCGTCATGTCGTGCTCGATGCAGACGACACCACCGGCATCAACGGTGACGACGGCGATTGGGCTAAGTTTACAAGTGTGGCATAATAAGACCCACAAGGATAATTGAAGGAGCAATGCTACACGTACGACCGAATTGTACGATCATTTGCGTACGACTAGACTCAAATCAGGCTCCGTCAGGATAAAGGACCCATCATTGGAAACGACATGTGGCAATTCCGTAATTGAAGGTATGGGTTTTAATTCAATTAGAGCACAAGATTGTGGGACATGAGAAACAAAATAAATAGTTTAACAACACATTGTCAACACTGAATTATTAAACCAACACATTGTCTTAACACCAACTTCCAAACTGATAGTGCTTCTTTGCTCACTCATTCTTCATCTTCATCTTCTCCTTCCCATTTCTGACCATGTTGATCTAATTCTTGACGCCCCTCTTAATCATGTACAAAGTGGTAGCCATAATCACATCTTGAACTAGTCGTGGCGGCACCATCGTTGGAACCAACTGGGTAGGGCTCTGATAATCACCTGCTTCCATTGTTGGATACATCGCCACTTAGGATGCAACCCATTAACCCTACGCGCAGCTCAGAAATGATGTGCATACCTGGTCGACATGCTCGTCGACAAGGTGGAGCCGTTAGTATGAAGTTGGTGGCTAGGATCTATAGCAGGGTCTCTTCGTTGTCGAATAGCATGCTGCTAAAATTCATAAAGGGACAAATGTTAACATATTGTGGCTCCAGTAATTTAGTTAACAAATCAGTTAGAATGCATACTTGCAAAATGGTTGGGTCATCCACATCATCTGCATCTCCATCTACAACATGAATACATGATTTTCTTATTGTGCTTCCTGACTTCGAATGTACTTCTCATAAAAAATGGGGCTAACTCACTTGGTTAGGAAAGTGGATGTACAATCCAGCCACCCTAGGTTCAAGTTCTTAAGGACACAAATTTGGGTTTTTATCCTTTTTTTTAAAAAGAATGCCCTTTCTTGTTGTAGTCAGCCTTCCCACAAATTGAACAGTGCATTGTCAATCTAGTCGTTGTTACATATTTGGCTTCTTTTTCTACTTTTCTTCATGTGTTGGAGCAAGGAAGGCAGAATTTTTGGAGATCCTTGGAAATGAGGAAGCTCAATTTAGTCAGCTAAGTGATTATAGGCAAGGTCTTAGGAGGGAAATCCTTGTTCAACATTCTTTCTGTCTATTAATTCAGTAAAAGAGTGTAGTAGTCACATTGTGAAGGAGCATTTGGCAACTATGTATTGGTCATATGATACTTGTAAGAGGGGGTTTTGAGTGGATGCGGACCACCCACTTGCATGATGGTTGCAACATTAATACAAGGTACAAGAGAGTGTTGCCGACTACAATTAGAATATACCCTAATGCATGCACTATCCCCATTGCTTTGGGCATGGTTGAAGTGGAGTGTACTAGTGCATGGGAGTGGTTTTTGACAACCCTAAGATATGACTTGAACATCACCAACATTTATCATGGGACTATAATTAGTGACAAGTATAAGGTTGATTTTTTCCTTATAGACCTTTCATTGTACAATTTTTCAATTTTTTTACCTTATTTTTTTAGTTCGCAAAAATAGTGGAAAAATGTTCTCAACTAGATCTTGCATTATACTATTTCATTAGTATTCTTCCTTATTTTAATTAGGCAGGAAGATTCATATGGTTAATATTTCTTTTTTTGCAAGGTTTAATTAATGTTGTTGAAACTTTTTTCCTATATGCTGAGCATAGTGTGAGGTATATATCCAAAATTTTCAAAAGGCGGGGTATAGAGGAGAGACACTTAAGAATGACATGTGGACCATTGCAAGATCTACTAACTGACATGGGGATAACTTACTCGATTCGTACCTTTGGCGTCCTTGGTATGGATCCAGGAAGGAGCCCATGAAAATAAAGGACCTGGAAGCGCCTGAAGCACCGGAAGCCGATGTGAGTAGCAAGTTAAGGCCCATTAAGTAGCTATCATAGGCCCATATTTGTATTTGTAACCGGCCCAGACTGGACTCTATGAACCGGCCTCTCATATAAAGGTCTGGAGGAGCCAACGGGAAGGGCACACTTTAGACCAACTTATAGCACAATCGTTATAACCCTAGATTTGTTCTAGCAACTTGGCGACATTGTGTTCTTTCACCAATACATCACACCACCTTGTTTGTCTGATAAGCCAAAGAAATCACCAGCCCACCTCTTTCCCTAAAACCCAAGTCCGTAATCATGGACATTGACAAGGTTACCCCTCGTCATTTGGCACCGTCTGTAGAAATCTGGGCGTTGGAGTCATGAATTCGATGGATCCTTCTTCACCAAGCAATAACTCTAGCGTTATCGGTGGCCAGATCCGTTTTGGGTCTATCGATTTCCTTCCACACCCACTCGCCCTTCTCCCTGCTTTCATCAATCTCGACCGGGGGGATGGATCTAATGCTCGGAAGTTTCAACTTTCCCGTCGGGTCATGCTCTCCGCCTATCGGATCCGATCTGTTTGAGTCCGTCGGCGGCGGGTTCCGAACCAGCTGCAGCGACGACATCTTCTGTAGACTTCTCAAGCGCGACAAACTCACCATCAACCACCATGAACAACTGCGACTCCGCCACAAGCTGGGGGATCACGTCGTTCTCTTCGACGGTGTATCCTTGGACGAGGAAAGTGAGATGCTATCGGATCCAACACTTCAAGATGTGAGCTCGATGGACATCACTAACAACAAATTTGACGACAACGTCGACTCTAGGATCAGGAAACTTGACATGTACCCTGATATCTGCTACATGGAATAAAATACCATGACAAATAAAATATGTGTGCACTAACAAGCTCACCATGAGTGCGCGATCATCATGCGTCAGGATGAAGAAACAACTGTCACAAGATTTCAATTCCCTTGGAAACCGCCCCTGGTGAACATTGGAAACCTCATCGCGAACGGAGGTAGGCGACCAAGAGCCGCACCCGAAGGCGACAACAACGAGGATCCCGAAACCAGAGACGACTACGGTGCAGAACATGAAACCGGCGACCAACGAATTAGAGAGCAAATCCAAGTTCCGACCCCGCATGAAATCTAGGACAAAGCGAGGCAAGCCATGAGCGGCGCGGTCCCTATGGCACCAGATGTAACCAGTGAAGAGCTTATGTCATACCAGTATCTGCTTCATCAACAGAAGCGCTAGTTGATCAAGATAAAGATACTACTCGATGATCGAAGAAAAGCGGCCGTTCTATTGAGTCAATGGTGTGCACGATTAAGTTCTAAAGGACACACAAGTATTGGCGTAGATGGCAAACAGAGAAGAGCCAGCTCTCGGCTGAGTACCATCCCTCAAAACAAAAGGTGAAACTTGGTGAGAGATCTAGACATGTCCTTCAAGCCAGTCGACTCAAGGGGAAAACATAGAACCCAAAACACCTCAGTAGCCGTCCTAGCACCTCAAACCTACCTCCTCGCCACTCAACCAGCAGCCAACGATCTATTGCGACCATGCACCGTTCTACCCTCATGAGCCTTGGCATGCTAGGAGATTGATGCGTGCAGTTAACACACGTCCATTGGGAACCCCAAGAGGAAGGTGTGATGCGTACAGTAGCAAGTTTTTCCTCAGTAAGAAACCAAGGTTATCGAACCAGTAGGAGTCAAGGAACACGTGAAGGTTGTTGGTGACGGAGTGTAGTGCGGCGCAACACCAGGGATTCCGGCGCCAACGTTGAACCTGCACAACACAATCAAAGTACTTTGCCCCAACGTAACAGTGAGGTTGTCAATCTCACCGGCTTGCTGTAAACAAAGGATTAGATGTATAGTGTGGATGATGATGTTTGTTTGCGAAGAACAGTAAAGAACAATTGCAGTAGATTGTATTTCAGATGTAAAGAATGGACCGGGGTCCACAGTTCACTAGTGGTGTCTCTCCCATAAGATAAATAGCATGTTGGGTGAATGAATTACAGTTGGGCAATTGACAAATAAAGAAGGCATAACAATGCACATACATATATCATGATGAGTACTATGAGATTTAATCAGGGCATTACGACAAAGTACATAGACCGCTATCCAGCATGCATCTATGCCTAAAAAGTCCACTTTCAGGTTATCATCCGAACCCCTTCCGGTATTAAGTTGCAAACAACAGACAATTGCATTAAGTATGGTGCGTATGTAATCAACACAAATATCCTTAGACAAAGCATCGATGTTTTATCCCTAGTGGCAACAGCACATCCACAACCTTAGAACTTTCTCTCACTGTCCCAGATTCAATGGAGGCATGAACCCACTATCGAGCATAAATACTCCCTCTTGGAGTTACAAGTATCAACTTGGCCAGAGCCTCTACTAGCAACGGAGAGCATGCAAGAACATAAACAACATATATATGATAGATTGATAATCAACTTGACATAGTATTCAATATTCATCGGATCCCAACAAACACAACATGTAGCATTACAAATAGATGATCTTGATCATGATAGGCAGCTCACAAGATCTAACATGATAGCACAATGAGGAGAAGACAACCATCTAGCTACTGCTATGGACCCATAGTCCAGGGGTGAACTACTCACACATCGATCCGGAGGCGATCATGGCGATGAAGAGCCCTCCGGGAGATGATTCCCCTCTCCGGCAGGGTGCCGGAGGCGATCTCCTAAATCCCCCGAGATGGGATTGGCGGCGGCGGCGTCTCTGGAAGGTTTTCCGTATCGTGGCTCTCGGTACAGAGGGTTTCACGACGAAGGCTTTAAGTAGGCGGAAGGGCGGAGTCGGAGGGCTGACAGGGGCCCCACATGCTAGGGCGGCGCGGGCCCTAGCCTGGCCGCGCGGCCCTGGCGTGGCGGCGCCTCGTCGCCCCACTTCGTAATCCTTTCGGTCTTCTGGAAGCTTCGTGGAAAAATAAGACCCTGGGCGTTGATTTCGTCCAATTCCGAGAATATTTCCTTTGTAGGATTTCTGAAACCAAAAACAGCAGAAAACAGCAACTGGCTCTTCGGCATCTCGTCAATAGGTTAGTGCGGAAAATGCATAATAATGACATATAATGTGTATAAAACATGTGAGTATCGTCATAAAAGTAGCATGGAACATAAGAAATTATAGATACGTTTGAGACGTATCAAGCATCCCCAAGCTTAGTTCCTACTCGCCCTCGAGTAGGTAAACGATAACAAGGATAATTTCTGAAGTGACATGCTATCATAATCTTGATCAATACTATTGTAAAGCACATGAGATGAATGCAACGATTCGAAGCAATGATGAAGACAATGAGTAAACAACTGAATCATATAGCAAAAACTTTTCATGAATAATACTTTCAAGACAAGCATCAATAAGACTTGCATAAGAGTTACTCATAAAGCAATAAATTCTTAGTAGAAAGCTTTGAAACAACACAAAGGAAGATATAAGTTTCAGCAGTTGCTTTCAACTTCAACATGTTTATCTCATGGATAATTGTCAACACAAAGTAATATAACAAGTGCAATAGGTAAACATGTAGGAATCAATGCACACAGTTGACACAAGTGTTTGCTTCTGAGATAGAAAGAATAGGTAAACTGACTCAACAATAAAGTAGAAGAATGGCCCTTTGATGCGTTCAGTTAACACACGTCCGTTGGGAACCCAAGAGGAAGGTGTGATGCGTACAGTAGCAAGTTTTCCCTCAGAAAGAAACCAAGGTTTATCGAACCAGTAGGAGCCAAGAAGCACGTTGAAGGTTGATGGCGGCGGAGTGTAGTGCGGCGCAACACCATGGATTCCGGCGCCAACGTGGAACCTGCACAACACAATCAAAGTACTTTGCCCCAACGTAACAGTGAGGTTGTCAATCTCACCGGCTTGCTGTAAACAAAGGATTAGATGTATAGTGTGGATGATGATGATTGTTTGCGAAGAACAGTAAGAACAATTGCAGTAGATTGTATTTCAGATGTAAAGAATAGGACCGGGGTCCACAGTTCACTAGTGGTGTCTCTCCCATAAGATAAACAGATGTTGGGTGAACAAATTACAGTTGGGCAATTGACAAATAAAGAAGGCATAACAATGCACATACATATATCATGATGAGTACTATGAGATTTAATCAGGGCATTACGACAAAGTACATAGACCGCTATCCAGCATGCATCTATGCCTAAAAAGTCCACTTTCAGGTTATCATCCGAACCCCTTCCGGTATTAAGTTGCAAGCAACAGACAATTGCATTAAGTATGGTGCGTAATGTAATCAACACAAATATCCTTAGACAAAGCATCGATGTTTTATCTCTAGTAGCAACAGCACATCCACAACCTTAGAACTTTCTGTCACTGTCCCAGATTTAGTGGAGGCATGAACCCACTATCGAGCATAAATACTCCCTCTTGGAGTCACAAGTATCAACTTGGCCAGAGCCTCTACTAGCAACGGAGAGCATGCAAGAACATAAATAACATATATGATAGATTGATAATCAACTTGATATAGTATTCAATATTCATCGGATCCCAACAAACACAACATGTAGCATTACAGATAGATGATCTTGATCATGATAGGCAGCTCACAAGATCTAACATGATAGCACAATGAGGAGAAGACAACCATCTAGCTACTGCTATGGACCCATAGCCCAGGGGTGGACTACTCACACATCGATCCGGAGGCGATCATGGCAATGAAGAGACCTCCGGGAGATGATTCCCCTCTCCGGCAGGGTGCCGGAGGCGATCTCCTGAATCCCCCGAGATGGGATAGGCGGCGGTGGCGTCTCTGGAAGGTTTTCCGTATCGTGGCTCTCGGTACTGGGGTATTCGCGACGAAGGCTTTAAGTAGGCGGAAGGGCGGAGTCGGAGGAGTCACGGGGGACCCACACGCTAGGGCCGCGTGGCCAAGGCCTGGGCCGCGCCGCCCTAGTGTGGCGTTGCCTCGTGGCCTCACTTCGTTTCCTCTTCGGACTTCTGGAAGCTTCGTGGAAAAATAGGACCCTGGACGTTGATTTCGTCCAATTCCGAGAATATTTCCTTACTAGGATTTCTGAAACCAAAAACAGCAGAAAACAACAACTGGCTCTTCGGCATCTCGTCAATAGGTTAGTGCCGGAAAATGCATAATAATGACATATAATGTGTATAAAACATGTGAGTATCATCATAAAAGTAGCATGGAACATAAGAAATTATAGATACGTTTGGGACGTATCAAGCATCCCCAAGCTTAGTTCCTACTCGCCCTCGAGTTGGTAAACGATAACAAAGATAATTTCTGAAGTGACATGCTATCATAATCTTGATCATACTATTGTAAACATATGAGATGAATGCAGCGATTCGAAGCAATGATGAAGATAATGAGTAAACAAATGAATCATATAGCAAAGACTTTTCATGAATAATACTTTCAAGACAAGCATCAATAAGACTTGCATAAGAGTTACTCATAAAGCAATAAATTCAAAGTAAAGGCATTGAAGCAACACAAAGGAAGATATAAGTCTCAGCGGTTGCTTTCAACTTCAACATATATATCTCATGGATAATTGTCAACACAAAGTAATATGACAAGTGCAATAGGTAAACATGTAAGAATCAATGCACACAGTTTACACAAGTGTTTGCTTCTAAGATAGAAAGAAGTAGGTAAACTGACTCAACAATAAAGTAGAAGAATGGCCCTTCGTAGAGGGAAGCATGGATTACTATATTTGTGCTAGAGCTTTTCATTTTGAAAACAAGAAACAATTTTGTCAATGGTAGTAATAAAGCATATGTGTTATGTATAAGATATCTTATAAGTTGCAAGCCTCATGCATAGTATACTAATAGTGCTCGCACCTTGTCCTAATTAGCTTGGATTAACAAGGAATATCATTGCATAGCATATGTTTCAACCAAGTGTCACAAAGGGGTACCTCTATGCCGCCTGTACAGAGGTCTAAGGAGAAAGTTCGCATTGGATTTCTCGCTTTTGATTATTCTGAACTTAGACATCCATACCGGGACAACATAGACAACAGATAATGGACTCCTCTTTTAATGCATAAGCATTTAACAACAGATAATATTCTCATAAGAGATTGAGGATTTGTGTCCAAACTGAAACTTCCACCATGAATCATGGCTTTAGTTAGCGGCCCAATGTTCTTCTCTAACATTATGCATACTCAAACCATTTGATCATGAAAATCTCCCTTACTTCAGACAAGACGAACATGCATAGCAACTCACATGATATTCAACAAAGGTAAAAGAGTTGATGGCGTCCCCAGAAACATGGTTACCGCTCAACAAGCAACTTATTAAGAAATAAGACACATAAGTACATATTCTTCACCACAATAGTTTTTAAGGCTATTTTCCCATGAGCTATGTATTGTAAAGACAAAGAATAGAAGTTTAAAGGTAGCACTCAAGTAATGTACTTTGGAATGGCAGAGAAATATCATGTGGTAGGTAGGTATGGTGGACACAAATGGCATAGTATTTGGCTCAAGGATTTGGATGCACGAGAAGAATTCCTCTCAATACAAGGCTAGGCTAGCAAGGTTGTTTGAAGCAAACTCAAGTATAAAAGGTGCAGAAAAGCTCACATATGAACATATTGTAGGTATTATAAGACTTTACATTGTCTCCTTGTTGTTCAAACACCTTAACCAGAAAATATCTAGACACTAGAGACCAATCATGCAAACCAAATTTTAACAAGCTCTATGTAATTCTTCATTAATGGGTACAAGGTACATGATGCAAGAGCTTAAACATGATCTATATGAGCACAAGAATTGCCAAGTATCACATTATTCAAGACATTATACCATTTACCACATGCGGCATTTTCCGTTTCCAACCATATAGCAATGAATGAAATAGTCCAACTTTCGCAATGAACATTAAAGATAAAGCTAAGAACACATGTGTTCATACGAAACAGCGGAGCGTGTCTCTCTCCCAAACAAAGAATGCTAGGATCCGATTTTATTCAAACAAAAACAAAAACAAAAACAAAAACAAACAGACGCTCCAAGTAAAGCACATAAGATGTGACAGAATAAAAATATAGTTTCACTAGAGGTGACCTGATAAGTTGTCGATGAAGAAGGGATGCCTTGGGCATCCCCAAGCTTAGACGCTTGAGTCTTCTTAAAATATGCAGGGATGAACCACGGGGGCATCCCCAAGCTTTGACTTTTCACTCTTCTTAATCATATTGTATCATCCTCCTCTCTTGACCCTTGAAAACTTCCTCCACACCAAACTCAAAACAAACTCATTAGAGGGTCAGTGCATAATTCATATATTCAGAGGTGACATAATCATTCTTAACACTTCTGGACATTGCACAAAGCTACTGAAAGTTAATGGAACAAAGAAATCCATCAAACATAGCAAAACAGGCAATGCGAAATAAAAGGCAGAATCTGTCAAAACAGAACAGTCCGTAAAGACGAATTTTTTAGAGGCACCAGACTTGCTCAGATGAAAATGCCCAAATTGAATGAAAGTTGCGTACATATCTGAGGATCACGCACGTAAATTGGCAGATTTTTCTGAGTTACCTACAGAGAACCATACCCAAATTCGTGACAGCAAGAAATCTGTTTCTGCGCAGTAATCCAAATCTAGTATTGACTTTACTATCAAAGACTTTACTTGGCACAACAATGCAATAAAATAAAGATAAGGAGAGGTTGCTACAGTAGTAACAACTTCCAAGACTCAAATATAAAACAAAGTGCAGAAGTAAAATAATGGGTTGTCTCCCATAAGCGCTTTTCTTTAACGCCTTTCAGCTAGGCGCAGAAAGTGTGAATCAAGTAACATCAAGAGATGAAGCATCAACATCATAATTTGTTCTAATAATAGAATCATAAGGTAACTTCATTATCTTTCTAGGGAAGTGTTTCATACCTTTCTTGAGAGTAAATTGATATTTAATATTACCTTCCTTCATATCAATGGTGGCACCAACAGTTCGAAGAAAAGGTCTTCCCAATATAATGGGACAAGATGCATTGCATTCAATATCCAAGACAACAAAATCAACGGGGACAAGGTTATTGTTAACCATAATACGAACATTATCAATCCTCCCCAAAGGTTTCTTTATAGCATTATCAGCAAGATTAACATCCAAATAACAATTTCTCAATGGTGGCAAGTCAAGCATATCATAGATTTTCTTAGGCATAACAGAAATATTTGCACCAAGATCACATAAAGCATTACAATCAAAATCATTGACCCTCATCTTAATGATGGGCTCCCAACCATCTTCTAACTTCCTAGGAATAGAAGTTTCAAGTTTTAGTTTATCTTCTCTAGCTTTTATGAGAGCATTTGTAATATGTTTTGTAAAGGCCAAATTTATAGCACTAGCATTGGGACTTTTAGCAAGTTTTTGTAAGAACTTTATAACTTCATAGATGTGACAATCATCAAAATCTAAACCATTATGATCTACAGCAATGGGATCATTGTCCCCAATGTTGGAAAAAATTTCAGCAGTTTTATCACAAGCAGTTTCAGCAGTTTTAGCAGTTTCAGGCAATTTTGCACGCTTTGCACTAGGAGTAGAAACATTGCCAACACCAATTATTTTACCATTGATAGTAGAGGGTGTAGCAACATGTGAAGCATTATCATTACTAGTGGTGGTAATAGTCCAAACTTTAGCTACATTATTCTCTTTAGCAAGTTTTTCATTTTCTTCTCTTTCCCACCTAGCATGCAATTCAGCCATCAATCTTATATTCTCATTAATTCTAACTTGGATGGCATTTGCTGTAGTAACAATCTTATTTTCATTATCCTTATTCGGCATAACTTTCAATTTTAAAAGATCAACATCAGAGGCAAGTCTATCAACCTTAGAAGCAAGGACATCAATTTTATCAAGCTTTTCTTCAACAGATTTGTTAAAAGCAGTTTGTGTACTAATAAATTCTTTAAGTATGGCTTCAAGACCAGGGGGTACATTCCTATTATTGTTGTAAGAATTCCCATAAGAATTACCATAACCATTACTATTAGCAGAAGGATATGGCCTATAGTTGTTACCAGAATTATTCCTATAAGCATTGTTGTTGAAATTATTATTTTTAATGAAATTCACATCAACATGTTCTTCTTGGGCAACCAATGAAGCTAAAGGAACATTATTAGGATCAACATTAGATCTACCATTCACAAGCATAGACATAATAGCATCAATATTATCACTCAAGGAGGAGGTTTCTTCAACAGAATTTACCTTCTTACCTTGTGGAGCTCTTTCCGTGTGCTATTCAGAGTAATTTATCATCATATTATCAAGAAGCTTTGTTGCCGCCCCCAAAGTGATGGACATAAAGGTACCTCCAGCAGTTGAATCCAATAGGTTCCGCGAAGAAAAATTTAATCCTGCATAGAAGGTTTGGATGATCATCCAAGTAGTTAGTCCATGGGTAGGGCAATTCTTCACCAAAGATTTCATTCTCTCCCATGCTTGAGCAACATGTTCATTATCCAATTGCTTAAAATTCATTATGCTACTTCTCAAAGATATAATTTTAGCAGGAGGATAATATCTACCAATAAAAGCATCTTTACATTTAGTCCATGAATCAATACTATTCTTAGGCAAAGATAGCAACCAATCTTTAGCTCTTCCTCTTAAGGAGAAAGGAAACAATTTTAATTTTATAATATCACCATCTACATCCTTATACTTTTGCATTTCACATAGTTCAACAAAATTATTAAGATGGGCAGCAGCATCATCAGAACTAACACCAGAAAATTGCTCTCTCATAACAAGATTCAGTAAAGCAGGTTTAATTTCAAAGAATTCTGCTGTAGTAGCAGGTGGAGCAATAGGTGTGCATAAGAAATCATTATTATTTGTGCTAGTGAAATCACACAACTTAGTGTTTTCAGGAGTATTCATTTTAACAGTAGTAAATAAAGCAAACTAGATAAAGTAAATGCAAGTAACTAATTTTTTTGTGTTTTTGATATGGAGAACAAGACAGTAAATAAAGTAAAACTAGCAACTAATTTTTTTGTGTTTTGTTTTAGTGCAGCAAAAAAAGTAGTAAATAAAATAAAGCAAGACAAAAACAAAGTAAAGAGATTGGATGTGGGAGACTCCCCTTGCAGCGTGTCTTGATCTCCCCGGCAACGGCGCCAGAAAATATGCTTGATGCGTGCAGTTAACACACGTCCGTTGGGAACCCCAAGAGGAAGGTGTGATGCGTACAGTAGCAAGTTTTCCCTCAGAAAGAAACCAAGGTTTATCGAACCAGTAGGAGCCAAGAAGCACGTTGAAGGTTGATGGCGGCGGAGTGTAGTGCGGCGCAACACCAGGGATTCCGGCGCCAACGTTGAACCTGCACAACACAATCAAAGTACTTTGCCCAACGTAACAGTGAGGTTGTCAATCTCACCGGCTTGCTGTAAACAAATGATTAGATGTATAGTGTGGATGATGATAATTGTTTGCGAAGAACAGTAAGAACAATTGCAGTAGATTGTATTTCAGATGTAAAGAATAGGACCGGGGTCCACAGTTCACTAGTGGTGTCTCTCCCATAAGATAAACAGATGTTGGGTGAACAAATTACAGTTGAGCAATTGACAAATAAAGAAGGCATAACAATGCACATACATATATCATGATGAGTACTATGAGATTTAATCAGGGCATTACGACAAAGTACATAGACCGCTATCCAACATGCATCTATGCCTAAAAAGTCCACTTTCAGGTTATCATCTGAACCCCTTCCGGTATTAAGTTGCAAGCAATAGATAATTGCATTAAGTATGGTGCGTAATGTAATCAACACAAATATCCTTAGACAAAGCATCGATGTTTTATCCCTAGTAGCAACAGCATATCCACAACCTTAGAACTTTCTGTCACTGTCCCAGATTTAATGGAGGCATGAACCCACTATCGAGCATAAATACTCCCTCTTGGAGTCACAAGTATCAACTTGGCCAGAGCCTCTACTAGCAACGGAGAGCATGCAAGAACATAAATAACATATATGATAGATTGATAATCAACTTGACATAGTATTCAATATTCATCGGATCCCAACAAACACAACATGTAGCATTACAGATAGATGATCTTGATCATGATAGGCAACTCACAAGATCTAACATGATAACACAATGAGGAGAAGACAACCATCTAGCTACTGCTATGGACCCATAGTCCAGGGGTGGACTACTCACACATCGATCCGGAGGCGATCATGGCGATGAAGAGACCTCCGGGAGATGATTCCCCTCTCCGGCAGGGTGCCGGAGGCGATCTCCTGAATCCCCCGAGATGGGATTGGCGGCGGCGGCGTCTCTGGAAGGTTTTCCGTATCGTGGCTCTCGGTACTGGGGTATTCGCGACGAAGGCTTTAAGTAGGCGGAAGGGCGGAGTCGGTGGAGTCACGGGGGACCCACACGCTAGGGCCGCGCGACCAAGGCCTGGGCCGCGCCGCCCTAGTGTGGCGTCGCCTCGTGGCCCCACTTCGTTTCCTCTTCGGACTTCTGGAAGCTTCATGGAAAAATAGGACCCTGGGCGTTGATTTCGTCCAATTCCGAGAATATTTCCTTACTAGGATTTCTGAAACCAAAAACAGCAGAAAACAAAGAATCGGCTCTTCGGCATCTCGTCAATAGGTTAGTGCCGGAAAATGCATAATAATGACATATAATGTGTATAAAACATGTGAGTATCATCATAAAAGTAGCATGGAACGTAAGAAATTATAGATACGTTTGGGACGTATCACCCTTCGCAGAGGGAAGCATGGATTACTATTTTTGTGCTAGAGCTTTTATTTTGAAAACATAGAAGCAATTTTGTCAATGGTAGTAATAAATCATATGTGCTATGTATAAGATATCCTATAAGTTGCAAGCCTCATGCATAGAATACTAATAGTGCTCGCACCTTGTCCTAATTAACTTGGATTAACACGGATTATCATTGCATAACATATGTTTCAACCAAGTGTCACAAAGGGGTACCTCTATGCCGCCTGTACAGAGGTCTAAGGAGAAAGTTCGCATTGGATTTCTCGCTTTTGATTATTCTCAACTTAGACATCCATACCGGGACAACATAGACAACAACTAATGGACTCCTCTTTAATGCATAAGCATTCAACAACAGATAATATTCTCATAAGAGATTGAAGATTTGTGTCCAAACTGAAACTTCCACCTTGATTCATGGCTTTAGTTAGCGGCCCAATGTTCTTCTCTAACAATATGCATACTCAAACCATTTTATCATGAAAATCGCCCTTACTTCAGACAAGACGAACATGCATAGCAACTCACATGATATTCAACAAAGGTAAAAGTTGATGGCGTCCCCAGAAATATGGTTACCGCTCAACAAGCAACTTATTAAGAAATAAGATACATAAGTACATATTCTTCACCACAATAGTTTTTAAGGCTATTTTCCCATGAGCTATGTATTGTAAAGGCAAAGAATAGAATTTTAAAGGTAGCACTCAAGTAATTTACTTTGGAATGGCAGAGAAATACCATGTAGTAGGTACGTATGGTGGACACAAATGGCATAGTTTTTGGCTCAAGGATTTGGATGCACGAGAAGAATTCCTCTCAATACAAGGCTAGGCTAGCAAGGTTGTTTGAAGCAAACTCAAGTATAAATGGCACAGCAAGACTCACATATGAACATATTGTAAGCATTATAAGACTTTACATCGTCTCCTTGTTGTTCAAACACCTTAACCAGAAAATATCTAGACTCTAGAGACCAATCATGCAAACCAAATTTTAACAAGCTCTATGTAGTTCTTCATTAATAGGTGCAAAGTACATGATGCAAGAGCTTAAACATGATCTATATGAGCACAACAATTGCCAAGTATCAAATTATTCAAGACATTATACCAATTACCACATGAAGCATTTTCCGTTTCCAACCATATATCAATGAACGAAGTAGTTCAACCTTCGCAATGAACATTAAGAATAAAGCTAAGAACACATGTGTTCATATGCAACAGCGGAGCGTGTCTCTCTCCCAAACAAAGAATGCTAGGATCCAATTTTATTCAAACAAAACAAAAATAAAAACAAACAGACGCTCCAAGTAAAGAACATAAGATGTGACTGAATAAAAATATAGTTTCACTAGAGAGGTGACCTGATAAGTTGTCGATGAAGAAGGGGATGCCTTGGGCATCCCCAAGCTTAGATGCTTGAGTATTCTTGAAATATGCAGGGATGAACCATGGGGGCATCCCCAAGCTTAGACTTTTCACTCTTCTTGATCATATTGTATCATCCTCCTCTCTTGATCCTTGAAAACTTCCTCCACACCAAACTCGAAACAAGCTCATTAGAGGGTTAGTGCATAATTGAAAATTCATATATTCAGAGGTGACATAATAATTCTTAACACTTCTGGACATTGCACAAAGCTACTGAAAGTCAATGGAACAAAGAAATCCATCAAACATAGCAAAACAGGCAATGCGAAATAAAAGGCAGAATCTGTCAAAACAGAACAGTCCGTAAAGACGAATTTTTCTGGGGCACTTAACTTGCTCAGATGAAAATGCTCAAATTGAATGAAAGTTGCGTACATATCTGAGGATCACGCACGTAAATTGACAGATTTTTCTGAGTTACCTACAGAGAATTCTACTCAAATTCGTGACAGTAAGAAATCTGTTTCTGCACAGTAATCCAAATCTAGTATCAACATTACTATCAAAGACTTTACTTGGCACAACAATGCAATAAAATAAAGATAAGGAGAGGTTGCTACAGTAGTAACAACTTCCAAGACTCAACAAAACAGTAATAAAAACATACATGGGTTATCTCCTAAGAAGTGCTTTCTTTATAACCATTAAGATGGGCTCAGTAATTTTAATGATGCTCTCGCAAGAAATAAGAGTTGAAGAAAAAGATAGCATCAAAAGCAAATAAGAAACACTTTTAAGTCTAACCCACTTCCTATGAAAAGGAATCTTGTAAGGGAACAAGTACTGAAAGCACAAAGCAACAAGCATAGAAAGGCAACACAAGCGCAACTTCAAGATTCTCAACATAAAGAGGGGAAACTTAATATTATTAAGATGCATATAACCATGTTTCCCTCTCTCATAATAACTTTCAGTAGCATCATTGATGAAATCCACAACATAAATATCACATGAAACATTCTTATCATGAGCTACATGCATAACATTATTACTCTCCACATAAGCATAGTCATTACCATTAATTGTAGTGGGAGCAAATTCAATAAGATAGCTATCATTATTATTCTCATCACCATAATCATCATATATAGGAGGCATATTGTAATCATAATTAATTTTCTCCTCAATAGTAGGTGGACTGAAAATATGATAGTCATCATTGTAATCATCATATATAAGAGGTAAAGTATCATCAAAGTAAATTTTCTCCTCCATGCTTGGGGGACTAAAAATATCATGCTCCTCAAAACCAGCTTCCCCAAGCTTAGAATTTTCCATAGCATTAGCAACAATGGTGTTCAAAGCATTCATACTAATAACATTGCCATTAGCATGCATATAAAGTTCCATAGGTTTTTTAATTTTCTCTTCAAACACCTCATGTCCTAACTCAAGATAAATACTATAAAGATCTCTAATTTTTTTGTTATTTTCCATTAAGCCTAACTAGTGAAATCACACAACTTAGTGTTCTCAGGAGTATCCATTTTAGCAGTAATAAAAACAAGTAAAGCAAACTAAATTAAGTAGAGTAAATGGAAGTAACTATTTTTTTTGTGTTTTTGATATAAGAAGGAAACAAGACAAATAAAATAAAGCAACTATTTTTTTGTGTTTTTGATATAAAGAAAGCAAACAAAACAGAAAATAAAATAAAGTAAAGCAAGACAATAACAAAGTAAAGAGATTGGATGTGAGAGACTCCCCTTGCAGCGTGTCTTGATCTCCCCGGCAACGGCGCCAGAAAAAGTGCTTGATGCGTGCAGTTAACACACGTCCGTTGGGAACTCCAAGAGGAAGGTGTGATGCGTACAGTAGCAAGTTTTCCCTCAGTAAGAAACCAAGGTTATCCAACCAGTAGGATTCAAGGAACACGTGAAGGTTGTTGGTGACAGAGTGTAGTGCGGCGCAACACCAGGGATTCCGGCGCCAACGTGGAACCTGCACAACACAATCAAAGTACTTTGCCCCAACGTAACAGTGAGGTTATCAATCTCACCGGCTTGCTGTAAACAAAGGATTAGATGTATAGTATGGATGATGATGTTTGGTTGCGAAGAACAGTAAAGAACAATTGCAGTAGATTGTATTTCAGATGTAAAGAATGGACCGGGGTCCACAATTCACTATTGGTGTCTCTCCCATAAGATAAATAGCATGTTGGGTGAACGAATTACAGTTGGGCAATTGACAAATAAAGAAGGCATAACAATGCACATACATATATCATGATGAGTACTATGAGATTTAATCAGGGCATTACGACAAAGTACATAGACCGCTATCCAGCATGCATCTATGCCTAAAAAGTCCACTTTCAGGTTATCATCCGAACCCCTTCCGGTATTAAGTTGCAAACAACAGACAATTGCATTAAGTATGGTGCGTATGTAATCAACACAAATATCCTTAGAGAAAGCATCGATGTTTTATCCCTAGTGGCAACAACACATCCACAACCTTAGAACTTTCTCTCACTGTCCCCGATTAAATGGAGGCATGAGCCAACTATCGAGCATAAATACTCCCTCTTGGAGTTACAAGTATCAACTTGGCCAGAGCCTATACTAGCAACGGAGAGCATGCAAGAACATAAACAACATATATATGATAGATTGATAATTGTCAACACCCGGATTTTTAAGTCCAGATGCCTATTATGCCATTCCTCGCAATCCCAGGAATATTGTTTTTGCGAGACATAATAGATTGATATCACAACACATCATTCATTACATACCATAATCGTCTTACCAATAAAGGATCACATGATCCAGTCTCATTACAATAATAGAAGTTCTATTTATTCATTACATAACACATAGCGGAAGCGAAAGTAGCGTAGTAGTAGTCCATCTATTCCACAGGCAACTGTTGACGTCAGGAGTGGTCCTAGTTGTCGTAGACGTCCTGCTGTCCTTCTTCCGGGTTCTGGTACTCCTCTTCATAGTCTGGCCATTTGAATAGCCAGGGACACAGCCATGAGTACTTTAAAGTACTCGCAAACTAATACTAAGGTAAATACTATCAACTATAGTAAGGGGTTCTAAGCTCTAGTTTCATTTGCATAAAGCCAGTTTTATTTCGTAAACACTTTAATAATCAAAAACCTTCATTTGCTCAACTAACTCAAGTGGGAACATTAGTGTCATTCCCACAACTCAGTTGTGATTCAAAGTCAAAGTCACCTTTCAATTCAAATCACAAGTCACCATTCATATTTTTAGAAAAATTCTGATGACGGAACAGTATGGCCTTTCCAACTGTCCATAACCGCGGACGCGGCTATTCGAATAGGTTTAACTCTGCAGAGGGTGTACACTTGTGCCACAACAATTGCAATAGTTCGTCAGTAATCGGCCACGATTTATCGTACGCAGACGCGAACTACCAATCCTAACCTTTCATTTACATATTCTAGTATAGGCACCTCTCCCCATGAGCTTGGCCTCCCGGTGAAGACACGCGGTCAGCCCGGGAACCGCACAGTGGCTTGGGCCGGACATTCACCTCATTTCACGTCATTTCACATCACTTCACCAGTACGGAGGCAACCTCGGCATAACCCCTATGACGCTTGTTTAGAGGGAACCCATACTAAAATACATAAGTTTCCAGCTAAGCCTTACCCAGATTCAGGTATTGTGGGGGTACTTGTAAAATTGGAATGGTATCGCATCCGAACCCAACCATCAGTTTTTGTTAAATTGACCAAGTCATTCACCAGTCATATTCACCTTCAAAATCTCTCAATAGAATGACTCATCATTCCAAGGTTTTCAAAGTCATTTCAATTCACAAGTTCCCAACTAGAGTAGTCACTTTTAATATTGAGCACTAGCCACTAGTTATGAGGGGTACTAAGTATCTTGGAGCTTGCTAGGCTAAGTGTGATTCTCTTGTACTACTCTATAATTCAACCAAGTGAATCATAAATCCAAAAGTAACTTTGATAATTAAAATCAAGTAAAGCTTGTAAAGTAAAAAACTTGGGATAGGTTCATAAAGTAAAATGTAGTGGTGCCTTGCTCTTGTAGAGCTTTGCACTTTGCAAGAATATAACTTGCAACCAAAATAGTTTACATTAGTCTAGCTTGCATTGGTAATAGCTTGCCATAATATAGCTTGCCTTGGTTGGTGATGTGATCAAAGTTCTCTTGCTCTTCCTCTTGGTAGAAAACCTCCTCCTCTTGATAGTCTCCGGTACTAGCGTCTATAAACGAATACGAGGAAACAATCACCAAACAACACTTAAGTAGTCTTAATTAGCCTTAATGGCTCACACAATGGATCTTAGCATCATTACTTAACATTTATCAACAATTTATTCTAGGGTTTCTTTATTTATCATTAGGAGAAATAATTTCCTCTCATTGAAAATTTGAATTAAGGTTTCTCTTTGGTTTGGAGAAATAATTTCCTCTCATTGAATTCTTCTTAAGACTTAATTTCTCTTATGAATCATATATGACCTAGGTTGACCAAAGTCAGCCTCTTCATACTTATCATTTAGGAAAAATGATTTAAATGAGGTTCCATACCTCATGCATTTTAATACTAACATGGTAGTGATTTAATGCCACCAAATAACTCAATATGAGTTTATATAGACCATTGTCACTACCTCATGTTGAATTACTTGAGAACAAGATTTAAATGAGAGGAATACCTCTCATATGATTTAACACATAGTTGTAACTAATTTAATAGAAACTACTATTGAGGTGATTTAATATTCTCAAATAACCAGGGGTGATCCCATGTTGACCAAGGTCAACACTTCACACTTAGTATTTGAGAAAAGGGATTTAAATGAGATTCATCATCTCATGTGTTTTAAATAACCTTTGCAATTTAAATACTATGTTGATTTAAATTCTACAAGTGAGCAAGTATGAGCCTAAGCATTTAAAGGTCAACACATTACTTCATATCATTTGTGAGAATGATTTAAATGAGGTGCTACACCTCATAGATTTAAATTCTAAAATTTGGATATAGTTTAAATGGGCTAGTATTGACTACATAGCCACTATTCTGCTTCTAGCCCATGATCATATACAGAACTTATATCATATTTTTACATAATAAATTAGAGTTTGTTAAATGTGAATTATTGCAATTGGATTCACTTCAAAATTCACAATGGTTGATTTTTAAGATTTATTTGAATACAGAAAAGTATCTGTTTTGTTATTTTTGCTATTCAAAAACTACACAACATATGGGGTTGTATCCAGTGAGGTTAGCTAGATAATTTCATAAGCTTTCTGAATATATAAAATTTGTTCAATTTGGTGAAGTAGATTTTAAACTATTCAAATTTGAATTCAGCATCAGCAGGGAAATTGGAATTAACAGAAATTCGATTTTTGAATTTAGTGGGCTTGGCGGGAACGCGAAATGGGCTAAACGGGCGAAAAGACTTGGGCCGGCCCAGCAGTGTGACTCGCACACGCGGGCCGCCTGACGATGCGGGCTCCACCCGTCAGTGACCCTTTAAACGCCGAAGCGGTACGCGCGCTGAGAGGCGTTGGATTAGAGGATGGATCGACGGCTCACAGAGGCCGTCGTCTCCGGCGGGATTCCGACGAGCTGGCGGCATACCGAGGGGGTCGGAGGGCGCTGTAGGCCGCCGGCAGTCGATGGAGAGGTGCGCAGTGACGTTGACGTCGATGAGGAAGCGTCTGGCACCGTCGGCGAGGCTTGGGGAGGCGTCAATCGGCGGCGCTGATCTGCGGACTCCGGCGGAGATGATCTAGCAATTCCGGCGCTGGAGGCAGTAATTGGAGTGGAGAAGGGGTCGAGGAGAGCGAGGGAGAAGTGGGGAAGCGAATGGTGTGAGGAACTCGTGCTGGGGTGGCCGTTATTTATAGGAACGCGAGGTGATCGGCGGGTGCTGTGAGAGGGTGTCCATGGCGCGGCCGCTCCAGCGTGCGAAAGGTCGTGGCGGGGACAGCATCTCGTAGGCGGCATCACGACAATGCTCTAGGTGCAGAGGGCGCAGCGAGAGGACGACGGAATCATTTGGGCGCGTGCAATGTCTGCGGCGGTACCCGCGGCATAAATCCGACGAGGACGACGGTGACAAGGCCGCCGCAGCTCCTTGAGTGTGTCTAGGCGATAGAGGGCGTGGAGTGGATGCTCGATGCAGTGCTAGCCTTTGCAGGGGTGGAGTAGGGCGCTCGAGCGCACGGCGTCCTGGCGCGCCCAGAGCGTGATCACCACGCCGGCTGGCATGCTCTGGCAGGTTTTGGGCGTGCTGGTTTTGGCCAATGCTGTGGCTTGGAGAGCTAGGGCAGGGTACAGGCGTGCTCAGGGAGGCTCGGTGATGCTCCAGGACAAGGTGAGAGGGGGAGGTGAGGGCCAGAGAGGAATGGAGTGAGGGTGGCCGGCATGGGTACGGCATGGCCAAAGTGCTGCCCTCTCCACACTTTAATCGACGGGAGCAAGTACATGCACTGATGCAGGAGGTCACAATGATCACAAACCAAAAGGGGTTTAGCCCAAAATCTGCTGGGTATTGAGGTGTAACACAAATCTGGAAAGTTGCCTGCAAGGTGTTCGGAGAAATGGCCGCATGAGAAAAAGATTTGAATTTTGAAATTCTTTTTGGTGAACTTCATTCCTATATTTAATGTGATGGAATGGTGGTGGTGGTGTCCATTTTGATGAAGGTTTGCAACATTTCAAATTTGGGGTTATCTTCACATAGTTTCAAAGTCTCCACTTGTCCATCCTATTCTGGTCAACCTGGTCAACTTCAGCAGAGATGGTCAACATGAAAGTTGTTGACCTTGACATGGTCTTGGATGACATGGCATTGGTTGGCTAAGTTTGGTTGAAGAAAAGTCAAAGCCAGAGGGGTAAAGAGGGGATCATGTTAAAAATCACACAAATGACCATCATCACATGTGAGATGGTTTTGAGTTAAATTTTGAATTGATTCTGGTTTCTTTGATGCATTTGGGTTTGTTTGAGTTATATAAGTATTTTAGAAACCAAAGATGGAGCTATGGTGGCCTTTGGTGAAGATTTGCAATTTTGGCCTAAGTGTATGTGAGTGAAAATTGGGATTTTCTCACTATTTGGTTTCTCTCCATTTGATTTGACTTTTGTTGACTCTAATGTGATTCTTATTAGTTTAGAAACATTTTCAAACCATTGAATCCATTTCACAAGGTCTTGATCAAAGATTTGCAAAAATGGCCATAACACATAAGAGGTGATGTGTCATATTTCATTAAACTTGTAAATTGTTGATCTTGCTTTACTTGGGCATGGGTTAGGGTCAATTTAGTGTTATATTAGGTTGAGAGATGGTTTTACATCAAGTGGTCAAGGTTTAAAGTCATAGGTCAAAGTTTGGTGAAATGGCTATGTGCCACATATGCCTCTATGCATATGTTGCATTAGAGTTTTAATTTGACTTGGCTTGACCCAATTGGTGGTGTTGAGTGTTGAAATGGTATATAGGAGTGATCCCACCATTCATAACATGTATTAGGGTCAAGATTCTTAAATTCCCAAATTTGCTATTTTGCTCTCATATGCCTCTATGGCATTTTTAGTTTCTTTTTATTTTCTTTGGAAACCACTTGGATTTGGTTTGATAAGTGTTAGATAGGGTGTATGAAGATTTTCCAAACCTCTAAGCAAAGTAGAAAAGCTTAGGGTAAAGTTTTGTAAAAATAGCCACAAGCACCTATGCCTTTTTCTTATTTAATTTCCTTTTATTTTATTTTAACTTGGGTGATGAAAAGAGGGGTGAGGTTTAGGGTTTAAGATCACTTCAATTACTAATAACAAGCAATCATGGCAATAGCACAAGAATTAAGCAAGATCACTATGTATCCCACTCTATTTAATAAAAGTTTTTGTTGGTTCCAAAATTTGGAACTAGGGAAATTCATTTGTTTTGTTTTGAATTTTTTTGGGATGTTACAAACCCTTCCCCCTTAAACAAATCTCGTCCCGAGATTTGAAGAAAAGTTAGGTTCCTAAGAGAGATTGGGCATTTTATTAACAGGAAGACATACTTGGCATGGTCTGGGGTGCTTCCTGAGCTTCAGTGGCAGTCATGTGGTAGAGACGGCCGTTGTTGTTGTTCTGGTTCCTTCTACCTGCGAAGCGACGCTGTTGTTGAGTAGGTGCAGCGGTATTGGCGGCAATCCTGGCAAGCTTTTTGGGGCACTCATTGGAGAAGTGACCCACAACTCCACATTCATAGCAGTTGACGGTGGATTTGTCTTTGGGGATTACGGGGGTAGCGTTGCTTCCAGTCCTTCGGGCAGTATTGGTGTTGTTGTTGTTTCCATTGTTGTTGTTGTTGTTGGGATGGTTGTTGTTGTTGTGGTTGTTGTTGTTGTTGTTGTTGTTGTTGCCTCCGGGCTTCGGGGGTCCTCCGTTGTTGTTGGTGTAGTTGGGGCGATAATTCTGAGCAGGGGGCTTGTTGTATCTTGGGGTGAATCCTCCAGAGGAGTTGTTGCGGTACTTCTGGGTATGGTGGGGTCCATTCTGGTTCATCATTCTGCGCTTGCGGTTCTCGCTGGCCTGATGCAGCTTTCCTTCCATCTGTATGGCTGAGTCCACGAGGGCTTCTAAGTCAGCGAACGGAATGTTCACTAACACAGTTTGCATCTCGTCATGCAGTCCATTCAGAAATCTCTCCTTCCTTTTCTCATTGGTGTCGGTCTCATCCGGGGCGTACCTTGACAGAGTGAGAAACCTGTCGCGGTATTCCACCACGGACATCCTTCCTTGCTTGAGTTCACGGAACTCGTCTCTCATCTTCTTGATCAGTCCTTGGGGCACATGGTATTTGCTAAACTTCATCTTAAAGTCTTCCCAGGTCATCATCTGTCCCGCATTCATTGCACGGGCACTTGTCCACCAGGCTCTGGCAGGTCCTGACAGATAGTGGGTGGCGAACAGTACTTTTTCTGCGGCTTCAACTCCCGCAACTTCGAGGTTGTTCTCCATGGTCTGGAGCCAGTCATCAGCATCAAGGGGCTCTTCAGTCTTGTTGAATATCGGAGGGTTGGTGTGCTGAAAGTTCTTCAGCTTCGATCCAGGGTGATCGTTGTTTCCGTGGCCTTGATTGTTCTGAGCTATCTGTTGCAGTGCAGCAATGTTGGCTTGGCGTTCAGCTCTCTCGACTTCTCGGTCTGCCATCATCGTCTGCAGCAGTTGCATCATGGCATCCTGGGTGGCGTTGCGGGTTGGTGGGGCCATCTAAACATTGATGTAGGTGATAAGATAAGAGGGAAATTTCTATGGTTTGTTTTGTTAAAGTTTAAAAAGTTCATAATATTGAAAACTTGAGTAGTGTTGCGGGGGTAAAAACCAACAACACTTTTTCATTCATACCAAGCATCACACATTACAAAGCTAACACACCGTTGGTTTGAAGAACCATTCATCGCTCTACGATACAAGGGAATCCTGATACAAACTCACACCTACTCAAGTGACTTAGTAGTACTATTCTTCATTCGTCATGGTGGTTTCTTCTTCTTCACGGGTAATGTGCTTGGCGAGAGGCGAGGGCGTTGTCCAAATCCCTATGGGTTTTGTACTTCTTGAAGTCCTGGTGTGCTACATAGGGGTTCATCTCCGTACGTGGTGGCATGGTCATCGGTCTTCCCATGGAATCCTGTCTTGGGTAGTAGATGAAGCGAGTGTTCTTGATCTGGTTCTCATTTTGTCCGCACAGACGGAAAATTGCTTCTTGCATAGCTCTGACTAGTCCTTCCTTCCAAGTGTTTCCCGTTACAGAAAACCAGATGGTTTCCCATACCGGGGCTCCAAGCTTCCTTCGGAGATCAGTGGAAACTTCCCACCGAGGTGGTTCTCCGGATTGGTTTTTGAGGGGTATTCCGAAGAACTCGGGATACGGGTGGCCTAGGTATTCCACTAGTTGCTTCAAATCCTTTTCGAACCTCAGTTCTCCTCCGTGACCAAGCTGATAGCACTCCCATTTGTATTCCATCTATGACAAAGAGGAGGAGTAAATTAGAGAAGTATTCCAGTGTGCAAAATTTTAGATAGTGCTACAAAGAAAAAGTAGAGTATGAATTTCTCATTTTGAAAAAGATCTTAAGGATAAGAGTGAGAATAAGTTTTCACAAATATTTACTTCTTTGGTTTTGAAACTAAGTTTTACAGACGTCCATTCTAACTAGGGTCTCCTAAGGTCAACAATTGACATAGGCATCCCGAATGGGCTTGCCGAAGATAGTACCCGGGGTTTACTGAAGGCCCACTACCCGAAGAAATAAGAAGATTCGGGAGCCCAAGATATATCAAGGAAAGTCAAGAGTTGTAATAGGAAGTGTTATCTGTAATCTGGCGGGATGAGTTAGAAACCGTCCCGGACTCTGTAACTTGTATAGCACGAATCCCTCGGCTCCACCTCCTATATAAAGGGGGAGTCGAGGGACGAAGAAAGCATCGAATCATTGTCTACAAACCCTAGTTTTCATAATCGTCGAGTACTTTTCGGCTGAAACCTTCGAGATCTACTTACCCTCTACTTCCAACTAAACCCTAGCCTACAATCCATAGGCATTGACAAGTTGATACCTTGTCAATTGGCGCCGTCTGTGGGAATTAGAGGCGTAAGGATCTGATCTCGATGGCACGTTCAAGATCTTCGACATCATCAACTGCAAGCAACACAATGGATCGAGGTAAACAGATCGCTGCTGGTCTTGTCGATTTTGTTCCTCACCCACCCTCCCGTTTGGATGCATATGCGTATCTGGCGGAGCCCATGGAGATGACGTTCGGAAGGTTTCACTTTCGCGTCGAGAAGGAAGGATCGTATCGTGTCGAGGTTCCGATTTCGTCGGGATCGTCGAAGGTCGATTCCGATTTTTCAAGCTATGCGTCGTCAACCGAGTCAGGAGAAGAAGAAACTTCGGCGACACGCTACATCAGCACCAGAACAAGAGAGAAACTCGCCAAGATCTTCAACGACATGTCGTTTGAGTCATCTGCGGACTCATATATAAGCGATGGCTCAAGCGATGTCGACAGTTACGACTTCATCGAAAAATCTATCACAGTGGGCAAGGTCTTCATCAATCTCAACGATGATGTCACCAAACCCAACGTAGATCTGAGTACAAAGTATCATCAGATTTACGCCATTGAAGATCAAGAGGAGACATCTGAGGCTTTCGACACCGGGGAAATCCATACGTCGATCCCTCCAATTTGCGACAAGGCCTCGGGCAACAAATACGTCGGGCGCAGCCGCGAGATAGAGTTCAACTTTCACAAGCAGCGTGGGACAGAGCCGCGAGAGCTATGAACGGCACAGAACCAATGGCTACCACAGCCACACCAGAAGAATTGCAAGCATATCAATATAGGCTCGCACGAGCTGCCAGGGAATTGGAAAAACAGACAGCTGAGTTGAATAGGAGAAAGGAGGCAGCTTCTGCATCCAGCAGGAGAAGGGCAGATCTAAGTCGACAATCTAGAACTACGGGTGATAGCCACCGGGAGGCGCGGAACAGAGCAAGATCAAGGCTGCAACACATACCCGAAGCAGAAAGAGAACACTTGGTCCAAAACCTCGACATGTCCTTCATGTCGATAGATACAAGAGGAAACATCATCCCTAAGACACCAGAGGCTGGGTATATGGCGACACATGCTTTTATCCTTGCATCTAAACCACCTCCAGGTGATCCAAGGGAAACACTGTACAATATGGCGGTAGCAGGAGTTGGAGCTATGGGGACAGCGTTTGTATCAACGCCTCCCGAAGGAGCGGCAAGACAAAATAGTCCACGACTGCAGCAGCAACAGCGGCAAAGACTCGAAGGACCAAGTGGAGCAAGAGACACAGCAGCACAAGCAAGGGTCGACAGAGCGCGGCAAAGCAGAAGGGATCATCGGCAATCTCCAGAACTTAACGACGAGGATATGTGCGGCTTACCATGCTTCACGAGGAGAGTCCGAAAAACTCGAGTCCCCTCAGGATTCAAGCTACCCGATAATTTCAAGAAGTTCGACGGCCTCCAAGATCCAGAGGATTGGCTAGTCGACTATCTGGAGACGGTGAAGCTGACAGGAGGAACCAGGGCAACAGCTATGCAAAGCATCCAGGTACATTTGAGTGGAGCCGCACGATCTTGGATAAAGAAACTCGCTCCAGGATCCATCGACAGCTGGGAAAGTTTCGAGGATGTGTTCGTCAAGAACTTCAGATCCACGTGCAAAAAACCCGCGTCGTTAGAAGAATTGAGAGCATGTCGACAAAAGCCAGATGAGCCAATGAGAAAGTACATCCAAAGGTGGAATATCATCAAAAATTCAGCAGAAAATATATCTGACGAGAGAGCGATAGATGCGTTTGTCGCAGGAGTCAGGCGTGGAGATTTTGTCGAGGATTTGGGAAGGACCAATCCAAAGACAGTATCCGCGTTAATGGAGATAGCAAATAAATGGGCAGATGGAGAAGACGCTGTCCACAACAAACGGCACAGTCGCCGTGAGGAGGACCGTGGTCGAAACTATCAACCGAGGCGAAGATTTCCTCGGCAGTACCAGAACTACGACGCTCCAGGACAAATTTCGGCAGGTTTTCGGACAAATACATGAGGAAGCAACAGAGATGATTACCAGAGAAGCAATGAGTAGCGAGGTGATAACAGGGATGATTCACGCAGCAGGCA
The DNA here is from genome assembly GCF_019359855.2 of Lolium perenne. NCBI lineage: Eukaryota > Viridiplantae > Streptophyta > Magnoliopsida > Poales > Poaceae > Lolium > Lolium perenne. The sequence goes on from NC_067245.2 coordinate 273,433,206, forward strand.
AAATAGCGGGCCTAGGTTCCCAAGACCTTTCGTGTCCCCTGAAGAGATGATGAATGGACCGTGCCAGATGCACTTTTTCCTCGACAGCAACGGTAAAAGACAGTCAGGGCACTTGCAGAAAGACTGTCGAAATTTTCAGGCAATGTTGCGGTATGCAGAACGCTAACGCGCGGCAGCACAGAGAAATCCTCGAGAACCTAGAAGCGAGATTCACTTGCCGCCTCCTCCCGCGATCACGAGACGACAATCGGCATCAGCTCGTAATAGCGGCAGCACCTGCACCACCACCTTATGTTGATCCTAACTCCAATGGAGCAAAGGTCGATGATTCAAAAGGGAAGGCCGTCCAATAGAGCTCGTAAAGTAATCTCACGACGGTGTTTATGGCAGAGAAAATGCCTCCACCAACAGCTTGAGTACCTTAATTGGTCAGGACAAGATATCGGCTTCACAATAGCAGATCATCCGCAGCAAGTTCCTCGACCAGGGCAGTCAAGACTTATTCTCGCTGCAGCTATCGCGGGATTTGATGTCTCTCGAGTGTTCATAGACGGTGGCAGCAGCTTGAACCTTATGTATGCAGATACATTGAGGAAGATGAACATATCCTTAGCAAACTTGAAACCAACAGACACAAGGTTCCACGGCATCACACCGGAGAAACCAAGTTATCCATTGGGAAAGATCAATCTCGACGTTCAGTTTGGGACCCGAGAAAATTATAGAATCGAGAGGCTCGAATTTGAAGTCGTGGATTTTCCGTCGCATACCACGCTCTCGTTGGGACGACCAGCATATGCTAGATTTATGGCGGTGCCACACTATACATACCTGTTGTGGAGGATGCCTGGACCAAAGGGACCAATCACGATCAAAGGAAGCTTTGCCTTAGCCGATAAATGCGACAAGGATTTTCACCGTATCGAAACTTTCGGGATGCAAGCTGAGTACTTGGCGTCAAAAAGCATGACTGATTACGACGTACTGCCAGACGTTGGAAGGCCAAACAAAGAATCAACTTTCAGTACCGAGAAAAATTCAAAAGAAGTGCAGATTCACCCGACAGACCGAAAAAGACGACATCTATCGCAAACGACATGGATATCGCATAGGAAAGCGCGCTCGTCGAGTTCCTCCGTGAGAACTGGAAAATCTTCGCATGGTGTCCAGCTGACATGCCAGAGTACCTGTGGAACTTGCCGAGCACCACCTAAACTTGGATCCGAGTAGCGAGACCAATCAAACAACCTTTGCGGCGTTTTTCGGAACCAAACCGCAAAGCCATGCCGTCGAAATCAATCGACTACAAGAAGCTGGTTTTATCAAAGAGATATTCACGTAAGCCACATGGGTAGCAAATCTCGTGCTGGGTGCCGAAGAAAAACACTAAGGTCCTTCGCATGTGCGTCGACTTTACGTGTCTCAATAAACATTGTCCAAAGGATCACTTTCCTCCCGAGGATCGATCAAATTATCGACTCCACGGCTGGATGTGAACGTCTTTCCTTCCTGGATGCATATTCTGGTTATAACCAGATCAGATTGAAAGAAGAAGATGAAGTAAAGACAGCGTTTATTACACCTTACGGCGTGTTTTGCTACTGAGAACAATGCCCTTTGGTTTAAAAATGCGGGAGCAACATATCGAGGATGATGCGAAGTGTTTGGCGACACAGAGCGGGAAGACCGTGCAAGTATACATTGATGATGTCGTCATAACATCAAAAAAGGGGGCAACGCGGATCGAGGATCTCAAGGAAACCTTCGACAACCTTGATAAGTTCTGCCTCAAACCGAACCCGACGAAGTGTTCTTTCAAGGCCCCAACAGGAGAACTTCCGGGGTTTCTAGTTTCAGCAAGAGGGATCGAAGCAAATCCCGATAAAATACAAGCTATCGTAATAATGAGGAAGCCAACAAAGTTGAAAGAAATACAACAGCTAATCGGGCGAGTCACAGCTTTGAGCAGATTCGTCCGCTAGGCCGGGGTGAAAAAGCGTTACCATTTTACGCTTTGATAAAGCAAGGAGATAAATTCCGGTGGAACGAAGAAGCCGATAGAGCTTTCGAGGATTTGAAGCGCATAATCTCGACACCACCAATTTTGGTGGCGCCAAAAGAAAGGGAACCTCTCCCCGCTGTATATCGCAGCCACGCCCCAAGTGGTGAGCACGGTGCTAGCTGTTGAAAGGGAAGAAGAAGGAAAACTCCACGGCGTGGCAGAGGCCAAGATACTTCATTAGCGAAGTTTTATCGCCCTCAAAACAAAGGTATCCTCAGTACCAAAAGATAGCATATGGAGTGTTCACGACAGCACGAAATTGCGCCACTATTTTTCGGCACATCCGATCATAGTGGTCAATGAAGCTCCCTTGTCAAATATCTTGAACAACCTGAAGTTACGGGTCGTGTCTCCCTTTGAGGAATAGAACTTTCCCCTCGGGACATCACGTATGAAAAGAAAAGCAATAAAGTCGCAAATACGCCGGACTTCATCGCAGAGTGGATGGAGTTGCAAAATACAGGACCTCCAGATTTGTCGAGAACCTGGACCATGAACTTTGACGGGTCCAAAAGACTAGAAGGAGCTGGCGCAGAGTAGTACTCATATCACCTCGAAGGCGACAAGTTGAAGTACATCCTTCGGATGACGTTCCCTAACGCATCTAACAATGAAGCGTAATATGAGGCTCTCATACACGGGATGAAGATGGCGAAAGCTGCGGCGCAACTCGATTAAAAATTTTTGGTGACTCGCTTGGTGGCTCAGCAAGTTATGAACCAATGTGACGCAGTCAATGATAGCATGATGGCATACAAGGAGGTGTACAACGAGCTCGAGAAGTTGTTCGATGGATGCGAAGTAAATCATATTAGCAGATTGAGCAACGACGAAGCCGACGTTCTTGCAAACATCGGGTCGCAATGCCTTGCAGTCCCGCCAGGTGTATTCTGGGAAGAGATAACAGAGAGGTCCACCAAATCAACAAAATCAAAAAAGAAGGAAAAGAAACCCTCGGGGGCTACCAAGGAAAAGCAAGAAGAAGAAGAAGAAGATCAGGACCTGGTCATGATGATACAGACACCGTGGATGCAGCCGTACATATCATACATCCTCAGGAAAGAAATACCCGACGATCCAGTTGAGGCAAGGCGAGTAATTCGACGCTCCAAAGCTTTCACGGTGGTCAAAGGAGAACTGTATAAGCGAAGTATTTCAGGCGTCTTGCAAAGGTGTGTTACACCCGAAGAAGGAAGAATAATTCTGAAGGACGTACACGAAGGAATATGTGGCCACCACGCGAGTAGTCGAGCTATTGCAGCCAAGGTCTTTCGGGCAGGATTCTACTGGTTGACAGCAATCGAGGACGCCAAGGACATAGTAAGAACTTGCGACGCGTGTCAAAGGTTTGCCGCAAAACCTCACTCTCCAGCAGCAGAGCTAGCACCAATACCATTGTCATGGCCCTTTGCCCAATGGGGACTTGATATGGTAGGCAAGTTACACAAATCCTGGCCAGGAGGAAAGGAGTATATGCTAGTAGCTGTCGACAAATTTACAAAGTGGATAGAAGCGAAGCCGATAAATTCACCAGACGGAGCATCTGCAGTAAAATTCGTAAAAGGCCTCGTCTTCAGATTTGGAGTACCCCACAGCATCGTCACAGACAATGGCAGTAACTTCACATCCAACGAATTCAAAGATTATTGCAAGGAAGTAGGTATCAAGCTGCACTTTGCATCAGTTGCACATCCTCAAACCAATGGGCAAGTCGAGAAAGCCAATGGCATCATTTGCAACGGCATCAAGAAACGCCTGTTAGGACCACTGGAAAAAGCTCGGCATACCTGGCCAGAAGAACTACCAAGTGTGTTGTGGAGCATCCGAACAACACCAAATACGGCGACACAGGAGACCCCGTTTTTTCTAGTCCATGGAGCAGAAGCAGTACTACCAATCGAGATAGAGCACAACTCTCCACGTGTCGTCGAATATGACGAAGAAGTGTCGAGAAAAGCACTAGAAGACGACATGGACGCACTTGATGAAGCCCGAGACGAAGTATTGTCTCGGGTAACCAAATACCAACAGGACTTGAAGAATTACCACAGTCGACGTTTGCGGCCAAGATCTTTTCAGGTGGGAGACCTAGTTCTTCGGCTCACGCAAAAAAGTCATGAAAAACTCGAGTCACCATGGCTTGGTCCTTACATTGTCACGGAAGTAATCGGAGGAGGAGCATACAGGATAAAGGACAAGAAGACAGGGGTGGAGGAGCCAAACCCCTGGAACGTGGCGCAACTCAGGCGGTTCTACGCCTAGAGTCGAAATATAGTCCTTGTAAAACTTCAATATACTGAAACGCCCGCGAGTTTTCAGACGCACTCTTTTCCTTTTTCGGGGCACCGAGTGGGGCCGGAGAAGGTTTTTAATGAGGCGGGCTCGCGGTGCTGCAATATAATAAAGATAGTGTCAATATACCTTTCTTTTTATCGACATGTTCAAAGTCTTCGCTCCGACAAATTTCAATATAGTCCATCAAAAAAAGAAAAAACCTTGCCTTGGTATTAAAATACCTCGTGAGTCAGTAAAAATACAAAATAGTACTCAATAAAGAAGCTCGGGGGCTCATATTCGCCATAAATATATAAATGCCTTGGTTCAAAACCTCGCAAATATACAAATATAGTAAAGAGTCACCGAGACACTCGGGGGCTAGACAAACATAGAAATATAGTGGTTGCTTCACAATATAATCATAGTCATGGGTTACAAAAAAGAAATATCTACAAGAGGAAAATAACTAGTCTTGATTCAATATGTCATCAAGAGTAACTCGTTTTCTTCAGAGCAGCGCCAAGAAAATCGGCATAATGGCCATCGGCAAAAAGTCGGCGTCCATCCGAAGAAGGTCCTCAATCATTTCTTCGGCTACAGGCGTAACCTTCGTGTTAATCCTATCAACACCAACTCTTCGACGTTCTACCTTTTGATGAACTTTCGCGACAACTTGGGTAAGGTCAAGATTTGAGTGGCAGATCTGGAGCATGATAAGAGCAAATCTGGCGCCAGCTACCAGTTGAGCTTTGACAAAATCATGGATACTGCCAGCATCCTTGAATCTTTCCATCAATTCAGGGAGAGTTTTTGGTTGGACGTTCCGAGGAAACATGGAGTTGTAAACCATGGACAAGGTCTTGGTACAGAAGTCAAGGAAATCGCGAGTTTGAGAGGTGCGATCTTGGAATCTGACAATTTGTCGGGTCCTCTCTGGGGTAGCCCAAAACAAAGAACCATGGTCCAGGGAAAGGTTAACAAGGAGGTTCGTCCTAGCATTTACCCTCTCTTCCTCGGCAAGAAAGATCGCAAGAAAGGAACCTATCAAAACAACGAAGGGGAAACCTTTAAGAGACATAGCATGAAGATGAAAGATATCGGAGGATGAAGCAAGCATACCCGACATATGCAGACCGGCTTCATTCATTAATTCGAGCATGAAATTTTCTCGAGTGGTCGCCTTTTCAGCCTCGGAAGCAGCAATTTCCTTAGCAGCCACGGCCTCGCGAGCTTGTCGAAGAGCAACTTTTTCGGCTTCGTATGACTTACGAGATTGCTCCATCATCACAAGTGTTTGTTTCTTCGCATACTGAAGTTGCTGTCGAAGTTCATCCAGTTCTTGCGACAAGGTATCGTCGACAGGTGCAGTATCAGCAAAAGCTCTCCTCGCGCGAGAAGAAGAGGGCGAAATATTGGAAGGAGCAGCAGACGGAGTATAGTTATCAAATATCAACTGAAATTTAGACAAGACAACATCAAACAACAAACAAAGATAGAGTTTTCATTGATCTCTCGGAATAATTACAAAGGCATTACAGTGGAGCTAAGGAAGTATGTGTCGCCAAATGACTACTTTGGCGACAAGAGCAAAAGAAACATAGAAAGAAAAATAAAGAGGCATGCAACTAGACCTCCGGCCTTGATGAGCTAGGAGTCGACGCTGGTTTGATCCCGAGATAGGCCAAGATCCTCTTCGTGTTGGGCTTGGCTGCCTTAATCAACGACCTCCATCTTGATTGCTCTATCTGCTCGGTGTCGCCAACTGTCGTCGAATCATCAGCTTTGTTGACTGTCAAAGCAACCAAAGCGACAGTGCTTTCGACAGCAATTTTCATATTTTCTTGGCGCATCTTCAGTCCAAGGTCTTCTGATGAATTGAACATCTTGGCGAGATTAAGGAAAGTCGAGGGCTCCTCTTTCTTCGGGAAGAAGTAGGGGAACAACGCCGACAATCCTGCATTAGCATTGGCCACGCCTTCACGAATTTCGGACCCATGCAGCTCCAGATAGGAAAGTGCATCAATGAGAGGGTCGTCGACAGGATTCGACAGATCAAATTCCTGGTTTGTTTGGTCTGCCAAGGAAATAAAATGTGGGTCAAACAACAAAAAACAGTGACTCGTAAAAATAGAAGGGATCAAAAACTTACTGAAAGTGCGTCGACTTTGGGATTTCAGACGTTTGAGGATTCCTTGTTCACGGGAAGCTTGTGCAGCTTTGTGCTCGTCTAAGGCAGTTACAGCATCCTCAAGTTTTTTCTGCAATCCCTCGATACTAGCAGCCTTTGCTCTAGCGTCATCAGCCTCGGCTTTGGCTTCACTAGCAACAAGCTCGGCTTTCTTACGAGCCGCCTCACTTTGCTCAAGTTTTCGAGCAAGCGCGTCGGCACGTTCGTTGGCCTCTGCAAGTTTCTCTGTCGAGATATAAAAAAAAGAGAGAAGAAAGATCAAAAAACGCGACAAGCAACAGGAGCAAAAAGTCAAGGAAAAACGGCAAGTATAAAAGTTGTTACCTTCGGCTCTGCTAGCATACTCACGGTACCCAATAAATTGGGACCCAATGCGGAGAAGCTCTTTGATCATGGGCTATTAAAGAAGAACGCAGGAAAAGAAGCACCGACATGAAAAAGAGAGTGAAGACGTAAAAAAAAAGCAACATAGGGGAAACACAGATATCAACAAACTTACATCATCCAAGAGCAGAGTCGACGAACTGCCCAATTGAGGGGCAGGCTCAACAATCTTTTCAACCCTTGTCCTTTTTGGTGAAGGAGCAAGGGGGCTTCCTGGCGGAGTTGTGGTGATGACGTTTTGTTGAGGAGGCGAGGATTCTTCTCCTTCAACTAGCGTGTCTGAGGCAAGTACAGTATGTGACGTGCTTGTTCGAGGAGCCACGTCAACACTTGGTACTTCTTCCTCGTCATCACTGTTGGTTAAAAATCGACAGCTTAAAATCAAGACAAGATAAACATTTCGAGTACAGAAATAAGAAGAAAAGTAAAAAGGACTTACGAGCTGACGAAGGATCCAAGATAAGGATCATAAGCTGCCTTCTGACGTGAAGGATCAATTTCTTCGGCTTTGGAAGTGCCGGAATCTTCGACATCGTTCCTTTTCCTTTTGCCTCTTGGAGAGACAGCGGGGGGAGGAGATTGTGCCGATAAAGTATCTTCAGAATGACCCGCAGATTTTCGAGAATCCACGGGTTCGTTCACAAAAGATGGAGCTTCCTGATTATCATCCGTGACAATGGTCCTTTCTTCGACTTCTCCATCCTCAGGAAGAGGAGGAAGGGAAGCCATAGTAGGATGGTTCTGCAAGAAAATAGCGACAAAAGAAAATTAGCGAGATACCAATACAATGAGATGCAAGGAAAAGTTTAGAACAAGACAAAAACTCGAGAAGACAAAATACCTCGGGAAGAGGATTGGAAGCACTGTATGGTTCTACTCGACAAGAGGAGGGAATAGGATCCTTCTTGGCTAGTCGAGAAACTCTTCGAACCAATTTCTCCAAGTCCTTTACGTAAAGATCGTTGGAGATTCTGTTGGCGTCGTTTCGCTGTAGTACGTCCAAAGGGGATTTTTGCGAGCCTGAAGAGGCTGCACTCTAATCCTAAGGAAGTAGGCAGTGATTTGAACACCAGACAGCTCTTTGCCTCGAGTGTTTTGAAGCTGATGAATACGAGACATGAGTGCCTCTGTCGCCTTTTTCTCTTCCTCAGAAGCTTCGGCATCCCAGGAGCGGCGGCGCTGAATTCTGGCATTTCCGTCGAAAGGAACTATGTTGTGTTCAACGGAGTTGGCGCTTTCTTCGTGAATGTAGAGCCACTTTTTGCGCCATCCTTGGACAGAATCAGGAAATTTGACGTCGAAATAATCGACATCAGTACGAACACAGATAACAACGCCACCTATGTTATAAGTGACGTTGTGGGAGCCATTGCGGCGGAGGCAGAAAATGCGTTTCCACAGAGCCCAATTGGGAGGGATTCCGAGGAAGCATTCGCAAAGTGTGATGAAAATAGAAATGTGAAGGATGGAATTGGGGGTCAACTGGTGCAGTTGAATCCCATAAACGAAAAGAAGGCCGCGGAGGAAATCGTGAATTGGGGTCGAAAGACCACGGATAAGGTGATCAACAAAACTAACCCGATACTCCATTGGAGGCTTGGGGTAGCTTTCTTCGGGGAAAGCGGATGGCGTCCTCCTTCTTCATGAGGCCAAGCCTCTTCAGCATGTTGGTGTCTTGGTTGGAGATTTTGCATCGATCCCACTCAAGATCCTCTGCGTCCATCTTGGATTCCGGGTGACTCTGGAGAGTGATTCGCGTGCGCGGTGGCATCAACGGCAATGGGCAGAGCAATGCTCGTGAGTGCGGATGATCAGAGAGAGTTGGGCGCAGGGGAAGCTTTTGCGAAGAGGAACAGATGAGCGGCGCAAGCGAGGGGATGAACGGAGGTTGAAGAAAGGTTTATATAAGAATCGGGTGAAGCAGTGCGCCGTTGGATGAGGAAATCGTGTGGTGAAAAAAGATCTTCTAGATACAAGGGTAAAAAGGTATTTTTACTGAGATAGGCGTTACTGTACGTGCGCTTAAAAGCGGAGGACGTGTGTCCCCCACTTGCACGACGTGTCAACATGGTGGAAACAATGGACCCACAAGGCAGAAAAATCAAGATTATAAACAGAGATGAAGCAATTTTGTTTAAGGGAAGCATGTCGACAAGAAAAATAAAAGAAGATTGGCGACAGGAGGAATTATTAAATACTTCGGGAGCCTTTGATCAAATACAAGTTTTTGCCCAAACGCTCGGGGGCTACTTCGATAAAAAGTAAAATTTCGAGTATGGCAATATAGAAATTGCGGGAGCCTACAACCAAGCACAAGTCCTTGGCTGTAGCCTCGGGTTACTCCCATCGGGAGCGCTCGCGCACCCGAGAGATAAAAAAAGAAGAGAGAGATCATATTGGGAAATAACGACAATATAGCGACAAGGTGGACTAAAATGTCGAGCCTACAACCAAGCACAAGTTCTTGGTTGTAGCCTCGGGGGCTACTCCCATCGGGAACGCTGTTCGCGTACCCGATGAAGTTCAAAAATAAAAGATAGAAAAGCAAGAGAGTATATTTCGAGTTATAATTAACTCTACATATACTCCCATCGGGAGAACAATATAAGTCAAAATTGACTCGATAAAATGTGCCATTCCAACAGTCGGAAAAGCACTCGACAATATATTCTCAGAACGCCAAAGTTGCGATCAATTTCTGAATGCCGCAAAATTTGCGAAGGTAAGACCCCAGATCCGTTTCGCTGGGCGTGGCATCGCCAAAGACTGCGCTCTGCTGCTTTTATCCGTATCAACAGATACGAAGAAAAATCCTAACGGACGCGTTAGGTACCCGATAAATTTGACTGGGACTCGACAGAATGGTAAGACCTTAAGCGGCACCTGTCGACGTTTACACCAGTATCCCGAGATCATGTCCAGGGACGTGATCTTGAAGTAGGTTTTTGCGGATTGCCACCAGAGCAGTTAACTAGTACCTGATCCGTCAGATGAACTAGCCCCAACTACCATTATCCCTGTACAATATAGAATTTTATATGAAGAAGTATAAAAAGGTTAAAGCTTTTGAATAAAAATAAACAGTGGAGATTTTCCCTGACTCTACGATTCAAGCAAAATCTCGGGGCTATCGACATAGGCATCCCGAATGGGCTTGCCGAAGATAGTACCCGGGGTTTACTGAAGGCCCACTACCCGAAGAAATAAGAAGATTCGGGAGCCCAAGATATATCAAGGAAAGTCAAGAGTTGTAATAGGAAGTGTTATCTGTAATCTGGCGGGATGAGTTAGAAACCGTCCCGGACTCTGTAACTTGTATAGCACGAATCCCTCGGCTCCACCTCCTATATAAAGGGGGAGTCGAGGGACGAAGAAAGCATCGAATCATTGTCTACAAACCCTAGTTTTCATAATCGTCGAGTACTTTTCGGCTGAAACCTTCGAGATCTACTTACCCTCTACTTCCAACTAAACCCTAGCCTACAATCCATAGGCATTGACAAGTTGATACCTTGTCAACAATGGCTCTGATACCAACTTGTCAACACCCGGATTTTTAAGTCCAGATGCCTATTATGCCATTCCTCGCAATCCCAGGAATATTGTTTTTGCGAGACATAATAGATTGATATCACAACACATTATTCATTACATACCATAATCGTCTTACCAATAAAGGATCACATGATCCAGTCTCATTACAATAATAGAAGTTCTATTTATTCATTACATAACACATAGCGGAAGCGAAAGTAGCGTAGTAGTAGTCCATCTATTCCACATGCAACTGTTGACGTCAGGAGTGGTCCTAGTTGTCGTAGACGTCCTGCTGTCCTTCTTCCGGGTTCTGGTACTCCTCTTCATAGTCTGGCCATTTGAATAGCCAGGGACACAGCCATGAGTACTTTAAAGTACTCGCAAACTAATACTAAGGTAAATACTATCAACTATAGTAAGGGGGTTCTAAGCTCTAGTTTCATTTGCATAAAGCCAGTTTTATTTCGTAAACACTTTAATAATCAAAAACCTTCATTTGCTCAACTAACTCAAGTGGGAACATTAGTGTCATTCCCACAACTCAGTTGTGATTCAAAGTCAAAGTCACCTTTCAATTCAAATCACAAGTCACCATTCATAATTTTAGAAAAATTCTGATGACGGAACAGTATGGCCTTTCCAACTGTCCATAATCATGACGCGGCTATTCGAATAGGTTTAACTCTGCAGAGGGTGTACACTTGTGCCACAACAATTGCAATAGTTCGTCAGGGTAACTGGCCCTGATTTATCGTGACGCAAAGACGCGAACTACCAATCCTAACCTTTCATTTACATATTCTAGTATAGGCACCTCTCCCCATGAGCTTGGCCTCCCAGTGAAGACACGCGGTCAGCCTGGGAACTGCACAGGGCTTGGGCCGGACATTCACCTCATTTCACGTCATTTCACATCACTTCACTAGTACGGAGGCAGCCTCGGCATAACCCCTATGACGCTTGTTTAGAGGGAACCCATACTAAAATACATAAGTTTCCAGCTAAGCCTTACCCAGATTCAGGTATTGTGGGGGTACTTGTAAAATTGGAATGGTATCGCATCCGAACCCAACCATCAGTTTTTGTTAAATTGACCAAGTCATTCACCAGTCATATTCACCTTCAAAATCTCTCAATAGAATGACTCATCATTCCAAGGTTTTCAAAGTCATTTCAATTCACAAGTTCCCAACTAGAGTAGTCACTTTTAATATTGAGCACTAGCCACTAGTTATGAGGGGTACTAAGTATCTTGGAGCTTGCTAGGCTAAGTGTGATTCTCTTGTACTACTCTATAATTCAACCAAGTGAATCATAAATCCAAAAGTAACTTTGATAATTAAAATCAAGTAAAGCTTGTAAAGTAAAAACTTGGGATAGGTTCATAAAGTAAAATGTAGTGGTGCCTTGCTCTTGTAGAGCTTTGCACTTTGCAAGAATATAACTTGCAACCAAAATAGTTTACATTAGTCTAGCTTGCATTGGTAATAGCTTGCCATAATATAGCTTGCCTTGGTTGGTGATGTGATCAAAGTTCTCTTGCTCTTCCTCTTGGTAGGAAACCTCCTCCTCTTGATAGTCTCCGGTACTAGCGTCTATAAACGAATACGAGGATACAATCACCAAACAACACTTAAGTAGTCTTAATTAGCCTTAATGGCTCACACAATGGATCTTAGCATCATTACTTAACATTTATCAACAATTTATTCTAGGGTTTCTTTATTTATCATTAGGAGAAATAATTTCCTCTCATTGAAAATTTGAATTAAGATTTCTCTTTGGTTTGGAGAAATAATTTCCTCTCATTGAATTCTTCTTAAGACTTAATTTCTCTTATGAATCATATATGACCTAGGTTGACCAAAGTCAGCCTCTTCATACTTATCATTTAGGAAAAATGATTTAAATGAGGTTCCATACCTCATGCATTTTAATACTAACATGGTAGTGATTTAATGCCACCAAATAACTCAATATGAGTTTATATAGACCATGGTCACTACCTCATGTTGAATTACTTGAGAACAAGATTTAAATGAGAGCAATACCTCTCATATGATTTAACACATAGTTGTAACTAATTTAATAGAAACTACTATTGAGGTGATTTAATATTCTCAAATAACCAGGGATGATCCCATGTTGACCAAGGTCAACACTTCACACTTAGTATTTGAGAAAAGGGATTTAAATGAGATTCATCATCTCATGTGTTTTAAATAACCTTTGCAATTTAAATACTATGTTGATTTAAATTCTACAAGTGAGCAAGTATGAGCCTAAGCATTTAAAGGTCAACACATTACTTCATATCATTTGTGAGAATGATTTAAATGATGTGCTACACCTCATAGATTTAAATTCTAAAATTTGGATATAGTTTAAATGGGCTGGTATTGACTACATAGCCACTATTCTGCTTCTAGCCCATGATCATATACAGAACATATATCATATTTTTACATAATAAATTAGAGTTTGTTAAATGTGAATTATTGCAATTGGATTCACTTCAAAATTCACAATGGTTGATTTTTAAGATTTATTTGAATACAGAAAAGTATCTGTTTTGTTATTTTTGCTATTCAAAAACTACACAACATATGGGGTTGTATCCAGTGAGGTTAGCTAGATAATTTCATAAGCTTTCTGAATATATAAAATTTGTTCAATTTGGTGAAGTAGATTTTAAACTATTCAAATTTGAATTCAGCATCAGCAGGGAAATTGGAATTAACAGAAATTCGATTTTTGAATTTAGTGGGCTTGGCGGGAACGCGAAATGGGCTAAACGGGCGAAAAGACTTGGGCCGGCCCAGCAGTGTGACTTGCACACGCGGGCCGCCTGACGATGCGGGCTCCACCCGTCAGTGACCCTTTAAACGCCGAAGCGGTACGCGCGCTGAGAGGCGTTGGATTAGAGGATGGATCGACGGCTCACAGAGGCCGTCATCTCCGGCGGGATTCCGACGAGCTGGCGGCGTACTGAGGGGGTCGGAGGGCGCTGTAGGCCGCCGGCGGTCGATGGAGAGGTGCGCAGTGACGTTGACGTCGATGAGGAAGCGTCTGGCACCGTCGGCGAGGCTTGGGGAGGCGTCAATCGGCGGCGCTGATCTGCGGACTCCGGCGGAGATGATCTAGCAATTCCGGCGCTGGAGGCAGTAATTGGAGTGGAGAAGGGGTCGAGGAGAGCGAGGGAGAAGTGGGAAAGCGAATGGTGTGAGGAACTCGTGCTGGGGTGGCCGTTATTTATAGGAACGCGAGGTAATCGGCGGGTGCTGTGAGAGGGTGTCCATGGCGCGGCCGCTCCAGCGTGCGAAAGGTCGTGGCGGGGACAGCATCTCGTAGGCGGCATCACGACAATGCTCTAGGTGCAGAGGGCGCAGCGAGAGGACGACGGAATCATTTGGGCGCGTGCAATGTCTGCGGCGGTACCCGCGGCATAAATCCGACGAGGACGACGGTGACAAGGCCGCCGCAGCTCCTTGAGTGTGTCTAGGTGATAGAGGGCGTGGAGTGGATGGTCGATGCAGTGCTAGCCTTTGCAGGGGTGGAGTAGGGCGCTCGAGCGCACGGCGTCCTGGCGCGCCCAGAGCGTGATCACCACGCCGGCTGGCATGCTCTGGCAGGTTTTGGGCGTGCTGGTTTTGGCCAATGCTGTGGCTTGGAGAGCTAGGGCAGGGTACAGGCGTGCTCAGGGAGGCTCGGTGATGCTCCAGGACAAGGTGAGAGGGGGAGGTGAGGGCCAGAGAGGAATGGAGTGAGGGTGGCCGGCATGGGTACGGCATGGCCAAAGTGCTGCCCTCTCCACACTTTAATCGACGGGAGCAAGTACATGCACTGATGCAGGGGATGCAGGAGGTCACAATGATCACAAACCAAAAGGGGTTTAGCCCAAAATCTGCTGGGTATTGAGGTGTAACACAAATCTGGAAAGTTGCCTGCAAGGTGTTCGGAGAAATGGCCGCATGAGAAAAAGATTTGAATTTTAAAATTCTTTTTCGTGAACTTCATTCCTATATTTAATGTGATGGAATGTTGGTGGTGGTGTCCATTTTGATGAAGGTTTGCAACATTTCAAATTTGGGGTTATCTTCACATAGTTTCAAAGTCTCCACTTGTCCATCTTATTCTGGTCAACCTGGTCAACTTCAGCAGAGATGGTCAACATGAAAGTTGTTGACCTTGAAATGGTCTTGGATGACATGGCATTGGTTGGCTAAGTTTGGTTGAAGAAAAGTCAAAGCCAGAGGGGTAAAGAGGGGATCATGTTAAAAATCACACAAATGACCATCATCACATGTGAGATGGTTTTGAGTTAAATTTTGAATTGATTCTGGTTTCTTTGATGCATTTGGGTTTGTTTGAGTTATATAAGTATTTTAGAAACCAAAGATGGAGCTATGGTGGCCTTTGGTGAAGATTTGCAATTTTGGCCTAAGTGTATGTGAGTGAAAATTGGGATTTTCTCACTATTTGGTTTCTCTCCATTTGATTTGACTTTTGTTGACTCTAATGTGATTCTTATTAGTTTAGAAACATTTTCAAACCATTGAATCCATTTCACAAGGTCTTGATCAAAGATTTGCAAAAATGGCCATAACACATAAGAGGTGATGTGTCATATTTCATTAAACTTGTAAATTGTTGATCTTTCTTTACTTGGGCATGGATTAGGGTCAATTTAGTGTTATATTAGGTTGAGAGATGGTTTTACATCAAGTGGTCAAGGTTTAAAGTCATAGGTCAAAGTTTGGTGAAATGGCTATGTGCCACATATGCCTCTATGCATATGTTGCATTAGAGTTTTAATTTGACTTGGCTTGACCCAATTGGTGGTGTTGAGTGTTGAAATGGTATATAGGAGTGATCCCACCATTCATAACATGTATTAGGGTCAAGATTCTTAAATTCCCAAATTTGCTATTTTGCTCTCATATGCCTCTATGGCATTTTTAGTTTCTTTTTATTTTCTTTGGAAACCACTTGGATTTGGTTTGATAAGTGTTAGATAGGGTGTATGAAGATTTTCCAAACCTCTAAGCAAAGTAGAAAAGCTTAGGGTAAAGTTTTGTAAAAATAGCCACAGGCACCTATGCCTTTTTCTTATTTAATTTCCTTTTATTTTATTTTAACTTGGATGATGAAAAGAGGGGTGAGGTTTAGGGTTTAAGATCACTTCAATTACTAATAATAAGCAATCATGGCAATAGCACAAGAATTAAGCAAGATCACTATGTATCCCACTCTATTTAATAAAAGTTTTTGTTGGTTCCAAAATTTGGAACTAGGGAAATTCATTTGTTTTGTTTTGAATTTTTTTGGGATGTTACAATAATCAACTTGACATAGTATTCAATATTCATCGGATCCCAACAAACACAACATGTAGCATTACAAATAGATGATCTTGATCATGATAGGCAGCTCACAAGATCTAACATGATATCACAATGAGGAGAAGACAACCATCTAGCTACTGCTATGGACCCATAGTCCAGGGGTGAACTACTCACACATCGATCCGGAGGTGATCATGGCGATGAAGAGCCCTCCGGGAGATGATTCCCCTCTCCGGCAGGGTGCCGGAGGCGATCTCCTGAATCCCCCGAGATGGGATTGGCGGCGGCGTCTCTGGAAGGTTTTCCGTATCGTGGCTCTCGGTACAGAGGGTTTCGCGACGAAGGCTTTAAATAGGCGGAAGGGCGGAGTCGGAGGGCTGACAGGGGCCCCACACGCTAGGGCGGCGCGGGCCCTAGCCTGGCCGCGTGGCCCTGGCGTGGCGGCGCCTCGTCGCCCCACTTCGTAATCCGTTCGGTCTTCTAGAAGCTTCGTGGAAAAATAAGACCCTGGGCGTTGATTTCGTCCAATTCCGAGAATATTTCCTTTGTAGGATTTCTGAAACCAAAAACAGCAGAAAACAAAGAATCGGCTCTTCGGCATCTCGTCAATAGGTTAGTGCCGGAAAATGCATAATAATGACATATAATGTGTATAAAACATGTGAGTATCACCATAAAAGTAGCATGGAACATAAGAAATTATAGATACGTTTGAGACGTATCAGAGATTCACTCGCAAACAAGGATACCGTCCAACGACCCATGCATGCCTACAATATCAAAAGCATCTACCGAATTGTATTTGTGTAGGTGCCCCATGCCTTGGACTTCTTCAAGGAAACTTGGAAGAAGGGCGGAGCCGGTCTGGCGGTGGCCCTTGATGAAGAAGAGGATACCCTTGACAATAATGCCCTTCCATCTTCTCGAAGGGGCCACAAGGTCACCAAGACCGATCTCAAGCACGATGCTTCGGCACTTGCATTAAGTGAGACATTGAATGTGATGATGACCGAGAAGGAGAATACTATTGTCAAGAGGGGGAAAAGTGGCACCAAGAGAGAGATGCCACGTGTGCTAGCTTAATTGACATCACCAAACAAGCTATACAAGTCTAAAAGTTTAGCGCCAAGGCTAGGTCATTCATAGAGTAGAGCCAAATCAGGCTCATCGACTTGACCATCATCGATGTGAATCAAAGGACTTGGTTCGGGAAGAAGCAAGCCATCATACTCCAACTTGATGCTTAATCAGACACATCACATAAGGGCATCTCCAATGGGGCGGCGCAAAACGGATGACCAAATTGTCCGTGTGCGTCCGTTTGCGTCGCCTCGTGAACGCGAAAATGGTCGTTTTCATCCGCGCGTCCGTTTACGACTGAGGTTGCCTCCAGCAGCCTGACGCATATTATTTTTCCTACTTTTTTCTTTCTCTTTTTCATTTAAACATAGTTGCAAACATCACAAAAACTAATACATAGTTGGGAACATGGTAAAAACATTGCAAAATAAGGAAACCTAACTAGTGTTGGCTACAGATGTTTCTTGTGTTTGCTGCCAAAAAAGAGCACTCTCGGGCACACTCAATCACCCAAACTGGAAAATCTAGCTGGCAATGATAGTCCCGTTGTTCTTATCAAGGACGAACATCCAGAAACCTCCACTAACGGCTTCAATTGGCTCGTGGCCATCTTCGCTGTAAAGAAAGAACACTATGACAGTTTTAACCGCGGTGTCCGAGCCGGACTAGCCGGTGTGGTAGTGCCTGCGACAGGATGTGCCGTCGAATACCTTGACGATCATCTCGCCACCTCCTCGTAGAGGAAGGTGAGCTGACATCCGAGCTCGAGACCGAGGTCGCGGACGAACTTGTCCCAACTGGTGTGCAGGTACATCTTGCTCTGCCCATCGAACAAGACCTCGACAGGCCACCGGAAAAAGTTGCAGCTGGCCTCCCGTAGCTGCAACTCGGTAGGCTTGACGCCATCGACAAACTCGGTGAATTTGTCCGGGAGCCGCTTGATGCCGAGGGGGTCCTGGTCGATGCAGAGGTGGAACTCGAAGTACTGGTCCTCCTGTGAAGACGACGACAGCGCAGGCGACGACGAGCATGGGGCCGTAGCTGCTCCACCTCGGTGGCCCCAGCCGGGGCGGCCACACCAGCGGCCTCAACCACCTCGTCGGCCACCTGGACCCTCCATGGAGTTCCTCCCGGGGATGGTTGCGTTGCAGGAAGAGCGAGGCGGCGCTACGGTGGAGGTTGTGGCGGCTAGGGTTTGTGTGGAGTAGAGGATGAGAAAGACGAGCACATGCCCTCTTTACAGATGCCGGAGGCAGCTGAGGGGCGTGTCACGAGTGGCATCGCCATAACTTCGTTTGCAGAGGTGGGCGGCGGCCGCTCGGCAGGCGAGGCATTGCCATTAACGTGGCGCAGTTTGCCGAAGCGACATGTCGGCGCCAGTACTAGCGCAGTTGAGAAGACACATCGAGCCATGGTCGCTGCCAGGCGGGCCCGACGAAACATCTGCCAGACGTGAGCGAACACTTGGCGCGTTCGCGCAGCGTCTGCGGAGACGCATCTGAGGCGCATATTTGAGCTAAGTTTACTTCTCCACGGACAGCCCGGTCACTATGCATCGGACCACTGGACCTGATCTTGGACACATTTTTCGACGACCGCGCGGACGCAAACGGATAAGCGACCGTTTTCGTCGCCCCGTTGGAGATGCACTAACCATATCTATCTTAGAGCATCTCCAGCCACGCCCCCAAAGGGATTTGGGGCGCGTCGGACAAAAAAATGTTCCCAGCCGCGTGCCCCAAAGCCTCTTTTTGTCCAGCGCGGCCAATACGGTGTCCGGCGTCCTGAGCCCATCCCCGGTACACAGGGGATGCTCCGGGCATGCCGGACACAACGAAAAGTGAGGCGAGGAGTGGCCGGACCGACGCGTCAGCGGCACATTGAAGTTTAACCTAATCGTCGCCTACCTCGCGACGGAAGTTATTGGCGCGCAGCGCCGGTGCAGTTCTCGCAGAGGCGCAGCGAAGCATCTCGTCGCTCCTAGCTCTGCGTGCTGACGTTAATGAGCGCCACCGCTCCCCTGCCTCCCTCCGGCCTATAAAAAGGGTCGCTCTCTCATCATCCCTCACACACAAATCCTAGCGCCTCTCTCCCAACCCTAGCCGCCACCATCTAAAGAGTCGACGCCATGTCTGATAGAGGCGGAGGCCGAGGTCGCGGCCTTGGTCGTGGTTGTGGTCGTGGCCGCGGCAGAGCTGCACGCCCGCCGTCGCCTGCGACGCCGTCGTCTTCATCGTCGGACCTACAGGAGGAGGAACGGCAAGTGTTGTTCGAGTTCGTCATCGTCCTCAAGGGCGACCCACTCGGCATCCAGAGGCTGCCGGACAAGTTCGCCAACTTCGTCGCCGGCGACGAGCCAGCCTCGCTGCATCTATGGGAGGCTGCCTGCAGCTGAAGCCGATGGATTGTGGACGCTTCGACGCGCGCGAAAGATGTACCTCCACACCGGCTGGGAGAAGTTCACGCGCTACCACCACCTTGAAGCCGGCTTCGTGCTCACGTTCTCCTACCTTGGCGAGGCTGATATGAGCGTCAAGGTGTTCGACGAGAGCTGCCGCCAGCACTACCATAGCGACAACGCAGAGGAGGACGACCACTGAGTGTTGTTTTCTTCGCAGCGAAAATAGGCACGAAGATTTCTGGTTGTTTCTTGCTCGAAAGAAACAACATGGGTACCATCACTTGCTGGTTTTTTCCAGTTTGAGTGACTGGGTGTGCCTGAAAGTGTTCTTTATTGGCAGCGAATACACGAAATCTAATGCCAATACTAGTTATGTTTCGTTATTTTGCAATGTTTTATGTTTGTGTCAACCATGGTTCAAACTATGTATTAGATTGTGGAAACCTTGTTTCAAATTATGTCTTAGTTTGTGTAAATCATGTTCCGAATTATGTTAGTTTGTGGAACGTTTCTTCTCTCTATTGAAATAAAAATAAAAAAGAATAAAAAAGAGTATTTTAATGTTAAACAAAAAATTTAGGTGGAGTTTGAGAGACGCAGCTGGGGAGCGACATCCCAAACGTGACATAAACAAAATACGTTCGTTAACGCTCAATCCAGCACCGTGTAGGAACGCTTTGGGGACGCGGCATCCTTTTACGCCCCGTTGGATCCGTGCTTGGGGCTTGACAGTGTGTTCCGTACCGTATCGTATTGTCTTTCTGCCTTTTCTCTCGCTCAACCATCTGCTGATTCCGCCTCTCTCTTGTTCCCTCTTTTTCCACGGCAATGTCAAAAGTGAGCTCTGCCGGAGCCTTGTCGGTGCACGCGGGTGGGGCCACGCTACACGCGTCTCGGCGCGGAGGAACCCAGGGAGATGACGATCGACTGAGCAGGGAACAAGACAGGCACGGCCGTCACCATGAGCGTGGCTGCAGCGACCGACGCAAGGCAACTGGCCACTGCGGTCTGCGGCGGGGGTGTATCCGAGGCGCCGGTACGTGTAAACGGCGACCAGGGAAGGGAGGGGATACGTATCCCGTGATTGTCGCCGGGTGTGCAGTACCCGAGGTGCGTACGGGGTTGACAGCCAGGGAGAGAGACGGCAAGTGACCGCGGAGCTGACGGCTGACTCGTCGGATCACTCGGCGTTTCCTACACGGCTACACCTACTTGCTCCTGCCGTGCGTAGACTCCTACAGTATGTGCGATGGCTTGATGGGATGGGGTGGTGCCGGCCTACAGTGAAAACTGCCCCCGCAACAACAACTGCGAAGGCTCTCTTTGTTTGCGAACTGTTTTTGAATGCAGACTTCTATTCCGTTCAAAAATTTGAACGAAGAGAAGAAAACACCGGCTATGTATTGTCGGGGCGGCGGCCAGAGCTAGAGGTGTGTGTTTGTGGTGTTCGGTGGCCGTGTTGTATGGATGGAGGGTCACCTTGTTTGTGCGGTTTTTCGTCTCCGATTTTCTTGACTTGATTTCCATTTATAAAAGCATCTCTAGCTGCGTCTCCTAAAGCATCTTTAGCTAGACAAAAAATCATTCTCAGTTGCGTGTCCTAAAGCCTCATCTTGTCCGGCGCGGTCCGATAAGGTGTCTGACGTCCCGAGCCTGTCCCCGTTACACAGGAGACGCTCCGGGCGCGCCAGACTCAACGAAAAGCGAGGCGGGAAGTGGCGGGCCTGACGCGTTAGCGGCACATAAAAATTCGCCCCCCTCTTCCGCCACATCACGCCTCTTTCACCGCGCGTTTCTGCCCCTCCCAACAGATTTCACCGTCTATCCCGCCGATTCATTTCTCTCTCCTTCCGTCGCTCCTCTGTCCCTCCCGCCGCCGCTACCCTCTCCCCATCCGTGGCACCAGGGGCGGAGACAGGCCCCAGGCTAACCTGGCCATGGCCTGGGGCGTGGCTGCATTTTCCTTTGTTGACTGTAGAAACAGTAATGTACTGTAGCGTACTGTAGCTACAGTGCTCCGAAGGTGGTCTGGGGCGTCTGCTCGTCCTGGCTACGCTAGTGCGTGGCACCACCGACAGGCCCCAAAAAGATGGCCAAGAAAGCGACCACCAAGCCACCGGAAAATGAGATTAAAGGGCCGAAGACGCCCTTCGCGAAGCCACGGAAGGCGCCGGCTGCGAAGAAGAAGCCGGAAGGCTGGATCGACGATCAGTGGCAGCAAGACTTCCTGCGCCGCAAGCTGACGATGGCGGAGAGGAAGGGACGAAGGGCGGCGCAGATGGAGAAGAAGACGGTGGCGGCGTGCGCGCACCAGCACGCGCTGGCCGCGTGTATCGCGACCAACAACACGAGCCCATGGAGTACATCGACGCCAGCGTACATTCCAGGAGTGTTGTCCCCGTCGACATCTGGGTTCTACAACGACGGCCCCTATGCCACTTCCGAGTGCGCGGCGCCAAACTTGTCGCCACGGTACGAGGATACACTGCCGCATGGCGGCTTCAACCCCAACGATGTGTTCTACTCCCCGGCGTACGACCAAGCACCCCAACGCGAGCCAGGCCCCGGTGCGGATGGCGTCCCGTTCACTGGCCGCGGGGGCCCGCTCGAATTCGCGGGCGCCGGTGGTGTGGAGGAGGAGGAGGAGGAGGAGGAGGAGGGGGATGGCGAGAAGGGGGTGGAGGACAACGACGACGACGATGAAGAGAGCGGCAACGAAGAGGACGACGAGGACGCGGGTGCCACGGAGGATGCAAATGATCTCGTGGAGGTTGACGCGGCCGACATGAGGAAGAAGAGGAAGAAGAATGCCTCGGGCACACGAGGTCCCAAGTGGACGGTTCTGGAGGATCAATGTCTCTGCGAGTCGTGGTCGACCGTGAACCATGACTCCATCATCGGCGCCAACCAAAAGTACGGGAAGTATTGGGTGAGGATAAAGGTAGAGTTCGATGAGCGCAAGCTAATCAACAACGATTTCCACGAAATGACAATGAAGAGGAACCAAAAGGAAATGTCGACGCGATGGTCATCATCCAGGCGTCGATGAACATGTTCCATGGGTACCATAACGAGGCCGAGACCAGAGGCGGCAACGACATCAACATCGTCGGCAACTGGAATGTCTCCCCGTACGTGGGCGGCACACAACTTCTTCAAAGGCCAAATCCTCGACGACATCGTAGCCAAAATGGCTGCGGCCGAGGCAGCAGCAGCAACCCCACCCCCGGAGCAAGAGCCGGCACCGGCAGGCGCGTCTGCGACAGCGTCTGCTAGTACACCTGCGTCGGCCTCTGCCTCGGCGTCAGCGGCATCGGCCTTTGCCTCGGCGTCGACGACGGAGCAGGCACACCGTTCAGATCACGACGAGATCGTCGTGATCGACGGGCCTACGTCGACTCAGGATGCGCCGTCGGCGTCGCCGTCGCCCAATCCCTACTTCTAATTTACGTCGGTCTGTAATATAATCACGCACCAAGTACTTTGATAGCGGCTACTTTGGTCGCGACGACTTCGGCGGGAACGATCTCTTTTGAATGTGAACTATTTAAATTTCTGTTTGGGGCGGCATTTGGGGATGCGGCTGGAGAGCGACGTTCTCTAAACAGAGTACAAACAAAACACTTCCCAAAAATAGATCCGACATTGTTTGAGGACGTTTTGAAGGAAGCGGCTGGAGATTTGGTCTAAAGCCCTTCTCTCTTCTACCTAATCGAGCAGCAGACAGCAGTCCACCGTTTTATCTCAAGAAAGAAAACACCGGCTGTGTTTACACCTCCATTAATACAAGTCGGTTACTACCTCTGGTACTGAATATAGGTCTACGGGAAACTTAAAAGGAAGACCGAGCTACATGTACCCTTTTAATTTCAAACACTTAGAATTTATATTTTAAAATTTTAAAAATCTGAAATAAAATTTTAGAGGTATCCAATGATGTATACTATAAACGCGTAAAATATCAATACAAACTACTTTATACTCTAAGCTAACCAAGAATGACAAAATCTGGCAAACTTTATAGTGAATAGCGCACATTTCAACACTATGCAATTTATCAGATTTCATCATCTTCGTGTAGCCTAGAATATAAAGTAGTTCGTGTTGAGATTTTGCAGGTTTGTAGTATGTTTCGTTTTTTCCTTTACATTTCGCAATACGAATTTTGTGTGTTTGAGAATAAAAAAACTACATGCAACTTGGCCTATGTTTGTCCACTTTCCTTTTGTTTTGCAAACTGCCACGAGGAGTTTCAGTTGCCATTCATTGTGTGACTGTCTTGTGCCAATCTTCCTTGTGCCAGAGCAAGCCTTTATATATTTGCTCTGAAGTGCTAAAAACTGAAATGTTCACAATTTCTCTTAAAAATGTTGATCCAACAACATTGCTAAAAGTGGTCGCCCTAGAAAATTTTAGGCAACTGAGTAATAGTTCACACCCAAAGTTACATATGCCAATCAAAAAGCAACCCCAAACAATCGTAAAACGAGGCTGGAGGGGTGAACCACCGAGCCGGATTTTTTTGTCCATGCCTCACCGCCGTTTTCGACCACCGTGATTGCCATGGAGCTCTTCTTGGCCTCGTCCTCCTCCATGATGACCCCGCCCGTAGCTAGGCTTGTTGTTGCCGCTCCTCCACATCAACAAGGTCGCTGCTGAACTCAAGCCGGTCGACCACGGGAACAAAGTGTCGATCACGGCCCCGACTTATTGCGTGCACACGTGGTAGGAGCGCACGAGGCACCGCCCCTGCTTTGTGGGTTGGCGGGGATGTGCTTGAGGAGGGAGCATTTGGGTGTGTGGCCACCCCCGAGGCACCGAACGGGCCAGTATGTGTGCAACCACACCCGTCGCCGTCTCCGAGAGAAGCAGCCCTGCATTGAGCGTGAGGAGGTCAGCAAGGGCAGCCCAAGGTTAACAACCCAATTGTTGTTTTTTTTGTGTTTAAGAGTCCATTTGTAAAAATTGTGTCCATTTTTAGATTTGACAATCCAATTGTAGGAAGGGTAAAAAACAGAATTTTATGTGGAATTCTAAGTCTATGGAACACTCGAAAGAGAGACCGAGCTACACATAGGCTTTTTCAAACATTAAGAATTCATATTTTGAAGTTTCAAAATGATCTGAAACAAATTTAAAGGTAGCCATTGATGTATACTACGAACGTGCAAAATCTTAATACGAATTACTTTGTATGCTAAGCTACACAAGAATTATAGTTTGTTAGAATTTGTCAGAATTTTTGTAGCCTAGAACATAAAATAGTTACGATTGAGATTTTACAGGTTTGTAATATACATCACTGGCTACCTTTACAGTTTTGTTTCGATTTTTTTTACAATTCAAAAATACGAATTTTGTGTGTTTGAAAATATAAAGTTACATCTAGCTCGGTCTTTATTTGTCCACTCTCGGTACTAGTACCTCCTTTTCTTTTTCAAACTGATATGAGAGTTTTAGTTGCCATTCTTTGTCTGACTGTCTTGTGCCAATCTTCCTTGTGGCAGAGCAAGCCTTTGAATATTTGTTCTGAATAGCTAAAACTGAAATGTTTGCAATTAGGCTTAAAATACTGATCCAGCAACGTTGCTGAAAGTGGTCGCCCTAAAAAAAACTTTAGGCAACTGAGTAATAGTTTGCATCCAGTTGGTACATAATATGCCAATCTCTACTACTTAAAAAGACTCAATTGGTTCCTTATTCTGCCAATAGCCCAATACGTTTGGTCGTTTTCGTCGTCCCTCCGTCCCCAGACGTACAAGGAAAAAAATCAGCGCAATCCATCATGCAATCAGCGCAGACAATCAGCTATCAGCCGAGACATATCTCTACTACTTAAAAAGACTCAATTGGTTCCTTATTCTGCCAATAGCCCAATACGTTTGGTCGTTTTCGTCGTCCCTCCGTCCCCAGACGTACAAGGAAAAAAATCAGCGCAATCCATCATGCAATCAGCGCAGACAATCAGCTATCAGCCGAGACATACAAGGAAAAAAATCAGCCTAGACATACAAGGAAACCAATCAGCGCAGACGTACAAGGAAACCAATCAGCCCAGCCGTATCCCTATGAATCAGCTGGGCGGAATAGGAAATCATCTCTCCCCTCACGCTGCCGTCTCTTCTCACTCTTACGCTGCCATCTCTTCTCCGATGCCTTCCGTACGGCAACCACCTCGCCGCCCAGTGGTCTGCCGTCTCTTCTCCGACGTCTGCCTTCTTGGCAAACACTGGTTGCCAACACCGACGCCCCGAGGTCTGCCGCCTCGCCGACGCCCGAGGTCTGCCGCCTCGCCGATGCCCCGTGATAACACTGGTTTCCAACACCGACGCCCCGAGGTCTGCCGGCTCGCCGACGCCCCGTGATCTGCCTCATTGGTCTGCCGCCTCTTCTTTGACGCCCAGGTTGGCTCTCCAACCAGTCGAAGACATCGCCTCTTCTTATCCTTCATCTTCATGCTGCATGCAAAAATCAGTTCTGTAAGAGCTGTGGCACTGTCTACATTCATGAGAGCAAACTTGCACATGTAGACTTTAAAAATTAGAAATCAATTGCTACATGCTATTAGTCTGAAAAATAAACATACATTCAAATTCAGTATACAAGGAATCCACTTGTGGCCCAGCAAACATCGCAGACCCATCCACTTGTGCCACTACTTGATTGGTGATAACCACAACAACTCCAAACTGCAACTCA
The DNA here is from genome assembly GCF_019359855.2 of Lolium perenne. Taxonomy (NCBI): domain Eukaryota; kingdom Viridiplantae; phylum Streptophyta; class Magnoliopsida; order Poales; family Poaceae; genus Lolium; species Lolium perenne. Next base: position 273,459,179 of record NC_067245.2, read on the forward strand.
ACACTTTTAAAAGCACTTGAGCCAACTATCTAGCATGAACTTAGTGTACTTTGAACGAGTAACGAATTAACAATGCCTTGATTTTTTAGAAAATAAAAAGTGTTTCTTGTCTTTGCAAAAAATATGGTTGTAACTAAAATTACTGCTTTTGTGTGTGCAGTCTGAGAATTTATAAATACATCAAGGTTTCGATTCTACTGTTAAGTGTCATCACCTTATAGTATCATGCCGAAATGAAAAGTAAATGCTTGGATGTGAAAAATGTTATAATAATTACTCACGGCTAATGGTGTGTTTTTCTTAGAGCAGTGATAGTCGAGGCTAAGCTGCAATAAATATCTGCCTCTATGCTTTTCACACTGAAAAAATGGGAATGGAATAATACTCATGTTTCAGAGGGGCAACATCAAACATGTATGACGGGCAGAAAACATATTCTTCTTCTATGCAGGGAGGCAGAAAATAGACTGTTGCTCGCTGAACTTGTGCATTGGCATGTAGTATTTGAGAAGGCAGGAAAGCATGTTCAATGTCTGGCGTTGATCCAGTGATTACTTCAGATAAAGTTTCAATTGTCATACCTGGTGTTTGGTTATCATTGAGTGAGTGGTTATCATTTAGCATTTGCCTGGGGGTGCAAATTTCATAAGCCATCATTAGATCTTGACATTCAATAACAAGTGAAAGCAACAATTTCTTAGTGGTTAAAGCACATTATTTTACCTGCTCAGTCGTTTCATATGAGCCATCATGAAATTGTTTACGAGACAATGCTCCCAGTGATGTAAAAAATGACTGAACCTGCCAAACAAATAGTTAAGTGTTAGAAGGCAACAACTGAATATCACTTTTCAACAATTTTGCACAGATGCACAAATATTTTGGTGGTGCAAATTTTATAGACTCTCACATCAGAGCTCAATAACTTTTCCCATGTCTGATATCTCATGTTTTTAAAAGGCACATGCATGTTTTTAAAATTCAGAGTACTCTAAAATACTTAGAGAAAGTTTGGTCGTAATTGGTCGTCGTCCTTCGTTGCCCACCCGCCTGGGCCAAGCGTTAACATGGGCCGAATGTAATCTCGCCAGGAAATATAAATCACGCTAGGTATGCAATCTCGTCAGGTATGTAATCTCGGCAGGAAAATCTCGCCAGGAAATCTCGCCAGGAAATATAAATCACGCATGAATGGAATCTAAACAGGAAATAAATCAAGAACGACCGATGAATTAGGAAATCTCGCATGGAAATAAACCAAGAATGACCCATGAATCAGGAAACACCCATGACGCATGGTATGAATCAGGAAACACCCATGACGCATGGTATGTAATCCTTCCCAGTAATCACGCATGAATCCTTCCCAGTAATCGTGCGCCTGTAATCACCATTAAAGGACGCAGGTTAAAATTAGGATTCACGCCAGGAAATAAATCACGCCAGGTTAAATGAATGAACCATCTTACCATAGCTCCAGGCTAAGGTCATCTTCATCTCAGTCGAGTTCATCCATCTTCAGTCGCCATGCTCACCAATACCGTCACGCCACGCCTCCAAGAGGGTAATGGCACCAAGGTAAGTTCCAGCATCACGTTTTACTCATGTTCTTAGCATCACGTTTTACTCATGCTTCTCCGTTTATAATGCAGTCATGTTATATTCTGCAATGTGGAACAATTGCATATCTACAACAGATCCTGGGAGGCAACTGCGAAACTTATTTCTGGTCAAATAAAAAACAATAGAGGAGGTGATCTAATCTACCATGCTATCCTCGTTGACGAAAATGTAAGTATTCCAACAATTATGATATGTGTAAGAGGTGAATAATGAGTTGGCACCAAATTTAGGGAACTACCCGTCAACTCCAAATACCTAGCCCTTTATTTCCATTGAATTACTTCAAACATGATTTGTTGGTGTATGAACAGAGGGCACTCAGTTCACCTATAACTCCATGGATACCTTAATGTCTCATGTCTCCAGTAGCTTTAGGTGAACTTGAGCATCACAGTGAATTAATTAATCTAGAGCAGCTCAAGTCTCTCTCTGATTCAGGGGCAGCTTAGCTTAGCATGTGATATATAATTCAGTTAAAGTGTTTTAGTGCAAAACAAAATCATGTGTTATATAATTCAGTTAAGCTTCTGTGTTATGACTACTTCCAAGTGTTATGACTACAAATAGCTAATCCTTGCCACGACAAAACTTTTCTAGGCAAGCACACATCAGATGTGAGAAACATCAGAAAGTGCAAGCATGCCAAATGCAACCTGCTCAACATACTTAAACTGAAATTTCTACACAGCACCATGCTATTTGTTTTTGAGAACCCTTGAGCTGGTATTCAGGAATTTTATAAAATCTGCAAGCATGCCAAATAGCACGAATAAAAAACAATAGAGAATTACTCACCTTGTCAATCCTTGATGGCAGACTCGATTTCTGCGGGTGCTAGATTTGCGCCAGGCCATAGTGGCGAGTTGCTGGAGGCAAGCACACCGGAATAGGTAGGCGCGAGATGGCCGTGGTCAGCACACCAACTCTCACCGCTGACCAAATGCAATTAGCGTAATGCAAACAATAAAGCTCACAGCTAGGAAACAAAATGAAGACAAACAATAAACTGAGCCAAACTAAATCAGGGTTTCTTACCAGAGAACAAAGAAATCAATGCACTTCCTTGTCATGAACCAACCAGCTAATATGGACCAACCAGCTAACATGGAGTATGTATCATGCATTCCTGCAAGCATGCAAGCATGCAAGCAATGATATTAAACGTAAGATTACTATTTGGCGTAGTACCATGCAACAGAGTAGTCTTCATTAACTATACTGAACTCTCGTCCAGTGATCCTAAATTCGAGTCTATCAAACATATAGAGAAAAGGCACATCTTAGAAAATTAAATTACCAATTAATTCACAAAATTTTAATGCTTAATTGCTTATGAGTTGAACAACAAATTTTTTGAGGATCGTTAATACCCACTAATCCAACACAAAATTCGAGTTTCTTGGCCTATTTGTGGAACCCAACAATGCATATACGGCAGGATATCATCAACTAAAATAAACACAAGTTGAAACCCTCAAGTTTCCTGAACACCCCAACCCAATCAAGTAAAACAAACGCATAAGAACTAATAATACAATATCTAAAAAAAATTGCCAAACGAGCACATCAACAGATATTCAGAGCACTTAGCATGACCGCTTGTGAAAAAACTAACCAAACAATGTTCAGAAGATATAATTGTCTTAAGTGTACTGAGAAGGCAGCAATGAATAATCAGAGCACTAGAAGCATGTCAAAATATGAAAAGACACAATCCAAAATTCCAAACTGTACTAACAAGCGATTGTGCTTTACCAATGAAGAGGCTGCAGAGCTATGAAGCAAAACTGTTAATGGATTCAATAACTAAACCTTCAGACACTTCCCAATCCATAAAACCTGCAAAATAAGAAGTCATCCAAAATTTATAGTGCTTTGAAAGTGAAATTTAGCTTTACAAAATATCTTAGGATAGTGGACATATTACAACACTTGATGGTAAAAGGAAATACTGTCTTATAATAGTGAACAGATTTCAACAAAATCCCATATATTCTTTGACAGTTAAATTATGTAAAGCAATAATATTGCTCGTGCAATTGCAGACATATAGCTACTCCGTGCAATTTAGCTACTGTTCACTATTATAAGCACCACCATTTTTTGTCGTCTCTCATCCGAAAATATGCCTCTGTTCACTATTATAAGATGCTTTGAAAGTGAAATTTAGCTTTACAATATCTTAGGATAGTGGACGTATTAAAACACTTGATGGTAAAAGGAAATATCAGACTGCTTAGTTGGTTACATGAATAAGCAAGCATGCAACTGCTGACGACCAGTGACAGGTAAGACATGAAATTGAAGTTCATCATCACATACCACAATACTATAATTAACCACGCAGGAACAAAATCTGATACTAAGTTGCACAGATCAATAGGAAAGCAAGCAATCACATGATTAACAGGAAAGCAATCTTCTACTAGATCTTTGAAGCCATGGAATCAATCATACTCAGACCCACGGACCTGAACACAATGCACGCGCATACACCATGGCTGGATGGGAAATTTCGCCGGAGGGAACTGTTCGTACTTGCTCACGCCCGCGGCCGCCCCTGGCTAGAGCTTGCCCAGCCGCGCCATGGCCGAGCTCGCCTTCACCGCCCCTCGAGGAGCTCGCCCGCGCCGCCCCATCGCGGAGCTCGTCGGCGCCAGCATCTCGCCGTGGTCGCCCGCGCCAGCTATGGCGTACCTCGCCCGTGCCGCCCCTGGAGGATCTCTCCCGCGCCGCCCCTAGCTGGCTCGCCCGCTCCGTGCCATGGCCGAGCTCGCCCTTGCAGCCCCTCGAGGAGCTTGCCCGCGATGCCCCGTCGCGGAGCTCGTCTGGCACCTGGCCGTGGTCACCCACTCCGGAGCTTGCCCTCGCCGTCCCTGGTGGTTGGAGGAAACGCGGTGGGGGAATGGGGAATTGAGTGGGAGAGGGAGAGACCGGAGTGGGAGAGAGAGAGTGGTTTTTTTTTTTTACAAAGCATTTCATGTTACAAAGCGGAGGAGGCACCACTTCCGTGCGAGAGATTTTTTTTAGGGTTGTTTTTATTTTACAAAGCGGAGGAGGCACCACTTACTTGCGAATTTACAAAGTATTTTCTATTATATTATACCCCTACACTACCGTGATTCCCTTTATTTATTCGGAATGCGAACTACTTTTTTTTAGATGAACGTGAACTACTTCTCGCATGAGAAAACAAAATGAAGACTTAAATTAATCCTTACTCCCCTAAACTTTAATGACAGCGAGGAGCGTATCCGCCTCGGAACGTTCGACACCACGCACGAGGCGGCGCGGGCCTACGACGCCGTCGCCTGGCGCCTCGGCCGCCCGCGCCAAAGAAATGAACTTCAACGACATTTGGACGCGCGAGCAGAGGAGATGCTCGCGCCGCCATCGCCGGCCGTCACGACCGAGCAGCGGCGGCGCGCTCGCGAGCTCGAGCAGCGCCTGCACGTCGCGGAGCAGGCCGAGCGCCTCCGCCTCGAGTAGGCGCGCGCGTTCCCGGAGGACGTCACCGCCATGGAAGCTTTCTACGCTCGAAGAAAGAGGAGAAGGCGAAAGCGGCGACAAAGAAGAAGGCCGACCGCGAGAAGCGCCGCGCTGAGTCGGCGGCGAGGAAGGCCGAGAGGGCGGAGAAGGCGGCGCGGATGGCGAGGAGGGCGGAGGAGAAGAAGAGAGGCGCCGGACCGTCCACGAACATGCCCACCTCCTCCTCCTCCTTCGAGTGGACGACCACTCCGGTCTCCGACACGACTCCAACTAGCGGATCGTCGGACCACGACTGGGAGGACTCGGAGTAGATTAGTTTAGTTTAATTTAAATAAAATGTGGGTGTTTGTCGAACTTCTAATATATTTCGTAATTTTCAGTTAAAGTTTCGTACTTTATTTGATTCATTTTGAACGATATACAATCAAACTAGCCGGTCGCGTGGCCGCGCGCGCTGTATTTTGCCGCATCCGCCGGAGGGCCAATTTTACCGCCCGTGCACGCGCTGCATTTTGGTGCGTCCGGCGGAGCAAAGTTCGGCCAAACGCGCGCCAACCATTTACAGCGCGGCGGAAGAGAGGTTTAGCACGCCGATTTTTTGAGCGTTTGCTCTTACCCCAAGCAGAAATTTCAAACCCACTTCAACAGTAAAACAAAATGTCAAATGGTTATCCCTGCATAGGAAAACCAAACCTCCATAGCAAATGAGGTATTTGACGTATGCCAAATCAAAAAACCCGCAATGCTTCACCATGCTCATCCTTAGATAAAAACAACATATTTTTCTGAAGCTCAAACTGCATTAAATTGAGACTAACACACTGAATAAATTTGCAAGTGACTAAATTTAGTTTTAAGATAACAATTTGTTTACACAAAATATCAAATGAACAACAAGCAACAGGCAACACAGTGCCTCCCTTATTTATGCAGCTTGCAACAATGCGCAGTATATCCCCTTCGTTGTACTCTAACAGTGATATTCTGCAATACAAAAATATAATTAAACAAACTCAACACCAAAAACATGAAAATTGTAAGTACGGGCATTGTTGTGACTATGTATTAAGTTCTTCTATGATACATTTCAACCAACATTCGGTCCTTTTTTTTATTGTCTACACTTTGCTACTCTATGTACCCACCTATAAATCTATTTTCAAAATTTCATATATGATATTTAGATTATATATGTGTATTGAGAAATATAATTTGAGGACCCGTAGCAACGCACGGGCATTTGTACTAGTCATATCAAAAGGCCAATCTAGTCAATCCTAAACGAGGCTGCAAGGTCAACCGCCGAGTTGGAAGTTTCGGCCCACGCCTCACCGTTGTCTTCAGTCACCACTGCTATTATGGAGCTTCCCCCAGCCTCCTCCTCCTCCTCCTTCGTTATGATCCCGCCTAAACCTAGGTTTGTTGTTGCCGCTCCGCCACGACGATAAGGCTGCCACCCTCCTCCTCCTCCTTCGTTATGATCCCGCCTAAACCTAGGTTTGTTGTTGCCGCTCCGCCACGACGATAAGGCTTCCACAGACCTCGAGCCGGTCGGCCACGAGAAAACAGTCTCGATCACGTCCCCACTAGACGTCGTGCACGCGTGGTGGGGTGCACGAGGCGCCACCTCACGTTTGCTGGCTTGTCGACGTGGAAGAACGCCATAAGGGAGCTGTTGGGTGCGCGGCGACCCCCGGGGGTGGAACGGGCTAGTACGTGTAGGGCCATTCCCGTCGCCGCCCCCGCCAGGTGCGGCCCTGCGGTGACAGTGCGGAGGTACAACAAGAGCAGCCCAAAGTGAAGGACCCAATTGTTTTTTTTTTTGTGTGTGCGTGTCTGTGTTTAAGAGACTATTTGTAAAAATGTCCCCATTTTTAAATTTGAAAATCCAATTATAGGAAGGCTAAACAAGCAGAATTGTGAATTTTTTTTTGAAACGGGCAAAAAAGCTTTTGCCTTATATTGATATAGGAGAAGCAAACAAGATGATGGCCAGCGCCAAAAAACAAAAAAAGAGGGGGGAAAGAAACCCCCACCCGGAAAGGGAAAAGGAAATCAGCCTACAAGCTCCGCCAAGTTCTTAGCGCCGGCGAGGATCCAGTCCTTCCCTTCCTCCCTAATCTTATGCATGACGACCAAAGGTAAAGAGGATCTGTTGTTGAAAACCCGCTCATTCCTTTCCTTCCAAATCTCCCAGGTGATAAGCGTGATGGCAGTTCGCAAACCTCTGGGGGAAGAGGTGGTGGCCTTGGTGATGGCTTGCCAATAGTCAAGCACCTTATTCCTACCAACCCCCAGGCTATTGATAAGATCCGGACAGGAGAGCCAAGAGGCCGCGGCCGTCCAGATCCTCTTGGAGAAACGACATTCGAAGAGGATGTGACGCGCCGTCTCGGGGGTGCATCTACACAGCTGGCAGGTAGGTTGATGTGGCCATCCGCGTTTTGCAAGGCGATCCGCGGTCCAGAGGCGATTTTGGACGGCAAGCCAGGCGAAGAAACGACACTTTGGGGGTGCCCAAGTCTTCCAGACAATGTTGCCGAACTGACATGGCAAAGAGGTGAGGAACTGGACTTTGTAGGCAGAGCTGGCCGAGTAGCATCCATTAGGGGTCAAGGACATCAGAGAGAAGATCCCAAAGGCGGACGTATTGCTCCATATGTTCAACAGTGAAATCATCGATCGCGATGTCAGAGACCCAGTTATGGTCATGGAGAGCATCTCGAACTGTCCGATTCTTTCTCCTGGAGGCCTTGAAAATCAGGGGGGCAAGGTCCTTTGGTGGTGCGCCATGAAGCCAGGAAGAGGACCAGAAGGAGGCCTTGGAGCCATTTCCGACGGTGACACGGGTGGCGGCATTAAAGAGGTCAATGTCGGAGGCGTCGTTGGGTGTTTCAGAACCCAACCACGGCTTCTCAGGAGCTCTCCACTCGTACCACAGCCAGCGTAGCCTCAGTGCCCGAGAATTGTGAATTTCTATACTTCTCTCCTCCTCTTATAACCATTTTCTCGTAATTTTTTTTTTACGAAACACAGTACAGACGTAGATGCTCATAAATACTCATTTTCTAGCAATCTAATATGCAAAAAATGTTGGAGATGCTCTCCACGTCATTTGTTGCGGTACTTTGTTTTCTATACTCAAGTTCGTGTTAATCACATGATACCGGTGTGTATAAAGACAAGAACTGTCACGTGGCAACGCCAAGGCTGCACCGTCCTGGTTCGTATCGAACCTGCAGAGAATCTGTCTGGTTGTCCATGCAGGGCAGCAACAGCCTGGCTCGTCACCGAGGGTAGGTTCAGGACTTCAGGAGCTGCAGGTACATTGATCTGGGAGTCTGGAACTACACCTTTTCCACAAGGGAAAGACACCACGCTTCCACCCTTTTCGCATCGGTCGGGCGATTTGCACAAAAATAACCCAAAAATGAAAGAAAAGCACAGACTGACCCTCCGGCGAAACTATTTCACCCATCTAACCCTTTTGTGTGGCGCCCCGCACAACGGCGCCACACATGCCTGTGTGGCGCCCCTCCTGCCGGCGCCACACACCCAGCCGACGTGGCGCCCTCGACGCTGCGCTGGCGCGCCGATCCGACGTGGCAGCATGTGTGGCGCCCCTCCCATCGGCGCCACACATGCCAGCTTATATCGAATTTTCGGTCGAAAACATCCAGGGGCTCCGGACGTCTGGGACTTAGCCGTTTTGGCGAGCCTGTATGTGTGGCGCCGACGCCACGGGCGCCACAGTAATATGTGTGGCGCCGATGCCACGGCGCCACACATCCACTTAAGTGTGGCACCCGAGCCCGCCCCCAGCCCGACCCTCTCTTTCTCTCCTCTCTTTCTCTCCTCCAACCGCCGCCGCCGGCCGTCTCTCCGCCGCCCCCCACCAAATCCTCCACGGATTGGACAGATCTGGCCGGCCAAATCCATCCCCATACAATCCTCAAGGTATTCCCCTTCGTTCCCCTTCGATTCATGCAAGATTTGCTCCGGTTTAATTCGATTTGGCCGTTTTGCCTAGATTGGAAATGGAGGTTTGGACTATTTTGTTACCACTCAAACCTGTGCTTACTAGTTTCAACTTTTTGTAATGTCATGTGTTCATGTTTGTGAAGATTCCTGCGGACGACACCATCCTGAGTCAAGGCAAGAAGAAAGCCAAACGATCTGCTTACAAGTTGAAGCCAAGGGGCAACGCTCCTAAACGATACACTCCGGACGATTATGTCAACCGAGGAAAGAAGGTTGTCATTGAGGAGGATGAGACGCCGCCGCGGAGATCAACTTTGAGAAAGATGAGGAACGACGAGCCGTTATCTTCAGAGGAGGAGGAGGAGGAGGAGCAGGGGCATCAGGAGCAGCAGGAGCAGGAGCAACAGCCACGGCAGCGGACGAAAAGGTTGGCCGTCCGGAAGCAGCCCTCGAGGAGGGGACGTCGCGGAGGATAGATGCATTTGCTAGTGTTGTGAACTCTATCTTCTTAAATATCGTGTTGTGAACCCTGTCATTTCGAACCATGTCTCTATTGCTACGTGTTGTTTGAATCTATGTGCTAAGATGTGATCTATGATGTGTGCTATGTGTATGTTCTATGTGTATGAAATTGCTATTGTTCTGTTGAAAACTGTTTAATTAAGGCAAGAATTTTCATGTATTTAACACAAGTCAACGTGTGGCGCCCCTCAGGCCGGCGCCACACCTCACAGTGTGGCGCCCATGGCATCGGCGCCACACGATGCAACTTATATGTCCAACACATCCAGGGGCTCCGGAAGTCTGGGACTTAGCCGTTTTGAGGAGGCTGTTTGTGTGGCGCCGGTGGCATTGGCGCCACACCTCACTCTGTGGCGCCCGTGGCATCGGCGCCACACAAACAGCCTCCTCAAAACGGCTAAGTCCCAGACGCTTTGTCTTACAGTATGTTGTGGGCAATTACAAGTGCATGTGTGGCGCCGATGGGAGGGGCGCCACACAAGCTGCCACGTCGGATCGGCGCGCCAGCGCAGCGTCGAGGGCGCCACGTCGGCTGGGTGTGTGGCGCCGGCAGGAGGGGCGCCACACAGGCATGTGTGGCGCCGATGTGCGGGGCGCCACACAAAAGGGTTAGATGGGTGAAATAGTTTCGCCGGAGGGTCAGTCTGTGCTTTTCTTTCACTTTTGGGTTATTTTTGTGCAAATCGCCCATCGGTCGTTCTCTGCTCGGCCCTTGTGCTCACAAGGCGCTACCAGAGTCAACGTGTGAAACCCAGTCCCCAGTGGCGGAGCGTGAGGGCATCTCCAGCGCCGCGGCGCCACGCAAACGGTCGGCGACCGTTTTCGTCCGCCGTGACCAGAAATGCGTTTAGAACCACCTCCAGCGGGGCGACGCATATTGACCGAGCCGTCCGCGGAGACGCAAATCTGGCCAAATATGCGTCTCTGCGGACGCTCGGCGGACGCGGAAAGTATCCGCTCGCTGGCGGATGTTTCGTCGGGCCCACCTGGCAGCGACCCTGCGTCGATGCGTCTTCTCAAACGCGCCAGCGACTGGCGCCGCTGCGTCGCTTCGGCAGTCTGCACCACGTTAATGGCGATGCCTCGGCTGCCGAGCGGCCACAGTCCACCTCCGCCAACCACGTTAATGGCGACGCCACGCGTCCCGCGGCCACCGCATGCCTCCGGCCTATATAAAGGGGGTGTGCGTTCTTCTTCCTCAACCACTCCTCCAAAGAAACCCTAGCCGCCACAAAGCTCGACCGTAGCGCCGCCTAGGTGTTCCTGCGACGCAGCCAGGCTGGTCCTGGTGGCCGGCGAGACGGTCGAGGCCGCGGCCCTGGGCGCCTCCGTGGCCGAGGTAGGGGCCACAGTGGTGGAGCAGCTACGACCCCACGCTCGCCGTCGCCTGCGCCCTCCTCGTCCTCGCAGGAGGAGCGCTGCTTCAAGTTCCTCCTCCGCATCGAAGACGACCCACTCGGCATCAAGCGGCTCCCGGACAAGTTCGCCGAGTTCGCCGTTCGACGGGCAGGGCAAGATGTACCTACACAAAGGGTGGGACAAGTTCGCCCGTGACCTCGCGCTCGAGCCCGGCTGCCTGCTCACCTTCCTCTACGAGGGGGACGACGAGATGATCGTCAAGGTGTTCGACGACACAGCCTGCCGCAGACACTACCACACCGGCGAATCCAGCTCGGACACCGATAGTTAGAACTTCGAGTGTTCTTTCTTTGCAGCGAATCTAGCTATGGGCCAGATGAAGCCAGTAGTGGAGGTCTCTGTCTGTTCTTCCTCAGTAGAACCAACAAGGGCACCGTCTCCTCCCGCTGGATTTTCCAGTTTGGGTGATTGGGTGTGCCCTCGAATGTTCTTTCTTGGCAGCGAACATACGGAAATCAACACAACTGGTTTTTTTTAAATGTTATATTTGTGTCAACCATGGTTCAAACTATGTGTTAGTTTGTGTAAACCATGTTCCAAACTATGTGTTAGTTTGTGTAAAATCATGTTTCAATATGTAATATTTGGAACTATGTTTAAATGGAGAAGAGGGAAAAAAACAAGAAAAAAAATGCGTCGCCCCGCTGAAGCCAACCCCAGACGCAAACGGATGCCGTCCCGGCGCGACGCAAACGGACGCGCACGGACAATAAAATGCGTCGCGCTGCTGGATGCCCTGACGGCAAAACTATGTGGGGCCAATTTCATCAGAGATAGCCCGGGCCAAAATAGCAATATGTAAATATATTTTATTTTTTTATGGATCAAAATTATTGTTTAAAAGAGAAATTATGTATGGAAGACTGGGCCACAATCCTAGATGGCCTCCAAGACGCCCCGCCCCTGCAGCCCGTGACATTTTTTCACAATAAGAGCGTCTCCACCGGTGTTTCCAAATAGTCGTCGGCAGGCCAGCGACACTGTCCTATGGGGGCCGCCGGCACAGCATCCTCCTTTTGGGGGAGCTGCTCCCACACCGGCACGCCCCATACGATAGCCCCATCTGCAATAGCCGCATCTGCGAGATCGACGGCTCGTTCGTGTTGTACCCAACGTAGTAATCCGGCGACGACGGTGAGTTCGAGATGTTGCTGAGGCCGCCGCTTTCGCTGCGTTGACGCGGCGCGTTCTACGGTCGACTGTTATGAAGGAGCGGCGTTTCATCTCCTTGTCCCACTCCTCCTGCGACCTGGTCGCCGGCTTCTCTTTCGGCGCGACGGTGCGCGGCTTCGGCGGCGCCTTCGTTGGCGGCTTCACTTCCATCGCCGGAGCCTTTCTCTTCGGTGGCATGGCGCGGCGGCGAGCGTTTTTCGGGTTGGAGGCTGGATGGGAGATGGAGCGGCGGGCGGGAGAAATGAGCGACGGAGGGGACGGGGTTTTGGGGGGGGGGGGGGGGGGAGAAGATGTATATTTTGAGAATGTGTGGCTGACAGGCGGCTCCCACGCCCAAAATTTTCAGTCTCGCGAGGCGCCGGCACGCCCGATTCGAGCCCTTGGCCAAGGGGCCGACACGAGGTTGCCGGCACTTCTATTGGTCTAGGAAAAGTGCCGGCGCTATTTGGGGGCGTCGGTGTGAGCCTATTTTCGCTCCCGGCCCCCAAATCGCTATCGGGGGGGGGGGGGGGGGGCGGTGGAGATGCTCTAAGAAATGTTTCCGTGTCTAAGCCAGAGTTCTCTATAAGCCATAGTTTGAAAAAACCGAACCGGCGAGTGAACCGTGAGGTGAGTAGCTCACTGGTTCACCGATGTAACCATTGGTTCAGCTGGTCCAATCTTCGATCGTTGCATAACCCGCACCGTACATAACAGATGTGTTGTACAGTTGCAACGTCATTTCACCAATTCTTCTTTCCACATTGGGTTAGAAACTTTAATGAAAAGTATTGTGATATTCTAAAAATATATAACAAAAGTACTGGTATGTAGGAAATCCCCACCCGCCACAACAAATCCATGAGATACAAGTGAACACATGTATGCAACATGAGAGACCAAGATTTGCACCACTCCATGACAATATTTGCAACATTGAAGCAACATTTGTAGCGCATGTCCAAAATCGTGGCAACATGTCACACACTTGTTTGTAATATAACAAACATATGTTTGCAACATACTGGAAACATATGCAATATCAAAAAATCGTGAATTACTAACCTTGTGTGAGACCACAAGCTCGCATACGACGAATTGATCTGGTTCTTCGGAGCCTCATCGGCGCCGGATTCAGATAACCCAGACCCATTCTCCTCACTCCTACCTTCTTCCACGAGTTATAAGAGAAAAATCTCCATAAAATAAACCATAGCAGCAAGCTCCATGGCTAAGACAGAGGAGATGTCTTGGGATTGAGGAGAAGAGGACCTCACCAGTGCGCGAGGTGGCCACCGACACTGCGCAGTAGAGACACCCTTGTATACGGCGCGCAGAGGCAACATCTATGGCCTAGGCCCGTTCTTGCAAGGGAATAATAGTGGTTGTGCTTGCAAAGGGAGACATAGAAGAACAAAGTTACATGCGAGGGACGAGCAGGAGGATGCATCCTCCGGCTGCACCGCAACATTTTCCTACATAAAACACCCTAGAGCAAAACCTTGTGGGAACATCCGAATCAGCCAGTGGACCCAAGGAGAGGAACGAGGTGCGTGGGTAGCATGATATGTTAGGTTGGTTGGAGCTCCTAGATGCAGGCCTTCACGCTGTGGTCAACATGGGCGTCGAGGGCTGAAAAGGGGTTCAGGTCCATCTACTATAGGGATACGGTCCTACCCCACTTACATATGCAAGATTTTTTTAGTAGTTTTTAAAATGTTTTTCTAAATTTTATGGGTTTTTGATATATGAAAAAGTAAATGAAAAATTAAAAGTAAAAGAAAATACCAACTAAAAACATAATACTCAATCCTATTCAAATTATTAGACTCTACTTTATCTACATACGGATATATTTAGTCAACAAACGCATCTACATACATCTATATCTAGATAAAATGAGACAAGTAAAATTACTTTGATGAAACTAATGAAAAACTCACAACCAACCAATTTAAAGGGGTAAACCTCCTCAATCATAAGCGAATGCAAGACCGAAGATAAAACAAGTATAGAGCAAACAAGAATAAGAACCTTGGGGCTACGCTTCCTGCCAATGTCGCTAGGTAAGTAGTTGGTAACCTCCAAGTGCAAAAGATAATTGTAGCACCTTTCAATGGGGAAGTATAGGGTATGGAACCGCAGGAGCAAAAAGGTAATGCTATTCATTGTCACCAACTTGAGTGTCACAATTTTAATTGTCTATGCACTAAAAAGGTAGAAGTTAATTGGTTGCTTGAAATTCAAATGATCTAAAATACAGCGCTAAGAAACACATTAGACACTTCCGCAAAAATAAAAAACCCATTATGCGGGGAGCCGGCGACACAATGTCCGAGGAAGCGGAGATCTTTTCCCCGCCGAGAAGGCGGAGAGCTGAGTTTTTTTTAGGGGAGCAGAGAGCTGAGTACGAACCGAGAACTAACGAATGGCTGAAAGCCCAACTCTGCACAGCCTTATGGCCAGAGCCCAACTGGAAGATTTCACGGCAGGCCGGATGTACATTCACGAACCATAACCTCGTAGCGACCAAGTCCCTGGGCCAGCCCGACACTGGGCTTGCCGCCGACGACCCGTCCTCAGCTCCTTTCGTTCAGATATGTCAGCACGCACGCACGGGCGACGGTTGACATCTCGCCTGCAGGTTCGTTGGCTGACGGTGACAATCCAGCTGGGATCTATCCGCTGACTGCAGCAATACATTATTCTCCCTTCGGTTAGCATGATTGATCGGTTTGAGCGAGCAAGTAATCATGCGTGGCAGTATCAAACTGCGAGCGTGAGTACTTGATCGTGTTAACCGTTTCGTGATTCTGTCGGCTACGGGCTATCTGTTGGAGCTGGGCATAGACCATGCGAAAAAAACTAGTTGTCGAGAAATCACCCGTGCAAATGGATTCACCAAGGGCATGTAGATCGTAGGAAGTAGCAGTAAAGCAACGGAACTGCAGGAACACACGGAGCCTGTGCGCCGCCTCGATAGCGTGCAGGCTCCGTCTGAAATATAAATACTGTGGTGCTTGTTCGCAGCTCGTGCTTTGCAACACAGGTCATGGTGAAAAGCAAGTTTTTCGAAAAGGGAATATATTAATATCAAGAGATACCAATTACACCCAGCCTCTGCAACAACGCACCACTCTAATGACACTAGGATGCACACAGCTAAAAAAAGAAAAGAAAACTAAGAAACAAAAGTCCCGCTACAGTATCTCGAGCCTAACAACAACAATACATCCACCGCCATGAGAACACCTGAATTACAGACTCTCCAAAAAACGACACCTCCAAAAAGGGAACAGTGCTCAAACACCGTCGTCGCCCGATCAAAGATCTTAGGTTTTCACCCTGAACATAGTCCCCACTCTCAAAACAATGCCTCCACCAAGGTCACTGCCAGGCACAACCAGTTAAGGCCAGACATTGGGTTTTCACCCTAAAAGGTAGGACTCTGCGCTTCACCTGTGTTGTCGCCCCCACTTTCATACCGCTGCTGTGAAGCCCGGACACCAAGCAAGCCCCTCAACAGCGCGTAGACTTGAACCTCCTTTATATAGTCCTCCCCTCCGGCCTTCATGAAATTCTCTTGTTCCGACTTTCATCATGGATCCATAGTCACCCGATGTGAATTACAGACATTGCTGAAACCGATGATATTGCAGTATTTAGCGGAGAAGGTCATCAAGCCAAAATTGGTGGAATAGCTATGAGGGTCGGATCTTGGTGGTGAGGTGGAATTGGCTTGGTGCTTCGTGGCTTGAAACATCAACTGGTATGTGGAGGCGACTGCAATATCATCGGTTGTGCCTGGCAATGCTTTTGTTGAATGCATTGTTTTGAGAGAGATGACTTTCTTCAGGGTGAAAACCTAAGATCTATGATCGGGCGACGAGAGCGTTTGTGCACTGTTTCCTTCTTGGAGACGTCGCTTATGGCGAACCTGATCTTCTGGTGTTGTCTTGGTGGTGTTAGTGTTGCTGTTTCAAGTGATGGATCTCTGTAGCGGGGCCTTTCTTTTTTGTAATTCTTTTTTTTTGGTTGTGTGCATCCTTTATGCCATTAGGGTATGATGTTGTAGAGGCTAGATGTAATTGGTATCTCCGCGATATTAATATATGCTCTTAATCGAAAATTATGCTGCAGTATTAAAATCTATGACATTACAGGTTTCTAAGTTTACCAAGTACATTATTTTTTTATAATAATTATATATTGTCCATAAGAGAAATAGGAGAATTTTCCCAGGGAAAAATTTGTACCCTAAGGAAGTAGTTGGAAAATCTAGAGAGGAGTTGTCACAGCTCAGAGTGGCCTATGGTAGATAATCTGTATATATTTTTCTCTCTATACAGATTTGCCATGTAGCCCCTTCTTTGGGGTTTTTAATGCATAAAACCAGTGCCCCTGTTGTTCATCTAAAAAAAAATTCCATAAGGAAAACTACACAAGCTTCGATCTATCTATCTATTATATACTAAAAATAAAATAAGGATGTATAATAGTGGCACCAGGTTAATCCACATCATCTAAATTACTCTGACAGTTAGATCTAAAAGTTACGGCTAGGATTTAATAAAATATTATTAGTTACGTAACATATGTAACGTGCCAGATTAGTCAGGTAACATATTTAACGTGCCAAATTATTTGGAGCTGGCACGGTTCATGTTGAGAGGATATATAACGTGTAGAGGTAGGACTCTTATGTACTTCCCCCTGAAATCGTATAAGTAATAACCGCTTATATATATACTACCATGGCTGGACGTTGTATCGTACTTGTGTCAACGAAAAAAACTTAAACGTGGTGGTGGTAAGGTGTAAAGCTGGTAGTATAAGATCAGTTTGGCAAATAAAAAAAAGTTGGATTGCTTACACATGAAACAAACTAGGACAGTAGTGGGCGTCCCCTGGATTGATTTTCCAGCTTCCTGGTTCCCATGCTGACACGTGTTCTTTTTGCTGCTGGGTAGGAAAAAAAACCCGTTTTTTTCTTCAGTGTAGTAAATAACGGTTTACCACGGAATAAAGGAAATAGGCTGAGCTCGCCGGTTAGATCACCGAAGACTTGCCGGAGACATCGCCGGAGAGCGCGTAGCAAAAAAGGGTATCGTCAGAGACATCGATAGAGAACTCGCCGAAGAACTCACCGGACACTTCGTCGGAAACCCCTTTGCAAAAATATTTTGCAATTCTAGCAAAACCGCAGAAAAGTTGTAGCAAAAAAATGTGCTATCGTAGCAAACTCGAGTTTATCGAAGATATCGACAAAGAACTCACCGGAACTAAAAAGCAAAACAACAAAACAATTGTAGCAAAAAACAGTTGTAGCATCGCCGATCCCCTGGACGGCAGCATCACCGACCAACGTCGGTAGCATCTTTGGATGTTGATGGTAGCAACATTGTCACACTTTTGCAGCGACCGACGCTCGGAGTTTCATCCATATGGCCGATGAGGAGGAAGGCGGCGACCCTACGTCAACACGGTCAACGACGACTTGCCCCGACGACCTCGGCCTTGGGAGGAGGAGGCCATGAGTGGGGCCATGGAAGGTAGAGGAGGCCATGTAAGGTCTAGGACGTCATGCCGACGACGGAGCAGGAGGCGACGACGGAGCAGGAGGCGGCGCCATCTTTGAAGTCGACGACACGGAGACGCGCGGGGCATGCTCATGGAGGAGCGTCCGCAGCCGGAGAAGGGCCTCGCCGTGTGGCAGCGGGAGCCTATGGGGTCACAGCTGCGGGTTCCAGGGCACGCGACATCATTAGCATGGGAATGCAACGGCTAGGTGGTGGTTGTAGGCGCTGTGGAGGAGCAGCACGGGTCATGCCACCGTGGAGAGGGGTAGGAGCAGCACGAGGTCGTGAGCACGGCGGGGCGATGTATGGAGGAGCAGCATGAGGCCATGGTCTGCGGCCCGTCTGCCACACCCCGCCGGTAGCCGGAGCTCGGGCAGTATCCACGGGGACAGCCAATGAGGTGCGCGGTGGTTGGGTGAGGGGGTGGGCACTAGGGTCGGGCGCAACGGCGGCGCATCGGGTGAGATCGCCCATGGAGCTTGGGCAGCTCTGCTCTCTCACGTATCGTGGGAAGAAAGCAGTGAGGGACGGAAGCGATAAGGTGGGCCCGCAAGACACGCGTCGCACGCTACATGCGGAGGATAGGAAGGAAGTGATCCTTCGGGGGGATACAATCATTTTTCAACAAATTATATTAGCCATTAGATCTGTTTTCAAGGCCATGATTTAATTAGCAGATTTTTTTTGAAACATAATTTCAACATGTCACGAGTCCTCTAACTTGCAAATTTCTAACACACACATGTCCATCTTATATACTCCCTCCATTCCATTTTATAGTGCCTATAGTTTTTTGGCACGGAAATTAGCCCAAGAGTATTTTTTACATAAGACCTCCTGGCTGAACGATTTGAGATCGGAGTAAAATTACGGAATTGATAAAACTTCCTAACTTACCGTAACAAGTTTCATAAATCTCTCTGGTTGACTCTCCATATATGTGCAGCCAGGTTTAATTAAGGAAAGAAACAACATTACTTCCTATATCTAAGCAATCATTGGGGTCATGCATTGGGAATCTCAATTAAGTGTTGCCTATTTTGTATGGATTTTTTTTCATGCATGTCGTGTGGGAGTTGACCGGTGGAGAGGGTAATTGAAAAAAGCCAAACTACAGCTTTATATTCTGAAACATATGCCAAAATCTATAGGCACTATTGAAGGGAAACGGAGGGAGTATAACAAACTAACGTATTAGGTAGGACGCGCAAGAACCAAACTCTATGACTGATCAGTCATTAAAAAAACTCTAAAACATATTGATACGTACTTAAGCCACCTCTAAAATTAGCGGGTGATGGAAAAATTCCAAGCCGATATGTACAATCTGATTTTAGCTTATACGCATGCCTGCCATGACATACGAGTATTTATGTACGACATGATGGTGAGACATGATGGTATCTCACGGGGAAAAATATGAGATGTTGTAAAGTTCGACAAATTTATAGATACAAACATAAATATATCATGGAATACATTCCCGCAATTAAATATCACCGTATAATATTAAACCAATTTTTTTAGAAACTACAAATAATACAAAACTTGAAAACCATTTTTGTAGATGTTAAATTAACCTTGCATGTTTTGGAAATGCATATGAGATCTAAGTCATCGAACGCGCAATGATGCTAGAGACACCCTCATGTTGCCTAAGCCGTCAGAATGTACAATCATGTAAAAGAAATAGTAACCGATTAAGATGGCAAGTCATTCATGATAGTGTAGTCATGTTTCATCAAACGACAAATATAAGGGAGCAAGCACGCAAAATGAATGGTTGAAGAATATGTTTAACTTAGCAGATTTAACAAAGTTAAGCGTAATATTACATCTAAATGGTATTACTATTGTTATTGATAAGTAAACATATTACTAAAACATGAGAATAGAAACTAACACTGATAAATTAATGATAAAAGGTATTACCAAATTGGTTTAATAATATATATAATGGCCAAAGTTGTATATTGCATATTATCCATGTCTAAAACGTTATGTATTTCACAATATGAGAGGTTCACATATTTTACAACAAATAAAGGAAACAAGATGTAGAAAAAGATCATATAAATGTAGAGTAAAATTCATAATCTTTCGTCGACCTATATATTAACGAAGATATTTTTATTTTACCTTATATTAAGATTTTTTTGTTCCATTAGAATGGTTTTAACATCTTATGGTCATTGCTCAATAAAACCATGTGTACTTATCTATATGATTGTTAGCCTTGAATACTTACTCAATGTCACATATAAAACCTACTGGCTAGCTCATGGTCTAAACTTTTCTGAGTTCTATCGACACATTTAAGGTCATACACAAACTTCACATATATGTTCATTAATGTATTGTTTTGGTGATACACTATAATCTCTCACCCATAAACTAGAGACGGTCAAAGATGTATTATGCGCATGTGATATACATTTCGCATGTATAAATAATTTATTTGTATTTCTATAGAATTTGGAAACATATTAAGATTTCTGATTAACTTTTACACACTAAAGAAATCTTTATAGGTGATGCCCTCGCATTTGCGAGGGCCCCGTGCTAGTTCAAGGTAAAAACACAATAGTGGACACGCACTAGCTAAGTTCTTACGTTCGGGGGCTCCATCATGCACATTGACTCCGCCCTTCGGGCCATCATGCTCATGTTACCAAGTTGAAAGACTCCATACATAATGGTGAGAACTGATGATTCATTCATCGATCCGAAATGGAACATAGCACGAGGGCCGGAAGTGAATCACCGCAGGAGAAGCCATCCTCAAGCCCTCTGAAATCTTCCTCCTCACAAAGTCCTTCTCCTCGCTGGTTCGTGGATAGATCGACAGTCGAAAATTCGTGGGGTGCACTTTCTTGTTACTGCACATCTCGCAAACTTTCCAGTCATGCAGCGATACCTCCTTGATGTTCACCGCGGCTTTCATGATGCGCCGAACATATCCCGTGAAGTTGTCATCGGGCTGAAAGCCATGGATGGTTAGCTTGGCCAGATTCTTGTGTTTCAGATCACGAGCAGATGCCTCCCACTTCACATCTGTTTCCTCAGAGAGAGTGCGCTCCATTAGACACCTGTGGCTAGATACCGTGACACACAACTCCTCTAGGGATGGTGAAGCTTCAAGGATGAACATCGTCCACGCGATATCGCAGCCATCACGAAGATTCTCGAGATTCATGGTCCGTAGCTTGCCTAGCACAGGTGCAACAAGTCTCGGACGTTCTGGCCGAACCCAAATCTTCAACCTTCGGAAATCCAGGTGCATATCCCTTACGGAGGGTGCACCCGCAAGCAGTTCGCTTAGCACGAGGATCCTGTCTGAAGTACTTGCTTTGGTGAGGCTTAGCTTCGACAGCCGAGGGACAAAACCAAGAACCAACGGATTATCTTCACAGGTCCAAGTATCGTAGGACAACTTTTGGAGCTTTGGTACAAAATTGAGCTCCACTGTTGTAAATCCGCCAAAGGTGATATCAAGTTCGACAAGTGCAGCGTGTTCTACTCTCAGCACAGAATGGATCCCTGCGTCGCACCGGAAGAGACACAACGACTCCAACCGCTTGCAAGTGCTGAGGATGTTGGCCATGTCTGGTTCACGAAAACTCATTTTCTGCAGGTGTAGCCGTGTGAGACCAGCGAATGCATCTGGACAATGACAAACGAAATTGTTGAACTGCCTCGCAAAGTAGCGGAGGTCACTTTTTGTGCAATACCATCTCTGGTTCGAGATCTCAAACTCAGCCGCGTCCAGTTTCTGGGTTGCCATGGCCAAGGCAACCGATTTGCCAATGGACAGGCAGTCATCAAGCCTCAATATGAATCTGACCTTCAGCTTGAAAATGGTAATGTGTGGTGACCTCGTCCGCAGCATCTTGTTGGTCACATCGGCCACAACATCGTTCATTCGAAACAAATCACGTGGGCTGAGAAGAATGACGATCTGTGAGAGCATAGGGAGCAGGTTCTGCATTCGCTTGGAGAGGATGCAGGTCCTGATAGCATCAAGTGTATCCAACCTCTCGAGGATGTTGAGCAAAACGCGTCTTCATCGCCAGCTGCTTTCTGCACATCACGGCGGCGGCGGCGAACCCTATTGAGCTTCATGGTGATCCGATCTCAAAAAAAGAAGTGCGCCGATAACAAAAAAGCAACCAACGATGCTCCTTCCGTGGTACAATCTTCGCGGCTGAGCCTATTATAGGCACCGACCGTATTCGTATAGGAGTAGAGGGAGACGAAGAAGGCTTCCTAATCTTATTCAAGCCGGTGCAGGCGGAATCGATCCCTTTCTTCTTCCAATACGACTTCAGAACGAAATTGGCTGGCACCCCTCCTATTCTTCGAATCCAACTCCACAACGAACTTGAGATTCCTTCATCAAACAGGCGACGGGTGTGGCGGTCGCCGCCGCCAGGGGGTGGGTAGAGAGGGTGTGCACCGCCTATCAGCATTACCGTTCGGGGTTCTCTTCTATACACTGATTATTGGATTAAACTATAGAGAAAATTGTGTTACAAGCCATGAACTGTGTAGCCGAGTCCAATTTCGACCATGGATTATGATCCCGTCCATATTAAACTTAATATTTTATGAAACTGCTACGTTTCGCAATTATGTGTCTACAATAAATTTAAGGGATACATAACTTTGCGGAATTTTGTGAATTTATAATGTGCAAAATTCATCAAAAAGCATGGCCGCTTGTGTCACATGAAAAAATAACAAGAGATACATATATTCATTTTGTCTACTCCCCAAATTTAAGCATGGCAAGATTCTGTAAAATTTTGTACAGAAGGTAAGGTCATAAATTTGGTTAATTTTTTTAACGGTTTCGAACCAGGAACATTCTTTAAAATTTCAAAAGATTTAGAAACAAGGTAATTAATTAGTTCAAGGTTGCAGAGTGGTTTTTATGTTCCCTGGTTCTAGAAAATCTGAAGTAATTCACAAGTTGGAGAATGCTATGATAAAATGAAGTACATCGTATATGTGATCATCTATGTTTCATGCACGATTTCATAGTTCAGGATTCAAGTAGGATCAAGTCACCACTACAGTTCGGTATACAAAATAGTATTTTCCCTGAAATGTAAAGCCAGCTAGAATGTAGAAAGACCGAAAGACGCTTTTGCAGTCGTCTTAATGAGAAGACGATGAGTGGGATCCCATTATGCTGCAATTTCTATATCGAGTCTCTTTTCAACCAACCATTATACTGTAATCAAGCAACGGCCTAATGCAAACAATCGACATCTGGCAGCGATGACAGTGCGGCAGAAACAGAACTGATTGACACTTCTAATTCGCAAAATGGGTAGTTTGAACGAAGAGTTTTGCTCAATGTTGAAGGAACAAGAAAGCTTGTCAAAACAAGGACCCAGTTTATTGGGCGTGCATCAACATCGGACTCAACCCCTCCAAAAATTGGCAATCTCTCAAAGCTTAACCACATATAACAAGAGGACGCGGTTCACAAGCAACGAACTGGAAGTGTGGCAGAAACGCGTGGAGTGCTTCCTTGTAATAGCAATGTTGAACTAACTCGGCCCTCACATCGCACTGGCCAATGGCCATCCATATCTTTCAGGCGTGACGATGTAAACAGCGATAGCCAGAAAAGTATTACTGCAGTAGTAATCAAGCAAAGAGCATTGTGTGCACACGCACGTAAGGTGGATGGAAACTACTCCAACTTGAGCTAAACCTGACAGAGTTTTCGTTTTCTTTTTGGTTGACAATTTAAAGCTGACAGAGTTAAGCTAGCACGAAAGCCTAAATTAAGCATGCCTGAAACCATTTCTGAAATAAGCTGAGACCAACTAGCACTGAAAATGTATATTGAGCTAGTTACTACGATCCAAGAAAACGCGTTAAAAATCATCAAGATGAAAGAGATTGAACATCCTATATAAAATATCAATGAGAAACCCGTTTTTTGTATGAAAATGAAAACCCTTTCTTGTGGAAAATTTTACGAGGACATCACTATCACTAGTAAGATTTCAGCTGGTTGATTCTAAAGAATGGGTCAGTTGATCCCTTCGTAAAAGTATTTGACTTTTATTGACCCATCTGTTTAAGGCTTTAAGCTAAGATGAAGAACCGGCTAGAATACCCCAAAGCTAAGGCCGTAGTCCTACCGTGCACATTGGATAATACTGTAAGAAGACATCACCATCACTAGCAAGCTTCCAGTGGGTTGATCGTAAAGAAACTTTTGGTTTATGCCTTCGTAAAAGTATTTCACTTTTAGTGACCCAGTTTAAGGTAATTGAACAGGCTAGAGTATCCCCTAAATACAGCTAGACCGTACCATCAAGTGAGCCAGCGGGTCAACTTCTAATTGCGCCCCATCAACTGATCAACTCCCTGAACCCACAAAGCTTCCAATCTTGCATAAAAAACTTCCCGCCAACTCCTAGTCCCTTCCAACCAACAACCAGAGAACAATAATAGGCGATCAAATATATATTTAAAGAAACGTTAAACCAAGAAACACGTAAATCAGAAGCCCTCAGAATTTAAACCTCCATAGAGGACAGGACAGGCTCAACACCACCAGGTCTCTCTGGTCGTCGTCTCCACGTCCATCTCCTCCTCAGGAACCCAACCAACGCACGACCGAACAGGCCTGCCACCGTTGGTCACCGGAGACCATGTCGAACGCCGACGTGGAGGGAGGCGGCCAGGCCAGGGCGGCAGCACCGACGACGGGGATCAAGCCGCCGCCGGGGAGGTACAACTCGAGCAACGTCGAGGGGCAGCACGCGCCGGTGTCGCCATTCTACTACGACCACGCGGAGCAGCACGAGCGGCGGCACCACACGTGGCTGGTGCCGCTGGTGGTGCTGGCGAACGTGGCCATGTTCATCGTGGTGATGTACTACAACGACTGCCCGCGCAACGGCGCCGACTGCATCGGCCGCAGCGTCCTCCGCCGCTTCTCCTTCCAGCCGCTCAAGGAGAACCCCCTCGTCGGCCCCTCCGCCGCCACGTAAGCGCGACCGATCTCCGGCTACCAATTGTTTGATTCGTTCATAATTCCAATGGTTTGTAAACTCTAAACCGGCGGCGGAATCATGGTGCTGTGCATACAGGCTCGAGAAGTACGGCGGGCTTGACCGGTACAAGGTGGTGCACGGGAACGAGGCGTGGCGACTGGAGACGAGCACCTGGCTGCACGCCGGCCTCATCCACCTCGGCGCCAACATGATCAGCCTCATCTTCGTCGGCGTCCGCCTCGAGCAGCAGTTTGGATTCTGTAAGCCCCCAAAACCACGTCAACCTCACCGTCACCGACGACTCCGTCTAGAGCGGCAAGGTCACGCATGGCGTGCGCACGCGCACGCTCTTTTGTTTTGTTTTTGACTCGGTTCTGCCGCCTTCCTCTTGTCCTGCAGGGAAGGTCGGTCTGGTCTACCTCATCTCGGGCGTCGGCGGTAGCGTCCTGTCGGTTCTTTTCATCAGGAATGGTGTTTCCGTCGGCGCCTCCGGCGCGCTCTTCGGGCTCCTCGGAGCGATGCTGTCGGAGCTCATCACCAACTGGACCATCTACTCCAACAGGGTACCGTCCCATACCCCCTTGCTCTCCCCGAAGTATTTGCTTCAGTAATAATTCACCTTAACATGCAATGTCCTGACGCCGAACGCACCGTGGCAGATTGCGGCCATGGCGAACCTGCTCATCATCGCCGCCATCAACCTCGCGATAGGGATACTCCCCCACGTCGACAACTTCGCGCACATCGGGGGGTTCGTCACCGGCTTCCTCCTGGGGTTCGTGCTGCTCATTCAGCCCCGGTTCGGATGGTCGGCGCAACCCTTCGGCGCCAAGACCAAGTCGAAGTACACCGCTTGTCAGATCGTTCTCCTGGTTCTCTCCGTCATCCTAACGATTGCAGCGTAAGCATTTTTACAAGATAATGTTGTACCACCTTATTCAAATTCTAACAGAAGGCAGTGCGTGCTTTGTCTGGTAACTAATCTGAAGCCAATGCATGTTACACAGGTTTGCTGTTGGATTGCTGATGGTGTTCCGGGGAGTGAACGGCAACGACCATTGCAGCTGGTGCCACTACCTTAGCTGCGTTCCTACATCGAGCTGGAAGTGTGACAACTAAAAGGAAGAGATGAATGGGCCTGCCAGCCTCCCACAGCTGTGGAGAGAACATGCTGGCCATCAAGATAATTGCTTGAGCTTATACTTTTGGTTGTATAGAACTTTAAGCTTTGCCCCCATCTGCATTCTTTGTTCCAAGAGGCGTTGAATATAGTAACTCCGATTGTACATGTTAAAGCTCTGTGCACATTCTGCTGTATTTGTGGCAAATACGTTTATTCTTTGATTTTGCATTGTCAGTTGCATTTTGCAATGTTCAGACTAAAACTGATCATGCTTGAAGAACGGATCAATTTTGGATCGCAGAATGCATTTGGTGCGATCAGTATGCACTATCATTGGCATGCAAGCTGTGTCAGGATTTAAGTCATATCTTATTCAACTCGAATGTGGTCGCAACATCGAACATGGATGCAGTAACCACAAACTGCACATACCATACACAATTTTCACAAGGGACAGTCAACCTCTAAAGAATATCAATCCGAAATTTCATGCCAAACGGAAGAGGGGAGAGCCACAAAATACATTGAAAGAATCACACCACACCTAAGTACCTAATTCAATACTAAAGAACAAACAATGCTGTAGAAGATAAAGCTATTTCCGTATTAACCTGATAGGTGTTAATCCATCCACCCCATTCCCCAAAGGACTCAAAATTAGGGGAATCTAAAGGGGAGGAGAAGAGAAGTTGTAAGCGTGGATACAACTAAACTATCCTGATGTTAATGGTAGCTTCCAAAATGTTTTCGTAGCTACAAGTATTTTTTCAGTACTACCTGATTCAGGCTCACTGTCATGCACCTGGGTAGTCCACCGAATCGACTGAGCTACCTGTACAGCCCTGTCGATCATATCTGGGGAGTCCCGTATAATAGCAGTTCCTTCTGGGCGCAGTATGCGGTCCATCTCCAACATGACATCAAACAGGTCACATCTGACAGAAGTAGAGATGGAATCATTAGCTCTTTTAGTTCTTGCCGTCCATATAGTAGATGGTGCTTATCCCATCAATAAATGTAAAGCTTGATTACAAAACTTGTATATTGTATTTTCTGGTATTCTACCACGAAGGTTATGTGCTACACATATACAATTACCAGTTAACACCAGTTCTGAGTAATCATTGCGGTTTGTTATAGATTCAGTAAGCCATGACTGACTTATCCTGCATTTTTCTTATTTTTATATTCCTGTTCCAAAATGGCCCTAAATGGACTGATAATTTCAGTATGATGCTACTTGGTTTGCGCTGAAATTATGCTGAGTGTTTCAAGAACTTATACTACTATGAAGGCACAGAAAACTAGGACAAGTTAACAATACTAGACCATGTCAAGTTTATAGTTGGTCTACCTGCTCTTTCCAGACTTTGGGTCGCTTATCAAAGAATTGATTCCATCAGCATGAATAAGATCATAGGTACGAGGATATGTTGAGAAAGGCTCACACCTGGAAACAAAGGCATACATTCACCACATGTCAGAACAACAAGAACAACGCTTAATAGTCTATTCGTGTATATTTCTCAATCTATTAACTTAGTAGGTGAAATGGTTACCACATAAAAACTTGATAGTTGGTCAGACAAATAATACGAGCATGTTATGGGTGGTAAGCGAAAAGATCTTGCACAAAGCACCAACATAAAAGCCAAATACAGTACTGTTTTTTTTCCAGCAGCCATCTAATGTTTGAGATCTACTAGAAGAGGTAAATATCCAATATAAAATTATATATCAATAATACTCAGATAATCAGATCAATGTGAATGCTTTAGCAGGCCTGAGCAATTCCTGACACCATATGCAAGCTTGATGAGTTGAAAATATGTAGTAAATTGCAAAATGTGGATGAAGAACTCAAAAATAATTTTCTAGCGTTTGCAAAATTACCACAAGCAAGCAGCAGAAAAGTAAGATGAACATGGTATCTAGTTTGTAATGTGGAACTCAGTGATGTGGTCAACAATCAACCAAGCGAAAAAGAAGCACATAAGCAGCAAGTCATTGAATATTTCTGTAATTTGTACAAGACAAATAAATCGAGTATTTTACACTTACCAGTCATGATAAACTCCAATGAGGCCCCTGTCATATATTACTCCAAGTGTCAACGGTTTTTGACCAGGAACAACGTTCATAACCCACACATCATCGGATGCTACAGCAGCTGCCAATCCTCCAAAGAATGCACTCATGTCCATGACATTGCGTATGTGTGCAGTCCCAAGCTTCACACCAAGCGATGTCTTGTAATATGATACTCTTTTGACCCACTTCTGAGTATCTGCTTCAAACAAGCTTGCTCCGCCATCCATCAGGGAGGCCCTAGCAGAAGGTTTAGACAACCTATCTGGCCACTTATCAATGGAACCGACAGCTATTTCTTCCGCCAGAGAAACTTTAGTAATACATTTCTTCAGTTTAAAGTACCTGCACATGGTCAAACCCTATAATCAAACAAATAAAAATACACAATACACTTTCTGGGTATTGGGAGCTAGAAACAAAATTTTCAAGGAAAGAAAAACCCGATAATTTTTTTATTACCATGCTTCATCTGGATCATCATCAGTACTACACAAATCAAGGCCAAATTCATTTTGGTTAGGAAGACATGAAGCCTGGTTAGGTTTCTTCCAAATGGCAGTGTTACCATCTACAGTAACCAACTTGTAACATAAAGACTGTGTCATTGCTTGAAGTTCACTCCATTCCTTCTCTTGCTTCTTCCACTGCACAGGGGGTCCGGATATAATCAGGTATCCTCCTGGTCTAAGTAGACGGTCAACTTCAATCAAATAACTGCCATCTGCCAGTTTGTACATGTCAGGTAGAGGGAGGGAATATGTGCATGTCGAATGCAGAAGAAAATCACTACTTACTGTAGGCAGTAAAAGGAATCAAACATCGGGAGCAATGAACAAAATCAAAGGACTGTGCTGGAAATGGAAGACGGCGTGTGCCCAACATCAAAAGAAATGCAGGAATTCCTCTTTCCAACGCAAATTGTATTTGAGACTTATGTGAATCTCTTGGGGCGAAGGAAAGTGTCATGATATTCTCTTTGAGCAGAAATCCACCAAAGCTAGCAACCTACAGAGAGAAAGATAACTGTAGCCATTTTACTTGGAAAGCAGAACATAGACAGTTTCATCTTAGAGATTAAACTATTACCCCACAACCCATATCAAGACCTGTCCTCAGGAGGCCACTTTTGAGTGGAACATACTGGGCAAGCTTTTCGATGTATTGTTCAGCTCCATCAGGAAACATAGTTCCACCACCAGGAAAAATAAAGTATGAGCCTTCCTGCTTCATCCACCCTTGATGACCTTTTCTTTCGGCAATCTTACCATAAGGCATGTTATCATGCCATATCTGCATGAAGGAGAATAAATACAGCAGTAAGTTCCAGCAGAGCAAGAATATAACTAATCTAAATCCTGTTAATGCACACATAGTAAACCAAGATGCAATATCTAAACTACAATTTCCAGTCCAAATGTGCATCCCCTGAATTTTGAAGTCCCTGGTCATGCTAGCGGAGTCGCTTGCTTAATATTCTCTTTCGCACTAGCACTAAAACTATTACAGCTAAAATGAGGGTGTGTATTTCACCTCCTAATCCGAAAAATCGTATCCATGAAAAATCATCCTAGCCAGTACTTGACAAATCCAGAACCAATCTAGCATTCTAGAGGTCTAGAAATCATCCAGTAACTTTTGCTCTATAACTGCATTATTTTGAACATGCATTGAATCAGAAAGTCATGCACATATTAAGCACTCAGAGCCTGAGTTGCAAAAACCTAGTAATTAGCTAGCTCCATGCTACAGCTACATAACAAATCGAAGCAACACACAAGTCATGACGACACTTTGGATACATAACACTGTCTACCTTAAACCCAAATCGATCTGCATCTGCACAGTTATCAGATTCAAACTAGTCGCATTTTGCCTCCCAAAAGACAAGCAACCAAGTCCTACAACAGCGTTACAGTATGAGTCTGAACACACCTAATCAGGGGTTGTTTTTTAGTGGACCGGTCAGTGCGGAGAGCACGCACCTTGTGGAGGCTCTCGGGCCAGGGCACGGGCACGCGGTAGCCTTGCGGCGGCGGTACGAGGCAGGCGGGGGCCTCTCCCCGCGCGGGGCAGTGGCGCTCGCGGTAGTAGTTCATCTCGCGGCTGAGGCGGGAGCTCCGGCGCGGGTCCTCGCAGGGGAGGAGGTCCACCTCCGAGGCGGCGCACGGCTGCACCGCGCGGGGGAGGGCGGGGCGGCGCGGCGTGAAGACGAGCGCCAGGAAGACGACGACGGCCACGAGGAAGACCGCCCAGACGGCGTCGAGGAAGGACCACTGCCACTGCCCGCCGCCGGAGAGGGCGGCGCCCCGGCGATGCGGCCGCAGGGAGCTGAGGAGGCCCATCGGGAGGCGGCGCGGCCGTGGGTTCGATCGAGCGATGGGATCAGGCCATGGAGGAGGTGGGTTTAGATTCGGAGCTTTATTTCGGGCTTGAGCTTCGCGTATTGGCGTGCTCGTTTCGGTGCCTTTGCGTGACGAAGGGCCGCCGTCTGAGATCTGCGTGATGAGTGGTGAGAGATCAGATGTGTTGTTGGAAGTTGGAACTCTGTTTAGTAAAAAAAAAAACTGTTTTTTCCTTCGAAAAAGTAGTACCCACTATATTTCATACTAGATCAGCTACAACTAATATAAAACGAAGAGAGTATAATTGATCAAACCTAGAGTACAACTCCCATGAAAAACAAAATATACATCAAGGTTTAGGTGGCGGTCATCGCCTTTCCTCCTAAATGGGCGAATAGCAAGGCGCTGCCACCGCCTCTCCGTCGATTGAGCCAGACAGTAGTTGTTATCATAGATAGGAAGCCATAAAAAATCATGGTCCTACAAGACAAGTGCCCTTGAGAAAGAACGGTCGAATTGTTGCTGTTGTAAGATCCACCAACCCAAGATCCTGAGCTCAAAAAAAGAACTAACGGACCTAGAGGAAAATCAACCTGGTGTCATCGTACAAGTCATGCTGATTTGCACCTAGAGTTGGGGTGTCATACACTCCAAGTCTACACCATATAATAAAAATAACGATTGCCACGCTAGACCAGAGCATTGGAGAAGAAATTGACGGAAGATCCACAAATACAAGACCCCTAACTAAGAAAAAAAAAGAAACAAAAACTCACAAGCCCCATGGTGATGCCAATATGGGAAGCCATCAACGTTACGATAATGTTGGACTAGAGTTCTGGATAAGAAACCATCGAAGCCGTTGCAACCGGAAGATCCACAAATCCAAGATGTTGACCTCTAAATACCAAATCTCGCAATCACCACATCGGAGGGGAGGTTGGAGGATCAAAATGCAAAGTGATCCATCGTGGCCACCACATAGACAAACCCTAACCTCACAGTCCAAAGAGGCCAACATGCATCTATGCTAAAGAGCCAGATGGAGATGCTTGAGGACATATTATTTGCCGTATGGGCGATATCGCCACCACTAACGAAGTGTCGTTGCGTAGTCGTACTAAAATCTCCAAAGCGTGCGGGGAAAACTAGAACTCCACCAGTGGGGCATCCCGTACTCCCACACCAGTGGAGCTGACAAATGGATGAATAGGGGTGGTCGCCTATCGCCATTGGATGGTTGGTGCAGCAATGCACCCCTAAAACTACATCTAAGGGTTGGAGAGTAGATAATGGTTAATCTAATGCTTTAGCATCCACCATCCGTGTGGTTGCGAGGCAAAAGACACCAAGTTGTTGAGTTGAGCCATGTTTGTAATGCAGTGTTGCTCGAGTCTCACTATGATTCTGAAATACTTACGCAGCAACAAGATTAATTCTCGAATTAACATTAGTAAAACAAATCTAAGGAGCAAGCTTGTCCAACTTGCGTTGCAGATTTGGCCCGCTCGATAGTACCAATGGCTACTTGTTAGAATAGTTTGTTCTTCATTGGTGTCATAGTCAGGTTTTGTAAATGCATCCAGAGATTTTTTTTCTGCATATCCAGATTCATTTTTTTAAGAAAACATTGTGAACATGCTATTTTTCTAAAATAAAATGATTGTTAGCATAAATGTATTCAACCGAAGAAACATGAACGATGAAGAGCACTCATATGAACCTAAAACTATAAGTACCAGAATGCTTCTTGGATTTAAAGCGAATTTTTAGAACATATGGGTGCTTCTGAACTCGATTAAACGCAGTTGGCTACTAAGTTATATAGTTATCTGATCCTCAGGTTACAGAACTTTGAGGAGGAGGAGAGAGTTTCCTTCGGACTATTTATTTAAAATTTGTCATTTTTTATTTAAGCTACATACATTTGATTTTAAGTATGAAAAAAGGCACGCACGTTCAAGCATGCATCCTTTATATGAAACAAAATTATTCTGAATTTTTTGAGAAATGCAATTACGGATTTTTTTTTTGTTGTTGCTGAAAATCGTGACTAACGGAAAGAAGCACAAGTGAATGGTAAGGTAAGCCCGTGATGAACTAGTAGGACGTGTTAGCCAACATTGGGCTCATAGGCTTTCTTAGAAGGAAAATGATCCTGTTCCCCCGGGGGATCCGTCGCTCGCGGCCTCCTGGTCTATCGTCGTTCGATGCGTTGCATCGTGCGTCCCCCAGAGTTCCACGTGGCCCACACGTGACCTCAGAAATCTCATCTCTCCCTGCATTCTCTTCGTCTTGGTCCTTCTCCCCACCCACACGGCCAAATCCCACCCTCCTCCAGCAGCCCGCCCTCGACGTCGGTCCGACCGCCCCCAAAGCCACGCGCAACCGCCGCCAGATCCCACCGCCTCGAGCAGCTTGGCCGCCATCATCTTCGATCTCGACCACCAGCTGATCGAAGCCGCAGCGGCACCGGGCCTGCAGCTGATCGAAGCCGCAGCGTTGTGTCCGCCGGGGGCGCGCGGCTGAGCACGCACGAGGTGGAGTCCGGCGCGGGCGCGGTAGCGGCGGACGATGGGCAGTGCTCGGAGGTGGGTGCGGCCGCGCTACGGGCGGGCGGGCACGCGGTGGACGCGGCCGTGGCGGCGGTGTTCTGCCTCGGCGTGGTGCACCCTATGTCCAGCGGCATCGGCGGCGGCGCCTTCATCGTCATCAGGAACGCGAGCTCCGGCGAGGCCGTCGCCTTCGACGCACGGGAGACCGCGATATTGGGCCTCCAAGAGTTTGCTACATTGGGCCTCCGGCGTTGCTTTTTGCGGAGGCTGGTTTTGCTTCTGTACGCCTCCAGCGTCGCTACCGGTGGAGCGTGCTTTTTTCTTCCCACAGATACATGCTTTGCTACCTTAGATGTCGGCCATTGCTACCGGCGGTTCTGGAGGTTGCTGCCTTGGGCAGGCCGTTGATGTCTCTGAATATTTCTTCATTTTTTTGTGGACTTGCAACATATGAATAATTTTTTTGCTACGTCATTTTTACGGTTTTGCTACTATTGCTTAATGTGTTTGCTACTGGGGTCTCCGGTGCCGTCTCCGGCGAACTCTCCGGCGAGTTCTCCGGCGAGTTCCCGATTGATGTCTCCGATGATATCCATTTTTGCTACAATAGCATAACCTTTTTGCTACGCGCACTCCGGCGAGTCTCCGGTGGTCTATCCGGCGAGCTCAACATTTTTCTTTTATTTCGTGGGTGAACCATTTTTTGCTACACTGAAGCAAAAGTGGGAATTTTTTTTGCTACCCGGCAGCAAAAATGACACGTGTCAGCACGGGGACCGGGGGCTGGGAAATTAAATCCCCCGGGGACGCCCAAGTTGGCCTCTAAAAAAACTTGGCAACTCAGGAACCGCATGGGCCGGATCTGGCCCTATACACGGCTACCATTCTCATTCTGCCTGTGTAAAGAAGGAAAAGGCCTCGTCACTAGAAGCGTAGAGGAAGTCGAATCCAAGATAGAATTAGGTTTTTCTCAAAAAAAAGAGATAGTTAAGTAGTGGAATTTAGGTTCATGAGTCCGTGATAAATTGCCATACCTACCAGAGGGAGATAGTGAGGAAAAAGACCATTGTGAACACCAAGTACCGCACTGCACGTGCACCCACACTGCGTCGGCCAAGGTGGACCGCGGTCAACCATAGCAAGCGGATCTCCTGCTTTGACTTGTGTGACACGACGCTGCACATCTGCTTGACTGTAGCGTACCTAGCCATGTGCCGTGGCTGTCAGACGTACTGTTAATTGATCCTCGGTGTCGTATCTTATGAATCCGAGACATTCATGTATCCCTGCATCCCTGTAATCTCAGTCCAATGATTAAAATCATGTGGCTCACGTCGAGTCAAAGGGAACTTTACATTTTACATGCCCGCTTCTAGATTTAACCAACGTCTCTTTTGCAAAATCCCCCCTATCTCTGAATCTCCGAAACCCCAACCGTCTCCGCTGCATCAGATCTTGGGGTCATGGCCTCGTTTTCCCCTGCCTACCAAGGGCGAGGAGACCACGGCTGTAGGGCGCGCCCGGCGGCAGTCCTACTCAGGTTCTTCCGCGCGCGACTTCCAGGGCGGCGCCTCCTTGTACATGCTCTGCAAGACCATCCGCTGGCGTAGGGTCCCGGAGAGCCGCGGCTTCTCCACCTGCGACGGCGAGCTGCTGCCACAGGAGTCGCTGGGCGCGAGATTTACCTCCTGGAGGGTGGGCACCATGAAGCGGCACGTGCCAAGTTCGGCTTCAGGTCCGGCGTCCCTCCGTTGGTGATGCAGGTGACGAGCTCAAATTATGCCTCAAATTGCATCAATATTTGTGAGATTTAACTGAATTTCTGTACCAATTCAATTGCAGATTGTAATGAATGATGATGGCCAGGAGATGGTCTATGCTAGTTGATTTCTGAAATATTGTTCCGGTACCGACGAAGCAGGAGGCAAAGGATTGCTGGATGGTTTAGGATAGATTGGTGTTATGGTTTTACTTCTCCCTGGAGTCTGGCTTTGCAAATAATCTAGTGATTCCTGAGTCTGACTTTGCTTTGGCGCTGTCATGATTCCAGAAAAGGGTCTTGGTGTCTCTAGGACTCTAGGTGATGTCATGATTACAAGTCTTAGGTGATGTATGCTGCTGTAACTGAAAAATTTCCTTGTCCTCCTGAGTAGAAAGTCGATTCCATTTTCTCTTTGTTGGGTGTGTGTGTGGCTTGTGGGTTTAGTGTGTATGCCCAACGTTGGCATCACTGATTTTTCAGAAAGGAGTGTAAATTGTTGTGAATGGAAATAACAGAAACATACTGTTTCTTATACTTTGTTGTACTTACAGTTTGGGGTAGTCTGGCCTGAACTTACTAGAGTCAGGCCGTAGTATGTGGTTAAACAATGCTTGATTTGTGTACCTTATGTGAGCCATATGCAGCAGATTCAATTTATGAGTATCAAATAAATATGTGGCTAAACAGTGATTGTGTCAATGTATTACAGTTTTTCCATCAGGTTTGAAAGATTCCATAGAAGCATCATATTTCAGCAGGTCTTTGTAAATTGACATGAATCATCCATTGCAGCTTAGTTTTCAGTTCTTACTCGCGTGAAGACACTGCAAAATGTCCCTGAACAATTTACTTAAGTACTTTTTTTTTGAAACAAGGCAAAATTAAGTACTTTTTTAATAAGTACTGTAAAAGCATGTCACTATGTACCGGAGTTTTTGTTTAATATAAGTACTGCAAAATGTTTCTGAACACTTTACCAAAGTATGCCTATCTTTTTGTTTTAAGGATCTCCTGATCGATTCATATAGAATCTGCTGCATTTGGCCATTTTTGTGGCATTTCTATTGATATAATCTTATTGGGCCTGTACCCGGAAACTTAAGCGAAACTAGTGCGTAATTTTGCTTACAGAAGTGTGTGAACTTAAATTGAATGAATTCGTCTATC
This sequence comes from Lolium perenne, assembly GCF_019359855.2. Lineage (NCBI taxonomy): Eukaryota > Viridiplantae > Streptophyta > Magnoliopsida > Poales > Poaceae > Lolium > Lolium perenne. The sequence goes on from NC_067245.2 coordinate 273,495,006, forward strand.
ATTTTTTGGGTAGTTTCAAGTGAACATCTATGACATGATTCATAAAATAGAACATAGCTGTTGTCTGTTAACATACCAGCTTGTTACATAGAAGCAGCAGTCCAGACCGCACAATTCAAAAAGAGAACTTTATTTACGAACAACATGAATGTATTTACAATCACTTAACATCCCCTGTTTCTAGTATACACCACTAACTCGATGACTTGAACTTCAGGAAGTACATCGCAGATTAAGCTATTTGCTATGTAAATGGTAGTACATTATCTAGAGACATCGAGGCATTTTTCTGGATTGATGACACAGCGGAAGCACAATCAGACTCAAGAATCACTGGACTATTTGCCAAGCAGACCAAGTTGTAAACAAACGAGGGAGAGGTAAAACCATCCAACAACCCATTGCCTTTGCTTCCTCGGCGCCAGAACAATCTTCCAGAACTGAACTAGAATAGACCATCAGCTGACCAACATCGATCATCACAATCTGCAGTTTAATTGGTACAAAATTTAAGTTAAATATCACACATGCAGAAGCAATGCTACCCAGTTCGAGGTCGTCACCTGCAGCACCGACGGTATGCCGCCGGGTCTGAAGTCGAGCTCGGCGACATGTCGCTCCATCGCGCGCACCCTCCACCGGATAAACCTTGCCTTGGCGCCTTCCATGTCGGTGGCGCCCCTCAGCGATTAGTCTGGCGGCAGCTCGCCGTCGCCGGGGGTGAAGATGATGCTCTTCGGCTCCCTGCAGCAGCGGAGGTACTTGCAGAACATGTCGATGGAGGCGTCGTCCTGGAAGTCGCGCGCGCAGAAGAACTTGAGGAGAACGGCGGCGGGCAGCCGTGGTCTCCTCGCCCTTGGTCGGCAGGGGAAAACGAGGCCATGACCCCAAGATCTGATGCAGCGGAGATGGTTGTGGTTTCGGAGATTCAGAGATAGGGGGCATTTTGCAAAAGAGACGTTGGTTAAATCTAGAAGCGGGCATGTAAATGTAAAGTTCCCTTTGACTCGACGTGAGCCACATGATTTTAATCATTGGACTGAGATTACAGGGATGCAGGGATACACGAATGTCTGGAATTCATAAGGCCTTGTTTGGTGCAAGTGTATATATAGGTGTTAGGAGGTGTTTCATGGAGAGTTTTTGGTGAAATTTTACCCTCCATACTTTTAATACTCTATAGGGCACTAGACCGTGCACGGCAGGTGTGATGGTTGCCTGCAGTTTCCAGTGTGAACACACGCTGTGGATGCATGTGCTACCTCCCGCCAGCCACGGCTACATCGATGATTTTCCCGTGTTCACACGGCGCGGGGCCGCGACACAGGTCCGCTGCATGCGCTGTATCCAGTGAGTTCGCTGCGTCGCGAAGTGTAAAAAACGCGAACGATACCTCGCGTTTCGATTCCCTTTCAACCCGACGAGTTTTAGGATCTAAACTCGGTATTACTCGTTCTAATACTCTTCAACCAAACAGCTAGTTTGGTGGATTTGAGAACATTTATCTAATTACACTTGAAATATACACTGCAAAACCGGTCAAAACTTGCTAGCCAAACAAGGCCTAAGGGAAAACGCTTCAAAACAGGCGGAGGCTTGGCGTCTTCCAGCCTCCGGCTCGTGCGCTTGCCGCGTGTCTTGAGAGGGCCCACGTTATCTCTTCAGTTGCCATTTTCCTTTTTCTTCTTCCCAGCGTGAGAAACTCCATCCCCAAATCCCGCCGCCGCTGTTCCAAAAAAGCATAGAAATTTTGGCCGCTGCGGCCTCGGTGATGGGCTGCCGCCGCCGCATACCCATGGCTACCCCCGCCGCCGCGCGCCATGGCTACGCCAACCTACCTAGTCCTCTGTCGCGCGCCATGGCTCCTTGCCGCTGGACGCCCAACCTCGAAGTCCTCCGCCGGGCCTCAACCTCGAGGGGTCGATGCCGACCTCCTCCGCGCCGCCGTGTCCCCCGACCAAGTTGCTGCCGACCTCCACTTGCGCGGGGCACCACCGACCTGGAGGTCCACGCCCCCTGCGGCACCTCCTCCGCCCTGCTCGACCGCGAGGCGGGTGCAGTAGCCAACGTGCCGCTCGCCCGCGAGGGTGCAATCTCGAGGGAACCTAGTCGAGCTTGGGGGTGCTACCTGCGACCACCATGCCTCCACCTCGACCTGGTTCGTGCGGCCGCCAAACAGCACGATCACAGTCCCACCGGCAACCATCCAGCCATCCAGGTGCTCTTGCGGGATGCCAAGCGAGGTTTCATAGGGTCTGGCTATGGCTGTTGTGACGATGACACCAATTTGCAAGCGCCATGGGTTTGCAAATGATTGCTACTAGTGCTACCAATGGCTACCAGTGGGGACGGGCTGTGCTGCAAATGGTGCCTTCGTGTGCTACCAACAACGGCGGGCGGTGCTACAAACGGCGGTTGTTGGTGCTGCAAGGAGTAAGTGTTGGTGCCGCCATTGGCGGGCAGACGAACTGTGTTGCAAAGGTTGTCGGGTGGAGCTGTAAAGACCGTGGGATGGAGCTGCAAATCATGCGGGGTTAATCTACATGTCGAGTCTACGAGTGCTACCGGTGAAGAGCGCGGGTGCTGCCATCGGTCAACGCCAGTGCTCCAACAAGCAAGCGGCAGTGCTACACTCCGTTCCCCGCGATCGTTTATGCAAGCTCGAGGGGCGCACGTCCTGATGGGGGAGGAAATCGAGGCGCCGCACTCCATGTCCGTGCTTCTTCTGGCTTCATGCCGTCGACCTCGTCAGCATCCGGTTCCAGCTTTTCCGGCGGCCAGTTGTGGCAACCTCGTCGGAGAAGGAGATGGCTACTGCGAGCGCCACTCTAGTGGTCTGCTGCCATCGGTTATGGAGGGAGCTGCCAACGGCGTCACGCGGGGCTCCAATTGGCTACATGGGGTGCTGCAAGTGGCGGTGGTGCTGCCCGCCGCTGACGACACATGGCTAGGGTGGATTTTTGCTCGCCCCGTTCTGGTTTTCGTTGTGATGCGAGGACTGGGTGGGCGGAGCTCCAAGGGTGCTGCTAACTAGGGCAGCCATGGCGGCGTGTGGTGAGGACTGTGACGACAACACGAGGGTAGTGGCTCCGCTGCGAGGGGCCACCACGCGAGTGCGAAATCCAAGCTCGTCGGCCCCGCGGAGGCGCTATGATGCAGCTGCAGCAAGGGGGCGGCGGTGCCGAGGTGGTCATCCATGCGACATCAAGAAGGTCAAGCTACAATCCCCGGTGCTGCAACCCCCAGTCGTGGGAGCTGCGAAGGTCGGCCGCCGGAGCTGCAAAGGCCTGCCGGAGCTGCAAAGGCTGGCCGCTGGTGCTTCAAAAGCCTGGTGACAATGCTACAACCCCCCATCACCTGAGCTGCAAAGACCGGCCGCAGGTGCTGCAAGACACCAATTGACCGCTATCGTGGTGTTGCAAGTCGCCGACGTCAGCGCCGCCGATGTGCTACAAGCCCGTCGTCGAGCGTGGTGGCGGTGTTGCAAGCCTATCGACATCGGTGCTGCCTCAGTGCTGCAAGTCGGCCATCGGGACGCCACCGGCGGCGCTACAAGGTGCCGATGTTGCAAAGCCGGGTGGTGGTGCAAATGTTTTTATGTTTTGCTATTTTTAGTACAAAATTATTGCTAGAAGGTCTCCGACCAGGTCTCCCACGAGGTTGGCTTAGCTTCAACAGCACAAAGTTTTTGCTACAAAATCTTCGACTAGTCTCCAGCGATGTTTGGTGCTCTATTAAGGTGTGGCGAGTCCTTTTTATTTTAATTGAAACCGTTTTTTGCTTCGATGAAGCAAACGCCAAGCTTTTGTTTTGCTGCAATGAAGCAAAGTCAGAGAACATGTCTTTTCTTTACTATTTGTAACGAATCGTTTTTTGCTTTAATGAAGCAAAAGCGGGACTTTTTTTGCTGCGACGAAACAAAGTCTGAAGAGTCGTCGCAGCTCTCTTTCTATTTTAATCGAACCGTTTTTTGCTTCAATGAAGCAAAAGCGGAACTTTTTTTTGCTTCAATGAAGCAAAAGCGGGATTTTGATACAAAGTTGGACACAGAAGTTGATCCAACGATTTAAATTAGCTTGATCCAACGGCGGGGGACCCGGAGGCTGGGACGTTTGCAGCCTCCGGAGGATCCTCAGCGCTGTCCATTCATAAGATACGACGCCTTGATCCTCCGACCGGCCGAGTCGCACGGTGTGAACGAGTGGACCTTGTTGTCGTCGGTCCAGGTGCGGCCTTCACGTGATACTGTGAGTCTCTGAACGGGATTACGGAGTGTCTTGAGATTGGAAGTATATTTTCACAAGATAAAGTAACATCCCCCCAAGTAACATGTGCATCTTATTGAAAAACAAAGTAACATACACGATGCACCAGTAGGCATGAAATGATGAGTCATGGCTGGCTATCGAATACGAAACCACCGATTCCGTTCCGCACTCCCTGCACCATTTAGATACACGTTTTTAATACGAACAATTCAAATGGTCATACACCGAAAAACGGATTTCATATGAAAAATTATACTCCCTCCGGTTCATATTAATTGACTTTAATATGGATGTATCTAGAACTAAAATGTGTCTAGATACATCCATATTAGAGTCAATTAATATGAACCGGAGGGAGTACTTGTTTTTATAGAACACTACGTAAACTGATTTCGAACCGAAAAACAAACTAGGTATCAAAAATATAGACCCATTTTCTAGATTGAATGTGAATAAGATTGCTTGACTTCTGAGATTTACCATGGAACTTACTATATACAAGATAACATCAAGCTATTTGTTATTCATACAAGGAGAATTGGCTGCTTTAAAGATTTCTTGATATTTGAAAGGCACATCATGTTTCCTCCGGCGACATTATCAGCTCATTGAATTAGATTTTCTTTTACCAGTGGCCTTCGTAAGAACTAAAATGTATTTTCTGGGACAAAGATCATCAAGCCCGAGTTACGCATCGATTGAGGGATATTCATAAGTCTTGATCGATAGGATTATATAGGATTTTAAAAAACGTTGAGATGATAATTTGGTATGTTGGTAGGTTCTACTTATAACAAATATGTTTCTAAGAATTCGCCGCCCTACCTCATATTGTTTTCGTCCTTCGCCACTGACCACCGCACACCTCCAGTAGTTGTGACGCCGCCTATTTGCAGCATCCCTCGTAGCCGCGCCACCATCAGAAGATGGAAGAATTTTGGGTTGACCGTTGAAGCACCACCGAAGGACGATGTGAGCAGCGCCTACCGCCCGTGGGAGAATTGCCGATGGACGATGTGACCGTTGTCCCCTGCTTCTCTCGGAATTAGCAGGTCACCATGTGGAAGCTAATCGAGATGGGATCAACAACGGTGACGTAAGTAGGTGGTGGGAGGGGAGTGACAGAGGGACGGTCGCGGGTTGGCGATGCGGGCCAACAAGCTGGTCGGAGTAGAGGTTAGTGGTGCTGGCGTGGTGCTTGGATTCCTGCTCGGTAGCGTCAATATAGGAGAGATGTCCGGTAATGTTTCTCATGCATGAGGGCATCTCCAACGGGGCGACGCAAACGGATATTTTTCGTCCGTTTGCGTCTGCGCGGACAAAAAAGCGCTCCAACGGGTAGACGTAAAACATTCGCAGCGTCCGTCCTGACGCAAACGTGGACCAAATATGCGTCAGGAATGCGTTCTGCGGACGCGTCCGTGCGTCCGTTTGTGTCCGGTTGGACTGCATGCAGCCCTCTCTCTCCTCCTTTAATCACACATGCGTTCATTCCTAGCCACACAAATATAATCTTTCCCTCTCTCTCCTCTCTAATCACTCATGCGGTCAAATAAATGCGTCTCTGCCGCTGGAGAAGGGGCAGACGCATGCGGATGTTTTTTATGTCCATACCCAACGGAAACGGACATAAATATACGTCGCCCCGCTGGAGATGCCCTGAGAGGAATGGGTGGCACACACTCTATCCGAAGGCCGCCCACGGCGAATCCTCGGGCCGGATACAACCTATTGTCCATGTGTAAAATGCCGGCCAGAGCATACAATTTTTCGTTCGAATCATGTCTAGTAGGATTTGGTAAACATGTACTCCCTCTGTTTTTACGGTTAGCTCGGGTTCTGGGTTTAGTCATAGCCATAATTTGTAAATTTTGATAAAATGTTTAGACAAAAATATCAGCATCTACAATATAAGATTTAATGGCACAAAGTATACCTTTAAATTATATGCATATTTTATTCAGAATATTTATATTTCTATTTCAATTTTGGTTAACTATAGAAATTTTGATTTTGACTAAAACTGAACGCGAGATGATCGTAAGAGCATCTCCACCGGCACGCCCCATAGCGGCCTAGATAGCGTTTTGGGGCCGGGAGCGAAATGGCTCACACCGGCGCGCCTCAAATAGCGTCGCCACTTTTTCGAGCCCAATAGAAGTGCCGGCAACCCCGTGTCGGCCCCTTGGTGAAGCGCGTCAATCGGGCGCGCTGGCGCTACGCGAGGCGGAAAATTTTGCGCGTGGGAGCCGCCTGTCAGCCACCCATCCCAAAATTATACATCTTTTTCACCAAAACCCCGTCCCCTCCGCCGCTCATTTTTTCCGCCCGCCACTCCATCTCCCATCCAACCGCCAACCCGAAAAACCCTCGTCACCACCATGCCACCGAAGAGAAAGGCTTCGGCGAAGGCAGCGAAGCCGCCGACGAAGGCATCACCGAAGTCGCGCACCATGACACCAAAGGAGAAGCCGGCGACCATGTCGCAGGAGGAGTGGGAGGAGGAGAAACGCTGCTGCTCCTTTGTGATGGCCGACCGCAAAAGACGTCACGTCCGCTCTCGAGGCAGAGAAAGCGGCTTCCGCTGCGGAAGCATGCCTCATCTTGGGCGGCAGCCAGCCCGAGTGGGGCCAGAATCCCGCTGACCGCAACTTCTCGAGCTCACCGTCGTTGCTGGGTACTACGCGGGGTACTACGCAGATGTGCCATCGCTCTCGCAGATGCGGTTGTCGCAGATGGACGGTCGCGCCCGCTATTCCCCCAAGTACGCGGACAACGACATGACATTCGACCCCAACGCGCCGTTCTCGCCGGATTCGGCGCCGAGGGGCAGCGACGCCTTTCGCTTCCCTGTTGACCTGAACTCGTCGCCTGACCCGGCGACGTGACAGACGGCACCAGCCTTCCCCGCGACCTCTTTCCCCACATGGGCAGGAGCTCGGAAGCGCGTCTGGCGTGTCCATGGGCGAGGACGAGGTGAGTTTCCTTACTTTTTTTTTGTGTTATGCGCATTGTAGACACCGATGATGACTGAAAGTAGGTAACTTGTTGAGTAGATTGCCGCCGAGGACGAGATCCTCACCGGCTTCATACGCGGCCAAGCCTACAAACCCCCGTCGACGAGTATGAAGCAGAGGCCGAGGAAGATGAAGGTGAGGAGGAGGTCCAGGAGGAGCTGATCGAGGCTGAGGAGTTTTCTATTCAAATTATCTATCGGGGTTGTCGTATGGATCACGCCGCAGCTCCCCAAAATGAAGGATGATGTACCGACGCGCCTCATACGATAGTGTGAGCGCCTCTACCGGTGACTATATGAAGGCACAGTTGTAGATGCTCTAAACAGTGAGAGTGGCAGTACAAGTGTACAATTACACAGGGGCCACGGCTATGCAGTTTGAGCCCACGGGATTCCATTCCCCTGCCCTGCGCGTGTCCAGTAGATGGATAGATAGCCTTTAGGTGTGCCGTCGCATCATCGCGCCCTAGTCAAAGCACCGGCGTCATCCCATCCAGTCGCACCGCACGTAGTAGCCGCCCAAGAGATCGATCATGTGACGTACGAGCAGGTGCTGCATCTCATGGCACGTCGCGTCTACGTGCGCTCCCGTGCAGCCCCAGGCGCGCGTCTTTGATTCTCGAATCTTTTCGTCGCTTGGTCTTGTCCACCTTTTACGTGAGCCTTGCTCCGGTGTCCCCCCCTAAGCGGCTAAGCCCACCAGGTAAGTTACTGAAAAAGTCTACATAACTTCTGGGAGTTTTAAAATTTGCACAGTAACCCCTCAACTTTAAACTGGTACGTATCACTAATTGCGAAAACTATGTAAAACGAGGCAATTGAACCCTAGACTCGGATAAGCTACTTTGGAGGCTGGTTTTGCCTCGCTCCATCATTCGCCCAACATGGGAGTGGGTTGTAAAAAATTAGTCAACATCCATCTTTTTCTCGCTGACGTGCATGTCGGGGGAAGGGACGAGTCATGTTGCCCTGCTGCGTCACGCCACAAACTTGGTCCCGATTACCACGTCGGAGCCGTCGGAATCGGAGCGAGGTAGTAGAGCATGTCCGCGAGCGGCACAAGTACGAGGAGATGCAGCAGCCGAAGAACGTCGCCGGTATCACCATGTGGGCGAAGTACGGGACGGAGCTTCAGCCGCTGTCGTCACGTTCAGGTCTGCCACAACCGTGGCCGTTTCCATGAAAGTTTAGCTTTGCATGAATTTTGCACTTCTCCGTGGCCGTTTATGTGCAAGATCCGATGATGGAAATCCCATGCTAGTTACAATGCTTTGCAGCTCGTCGGCGCCCAATATCCTAAACTAGCGATGCTCTGACTGCACATCTAGCCACGGCCACGATACTCGACAGGCAGTGTGCCGCTCTCGTTTTGTCGGCGCCCCTGCCCCTTTGACAATGAGCGGCCTGATGCAGTACACCAGCATGGTCAGGCGGTTTCATGGACGCCTACATGGTGACGCCATTAGTAGCCTCGACGGTGACGGACTTCCTTAGCCGCTCCAAGTTGTACCTAATTTTGGTAGTGCCACGTCCCCAAAACCGGCCTCTCAAATAGCTTACCAAAGGTTAGAGGTTAGTGGGTAATTGTTTGATTTTAGAATTTTGAAGATTTAAGTATGTCAGTTTAGAGCTGAGGGGGTATAGTGTCTAAACTCTAAAAGACTTGGAGTCATGTAAACTTTTAATAAGTTAGGCCACGAAGAGGTATCAGGACATCCTAACCATCCATAATAGGCAACTTTCACAGAGGGGGGACACCGGAGCAAAAGCGTACGTACAGACAGGATCGTTGCTTGCTTGCTTCCTCGTGGCGATTTCGGATCTGGCCGTGGCTGTCCCGGGATGTTTCAGGTTGATCTGCTGGCCAGCGTTCTCTCACGCCAGGCCGGCCGGCGCCACCGGATCGACCAGGCCCCGGCCGGACTCCTGCACAGTGGGGCTCACTGCCAATGTCAACTGTACCGGTAAAAAAAGCACAGTACAACATACTCGTGGTAAGGCAACTGTATTCGTGGGTTCGTTCGACAGCGCGCGGTGAGCATAAAAATCGAAGTAAAACCCGCTACTGTAGCTCGTATCTGGCAAATGGATGCACCCATGCTCGTGTTAGTTAGTAAGGCAAATCAATCACAATCAAAGAACACGGATAACCACAGCAAGCCCCTTCTCGAGAACGCGCCGAGCCACCCCGCATGCACGTAGGCGAGGGCGGCAACACCGACACATGGATGGACGGAGATAGAAGACCTATACAGCAAGTTGTGACTATCCCTTCTTGGCGTGTGGCCACGGGACAAGCTAGCACCACGTACGTACGTGCGTTGCCGATCGCACCGTTTTGCGAGTTTTTCCTCCGAGCATCTGCGGCACCGCATGGCTGCACATGTCGGCCTGGCACGTCCGCCGGATCCGGCACAAGATGAATAGAAGCAACGGGGCTTGTCCGCGCGCGCCGATCAGCGGAAGAAGACGAGACGAGACGACGGGGCAAGGACGGTTGTGCTGCATGGCGCCGCTCGCGTGCAGTGTCTCGCCGTCGGCATGGACTCTACAGACTGCCGCCCGTGATCCATCCATCCGGTAGATTCGTCTCCCAGATCGCGCTCCGGCCGGCCGGGCCGTCGCTGCGTCCGCGGCTCGATCAGCACTACGCCATGTGCTCCTGCAGTGGCACGCCCGTTTGGTGTGTCGACTATGCTACTCGGGTCTACGCGCGTGTTCCACAGTGTGAAACCGCGACTGCCCGGTCGGTTAATTAACAATGAGGCGCGTGCGTGTCAGCTGTGGGATATGCCGACACTGTTCCCAGCTTCCTGCTTCAGAGTTCTCAATTTCTGACGATGCGATCCATCGGAACAGGACGCGCCTGTTCTCTCGCTCCTCTCGTCTCATTCGGCTACAGTGTACTACTACTGTAACCGTGCCCACGACGAACGAATTCGTTGAAACTTTTACCAGCTTGCAAGCACTCCACAAAAGAATAACCTCGCGCAACGCATGGAGTATTGATTAAGTGTATGTTAACAACAATCCTTTCATATTGCCACAAAAGAATACCGCTTTCCTTTCATTGCCGTGAGCAAAGTGTATATGGTAACAACAATCCAACATTACAGTGATCAATTAAGTGTACATTGACACTTTAAAATATGTTAAAAATGAAAAGGAAATACCTTAAAATACGTTATTTGTAATAGATCACGGAACAAAGTCCCTCCTGAAGGTAAAGTTGATGATAGACGGAACAAAGTCCCTCCTCTTATATGTTGTGATACGAGTAACAATATGCAATACTCATCTTGTAAAGTTGATGATAGAAATATCCGAACGTAAAGGGAAACAATGCCACAGTGATTTGTCCTGAAGGTAAAGTCTTTCAGAGACGCTAATCTTTGTTGTAGAGTCTGACAAAGTCCACACGATGTTTCCCCGGATCTAGCCTTATTCTTACTGGAGCTCTCCAAACCAATCGAGAGCCCACCACACAACATATACTCAGAAGGTTGTTCTGAGTATCCGGTGTATGGAGAGCTCCAGTATCCTTTAATAAACCAACCAGATACTCAGAAGGCAACTCTTAGAGACCAATCCTAGAGTAACAAGACCAATCTTACTCAAGATGGGAAACAACTTTCCTTTGGAGAAGAAAGTAGACATGGGGTTCCTCTCACTTGTCCCTCAAAGATTTGTAACATTGAGTTGGAAGATGGGGAGGAATCAAAATAGTCGATGCTCATCAATGGTGGGTTAAAACATGTTGCAATAGGTCATCCTCCATTGGGGAAGTAGACCCTTTAAATAGGTCTCAAAGGAGCTAGCTATTAAGCTTCATCAGCCCGCCTCAGAAATGCCGGCCTATATGTCAACCTCAGTGTTGTGTGACATGCTGAACAGGTTGGCATCAAGGCCGGCATGAAGCCCCGCGATGTCAACCCTGGGAGATGACAAAACGTTCATTGTAGGGAACCAAAAGGTGGCTTTGTTGATGTTTTGGTTGAAGATCTTTTGGGATCTATTGTGATGTAAGTGGCTAGTTGTAAACCCATATCTTGTAAACTTACTCCCCTCTTCGTAGTACGACCTTCCTACGCCTCAAATAAAGGTCAAACGGAAACCTTAAAAATAAGGAGTTTTTTTCTCTCGATCACCTTTAATGCAGGGGGGCTCCCTTTATCATCCTTCTTGTATGCTCAAGACTAAATACTTCCTCCTGACCAAAATATGTTGCATATGTGCTTTTGTCAAATTCAAACTTTGTAAAGTTTAATCATCTATATTGATAAAAATATAAATATACACATAAAAGAATAATGTTTTTAGAATTGTTAATAAATATATTTTTATATTATATGCATTTGTCATGGTACATCTTTGTATTGTTATCTATATTCTTTGTCAAAATTTGCACAGTTTAACTTGCGCGAAAAATTATGCGCAACATAAAAAGTGCAGTAGGGAGTACATGTGTACACACTTGAATTATGATTAGTCAGCTAATTCTTTGTCATTAACACCAAAACTAATACAAGTGGTTAAAGTAAGCCCCTTCACTATGTAGAATGTTTGATTTATTGGTTCGAATCACGTAGGACTTGTTTCTAAGGATTTTGGTGCACTATAACCTGGAGAGGAAAAAAGCTGTCCACATAATCTAATTGAAAAGGAATCATTTGGTTTTTAGGTGGTGCAATCAACCTATTTTAGTATATTCAATCATTGATGATTTGAGTGGGCATGGCACTGGTACAATGCAACAAATTTTTATGTCTTTCGAGTCCTAACGCCGCAATACCCTTAATCAATTCTAATGGTGTAGTAACAATAATCCTTGAAAATCCATAGAGTCGTCCGAAGAATGCCAGCAGATAAGGAACGGATCGGTGGTCACGTCAACACCATACTCGCGAAATATGATAACTGATCATACCATCATTACGAGAGGTGGAGTACCAAAGATTCTTGCGTCGAAATTGTTAGATGATTGGTCCAGAAAAGGTAGGGGGGGCGAGGGAGAACAGTCTTTGCCTTCATCACAGGGTCTACAAACGTCCGTTGAGGGCGATGGTTGGTTCGACGGAGCTTTCGTCTGTTGCTTGGATCGTAGCACGACACAGCGAGAGCGAGCCAGCCGTGTAGAGCATTTCCCATCGGTAGCCATGCCAGGGCATTCCATGGTCCCATTCCTCTAGCTAACCGTGCATGGGTTGCTTAAATTATTGGTGCAGGCACCAAATCCAGCTTGATTAGAACGTACCACACGGATTGTTCTGCAGGGCACGGGCGCCACGGAGATAGCATTCGCAGAGCATAGCGGAGGCAAATGACAGCTTGGATGATGGTACTGTACAATCAGGAACATAGCTGTGCTGCTGTTGCGGGAGTGAAGATGGCAACAAAACTTCCGTACGCGTGACCACTCAACAGCTTCGGAGCAAGGACGACGAGCATGGCGTCGAAACAAAACTAGCATCCAGAGCATCACCTAGTACTTTCTGTAGCTACATTATTTTTTGCACTCCCTAACATGCCTCATGATTTAGCTTATCTTCAGTTACCGTCTCGTTTCAGCTCATGCGAAAGCTTCGATTTTGTTCATGATAGCAGGTCATCACATTACGCACCGACTGGACGGATCAACATCGTCGTGGTATAGTATGGGATAGGCAAATTGGGCACATTCGGAGACAGCCATTCGGCATTTTCTTCTCAGTGATCGCGATCACTCGGTTTCACCTACAGTGTCATGCCCCATGCAGTGCCTTGGACAGAGACACCAACTAACAGCCACTGGACTTCGATCAAGCCCACTGTTAAACACTATATTAAGATCGCACTCCCTGTCTGTGACGATCCTCTCTGCTAGCTGCCTGTTTGCCTCCATTTGTGCGTCCATTATGAAACCAGCCGAAAGCCGGGAGGCGAGGGGCACTAATATACTCCGTACACGGGGATGAAGCTGGTGTCTGCCGTCCGTCGTCGTGGACCCCTGGTACCAAATAACAATGGTCTTGGAAAGGTCAGTCCAGCACGGAGGCGTTGCCTGGCCGGCACTCACCCTCACCGACGCCAACAACTCGGCTCCCAAAACTCGAGCCATGACTTCGAAACCATTCTGCTCGAAGATCGTTGCAAACACGGCCGGCCGTCGGAATTTCGCCGGTGTCAATGCGTCACGTGCACGCCTGGTGCACGGTTAACGATTGCTTGGGCCGGTTAGTTTAAGCCGAAGTTCACTTTTCAGCGAGAGTACTAATTCAGCACATTCCCTGTCTGTTCACTAGCCGGTGGTTAGTGGGAGCCAAAAGGAACTGGGTTTTGGCCGCTCACAGACGCGAGTAGATCCAATGGCTACGAGACAGCTAGCGCCATTAAATTAGGACAAGTCGCGGCTCACCAGATGAGATGAGGCCCCGGCCGGGCGGGCCTGGACAGACATACCAAACGGTCCAACCGCTGACACAGCGCGCAGATAGCACTTTTTTCGCTGATGGTAAGCTCGCGACATGCTTGTTAAATTTGGAACTGTACTTGCTTACCGTCACATGCAGTGCAGTCCTGCACCCGATTCCGTCCACTCGTCCGGGGTACAAAACAAGATTGCCAAATGAATCAGGCCACGGGGTTTCAGAGCATCTTCACTGGTGGCCTCCAAATAGACATCGGTAGAGTATCTAATATTTAGAGATACTGCTCCAACACCGGCGCTCTCAAACCGCCGGCTTCGATGGATTTAGAAAGTTAAATTTAAAATTTGAAAACGATATTCATACGAAGTTCGAACGAAATACCGTGAATTCAAACTAAAAAGCTAAAGAAAACATCTAGCGGCGCTGGGAGTCGAAGGCGCTGAAGTCCAGGTCGTCGTCGTCGCTGCTGGATGACCCGAAGGACCAGCTGTCGGCCTTCTCCTCGCCGGTCATCTCCTCCTTTGGAGCCGGCAGCTCCGATGGTCCGGCAAGGTCGACGTAGTTGGCGTCGTGGTCCCTGGCGGACCACACCGCCGCCTGCCGTGGGTCCAGCGAAATATGCCGGTAGTCTTCGCCGATGGAGCGGTTGACCATGAACTGTAGGGCGGGGAACTCCTCGTCGTCGCCGTCGCCACGGAGGGCCGCCTGCGCCTCGGCCTCATTCTCCCACCATTGCTCTTTGCCGGGGGAAGAGGAGGCGAGGCCGCGGCGTCCTCCTCCTTGACGCGGGAGCGGCGGCCCGACCCGATCGTTCAACGGGTCGGAGCAGAGGATGAGCGCCTCGCCTCGTCGCGGATGACGACGCCTCCGGAAGGACGCGCGGCCGCGGCCGAGCGCGTGCACGTGACGGGAGATGGCGATCCGGTGCGCGAGCTTCCAGACACCGCGGTCCTTTCCGGCGCCCTCTGTAGGGTTGGCGCCGGCGCCATGCCCTCGCTGTTTTGGTTTCCGCGCGGGAGGTCATTAACGCCGATGACCAACCTCCCCGTGTCGTTTCCGATGCGAACCGTCGCGTCCTCTCGCTAACAAGATGCCCCCACCCGCGAAAACCGTCGTTCCTACGCTTCTATAAATAGAGAATACCCTGCGCGTTGCTACGGAAATTTTTCGTGGACTTTTTAAGAAATGCACGTGCATCAAAGAAGATGCAGTGAACTATTGCGGGAACAATGCATGCTAAATGACTAATAGAGGGATTTTCAATATATATGTAACGGAAAAAGACGTCGGAGCAAAAAATAAATAAATGGAGATTGACACCTTCATTCTTATGTGCAAGATTACACAAATATGAATAGCTTACAGAGGCTAAGACCTACCATATATATATGTTAGTTTCTCCAAGTTTCAACAAACGTGAATCATCCAAAATATACGAATTTAGTTATGGAGCAAAGTATTACAAACTATTGAGTCTGCCATGAACACCATAGGAAAATACAAATATGCCAATTTCAGTTGGAGAACCTGTAGATGAAGCAATAGAATAGCATGCTTTGATAATATCTTTTACAGAACTGTTTAACATTAGATGACATGAATTATGATTATAGAAATATGAGTACTTTTACCTATGTGAAAAATTTCCCCAAAGGGGTGAAATGTACCTTTTTCCCAATTTCTTTTCATACCTTGGATCACTTCATACAGAATTAGAATGTTGTCCCAGGTGAATATATAAGATGAATTGGTAGCTTGGAAAAATACACCAGGTTGCACTTACATGGTTTGATTGATATACTGGATGGAATCGAGTATATAGAATGTCAATTCTGCAACCGGGATAAATTTTGGAATATGGGCACCAACATATTTCTATGTCCACATCATGCATCATCTTAATATATTACCACTTTTACATTTGCATAATTCCAAAAAGAAGATGCTTAGCCACCTTAAACACATCATCACTATATATAGAACTTTGACTTGATGTAATAGTTTGTGAATGTGATTATGCGATCATGAAAAAGAACATGATGGCTGCATGCTTCTCAAAGACAATTAAAAAATGAAAAACTTCATTCTAATCAACCTAAAAACTATTATACATAAAAGATTTAAAAAAATAACACAGTGAGCTTGGAATTACCTGGTCGGGTGACTCCAGAGTCAGTAATATCAAAATCCTAATTCAGACATATGTCCCATTTAGCACATACAGTTGGTACCATAATGGGATGACTGTGGACGACCGGGGATGCAACATCATGTCTAACATGTTGGCTTTCTGTAGGCAAAACCTAGATCAAAAATTGAGTTCATGCCACTGGGAGATGTCATAGGGAATATGGAGAAGAGGAAGTACTATTTCGAGTTTGAGATTTCGAACTAAGGAGCTGCGGTGGGGAAGATGGGAAGGGAGCAGCTCCATTGCTCAAGCGCAAGAGGTGAGAGCAGATGCTATCTAACATGCATTGCTTAACTTGCGTTGAGACGATGAAGAGAAAGGAGAAAACCATTGGTGCCTTTTGATCAGTCCCATGCGTTTAACCAAATGAGATGAAGCACATGGGTAATTAATGGAGGATACGCCCCATAAAGTGAGAGGAGAGGAACAGTCCATCCAGGAACGGAAAAAATAAAAACATGAATACGTATCATTGTATTAGTTCTCTCAAAACAGACATAGCAAATCATCTCGGACCTTTGTGCAGCGTGATGGTTTGAGGAGAGCAAGGATCACTTCCGGTCAAGCATAAATGTATTAAATATTGGGAACTTTAAGCAGAGCAATAGATAATTTACTCATCGGTTATAATAATTGTGGAGAGGAAAAGATCATCACGCCTAGTCTATTTTGAGGTGATGTTCCATAGTTATAATCAGCTGGAAAAAAAACCAAAATTAATGACATGGCAGGCTGCTGACATGGGAGGTTGGGATTGATCAACGATGTTTGATGAGGTGGATATGCTTCATGTGAAGAGAAATGAGATCGCCTATTAAGAATAGAAAGATATTGTGTGTTTGAGATAGTTAGCCCATCTTATAGTGATCACAAGCCTTTACCTTCATACAAATTTACCATCCGGATTCCAAACCCCGATAGTTGGTGCGCCAGGTAGAGTATTTGTGCACCAATTTAGGGCATGTTTGATTCGAAGGATTCTTAAAACACATGAATAGAAAAACCGTAGGATTAGAATGTCATGTCCAGTGGAATCCTGGAATATTTTTTCATGCAACGTTTGATTCATTGGAAAATCAAAGGAATTTTGACATGAGGTGTGAGTGAATTGAAATTTTCCTCTAAAACATGGTGCAATGCGATCCTATAGGAAAAATTCCTACACATTGCTAAGGATTGAATCATCGACACATAAGAACAAATCATAAGGATGAAATCCTACAAAATTCTATAGAATTCCTTTGGATCAAACAAGCCCTTAGAGAATCTTCGATGGGCTCCTCTCTTCCCTTCGCTACCGACGGCTACGAAGCACATTAAGAATCGTTGCAGAGGAATAATAGCACATGTTGAAGAATCAGAAGGGGGTGCCTTCTTTAAAAATCAAGAGGATTCGGAAAATCAGAAGACTTGAAACGGAGTTTTTTATTAGGGCATGTACAATGTTAGAGAAGATAGGTCTTCACTTAGACCTCCACACCATCTAGAGAAGTCAGTAGATATAATGTGTACTGTACATTACATTACATTTCCATCCTTTACAAAAAAAAATGTGAATTAACTAAATTTAGTAGAAAAATTATGTTGTTAAGATCATCGGCACCAGTGCCCCCAAATGCACCCCAAACGACCTTTGGGAATTCTGGACCAAAAACATCTCCCCCACTGCCCCCAAAATGCTATCGAGCGCAAACTTCACCCCGATAACTGGAGTGGAACCTCGTGACAGCCCCGTAGCGTGGGGGTCGAACGATGGGCACCGACAAGGCGCGGCACACTAGAAAACTCGGGTAGGGCCCTGCTTGCGTCGAGACAACATCATTCCAGCCTGCCCCTCCCCTCCTCCCTGCAAGTCGCGGTTTCTCTCTATCCCATGAATCTCACCCGCCGATGCCCCGAACCACCGGCGATAGCTCTCACCAAGATAAATTGCATAAGTACCAGGACCAGCCTGGGCCTTAAGTATAAATAGGAATCTTAATTCGCGTCCGTGATGATTTGAACTTAGGTGCTGGGTTTGTACATCTACTCCCCAACCAGTTGAGCTAGGCTCACTTCCACACAAACTATTTAACTTGGTGTTAAGCTATTAAATTCTTTTTAAATGACGATGATATTTACTTATTTTTGCTGCAAAATCTGTCTGCGGCTGGAAATGGACGCGCCCCACAAACAACCTCTCCTTACCGTGTCCTCCAAACGACCGATCGAACGCATTTTTCAGACATAATTTGATAAATTGGGGACGCAGCACTCTGAGACCCTTCTAGATAACTCATGATCAGATGATATGGTATGGATGTGAGCAGGACCAAGACGTGAGTGGCCCACTCGAACCAAGTAGCCCAAATAAGGGTCAGGCTACACAGTGCCCAGGCACCCTGTAGTCTTACGCGGTGCCCCCCCTGTCGGAAGTCAAAATTTCCAAAAATAGCAAGTGGGCCCGTATGTTGATAGTGACAGGTTCCAGAATTGGAAAGTATGACAGGACCACATGTTATTCCATTGAGTGGGGACAAAAAATGACAGCTGGGCACCAAAACCAGCCTGTAACAAAAAAGGTAGAAAGATTGGACCGACCGATCGACCCTACCTGCTCCTCTTTCTTCTTCGACCGACCCTTTCTTCCATCCCCTTCTCTTCCCTTCTGCCTCCATTAGAACCAAACCTCCATGGAAGGAACAGATCTTGGACCATAAAGTTACAGGCGTGTTCTTCAGCAAAAAAACGCAGACAAGGCAGGGCAACCTCCAGGGCAGCTGGAAGCAACCAGAAAAAGGTACATCCAACAATTCCCCACTTTGCAAAAAACCAGATCTGGTTTCTTACATGCAGGGTTTGTCCAGGAACAAAAAACCAGATCTGGTTTCTTACATGTAGGATTTATCCAGAAACAAAAAACCTGTTGATATAAGCTATCTATGAGGAACTGTTAACCCATTGCAGATCAAAAATCATAGGGACATGAAGCATCAGGTGTCCTGATCAACTTTAAAACCCAAGAACCATCTGGTTTTGACAGTAGAAAGTAGATGCATTTTTAAGTAGGTTGTAACAAACCAATGACATGTGAACATAAAACATTCTAGCAATCCAGGAAAACAAACATCTGTAGCCAAAAAGAGCATCATAACACCATTGTCAACACAAAATCTGACCAACTTGGCCATGTTCTTCATGCAAAATCGAAACCTGTAGTAGCTCTGAAATATGGAATTTTGTCTTCAGTGTTTGAAACGATGCTTCCCTTGATACTGGAACAAAAACAAGGAAAAAGTTAGAAAAACAAACATTTTTATTTGTTTGTTTGAAAAGATATTTTAATCAGTAGCAATGAAAAAATCATATGAGCATAGGTTATTCGAAGCCACGACACAACAAGATCGAGTGGGCATTCTCAACATGTATTTTGTTCCCATGAGTGACATATGTACAGTACAAACTATATAGTTCCTCCACATATGTGTGCCATGGGAATGTCATCATCAAAGAACAGTTTTGGGTTGCAGATCACCGAGCCCTTTTTGCATGTAGCTCTAGGAGCCAGTACTACGGGCTTGAGTATCGCATGCTCGGTGCATGTACAGAACTAACTCCTCGAACAATCTACCACTCATGCAAACCAAATTTCTGCTGCCCTACATATAAATAATTCACAAATAACTAGAAATTATAGTTTGGTTGAAATCTTCATTGCAATGCATTATCACAATTTTCTCTTGATATGTAACAAATAACTTGTTTTTCTCTTGATATGTAACAAATCCCTGTCATAATTTTTGTTCTGCAGTGGGGTCAAATGGATTTCTGGTTTCCTGGTATAGATCTAAACAAGCCGATACAAGACGAAGAGCATGGTCAGCAAAGCAGAAATGATACTAGCAATCAAGATCAAGATCATCAGCACAATGTGGAGGAACCTACAGGCAATGAGGAACAAACTACAGCCAATATACCTATGTCTGACAACCATACAGGAGCATCTGCAGAAACAGGAGGGATTGACACAGGGGACACAATGTCAACCGAGGATTCAGGTGGAGTTGATGAAGTTCAGTCAACACCGAGCTTAACTCCAGTAGAAAAACCATACCCAGATATGTTATTTGATACCTGGCAGGAAGCATCGATGTGCTACAATAGATATGCTAAGCATGTAGGCTTCTCCATCAAGTGCAGTACTTCCCGGAATTCTACTGTTGACAAGCAGAAGGACAAACAACTGTTTGTATGTAACAAGAGTGGCAAACCTGTAGACATCAACAAACAAGAAGTTCCACCTGTGCGACAGAGGAACCGTTTCATAACTAAGAAGACTGATTGCAAAGCGCGCCTTCGAGTCAAGAGAAGGGGCCAAAAATGGCATGTCACAATGTTCATTGAGGAACACAATCATCCATGCCTAAAAAAGTTTTCGTTGAAAAGGTTCTTAAGGTCTCATAAAGGAATTCCAAAAGAAGAAAGGGAATTTGTGAAGCTGCTGCATAAGGTCAATCTTTCAGCTGGCAGGGTGATGTCTATAATGGCAGAACTGTATGGAAAGCTTGCAAATGTTCCTTATGTCAGAAAGGATGTTAGTAATTACATGGCTACAATTGATACTGCAGCACAAACTAACAAAGATATGTCATTGTTGCTCGCCGAGTTTGAGAAAGTTAAGAAAGATGATGCAGATTTCTTCCACAAGCTTGATCTTGATCATGATGACAGGGTTAGAAGAATTTTTTGGGTGGATGGGCCATCTAGGGCAGCATACAAGAAGTACAGCGATTGCCTGTCATTTGATGCGACTTACATGACTAATTGTTACAGCATGCCCTGCACACCATTCATTGGCATCAACCGATATGGGCAATCAATTCAGCTAGGTTGTGGTTTTCTCCGCAATGAACAAGAAGCTGATTATGTTTGGCTATTTGAGGCGTTTCTTGAAGCAATGGATGGAGTACAGCCTATGAATATCATAACTGATCAAGATGTAGCAATGAGAAATGCCATCGCAGCTATATTTCCTGATGCATGTCACCGCAATTGTAGATGGCATATCATGCAAAATGCACAACCTGTGTTGGGTAATGACATGGCTAAAAATGAACCGTTAAGGCTGGAGTTTAATGCTACCATTGACTATAGCATGACAGTAAGCGAGTTCGAAACTAGGTGGGCAGAGATGCGTTTGAAGTACAATGTTGCAGATAATACGCATTTGCAGGATCTGTATGACATTAGGACTTCTTTTGTCCCTGCATATTTCAAGGACAGGTTTTTCCCATTCCTACAAACTACAGCGCGCAGCGAGGGATTTAATGCAGTGCTGAAAAGATACGTCACCCCGCACAACAGCCTGCACCACTTCTTCCTCTAGTACTTGAAGCTACAGGAGAGTATTGAAGTTGCAGAAGATTCAAACGAGTTCAAGGATGAAGACAAAGTCCTAAGATGTTGGGGAGAATGGCCTATGGAAGAACAAGCTTTGCAAGTGTACACAATGCCTATCTACTTATGCGTGGCCGAGCTTCGCAAAGTAACTTCCTATAACGCCAACCAGGTAGCTGAACATATTTTTGATGTAGTGCCAATTTGTGGTCAGTTTTTGGCTATGGCAAAAGGAGCTACAGAGTGGAAGCTAATTCAAATGAAGGAATGTACAATTGTGAATGTGCTAAAATCAGTAGGGATGGGATATTATGCTGCCATGTGCTGCGTGTAATGGGACAGTTAGGTGATGTACAAGCAATTCCAACACACTACATTTTGCCTAGATGGACAATGCCCCCAGATGACATTGTCCAAGAAAAAATGGAATTGCCTGATGTGCCAAGAGACAGAAATTATCCAATAAAGAGCGAAAACTACCGCGCTACGGAACACTTTGCAACAATTGGACCGATTATGCTAAAATTGCATCCGAATCGAAAAAGGTACGGCGTTAGCGACAAGTACATGCGTGAGCTGGGTAAAGAATTAACAGCAATGAAGATTATCGCCGCAGCCAAGAGGAAAGAGAAGAAAAAACAAGGTAAAGACCAAGGGGTACCATCCATGTACTGAATTAGGTGGTGATCTTTGGACAAGGAAGCAAGATCTACATCAAAGCATGTAAGGGATCCTATAATGACTTCAACTAAAGGTCGTCCAGAAGAAAAGCGGAAGAAATCAGGGCTACATCTAAAGGCTTCAAAACCTCCGAAGTGCAAAGGTTGTGGTTCTGCGCAACACTCCACTGCTGAATGCCCTTCAAAGATCACTCCTAGCACAGAACCAAAGGAGTTCAACTTCTTCCATGATATGATTTAGTTGTTCATGGTGATGTAGTTATTTATGAGGGAGCTTAAATCTAAGTTGTTTTAATTGATAGAGAAATATTGTTTTATGAGACTTTGTGGATCAGATTTCGATATTGCAACTATGTGTGGATGAGCTGAAGCTCTGGTCATAATCTTCCGCATGTATTATTTTACTAAGGTTTAGTAAATGATCAACTATAAGAAAATGCTCTGTTGTTTTTGTTGTCTAAAATAAAGCTCTGGTATTATGCATGGAATAAACTTCCGCAACTACTAATAGTAAATGGCGAAGTGTAAAGAAATTACAGGAAGGTTGTTGCTTTCCCAAATACGTATTTTGCAACCAAATCATAAAATTTTCAGGCCCATATATTACAAGCAGAAAGCTGAGTTGTAGGAAAATTTCAACATACAAGTATGCGGGTTTCTGAACCATTAAATGTACCTCATTTTTTAGAACAGGAGATCTTGCCAGGCTATCTTGTTATCGCACCATTCTAGCCACTTGAGTGTAAACTGCTTCCTAATGATTTCCATGTCCATTGGGTTGATTGAAGTCAGTAGTTTCCTACCGTTCCATAGCTCGATGAACTTGAGCATGAAGTACCCGCAATCGTACCTTGCATGCCAACAAGTAGTTGTGGGATGTATAAAATATAATTCTGCATAAAATGAAGGAAAGGTACTTGTGAAACAACAATGGAAAAAGTGTGATGGAAAATCACTTACGTAGTTTTCTGCATCGGGGTAACGATGTGCTCTGTTGCCCAACACTCAATGTTTATCTTCGAGTCGCTGTAGTTTTCAGCCCACAAGTACTTTATTGAACCAATGATAGACCTGTAATCTTTCTGGAATGAGCGGTTCCCTTTAGCTCGTAGCGAATCCATCACCTCGAACCTCTCCGCCTTTAGGTTCAGCACAATCGTGTAATAATGCCCATGAACAAATCAATGTCAGGAGTCAGGTCTTGCAACACTGGGAACAATACCTGTAGTAATTCAAAGCCACAAAAATATTTAAAAAAAAGCGGTGGACTGTGGGAAAACAACATGATAATGGCTACTCCAAGTGCAAAAATGACACATGAGTTGAAGAAAATTAAACAGCTACTCTGCTCTTTGTGATCTAGACGATTACTTGGAGTCATTTGGAATGCTTTGGATACAAATTTGTCATGAATGCACATCACATCCCTAAGCTTGGTCTTCATGATATCCGGTACCAGCAAATGGAAAACAGTTGATTATAAAAAAACTTGAGAAAAATCATGTAAAAAAAAGGATAAAATTACAATTTGGTTGATTGAAGTTTGAAACTCACCGCCATCATCAATGGCATCACGTGTTTCTTCTGCTTTTCCATCTCTTGTGCAAGAACATGAAGTGCCAATTCACAAGTAGTATTACTTAGTTGTGCTCCTGGCCTAACAGAATCTGCTAGGTCTCGGACGTGGATGTAGAATTTTCCATCATCAATAATTCTGCGTTTGTTGATGACATCTGTAGATGCCCCACCATAGTCAAGAAGCCTGCTGTAGACCTCGTTAGCATATTTCGTTGCAGTCTCCTTCTTGCTACATCCTAGAAATGGTGACTTCTGAGTTTGGGATGGCTTAACGATCCTTTTCTTATGTGCTTCAGGAATGGGGGTGGAACTGTTTGGGGCACACGCTGTAAGAGGAGCATCTTCGGCAACATGCCCCTTTCCGGTTGATGGAATCCTGGTTGGCATGTCAATATTGGCATAAATCTTATCTAACGAATCCCCACTCTCATTGCTTGAGATGACCACTATCTCTTGGCTTGTCCCCACTTCAGCTGTAGTTTTTGAAGAGTTCGGTTCATCGAACCCAAGATCAAAGGAGGGGTAGTACTCGATAAGCTCTTGTCGTTTAATCTGAGACAATGTTTCAGGCCGATTCTCAGAGCTGCCAAATTGGATCTCTAAATTCCTGTTCATGCTGTTTTGGCCATCTACAGATTGTTCCACAGGCATATCCTCATTCCTATCATTCTCCCTTGCTTGAGCTGTAGCAAACCGTGTTAGTCTCCTAGGACTATCAGCAACTTTGCTTGCAAAAATGTTGCGATGTTTGCTCAGCTTTGGACTTCCTTCTTATCGACAGATGCCTTCAAAGGAGACATGGATCTGGTTATCGGCCTCCCGCTGATTGGACTAGATTGCACTCGCTACTTCAGGAGGTACCGCATTGCTACGATCACCGCAGCAGCTTGCATCAGCTTTGTGATTTTCCTCATGGTTGTGTTCTGCCTGAAGCACAAATGAAACAGCCTTCTTCCTTTTTGAAGATGAAGTTCTTTTCATGTCACTACTAATGATGCTTCCCTCACATACTTTGCCTTGGAATTGCAATGGTGTTGTGTTAGCTGAAGGATCTACCGAATCATCCTTGTGCTGAATGTTGTTACTCGAAGTCGACTGGGACCATGTTCCATAACTCTGAAGCTGCTTCAAAGCATCAGGAGTTACATCGCAGAGGGCAGATGGCTGGCCTATAGTTGCAGCCAATTCCTTTGTGTCAAGTTGTTCATCGTTCTTTTGTTTTCCCAATTCTTCAACTAGGTTATCTTCTGTAGCTGTAACAGAGAAGATATCTTCAGAACACAACTTCTCTGTAATCTTATCCTTGCTTGCAGCGTCTTCATGAACTCCGATGCTCCTTATCTACATATTTCCTCTTCCTTAATTGGACAGTGTCCTCATCAGAATATGTATCTTCAACCAAGGCAGCTTTATCAAGCGGAACAGTGTCCTCATGTACCTCTTGCTTTTGTCCTCCTTGATCATGCTTCTTAGTTGTAGCACGGACATATTTTCTCTTCTTTGGTTTCTCCTTTTTTGTAGGATGGCCACCTTCTTGATCAGCAAGCTTAGTAGATGCATCATTGTCTCCTAGAGATTTAACAAAAGATGCTACACCCTCTTCAAATACGGCACACATGTTGATCACGGCTGGCCTATACCTTGCCAACTCCTGATAAAATACATATAAAGAGTCAAGCTAAAACAAAATTAAAGAAATATAAAAATGCTTACAATGCCGACCATAAACCATGAACATGTAAACGAAGAAAAAAAGAGTGGAAAAATAGCATGCATACCTGATCTGAATGACTGCCTGGCATATGCCGCCTGATGAACATATCAATCACATCAGGTTCATTATTAAAAAGAGATAGTTTCACCCTGTAACAAGCCTTGAGCTGTGCATATGGATGAAAAAATCAGCAGGAGCTATGTTGTTCAGAAAAATAAAAAAAAATAGAATGACTACCAAATGTATAATCGATCCGTATGTGTCATCTAAAACAAAAGTACTTACAGGTAATGCACCAAAGGATCCATTTATATCTTTATCAAGATCAGCTACAAGTGATATCAGGCTGTTTGTCCACAATGTACATCGAGGCTCGTCATCTGGCAGATCAACTGCGGTTGTTTCTAAGGAATCCACATACAAGATCTGCCAAAAAAAACACAAATTAGTACATCCCCAAAAAATAAGAAAATCTTGTCATCAGCACATACACAAACACCAATCAAAAAAAGAGGACAAATGGAATATATATGATAAGAAAACTCACCATGATATATGGCATGCAAGCCTTGAACCAATTCTTCCGGTCCTTTGCATTGGCAGTCTCTTTTAGGATATCAATGATGAACTCTGCCCAATTCAAGGTACTGATGGCATCTATATTAAGCACGGATGGGTAGCATTTGGGACTGACTTTGATGCCGGTGGTTGGAGCAAAAACAGAGCTGATCATGTATATGACAAATTTTCTGAGATATGCATCATCCGCAGGGTAGTCTTTTCCTAACTCCTTCTCCAACGATGTAACATTTGGTTGAACTCCATCTGTGATCCCAAGCATGTTAAGCATCAGACTTGTAGCATCGGCATCAAGATAGTATGGGACGGCAGATCTGCTCGTAGGTACTCCAAGAACCTTGACAACCGATTCAGCGGTTACCGGAATCCTGCCCCTCTCCCCAAAGTCCAGTGACATTTCACTGGGTCAAAACATCCCATCAAGAAACGGCACATTTCAGGTATAAGCTTCGAGCACTTCATCTGAATCATCCCTCCAAAATTTGCATCTGTTAGCAATTTCTTTTGTTCTGGAGTCATATCCTTACAAACCCTGACAAGCTTCATGGTGATGATCGATTGAATAGGTAGCTCTGCATTAAAAAAAAAAGGTAGGAATGCAGGGTTAATATACCAGGCATTATGAAAATGTAATTCAAAAAATCACTGTTATATTACATATCATAGTTACATGTTCATATACTAAAAAGAGACAGCTACCTGGTTTTTAGTCTTAATCGGCAATAATTCAGCCGGGCTTCATCATCAGCTGCAGCTTGGTGCTACCACATTTCCTTCGCGTCTCGGAACTTTGGGTGTCGACTCATAATCAACTGGAAGTTTATCGCCTACAATCGCTCCCCGCTTCGAAACTATTGCATGCCCCTTGTCTTTCAACTCGTAACTTCTTTTTCATGATGCTGAACTTTGAGTGTTTATCCTTTGAAGGTTGCTTCGGTGTGCGAGACGTCTTCATGATTCTAAAAATGAAATGAAAAGCCATGATATAACTAAGAAAATTTGATCCTATCGACAAGATAATAACCGCAAAAAAATGCTGAATAACTGTAATAGATTGGCACAAATTACATCACATTACGCCTATGTTACCAGGATGTATTTATTACTGAAAATATAGAAGCCTTCTAGGATGTATTTATTTCATGACAATGCCTTCAAAGGATGTAATTATTACTGAAATTGTACATCCTATATAGAATGTTCTACATCAAGAGAAAATTATTAGAAATCCATGTCCATGCCTTCCAGGATGTATTTTTTCATGTCCATGCATTCCATGAATGTAATTATTATTCAAAAAATACATCCTAACAGCATAATCTCTCGACAAGTACTCTTCATAAATTACATGATGAACAAAGAAAATAGCATCTGAATGTACTCTTCATAATGTACATCTAAATCTCATGAATCTCTAACTGCACATCCGAATGTGATTATGCCCAAGAAACACGAACTACGCAACTAATGAGAACTAATGCATGATGAACACTATGAACAATGAAAAACAAGCAAGACCAAAATTGACCATGACTACATGACCAATGTGACAAAGAAAGAAAATAGCAAAGCCATACCACTCCATTTGCGCAGCCATAACCTCTACAACACGCATATGAACGCATATCGAACACCGAAATTAGACAACAAAAACAAAACAAAAAGCACCACAAAGGCTCGATCTGTCGCCGCCCATGCTATGTCGCCGCTATAGGGCACGTATAGGAAGCTACCGAATCATGGAGCGAGGATGGAGAACTCACCAAACAGTCGCCGCCGATGCTCGCCGCGAACCGAAATCACGACCACCACGACTTAGAAGGGTCGATTCGCGAGGTCTCGGCACAAATTGGGCTTCGAAACCTCTTGAGCCGACTACAACGCCGCCTGAGAACCGTTGAATCGACCAGCCGCGCCACCGAAGGAACGCTCCAGCCTCCGACGGGGAAATCCAGCTTCCAATACGCAAATCCCCGACGGTAGAACCTCCCAGGAAACTACTAGTACTACCAGAAACCCCCGCCGGGCTTCAGGACCGGTCGCCGCCGGGGAGCTGATTAGGGGAGTGGAGATCGGGGCGGTGGTCGCCGCGGGGCAGAGCGGAGGAGGGGGAATGGGGATGAACACATGCTTGGTTTCGAAACGGACGAAGGAAGAGGAAAGAGGAGGTCGCTGCCACGATTTTGGACGGTAGCGCCGCTCCATCCGCGACGTCCAATCACGATCCGACGGAGGAGACGCGTGAGCACGCTGTAAGACAAGGGAGTGCCCTGGCAGTTATTAGATTATACGACCAAATAAACATCGAGGCAAGATTAACGGAAGGTATGCAAAGAAGGGAACATAGGTGTCACTTGTCAGGGAGTTAAACCAGGCACAGATACTATCACTAGCAACTTACACTTAACCAGTCAATAAAAGGAAAGCAACATGTGACGGTAATAGCACCACAAAAGCTCAAACTGCTGCTAAAATTTACTTCACCCTTTGCTTGGGGCGCACTGATGACCGATCACAACACTGTTTTCGTTTTCAACACTGATGGCCGATCGCAGGACAGGATCAGTACTTGACAGGCATGCCAAGCCGGTCCAGCCTGCCGGAGCCAGGGTACGCCTTATTGGTGAACTTGGCATGCAGGGACGCCGCCGCCGGCCCCGGCGCGAACGCGTGCGCCGACGCCTTCCGGAGCGAGCCGGACTTCTCGTACAGCGCCGGCCTCTGCTTCGGCGCGCTCTGCGACCTGGCCTTGGCGCGGAACGACTCCGTGTTGGCCATGTAGTTGGGGTAGTCGGAGTAGCCGCCGAAGAGGCTGCGCGCGCACTCGCTCTTGGTCGGCGTGAAGACGCTGGCCCGCTTCGAGCTCCCCGGCCGCGACGTCGCCGAGAAGAACTGCGGGCTGTCGTAGAGCTCGGCGAGGTCCACGGGCATGCGCAGAGGGCTGAGCGCCTCGCCCGCCATGCCCACCGACGCCGGGCTCGGCACGGACTGCTGCGCCGTGGTGGAATCCCTCGACGGCGAGTCCGGCATGGTCGCGTAGCTCCGGCTGTTCTGCTCCGAGGTCCTGGTCGAGCATGACGACTGCTGCAGGTGGCTGCCGCTGCTCCGCCTCTTGGAGGCGTGGTGCCGGCCCGGCTTGCCCGGGTCCACCTCCAGAATCTTGGCGTTCTTCTCGTCGTCCATGTACCTCTCCTCCACCCACCGGTCCAGCCAGTTCCTCCCGCAGGACTCCGATCTCTCCCTCCCCAGCCTGTCGCTGCCCGGCGTCCTCGACGAGCCACCCTGCACACCAAGACGATGAATATCCACACCAGAGCGTAACCGTGACACACAGACCAAGGAACTCATACCTTCAGAGAGCCGGAACGGCCGTGCCTGGGCGCGCCATCGTACGCCCCCTGCTCGTACTTCTCCGGCGTCGTCGCCCCCTGAAACACAAAGCCACATACACACCGTAAGAACCCGTTCGACCACGACGGCGTGCGAGCCGGCGTTCCTGACGAACCCTTCCAATTATTACCGGGTGCGCCGCGGCCTGGCGAGAGCGGCTGACGCGGCTGGCGCGCGCGCGGGACTGCACGCTGACGAGCGCCTGCATGCACCGGAGCGTCTCGGCGGCCTGCCGCCGCACGATGTTGCCGCGGACGAGCGCCTGCAGCTTCACCAGCCCGCGCAGCGCCTTGAGTGCGCGCCTCGCCTTCACACGCAAACAACGACAAGCAGGAGAGAGGCTAATCAGTATGGTGGTCCCGGCCGTCGCCATGGGCATCTCTGCATTGCGGGATGGAGGTTGACATGCCAACCACCACCGCCATTACTGCCGCTACCGCACTAGTAGCTGCTTCCGAGAACAGTAACCAAGTATAGCAATGTGCAAACGGCAAAAAATGATTTGGCTGCCATGTTCTTGAGAAGGAGAAGGGAGGATTAAAGCGGCGAGCGCCCATGCCTTGCTTCCATAAAAGAAGCCCGGAAGACTATGAAGCAGTAATGAAGACATGGGAATGGCAGAGCAGAAGAACAACGTGGCTTCTCGCAGCTGGAAACGACACCATGGCAACTAGCTTGCTCACACTAGCACAGAAATTCCTCTCCTAGAAGCAAAAAAATCGGAGAATTTTGAAGAAGCAAAAAATGTGAATCCTTTTGCTTGAAACCCGAAATTCTTGAAAGCTTGGCGTACCAAAAAAATCGATTTTGGAATACTCAGAGAAGCAAAAAAAAAAAGGAGAATTTTGTAACTAAAAGGTGAAGATTTTTGCTTCAAACCATACAGTACACAAAGTAAATTTTGCGGTTCACAGAAGAAAAGATTTTGAGGGACGAATCTAACCAGGTAGCCACGAAAAGCGGCCTGGATCCGCACGGCCGCCCACTCCTCATGCTTCGCCCCAGCTGGCACGCACCGCCCGCTGCTAGTCAGACGCACCACGGCGGCAGCCGCCTGGGCCGCAGCAACGGCGGCCTCGGCCACAGCCGCCGTCGCCGCAGCCACCGCAATCGCCCGCTTGTTCTGCTCGTCGGCGCCATCGTCCGACGACGCGTACGCACGGCGCGGCGTCGCCGCCCGCTGCGCCGGCGGCGTCGGTGGCCGCACGGGGTCCTTCTCCCGGAAGGACTTCCCGAACCCCCAGCGCTTCTTCTCCCTCTCCGGCTTGGGCTCGGCGGAGGCTCCCTTCTTGCCGCCGCCGCCGCCGAGCAGGCCGCGAAGCCACCTCGAAGCCCACCCCATCGCGCGCCTCCGGCTACTGCTCCTCCGGCGCCCCCATGGCCCTTTCTTGGTTCCAGCACTTGGCCGGAGCAGATAAGAGGGAGAAAGAGCGGGAGATGAAACCCGAAAGAGTGAATCGCGCACACGCTTACGCACAGCGAGGTTAGAAAAAGGTACACGAGGGAGACGAAGTGTGTAGGGGAAGACTAGTGTGGGGAGCTCTGTCTGTCTTATAGAGGAAGCAGAACTGGTGGACCCTTTTTGTGAAGTGTGTTTCTTATTCGGGGCTGCTCGTGGTAATATTTATACGGGGAACATGGTAAAGACCGTTAAATAGGATTAACTAGAGGGTTGTATGGGTAAACTGGTAGGTGTTGCCCGTGTTGGTCATATTTTTGTGCCGGCTGCGGAATGTTTCCTTGCCGAAGTGGTATAACCGAACGAATGTGCTTACTCTACAAATAGCAGTTGTTTGTTGTTTAGTTTTTGTTCTTACTACTATACTATCACTTTGGCTGTTTATTTTATTTAAACAGCCATCACGAGATTATTTCAGGAAATTGTTAGAAAAACCTATTATTGATTCAAGTAATTATTTGCTCTTTGCACAATTCATGTCTTTTAAACTTTATAATCTTAAACATCGAATTAGACTATGTAGAGGATCAAATATAGGTTATGTCTTCACCGAAGATATAAAATGAAATGATATCGAGTGATCCTCCCTACTCCCTAGCTTGTGGCACTTCTTCTTTGAGTTTGCTTCGAGTGCTTCAAGCACCTCCACCGCCCCAATTCGCACATCCATTATAAAGCTCGGGGAAATGGTGTTTGTGTTGCTTTTTTGTCGGCATTTCTTTCCGCTTGGCCACCCTAATGCACACATCATTTAGAAAGTTTACATCTCTTATTTTGTGCTTCTCCTTTTGTCATTCTTCCTCCTCGACTAGATCCCAATGGTGGCGTGATAAAACCTTGTTTGACCCTTCGAATTTCCGACTATGTGATTATATTGGTCCAAACAAATAGTAGCACAAGCATGCATATTTGAGTGGTTTTCTCCCGATCCCACGCCTCTTACAAGAATCTTCTATTCCGCTCAATTTGCACTTTTGTTTTGACAAATTCTCTTCTCCTTAGACCTCTTACGAGAGTCTTCTAGTTTAAAATTGTGATGTCAAACTCTTTTTGATATAAATCCATGTGATTTTCCAATCACGTAGGATTTAAGATAGCATTCTAATGTCACATAAATTCTGCATTTTCCACATTCATGTGTTGTTTGAATCTTCGAATTGAAGAGGCCGTTAGTTTTCTTAACATGGCTCCACAAAGGTGTTGGAATTTAACAATGGGCTTCAGGCTCGTAGCAATAAAATTCTCAAAAATAATATGAGGTCCATTCATGCATGTCAAGAGGTGGGACTGAAGTTTTGTTTCAAATTATTAATTGGCCGAGACGGAGTGGAATCTCCTTATATCACGGGCCTCCTCCTTGGTTGCCCTCCTCGTCTCGTCATGACGCAATGTGCACGTCGTTTTCATGAATGAACCAAGCCTGCTCAGGGCCATGTAGGTTATGTTTGTATTTTTTGTTTAACTTTTTAGTCATTAACTAACTTGTTAGCTCTTCTGATTATTCATCGGGTTGTTGCCCACTCAGACATAAGAGGTATGTGACACTGCTGAGATAGAACTACATGATCATTTTCAACTTCTCTTATCCATGGTTTTTGTTCAGAAATCAGAAGAGCTTAATGATATATTACATCCAATTATTAGCAAGGAGATAAAGATCAATAGTACACTCTTGACAACCAGACTCAGTACTCCAGTAAAAAGCCTGATGCGCGTGAGACACACGTCCGTTGGGAACCCCAAGAGGAAGGTGTGATGTGCACAGCAGTAAGTTTTCCCTCAGAAAGAACCCAAGGTTTATCGAACCAGTAGGAGCCTGTAGGGATTCGTTGCATAGAAAACAAAAAATTTCCTACCGCGAGAACGCAATCCAAGCCAAGATGCAATCTAGAAGACGGGAGCAACGAGGGGATGATCAAGACTCACCCTTGAAGATTTCCAAAGACTATAGGAGTAGGCTCTTATTGCTGCGGTAGACGATCACTTGCCGCTTGCAAAAGCGCGTAGAAGATCTTGATCACGGTGCCACGATCGGGCAGCACCTCCGTACTCGGTCACACGTTCGGTGTTGATGAAGACGACGTCCTTCTCCCCGTTCCAGCGGGCAGCGGAAGTAGTAGATCCTCCTCGGAATCCCGGCAGCACGACGGCGTGGTGGCGGTGTCGATGGATAACTCCGGCAGGGCTTCGCCTAAGCGTATGCAGGAGTTGTATGTGGAGGAGGGGTGCTAGGGTTTGGGGAGAGGGGTGCTTTGGGCGCCGGCCATGAAGGGGGCAGCCAAGGTTGGAGGCCAAGAGTGGCCGGCCACCCTCCCCTTGTCCCTCATTATATAGGTGGAAGCCCCAAGAGTTGTAGTCCAAGTCTTCGAATAAGACCCCAACACTAAAACTTCCCAAAGGTGGGAAACCTACTCAAGGGGGGAGTCCTACTCAAGGTGGGACTCCCACCTTTCCTTGAGGTGGGGCTGGCCGGCCACCAAGGTGGAGCCCACCTGGGACTCCTCCCCCTTAGGGTTTGGCCGGCCATGCTAGTGGAGTCCCTCCGGGACTCCACCTTCCATAGTGCCATTCTTCTGGACTTTTCTAGAACCTTCTAGAACCTGCCATAAATGCACCGGATCATTTCCAAACTTGGAATATGACTTCCTATATATGAATCTTATTCTCCGGACCATTCCGGAACTCCTCGTGATGTCCTGGATCCCATCCGAGACTCCGAACAAAACTTCGAACTCCATTCCATATTCCATATCTACTTAAACGACATCAAACCTTAAGTGTGTCACCCTACGGTTCGCGAACTATGTAGACATGGTTGAGACTTCTCTCCGACCAATAACCAATAGCGGGATCTGGAGATCCATAATGGCTCCCACATATTCAGCGATGACTTAGTGATCGAATGAACCATTCACATACGATACCAATTCCCTTTGTCACGCAATATTTTACTTGTCCGAGGTTTGATCATCGGTATTACTCTATACCTTATTCAACCTCGTCTCCTGACAAGTACTCTTTACTCGTACCGTGGTATGTGGTCTCTTATGAACTTATTCATATGCTTGCAAGACATTAGACGACATTCCACCGAGAGGGCCCAGAGTATATCTATCCATCATCGGGATGGACAAATCCCACTATTGATCCATATGCCTCAACTCATACTTTCCGGATACTTAATCCCACCTTTATAACCACCCATTTACGCAGTGGCGTTTGATGTAATCAAGGTACCTTTCCAGCATAAGTGATTTACATGATCTCATGGTCGAAAGGACTAGGTAACTATGTATCGAAAAGCTTATAGCAAATAACTTAATGACGTGATCTTATGCTACGCTTAATTGGGTGTGTCCATTACATCATTCATATAATGACATAACCTTGTTATTAATAATATCCAATGTTCATGATCATGAAACTATGATCATCTATTAATCAACAAGCTAGTTATACAAGAGGCTTACTAGGGACTCCTTGTTGTTCACATAACACACATGTATCAATGTTTCGGTTAATACAATTATAGCATGGTATGTAAACATTATCATAAACACAAAGATATATTATAATAACCACTTTTATTATTGCCTCTTGGGCATATCTCCAACAGTCTCCCACTTGCACTAGAGTCAATAATCTAGTTTACATATGTAAAGATATAACACCTTGGCCTTCCGGTGTTTTATCATGTTTTTCTCACGGGAGCGGTTTTAGTCAACGGATCTGACACGCTCAGAAACGTATGTATTTTGCAATTCATTTGCGTCTTAACGCATCACTCATTTTCCAAATGAGTCGGCATTAAATATGTTTGGTCTTCTGGTGGAACCTTAATTCCGCGGTCTGAAATATGTCACTAATATTGTCACACACAATATAGCTTCAAAGTTCTGACACTATCGGAACTACACCAAGTTCTCAAAGAACCTCTTGACTTAACATCCTCAGTCATTGTCAAAACAATGACATACTCTGCCTTTGTTTGTAGAATCCGTCACAATATTTAGAACTCTTCTAAATCTAGCATTGTGTTACCTTTTAAACAATACTTAGCCTAATTGAGATTTGAATTTCATTTTTATATGTGACCAAACAAATATCAGTGCAACACCTTACAGCGATTTGTTTGACATTACCCCATATAAAATTATATATATATATATATCCTTGGTTCTTCTAAAATACTCAAGGATATTCTTACTGTCGTCCAATGATCATCACATGAATCATTCTGGTATATGCTCATAACATTTTAGAGCACAGGACATCTGATTGTGTACATATTATTCGTGATCCATAATCACTCATGTGTTTTTACTCATTGAGTGTCAGATACACTCAAGTCTTGTTAAAACTTCACATGAAAAGAACACCTTCTTAATATTTCTATATTGAACTACTTCAATATCCATTCTATGTACTTTGATTTAAACTTATTATGTGTTTCAATCTATCTTCATAGATCTTGACACTAAATATGTTTCTGTCCATATTCTTTCATTGAAGTTAATTCTCAATGAAACCTTTTATAATCAAGTATATAATTACATCATTTATAACCAACTATATGTTATCTACATAAAGTATTATAAATATGTCTCAGCACTCCCACTTAATTTCTTGCAAATGCAAGCATCTTCATCGTTTCTGATGAAATCCAAAACTTTTTGACTATTTCATCCGGTGAAGATTCCAACTCCGTGATACTCACTTCATTCAGTTGAAGTTCGTATACCTATCTAGTATTCCACGGACTAGCAAAACAATTGGTTGTATCTTGTATACACCTTTAATACACACTTCTGTTAAGTAATGTATTTTGCCATCCTACTATCATATCTCATGAAAGAAATATGTAGTGATTACTAGAATAATCCACATAGACTATAAGCATTGCTACGGAAGATCTAATCTTATCGTAGTCAACTCTTTGAACTTTGTCGTAAACAATTTTTCGACAAGTCGAGCTTATTCAAGGATATTCCATCCAAGTTCATCAATTTTATAGATCCATTTACTTTCAGAAAGTATTCATATATCTTGGATTTCATGACGTATAGTCATTTTAACGGAGTCAGGGCCCATCATAACTTCTTTGTATGTAGTTGGTTTATCATTGTTCAAAAACAATCCTTTGTTCACAAATCATTTATTTGATCACAAAGTAAACCATACCTACAAGGTTCAATAAGTACTTCGATCTCCATGACTATAACATTTTGTAGACATGGGAGCCATGATCGTCGTGGCCGCTTCCGGAACCAATTCCGATGCTGCGCTACTCTGATCATTATGCTCAGGTTCATAAACCTTATCAAGTTCTATTGTCCTCCCACTCAAATACTTCGCTAAAAACATTTTCTTGGAAATAAGTAAGAAACATTGACAAACACTTTTGTCTTTGTCTCCATAGTGGAAAGAATTCCCAATCAATTCTGTGGGATAACCAACAAAGACATTCATCCGATTTTGGTTGTAAACTTATTTACTTTATGCTATGCATTCAAAAATTTAAGAAAGGACTATTAGGGTCCATACCCATGCCATAACTCGTATGGTGTCATTTCAACGGATTACGATGATGCTCTATTCAGTGTAAAAGTGGTAGTCTCTAAAGCATAATCCACAAAAATATAATGGCATCAATATTTAATCTCATCATTGATCCAACAAGGTTTGGATACATCTCTCGGATACTCCATCATCACTATGATACTCCAAGAAACGTGAGTTGTAGAACAATTTCATAACTCTCTTAGATGTTCGCTAAAACTCGTAATTCAAATATTTCCCCCATGATCCAATCATAGATATTTGACTTTTCTATTAAGATGATTTCCGCTTCATGCTGAAATTTATTTGAATCCATTCAAATGTTTCAAACTTCTTCCTTATCGAATATATCCACATATATACTCAATTCATTGTTGGAAGTTTTCATGAAGTAGAAGAATCTCCCGCACATAACTATGCCCAGTGAACCTCATACATCATCATGTATGTTTCCACTAAGTTAGTTGTCCGTTCAACTCTTGGCCTATGAACGGTATTTTAGTCATTCTCTTTAGAAAAGATTTGCAAGCGCCAAATGATTCAAAAATCAAATGACTCCAAAAATCCATTTGCATGGAGTTCCTTCATGCGCTCCTTTCTAACATGACCTAAATGGCGGTTCCACAAATAAGTGGAATTCAAATTATTTGCCTTATGGCATTTTAGCGTCAGTGTTTATGTATGTGTGTTTCACCATTAAGATTTATAATAACTTATCCATCGTACATGGAGTAATGTCATAATTTGAACAACTCATTGTTTTCGTTTGACCAGAGCAAAATAACAATTATTAAGTTCTTTATTATAAATTCTAAGGGCTAGATAGAATGCCAACGATGAACATAATAACACTTTATTTTTGTTCCAGAAGTGCATTCCTATCATATTCCTTGTCAGTCACTTAGGCCATTGTATTCTTGTATTGCGTTGTTTTGTATGACATTTCATACCAACCAATATGGTACTAATACCCAAGAATTTCATTGTGTGACCAAACTAGGAATACAACCATAACATGTATATCATGTATATACACCTGAGCTAGACTTTCTAGTCTTCTCTTTTCTTTCCGCCAAAATATCTTTTGTAGTTTCTCTTTTAGCTTTCCTCATTATTCAGAGAACACTTCACCTTCAATAACTTCTAGATTTGTTGGTTAAATACCAATAACCTTAAGGTTCTTATTTTGAAGTTGATCATCATATGACAAGTGTTCCAGATTTCACTATTAGTAACTTTGTAATATGGTGAACAATTTCACTCATAATTTTATCCATTGATTCATGACGACTTTCCGAGACCATGTCTGTACATGCTAGGCTCGTAAAGTTTAACCTCAGTATTCGCATGTGCAAATCTGGCTTGCACCCGTTGTATGCACACGTAGAATCTATCACACCCGATCATCACGTGATGCTTCGAAACGACGAGTCTTAGCAACGGTGCATACTAAGGATGATTACTTCATGGATATGCGAATATCGTTAGTGCCCCAATAGTTGGAGGATTGGGACGCCTTGCGTCTTCAACCTTCGTACATTCCCATAAAATTTATGAGTTTATGTAGTCTTACCAAATTATATTCTATCATCTTGCAATAAGGTCTTAGATATCACATATATCTCATACATTGATTATTTCTGAAAACTAAATTTTCAGCTCCTTACTTTTTGAAACAGATTTGAACTTCAAGTTTCATGGAGACAAGATAACTTTAGGTACTAATTGAAATCATAGCTCTTTGAATCAACAATGTAAGGTTTACTAAAAGTTTGCAATATGACTTAATCATTTCTTGATTCTTTAACAATACAGTACCAGTCCGTAAAGTTTCTTGTCAGACTTAACAATATTTCTATCTCAATAACAAGACTAGCGCTTGGTAGAAAACGGATGCCAATACTACAAATTAATTCAAAATACTACTCAGACTATGTTTATGATAATTAGTTCATGTTTTAATCTAATTACTAATGAACTCCCACTTAATACAACATCCCTCATAGTTGTTAAGTGGTACACGATCCATATCCACTACACCAAAACCGATCATCACGTGAGATGATGTAGCTTCAATGGTGAACATCAACATGTTGATCATATCATCCATATGACTCGTGTTCAACCTTTCGGTTTCCGTTGTCCCGAGGCCATGTCTGTACATGCTAGGCTCGTCAAGCAAACCCAAGTATTCTGCGTGTGCAAACATGGCTTACACCCGTTGTTTATGAACGTAGAATCTATCACATCCGATCATCACGAGATGCTTCGAAACGACGAACTGTTGCAACGGTGCATACAAGGGGAGAACACTTTATTATCTTGATATTAATGTGAGGGATCATCTTATAATGCTACCGTCGCGTTCTAAGCAAAATAAGATGCATAAAGGATTAACATCACATGCAATTCATATGTGATATGATATGGCCCTTTAGTCTTTGCGCCTTCGATCTTCATCTCCAAAGCACGGACATGATCTCCATCATCAACGGGCATGATCTCCATCATCGTCGGTGTAGCGTCAAGGTCCATGGCGCCGTCTTCATGGTTGTTCACCTCATGTAGCAACTATTACAACTACTTTGAAATACTACTCAACATGAAATTTAAAGACAATCATAAGGCTCCTGCCGGTTGCCACAATACAATAATGATCATCTCATACATATTCATCATCACATTATAGCCATATCACATCACCAAACCCTGCAAAAACAAGTTAGACATCTCTAATTTGGTTTGCATATTTTACGTGGTTTAGGGTTTTCGAGTGAGATCTAATCTACCTACGAACATGAACCACAACGGTGATACTAGTGTTGTCAATAGAAGAGTAAATTGAATCTTCACTATAGTAGGAGAGACAGACACCCGCAAAGCCACTTATGCAATACAAGTTGCATGTCGAGCGTGGAGCATATCTCATGAACGCGGTCATGTAAAGTTAGCCCGAGCCGCTTCATCCCACTATGCCACAAAGATGCAAAGTACTCAAACTAAAGACAACATAAGCATCAATGCCCACAAACAATTGTGTTCTACTCGTGCAACCATCTATGCATAGACACGGCTCTGATACCACTGTAGGGATTCGTTGCATAGAAAACAAAAAATTTCCTACCGCGAGAACGCAATCCAAGCCAAGATGCAATCTAGAAGACGGGAGCAACGAGGGGATGATCAAGACTCACCCTTGAAGATTTCCAAAGCCTATAAGAGTAGGCTCTTATTGCTGCGGTAGACGATCACTTGCCGCTTGCAAAAGCGCGTAGAAGATCTTGATCACGGTGCCACGATCGGGCAGCACCTCCGTACTCGGTCACACGTTCGGTGTTGATGAAGACGACGTCCTTCTCCCCGTTCCAGCGGGCAGCGGAAGTAGTAGATCCTCCTCGGAATCCCGGCAGCACGACGGCGTGGTGGCGGTGTCGATGGATAACTCCGGCAGGGCTTCGCCTAAGCGTATGCAGGAGTTGTATGTGGAGGAGGGGTGCTAGGGTTTGGGGAGAGGGGTGCTTTGGGCGCCGGCCATGAAGGGGGCAGCCAAGGTTGGAGGCCAAGAGTGGCCGGCCACCCTCCCCTTGTCCCTCATTATATAGGTGGAAGCCCCAAGAGTTGTAGTCCAAGTCTTCGAATAAGACCCCAACACTAAAACTTCCCAAAGGTGGGAAACCTACTCAAGGGGGGAGTCCTACTCAAGGTGGGACTCCCACCTTTCCTTGAGGTGGGGCTGGCCGGCCACCAAGGTGGAGCCCACCTGGGACTCCTCCCCCTTAGGGTTTGGCCGGCCATGCTAGTGGAGTCCCTCCGGGACTCCACCTTCCATAGTGCCATTCTTCCGGACTTTTCTAGAACCTTCTAGAACCTGCCATAAATGCACCGGATCATTTCCAAACTTGGAATATGACTTCCTATATATGAATCTTATTCTCCGGACCATTCCGGAACTCCTCGTGATGTCCTGGATCCCATCCGAGACTCCGAACAAAACTTCGAACTCCATTCCATATTCCATATCTACTTAAACGACATCAAACCTTAAGTGTGTCACCCTACGGTTCGCGAACTATGTAGACATGGTTGAGACTTCTCTCCGACCAATAACCAATAGCGGGATCTGGAGATCCATAATGGCTCCCACATATTCAACGATGACTTAGTGATCGAATGAACCATTCACATACGATACCAATTCCCTTTGTCACGCGATATTTTACTTGTCCGAGGTTTGATCATCGGTATTACTCTATACCTTGTTCAACCTCGTCTCCTGACAAGTACTCTTTACTCGTACCGTGGTATGTGGTCTCTTATGAACTTATTGATATGCTTGCAAGACACTAGACGACATTCCACCGAGAGGGCCCAGAGTATATCTATCCGTCATCGGGATGGACAAATCCCACTATTGATCCATATGCCTCAACTCATACTTTCCGGATACTTAATCCCACCTTTATAACCACCCATTTACGCAGTGGCGTTTGATGTAATCAAAGTACCTTTCCAGCATAAGTGATTTACATGATCTCATGGTCGAAAGGACTAGGTAACTATGTATCGAAAAGCTTATAGCAAATAACTTAATGACGTGATCTTATGCTACGCTTAATTGGGTGTGTCCATTACATCATTCATATAATGACATAACCTTGTTATTAATAACATCCAATGTTCATGATCATGAAACTATGATCATCTATTAATCAACAAGCTAGTTATACAAGAGGCTTACTAGGGACTCCTTGTTGTTCACATAACACACATGTATCAATGTTTCGGTTAATACAATTATAGCATGGTATGTAAACATTATCATAAACACAAAGATATATTATAATAACCACTTTTATTATTGCCTCTTGGGCATATCTCCAACAGAGCCAAGAAGCACGTTGAAGGTTGTTGGTGGCGGAGTGTAGTGCGGCGCAACACCAGGGATTCCGGCGCCAACGTGGAACCTGCACAACACAATCACAGTACTTTGCCCCAACGTAACAGTGAGGTTGTCAATCTCACCGGCTTGCTGTAAACAAAGGATTAGATGTATAGTGTGGATGATGATGTTTGTTTGCGAAGAACAGTAAAGAACAATTGCAGTAGATTGTATTTCAGATGTAAAGAATAGGACCGGGGTCCACAGTTCACTAGTGGTGTCTCTCCCATAAGATAAACAGATGTTGGGTGAACAAATTACAGTTGGGCAATTGACAAATAAAGAAGGCATAACAATGCACATACATATATCATGATGAGTACTATGAGATTTAATCAGGGCATTACGACAAAGTACATAGACCGCTATCCAACATGCATCTATGCCAAAAAAGTCCACTTTCAGGTTATCATCCGAACCCCTTCCGGTATTAAGTTACAAGCAACAGACAATTGCATTAAGTATGGTGCGTAATTGATACGTCTCCGACGTATCGATAATTTCTTATGTTCCATGCCACATTATTGATGATATCTACATGTTTTATGCACACTTTATGTCATATTCGTGCATTTTCTGGAACTAACCTATTAACAAGATGCCGAAGTGCCAGTTGCTGTTTTCTGCTGTTTTTGGTTTCAAAAATCCTAGTAAAGAATTATTCTCGGAATCGGACGAAATCAACGCCGAAGATCTTAGAATCCCCGGAAGCATCCAGAACACCCGAGAGTCGCCAGAGGGGGGGCACAGGCCCACCAGACCATAGGCCGGCGCGGCCAAGGGGGGGCTCGCGCCCCCCTATAGTGTCGTCGCCCCGTTGACCTTCTGACGCCGCCTCTTCGCCTATTTAAGGGTCCTCGACCTAAAACCTCAATACCGAGAGCCACGATACGGAAAACCTTCCAGAGCCGCCGCCATCGCGAAGCCAAGATCTGGGGGACAGGAGTCTCTGTTCCGGCACGCCGCCGGGACGGGGAAGTGCCCCCGGAAGGCTTCTCCATCAACACCACCGCCATCTTCATCAACGCTGCTGTCTCCCATGAGGAGGGAGTAGTTCTCCATCGAGGCTCGGGGCTGTACCGGTAGCTATGTGGTTCATCTCTCTCCTATGTACTTCAATACAATAATCTCATGAGCTGCCTTACATGATTGAGATTCATATGATGATGCTTGTAATCTAGATGTCATTATGCTAGTCAAGTGGGTTTTACTTATGTGATCTCCGGAGACTCCTTGTCCCACGTGTGTAAAGGTGACAGTGTGTGCACCGTGTGGGTCTCTTAGGCTATATTTCACAGAATACTTATTCACTGTTATGAATGGCATAGTGAAGTGCTTATTTATATCTCTTTATGATTGCAATGTGTTTTGTATCACAATTTATCTATGTGCTACTCTAGTGATGTTATTAAAGTAGTTTTATTCCTCCTGCACGGTGTAATGGTGACAGTGTGTGCATCCATGTTAGTACTTGGCGTAGGCTATGATTGTGATCTCTTGTAGATTACGAAGTTAACTATTGCTATGATGGTATTGATGTGATCTATTCCTCCTACATAGTGTGAAGGTGACAGTGTGCATGCTATGTTAGTACTTGGTTTAGTCGTGTTTATCTGTCATGCACTCTAAGGTTATTTAAATATGAACATTGAATTGTGGAGCTTGTTAACTCCGGCATTGAGGGTTCGTGTAATCCTACGCAATGGTGTTCATCATCCAACAAGAGAGTGTAGAGTATGCATTTATCTATTCTGTTATGTGATCAATGTTGAGAGTGTCCACTAGTGAAAGTATGATCCCTAGGCCTTGTTCCTAAATACTGCTATCGCTGCTTGTTTACTGTTTTACTGCGTTACTACTGCTGCGTTACTACTGCTTGTTTACTGTCCTGGGCAAAGCACTTTTCTGGTGCCGTTGCTACTTATTCATACCACATGTATTTCACTATCTCTTCGCCGAACTAGTGCACCTATTTGGTGTGTTGGGGACACAAGAGACTTCTTGCTTTGTGGTTGCAGGGTTGCATGAGAGGGATATCTTTGACCTCTTCCTCCCTGAGTTCGATAAACCTTGGGTGATCCACTTAAGGTAAAACTTGCTGCTGTTCTACAAACCTCTGCTCTTGGAGGCCCAACACTGTCTACAGGAAAAGGAGGGGGCGTAGACATCAAGCTATTTTCTGGCGCCGTTGCCGGGGAGGAAAGGTAAAAGTCTCTCATACTCCGGTCCCAGGTAAAGTACTTTTCTGGCGCCGTTGTGTGTGTGCTCGAAGCTATTTCCTTTAGATCCTGCAATTGCATCTTTTTGTTTCTTGTTTACACTAGTTTGGCATAATGGACAACAATGAGCTTCTTATTCTATTTCCTGATTTAAGACATGGATGGTTTGATGCGAAAATTAAAAAACCTATGGAACCTTATTTGCATGCTGGTAGTAATATTAGTATGAATGCTTTGAACACCATTGTTGATAATGATATAGAAAGTTCTAAGCTTGGGGAAGCTGGCTTCGATGAGCATGATATTTTTAGTCCCCCAAGCATTGAGGAGAAAATTTACTTTGATGATACTTTGCCTCCTATATATGATGATTATAATGATAGTGCTCTTTTGGTGCCGCCTGTTATGGAGGATAAATTTGATTATGATTACAATATGCCTCCTATATTTGATGATGAGAATAATAATGATAGCTACTTTGTTGAATTTGCTCCCACTACAACTAATAAAATTGATTATGCCTATGTGGAGAGTAATAATTTTATGCATGAGACTCATGATAAGAATGCTTTATGTGATAGTTATATTGTTGAGTTTGCTCATGTTGCTACTGAAAGTTATTATGAGAGAGGAAAATATGGTTGTAGAATTTTTCATGTTACTAAAACACCTCTCTATATGCTAAATTTTTTGAAGTTACTCGTGTTTTATCTTCCTATGCTTGTCACTTTGCTCCTCATGAATTTATTTGTGTACAAGATTCCTTTTCATAGGGAGCATGTTAGACTTAAATGTGTTTTGAATTTGCCTCTTGATGCTCTCTTTTGCTTCAAATATTATTTCTTGCGAGTGCATCATTAAAACTCTTGAGCCCATCTTAATGGCTATAAAGAAAGAACTTCTTGGGAGATAACCCATGTGTTATTTTGCTACAGTACTTTGTTTTTATTTTGTGTCTTGGAAGTTGTTTACTACTGTAGCAACCTCTCCTTATCTTAGTTTTGTGTTTTGTTGTGCCAAGTAAAGTCGTTGATAGTAAGGTTCATACTAGATTTGGATTACTGCGCAGAAACAGATTTCTTTGCTATCACGAATCTGGGCAAAATTCTCTGTAGGTAACTTAGAAAATTATGCCAATTTACGTGAGTGATCCTCAGATATGTACGCAACTTTCATTCAATTTGAGCATTTTCATTTGAGCAAGTCTGGTGCCACTTTAAAATTCGTCTTTACGGACTGTTCTGTTTTGACAGATTCTGCCTTTTATTTCGCATTGCCTCTTTTGCTGTGTTGGTGGATTTCTTTGTTCCATTACCTTCCAGTAGCTTTGGGCAATGTACAGAAGTGTTAAGAATGATTGTGTCACCTCTGAAAATGTGAATTTTTATTATGCACTAACCCTCTAATGAGTTTGTTTCGAGTTTGGTGTGGAGGAAGTTTTCAAGGGTCAAGAGAGGAGGATGATATACTATGATCAAGAAGAGTGAAAAGTCTAAGCTTGGGGATGCCCCGGTGGTTCATCCCTGCATATTTCAAGAATACCCAAGCATCTAAGCTTGGGGATGCCCAAGTCATCCCCTTCTTTATCAACAACTTATCAGGTTCCT
This sequence comes from Lolium perenne, assembly GCF_019359855.2. NCBI lineage: Eukaryota > Viridiplantae > Streptophyta > Magnoliopsida > Poales > Poaceae > Lolium > Lolium perenne. The sequence continues at coordinate 273,539,988 of NC_067245.2, forward strand.
CCCTTGAAACTATATTTTTATTCGGTCACATCTTATGTACTTTACTTGGAGCGTCTGTTTGTTTTTGTTTTGGTTTATGTTTGAATAAGTTCATCCTTGTGTGGGAGAGAGACACGCTCCGCTGGTTCGTATGAACACATGTGTTCTTAGCTTTTAATGTTCATGGCGAAGGTTGAAACTGCTTCGTTCATTGTTATATGGATGGAATTGGAAAATGCTACATGTAGTAATTGCTATAATGTCTTGGATAATGTGATACTTGGCAATTGTTGTGCTCATGTTTAAGCTCTTGCATCATATGCTTTGCATCCATTAATGAAGAAATACATAGAGCATGCTAAAATTTGGTTTGCATAATTGGTCTCTCTAAGGTCTAGATAATTTCTAGTAAGGTGTTTGAACAACAAGGAAGACGATGTATAGTCTTATAATGCTTGTAATATGTCTTTTATGTAAGTTTTGCTGTACTAGTTCATACTTGTGTTTGTTTCAAACAACCTTGCTAGCCTAAAACTTGTATCGAGAGGGAATACTTCTCATGCATCCAAAATCCTTGAGCCAACCACTATGCCATTTGTGTCCACCATACCTACCTACTACATGGTATTTCTCCGCCATTCCAAAGTAAATTGCTTGAGTGCTACCTTTAAAATTCCATCATTCGCCTTTGCAATATATAGCTCATGGGACAAATAGCTTAAAAACTATTGTGGTATTGAATATGTACTTATGCACTTTATCTCTTATTAAGTTGCTTGTTGTGCGATAACCATGTTTCTGGGGACGCCATCAACTATTCTTTGTTGAATATCATGAGAGTTGCTATGCATGTCCGTCTTGTCTGAAGTAAGAGAGATCTACCACCTTAATGGTTGGAGCATGCATATTGTTAGAGAAGAACATTGGGCCGCTAACTAAAGCCATGATCCATGGTGGAAGTTTCAGTTTTGGACATATATCCTCAATCTCATATGAGAACACTAATTGTTGCCACATGCTTATGCATTAAAGAGGAGTCCATTATCTGTTGTCCATGTTGTCCCGGTATGGATGTCTAAGTTGAGAATAATCAAAAGCGAGAAATCCAAAATGCGAGCTTTCTCCTTAGACCTTTGTACAGGCGGCATGGAGGTACCCCATTGTGACACTTGGTTAAAACATGTGTATTGCGATGATCCGGTAGTCCAAGCTAATTAGGACAAGGTGCGGGCACTATTAGTATACTATGCATGAGGCTTGCAACTTGTAAGATATAATTTACATAACTCATATGCTTTATTACTACCGTTGACAAAATTGTTTCATGTTTTCAAAATAAAAGCTCTAGCACAAATATAGCAATCGATGCTTTCCTCTTTGAAGGACCATTCTTTTTACTTTTATGTTGAGTCAGTTCACCTATCTCTCTCCACCTCAAGAAGCAAACACTTGTGTGAACTGTGCATTGATTCCTACATACTTGCATATTGCATTTGTTATATTACTCTATGTTGACAACTATCCATGAGATATACTTGTTACAAGTTGAAAGCAACCGCTGAAACTTAATCTTCCATTGTGTTGCTTCAATGCTTTACTATGAATTATTGCTTTATGAGTTAACTCTTATGCAAGACTTATTGATGCTTGTCTTTAAGTACTATTCATGAAAAGTCTTTGCTGTATGTTTCACTTGTTTACTCATGTCATATACATTGTTTTGATCGCTGCATTCATTACATATGTTTACAATATGATCAAGTTTATGATGGCATGTCACTCCAGAAATTATCTTTGTTATCGTTTACCTGCTCGGAAAGAGCAGAAACTAAGCTTGGGGATGCTGATACGTCTCCGACGTATCGATAATTTCTTATGTTCCATGCCACATTATTGATGATATCTACATGTTTTATGCACACTTTATGTCATATTCGTGCATTTTCTGGAACTAACCTATTAACAAGATGCCAAAGTGCCAGTTGCTATTTTCTGCTGTTTTTGGTTTCAGAAATCCTAGTAAAGAAATATTCTCGGAATCGGACGAAATCAACGCCGAAGATCTTAGAATCCCCGGAAGCATCCAGAACACCCGAGAGTCGCCAGAGGGGGGGCACAGGCCCACCAGACCATAGGCCGGCGCGGCCAAGGGGGGGCCCGCGCCCCCCTATAGTGTCGTCGCCCCGTTGACCTTCTGACGCCGCCTCTTCGCCTATTTAAGGGTCCTCGACCTAAAACCTCGATACCGAGAGCCACGATACGGAAAACCTTCCAGAGCCGCCGCCATCGCGAAGCCAAGATCTGGGGGACAGGAGTCTCTGTTCCGGCACGCCGCCGGGACGGGGAAGTGCCCCCGGAAGGCTTCTCCATCAACACCACCGCCATCTTCATCAACGCTGCTGTCTCCCATGAGGAGGGAGTAGTTCTCCATCGAGGCTCGGGGCTGTACCGGTAGCTATGTGGTTCATCTCTCTCCTATGTACTTCAATACAATAATCTCATGAGCTGCCTTACATGATTGAGATTCATATGATGATGCTTGTAATCTAGATGTCATTATGCTAGTCAAGTGGGTTTTACTTATGTGATCTCCGGAGACTCCTTGTCCCACGTGTGTAAAGGTGACAGTGTGTGCACCGTGTGGGTCTCTTAGGCTATATTTCACAGAATACTTATTCACTGTTATGAATGGCATAGTGAAGTGCTTATTTATATCTCTTTATGATTGCAATGTGTTTTGTATCACAATTTATCTATGTGCTACTCTAGTGATGTTATTAAAGTAGTTTTATTCCTCCTGCACGGTGTAATGGTGACAGTGTGTGCATCCGTGTTAGTACTTGGCGTAGGCTATGATTGTGATCTCTTGTAGATTACGAAGTTAACTATTGCTATGATGGTATTGATGTGATCTATTCCTCCTACATAGTGTGAAGGTGACAGTGTGCATGCTATGTTAGTACTTGGTTTAGTCGTGTTTATCTGTCATGCACTCTAAGGTTATTTAAATATGAACATTGAATTGTGGAGCTTGTTAACTCCGGCATTGAGGGTTCGTGTAATCCTACGCAATGGTGTTCATCATCCAACAAGAGAGTGTAGAGTATGCATTTATCTATTCTGTTATGTGATCAATGTTGAGAGTGTCCACTAGTGAAAGTATGATCCCTAGGCCTTGTTCCTAAATATCGCTATCGCTGCTTGTTTCATCGTTTTACTGCGTTACTACCGCTGCAAGCATTACCGCTTGTTTACTGTCCTGGGCAAAGCACTTTTCTGGTGCCGTTGCTACTTATTCATACCACCTGTATTTCACTATCTCTTCGCCGAACTAGTGCACCTATTTGGTGTGTTGGGGACACAAGAGACTTCTTGCTTTGTGGTTGCAGGGTTGCATGAGAGGGATATCTTTGACCTCTTCCTCCCTGAGTTCGATAAACCTTGGGTGATCCACTTAAGGTAAAACTTGCTGCTGTTCTACAAACCTCTGCTCTTGGAGGCCCAACACTGTCTACAGGAAAAGGAGGGGGTGTAGACATCAGTAATGTAATCAACACAAATATCCTTAGACAAAGCATCGATGTTTTATCCCTAGTGGCAACAACACATCCACAACCTTAGAACTTTCTGTCACTGTCCCAGATTCAATGGAGGCATGAACCCACTATCGAGCATAAATACTCCCTCTTGGAGTCACAAGTATCAACTTGGCCAGAGCCTCTACTAGCAACGGAGAGCATGCAAGAACATAAACAACATATATGATAGATTGATAATCAACTTGACATAGTATTCAATATTCATCGGATCCCAACAAACACAACATGTAGCATTACAAATAGATGATCTTGATCATGATACCCATAGTCCAGGGGTGGACTACTCACACATCGATCCGGAGGCGATCATGGCGATGAAGAGACCTCCGGGAGATGATTCCCCTCTCCGGCAGGGTGCCGGAGGCGATCTCCTGAATCCCCCGAGATGGGATTGGCGGCGGCGGCGTCTCTGGAAGGTTTTCCGTATCGTGGCTCTCGGTACTGGGGGTTTCGCGACGAAGACTATATGTAGGCGGAAGGGCAGGTCATGAAGAGTCACGAGGGGCCCACACAGTAGGCCGGCGCGGCCAGGTGATACGTCTCCGACGTATCAATAATTTCTTATGTTCCATGCCACATTATTGATGATATCTACATGTTTTATGCATACTTTATGTCATATTTATGCATTTTCCGGCACTAACCTATTAACGAGATGCCGAAGAGCCAGTTGCTGTTTTCTGCTGTTTTTGGTTTCAGAAATCCTAGTATGGAAATATTCTCGGAATTGGACGAAATCAACGCCCAGGGGCCTATTTTTCCACGAAGCTTGCAGAAGACCGGAGGACTTACGAAGTGGGGCCACGAGGCGCCGCCACAACAGGGCGGCGCGGCCCAGGCCTTGGCCGCGCGGCCCTGGTGTGTGGGGCCCTCGTGTGGCCCCCTGACCTGCCCTTCCGCCTACATATAGTCTTCGTCGCGAAACCCCCAGTACCGAGAGCCACGATACGGAAAACCTTCCAGAGACGCCGCCGCCGCCAATCCCATCTCGGAGAATTCAGGAGATCGCCTCCGGCACCCTGCCGGAGAGGGGAATCATCTCCCGGAGGACTCTTCACCGCCATGATCACCTCCAGAGTGATGAGTGGGTAGTTCTCCCCTGGACTATGGGTCCATAGCAGTAGCTAGATGGTCGTCTTCTCCTATTGTGCTTCATTGTCGGATCTTGTGAGCAGCCTAACATGATCAAGATCATCTATCTGTAATGCTATATGTTGTGTTTGTCGGGATCCGATGGATAGAGAATACTATGTTATGTTGATTATCAATCTATTACCTATGTGTTGTTTATGATCTTGCATGCTCTCCGTTATTAGTAGAGGCTCTGGCCAAGTTTTTACTCTTAACTCCAAGGGGGAGTATTTATGCTCGATAGTGGGTTCATGCCTCCATTAAATCTGGGACAGTGACAGAAAGTTCTAAGGTTGTGGATGTGTTGTTGCCACTAGGGATAAAACATTGATGCTATGTCCGAGGATGTAGTTATTGATTACATTACGCACCATACTTAATGCAATTGTCTGTTGTTTGCAACTTAATACTGGAAGGGGTTCGGATGATAACCTGAAGGTGGACTTTTTAGGCATAGATGCATGCTGGATAGCGGTCTATGTACTTTGTCGTAATGCCCAATTAAATCTCACTATACTCATCATATCATGTATGTGCATGGTCATGCCCTCTCTATTTGTCAATTGCCCGACTGTAATTTGTTCACCCAACATGCTATTTATCTTATGGGAGAGACACCTCTAGTGTACTGTGGACCCCGGTCCTATTCTTTTACATTGAATACAATCTGCTGCAATATTTGTTCTTTACTGTTTTCTGCAAACAATCATCATCCACAGTATACATCTAATCCTTTGTTACAGCAAGCCGGTGAGATTGACAACCTCACTGTTTCGTTGGGGCAAAGTACTTTGGTTGTTTTGTGCAGGTTCCACGTTGGCGCCGGAATCCCTGGTGTTGCGCCGCACTACATCCCGCCGCCATCAACCTTCAACGTGCTTCTTGACTCCTACTGGTTCGATTAAACCTTGGTTTCTTACTGAGGGAAACTTGCTACTGTGCGCATCACACCTTCCTCTTGGGGTTCCCAACGGACGTGTCAACTACACGCATCAAGCAAATTTCTGGCGCCGTTGCCGGGGAGATCAAGACACGCTGCAAGGGGAGTCTCCACTTCCAATCTCTTTACTTTGTTTTTGTCTTGCTTCATTTTATTTACTACTTTGTTTGCTGCACTTAAACAAAACACAAAAAAAAAATTAGTTGCTAGCTTTACTTTACTTACTGTCTTGTTCTCCATATCAAAAACACAAAAAAATTAGTTACTTGCATTTACTTTATCTAGTTTGCTTTATTTACTACTGTTAAAATAAATACTCCTGAAAATACTCTGTTGTGTGACTTCACTAGCACAAATAATAATGATTTCTTATGCACACCTATTGCTCCACCTGCTACTACAGCAGAATTCTTTGAAATTAAACCTGCTTTACTGAATCTTGTTATGCGAGAGCAATTTTCTGGTGTTAGTTTTGATGATGCTGCTGCCCATCTCAATAATTTTGTTGAACTATGTGAAATGCAAAAATATAAGGATGTAGATGGTGACATTATAAAATTAAAATTGTTTCCTTTCTGATTAAGAGGAAGAGCTAAAGATTGGTTGCTATCTCTGCCTAAGAATAGTATTGATTCATGGACTAAATGCAAGGATGCTTTTATTGGTAGATATTATCCCCCTGCTAAAATTATATCTTTGAGGAGTAGCATAATGAATTTTAAACAATTGGATAATGAGCATGTTGCACAAGCTTGGGAAAGAATGAAATCTTTGGTTAAAAATTGCCCTACCATGGACTGACTACTTGGATGATCATCCAAACCTTTTATGCAGGATTGAATTTTTCTTCGCGGAACCTATTGGATTCAGCTGCTGGAGGTACCTTTATGTCCATCACTCTTGGTGAAGCAACAAAGCTTCTTGATAATATGATGATTAATTACTCTGAATGGCACACGGAAAGAGCTCCACAAGGTAAGAAGGTAAATTCTGTCGAAGAAACCTCTTCCTTGAGTGATAAGATTGATGCTATTATGTCTATGCTTGTGAATGATAGGACTAATGTTGATCCTAATAATGTTCCGTTAGCTTCATTGGTTGCTCAAGAAGAACATGTTGATGTAAACTTCATTAAAAATAATAATTTCAACAACAATGCTTATCAGAACAATTCTAGTAATAACTATAGGCCATATCCTTCTGCTAATGGTAATAGTTATGGTAATTCTTATGGGAATTCTTACAACAATAATAGGAACACACCCCCTGGACTTGAAGCTATGCTTAAATAATAATTATTACACAAACTACTTTTAACAAATCTGTTGAGGAAAAGCTTGATAAAATTGATATTCTCGCTTCTAAGGTTGATAGACTTGCCTCTGATGTTGATCTTTTAAAATCGAAAGTTATGCCTAATAAGGATATTGAAAATAAAATTGTTACTACAGCAAATGCCATCCAAGTTAGAATTAATGAGAATATAAGATTGATGGCTGAATTGCATGCTAGGTGGGAAAGAGAAGAAAATGAAAAACTAGCTAAAGAGAATAATGTAGCTAAAGTTTGGACTATTACCACCACTAGCAATGCTAATGCTCCACATGTTGCTGCACCTCCTACTAATAATGGTAAAAGGATTGGTGTTGGCAATGTTTCCACTTCTAATGCAAAGCCTGCAAAACTGCCAGAAACTGCTAAAACTGCTGAAACTGCTAAAACTGCTGAAATTGATAAAACTGCTGAAATTTTTCAAAATATTGGGGACAATGATCCCATTGCTGTAGATCATAATGGTTTAGACTTTGATGATTGCCACATCTCTGAAGTCATAAACTTTTTACAAAAGCTTGCTAAAAGTCCCAATGCTAGTGCTATAAATTTAGCCTTTACAAAACATATTACGAATGCTCTCATAAAAGCTAGAGAAGAGAAACTAGAACGTGAAGCTTCTATTCCTAGAAAGCTAGAGGATGGTTGGGAGCCCATCATTAAGATGAAGGTCAATGACTTTGATTGTAATGCTTTATGTGATCTTGGTGCAAGTATTTCCGTTATGCCTGAGAAAATCTATAATATGCTTGACTTGCCACCATTGAAAAATTGTTATTTGGATGTTAATCTTGCTGATCGTTCTACAAAGAAACCTTTGGGGAGAGTTGATAATGTTCGCATTACCGTTAACAATAACCTTGTCCCCGTTGATTTTGTTGTCTTGGATATTGAATGCAATGCATCTTGTCCCATTATATTGGGAAGACCTTTTCTTCGAACTGTTGGAGCTATCATCGATATGAAGGAAGGTAATATTAAATATCAATTTCCTCTCAAGAAAGGTATGGAACACTTCCCTAGAAAGAGAATGAAGTTACCTTATGATTCTATTATTAGAACAACTTATGATGTTGATGCTTCGTCTCTTGATGTTACTTGATACACACTTTCTGCGCCTAGCTGAAAGGCGTTAAAGAAAACGCTTATGGGAGACAACCCATGTTTTTTACTATAGTACTTTATTTTATATTTGAGTCTTGGAAGTTGTTTACTACTGTAGCAACCTCTCCTTATCTTAGTTTTGTGCATTGTTGTGCCAAGTAAAGTCGTTGATAGTAAGGTTCATACTAGATTTGGATTACTGCGCAGAAACAGATTTCTTTGCTGTCACGAATCTGGGCCTAATTCTCTGTAGGTAACTCAGAAATTTTGACAATTTACGTGAGTGATCATCAGATATGTACACAACTTTCATTCAATTTGGGCATTTTCATTTGAGCAAGTCTGGTGCCACTTTAAAATTCGTCTTTACGAACTGTTCTGTTTTGACAGATTCTGCCTTTTATTTCGCATTGCCTCTTTTGCTATGTTGGATGAATTTCTTTGTTCCATTAATGTCCAGTAGCTTTGTGCAATGTCCAGAAGTGTTAAGAATGATTATGTCACCTCTGAACATGTAAATTTTTATTGTGCACTAACCCTCTAATGAGTTGTTTCGAGTTTGGTGTGGAGGAAGTTTTCAAGGATCAAGAGAGGGAGATGATACAATATGATCAAGGAGAGTGAAAGCTCTAAGCTTGGGGATGCCCCGGTGGTTCACCCCTGCATATTTTAAGAAGACTCAAGCGTCTAAGCTTGGGGATGCCCAAGGCATCCCCTTCTTCATCGACAACATTATCAGGTTCCTCCCCTGAAACTATATTTTTATTCCATCACATCTTATGTGCTTTGCTTGGAGCGTCGATTTGTTTTTGTTTTTGTTTTTGTTTTTGTTTGAATAAAATGGATCCTAGCATTCATTGTGTGGGAGAGAGACACGCTCCGCTGTTGCATATAGACAAATATGTCCTTAGGCTTTACTCATAGTATTCATGGCGAAGGTTGAATCTTCTTCGTTAAATTGTTATATGGTTGGAATCGGGAAATGCTACATGTAGTAATTCTAAAATGTCTTGAATAATTTGATACTTGGCAATTGTTGTGCTCATGTTTAAGCTCTTGCATCATATACTTTGCACCTATTAATGAAGAAATACATAGAGCTTGCTAAAATTTGGTTTGCATAATTGGTCTCTCTAAAGTCTAGATAATTTCTAGTATTGAGTTTTGAACAACAAGGAAGACGGTGTAGAGTCTTATAATGTTTACAATATGTCTTTTATGTAAGTTTTGTTGCACCGGTTCATCCTTGTGTTTGTTTCAAATAACTTTGCTAGCCTAAACCTTGTATCGAGAGGGAATACTTCTCATGCATCCAAAATCCTTGAGTCAACCACTATGTCATTTGTGTCCACCATACCTACCTACTACATGGTATTTCTCCGCCATTCCAAAGTAAAATTGCTTGAGTGCTACCTTTAAAATTTCCATTCTTTACCTTTGCAATATATAGCTCATGGGACAAATAGCTTAAAAACTATTGTGGTATTGAATATGTACTTATGCACTTTATCTCTTATTAAGTTGTTTGTTGTGCGATAACCATGTTCCTGGGGACGCCATCAACTACTCTTTGTTGAATATCATGTGAGTTGCTATGCATGACCGTCTTGTTTGAAGTAAGGGAGATTTACCACTCATTTAATGGTTAGAGCATGCATACTGTTAGAGAAGAACATTGGGCCGCTAACTAAAGCCATGAATCATGGTGGAAGTTTCAGTTTTGGACATATATCCTCAATCTCATATGAGAACATTAATTGTTGCTACATGCTTATGCATTAAAGAGGAGTCCATTATCTGTTGTCTATGTTGTCCCGGTATGGATGTCTAAGTTGAGAATAATCAAAAGCGAGAAATCCAAATGCGAGTTTTCTCCTTAGACCTTTGTACAGGCGGCATAGAGGTACCCCTTTGTGACACTTGGTTAAAACATGTGTATTGCGATGATAATCCCGGTAATCCAAGCTAATTAGGACAAGGTGCGGGCACTATTAGTACACTATGCATGAGGCTTGCAACTTGTAAGATATAATTTACATAACACATATGCTTTATTACTACCGTTGACAAAATTGTTTCTTGTTTTCAAAACCAAAGCTCTAGCACAAATATAGCAATCAATGCTTCCATCTGCGAAGGGCCTTTCTTTTACTTTTATGTTGAGTCAGTTCACCTATCTCTTTCCACCTCAAGAAGCAAACACTTGTGTGAACTGTGCATTGATTCCTACATACTTGCATGTTGCACTTGTTATATTACTTTACATTGACAATATCCATGAGATATACATGTTATAAGTTGAAAGCAACCGCTGAAACTCAATCTTCCTTTGTGTTGCTTCAATACCTTTACTTTGATTTATTGCTTTATGAGTTAACTCTTATGCAAGACTTGTTGATGCTTGTCTTGAAAGTACTATTCATGAAAAGTCTTTGCTTTGTGATTCATTTGTTTACTCATGTCATTATCATTGTTTTGATCGCTGCATTCATTACATATGCTTACAATAGTATGATCAAGGTTATGATGGCATGTCACTCCAGAAATTATCTTTGTTATCGTTTACATCGCTTCGGACGAGCAGGAACTAAGCTTGGGGATGCTGATACGTCTCCGACGTATCGATAATTTCTTATGTTCCATGCCACATTATTGATGATATCTTCATGTTTTATGCATACTTTATGTCATATTTATGCATTTTCCGGCACTAACCTATTAACGAGATGCCGAAGAGCCAGTTGCTGTTTTCTGCTGTTTTTGGTTTCAGAAATCCTAGTAAGGAAATATTCTCGGAATTGGACGAAATCAACGCCCAGGGGCCTATTTTTCCACGAAGCTTCCAGAAGACCGGAGGACTTACGAAGTGGGGCCACGAGGCGCCGCCACAACAGGGCGGCGCGGCCCAGGCCTTGGCCGCGCGGCCCTGGTGTGTGGGGCCCTCGTGTGGCCCCCTGACCTGCCCTTCCGCCTACATATAGTCTTCGTCGCGAAACCCCCAGTACCGAGAGCCACGATACGGAAAACCTTCCAGAGACGCCGCCGCCGCCAATCCCATCTCGGAGAATTCAGGAGATCGCCTCCGGCACCCTGCCGGAGAGGGGAATCATCTCCCGGAGGACTCTTCACCGCCATGATCGCCTCCGGAGTGATGAGTGAGTAGTTCACCCCTGGACTATGGGTCCATAGCAGTAGCTAGATGGTCGTCTTCTCCTATTGTGCTTCATTGTCGGATCTTGTGAGCTGCCTAACATGATCAAGATCATCTATCTGTAATGCTATATGTTGTGTTTGTCGGGATCCGATGGATAGAGAATACTATGTTATGTTGATTATCAATCTATTACCTATGTGTTGTTTATGATCTTGCATGCTCTCCGTTATTAGTAGAGGCTCTGGCCAAGTTTTTACTCTTAACTCCAAGAGGGAGTATTTATGCTCGATAGTGGGTTCATGCCTCCATTAAATGCAGGACGTGTGAGAAAGTTCTAAGGTTGTGGATGTGCTGTTGCCACTAGGGATAAAACATTGATGCTATGTCCGAAGATGTAGTTATTGATTACATTACGCACCATACTTAATGCAATTGTCTGTTGTTTGCAACTTAATACTGGAAGGGTTCGGATGATAACCTGAAGGTGGACTTTTTAGGCATAGATGCATGCTGGATAGCGGTCTATGTACTTTGTCGTAATGCCCAATTAAATCTCACTATACTCATCATATCATGTATGTGCATGGTCATGCCCTCTCTATTTGTCAATTGCCCGACTGCAATTTGTTCACCCAACATGCTATTTATCTTATGGGAGAGACACCTCTAGTGAACTGTGGACCCCGGTCCTATTCTTTTACATTGAATACAATCTGCTGCAATACTTGTTCTTTACTGTTTTCTGCAAACAATCATCATCCACACTATACATCTAATCCTTTGTTACAGCAAGCCGGTGAGATTGACAACCTCACTGTTTCGTTGGGGCAAAGTACTTTGGTTGTGTTGTGCAGGTTCCACGTTGGCACCGGAATCCCTGGTGTTGCGCCGCACTACATCCCGCCGCCATCAACCTTCAACGTGCTTCTTGACTCCTACTGGTTCGATTAAACCTTGGTTTCTTACTGAGGGAAACTTGCTACTGTGCGCATCACACCTTCCTCTTGGGGTTCCCAACGGACGTGTCAACTACACGCATCACCAGGGCTCGGGCCGCGCCGCCCTGTTGTGTGGCCACCTCGTGGCCCCACTTCGTTTCCTCTTCGGACTTCTGGAAGCTTCGTGGAAAAATAAAACCCTGGGCGTTGATTTCGTCCAATTCCGAGAATATTTCCTTACTAGGATTTCTGAAACCAAAAACAGCAGAAAACAGCAACTGGCTCTTCGGCATCTCGTCAATAGGTTAGTGCCGGAAAATGCATAATAATGACATATAATGTGTATAAAACATGTGAGTATCATCATAAAAGTAGCATGGAACATAAGAAATTATAGATACGTTTGGGACGTATCAAGCATCCCCAAGCTTAGTTCCTACTCGCCCTCGAGTAGGTAAACGATAACAAAGATAATTTCTGAAGTGACATGCTATCATAATCTTGATCAATACTATTGTAAAGCCTATGAGATGAATGCAGCGATTCGAAGCAATGATGAAGATAATGAGTAAACAAATGAATCATATAGCAAAGACTTTTCATGAATAATACTTTCAAGACTAGCATCAATAAGACTTGCATAAGAGTTACTCATAAAGCAATAAATTCAAAGTATAGGCATTGAAGCAATACACAGGAAGATATAAGTTTCAGCGGTTGCTTTCAACTTCAACATATTTATCTCATGGATAATTGTCAACACAAAGTAATATAACAAGTGCAATAGGTAAACATGTAAGAATCAATGCACACAGCTGATACAAGTGTTTGCTTCTGGGATAGAAAGAATTAGGTAAACTGACTCAACAATAAAGTAGAAGATAGGCCCTTCGCAGAGGGAAGCATGGCTTACTATTTTTGTGCTAGAGCTTTTAATTTTGAAAACATAGAAACAATTTTGTCAACGGTAGTAATAAATCATATGTGTTATGTATAAGATATCCTATAAGTTGCAAGCCTCATGCATAGAATACTAATAGTGCCCGCACCTTGTCCTAATTAGCTTGGATTAACACGGATTATCATTGCATAGCATATGTTTCAACCAAGTGTCACAAAGGGGTACTTCTATGCCGCCTGTACAAAGGTCTAAGGAGAAAGCTCGCATTGGATTTCTCGCTTTTGATTATTCTCAACTTAGACATCCATACCGGGACAACATAGACAACAGATAATGGACTTCTCTTTAATGCATAAGCATTCAACAACAGTTAATATTCTCATAAGAGATTGAGGATTTGTGTCCAAACTGAAACTTCCACCATGAATCATGGCTTTAGTTAGCGGCCCAATGCTCTTCTCTAACAGTATGCATACTCAAACCATTTGATCATGAAAATCGCCCTTACTTCAGACAAGACGAACATGCATAGCAACTCACATGATATTCAACAAAGGTAAAAGTTGATGGCGTCCCCAGAAACATGGTTACCGCTCAACAAGCAACTTATTAAGAAATAAGACACATAAGTACATATTCTTCACCGCAATAGTTTTTAAGGCTACTTTTCCCATGAGCTATATATTGTAAAGGCAAAGAATAGAAGTTTAAAGGTAGCACTCAAGTAATGTACTTTGGAATGGCGGAGAAATACCATGTGGTAGGTAGGTATGGTGGACACAAATGGCATAGTATTTGGCTCAAGGATTTGGATGCACGAGAAGAACTCCTCTCAATACGAGGCTAGGCTAGCAAGGTTGTTTGAAGCAAACTCAAGTATAAAAGGTGCAGCAAAGCTCACATATGAACATAGGGATGAAACCTGCTACCAAGGGGGGTAGCTGCGCATGCATGCCATGGTCGACACGTGCCCCCCGGGTCAAAGCAGATTACACCAGCCCCGCCTGTTACTGTACGCCTAATAGGACGATGATTAATCTAATCGTCTAGTGAATTCAAATAAGAGTCCCACGCGCTGCCATGATGACCCATTCAAATTCAAATATTCAAATATAGTCCCCACCCAGGTTGTCAGGATTCTACTATATATACTCCCCATTCAAAATTTCGAATCCTGCGTCCTAGGCGATGGTTGTCCCAAGAGCCACATAGTCCATCCTCCATGGGAGGTCTCTTCCTTAGTTGTTCATCGCCGAGTGCAGCAATACACACCATTTTCTTTGCTATATCGTTTTTCCACCCTTCCATGTAACAACGGACTCTCTTTCTTTTTTAAGTACCTATCTCCTGTTGTTATCATGTTTTCTCAAGGAGATCATACTTGCAGAAGCAATGTTCATCCAAATTTATCTTCATTGTACACCAGGAAATCATACTTTTCCACCAGAGAACCCGGAAGAATCGAATGGACAAGTCTTAACGCCCGCCGTTGAGCAGCAATGCGGTGATCCGAAGGCACATCACACTTACCTTATGTTTGAGTGTGGAGTTGACGCAGGTTGAAGACGAGTGCAGAAGTCACGAGCTTGAAGAAGATACACAGTGTGTAGACGAGTATTGAGACGCCCAATAATTGCTCGTCGCTAGGACTCTCCTACGGAGCACTGTGTCTACAGGGGTGGATGTTGTAGCAATGAAAAATGGTGGCCCCTAGGAGCTCATGTGTATCCGTTGACCACGCTAGGTTGAGATAATTTCAACATTCATCCACCCGCACAAGCGCTACAGGATATAGATACTGTGTTACGAGGAGTAGGGACCATGAAACATGAGCTGTGAATAACGCTAGGGTTTGTTCGATGCTATATAGATGCACAGAAAGGACGTCATCTTGATCTGCAGAGACGAACCAGATGCCTCCCAACGCACAACATAATCTAGGTGAATCAGCACATCGTGCGCAACTACATTAACCGGACCAAACCTGTAAGGAACGTCAGAGTAGATCCCTCCAGGGGGGTAGTGGATTACGTTGGGGCCATCCTCCACAGGCTCCTCAAGCATCAGAGTCCCCCGCTTGGCAAGCTTGTTCACGTCTTCCATCTAGAGCCAGGCACACACACATCCAGACTCTTTATCAGAGAAAACAAGGTCCTCGAAGAAGTTGACCATGGCTTCCCCGACGAACAGGGAAGTCACGGAGACGACATCGTGTGCATGCTCCGGGACACCCTCGATGCACACCCTGACCTTGAACGGTAGGGTCCGAGTCATCGCCTGACGCAGACGACTCCAAGGTGTCAGCAGGAAACTTGTTCCGCCAAGAACCAGCATCCCACGGTAGTCCCGTGCCTCCTTGGCCTTCACTGCATCAGTGAAGAACAATAGAAACTCACAGGGGCCATGGCTTGTTACTCGAATAGGATAGGGATTAGTGCCGAAATGCCCGACAAAAAGTCGGGCTGCCTCGGCCGTCGACAGAGCTGGTTTCAGCTCCCCATACACGGCGACCACGCCATGCACGACAAGACGACGCTCGGACTCCGCAACCAGGTTAGTGCGTGGAGCTACGCTAGCAACGAAATCTCTCCTCCCAGCTCCAGGTGGTGCCTCCCTACTAAGCGCCATGGTTATGGAGGTTGGTAAGGATGAATGCGTAGAGGAATGTTGTTTGTATGCTTGCCAGTTCTTTCGGTACCATTTATATAGGCTCAGCTCCGGCACGAAATTCTCGAACGGGGGAAAATGATTTTTTCATTCACCCGGGAGAACGACTGTTCACTCGCGCGTAGCACTGCCAGTGAAGAACCCGCGTAAGATTCTTTCTCGCGAGATCGGGATCACTGTATCACGTGAATGCCACTGCTCATTCCCGCGCACGTGGGCTCCCCTTACCGATTCCACATTTGTGCGCGCATAGTTTAACAGCTGCCGCCACATATTGAGCTTTCCCTCCTGATACGTCCATTTTGCATCACTATTTTATATCATAATTTGCTGTTATTCATTGATATATTTCATATTTGGAGATGATACTTATGTTATTTCATCTATTTTGCATGTTTCATGATTATCTGGGGATCGCGCACCGGAGCCAGGATTCTGCTGGAAAAAGCACCGTCAGGATGCAATATTTCGGAAGATCAACAGTTGACGAAAATTATATGAAAATTCCTATTTTTCCAGAAGTCGAAGGGAGCCAGAAGGGGGAGCCGAGGGGACCCGAGGTGGGCCCACCTCATAGGCCGGCGCGGCCCAAGGCCTGGCCGCGCCGCCCTGTGAGGAGGGGGCCCACAACCCCCTCTCGCCTCCTTTTCTTCGCGTACGTCTTCGTACCGAAAACCTAAGCCCCAGAGGATAGTCGCGAAGAGTCACAGCCGCCTCTGCGGGGCGGAGAACACCAGAGAGAAAAGAGCTCTCCGGCGGGCAGGAATCCGCCGGGGAAATTCCCTCCCGGAGGGGGAAATCGACACCATCGTCACCGTCATCGAGCTGGACATCATCTCCATCACCATCGTCATCATCTCCATCATCATCACCGCCATCTCCACCGCTGCACCTCGTCACCGCTGTAACAATTCGGGTTGGATCTTGATTGTTTGATAGGGGAAACTCTCCCGGTGTTGATTTCTACTTGTTATTGATGCTATTGAGTGAAACCATTGAACCAAGGTTTATGTTCAGATTGTTATTCATCATCATATCACCTCTGATCATGTTCCATATGATGTCTCGTGAGTAGTTCGTTTAGTTCTTGAGGACATGGGTGAAGTCTAAATGTTAGTAGTGAATTATGGTTGAGTAATATTCAATGTTATGATATTTAAGTTGTGGTGTTATTCTTCTAGTGGTGTCATGTGAACGTCGACTACATGATACTTCACCATTTATGGGCCTAGGGGAGTGCATCTTGTATTCGGTTGCTAATTGCGGGGTTGCCGGAGTGACAGAAACCTAAACCCCCGTTGGTATATCGATGCAGGAGGGATAGCAGGATCTTAGAGTTTAAGGCTGTGGTTAGATTTATCTTAATTACTTTCTTGTATTTGCGGATGCTTGCAAGGGGTATAACCACAAGTATGTATTAGTCCTAGGAAGGGCGGTGCATTAGCATAGGTTCACCCACACAACACTTATCAAAACAATGAAGATTAATCAGCTGTAGGAAGCGAAAGCACTAGACTAAATTCCCGTGTGTCCTCAAGAACGTTTGGTCATTATAAGTAAACAAACCGGCTTGTCCTTTGTGCTAAAAAGGATTGGGCCACTCGCTGCAATTATTTCTCTCGCATTTTACTTACTCGTACTTTATTTATCTGCTATATCAAAACCCCCTGAATACTTGTCTGTGAGCATTTACAGTGAATCCTTCATCGAAACTGCTTGTCAACACCTTCTGCTCCTCGTTGGGTTCGACACTCTTATTTATCGAAAGTACTACGATACACCCCCTATACTTGTGGGTCATCAAGACTATTTTCTGGCGCCGTTGCCGGGGAGTGAAGCGCTATTGGTAAGTGGAATTGGTAAGGAAAACCTTTACTGTTTGTGCTAATTTTATTTCTGCCTGCTGCTATAAGTCATTATGGAGAGATCTTCTCTTGAATTTCTATTTGGGAAATCTACTACTACTGCAACGGTAGTGGATGAGGCGCCAGGTGAGGAAGTAATACCATATAAAATACCTGTGAAAATTATTGAACGTGTTATGGATAACCGCTATGAAGGGGATGGAACTGTCCATCCTGGTGATCATTTACTGTTTTTACATGAATTATGCGGGTTATTCAAATGTGCAGGTATTGATATGGATGAAGTTAGAAAGAAACTATTCTCTATATCGCTGTTTGGTAAAGCAGCGCACTGGTATAAATTGCTGAAGAATAGGGATTCTCTTAATTGGGAGGACATTGTGCCTTTATTTTATTCCAAATTCTATCCTCCAAGTGAAATTCACAAAGATCGGAACCGCATATATAATTTCTGGCCTCATGATGGAGAAAGTATTTCCCAAGCTTGGGGGAGATTGAAGTCTTTAATGCTCAAATGCCCCATTCATGAGCTTCCTGGTAATATTATTATTGATAATTTCTATGCAAGATTGTCTTTTCAAGATAAGACTCTGCTGGATACTTCTTGTTCTGGATCATTTACACGCAACAAAGAAGAGTTTAAAAGGGACCTTCTTGATCGGATCCAGGAGAATACTGAAGGATGGGAGAACAACAAAGATAGAGAGTCAGGTATAAACTTTGATTATAAATGCATTGAAGTTTTTATGGATACCGATAAATTTCGTAATATTAGTGCTACTTATGGTCTTGATTCTCAAGTCGTTGCAAATCTTTATAAAGCTTTTGCCTCTCATTATGAATTGCCTAAGAAGAATTTTGATAAGTATCATGAACCGTATAAAGATAAAATTGATTCATCTATAAACAAATGTGTTGTAATTGAAACTGTTGATCATGTTATTCCTGAAGCTTATATTGAAAAAACTCCTTTCCCTGCTAAAATGAAGGAGTACTCTGTTATATCTAGTGCGGTTAATAAAAGTGCAAAGAAACCTATAGAACCTGAAGAACAAATTAAGGTTGAACCTGCTGTTGCAATAGTTAAAGATCTTGTGACTGAAAATGTGGAAGATGGTCACATTATTTTCTGTGAAGATGCTTCTAATATTGTTTCGCATCCTATTAAGTCTAGAAAATTTAGTGTTCCTATGCTATCTGTTAGAATTGGTGATCATTGTTATTATGGTTTATGTGATATTGGTGCAAGTATTAGTGCTATTCCTTATGAGCTTTATACGGAGATCATGCATGAAATTGGTTCTTGTGAACTTGAAGATATTAATGTGGTTATTCGGCTAGCTAATAGAGAAACTATCTCTCCAATTGGTATTGTTCGAGATGTGGAAGTTCTGTGTGGTAAGATTAAATATCCTGCTGACTTTTTGGTACTTGGTTCTGCTGCTAGTAAGTATTGTCCTATCATTTTTGGTAGACCTTTTCTAAATACTTGTGGAGCTGTTATAGATTGCAAGAAGGAAAAGATTGTTACTAAATTTGCTGGTGAATCTTATGAGTTTAATTTCTCTAAATTTGCCAAAACTCCTTATAAAGCTGA
Organism: Lolium perenne; assembly: GCF_019359855.2. Taxonomy (NCBI): domain Eukaryota; kingdom Viridiplantae; phylum Streptophyta; class Magnoliopsida; order Poales; family Poaceae; genus Lolium; species Lolium perenne. The sequence goes on from NC_067245.2 coordinate 273,559,195, forward strand.
TTTGCCTAATAATGATTTTAGAGTTGAACAGTGTGCGTCTATTGCTCTTGCTCCTAATAATCCTTTGCAGCAACATTTGGAGAATAGTGAGAGCGAAGTCTTTAGGGAAGAAAGAAATGAGCTTGATGAAATTTTCCTTCGTCAACCTATTCTTAAACATGACTTGCCGGTTGAAGATCTAGGTACAACACCACCACCAAAGGAAGATCATGTTTTTGATTTGAAACCATTGCCTGATGATCTTAAGTATGCTCATATTGATGATAAGAAAATATATCCTGTTATTATTAGTTCTAAGCTTTTAGATATTGAGGAAGAAAGGTTACTGGAAATATTGAAGAAACACCGAGGAGCTATTGGCTACACTCTTGATGATTTGAAGGGGATTTCTCCCTCTTTTTGCCAACATGCTATCAATATGGAAGATGATGCAAAGCCTGTTGTTGAACATCAACGTCGTCTAATTCCGAAGATGAAGGATGTGGTAAGGAATGAGGTATTAAAACTTCTTGAAGCTGGTATTATATATCCTATTGCTGATAGTAGATGGGTTAGTCCTGTGCATTGTGTTCCTAAGAAAGGAGGAATGACTGTTGTGCCTAATGATAATGATGAACTCATCCCTCAAAGAGTAGTTGTAGGGTATAGAATGTGCATTGATTATCGAAAAGTTAATAAGGTTACTAAGAAAGATCATTACCCTTTACCATTTATTGATCAAATGTTAGAAAGGTTGTCTAAAAATACTCATTTTTGCTTTCTTGATGGTTATTCTGGGTTTTCACAAATTGCTGTTAAAACTAAAGATCAAGAGAAAACCACTTTCACTTGTCCCTATGGAACTTATGCTTATAGGCGTATGCCTTTTGGTTTATGTAATGCTCCTGCTACTTTTCAAAGATGCATGTCTGCTATTTTTCATGGCTTTTGCGAGAGTATTGTAGAGGTATTCATGGATGATTTTTCTGTCTATGGGAATTCTTTTGATAATTTCTTGCGGAACCTCGATAAAGTTTTGCAGAGATGTGAAGAAACTAACCTTGTTCTTAATTGGGAGAAATGCCACTTTATGGTTAATGAAGGAATTGTATTGGGACATAAAATTTCTGAGAGAGGTATTGAAGTTGATAGAGCTAAAGTTGAAGCAATTGAGAAGATGCCCTATCCGAGGGATGTTAAAGGTATTCGTAGTGTTCTTGGTCATGCTGGGTTTTATAGGAGATTTATTAAAGATTTCTCCAAGATTTCAAAGCCTCTTACTAATCTTCTTCAAAAAGATGTACCTTTTGTTTTTGATGATGATTGTAAGGAAGCTTTTGAAACTCTAAAGAAAGCCTTAACAACTGCTCCTGTAGTTGAACCTCCTGATTGGAATTTGCCTTTTGAGATTATGTGTGATGCTAGTGATTTTGCTGTAGGCGCTGTTCTTGGACAGCGAGTAGATAAAAAATTAAATGTTATTCATTACGCTAGCAAAACTCTTGATGTTGCCCAAAGAAATTATGCTACAACTGAAAAAGAATTATTAGCTGTAGTCTTTGCTTGTGATAAGTTTAGATCCTATATTGTTGATTCAAAAGTTACAATTCATACTGATCATGCTGCAATTAGATACCTTATGACAAAGAAAGATGCTAAGCCAAGGCTTATTAGATGGGTACTTCTTTTGCAAGAATTTGATCTGCATATTATAGATAGGAAAGGTGCTGATAATCCTGTTGCTGATAATTTTTCTAGATTGGAAAATATTTCTTATGACCCCGTTCCTGTTAATGATAGTTTTCCAAATGAACAATTGGCTGTAATAAAGGTGAGTTCACGAGATAGCCCTTGGTACGCTGATTATGCTAACTTTATTGTATCCAAGTACTTGCCTCCAACCTTTTCAGCTCAGCAAAGGAGGAAGTTCTTTTATGACTTGAGGCATTATTTTTGGGATGACCCACACTTATATAAAGAAGGAGTGGATGGTATTCTGCGAAGATGTGTTCCTGAATATGAACAACAGGAGATATTGAGTAAATGACATGGTAGTGCTTATGGAGGACATCACGCCGGAGATAGAACTGCACAAAAAGTTCTACAATCAGGTTTTTATTGGCCAACTCTCTTCAAAGATGCAAGGAAGTTTATTTTATCTTGTGATGAATGTCAAAGGGTTGGTAATATCTCCAGACGCAATGAAATGCCTATGAATTATACTCTTGTTATTGAACCATTCGATTGTTGGGGATTCGACTTCATGGGTCCTTTCCCTTCTTTAGAAGGTAACACTCATATACTTGTCGCTGTTGATTATGTTACTAAATGGGTAGAAGCTATACCCACAAAAAGTGCTGATGGTGAGACTTCTTTAAAAATGCTTTTAGATATTATTTTTCCTAGATTTGGAGTACCTAGATATATTATGACTGATGGAGGTTCTCATTTTATTCATGGAGGTTTTAGAAAAACTCTTGCTAAGTATGGTATTAATCATAGAATTGCTTCCGCTTATCATCCTCAAACTAGCGGGCAAGTAGAATTATCAAATAGAGAGATTAAATCTATTTTGGGAAAGACTGTTAATAAATCTAGAAAGAATTGGGCTATTAAATTGAAGGACGCATTATGGGCTTATAGAACTGCTTATAAAAATCCCATGGGTATGTCACCTTATAAAATGGTTTATGGGAAAGCTTGTCATTTACCTTTAGAACTAGAGCACAAAGCTTATTGGGCTGTAAGGGAACTTAATAAAGATTTCAAACTTGCCGGTAAGAAGAGATTGCTACAATTGAGTTCTTTAGATGAATGGAGAAGTGAAGCTTATGAAAATGCTAAACTCTTTAAAGAGAAAGTTAAGAAATGGCATGATAGAAGAATTATCAAAAGAGAATTTAATGTTGGGGATAAAGTCCTATTGTATCGGTCTCGTCTCAAATTCTTTGCAGGGAAATTGCTCTCAAAATGGGAAGGACCATATGTTATTGTGGAGGTGTATCGTTCAGGGGCAATTAAAATTAGTTCTCTGCAAGGTGATGCCACACAAGTAGTGAATGGACAAAGACTCAAGCATTATATCTCTGGAGATTCTTATAATGAAGATGTTGATATTATCCAAGTGGTAACTCCGGAAGCTTTCATCAAAGGTCAAGTTGACAGTCCTGCAGAGTTCGACTTTGAATAGGTAACAGTACTGGTAATAAAATGTCCGCGATTTACTTTCCGAACAATGTTTTTGCTGTTTTTGGAAAATATGAAAAATTACGAGATCGAAACGGAGTGGAGGAGACGCACGAGGGCGTGCCCCCATAGGCCAGCGCGGGCCCCAGCCTGGCCGCGCCGCCCTATGAGGACACCGCCTCGTTGTCCCCCTCCGACTCTTGTTCGACCTGGAACTTTCCTTCTGTCGTAAAAATTACTGCTATATAATCCCCCGGACCCCTGGAGGTCCGTATATCGTTTTCTCGCCGTGTTTTGTTTCGAGCTGTTTTCTGCCAGGATCTGCTTCGGATCTAGATCCACCATGTCTTCGTCGGGAACTCCAAAGGACAGCTTCTTTGAGGACGTCGTCAACCCGTACATGAATGAGCTGAAGATGCACCCCAAGGAATTGCTGCTCGTAGATGGAGAGTTGCAGATCAAAGATGTCCAGGGTCCTAAACGAGAAGGAAGCTTGGAAGACAGGGTGGAGAAACTAGAACAAGAGGTATTCAACTACAAGAAGATGGCTGAGCGTGAAGTGGACATCTTTCACAAGATTGTGTCTGAACTTATTGATGGACACAAGAAGGAGACTGCAAAGTTGTGGGACGATATCTTCTCGCTTCGCGACACCACCAACAAACTCCAAGCTCAACTCTATGATGTTCATAATCAAAACTATGAGTATGAAAACAGGTTTAAACGCATAAGTTATGCTGCTAGTTTCAGGATTCCGGAGACCAAGATGTCTTTTGTTGATGGAGAGCCTCTTCCTTGGAAGTCTGATGATGGCAAGGATTCACCATCATCACCGAAGCAGTAATTCATCATCGGTATTGGCATCCCCTTGGTTTGTTCCAAGCTTGGGGGAGTGCCGCGGTATCACATCATCACTATCTTTTACTTTTTATTATCAAGTAGTGTCATATCATGAGTAGGGAAGTTATCATATAAGATGTGTTGCGGTATGGAAGTACCTCTCTTTAGTTGGTTATCTATGTATCCCTTGTTGTGAGTTATCGTTATGGAATATTAATGAGAAGTTTTATCATTTACATATTGCACATCTTATTTTAGTTTGCAATCTCTATTATGTGATTCATCTTGTTGTTAGTATTGGCATCACTTTGGGAGCATTGAGTAAATCTATTTGGTTTTGGCAAACTTAGCATTGGTCAATAGCAACAACACTTTGAGTTTTAAGTAGAGAAGAGGAAATACATGTAGATATGTTATTATCTTTCTTGTTAGTTCTTAGCTTAGTATTCTGAAGTTAAAATTGTTTGTGCTTACAAGTAAGATGCATGATTGTTTCTATCACATGTATATTTGTTTGTTTTCCTCGAATCTTATGCTTGCTAATCAACCTTGCTAGCCAAAGACCTGTACTGAGAGGGAATGCTTCTCGTGCATCCAAACCTTTAAACCAAAACCCATGCCAAGTGTGTCCACTATAACTACATATTATGTGGTATTTCCTGCCACTCCAAGTAAATACTTCATGTGCTACCTTTAAACAATTCAAAATTTATCATCTCTTATTTGTGTCAATGTTTTATAGCTCATGAGGAAGTATGTGGTGTTTTATCTTTCAATCTTGTTGGGCAACTTTCACCAATGGACTAGTGGCTTCATCCACTTATCCAATAACTTTGCAAAAAGAGCTGGCAATGGGGTTCCCAGTCCCAAGTTAATTAACTTTTGTAATTTTACAAATAGACACTCCTCCATGGTATGTGATTGTTGGACGGCACCCGAGGATTCGGTTAGCCATGGCTTGAGAAAGCAAAGGTGGGGAGGAGTGTCATCTAAATAAAACTAAAATAAAAAGACACTCTTTCATGGTATGAGATTGTTGGCAGGCACCCGAGGATTCGGTTAGCCATGGTTTTGAAAGCAAAGGTTGGAAGGAGTGTCAACCAAAAAGAAAACTTTATGGGAGCCGCTCTTTGAGAGTTTGTCTGGCAAGGGGGTTAGAGTACCCACTACCAGTCGTTGACAACAATAAACACCCCTCAAAACTTTACTTTTATGCTCTCTATATGATTTCAAAACTTGAAAAGCTCTAGCACATGATTTAATCCATGCTTCCCTCTGTGAAGGGCCTATCTTTTACTTTATGTTGAGTCAGTAAAACCTATTTCCCTCCATCTTAAGCAAGCATTTGAGTTGTTGTGATCCAACCATCTATATTGTGATATATTTAATCATGCCTTTTATTCTTCCTTGTTTAGTACAAGTTTTATCTGATGAATATAGCTTTGAAGATTATCAATGATTATGAAGAGATTATTATGATTGAGTATGCAAGTTGTGCTATATAAGCTTTAATATAAGAGCTCCGCTCGATAGATAAGTATAATCTGTTAACTGTTCTTTGACCAAGAACGAAGTTTGCCATCACCAATTATGATTTCCTATGCACCTTTACTTGTGATTTCCTTTTACTTGCTTCAAGTTGAATTATATGAGGAAGTTGTTCACTAGAATGTCTTGTGTGAGTTAATATGATGCTTCTTGTCCGTATTTTATTTATCGACTCTTCACTCCATAAACATGTGGTCTTGTTTACTGAGCTCAGTTTCGCTTGGGGACAAGCGAAGTCTAAGCTTGGGGGGAGTTGATACGTCCATTTTGCATCACTATTTTATATCATAATTTGCTGTTATTCATTGATATATTTCATATTTGGAGATGATACTTATGTTATTTCATCTATTTTGCATGTTTCATGATTATCTGGGGATCGCGCACCGGAGCCAGGATTCTGCTGGAAAAAGCACCGCCAGGATGCAATATTTCGGAAGATCAACAGTTGACGGAAATTATATGAAAATTCCTATTTTTCCAGAAGTCGAAGGGAGCCAGAAGGGGGAGCCGAGGGGACCTGAGGTGGGCCCACCTCATAGGCTGGCGCGGCCCAAGGCCTGGCCGCGCCGCCCTGTGAGGAGGGGGCCCACAACCCCCTCTCGCCTCCTTTTCTTCGCGTACGTCTTCGTCCCGAAAACCTAAGCCCCAGAGGATAGTCGCGAAGAGTCACAGCCGCCTCTGCGGGGCGGAGAACACCAGAGAGAAAAGAGCTCTCCGGCGGGCAGGAATCCGCCGGGGAAATTCCCTCCCGGAGGGGGAAATCGACGCCATCGTCACCGTCATCGAGCTGGACATCATCTCCATCACCATCGTCATCATCTCCATCATCATCACCGCCATCTCCACCGCTGCACCTCGTCACCGCTGTAACAATTCGGGTTGGATCTTGATTGTTTGATAGGGGAAACTCTCCCGGTGTTGATTTCTACTTGTTATTGATGCTATTGAGTGAAACCATTGAACCAAGGTTTATGTTCAGATTGTTATTCATCATCATATCACCTCTGATCATGTTCCATATGATGTCTCGTGAGTAGTTCGTTTAGTTCTTGAGGACATGGGTGAAGTCTAAATGTTAGTAGTGAATTATGGTTGAGTAATATTCAATGTTATGATATTTAAGTTGTGGTGTTATTCTTCTAGTGGTGTCATGTGAACGTCGACTACATGATACTTCACCATTTATGGGCCTAGGGGAGTGCATCTTGTATTCGGTTGCTAATTGCGGGGTTGCCGGAGTGACAGAAACCTAAACCCCCGTTGGTATATCGATGCAGGAGGGATAGCAGGATCTTAGAGTTTAAGGTTGTGGTTAGATTTATCTTAATTACTTTCTTGTATTTGCGGATGCTTGCAAGGGGTATAACCACAAGTATGTATTAGTCCTAGGAAGGGCGGTGCATTAGCATAGGTTCACCCACACAACACTTATCAAAACAATGAAGATTAATCAGCTGTAGGAAGCGAAAGCACTAGACTAAATTCCCGTGTGTCCTCAAGAACGTTTGGTCATTATAAGTAAACAAACCGGCTTGTCCTTTGTGCTAAAAAGGATTGGGCCACTCGCTGCAATTATTTCTCTCGCATTTTACTTACTCGTACTTTATTTATCTGCTATATCAAAACCCCCTGAATACTTGTTTGTGAGCATTTACAGTGAATCCTTCATCGAAACTGCTTGTCAACACCTTCTGCTCCTCGTTGGGTTCGACACTCTTATTTATCGAAAGTACTACGATACACCCCCTATACTTGTGGGTCATCACCTCCACGCATTAAAACGTCCAACAGCTGGAGCTTACTGTTCCGCGCGCGGGGCGCGGTCAAACACTTGGGCTGGCCATTCTCAATCGCAAAGCTGATCGGATGGCAGCCACCACGTGCGCAGCTACCCATGTGTGTAGCAAATCCACACTCTATGAACATATTGTAACTATTATAAGACTTTACATTGTCTCCTTGTTGTTCAAACACCTTAACCAGAAAATATCTAGACTCTAGAGATCAATCATGCAAACCAAATTTTAACAAGCTCTATGTAGTTATTCATTAATAGGTACAAGGTACATGATGCAAGAGCTTAAACATGATCTATATGAGCACAACAATTGCCAAGTATCACATTATTCAAGACATTATACCATTTACCACATGCGGCATTTTCCGTTTCCAACCATATATCAATGAATGAAATAGTCCAACTTTCGCAATGAACATTAAAGATAAAGCTAAGAACATATGTGTTCATACGAAACAGCGGAGCGTGTCTCTCTCCCAAACAAAGAATGCTAGGCTCCGATCTTATTCAAACAAAAAAAAAAAAACAAACAGACGCTCCAAGTAAAGCACAAAAGATGTGACGGAATAAAAATATAGTTTCACTAGAGGTGACCTGATAAGTTGTCGATGAAGAAGGGATGCCTTGGGCATCCCCAAGCTTAGACGCTTGGGTCTTCTTAAAATATGCAGGGATGAACCACGGGGGCATCCCCAAGCTTAAACTGTTCACTCTTCTTCATCATATTGTATCATCCTCCTCTCTTGACACTTGAAAACTTCCTCCACACCAAACTTAAAACAAACTCATTAGAGGGTCAGTGCATAATTCATATATTCAGAGGTGATATAATCATTCTTAACACTTCTGGACATTGCACAAAGCTACTGAAAGTTAATGGGACAAAGAAATCCATCAAACATAGCAAAACAGGCAATGCGAAATAAAAGGCAGAATCTGTCAAAACAGAACAGTCCGTAAAGACGAATTTTTTAGAGGCACCAGACTTGCTCAGATGAAAATGCCCAAATTGAATGAAAGTTGCGTACATATCTGAGGATCACGCACGCAAATTGGCAGATTTTTCTGAGTTACCTACAGAGAACCATACCCAAATTCGTGACAGCAAGAAATCTGTTTCTGCGCAGTAATCCAAATCTAGTATTGACTTTACTATCAAAGACTTTACTTGGCACAACAATGCAATAAAATAAAGATAAGGAGAGGTTGCTACAGTAGTAACAACTTCCAAGACTCAAATATAAAACAAAAGTGCAGAAGTAAAATGATGGGTTGTCTCCCATAAGCGCTTTTCTTTAACGCCTTTCAGCTAGGCGCAGAAAGTGTGAATCAAGTAACATCAAGAGATGAAGCATCAACATCATAATTTGTTCTAATAATAGAATCATAAGGTAACTTCATTTTCTTTCTAGGGAAGTGTTCCATACCTTTCTTGAGAGGAAATTGATATTTAATATTACCTTCCTTCATATCAATGGTAGCACCAACAGTTCGAAGAAAAGGTCTTCCCAATATAATGGGACAAGATGCATTGCATTCAATATCCAAGACAACAAAATCAACGGGGACAAGGTTATTGTTAACCATAATGTGAACATTATCAATCCTCCCCAAAGGTTTCTTTATAGCATTATCAGCAAGATTAACATCCAAATAACAATTTTTCAATGGTAGCAAGTCAAGCATATCATAGATTTTCTTAGGCATAAACAGAAATACTTGCACCAAGATCACATAAAGCATTACAATCAAAATCATTGACCCTCATCTTAATGATGGGCTCCCAACCATCTTCTAACTTCCTAGGAATAGAAGTTTCAAGTTTTAGTTTATCTTCTCTAGCTTTTATGAGAGCATTTGTAATATGTTTTGTAAAGGCCAAATTTATAGCACTAGCATTGGGACTTTTAGCAAGTTTTTGTAAGAACTTTATAACTTCAGAGATGTGACAATCATCAAAGTCTAAATCATTATGACCTACAGCAATGGAATCATTGTCCCCAACGTTGGAAAAAAATTCAGCAGTTTTATCACAGGCAGTTTTAGCAGTTTCAGGTAATTTTGCACGCTTTGCACTAGGAGTAGAAACATTGCCAACACCAATTATTTTACCATTGATAGTAGGGGGTGTAGCAACATGTGAAGCATTATGATTACTAGTGGTGGTAATAGTCCAAACTTTAGCTACATTATTCTCTTTAGCAAGTTTTTCATTTTCTTCTTTTTCCCACCTAGCATGCAATTCAGCCATCAATCTAATATTTTCATTAATTCTAACTTGGATGGCATTTGCTGTAGTAACAATCTTATTTTCATTATCCTTATTAGGCATAACTTTCAATTTTAAAAGATCAACATCAGAAGCAAGTCTATCAACCTTAGAAGCAAGAATATCAATTTTATCAAGCTTTTCTTCAACAGATTTGTTAAAAGCAGTTTGTGTACTAATAAATTCTTTAAGCATGGCTTCAAGACCAGGGGGTACACTCCTATTATTGTTGTAAGAATTCCCATAAGAATTCCCATAACCATTACCATTAGCAGCAGGATATGGCCTATAGTTGTTACCAGAATTATTCCTATAAGCATTGTTGTTGAAATTATTATTTTTAATGAAGTTCACATCAACATGTTCTTCTTGGGCAACTGATGATCCACAAGTATAGGGGGTGTATCGTAGTACTTTCGATAAATAAGAGTGTCGAACCCAACAAGGAGCAGAAGGTGTTGACAAGCAGTTTCGATGAAGGATTCACTGTAAATGCTCACAGACAAGTATTCAGGGGGTTTTGATGTAGCAGATAAATAAAGTACGAGTAAGTAAAATGCGAGAGAAATAATTGCAGCGAGTGGCCCAATCCTTTTTAGCACAAAGGACAAGCCGGTTTGTTTACTTATAATGACCAAACGTTCTTGAGGACACACGGGAATTTAGTCTAGTGCTTTCGCTTCATACAGTTGATTAATCTTCATTGTTTTGATAAGTGTTGTGTGGGTGAACCTATGCTAATGCACCGCCCTTCCTAGGACTAACACATACTTGTGATTATACCCCTTGCAAGCATCCGCAAATACTAGAAAGTAATTAAGATAAATCTAACCACAGCCTTAAACTCTGAGATCCTGCTATCCCTCCTGCATCGATATACCAACGGGGGTTTAGGTTTCTGTCACTCTGGCAACCCCGCAATTAGCAAACGAATACAAGATGTACTCCCCTAGGCCCATAAAGGTGAAGTATCATGTAGTCGACGTTCACATGACACCACTAGAAGAATAACACCACAACTTAAATATCATAACATTGAATATTACTCAACCATAATTCACTACTAACATTTAGACTTCACCCATGTCCTCAAGAACTAAACGAACTACTCACGAGACATCATATGGAACATGATCAGAGGTGATATGATGATGAATAACAATCTGAACATAAACCTTGGTTCAATGGTTTCACTAAATAGCATCAATAACAAGTAGAAATCAACACCGGGAGAGTTTCCCCTATCAAACAATCAAGATCCAACCCGAATTGTTACAGCGGTGATGAGGTGCAGCGGTGGAGATGGCGGTGATGATGATGGAGATGATGACGATGGTGATGGAGATGATTTCCAGCTCGATGACGGTGACGGTGGCGTCGATTTCCCCCTCCGGGAGGGAATTTCCCCGGCGGATTCCTGCCCGCCGGAGAGCTCTTTTCTCTCTGGTGTTCTCCGCCCCGCAGAGGCGGCTGTGACTCTTCGCGACTATCCTCTGGAGCTTAGGTTTTCGGGGCGAAGAAGTACGCGAAAGAGAGGCGGCCAGAGGGGGCTGTGGGCCCCCTCCTCACAGGGCGGCGCGGCTAGGGCAGGGCCCGCGCCAGCCTATGAGGTGGGCCCATGGCGGCCCTCCTCGGCTCCCCCTTCTGGCTCCCTTCGTCTTCTGAAAAAATAGGATTTTTCGTATAATTTCCGTCAATTGCTGATCTTCCGAAATATTGCATTCTGACGGTGCTTTTTCCAGCAGAATCCTGACTCCGGTGCGCGATTCTCCAATAATCATGAAACATGCAAAATAGATGAAATAACATAAGTATCATCTCTAAATATGAAATATATCAATGAATAACAGTAAATTATGATATAAAATAGTGATGCAAAATGGACGTATCAACTCCCCCCAAGCTTAGACTTCGCTTGTCCCCAAGCGAAACTGAGCTCAGTAAACAAGACCACATGTTTATGGAGTGAAGAGTCGATAAATAAAATACGGACAAGAAGCATCATATTAATTCACACAAGACATTCTAGTGAACAACTTCCTCATATAACTCAACTTGAAGCAAGTAAAAGGAAATCACAAGTAAAGGTGCATAGGAAATCATAATTGGTGATGGCAAACTTCGTTCTTGGTCAAAGAACAGTTAACAGATTATACTTATCTATCGAGCAGAGCTCTTATATTAAAGCTTATATAGCACAACTTGCATACTCAATCATAATAATCTCATCATAATCATTGATAATCTTCAAAGCTATATTCATCAGATAAAACTTGTACTAAACAAGGAAGAATAAAAGGCATGACTAAATAAATCACAATATAGATGGTTGGATCACAACAACTCAATTGCTTGCTCAAGATGGAGGGAAATAGGTTTACTGACTCAACATAAAGTAAAAGATAGGCCCTTCACAGAGGGAAGCAGGGATTAAATCATGTGCTACAGCTTTTCAAGTTTTGAAATCATATAGAGAGCATAAAAGTAAAGTTTTGAGAGGTGTTTGTTGTTGTCAACGACTGGTAGTGGGTACTCTAACCCCCTTGCCAAACAAACTCTCAAAGAGCGGCTCCCATAAGGTTTTATTTTTGGTTGACACTCCTTCCAACCTTTGCTTTCACAAACCATGGCTAACCGAATCCTCGGGTGCCTGCCAACAATCTCATACCATGAAGGAGTGTCTTTTTATTTTAGTTTTATTTAGATGACACTCCTCCCCACCTTTGCTTTCTCAAGCCATGGCTAACCGAATCCTCGGGTGCCGTCCAACAATCACATACCATGGAGGAGTGTCTATTTGTAAAATTACAAAAGTTTATTAACTTGGGACTGGGAACCCCATTGCCAGCTCTTTTGCAAAGTTATTGGATAAGTGGATGAAGCCACTAGTCCATTGGTGAAAGTTGCCCAACAAGATTGAAAGATAAGACACCACATACTTCCTCATGAGCTATAAAACATTGACACAAATAAGGAGTAATAAGGTTTTGAATTGTTTAAAGGTAGCACATGAAGTATTTACTTGGAGTGGCAGGAAATACCACATAATAGGTAGTTATAGTGGACACACATGGCATGGGTTTTGGTTTGAAGGTTTGGATGCACGAGAAGCATTCCCTCTCAGTACAAGTCTTTGGCTTGCAAGGTTAATTAGCAAGCATAAGAGTCGAGGGAAACAAACAAATATACATGTGATAAAAACAATCATGCATCTTACTTGTAAGCACAAACAATTTTAACTTTAGAATACTAAGCTAAGGACTAACAAGAAAGATAATAATATATCTACATGTATTTCCTCTTCTCTACTTAAAACTCAAAGTGTTGTTGCTATTGACCAATGCTAAGTTTGCCAAAACCAAATAGATTTACTCAATGTTCCCAAAGTGATGCCAATACTAACAACAAGATCAATCACATAATAGAGATTGCAAACTAAAATAAGATGTGCAATATGTAAATGATAAAACTTCTCATTAATATTCCATAACGATAACTCACACCAAGCGATACATAGATAACCAACTAAAGAGAGATACTTCCATACCGCAACACATCTTATATGATAACTTCCCTACTCATGATATGACACTGCTTGATAATAAAAAAAGTAAAAGATAGTGATGATGTGATACCGCGGCACTCCCCCAAGCTTGGAACAAACCAAGGGGATGCCAATACCGATGATGAATTACTCCTTCGGTGATGATGGTAAACCCTTGCCATCATCAGACTTCCAAGGAAGAGGCTCTCCATCAACAAAAGACATCTTGGTCTCCGGAATCCTGAAACTAGCAGCATAACTTATGCGTTTAAACCTGTTTTCATACTCACAATTTTGATTCTGAACATCATAGAGTTGAGCTTGGAGTTTGTTGGTGGTGTCGTGAAGCGAGAAGATATCGTCCCACAACTGTGCAGTCTCCTTTTTGTGTCCATCAATAAGTTCAGACACAATCTTGTGAAAGACGTCCACCTCACGCTCAACCATCTTCTTGTAGTTGAAGACCTCTTGTTCTAGTTTCTCCACCCTATCTTCCAAGCTTCCTTCTCCTTTAGGACCCTGGACATCTTTGATCTGCAACTCTCCATCTACGAGCAGCAATTCCTTGGGGTGCATCTTCAGCTCGTTCATGTACGGGTTGACGACGTCCTCAAAGAAGCTGTCCTTCGGAGTTCCTGACGAAGACATGGTGGATCTAGATCCGAAGCAGATCCTGACAGAAAACAGCTCGAAACAAAACACGGCGAGAAAATGATATACGGACCTCCAGGAGTCCGGGGGATTATATAGCAGTGATTTTTACGACAGAAGGAAAGTACCAGATCGAACAAGAGTCGGAGAGGGACAACGAGGCGGTGTCCTCATAGGGCGGCGCGGCCAGGCTGGGGCCCGCGCCGGCCTATGGGGGCACGCCCTCGTGCGTCTCCTCCACTCCGTTTCGATCTCGTAATTTTTCATATTTTCCAAAAACAGCAAAAACATTGTTCGGAAAGTAAATTGCGGACTTTTTATTACCAGTACTGTTACCTATTCAAAGTCGAACTCTGCAGAACTGTCCGTTTGACCTTTGATGAAAGCTTCCGGAGTTACCACTTGAATAACATCAACATCTTCATTATAAGAATCTCCAGAGATATAATGCTTGAGTCTTTGTCCATTAACTACTTGTGTGGCATCACCTTGCAGAGAGCTAATTTTAATTGCCCCTGAACGATACACCTCCACAATAACATATGGTCCTTCCCACTTTGAGAGCAACTTCCCTGCAAAGAATCTGAGACGAGACCGATACAATAGGACTTTATCCCCAACATTAAATTCTCTTTTGATAATTCTTCTATCATGCCATTTCTTAACTTTCTCCTTAAAGAGTTTAGCATTTTCATATGCTTCACTTCTCCATTCATCTAAAGAACTCAATTGTAGCAATCTCTTCTTACCGGCAAGTTTAGGATCTTTATTTAGTTCTCTTACAGCCCAATAAGCTTTATGCTCTAATTCTAAAGGTAAATGACAAGCTTTTCCATAAACCATTTTATAAGGTGACATACCCATAGGATTTTTATAAGCAGTTCTATAAGCCCATAATGCGTCCTTCAATTTAATAGCCCAATTCTTTCTAGATTTATTAACAGTCTTTCCCAAAATAGATTTAATCTCTCTATTTGATAATTCTACTTGCCCGCTAGTTTGAGGATGATAAGCGGAAGCAATTCTATGATTAATACCATACTTAGCAAGAGTTTTTCTAAAACCTCCATGAATAAAATGAGAACCTCCATCAGTCATAATATATCTAGGTACTCCAAATCTAGGAAAAATAATATCTAAAAGCATTTTTAAAGAAGTCTCACCATCAGCACTTTTTGTGGGTATAGCTTCTACCCATTTAGTAACATAATCAACATCGACAAGTATATGAGTGTTACCTTCTGAAGAAGGGAAAGGACCCATGAAGTCAAATCCCCAACAATCGAATGGTTCAATAACAAGAGTATAATTCATAGGCATTTCATTGCGTCTGGAGATATTACCAACCCTTTGACATTCATCACAAGATAAAATAAACTTCCTTGCATCTTTGAAGAGAGTTGGCCAATAAAAACCTGATTGTAGAACCTTTTGTGCAGTTCTATCTCCGGCGTGATGTCCTCCATAAGCACTACCATGACATTTACTCAATATCTCTTGTTGTTCATATTCAGGAACACATCTTCGCATAATACCATCCACTCCTTCTTTATATAAGTGTGGGTCATCCCAAAAATAATGCCTCAAGTCATAAAAGAATTTTCTCCTTTGCTGAGCTGAAAAGGTTGGAGGCAAGTACTTGGATACAATAAAGTTAGCATAATTAGCGTACCAAGGGCTATCTCGCGAGTTCACCTTTATTACAGCCAATTGTTCATTTGGAAAACTATCATTAACAGGAACAGGATCATAAGTAATATTTTCCAATCTAGATAAATTATCAGCAACATGATTATCAGCACCCTTCCTATCTATAATATGTAAATCAAAAATCTTGCAAAAGAAGTACCCATCTAATAAGCCATGGCTTGGCATCTTTCTTTGTCATAAGGTATCTAATTGCAGCATGATCAGTATGAATCGTGACTTTTGAATCAACAATATAGGATCGAACCTTGTCACAAGCAAAGACTACAGCTAACAATTCTTTTTCAGTTGTAGCATAATTTCTTTGAGCAGCATCAAGAGTCTTGCTAGCATAACGAATAACATTTAATTTTTTATCTACTCGCTGTCCAAGAACAGCGCCTACAGCAAAATCACTAGCATCACACATAATTTCAAAAGGTAAGTTCCAATCAGGAGGTTCAACTACAGGAGCAGTTGTTAAGGCTTTCTTTAGAGTTTCAAAAGCTTCCTTACAATCATCATAAAAAACAAAAGGTACATCTTTTTGAAGAAGATTAGTAAGAGGCTTTGAAATCTTGGAGAAATCTTTAATAAATCTCCTATAAAACCCAGCATGACCAAGAACACTACGAATACCTTTAACATCCCTCGGATAGGGCATCTTCTCAATTGCTTCAACTTTAGCTCTATCAACTTCAATACCTCTCTCGGAAATTTTATGTCCCAATACAATTCCTTCATTAACCATAAAGTGGCATTTCTCCCAATTAAGAACAAGGTTAGTTTCTTCACATCTCTGCAAAACTTTATCGAGGTTTCGCAAGCAATTATCAAAAGAATTCCCATAGACAGAAAAATCATCCATGAATACCTCTACAATACTCTCGCAAAAGCCATGAAAAATAGCAGACATGCATCTTTGAAAAGTAGCAGGAGCATTACATAAACCAAAAGGCATACGTCTATAAGCATAAGTTCCATAGGGACAAGTGAAAGTGGTTTTCTCTTGATCTTTAGTTTTAACAGCAATTTGTGAAAACCCAGAATAACCATCAAGAAAGCAAAAATGAGTATTTTTAGACAACCTTTCTAACATTTGATCAATAAACGGCAAAGGGTAATGATCTTTCTTAGTAACTTTATTAACCTTTCGAAAATCGATGCACATTCTATACCCTACAACTATTCTTTGAGGGATGAGCTCATCATTATCATTAGGCACAACAGTCATTCCCCCTTTCTTTGGAACACAATGCACAGGACTAACCCATCTACTATCAGCAATAGGATATATAATACCAGCTTCAAGAAGTTTTAATACCTCATTCCTTACCACATCCTTCATCTTCGGAATTAGACGACGCTGATGTTCAACAACAGGCTTTGCATCATCTTCCATATTGATAGCATGTTGGCAAATAGAGGGAGAAATCCCCTTCAAATCATCAAGAGTATAGCCAATAGCTCCTCGGTGTTTCTTCAATATTTCCAATAACCTTTCTTCCTCAATCTCTGAAAGCTTAGAACTAATAATAACAGGGTATATTTTCTTATCATCAAGATGAGCATATTTAAGATTATCAGGCAATGGTTTTAAATCGAAAACAGGATCTTCCTTTGGTGGTGGTGTTGTACCTAGATCTTCTACCGGTAAATCATGCTTAAGAATAGGTTGACGAAGGAAAATTTCATCAAGCTCATTTCTTTCTTCCCTAAAGACTTCGCTCTCACTATTCTCCAAATGTTGCTGCAGAGGATTATTAGGAGCAAGAACAATAGACGCACACTGTTCAACTCTAAAATCATTATTAGGCAAATCAGCTTTATAAGGAGTTTTGGCAAATTTAGAGAAATTAAACTCATAAGATTCACCAGCAAATTTAGTAACAATCTTTTCCTTCTTGCAATCTATAACAGCTCCACAAGTATTTAGAAAAGGTCTACCAAAAATGATAGGACAATACTTACTAGCAGCAGAACCAAGTACCAAAAAGTCAGCAGGATATTTAATCTTACCACATAGAACTTCCACATCTCGAACAATACCAATAGGAGAGATAGTTTCTCTATTAGCTAGCCGAATAACCACATCAATATCTTCAAGTTCACAAGAACCAATTTCATGCATGATCTCCGTATAAAGCTCATAAGGAATGGCGCTAATACTTGCACCAATGTCACATAAACCATAATAACAATGATCACCAATTCTAACAGAGAGCATAGGAACACTAGCTTTCCTAGACTTATTAGGATGCGAAACAATATTAGAAGCATCTTCACAGAAAATAATATGACCATCTTCCACATTTTCAGTCACAAGATCTTTAACTATTGCAATAGCAGGTTCAACTTTCATTTGCTCTTCAGGTTCTATAGGTTTCTTTGCACTTTTATTAACCGCACTAGATATAACAGAGTACTCCTTCATTTTAGCAGGGAAAGGAGTTTTTTCAATGTAAGCTTCAGGAATAACATGATCAACAGTTTCAATTACAACACATTTGTTTATAGATGAATCAATTTTATCTTTACACGGTTCATGATACTTATCAAAATTCTTCTTAGGCAATTCATAATGAGAGGCAAAAGCTTTATAAAGATTTGCAACAACTTGAGAATCAAGACCATAAGTAGCACTCATATTACGAAATTTATCAGTATCCATAAAAGCTTCAATGCATTTATAATCATAATTTATACCTGACTCTCTATCTTTGTCGTTCTCCCATCCTTCAGTATTCTCCTGAATCCGATTAAGAAGGTCCCTTTTAAACTCTTCTTTGTTGCGTGTAAATGATCCAGAACAAGAAGTATCCAGCAAGGTCTTGTCTTGAAAAGAAAGTCTTGCATAGAAATTATCAATAATAATATTACCAGGAAGCTCATGAATGGGGCATTTGAGCATTAAAGACTTCAATCTCCCCCATGCTTGGGCAATACTCTCTCCATCATGAGGCCAGAAATTATATATGCGGTTCCGATCTCTGTGAATTTCACTTGGAGGATAGAATTTAGAATAAAATAAGGGTACAATGTCCTCCCAATCAAGAGAATCACCATCCTTCAGCAATTTATACCAATGCGCCGCTTTACCAGACAGCGATATAGAGAATAGTTTCTTTCTAACTTCATCCATAGCAATGCCTGCACATTTGAATAACCCGCATAATTCATGTAAAAACAGTAAATGATCACCAGGATGGACAGCTCCATCCCCTTCATAGCGGTTATCCATAACACGTTCAATAATTTTCATAGGTATTTTATATGGTATTACTTCCTCACCTGGCGCCTCATCCACTACCGTTGCAGTAGTAGTAGATTTCCCAAATAGAAATTCAAGAGAAGATCTCTCCATAATGACTTATAGCAGCAGGCAGAAATAAAATCAGCACAAACAGTAAAGGTTTTCCTTACCAATTCCACTTACCAATAGCGCTTCACTCCTCGGCAACGGCGCCAGAAAATAGTCTTGATGACCCACAAGTATAGGGGGTGTATCGTAGTACTTTCGATAAATAAGAGTGTCGAACCCAACGAGGAGCAGAAGGTGTTGACAAGCAGTTTCGATGAAGGATTCACTGTAAATGCTCACAGACAAGTATTCAGGGGGTTTTGATGTAGCAGATAAATAAAGTACGAGTAAGTAAAATGCGAGAGAAATAATTGCAGCGAGTGGCCCAATCCTTTTTAGCACAAAGGACAAGCCGGTTTGTTTACTTATAATGACCAAACGTTCTTGAGGACACACGGGAATTTAGTCTAGTGCTTTCGCTTCATACAGCTGATTAATCTTCATTGTTTTGATAAGTGTTGTGTGGGTGAACCTATGCTAATGCACCGCCCTTCCTAGGACTAACACATACTTGTGATTATACCCCTTGCAAGCATCCGCAAATACAAGAAAGTAATTAAGATAAATCTAACCACAACCTTAAACTCTGAGATCCTGCTATCCCTCCTGCATCGATATACCAACGGGGGTTTAGGTTTCTGTCACTCCGGCAACCCCGCAATTAGCAAACGAATACAAGATGTACTCCCCTAGGCCCATAAAGGTGAAGTATCATGTAGTCGACGTTCACATGACACCACTAGAAGAATAACACCACAACTTAAATATCATAACATTGAATATTACTCAACCATAATTCACTACTAACATTTAGACTTCACCCATGTCCTCAAGAACTAAACGAACTACTCACGAGACATCATATGGAACATGATCAGAGGTGATATGATGATGAATAACAATCTGAACATAAACCTTGGTTCAATGGTTTCACTCAATAGCATCAATAACAAGTAGAAATCAACACCGGGAGAGTTTCCCCTATCAAACAATCAAGATCCAACCCGAATTGTTACAGCGGTGACGAGGTGCAGCGGTGGAGATGGCGGTGATGATGATGGAGATGATGACGATGGTGATGGAGATGATGTCCAGCTCGATGACGGTGACGGTGGCGTCGATTTCCCCCTCCGGGAGGGAATTTTCCCGGCGGATTCCTGCCCGCCGGAGAGCTCTTTTCTCTCTGGTGTTCTCCGCCCCGCAGAGGCGGCTGTGACTCTTCGCGACTATCCTCTGGAGCTTAGGTTTTCGAGGCGAAGAAGTACGCGAAAGAGAGGCGGCCAGAGGGGGCTGTGGGCCCCCTCCTCACAGGGCGGCGCGGCCAGGGCAGGGCCCGCGCTAGCCTATGAGGTGGGCCCATGGCGGCCCTCCTCGGCTCCCCCTTCTGGCTCCCTTCGTCTTCTGGAAAAATAGGATTTTTCGTATAATTTCCGTCAATTGCTGATCTTCCGAAATATTGCATTCTGACGGTGCTTTTTCCAGCAGAATCCTGACTCCGGTGCGCGATTCTCTAATAATCATGAAACATGCAAAATAGATGAAATAACATAAGTGTCATCTCTAAATATGAAATATATCAATGAATAACAGTAAATTATGATATAAAATAGTGATGCAAAATGGACGTATCAGCAACCAATGAAGCTAAAGGAACATTATTAGGATCAACATTAGATCTACCATTCACAAGCATAGACATAATCACATCAATCTTATCACTCAAGGAGGAGGTTTCTTCAACAGAATTTACCTTCCTACCTTGTGGAGCTCTTTCCGTGTGCCATTCAGAGTAATTGATCATCATATTATCAAGAAGCTTTGTTGCCGCCCCCAAAGTAATGGACATAAAGGTACCTCCAGCAGCTGAATCCAATAGGTTCCGCGAAGAAAAATTCAATCCTACATAGAAGGTTTGGATGATCATCCAAGTAGATAGTCCATGGGTTGGGCAATTCTTTACCAAAGATTTCATTCTCTCCCATGCTTGAGCAACATGTTCATTATCTAATTGCTTAAAATTCATTATGCTACTTCTCAAAGATATAATTTTAGCGGGAGGATAATATCTACCAATAAAAGCATCTTTACATTTAGTCCATGAATCAATACTATTCTTAGGCAAAGATATCAACCAATCTTTAGCTCTTCCTCTTAAGGAGAAAGGAAATACTTTCAATTTTATAATGTCACATTCTACATCCTTATACTTTTGCATTTCACATAGTTCAACAAAATTATTAAGATGGGCAGCAGCATCATCAGAACTAACACCAGAAAATTGCTCTCTCATAACAAGATTCAGTAAAGCAGGTTTAATTTCAAAGAATTCTGCTGTAGTAGCAGGTGGAGCAATAGGTGTGCATAAGAAATCATTATTATTAGTGTTTGTGAAGTCACACAACTTAGTGTTTTCAGAAGTATTCATTTTAGCAATAGTAAGTAAAGCAAACTAGATAAAGTCAATGCAAGTAACTATTTTTTTTTTGTGTTTTTAATATGGAGAACAAGACAGTAAATATAGTAAAACTAGCAACTAATTTTTTTGTGTTTTGTTTTAGTGCAGCAAACAAAGTAGTAAATAAAGTAAAGCAAGACAAAAACAAAGTAAAGAGATTGAAAGTGGAGACTCCCCTTGCAGCGTGTCTTGATCTCCCCGGCAACGGCGCCAGAAAATAGTCTTGATGCGCGTGAGACACACGTCTGTTGGGAACCCCAAGAGGAAGGTGTGATGTGCACAGCAGTAAGTTTTCCCTCAGAAAGAAACCAAGGTTTATCGAACCAGTAGGAGCCAAGAAGCACGTTGAAGGTTGTTGGTGGCGGAGTGTAGTGCGGCGCAACACCAGGGATTCCGGCGCCAACGTGGAACCTGCACAACACAATCACAAGATCTTTGCCCCAACGTAATGTGAGGTTGTCAATCTCACCGGCTTGCTGTAAACAAAGGATTAGATGTATAGTGTGGATGATGATGTTTGTTTGCGAAGAACAGTAAAGAACAATTGCAGTAGATTGTATTTCAGATGTAAAGAATAGGACCGGGGTCCACAGTTCACTAGTGGTGTCTCTCCCATAAGATAAACAGATGTTGGGTGAACAAATTACAGATGGGCAATTGACAAATAAAGAAGGCATAACAATGCACATACATATATCATGATGAGTACTATGAGATTTAATCAGGGCATTACGACAAAGTACATAGACCTCAATCCAGCATGCATCTATGCCTAAAAAGTCCACTTTCAGGTTATAATCCGAACCCCTTCCGGTATTAAGTTGCAAGCAACAGACAATTGCATTAAGTATGATGCGTAATGTAATCAACACAAATATCCTTAGACAAAGCATCGATGTTTTATCCCTAGTGGCAACAGCACATCCACAACCTTAGAACTTTCTGTCACATCGTCCTGCATTTAATGGAGGCATGAACCCACTATCGAGCATAAATACTCCCTCTTGGAGTCACAAGTATCAACTTGGCCAGAGCCTCTACTAGCAACGGAGAGCATGCAAGAACATAAACAACATATATGATAGATTGATAATCAACTTGACATAGTATTCAATATTCATCGGATCCCAACAAACACAACATGTAGCATTACAAATAGATGATCTTGATCATGATAGGCAGCTCACAAGATCTAACATGATAGCACAATGAGGAGAAGACAACCATCTAGCTACTGCTATGGACCCATAGTCAAGGGGTGGACTACTCACACATCGATCCGGAGGCGATCATGGCGATGAAAAGACCTCCGGGAGATGATTCCCCTCTCCGGCAGGGTGCCGGAGGCGATCTCCTGAATCCCCCGAGATGGGATTGGCGGCGACGGCGTCTCTGGAAGGTTTTCCGTATCGTGGCTCTGTGATCGGGGGTTTCGCGACGAAGACTATATGTAGGCGGAAGGGCAGGTCAGGAAGAGTCACGAGGGGCCCACACAGTAGGCCGGCGCGGCCAGGGCTTGGGCCGCGTCGCCCTGTTGTGTGGCCACCTCGTGGCCCCACTTCGTTTCCTCTTCAGACTTCTGGAAGCTTCGTGGAAAAATAGAACCTTGGGCGTTGATTTCGTCCAATTCCGAGAATATTTCCTTACTAGTATTTCTGAAACCAAAAACAGCAGAAAACAACAACTGGCTCTTCGGCATCTCGTCAATAGGTTAGTGCCGGAAAATGCATAGTAATGACATATAATGTGTATAAAACATGTGAGTATCATCATAAAAGTAGCATGGAACATAAGAAATTATAGATACGTTTGGGACGTATCAAAGCCCTATGTTTATATGTTCCCCTCGGAAAAGGCACCTGATCCTTTTCAGTGAATATGGGAATCAAATGTTCAGCAAAACATAGTTCTTCTTTCGACTCCTATTGCAAGACGGGCTCAATACAGTGGATATGTCCGCAAGGAAGAATTTTCATGTTGAAAACACCTCATGTCTTTCATGCCAAGTTAATACTAATTAATGTCATCAACACATGTTCTTTATGTGTGATTTTATCAAGTGGCTATGGTGGAGTTTGGGAGTTGAATGAAATTCTTATATGCATATCATAAACATGCTAATGGATGCTAGAAGGAGGCACAACATCAATTAATTTAAGGAGGTGCTCTTACGATCCAGATTTTTCAAAGGGATCTTAAGCTTATCATGCATATGGGCTAAACATAGCTTTAGAGGGAATGCAGCAATCCCTTGGCACCTTGTAATTTAATTTGGACGTTGGGACTTTATTTTTCCTTTGTAGATATTTAAAAATGAAAAATGTGGCAGTAGGGAGTTTTCCTTACTATTTTTCATTAAAAACGACAATAAGATTGCATGTGCCTCCTCCTGCATCGCCGCCGTTCCATCATGTTGTGTTGCACTCGGATACTCCATCTTGCCGACTGCTTGCAGGACCATCTGGGAGAGCAGGCCTCTCGTACCCCATCTCTCTAATGCTGCACCAAGAGAGATACGATAAGGTTTTCTAGGAAGAGTTTCTGGTCGGTTGTTATATTCTTCTTCAACAACTATGTTTGCCTTCTTCGACTCCATCGCCAGGCTTCAGGCCGCAACGCCGACAAGTCCGCTTCCGCTGTTGTTTATGCCGATGATGTAGCTAAGGACATATCGCCTAATGTTGTTTCGTCGATAGTCATGGTATCAACCAACTTGTGTTGTTTACCCTAGTGTTATTTTGTTTGATGGTTACTACATATATGCACTTGGTGTGGTTGTGCTAGGTTTTTGCTTGCATGTGAGTTGAATCTTAATATGCGTATACTAGCCAATCTTGAAAATTATATTGTCTTGTATTACACCGTGAATAAATTAATGCGAAAACGGCTAATTATTTGAAGAAAATAATCCTTTTAGATTGAGGACATGTACAATGCAAGATTCTTAGGAGAGGTGCTAAGAAAAATAAAGTGGTTTTTACTTAGGCACCGATGATTATTTATGCTAGCATGATGTCTGTTTACTAATTAGGCACCTCCCCTATACAAATAAGCACCAATACTTACGGAACTCTTGGTTAAGCACTCAACTAACCACCTTGATGTGTAGATGGCCTTATAAACTCTTAGTTTCTCAGCACCATGCTTTGCGGGCGTGTTTTTCAAGACGGTAGTAAAATCTAGCTTTTGTTGAGTCTGCTCATCAGTTTGTTTATCCCCATCAGTTTGTTTATGCTTTTCGTATTTTCTTGAGTCGACCCCGCATCACCGTGGTCTTCTTTTTCTTCAGATCGGCCGGCAGAAATTTTCATGGACGGATCACTGACAGCCGAGGCCACATCTGCACATCAACAGAAAATCTTCTCCTCCGCGAGACCGTGACGCCCCGCTCTGCTCGGCGACTCCTCGTTATCTATCCCGAGGCCGTGGCCCGTGTCTTTCTAGCCTACGTAGGTACGCGGAGGACTGTGCGGTGCGATGCAGCTGTGCTCTTCCTTGCGCCGCTGTTGGGCAAGACTGTGGAACCTGGCTGACGACACGACTGGTACCAGCCGACGACGTGACGACGCGAAGGCCGTGGCAGCCTTTCCTGGCCAAAAGCGCAGGCCTATCGATCTCTCTAGCCTTGCTGACAAGAAGGGTGGCGTGATCGCAGGAAAGGCTACGCATGCAGGACGGTCACGGGTCACGTGCCCCGATCGATCCAACCGCAGGATTCGTGCTCGCTCTGCGACCGCTGCCATGCGGGGCCAGGGAAGGGTTCACCAGTAGACGGACATAATTTCCTTTGTGGGCCGCTAGAGGTAGCCCAGTCCACCACGTACATGGGCTGGGCTACAAGCCCAATACACTCTGTGAAGGTACCCCTGTCGGATTCGAAAAAAAAATGGCCACCCCTTTCTGAACTTCGGGGAAACTGCAAACGAACATTCGCATGTTTTCCAATCAAGTCGCCACTCCAAGCAAAGTGAACCAGCGGGGACACAGCTGAACTGCTTCCCCGGATTTGTTTGCTCCTATCGTGGCAGAACGGTGGGGTTATTACGGGATGGAGCTAATGATGACCCTGCTAGTTACGTGGATCATGTCGGACGGACATCATTTGGGGATGGCCCGTTCGAGCGATATGTCCTCGTTAATGCTGAAAGTTATCGCAGGCAACTCACGCGACAGCCCGAGCCGTAATGAGTACTCCAGTACAGCAAAATCGGCTGACAGCCGATTAGCGGTTGGCACTGCTAGTCACCAGTTACCCAACTACCCAAGCGTGTGTATGTGCAGCACACGGAACAATTCGGTTGAGTTTGGACTCCATCCGGCCGGCCGGCGCCGAAGAAACCCGACAGCTCCGTCGGCCACATGGCACATGCTGCTGGTGCAGCCGGTTCGCACAAGGTGAACCGGCCATCGCTGCTGCTCCTGTCTCCTTTGACTCGTCGGGCAAACTCATGGCTCATGCGGGTGTGAATTGTTGATCGAGGATCCTGTTTGAACGTGTTCGTTGCGCTCGACGTGTTTGTTCCTTGAGCGATGCAAAGGTGACCCTGCACTTGCGGGCTAGAGTGGAGATATGCTACGTACTTTACTCCACTCCAAACAAATTGTATACTTGGAGTACATGACGTGACGCCCTGCCGCCGTGCAATTTGCCGCCCAAAGGGAAGGAGCCTTTTTCCCACCGTGCACCGCCCCCCCGATCTCTCATCGTAGCACGGCAGGACATAAAATAGAAAGCATTTTCTTGTTGTTCATTTCATCTGAAATGAGTGCGAGGTGGATCAAAGCCCCCCCCCCCCCCCCCCCTTCTTTTTTTTTGCCAGGTGGATCAAAGCCCCTGCATCACTGTGTTTGCATCGTACAACAGGGTGGATCTAGGCCCATAAACAAGTCTGGGAGATTAGGGACGGGAAGACCGTTTTAAAGTAGGGGAGGAGCCCAGGGGCCTGCTACCATCCGGGCAGTAGCACCAGGCCAGTAAGATGGCTCAAAAAAAAAAAAAAACCAGGCCAGTAAGAAATTCCTATACATCGCCCAGCAGCGGGGTGTATAAAGCTCGCACGCGTGGGAGATAAAGTTGGACCACGATCCATGTACACGAGTTCTGGGTTTTCCGGTTTTAGTACTCCCTCCGTCACGTAAAAGATGTCGGCACCCCTCCCCCCGCTAGTTCATTTTCGAATTTGCAAAAAAACCCCGAATTCATCGAAATCGTTTCATATTTGGACAAATCAAACTGATATCTTTGCGATTCCCCGCGGTCCGTCGCTCGCCCCGCAAATTCCGGCGTCCTGGCGTCCGCCGCTCCGGTCGTTGTCTCCCCGCGGTCGCCGCGCGTGCCCCGCTCGCCGTTGGATGGATCCCGCGAGGTTCACCGTCGAAGGAATCGAGCAAGGTCGCGCTCCGCTCCCCGTCCGGCCGCCGCTGCGCTCCCCGATGAAGGAATCGAGCAAGTCGCGCCGTGGTAGGGCTAGCACCGGCGCGGGGGAGGAAGGCCGCGCCACTCCCGCTCCGATCTCCTCGGCACGTTCCCGTCCGCGAAGTCGAGCTCGCCTTGCAGCAGCATCGGAGACGAACCATACCGACAAATCCCACCGCCTAATTAGCCAGGCCAAGAACCATACGGCACTCAGAATCTTGCCAAGAAGAAAACAAAATCCACAATCTCGACTGATCTGCGCCTGCCACTGCGAGCGAGGAACAGGGTTCTTACCGGTGGGGATGGTGAAGGGTGAGTAGGCAGCCTTGCCCTGGCGCACGCACCTCTCGCAGGCGGACGCGCAGGAGGCGAGGACCAGCAAGATGAGGCAGGAGGAGGGGGTGGGGAGAAGAACTAGGATGGCGACCTGGAGCTTCTCGAAGATATAGCAAGGCGTCGTAGGTGGAGCAAGGCGACGGCGGTGTATCGGACAAAAAATTCCAACCTTGGCCGGCGGTGTCTTCCCAGCCGGCAGCAGCACGGGAGAGCTAGAAGGCGGAGAGGGGCAGCGCGGGGGATCTAGACATAGAAGCGGAAAAAGCGCTGGCGAGCTCAACGGCGGCGCTAGACGGCAAGAGCGCTGGCGAGCTCAACGGCAGTGTGCGAGCGGAGCGAGCGGGGGGCAAGAGCGGCGTCCGAGCGGAGCGCACGAGGAAGAGGGAGGCTGAGGGAGAAGATCTTGTGGACTTCGCGTTGTGTCGAGATTTCCCCAAGGGGTGTTTTGCAAAATAACCCGTCCGACATCTTTTACGTGACGGAGGGAGTACATTTCTAGAACATTCTGGTTCAGTTTTTTTCGTTCGGTTTTCACTGGTTCTGACGGTTTTTCGTTTTTCTGTTCTATTATTTTTCTTTATTTTCTTTTTTGGTTTTTTTTTTATTTCAAATTCAAGCAAATTTTAAATTCGAGTGCTGAAGGCGAGCTACAACTGCTAGGCTATAGGCATGATCATGTAGGAAACAGAGAAAGAGCGTACTTAGTTTTGGCGAACGAATGAATTAATGGGCTGGTCCACTCGCGATCTCCTTCAAGTGATGTGCCAACCCCGCACGCTGTGAACCGATAAGTAGGCGCACCCTGACCCATAAATGTTAAAAATCTGAATCCCGAAAATGGAACAGGTACGCCCATATCAACACCATGCCTAAGCAAATTCTTGCCCCGCCATAGTTCCAAAAGTATTTTTTTTCTCAGGCTAACATCAGATTACCAATGAAGAGACCCGCAAACAAGATTATCGTCAAAGTATACTATGGATCTCTATCATAATATCTTGAGGTATATAGATAACTCTTCATTTGATTGCATGTTCTAAATCTTAGTCAACCATATCTCAACTCATGAGGCTATCATGACACCAACTTAGTGACATATCATGAATTCTTCTCTAGAAATCAAACATTCAAGATCTCGATCATCCATTGCTTAACACATAAGCTAGAGCAAAATTAATATTGAGTTCTACATAAGAACTCCATCTTCATTTCTTCTTCTTGATCATATCACATATATGTCTTTAAATCGATGATCTTGATGCCAATACTCAAGGTGTATCTTTATCTTTATAGCATCCATACTCTTGATCATTCATTGCTTAACACATAAGTTAGAGCATAACTAATATTGAGTTACACATAAGAACTTCATCTTTATTTCTTCTTCTTGATCATATCACATATATGTCTTTAAATCGATAATCTTGATGCCAATACTCAAGGTGTATCTTTATCTTCATGTCATTTATACTTGAATCCAACATATGGAATACAAGTAGTACATATGAAATATTTCTTCATATAAACTCAAAGAAAACATTAGTCCATAGGAGTTGTCATTAATTACCAAAACCACACATAGGGGCAATGTACCCTTACATGAGCAAATACTGGTACGAAAGTTCAGTCGCGCACAAGAGCAAGTACTGATATAGAAGTACAGTCGCACACACGAGTAAGTACGAGTACAGACGTACATTTATAGTAGCGCACACGAGCAAATACAGTTACAGACATGGGCGGAACTACATGGGGACATGGGTACAAATGTACACCCATTATTTTTGAGAAAAGCTTGAATAGATGTGTATAGTTCAAATATATAGAGCAATCTACATTAAATAAATTAGAAAACATGACTAAACTGTGCTTTTTAGACAAGTGTGTACACCCTTTATTTGGATGCTCTCTCCACCCACGGTTACGGAGTAAAGAGAAAAACTGCATCAAATACACAAAAAATAGAAATACTTATTAGTTGAAGTACGAATACAGTTAGATACACACCACGAGTACAACCATAGTAGTATGAAAGTATAGAGATGGTAAACCTAGAGGGGGGGTGAATAGGTTTCTACAGATTTTAATTCTTTCTTTGCAATATTAGGCTTTGCGGAATATAAAGGTGAGCCTAATGCAAACTAGGTGAAGCACCCTATATGAAGATACAACTATCTCGAGCACGAAGGCTCTCTCAGGCAGTTTAAATCACAAGTAAGGAGTTCGGTTAGAGATAACCGATAGCACGCGGAGACGAGGATGTATTCCCGTGTTCCCTTGCTTTGCAACAAGGTACGTCACGTTTGGAGGGGTGGAGGTCCCACGAAGGACTCCCCACGCCACGAAGGCTCACCCTATTCTCCGGAGCCTATCCCACGAAGGAATAGCTCACTCACTTGTGGTAGACTTTGAGGTAGCCTCCAAACCTTCACAATCTTGCCCGGAGCAAATCCACAGCCCGGATGCTTCCGGACTCCTCTTGCCCACCTAGGGTTTCCAAGGAACCCTAGGAAGCAAGCTTCTAGATGAATACAAGGGGGAATGAGATTTGGCTTGATAGAACAGTAGATCGGGTCCTCCTCTAGTGATTCCCCGGAGGGATTTGAGTTTGGGTGGAGGAGGAGGGAGATCGGAGGCTTTTGGTGTTTCTAATAATGGAGTAAGAGAGAGAGAGCTCAAGAACAGCCTGTAGTGTGTTGCCTAACTGTTCAGAGGTAGGAGAAGGCCTATTTATAGTGTTCTTCGAAATATGGCCGTTGGTCACTTGCCACCTCAGCTTTTTCCTCGACAAACCCGGTTGACCGGACCACAGACTGGACAGCCCGGTGGTGAGGCCGGTCGGACCGGACCAGCGACCGGATTCCCTTTGCATCGTCCTGGAGCTCCTTCGGTTGGCGGCCGATTGGCGCCCGGTCGACCGGACCGAGCGCCGGACTCGCCGGTCTGTAGGCCGGCTGACCGGTCGGCAACCGGATCTGCTGGCTCTTCGTTTGGAGCCCGGTTGGCGCCCGGTTGACCGGCCAGCACGCCGGACTGGCCGGTTGCTGGCCCGGTTGGACCGGGCTGCAGACCGGATTTCTCCTGTAGACCCCTTTTTGATTGTTGTTGAAGTGGGGGGTCTCCTTTAGCCTTCTTTTTTTCCTTTGATACACCATTTACGCTTCATTGCCTAATACCTGAGATTATCCTTATAAACATATTAGGCCAAATACTTTAGCATGGTGTCATTGTTACCAAAATAATGGATAAGGGTAAAATACCCTTACAATCTCCCCCTTTTTGGTATACGATGACAAACCGAGCTAGAGTCACAAATAGATATTATGATAAGCTCTAAACCTTGATTCCATATAAGATATTACGACAGCTCCCCCATAATGTGTGCACTTGGAGAATTTGCGTTTGAATGCAAAGTGCACCATTTGTGGAACATGAGAAGCTCCCCCAATATCTTTAGGAAACAAGCATGGTATGGAGATGTGCATATCAAGATATATAAGCATAGCACACATAATCATCCTAACATAGAGTAGCACACATAATAGTCGTCCATACACATCCATACACGAATTATTGGAGGTAGCAAATGATTCTTGAAAAACTCAAAGTAAACAAGCACAAGCCATATAAAATCCAAATAAAGCAACTCCCATGGCTTGTGACAATCAAAGAACCCCGTGGTCCTAGACTCTACTCTCTTCTCCCCCTTTGGCATCGGAACACCAAAAAGGCGAAGAAAAGAGGAGAGATGCTATCGCACCCATCAGTAGTAACCAAGCCCGATCGAGGAGGAGCTCTCGCCAGCATCGCGTGCAGCCGCATCACCCTCATCGTCATCACCATCATCATCAGCAGGAGTGGGAGCACGAGCAGTCCTAGGAGGGAGAGCACCATGAGCGTACACGGAGAAGTCAAAGTTCTGGATCATCTCATCGATAAGAAGAGGCATCTCCCACTGAGGTGCTACCACAGGCTCCATCTCAGGTCCAGGAGGAGGAACAGGGTGGTTCCTTGAGGCCATGAACTCAGTCTGGCGCCTCCGTGTCTCCTGGGTCATAGTAAGGGTCTGATGTGCAACGTCATTGGTGTTCTTGCACATTTGCCACATGCTGGAGAAGAAGCGAGCGGCCCCATGCTTGGAGCGTCGAGAGTAGCTGGAGCTAGCATCATGATCATGGTGTTCCTTGGAACGGCGCTCAGTGGAGGGCATCATGGAGGGAACGTCTGGACGAGTGGCCTCCTGAATGGGTATCCTGAATGGGTCCATGATGACTCTTTCACCAAGAACGTTGAGAGGAGCGGGGACAATGTAGTTGATGAGCCGCTGAACATACTGAGCATAGTTGGGAGTCATGCGGTCCATAATTGCTCGCTTCAGTTCACAGTGGATAAGATCACAGCCATCAATCTTCCTTACCCTGTCAGGATGACAATAGTACATCAGATTTAGGTGATAGTTCCGGACTTCACTGGTGTCGCCAGACTTGCTGATGAGGCTCTCACGGAACATCTTGGCAAGTACAAGATATGAGTAGTACATCCCAGAGATAGTGGGAGGTCCAGGCGTAGGGTTCGCAGGATAGCAGAAGGAGATGTCACCCTTAGTAAGCTTGGACCATGAATGAATCTTGTACCCTGGAGCACTGTCATCACCACAACCCATGGCTGCACGGAACTGAGAGTAGGAGCATGAGTACTTCTCCTTGCCAGTCATCCAGGTGATGGTGCGGTCCGCATCATCATGGAAGAAGACGGTGCAGTGGAACTGACGGACAAGGAGGGGACAGAAGGTAGGATCGTCTTGTTGATCATCAAGCTTGAGGCACACAAGGTCATACAATCCCATACCCTTCAAGGTTTCAACCACAAAGCGGTACTTTGTGGCTTCATGCAAGGCAAACTCGTCAGGATTGATGGCCTTGGGCGAGACAATATCACCATTCTTCATAAACTCATGAGAATCATAGTAACCATCCCATAGGGCTGCTTGTGTCTTGGTCCAGAAGAGCTTGTCCCCACGAGTGTAAGTCCGTTGCTCAAAGCGATACGGATTCACCGTCCTCATTTCCTGCCACTCAACACGGTTTGCATTCCCAACATTGAAAGTTGGCACTATCTCATCATCCTCTTGAGCGGCATGCTTATCCTTTTTCTTGCCACCAACAGACTTGGTTCTACCCCGAGCTGAGCTGCCAATGTCAGTACCCTGATGAGCTTGAGGGGGTGCGCGACTACTAGAACGGCGGGGAGGATCAGCAGTCCTTCCTCTCTTGGCAACATTGCCACGTGGCTCACCACTCAAACTACCTGTGAATGAGAAAATAGAGCAAGGATAGCAGTGGGGTAAGTGTACATGTCATCAGTAAGAGGGAAGCCAAAAGAGCATAGCATATATCCAAGTGTAGTGATGAGATTGTGCGAAAACTGGGCAATCCGGCGCACATGCCGGTCCAACCGGGCAGCAGACCGGACGAGCCGGTTGGCGCCCGGTTGACCGGGCCGGCCGGTTGAGCGGCCGGTCGACCGGGCTGGTGACCGGATCTGTCGATGTGTGAAGTTTTGCCCAGATTTTCTACCACAAATTCATGCAAAAACTCATAAAGTTGAATATAGACTATAGCAATATAGTGGAGTAAGTGCATTGTGTTGTGAGACACTCTAAAGGCATGAGGACTTACAAACCCTAACCCTAACCCTAAAATTTCCCCAAAACTTGTCCAAAATTTGCAATGTGTGAGGGGGACTAGAGGATAGGGAGAAAGGGAGAGTACATTACCCGAAGACATTGTCCTCCTTGATCAAGAGAACAAGAAGAACACAAGGTAAGGCTTGAAAACCAAGAACACCAAAAATTTCCAAACTAGCTTGAGAGGGCTCAAATCCTTCGGTGAAGATGTCCCAAAGAGCCCGATCTATGTTTTGGTGGAGTTTGGGGGGGGGGGGGTTCTTGCGGTGGGAAAAGGGCTAGATCTTGGTGGAGGTGAGCAGGGCGCCGGCCATGGAGGTGTGGAGGTTGGGGAATAATGGGGAAGATGACCCCAAGGGGTATCCCGTCCCCTATTTATATCAGGCCGCGCGGCCGGTCGGGCGCCCGGTCAACCGGACCAGGCGCCGGCTGATCCGGCCCAGAGCCCGGTTGGCGCCCGGTCAACCGGACCATCCGGTCAGGAACCCGGTCCAACCGGGCCAGGGACCGGCCAGCCCTGATTTGTCTAATTTTGCCTCGTTTTTGCCCCTATGCTTTGTGTAAATGTGTGTGAGTGCTCAAATGATGACATGTACATATAGATAGATAGATGATGATGAGATGAGCATAGACATGGGGTTGGAAACACAAAGTTCTCTAGGCATACCCATTGGAGAGAAAATCCAAACAAGATGTGAATAGCAACAATGGGCATGATTCGAAGTATATATCAAGAATCATAAGTCATTTGGAAATGATGTTTGCAATAAGATCATTTGGCCTTATATACTCAAATCAAGTTGTAATGAAGGCTCAATGAGGGGCGGGGGATTACTCCCCCTATGTGAAAGCGCAAATGTCATGAGACCTCGAAGAGACATGCTTGGGTCCATATAATGACATTGGGTCTATTTATGTTGCACACATAGGTATGCATCGTACCAAGACATGGTAGGATGACTATCCCCATATGTGCTATGCCTCTAAGCTAGATAGCAAGATAAATGCAAGAATATAGTGCAAGAAGTTAATCAATCCAAGTTTTTAGGATCAAGAATACCAAGTTCTCCTCTCAAGTTAACAAAGCGGGCTTCATCCAAAGGCTTAGTGAAAATATCCGCCAATTGGTAGGTTGTTCCCACATGAGTGAGATCAATATCCTTATTGGCAACATGATCACGTAGGAAGTGATGGCGAATGTCAATATGTTTGGTGCGACAATGTTGAACCGGGTTGTTGGCGATCTTTATTGCACTTTCATTGTCACAAAGAAGAGGCACAGTACCAAGAGACACACCATAGTCTTTCATGGTTTGCTTCATCCATAACAATTGAGTGCAACAAGATGCCGCGGATATGTATTCGGCTTCGGCGGTGGATAGGGCGGTGGAGTTTTGTTTCTTGGATGACCAACTCACCAATGACCGGCCAATAAATTGGCAAGCCCCGGAGGTAGACTTCCGATCAACCTTATCACCGGCCCAATCGGAATTCGAATAGCCAATGAGTTCAAAGGTTGACCCCTTTGGATACCATAGCCCGAGAGTAGGAGTGAGAACAAGGTATCTTAGAATCCGTTTGACCGCCACTAAAAGGCTCTCATTGGGAGCGGATTGAAAACGAGCACACATCCCTACACTTAGCATGATATCCGGCCTAGAGGCACAAAGGTAGAGCAAGGATCCTATCATGGAGCGGTATACCTTTATGTCCACATCCTTCTCACCGTCACATGAACCAAGTTGCCCCTTGACGGGCATGGGTGTCTTCATTGGACTCGCATTGGTCATGTTGAATTTCTTGAGCATGTCCCTCACATACTTTTCTTGAGAGATGAAGGTGCCTTTTGCAAGTTGCCTCACTTGGAAGCCTAGAAAGAACTTCAACTCTCCCATCATGGACATCTCAAATTTCCTAGTCATCAATAGCTCAAAAGCTTTATTATGATTGGGGTTAGTTCCACCAAAGATAATATCATCAACATATATTTGACATATAAAGAGGCCACCCCCTTTAACCCGCTTGGTGAAAAGGGTGGAATCGACCGTACCCATGCAAAACCCATCATGTAGTAAGAAATCCCTAAGGAACTCATACCAAGCACGTGGAGCTTGCTTGAGACCGTAGAGTGCCTTATGGAGTAAATACACGTGGTTGGGTCGGCATGGGTCTTCGAAACCCGGGGGTTGAGCCACATATGCGGTTTCTTTTAGGGGACCATTCAAAAATGCACTTTTCACATCCATTTGATATAATTTGAAATTGTGGAAAGATGCAAATGCAAGCAAAAGACGAATATCTTCAAGACGGGCTACCGGCGCAAAGGTATCCTCAAAATCCATACCTTCTATTTGGGCAAACCCTTGCGCCACTAACCTTGCTTTGTTTCGTATGACAATGCCATTCTCATCTTACTTGTTCTTGAGTACCCATTTGGTCCCAATGACATTGATGCGATGATCCTTGGGTCTCTCAACTAGAGACCATACTTCATTACGAGTGAAACACTCCAATTCTTCTTGCATGGCAATTACCCAATCCGGATCGACCAAGGCTTCATGTACCTTAAGTGGTTCAAAACTAGACACAAAAGCATGATGTTGACAATAAGTGATAAGTAATGCATGGTGTCTATGAGTTACCACTCCTCTTGAGATGCTACCAAGGACTTGATCCACTTTCATGTCACTTGCCCTTGTAGCGGCCTTGATCTTCCGAACGGTTCCTTCATGATCAATGAATTCATCTCTTGCTAGTACTTGATCATGAGGGATCACTTGAGCTTGATCATGAGTTGAGGATGTTTCTTCATCATCATCATGATCTTGCTCCGTGGAATGAGGGTCTTCTTCTTGTTCTTCGGAAGGTGACTCATCTTGAGTAGAGGATGGTTCTTTGAGTTGCACTTGATGGTTCGGCTTGAGTTGAGCTAGGCTCCACTTGAGCCGTGCTTGATACATCTACTCCATCATCTTGGTCATCATTATGAACTTCCATGGGCCGGATGTGTCCAATGCCCATGTGCTTGATGGCACTAGATGGATCATCATCATTACCTGCAACACATGGATCAAATTGCTCCACTTGGGAGCCATTATCCTCCAAGAACACCACGTCACAAGATACTTCAATAGTCCCGGTGGACCGGTTGTAGTATCTATAGGCGTGAGAGTTCTCCGCATATCCAACAAATATACCCTCTATGGTTCTAGTTTCAAATTTACCGAACTTTCCTTTGTTATTCTTAACAAGGCATTTGCATCCAAAGACACGAATATACATGACATTAGGATTGTTACCGGTAAGAAGCTCGTATGGAGTTTTGTTGTGGAAAGGACGGAGGAAGAGCCGGTTGGAGTAGTGGACGGCCGTAGAGATGGCTTCTCCCCAAAAGTTGTGGGGTGAGTTGAATTCACTCAACATGGTTCTTGCCATCTCAATGATAGTCCGGTTCTTCCTTTCAACAACACCATTTTGTTGAGGGGTGTATGGCGCCGAAAACTCATGCTTGATGCCCACATCATCAACAAACTCTTGCATAGTATAGTTCTTGAACTCGGTGCCATTGTCGGTCCTAATCGCCTTGATCTCGGATTCATACATACGTTGAGCTTTCTTGGCGAAGATGATGAACTCTCTATGGGTCTCATCCTTAGACTTAAGAAGAAAGACCCAAGAGTATCTTGAGTAATCATCAACAATGACAAGTCCATACTTGCTTCCACCAAGAGTATCATAATGTGATGGCCCAAAGAGATCCAAATGAAGGAGCTCCAAAGGCCTAGATGTGGTAACAATACTCTTGATAGGATGCTTCTTCTTGAGTTGCTTTCTGGCTACACATGCACTACAAATACGATCTTTCTCAAAAGAAATGCCGGTTAGTCCCACAATGTGCTCACCCTTTAGGAGTTGTTTAAGATTTCTCATGTTAACATGACCAAGGCGGCGATGCCACAACCAACCTTCGTCATGCTTGGCCGCCATTAGACATGTGGAGAGAGAGGGGCTCTCTTTCGAGAGGTCAACCACGTAAAGGTTGTTCTCCACATATCCAACAAGGACCAATTTGAGATTGTCACTCCTAAAGACTTTCACACAATAATTAGTGAAATATGAATTGTAACCGGCATCGGCAAGATGATATATAGAAAGTAGGTTATAGCCTAGGGATTCAACAAGCATAACCGTCTCAAGGCACAAGTCCTTAGAGATTGCTACCTTGCCATACCCAAGTACCTTTCCCTTTGAGTTGTCACCAAAGGTGATGCTTGACTTCTTGTTGATATCTTCAATGAATTGATCAAGCACACCTCTTCCTCCGGTCATATGATTGGTGCATCCACTATCAAACACCCATTTTGGACCACCGGAGGAATACCCCTACAAAATCAACTAGAGGATTTAGGAACCCATCGATTAATGGGTTCCTTTGCAATGGCAACAACATCTTTTGGTACCCAAATTGAGTACTCTCTATAAGCATAGCCATTAGAAGGGCCAACATAGTTAGCGAGACATCACCATAATAATCAACAAATAATGCATAGTGATCGTTTGGCCCCGTGCGGTCACCACTAGTGGCTTTGCCCTTTGAGGCTTTGCCATTATTAGTGACCTTCTTGTTCTTATCTTGAGCGGGTTTCTCCTTCTTGTAGTTGTTCTTCTTGTGGGACTTGGGAACATATCCAAGTCCATACTTTTGATTGTTTGACCTTTGCTTACTCAAGAGGTCATCCAATCCCATCTTGTTCTTGGCGGTGGTGAACTTTGCAAGTTACTTTGTTAACCTAACATTTTCCTCAAGAATAGATGCTTGCTCACAAGAAGATTCATTAGGATGATAGTCAAGACCATATTTGGTCACCAAGGATTCAAGATATGCATTGGTCTCAACATGCAAAGAAAGTTCCTCTTGTAAACGAACATGTTCCTCAACAAGTTTAGCATGCTCACTAGTAAAGGAAGTGGAGGAACAAGCAAGCTTTTCAACATCAATGGGATCCTTCATTGATCCAAGTGCCTTTTTGTAGGATTCTTGGAGTAGATCATGGTTCTCTCCAAGTTTCTTGAGCTCATCCTTGACAAGCTTGTTAGCTCTTTCAAGGTGGTCAAGATCCCTAGTGAGAGAAGCATGAGCAACTTCAAGCTCCTCCTTCGAGGCATTGAGCTCTTGGGTCAATAATTGAGCCCTATCAATAGTTTCTAGGTCCTTAACTTTATCAAGTTCATAAGTTTCAATTTGTTGCTTAAGGCCTTGAGTGCACCTTTCGGTTTTTAGCTCTTGTCTTAGGAGATTGAATCTCCGTTCCTTCTCATTCAAATGATATTCTAATTCCTCAATGGACTCATCCTTTTCTTTGAGTGAGTCCATCAAGAAATCAAACTTGACAAGAGCTTCACCACGAAGGGTGCATCTAACATCATAGAGTTCCTTAAGCACAATTAATTCATCTTGATTTTTGTTCTCATCATCAAGAACACTAGATATGGAAGGTGGAGGTTCCATTACCTTGGTTTCCCTTGCCATAAGACAAGAGCCAATGATTGTAGATGAGGTAGAGTCATCGGAGTCATCATCTT
The DNA here is from genome assembly GCF_019359855.2 of Lolium perenne. Classification (NCBI taxonomy): domain Eukaryota; kingdom Viridiplantae; phylum Streptophyta; class Magnoliopsida; order Poales; family Poaceae; genus Lolium; species Lolium perenne. The sequence continues at coordinate 273,597,536 of NC_067245.2, forward strand.
GAGTTATCCTTGCCATGAAGGAGGATCCAACATCATTCTCCGTGGAGTAGTCCTTGGAGTAGTCATATGTGAAGAGTGACCCGGGCTTAGAGAAAGCCAAACCGGCCACCCCGGCCTCCTTCTCCTCATATTCCTCTTCATCATCGGACAAGTACTCGGCCCCAACAAAGGCTCTTCCCTTGTTCTTCTTGTATCGATCATTGATTGGGTTTGGCTTCAATCTTGGCTTGACCCCTTTGATGAATCTTGGCTTGTCCACCCTTTTCTCATAAGGGCACTCATTTGCAAAGTGGCTATCTTCATCACAATTGTAGCAAGTTCTCTTCTTCTTCTTGTCATTGAGGAGCATAGGGAACTTAGCCTTGTACTTCTTGGCAAAGAAAGCAAAGTCGGTAGCCATGTCACTAGTTGAAGTCATCTCTTCCTCTTCTTCAATTTCATAGTCTTCCTTGCTTTCATGATCGGCCCTAGCTTTGAGAGCAAGGTTGTGTGGCGCTTCATGGTTGTGTGAGGCTTCATCAACACGGTTCATTGCCATGAGCCTCTTTCCCGCTTTGGCCATGTTTTCATTGGCGGCCACATAGGAGACTAGATCATCGGAGTTGAGGTCGGCACTCTTGGTCATGATTTGCAAGTTGAGTGCAAGGTTGGTGTCTTCTTGTTTGACGGCAATCATAGAAATGACCTTGGACTTTATGAATGCTTCATTCATCTCGAAGCCGTCATTGTACTTCTCAACACCGAGTCCCTTGACCCTTACTCTAAGAGCACCGAGTCTTGCATAAGCATCGGCCACGGACTCTCCTTCTCGAATCATGAATTGATGAGCCTCTTGCTTTGCGGTCTCATAAAGAGCGGATTGGATCAAATCGGTTCCCTCTTGGAGTACTACGATTCGATCCCACAACTCTTTAGCGGACTCTATGTCATTGACTTGATCAAGGAGCTTGCGGTTGATGCCACTCCTAATCTTGTCACGTGCGGAGGCGTTGAGTTGACGGTTGTAGAATTCGGTGGAGGTCAACCGAATGGGATCTTGTGGCTCCCGGTATCCATGAACAATGATCTCCCACAACTCCACGCTGCAGCTGCGAATATGAGATTTCATAGAAGATTTCCAAAAAGGAAAGTGAGTTCCATCAAAATGGGGAACATTCCCACTATGGTTTATATGAGGCATGGGTGAAGTGTTTTTGGGATAGTCATGGTTGACTTCGCGATAGCTCCCTAGTGAGGCCGAAGCCGTACTAGGAGGCCCACTAGTCAAGTTCTTAAGCATGGTAGACATCTCTGCCATTTGGCTTTGTAGCTCATCCTCCTTTTTCTTCTTCTCGACATCATATGCCAAGAATCTAGATTTCATCTCTTTAACCGAAAGGTTAGAGTTTTCATCTAGACCCTCGAATAGTTTTTCCATCTCACTCTTAAGGCGGTGAAGCCCTTAATAAGAGTCCAGGCTCTGATACCAATTGAAAGTATAGAGATGGTAAACCTAGAGGGGGGGTGAATAGGTTTCTACAGATTTTAATTCTTTCTTTGCAATATTAGGCTTTGCGGAATATAAAGGTGAGCCTAATGCAAACTAGGTGAAGCACCCTATATGAAGATACAACTATCTCGAGCACGAAGGCTCTCTCAGGCAGTTTAAATCACAAGTAAGGAGTTCGGTTAGAGATAACCGATAGCACGCGGAGACGAGGATGTAATCCCGTGTTCCCTTGCTTTGCAACAAGGTACGTCACGTTTGGAGGGGTGGAGGTCCCACGAAGGATTCCCCACGCCACGAAGGCTCACCCTTTTCTCCGGAGCCTATCCCACGAAGGAATAGCTCACTCACTTGTGGTAGACTTTGAGGTAGCCTCCAAACCTTCACAATCTTGCCCGGAGCAAATCCACAGCCCGGATGCTTCCGGACTCCTCTTGCCCACCTAGGGTTTCCAAGGAACCCTAGGAAGCAAGCTTCTTGATGAGTACAAGGGGGAATGAGATTTGGCTTGGTAGAACAGTAGATCGGGTCCTCCTCTAGTGATTCCCCGGAGGGATTTGAGTTTGGGTGGAGGAGGAGGGAGATCAGAGGCTTTTGGTGTTTCTAATAATGGAGTAAGAGAGAGAGAGCTCAAGAACAGCTTGTAGTGTGTTGCCTAACTGTTCAGAGGTAGGAGAAGGCCTATTTATAGTGTTCTTCGAAATATGGCCGTTGGTCACTTGCCACCTCAGCTTTTTCCTCGACAAACCCGGTTGACCGGACCACAGACCGGACAGCCCGGTGGTGAGGCCGGTCGGACCGGACCAGCGACCGGATTCCCTTTGCGTCGTCCTGGAGCTCCTTCAGTTGGCGCCCGGTTGGCGCCTTGATCAGCCGATCGGCCAGCGCCGGACTCGCCGGTCTGTAGGCCGGTGACCGATCGGCAACCGGATCTGCTGGCTCTTCGTTTGGAGCCAGGTTGGCGCCGGTTGACCGCCAAGACGCTGGATCGCTGGCCGGTTCTTGCCGGTTGGACCGGGCTGCAGACCGGATTTCTCCTGTAGACTCCTTTTTGATTGTTGTTGAAGTGGGGGGTCTCCTTTAGCCTTCTTGTTCATTTGATACACCATTTACGCCTCATTGGCTAATACCTGAGATTATCCTTATAAACATATTAGGCCAAATACTTTAGCACGGTGTCATTGTTACCAAAATAATGGATAAGGGTAAAATACCCTTACATAGTATTGGAAGTGCGAAAAAAAGTATCCTGAAACCTATCAACATGAGATCTAGTTTTGAAGATCTCAACGAGAAGATCTTAAAAGTGAAAATGGATTGTAATTTAGACTTCAAGATATTTCATTAAAAAAATGAATCTAGAAAATAAAGGGAAAATCTGACACAAACCCAACCCCCTCTATCTTCTCTCTCGTCACTCATCTCCACTTTGTTTCCCGTTGCGACACGTGGGGAGTAGGGAGACCACTTTCTCGGGATTTTTTGACACCACAACGCGCCACTTGTCGCGTGCGGAGCGAGTGGCCTTGCCTACACGAAGGTCGGCATTTTTCTAACGATTTCGTATTACTTGACACTACCATGGTTGTATATAAAATAACAATATATCTCGATACATCTATATTAGTGACAACTAATATGGATCGGAGGAAGTAATATTTTTCTTTTTGTTTCTTTTTGTTTTGTTTTGTTTTCTCCTTTTCCTTTTTATTTTTACAGAAAAATGTGTTGACGTTTGTCAAATAAGAAGAAAAGAAAAATTCGTTGTAAACAATAAATACTCAGGTACGTATATAATAAATAAGTAAAAATATTTGTATTTATAAACATTTTTAGGAAGAAAATTTATCCCACTTTGAATGGTTTTCCAAAATAGAATATTTCTCTTATTTGATTGTTTCTCAATATGAATATTTATGTTACTTGTATATTTTTTCTAATATGAACATTTATGTTATTTAAACAATTTTCTATTTTTTTAATATGAACATTTGTATTATGTGAGCGACGTTTCAATAAAAACATTTATATTATTTTAACAAAAAGAGCTAATAATATTTTCTACAAGATAAAACATTTGTTTTAGAAAAATAAGGAAAAAATAAACCCAAAGATAAAAAGAGAAGAAATTTGATATTTATAATATACAAACATAAAAGGAAACATAAAAGAACCGAATTAATCCAAAACCAAGAAAAACCAAACCACACTGAAAATCTTAAAAAAACGGTTGAATTCAAAGAGCTAAGGGAAGAAGTAATTTGGGTTGTGCAATCGAGCGACACGACATGAGCGATTGCGGTCCGCATTGAGCATCAAATAGGAAACATCCATGGGGAGGTCATGTCATTTTTTTAAACGAGGACAAAAGCTTTGCTCTATTCTATTAATTAAGGAGAAAGATTACCGTAAAAGTTCCCGAATTATTACAAGTTTACTCTCCCGACATCAAGATACCCAACCTTTTAGCGCCCGCTAAGACCCATAGTATAGCTTCAGTTTTAATCCTATCGACAATGACTTGCGAGGGTGCAAGCTTGTTGTTGAACACCCTATCGTTTCGCTCTTTCCAAATTTTTAAAGAGATGAGCATAGAGAGGGAAGCCAATGCCTTAGAATTTTGCCCCATGGTCATCATGTTCCACCACTTGGGGAAAGAGAGGTCGGCCCATAGGTGGGTGTGAAGCTCGGGAATGCCCGACCAATCTTTGACCTTGTTCCAAAGATGAATGGTGAATCGACAATGGACAAAAATGTGATTAACCGACTCCGTGCATTGCTTGCATAATGGACAAAAGGCCACAACTTGGCTACCCCCACTTAGCCAAAGGGTCGGCCATTTGGCTAAGCGAGGTCATGTCGTTTGATACCAAAAGATTTGAATGACTTCAATCTGCATCGAAACAATTGCCTCACGTACACAAATCACTCTCAGAGATCCAAAGAATATGGAAACTCATGGGATTCCACATTTTTCAGAACAACTCTTACATTGGTAAAATTCAAAAAAAAAAAAACTCTTACATTGGTCAAACTGCATTGTACTACGTGCTATGCTATTTTCTACTTGCACGACTCAAACAAAAGCCTTCTGGAAGTGAAGGGTTTATCTGCCAACAGAAAGTTCAGCGATGTCCGGGTACACACTGAAAGACGGCTCACTCATTGCTCGGTCATACCGATGTGTGATTCAGACGCGTGAGCTGATCTATTGACCAGCAAAATCTCAACCCTGTGATTTTGTTCTTGTGGGTGAGATCTTGTCGACGGTATGTCTGCAGAAAGTTTCGCTTGATGAAACCTCTAGTATAAACCCCAACTTGCACGCACATCATTGTTTAGGAAGTCTCTGGATGCTATCAGTATTAAATCGTCCAGTGCTATCTACGCCTTTATATACGCATATAGATATGGCCGAAGTTAAAGGAAAAAAGGACAGAAAAGGGCAGACGACACCAACATGTTTCAAGGTTTTGAGTTGGAGAAGATCTCATTCAGAGATCAAGTTGGTTTTGTGGGTCTTTGGTTGCTCGCATGAAAACGGAAACTCGAGGCTGTTCTGTCAGATAACAGCTAGGACTGCCCCGTCATGCAGTCCAGTGCGATTCTCGCTGTGTCCACGGCCCATTTATTTTGAATCTGCAGAGAATTTCTGGCTCTGCATTATTAAGTTTGGCTGTTAACCTGCCATGCGACATATCGGCATTGTCTCAGTTACTGCTGCTTCGACACTGAAGGCTAGGCTGTTTTGAATCATTATTAGCTTCTCTGTCTGGGAACACCTGGAAGTTTGAGGCATGGCTCCACAAAACAATTATATGTACGTATAGCTAATATGCTCTCTTTTCATTCGATATGTATAGACTGATTTACAGGCAACACATGGGTAGATGACTAACCACATGGAAAACGAACAACCAAAGTACAAAAACCCATTCTGGATCCATGAGAGGTGGTACTCGGTAATTATGACTCTAGTTCTAACTAGGGATGTATATTCTATCACTAGACTAAGTATATATTTTTGTATCCTTTTCTGCTGTCCCTAAGAGAACCAAAAAATATGATCTTCGCAGAGACAATCTTGTGCTCAGCTGCAATGACCAAACCGTCCACATGTCAAAAAAGCTTCAGTTCTTAGGGAAGAGTTGGATGTCAAAACCATCCGGGAAGCCGAGGCCCGGGGTCCGGACTATGTTTCCTCCTTTCACCGTGCTCCATCTGACATGACAAAGATGCAATTGTTCAGGATCTGTTCTGTTCATAGCATATGGTAGGTAGAGAGATCTCTATATTTACTTAATTTACAGGTGACACACCATACCTGTATTTCGTAACCAAATTGTGGATGAATGTTGCCATCAACACCTTGGTGAGATCAGTTCCTACGCAGAACCGAAGGCCGCCTCCAAATGCCATGAAATGCTTCGTTCCACCGGTGATTTCAGGCTTGCCCTGTTCAACAACGACCAAAATCAGAACCATTGTTTCAATGTGGATTTCTCTTGCTAAGCTTGTAGCACAATGCATGGTAGAGATAGTGTTGTACATAGGCAAGGCACCCTGTTTGCCCTATATTTCATTCTGTCCTACTGGGAAATTGTGAAATAGCATATGAGGTTCGTCTACCGGATCAATAAACTGTGGGGCAAGAACCCCGAACTCCAAACATGAAAATAAGCAATGGCCACAAAATTATTATTATTTTCGATAAAAGGCGCTTTATTACTCAAAAGGTTTAAGCACAAAACCAGTTTGGCTTACTGCAAAGTCTGCAGCTAACCAGCCACACACTGTGCATATTTTTCCTACTTGAACAGGTGAGTACTTGTTTAGTTACACCATGTAGACATATATGCATCTGGTACTTTGACCTCCCTGTTAAACTACTGGGCAAGGAAGTTTCGGCGATGGTCCGGTTTCACATCCTGCATGGGCACCAACCGAATTCGTTCTTGATCTCTCTAGCCAAGTTGGTACTCGGGATCAGAACCTTGATATCTTATACTACTACTAGTACCCCTGCTAATAATTGGAACTCTGCAGTTGATTAAATTACTATTTTTCCTTGCAATTTCTGTTTTACGTAGTAGACTCGAGAGCCGAATGTATGCGAGTTCGTTTGAGCAGATCTAGTCATGGCCCTTCCAAGTTCATAGGTAGCTTCAAACAATAGGCCAAGAACAAACTGAACGACCAGAGACTTGAAAGGCCAATTAACGTCATGGCAGGTAGAACCCTAACCTATCGTATCGTCGATGAGATACGCGTGTTCAGCGTAAAAGAAGCAGGATACCATAGTTTCAGGGATCAAATCGAGACTACGAACCTGCCACCTCCATGGGTTGAACGCCAGTGGGTCTTCGTATATCTCAGGGTTCAAGTGCACTGCCGGTGGACACACCATGATGCCCCATCCTGCTGGAACTGTGTAGCCTGCGCCCAACACAAGGCAGAGTTAAGATTCTGTACGACTTGCTAACTTGGACCGTTTCTCAGAAGAGATGCCACGCATGTGCAGCGTGGAATTCGTGATCGTCATCGTACCTTTGATCTCAACGTCCTGCAAGGCCCTCCGGAAAATCCCCGGCACGATGTTTGCGAGCCTGACAATCTCCATAATGACCTTCAGAGAGGCAAAAAGAAGAAGCAGGGGCGTCAGTTTTAGAAATTCAGAGTTCAGAACCACATGATAACAGGCATCTACAGGAACACTACAGCATTTGCAACTGCATGTACAATTAGCGGCGGTAATGTTTTTTACTCCCCATTTTAGAAACTTTTTTTCCCAGTTCTGCTTGTGGTGAAATTAATTAGGCTTGTTCTAGAAAGTCCCTGTACTAACTAAGATTATCTGTCAGCATCGAACACTGGGCCTTGGTTAAACAATTAGGGAACACAAACCCTGCACTTACAGAGTTGCAGCGCCTAGAGCGGTGTTGTGCTCCTCTAACTTGCAATTAGCCACTTGCATTACCCGTTCAATCCCATTATTTGTCAAAATATGAATATGTGATTGTGGTGGCAATATCAAGCACTAGCAGCTGTACTATCTTAACAAGGCAACTTGCACAGTTGCACTAGCTAATTTTAAGCTAGGGTGTGCACGAATCCATGCTAGCTAGGCTCACCTGAGACGTGAATGTCATCGATTTGTACTCTGCCCATGTGATGGCGGCGTCCGGGTCCTCCCTGTTTCTGATAATGGCTTGGTGTTCCTCCTGCTCACGTAACAAGGTCAATTTATCCATCAGTTTTGCTTAAAAAATCTGTAAGTTACTTGACGTGTCTCGTCAAGCGAAACAGTAACTGTCTGTAATAAACAGCGAAGCTGTGACAGCACTAACCGTTAGCGCGTCGACAACCTTGGGGTTCTCGGCGAGCAGCTTGACACCGAGGGTGAGTGCGAGCGCCGTTGTCTCGAAGCTGGCGAAGAGGAGCACGAACATGAGGTCCAGCGCGATGGTCTCCGTCAGAAGCGGCTTCTCCCTCCTGAGTTCCTGGATCACGTGGTCGAAGAAGTCCTCGCACTTCCTCTCAGGATCGGCCATCCTCTCCTTCATCATGCCCTTGAGAACCTTCATCGCATTCTTCCTCCCCTGGAAACATATTCCGTCAGGTTCAAGGAATGCATGTGCGCAATCAGGACAAGTACATTTGTGCGTGCTCATTAATTTAGTGGCTTGGCATGTGTACAGTGTTCACTTCTGAAGCCGGTGCAGTTTGAAGTTATGGTTTTGTGCAACAGTGCTACGATTGGTTCACAGCTGCAACTAGGTAGCTGCTGAGGTGAGTAGAGTCAGAGAGGAGCATGGACAATTGGGTATACCTCCATGCATTCGTGGTAGGCAGTGCCGGGAATGTTGAGGGGGAACGATATTAAGCCGCGGATGAACGCCGTGAAGTTCAGCCTCAGGCTCTCCGACGACTCGGACGGCTCGTAGCCGATCAGCTTCTTGGCCGTAAGGTCAAATATCATCTGAAACGAAGAAGACATAAATGACCTGCATTAGTCATCTATATACGCCTCGAGCGCGACCGCAATCAAATGAGTTGGCATCAGTAAGCAGCCGCGCATGGAGAATTTGAGATCGATCGATCTTACGGTGGAGAGTCCTTCTTTGATGTCGACGCAGGGCTGGGCTGCCCACGAGGCGAGGCTGCCACGGCAGGCGGCATCGGTCTCGGTGAGCAGCACGGCCTTGAGGTTCTCCTGGCCGTAGAGGCGGAGCACCAGGGTCTTGAGGTACTTGTAGATGAAGCCGTGGAGGGAGCCGACGTTGTCGCGGCCGAAGATCTCGGTGAAGGTGTCAGGGTACCAGCTCTCGAACAGCTTGCCTTCATTCTGGAAGACGTAGTGGTTCACGTCCGGGTCCGCCGACACCACCACGGGCCGCCCAACGATGCTCGTCTTGAACATGCTCCCGTACTTCTTCACCCTGTCCCTGACGAAGGGTGAGAGGCCGCAGGTCGGGTTGGGCGCGAAGAACTGCAGCGTCTCGCCGATGAACGGGAGGCCCATGGATCCCGGCGGGAGCGTGCCGCTGGATTTGGGGTGGCGCCACCTGTACACCCAGTGGAGAAGGGCGAGGACGGCAGCCAATGCTGCACCCCAGAGGGATATATAGGCCATGGCAGCCATGGCCTGAAGAAAGATCGTGCTATAGATTCTTGGGGACAGTGGGATGGTGGCGGTGGTGATCAGGCCGAGAGAAGCTAGCTCAAGATATGGCTGCATGTGCGAAGCCAAGGGAGCAGGAGGCTAGCAAAGAGGAGAGGGGTTATGTGTGGGTTTGTGGGGAGTATGAGCTGGGGGATTGCCTATATATAAGGTTGTAAAGGTACTTAATCACCATCCATGAAGGCACCAAAAAAGAAGGCATGTCCTTAGAAATGGGAGGGGATAATTATTGCATTCGTACCCTTTAATATTTTTATTTACATATCAGCCCCTTTCACTTCACTAAAATTACTAAAATCAGCCTTAACTATGTGGAAAAGCAATGTTTTTTTTTGGGATAAACAAGCCTTTATTCATCTTTTGCCACGCAAGCCCCGAGGCTGGTAACACTGTCTCCTGTTAACTGAAAACGCTTAATTGGATTGCCTTTACGAATCACAATAGACACCCGTCTCCGTAAACTGGATTGACGTCTAAAGGAAATATCCCCTAAAGGAAATAATAAAAATATTGTTTATTTTTTGTTTATTATTAATTTTTATTTCTTTATGCTACAAATGCTATGATTCTTAAATATGAGATTCGAAGGAAAACTTAGAGAGATAAACACCAAGTTATTCCTAGTGTCGTCTCTAGGACTGGCGCATATGTTGTATGATGATTACATTCTCATGATCATGACGTAGCTATAGTAATAAGGATGCCTATGACAATGAGAGCACCTCGTTAGAAAAACAAGAGTATTGAACCGATCCAATTTCATGATATACTACAAGATCTGTTTCTTCACTTGTTAGTATTATTATCATAACAATGTTATCGTATACTCACATTCTTAGATCATGATAATCTTGAGTCCCTTCACATCAGATTATATTGATGGCTATCAAACGTTACCCATAACTAGGTGGCTATAAGAGTATTCTTCATGTACTTTGGAAATGTATGCTAGGGATTCGATAGTTTAAGAGCGAGATTTTCTCCTCCTGGCGATGGATAGATATGATCCATGCCCTCTTATTATTACAATATCCATTATCACCTGGCCAGACACATTGTGATTCGACCACAGGGATATCAAAATATGAAAACAAGAAAAGAGAACAAGCTGGTAACGAGGATGAGTTGGTATTGTGATCAAGTCATTGCTTTACAAGGATATCAAAATATCTCGCCTTGCGTTTTGTTAATTATCGTGAAGCAAAGGAAATTGTTTATGGAAATAAAAGGTTCGCTCTAAATATTCGTGTATGTGTGGGTATTAATATGGATGTCTAGATCCAGTTATTAATTATTGACCACAAAGACTTATGGGTTATGTCTACATATTACCGAACTTGCGGGGTCACACGCTTAAGGATTGCTAATTTTGAGTACTAGAACCGAAAAAGTTTTGGAAAGACTGAAAATGTTTCAGCGAATAAAAACCTGAAAAAGTTCTAGATAGGCTCCATGAGCTGCGTACCTGGATAATCCACGGTAGTGGCAGCCCCATGGGATGGGGAGGACGACTCACCATGCTTAGGTGACTTGTTGTAAAGGCTAGTAACCCCTTATCCTCGATGCACATGCTAACCCCTCTCTTTGATGGACCTGGTAACCCTGTCGTTGATATGCATGGGATTAAAGAGTGTTTAACCCCTCTTTGATGTGCCTATATATGTGGAGGGAAGAGGCAACCATTTTACACACTTGTGAGCTGCAAGGCTGCCCCTCTGTCTCTCATTCTCATTGTTCCACAATTAGTCTCGGTGGTTCTTTGTTCTGGGTGTCGAAACGCTGCGGCATTGGTGACACCGTATGCGTGCATACCGGCAGAGGGATCTTGTTTTCGATCCTCAGACAAGAGGGATAATTCTCGTGGTTGGGAGAATGGGAGGTATAATCCTAGCTGCAGGAATCTGCATCAACGGTCTTCACCAACATCTTCTCGTCATTGCGATCGTTGGTAAATATTTGATCAAACCTACTAGCACTTTTATAGTAATCTTGGGCTTTGTTCGTAGGACATATTTTTTGTTTTCTACTATCCAACAGTGGTATCAGGGCAATCTATGAGTAGGTGCAGGTACGTTGTAGAGCACATATCGATGTGCGGGCACTGGACAAAGTTTTTGTGCGGGTATTAGATTTGATCTTTAATTTGATGTTCTTGTCGCTTCCCTTGAAATTGCAATAATTTTTATCTTAGCGGCGTAGTGATATTTTGTTACGAAGTTCTGGCTATTCGCAGTCCTTCTGTGCTGCTTGTAGTATGTTGGTTGTTTGATTAACGATGTGCTTCAATTTTTTTGGGTGTAAGTATAGTTAATAAAAGTAAAATTTTGCACACGCTTGTGGGTGTGATCTACACGGTGTCACGGTTAAAGAACAAGTTTAGCATGAAGCTTGAGATTAAGGTCACAAATGGATCTGGTCCGCTTGCGTCGGGACATCAGGTTGGAGTTTCGCTTCCCGCCTGCCTGCGCGGACACAAACGAACTGACGCAATCCGGTTAGATTGTATCATGCATGAGTGTATTAATTAGCTTGTAGACTTATTTCTATCTTAAAAAGTGTGATGTTATGGTAACATAGCTAGTTACCACAACCATCTCTTTCTTCATTTAATATCATGCCATGTCATCAATTTGCATAGTCGGTAATGCATGTAGCTCTATGTTACTGCCTTAGTTACTCATATTATAAGTAGTCTGATATGTGCAAAGTACATTGTACTCCGTAACCTATCTTGCGCTTGTTACACGTGGCGTCTACGAAATAGAGTTCTAATTTTTGCGATCCGTGGCCTACTAGCCTATCACAACATAAGTGGTTGAATATTCACCGTCACGCCAAGCTGTGAAGGGTACTTGGCATGAGCTCAACTTTCTCGAGCTGAACAGAACATCTCTTTCTTTTCTTGGCTGTACAAATAAGTGTCTTAGTCTAAGCTAGCTCTTACTTTAGGCTTCATTAGTGCTAGTATACTATTAGACCAGCTAGCGGCCGGGGCATACACTATGTGGATTACCTATGAAATTATATATCCAGATTGCTAGCCTGAATCCAGCCCAGAAGAACAGAATATATCAGATCAATTTCCTGGAAACATCAGTAGAAGCGGTCCCGATCGAGCACTGCATTCCACGCGTAAATTCGTCAGATGTGCCAAATAGATTCGACATGGCTGGTGGTGTTCTGTGGTTGTCTATCCGTCCACAGTATCTTATAAAAGAATTTTCCGTTTGATGCCTTGTTAACCAAAGTACCTACACGAAAAGGCAACAACAAGGAAAAGGCCACAACAATCGTCTAAACTTTTTTGCAGAATGTGCTCAAGTTCAGTAAGGAAAACAGCCAGAATCCAGACAGTCTTTTTATGTCCTTCCTTGATCTCTTGCTGGAACAAGCACAGAAAAATGGAAATTTCGTTTTTTTCCCTGCTATTTTTCTAATCTCTTGTTTATGTCGCAGGGCATGCATGCACCTTGCAACATGCGTACGTGTTCCTGGACGCTTATGGGTACAGATCATTCCGTCCGTATGTGTACGAAACAGCGTGGGACGCGCACGTACAACACAAGTGGCGCCATACCGTACCGTGAGTAACATGACAAACAGCGAAACACAAGAAATGGGCTTCTCCACTGGTTTATTTAGTAATCAATCGTGAAGAATGAGATCCAAATCATGGAGTGGAGCGGGGCTGCAGTAGACTTGTACATCTGGATTGGAGAAGCATCGAAATTAAATCTTATTATCTGGGTCTCGTTCGCGGTCTCTTGCGGCTTCCCAAGCTGCAACCACAAAGAGTAATGTTTTGACATACGAGAGCATATGCTTTCTCTCACTGAATAATTTGCCCGCTCCCCTCGGTCGCCTCCTCCAGGCGATAGGAGAGCCGAACCCTAGGCCCCCGCCGCCGCCACCTAGCCCCCGGCCCTCTCCCTCGTCGCCTCCTGAGGCCGCCGCCGGCTAAGCCGTCCGCCGCCAATGAAGGGGGCGGTTAGGCTCTATGCCTCTCGGGATCTTGCACGGCCGCCTCGGAGGGAAGACACCGTGCCGGACCCCAGAGGTCGTTGCCGTCATGCGCCTCTCACCGTGGCGTCGCGCCCTCGGCCTCACTGCTGCCTCCTGCTGTTCGCCGTCCGTCGACGGCCGGCCATGGCGCGGTCTGGCTTGGGAGGGCCCTGTGGTGCGGGGGCTGCTGCGGCCGGGCTCGATCTGGGCTTCGACGGGCCTGTGTCTGGGCGACGTCGTCGTGGTCGTGGCCTGGGCTCCCGGTGGCTTGGCGGTTGGCGGCCGGATCTGCTGCCTCCTGCAGCGGCCTGGCCGGTATGCGTTTCTCCGGCGAGTGGTGGGCGTTTTGGTGGACGGCAACAAGGTACCCTGCTCGGTTGGCCACCCTTCTGCCAGGGCCTACGTTGGGCCTGACGACAACGTTGAAACTCCAGGCGAAAGCTTCACACCATTGGTGCCGATGTTGGGGTGCCCCTGGGTACCATTTTCCCTGTTGAGGGCTTCATCGTGGAGCTTGGTCTCCTGCCGTCGCGAGTTCATGTGTTCTCCGTGTGAAAACCTCTGCTACTTGGAGCGGGTGGCAGCGACACACTGTGCCGTTACCTTCTTGAAGGCGCCTCTTTTGGATTCCGTGTTCCTCGTGGTGTGGTAGATGTCTGGTAGTTGTGCTTGGTTGCCTTGTCATCGAGGGTGGTGGATGCTGGGGCGGCGGCCCCGGACGGTTGATGTGCGCCGAGGCGGCGGCCTCAGATGGTCTTGCAGCGATGACTTCATGGGGTGTGGTCATGGTCTAGAAGGGCATGGGTGGCGTGTTGGTGCTACGTGGGTAGCGAGCTCGTCGGCCCGGCCTACGCGACGGGGCAGTCGGTGTGGCTGGCATGTTGGGGCGGTGGTCCCGGATCTTTTGGCGCGGCGTTCGTGGTGTTGGAGATATGCCCAAGAGGCAATAATAAAATGGTTATTATTATATCTTTGTGTTTATGATAAATGTTTGCATCCCATGCTATAATTGTATTAACCGGAAACATTGATACATGTGTGTTATGTAAACAGAAAAGAGTCCCTAGTAAGTCTCTTGTAAAACTAGCTTGTTGATTAATAGATGATCATGGCTTCCTGATCATGAACATTGGATGTTGTTAATAACGAGGTTATGTCATTGGGTGAATGATAGCATAAGATCAAGTCATTAAGTTCACCTTGCTATAAGCTTTCGATACATAGTTACCTAGTCCTTCGACCATGAGATTATGTGAATCACTTACACCGGAAGGGTACTTTGATTACATCAAACGCCACTGCATAAATGGGTGGTTATAAAGATGGGATTTAGTATTCGGAAAGTATGAGTTGAAGCATATGGATCAAGAGTGGGATTTTTCCATTCCGATGACAGATAGATATACTCTGGGCCCTCTCGGTGGAATGTTGTCTAATTATCTTGCAAGCATGTGACAAGGTCACAAGAGATGACATACCACGGTATGAGTAAAGAGTACTTGTCGGTAACGAGGTCGAACTAGGTATGGAGATATCGATGATCAAACCTCGGACAAGTAAAGTATCGCGTGACAAAGGGTATCGGTATCGTATGTTAATGGTTCAATCGATCATTGAGTTATCGCTGAATGTGTGGGAGCCATTATGGATCTCCAGGTCCCGCTATTGGTTATTGGTCGGAGAGGAGTCTCGATCATGTCCGCATAGTTCACGAACCGTAGGGTGACGCGCTTAAGGTTCGATGTTGTATAGTAGCTTCGGAATATGAGATGGAGACCGAATATTATTCGGAGTCTCGGATGGGATCCAGGACATCATGAGGAGGTCTGCAATGGTCCGGAGAATAAGATTCATATAATGGAAGTCATCTTCAGGGGTTTGGGAAAAGTTCCGGTGTTTTGACTGGAGTTTCTAGAAGGTTTTAGAGGGCCACCGGTGGGCCCACCACCCCGAGAGGGGCCACATGGGCCGAGGGAATGCTGCGGGGGCTCATGGGCTAGCTGCAGCAGGCCCAAGAGGCCCAGCCGGCCAGCCCCAAGAGATAAGATCAAATCCCTAAAAGTTAGGGGGGAGACTTGGGGGGGTGGGGGGGGGGGGGGGAGATTTCCTCCCCCTTCCATGCGCCGGCCCTAGGAGGAGGTGGGCCAAGGGGGACAACCCTGGCTGCACCCTCCCTCTATAAATAGAGGAGAGGGGCAGTCGACCTCTTACCCCTTCACACCAAGTCTGGCCGCCCCCTCTCTTCCTCCACCATAACTCTGCTCCGGCTTGGCGAAGCCCTGCTGTTTTTCTCCTCCTCCACCACCACCACGCCGTCGTGCTACAGGGATTCCGAGGAGAGCTACCACACCTCCGCTGCCCGCTGGAACGGGGAGAGGACGGTCTTCATCGACACCGTACACACGACCGAGTACGGAAGTGCTGCCGGATTGTAGCACCGGACGATCGACTTCATCAACAACGGGATCTGATTTCGTAAGGCTTTGGATCTTCGAGGGTTAGTCTCTCATACATCTCATTGCTTTGATCTTCATAGATTAGATCTTGCTTCTTCCTAGATTGGATCTTGGTTTTTATTCATGTTCACGGTAGAATTTTTGTTTTACATGCAATGAACCCATCAGTGGTATCAGAGCCGTGTCTATGTATAGATCTGTTGCACGAGTAGAACACAATATATTTGTGGGCGTTGATGCTTTTGTTATTTTTAGTTTGTGTACTTGCATCTTGCGGGATTGTGGGATGAAGCGGTCCGGGCTAACTTTACGTGACCGCGTCTCATGAGACTTGCTACATGTAATATCCCAGGTTTAGAGGCAATAAAATAAGAGAACACCAAAGTGTGCATTGCATTCATGCATAGAAAATCCGGGGGATTTTTGCGCTTTCAAATAAAACTTACCACAGTAACTGAAGTTTCACTTGACTTGCTAGAACTGAAGTAGATCATCAAGTCAAGCGCTATAAACTTCACTGTGATCTTTGTTAAAACCTTGTTTTGGGTAGAGATGATTTGATCTATGGGTTAGATCAAATTTAATTATATTTACAACAACACATTCTTTAAGAATCAAACCCTAACTTAGTAACACTTAAAAGTTAGCAACTACCTTTGTGTGTAAATTAATTCACTTCTAAACTTATTACCAAATAAGGTAAACCACAGGGTCTAAAGTGCATAAAAGCCACACATTTTTATTTAAATCATAACTTATTAAGTATATGGAATATCATAAAACAAAATCCATTTACATTACGATTTATAGTTCAAACTATTTGAATCAAACTGACTATGAGTATTTTGAAACTCATATGATCATGCCTTGGTGAAATCAAAACCAACTATCCAAATTTGAGGAATAACCTTCAACCTTGATCTTTTGATCAATATTATAATATAAATCCAATCCAATATGATATATTGACTCATCCACAATAATAAAACCATCCACAAGATATTTAGTAACAAATGCCACTTGGCTATCCAAAAATAAATCATATGAGAGGATAATGATCTTGCCACATAGGCTGAAAATATCTACATGACTTGCATCCCAAGCTTTGCCACCTCATGCTCAAAGGATTGCTATGGATGAGGGCATGACACCCAAGCACCTTACTCATCAAACCAACACAAGAGTCACCACCTATGTGTCATGATACTAGAGCTTGCCCAAGCCTATAAATAGAGCCACACCCTTCATCCATTTGGACATCTTGTACCATGCTACAAGGAAACCAAACACTTGAGACCTTCCATGTTAGTTAGCTAGGATCAAGATGAAGAAGCTAGGAGGTGGAGGCATACCACAAGATGCAGGTTTATCAGATTTCCTGAAGAACAAGCTACAGAATATTGCAAGGTAGAATCCCTAGGCAAACCATATATTTAGAGGATCATATCATCATATCTTGAGTAGGACCTTAGGCTATTACAAGAAATTTAGAAGTGAGAGAGATTATATATGCTAACCATAGCCATGTCTATCCTAGAGAATTTTAGAGTAGTATTACATCTTACTTGTTTAAACCAACCTTTAATCTTGTAGATGAGAGCCATGTTCCATTAGTGAAACATAACCCAAGCTTATGCTCATATTCTAATCCTAGTTGTGTATCACATTGGAGATCACTGCTTAAACCCTAAACTACATTTGAATTCCAACCCATGGATTAACTTGGATTATAATTAGAACCCTGCCATACCTCATGCCTAGTTATACTTCAATATTAGTGAAGCTTATGCAAAACCCTAAACCTTTCAAGTAGAATTCACACCACATAGAATATTATGTCCTAACTTGTGTATCATGGATCACAAGTATAAACCAAGTTATAGATACTTAGTATTAAATACCATTTGGTGAGTAGAATGAAACCAAGATCCTATTCTACTTTGCAATCCAAATACTTTGCCTAAGTAAACCAAATGAAATAGTAGTTTATAAAATAGAATCACCACAAGAGCAATTGAATTAACCATGAGGAATATAGGATTCATCTTAAATAATTTAAGTCAAAGCTGGATTGATGATTATAGAGGTTATATCACCACTCTTATTAAACCCTAAGAACTATCATACACATAAAATCATGAACCAATCCCATTTCCTTTACCATTTGTTAAACCCTAGCCATAATTAATTTATATGTGAACAATCAATATGGTTAAGCACTTGAAAAATATAATATGTTCACCATTCACATGTTCTCAATTTCAGATCTTTTAAAACAGAATTGATTCCTAAATTTAAAGTAATTGAATTGAATCCTAAAATTCATATCTATTTGCACTTTTAACTTGTGCCTCATAAGAACTAAAATTAATCAATTATAAAATGGTTGTTTAACAACAAAACAATACAGTGAGCATTGTCATCAAGTTATATTAATACTCAAATATTTTAGAACCTGTAAAACAAAATAGAATTCAATTTGAATTAAAACCAGTAAATAAAAACAGAAAAAGGAAATGAAAATTTTAAATAAGAAGTGGAGGGAAACTTACCTGGACCTCAGCACCGCAGCAGCCCATTACCACCACCTCGACAGCCCAGTACTAGCCCAGCCCACTAACGAAAAACAACCCACATACCATTTCAAGTGCTTCAAAAATCGTGCGAGAGGAGGCCATCGTCTTCGTCTTCCTCTCCGAGCTCGACACCGCGGCAGCGCCAGTAGACGCCATCCTCGTCGACGATAAGGACGTCCCGGACGCGTGGAAGCTTCCAGAACCCCTCCCTAGGTCTCTCGCGTCCGAGTCTATCCGCAGGAGCGAAAAGATCTTCGCCAGACCACCTTCCAGAGACCGCCACCTCTCGGCCATCATCGTCGTCGTGTCGCAGTCTCCGTGCTCCCCTCGGCCTATAAATAGGGGTGAAAGCACCGCCGAGCACTTCTTGATCTCATCTACTCCTCCAGATCTTCTCTATCCCTCTCTAGCTCTCAATTCCATCTGCGCCAGTACGCCGGAGCCGAGGAAGAACACGGCGGTACAGGCCATCCCAGCCTCAGGCGCGTGGTCGAGGAGAAGCGCCTGGCGCCGTAGATCATCTGGGAGGAAGGAATCGTCATGAATCTTCCTCAAGCCGATGAATTTCGCCGATCCCTTCTGCAGCATATCGCCGGTAATGGCGAATTCATCGCCGTCTCCCTCGATAATCAACATCGCCGACCTCACCATCGGGTCCAGGGTGAGATTGCGCATCCATAGACCCTTAATTTACATCTTCTCGCCGTCTATAGCCAATTCTCGCGTTTTGGCCGGAGCTCACCGCCGCAGAGATGCTCGCCGGAGTTGCTCCGGTGACCTATCGGTTGTGGCGTTGATGCTCATCTACTCAGTATCTGCTCGCGGTTCTAACGCGCCACGAATCGTCGCCTATAGTGCACTGTATCGTCCTCGCCGTTGCTCGCCGGCGCTCTCTCCAGCAAGGTGACGTGGAGGTGGACCCGCTAGTCGTGTTGACTTGGTCAGCTGCCAACGAGGCAGGTGACTAGTCAACGACCCCACCTGTCGGTCACTAGGGTTAGATCCAGATCGGTACAGTTAGTATTTTCTGTTTAATTTAAAAACCAGTAAATTGTTGAAGCTTTGAAAAATCATATAAAATTCATTTCAACTCAGAAAAATGCAAATAATATATCAAAATGCTCATAAAAATAAAATCTACTTAAATAAAATATAAAACAAAAATGTGTGTCAAAATAAAATTTCACTTATTTTTAACCTTATAAATTATGCCTTTTCATTTATTTAAAATACAATTTGAATTCAATAATTAGTGAAGTTTAAAAATTAAATTTTAACTATTTAGTAACTAAGTAAAATGTTAAGATTAATTGTATTTATCATATTTGCATTAACTTAATCATTAGTGGTGATTCATAAACTCTAATTTGCAAATTACTATTTTCTATTTTCTTTAAATAATAATAAATCAAGAAAATATTATAAAACCAATATTAATTTAGTAACTTAAATATTGTGAACTTAAATAATTTTAATTTGCAAGTTGTTATTTTTAAAACCTAATAACAATTATTAAACCCTGATTCTTAATTAAACTTAAATAAGAATTACTCTAATTATTAAATCTTGTAAAAATTAATAAAATGTTAAACCATTACTAATTGTGATTCAAAGTAATTAGTAACCACAACTCTATTACCACTCATCATTTTAGGAGTTGTACCATAATTTAGAACCCCAGTTTTAATTTAAGTAAGACATTGATCTCATTATTTCATGTGTTCATCCATAGTAGTTGCAAACCTAAAACCCTAGGGATTTAATCCATGTGATCATTACACTTTAGTAGTAACTCTAAAACCCTAGTTGCTTATCACATGTGAATTAGGTGAATTTCAACTTTACTTGTAGAACCTTGATAAGTAACCAATGAATGCATAATCATGATCCATCAACATAAAACCAATTCACATGAGCTTGTCATTTCATGTCCCTATTCTTAATTGAAACCTATATGATTCCCTAAGTGCCACCTAGATATAAACCCTAACTTGTTAATTGAATTAGTACCATTGATCCCTGTTACTATATACCATACCATTAGGATCAACCTCAACCATCATAATTTAGTAGAACCATAATGATAAAACCTAATACCAACCTTGTGTAGCAATTCACAACACATGCTCATATCCAACTAAACCCTATTAAATAAATAAGAAACCATCTAGTTTAGAAACTATTAGTGATTACTTAGTGAAGCAAATGAGAAACCATAGTAAACCCTAGTAGCTAATTTATAGAACCATCTGGATAACCATCCTTTGATATGATGCTTAGAATAAACCATAGCAATAAACCTACCACTACTTGCTATATAGAAACCAATCCAAGTTAAGAACCAACTAGTTCATATTAGTGAAACTAAAGGAATCCAATAGTAAACCCTAGAAGTCATAGCTCCTTTTTAAAGTAGTTCATATTCTTATTTAACCTGTTCTTCAAAAGTTATTCTTTTGAAGTACAAATGTCAATCAAACCATAGAAGCCATAGTTCTTCTTTGAAATACTCATTATTTCTTAACTAACATGTTCTTCAAAAGTTATTCTTTTGAAGTATAGTATAAGTAATCATCAACCATGTTCTGTAGAACTTAAAATTGACAACTGTTCTTTATATATTATTTCACCACTATTCTTTATGTGTATGATTGTTATGATGCCTTATATCACTTGGTTATGATGCTAATATAACCAAACCCTAATAAGAACCTTGTTTGAGAACCATTCTAAAATGCAACCAACCCTAAAGAAATCTTTACAACTCATACATCCTAAATCATCGAGGTTAGGTTACGCTCGGGACGATTGCATCTCATACTATGCATTATAGCATCTTTGCCAGTTCTTTAAACATTGTCCTTACCGGACAATGATGGTATTTCAGCATTTGGAGTTCTCACGTATCGAAGCTTTTACCTGCATAATCTTGCAGTCAAGAAAGGCAAGTTCATCACTTGCTCATGTCATTTGATTATTTGTATCAAACTATATGCAAAGTACTATACTTATCACTCATGCATTGAAAAGCAAAGTATTATTTTACAATTATGAATATGACTATGTGGTGGGCAATGGAACCATGGTATGTGTTGATATGGTGGAGGTTCCATTGCATGGGTACTACTCATCTAGGACTAAGTACCAATGCCGTCCAGTGATTCTAGCGCCGTACATATCGCGTTATCCATAAGATCTATAATGGCTTTTGGGGAAGTCAGCTGTATCTTTTCCCTTCTGCACGCCAACGGATTGGTAGAGCCGGTGGGGTGTTGGAGGCACTGCCGCAATAGGTTGGGAAATCCTTTTAAATCCCCATCCATTTGTGATGATAAGCTCTACGATCTATGATGGATTGTCCGGAGTACACCGTGAGTAAAGCCATATTATCGGGAGAAGTCTACTGGGGGTGTACGGTTGGACAAAAGGGTGGGTTTGCAGGGTCGCGGAGAAGGCAGTGATTGGCTTGGATCTTATACTGGGCCTCACACCAAAGGAAGTGTGGACGGGGACATACTCTCGGTCGGCAACATGGTTAAGATCTCTTGTGGGGTAAAGTAACGCACCTCTGTAGAGGGTATCAAGAATTGTGACTGTCACTCCCTGTTCCGGGAAGGGAACTGCGAACGCGGCAGGAAAGGAACTCCACGAAGTTCTAGTCAACCTGTGAAGACTGACGGGAATAGTTTTCAGAATAAAATAAACCTTTTGAAGAAATGTTTACAAAAACTTGCATTCGCCTATGACTTTCTGGTCTATGGCTGTAGCTAGTGCATGATACACATATTTCCTAATATGAACTTGCTGAGTACGCTCGTACTCATTCTATCCCATTTGAACCCCCTTCTTAGATCAAGGCACCGAAGGAGAAACTACCGTGGAACTCGAAGACAAAGAGGTCAACTGCAACAAGATGAAGAATCCAATCAAAGAAGTCAATGGAGTCAACTTCTGCATCAGCTATTATGAAAACCTAGACTAGAAATAAAAGGGAACCTTTCCCTAATCCTAGCACCTAAGTAGCTAGAATTCTATAGCAAGCCAAGTAGCTCTTAAAATTGAGTTAGCAATAAGTTAGACTACGAGTCGTTCTTCTGGAGCTTTATTTGAAGTTTTACTCACTGTAAAGTAGGAGGCTGTGTGGATCTTATGTAAACGGTTCGTGTGTACTTCTATAGACATACCTTGGACTCGCATATGTTTATGTTGTACCACTCTGAGAGATGTAATATGAGTGGAGCGGTGTTTCACTTGTGTTATGTCAACGACTTGTGTACTACACCATGCAGTGGTACGCTGGGTCACCACAGCTGGTATCAAAGCAAATGCTTTGACCCTAGGATTAAAACCCTTTAAAGGAGACCTATAGGTTTGGTAGTGTCTATAGGAAGTGTTTTAACTAAGCCAACTATGCTAAACCAACTATTCTTTTGACTTGAGATGGGTATTCACTTGAGAATAATCCGGACACACTTGAGTCAATCTTTCGTATCTATCTTTCTTAAGTAAAGTTAGTTAGTTATCTAGCTTCATTCCAAATAATTAGAACACCATTGAAGCTTAAGATAATGGGTGGTAGTAGACCACAGTTGGTATACAATACATGGTAGTCCAAAGAGAGGATACAACCACAAGGAAGATATCCTATTGGAAGATGTATACCAAGTCATGTTATGGCTAAGTAAGAGTCATTTAAAATGTCAAATGACTGATGTTAAGTAATGTAGATAAGTAATATGAGGTAGTATATGTCTATGATGAGTCAATCATAGGAGGTAAGGAAGAGTGATAGGAGTATTTAAGTCTGTTTTTCATGGTAAAGTTGGTAATCATATATGATTCACTTGAGAATCAAGGTATGATGGAGTAGAGCATCATAAGTACGATAACAAAAGGATGATAAGGAGTAGGATTTAGGGAATAGTTCGAAAGCTTAGGCCTTAAAATCCTAATAACTGTACCAAGTATGTTAGAACCATAGTCCTTAATTTAAAGAAGACTTATTTAGAGCATATCACATAGAGAAATCCTAGAGTTATAGGTGGTATATTCTAAACAATCATGTGTTTAGCATAGACATGTTAGAACTAATTGTATTATAGGAAGTAGTCCTCAATAGCACATATATATGGTAGCCTATTTTGTTAGTATTTCCAAAGAAAACTAGGTTAACTTCAACTATCCCAGGCCATTTTGTTTCAAGTTTGTCTTATTGCAAATGTGCAATTAAGATAAATGTTGAGACAGATAGTAGAAATTCACGTATTCGTGCTAAGTATCACAACCTAAACCTATCTTATGGGGTGTTATATATTTCACATCTGATCCTGATGTTTAGGGATGTCTTACCCAACTATTATATTCAGGCATATAAGGATGTGTATTATAAACACAAAGCTGAATCTTCTTGGATTTTATTGGATTTTCATTGATTGACTAGATCCATACATGAAGTTTGACTTTGATATGCAAATGCATGTTGCAATATCAAGCTCTTACTTGATGTTATAGGTCTAGAGGGTAAATGTATTCGTGTGAGGAAGTGACGAAATCTGAAGATTTTGAAGACAAGATGAAGGTTCACTAGAAGAAGGAAGTAAAGTTGTGAGAAGCAACCACAATACTCTAAAGGAAGGACCAATCTAACTCACTTTTATCCTTAATCAAGGGGTACTTCAACATGGAAGTATCATGAAAGTGAGGAAAATAGTGAATATGGAGCAGAAGAAGTAGAGCCATATTCATTATGGAAGAAGGGAATGCAAGTGAAGTCACTTACAATACTATTTTCATAGTGTCAACAAGTGGTCATCTTGCAAAACAAACCCTAGAAGAAGGAAAAATAAACAAGTGAAGTCGCAGCTGGTATCATAAGACCGCAGCTGATATAGGATATCCATGAAGAGAAAGTATGTGAAGTGAGGTATATCTTGACTAAAACTATAAAAGTAGCCACGGCTGGTAGGTAGATATTACCTAAAACCATAACATAGCCATAGCTGGTATCCAATAAGCCACATCTGGTACTAGGTAGTCTACAGCTGGTACCAGATAGCTCACAGCCTGAACATTTCTTTACCCTAAAAGAAAGGGGGATTCCGCAGCTAGTATTTCACAGCTGGTATCTCGTGGTTGGTAAATATTTAGTCGGAGGATTCATAATGGATACCCACAACTGTGTGGATACACCGCAAAGAATTCTTCGTGAGACTTTAGAAAGGTACAAAATATAAACCAGACTTAAACCAACTACCTCACCTTGGAGTTTAATGATTAGAAGAAAGGAAGTTTGAAGATCATTAGTAAACTCCAAGGGGGAGAGGAAGGCTGAAGGAGAAGTATTAAGATATAATTTGTAGTATGATAGGCGGAGAAAAAGGTCTGAACTGAGAGGAAGTCCGATCCTATTTTCATAAGATTGGTGGAAGTATCCATATAATAGTACTCTCAGGAGGTTGTCAGACCAGAAGCCGAGGTTCATATCTCGAAGAAGTAAGGGTTAGACCTTAACTTGAGTAGGTAATTGATAATTACTCAGAAGCAGAAGAGCTCAAGTAAGTCTAAGTTAATGAAGTTGGATGAAGAAGATGTCGGAGGACAATCAAAGCTTAAGAAGCTCAAAGACCGAAGGGTTTGACCATACAACTAATAATTATTAGAAAGATTCCTTTCATGGAACCTAAAGAAACCAAAAGAAGGATAACTAGCATAAACTAGAAGCCATGATTGGATGGACTAAATGAGTCTAATCCATTCGTAAGAATAAACCACCAGGACCATGCCTATTGTAAATACCTTACTAAGCACCACTACTTTCATTATGGTAGTAAGGGAAAACAATACCCTACCTTAAATAAATCTTTTAGACTTAAGGTTTGGGCACCGCAGCTGGTACACCGTATTGCCATATTATCCCGCAGCTGGATTATCGTAGCTGGTAGAACCAAGTTTTAAGTACCCAAATAGGAAGATGTCACCATAGCCATTAGTAAAGCCCATTAACACAATAAGATGTCTTAATCCAAGAATCTTTGGATAGTAAGCCTATAAGCTTAGAGTGTTGGAAGAAATCATAGAATAGAAGAAAGTATCAGTGCCAGACATTAGAAGACTCCAGGAAGGATCTGGACAAGGGATATATTTCACTATATCTAGTGTGATCACCATGGAGTTGAAGGATGGTGATCTGTTCAAGACATTTCAACATTCCGAAACCTGAGAGCGTTCGAACTTCGGGACGAAGTTCAGTTTAAGGGGGAGAGGCTGTAATATCCCAGGTTTAGAGGCAATAAAATGAGAGAACACCAAAGTGTGCATTGCATTCATGCATAGAAAATTCGGGGGATTTTCGCGCTTTCAAATAAAACTTACCACAGTAACTGAAGTTTCACTTGACTTGCTGGAACTGAAGTAGATCATCAAGTGAAGCGCTATAAACTTCACTGTGATCTTTGTTAAAACCTTGTTTTGGGTAGAGATGATTTGATCTATGGATTAGATCAAATTTAATTATATTTACAACAACACATTCTTTAAGAATCAAACCCTAACTTAGTAACACTTAAAAGTTAGCAACTACCTTTGTGTGTAAATTAATTCACTTCTAAACTTATTACCAAATAAGGTAAACCACCGGGTCTAAAGTGCATAAAAGCCACACATTTTTATTTAAATCATAACTTATTAAGTATATGGAATATCATAAAACTAAATCCATGTACATTACGATTTATAGTTCAAACTATTTGAATCAAACTGACTATGAGTATTTTGAAACTCATATGATCATGCCTTGGTGAAATCAAAACCAACTATCCAAATTTGAGGAATAACCTTCAACCTTGATCTTTTGATCAATATTATAATATAAATCCAATCCAATATGATATAGTGACTCATCCACAATAATAAAACCATCCACAAGATATTTAGTAACAAATGCCACTTGGCTATCCAAAAATAAATCATATGAGAGGATAATGATCTTGCCACATAGGCTGAAAATATCTACATGACTTGCATCCCAAGCTTTGCCACCTCATGCTCAAAGGATTGCTATGGATGAGGGCATGACACCCAAGCACCTTACTCATCAAACCAACACAAGAGTCACCACCTATGTGTCATGATACTAGAGCTTGCCCAAGCCTATAAATAGAGCCACACCCTTCATCCATTTGGACATCTTGTACCATGCTACAAGGAAACCAAACACTTGAGACCTTCCATGTTAGTTAGCTAGGATCAAGATGAAGAAGCTAGGAGGTGGAGGCATACCACAAGATGCAGGTTTATCAGATTTCCTGAAGAACAAGCTACAGAATATTGCAAGGTAGAATCCCTAGGCAAACCGTATATTTAGAGGATCATATCATCATATCTTGAGTAGGACCTTAGGCTATTACAAGAAATTTAGAAGTGAGAGAGATTATATATGCTAACCATAGCCATGTCTATCCTAGAGAATTTTAGAGTAGTATTACATCTTACTTGTTTAAACCAACCTTTAATCTTGTAGATGAGAGCCATGTTCCATTAGTGAAACATAACCCAAGCTTATGCTCATATTCTAATCCTAGTTGTGTATCACATTGGAGATCACTACTTAAACCCTAAACTACATTTGAATTCCAACCCATGGATTAACTTGGATTATAATTAGAACCCTGCCATACCTCATGCCTAGTTATACTTCAATATTAGTGAAGCTTATGCAAAACCCTAAACCTTTCAAGTAGAATTCACACCACATAGAATATTATGTCCTAACTTGTGTATCATGGATCACAAGTATAAACCAAGTTATAGATACTTAGTATTAAATACCATTTGGTGAGTAGAATAAAACCAAGATCCTATTCTACTTTGCAATCCAAATACTTTGCCTAAGTAAACCAAATGAAATAGTAGTTTATAAAATAGAATCACCACAAGAGCAATTGAATTAACCATGAGGAATATAGGATTCATCTTAAATAATTTAAGTCAAAGCTGGATTGATGATTATAGAGGTTATATCACCACTCTTATTAAACCCTAAGAACTATCATACACATAAAATCATGAACCAATCCCATTTCCTTTACCATTTGTTAAACCCTAGCCATAATTAATTTATATGTGAACAATCAATATGGTTAAGCACTTGAAAAATATAATATGTTCACCATTCACATGTTCTCAATTTCAGATCTTTTAAAACAGAATTGATTCCTAAATTTAAAGTAATTGAATTGAATCCTAAAATTCATATCTATTTGCACTTTTAACTTGTGCCTCATAAGAACTAAAATTAATCAATTATAAAATGGTTGTTTAACAACAAAACAATACAGTGAGCATTGTCATCAAGTTATATTAATACTCAAATATTTTAGAACCTGTAAAACAAAACAGAATTCAATTTGAATTAAAACCAGTAAATAAAAACAGAAAAAGGAAATGAAAATTTTAAATAAGAAGTGGAGGGAAACTTACCTGGACCTCAGCACCGCAGCAGCCCATTACCACCACCTCGACAGCCCAGTACTAGCCCAGCCCACTAACGAAAAACAACCCACATACCATTTCAAGTGCTTCAAAAATCGTGCGAGAGGAGGCCATCGTCTTCGTCTTCCTCTCCGAGCTCGACACCGCGGCAGCGCCAGTAGACGCCATCCTCGTCGACAATAAGGACGTCCCGGACGCGTGGAAGCTTCCATAACCCCTCCCTAGGTCTCTCGCGTCCGAGTCTATCCGCAGGAGCGAAAAGATCTTCGCCAGACCACCTTCCAGAGACCGCCACCTCTCGGCCATCATCGTCGTCGTGTCGCAGTCTCCGTGCTCCCCTCGGCCTATAAATAGGGGTGAAAGCACCGCCGAGCACTTCTTGATCTCATCTACTCCTCCAGATCTTCTCTATCCCTCTCTAGCTCTCAATTCCATCCGCGCCAGTACGCCGGAGCCGAGGAAGAACACGGCGGTACAGGCCATCCCAGCCTCAGGCGCGTGGTCGAGGAGAAGCGCCTGGCGCCGTAGATCATCTGGGAGGAAGGAATCGTCCTGAATCTTCCTCAAGCCGATGAATTTCGCCGATCCCTTCTGCAGCATATCGCCGGTAATGGCGAATTCATCGCCGTCTCCCTCGATAATCAACATCGCCGACCTCACCATCGGGTCCAGGGTGAGATTGCGCATCCATAGACCCTTAATTTACATCTTCTCGCCGTCTATAGCCAATTCTCGCGTTTTGGCCGGAGCTCACCGCCGCAGAGATGCTCGCCGGAGTTGCTCCGGTGACCTATCGGTGGTGGCGTTGATGCTCATCTACTCAGTATCTGCTCGCGGTTCTAACGCGCCACGAATCGTCGCCTATAGTGCACTGTATCGTCCTCGCCGTTGCTCGCCGGCGCTCTCTCCGGCAAGGTGACGTGGAGGTGGACCCGCTAGTCGTGTTGACTTGGTCAGCTGCCAACGAGGCAGGTGACTAGTCAATGACCCCACCTGTCGGTCACTAGGGTTAGATCCAGATCGGTACAGTTAGTATTTTCTGTTTAATTTAAAAACCAGTAAATTGTTGAAACTTTGCAAAATCATATAAAATTCATTTCAACTCAGAAAAATGCAAATAATATATCAAAATGCTCATAAAAATAAACTCTACTTAAATAAAATATAAAACAAAAATGTGTGTCAAAATAAAATTTCACTTATTTTTAACCTTATAAATTATGCCTTTTCATTTATTTAAAATACAATTTGAATTCAATAATTAGTGAAGTTTAAAAATTAAATTTTAACTATTTAGTAACTAAGTAAAATGTGAAGATTAATTGTATTTATCATATTTGCATTAACTTAATCATTAGTGGTAATTCATAAACTCTAATTTGCAAATTACTATTTTCTATTTTCTTTAAATAATAATAAATCAAGAAAATACTATAAAACCAATATTAATTTAGTAACTTAAATATTGTGAACTTAAATAATTTTAATTTGCAAGTTGTTATTTTTAAAACCTAATAACAATTATTAAACCCTGATTCTTAATTAAACTTAAATAAGAATTACTCTAATTATTAAATCTTGTAAAAATTAATAAAATGTTAAACCATTACTAATTGTGATTCAAAGTAATTAGTAACCACAACTCTATTACCACTCATCATTTTAGGAGTTGTACCATAATTTAGAACCCCAGTTTTAATTTAAGTAAGACATTGATCTCATTATTTCATGTGTTCATCCATAGTAGTTGCAAACCTAAAACCCTAGGGATTTAATCCATGTGATCATTACACTTTAGTAGTAACTCTAAAACCCTAGTTGCTTATCACATGTGAATTAGGTGAATTTCAACTTTACTTGTAGAACCTTGATAAGTAACCAATGAATGCATAATCATGATCCATCAACATAAAACCAATTCACATGAGCTTGTCATTTCATGTCCCTATTCTTAATTGAAACCTATATGATTCCCTAAGTGCCACCTAGATATAAACCCTAACTTGTTAATTGAATTAGTACCATTGATCCCTGTTACTATATACCATACCATTAGGATCAACCTCAACCATCATAATTTAGTAGAACCATAATGATAAAACCTAATACCAACCTTGTGTAGCAATTCACAACACATGCTCATATCCAACTAAACCCTATTAAAGAAATAAGAAACCATCTAGTTTAGAAACTATTAGTGATTACTTAGTGAAGCAAATGAGAAACCATAGTAAACCCTAGTAGCTAATTTATAGAACCATCTGGATAACCATCCTTTGATATGATGCTTAGAATAAACCATAGCAATAAACCTACCACTACTTGCTATATAGAAACCAATCCAAGTTAAGAACCAACTAGTTCATATTAGTGAAACTAAAGGAATCCAATAGTAAACCCTAGAAGTCATAGCTCCTATTTAAAGTAGTTCATATTCTTATTTAACCTGTTCTTCAAAAGTTATTCTTTTGAAGTACAAATGTCAATCAAACCATAGAAGCCATAGTTCTTCTTTGAAATACTCATTATTTCTTAACTAACATGTTCTTCAAAAGTTATTCTTTTGAAGTATAGTATAAGTAATCATCAACCATGTTCTGTAGAACTTAAAATTGACAACTGTTCTTTATATATTATTTCACCACTATTCTTTATGTGTATGATTGTTATGATGCCTTATATCACTTGGTTATGATGCTAATATAACCAAACCCTAATAAGAACCTTGTTTGAGAACCATTCTAAAATGCAACCAACCCTAAAGAAATCTTTACAACTCATACATCCTAAATCATCGAGGTTAGGTTACGCTCGGGACGATTGCATCTCATACTATGCATTATAGCATCTTTGCGCTTCTTTAAACATTGTCCTTACCGGACAATGATGGTATTTCAGCATTTGGAGTTCTCACGTATCGAAGCTTTTGCCTGCATAATCTTGCAGTCAAGAAAGGCAAGTTCATCACTTGCTCATGTCATTTGATTATTTGTATCAAACTATATGCAAAGTACTATACTTATCACTCATGCATTGAAAAGCAAAGTATTATTTTACAATTATGAATATGACTATGTGGTGGGCAATGGAACCATGGTATGTGTTGATATGGTGGAGGTTCCATTGCATGGGTACTACTCATCTAGGACTAAGTACCAATGCCGTCCAGTGATTCTAGCACCGTACATATCGCGTTATCCATAAGATCTATAATGGCTCTGGGGAAGTCAGCTGTATCTTTTCCCTTCTGCACGCCAACGGATTGGTAGAGCCGGTGGGGTGTTGGAGGCACTGCCGCAATAGGTTGGGAAATCCTTTTAAATCCCCATCCATTAGTGATGATAAGCTCTACGATCTATGATGGATTGTCCAGAGTACACCGTGAGTAAAGCCGTATTATCGGGAGAAGTCTACTGGGGGTGTACGGTTGGACAAAAGGGTGGGTTTGCAGGGTCGCGGAGAAGGCAGTGATTGGCTTGGATCTTATACTGGGCCTCACACCAAAGGAAGTGTGGACGGGGACATACTCTCGGACGTCAACATGGTTAAGATCTCTTGTGGGGTAAAGTAACGCACCTCTGCAGAGGGTATCAAGAATTGTGACTGTCACTCCCTGTTCCGGGAAGGGAACTGCGAACGCGGCAGGAAAGGAAGTCCACGAAGTTCTAGTCAACCTGTGAAGACTGACGGGCATAGTTTTCAGAATAAAATAAACCTTTTGAAGAAATGTTTACAAAAACTTGCATTCGCCTATGACTTTCTGGTCTATGGCTGTAGCTAGTGCATGATACACATATTTCCTAATATGAACTTGCTGAGTACGCTCGTACTCATTCTATCCCATTTGAACCCCCTTCTTAGATCAAGGCACCGAAGGAGAAACTACCGTGGAACTCGAAGACAAAGAGGTCAACTGCAACAAGATGAAGAATCCAATCAAAGAAGTCAATGGAGTCAACTTCTGCATCAGCTATTATGGAAACCTAGACTAGAAATAAAAGGGAACCTTTCCCTAATCCTAGCACCTAAGTAGCTAGAATTCTATAGCAAGCCAAGTAGCTCTTAAAATTGAGTTAGCAATAAGTTAGACTATGAGTCGTTCTTCTGGAGCTTTATTTGAAGTTTTACTCACTGTAAAGTAGGAGGCTGTGTGGATCTTATGTAAACGGTTCGTGTGTACTTCTATAGACATACCTTGGACTCGCATATGTTTCTGTTGTACCACTCTAAGAGATGTAATATGAGTGGAACGGTGTTTCACTTGTGTTATGTCAACGACTTGTGTACTACACCATGCAGTGGTACGCTGGGTCACCACACTGCACGCTTGACATGCAACTTGTATTGCATAAGTGGCTTTGCGGGTGTCTGTCTCTCTCACCATAGTTACGATTCATTCTACTCTTTCTATTGACAACACTAGTATCACCGTTGTGGTTCATGTTCGTAGGTAGATTTTATCTTACTCGAAAATCCTAAACCACGTAAAATATGCAAACCAAATTAGAGGCGTCTAACTTGTTTTTACAGGGTTTGGTGATGTGATATGGCCATGATGTGATGATGATTATATTTTATGTATGAGATGTTCATTATTGTATTATGGCAACCGGCTGGAGCCTAATGGTTGTCTTTAAATTTGTTAAGACCTGTGTGTCTATTCATCATGTAATAGCTTTATTTCAAGTAGTTGTTATAGTAGCTATAAGTGACGGACAACCATGAAGCGGCGCCACTGACCTTGACGCCATGCTGGTGATGATGGAGATCATGTCCGTGCTTTGGAGATGGAGATCAAAAGGACAAGACGAAAGGCCATATCATATCACACATTATGAATTGCATGTGATGTTAATCCTTTATGCATCTTATTTTGCTTAGATCGCAACGGTAGCATTATAATATGACCCCTCTCACTAAATATCAAGATAATAAAGTGTAAATCCTCAGTATGCACCGTTGATAAGACTTGTCATTTCGAATCATCACGTGATGATCGGGATTGATAGATTATACATGTGCATACAACGGGTGCAAGCCAGATTTGCACACGCGGATACTAAGGTAGCCTTGACGAGCCTAGCATGTACAGACATGGTCTCAGAATACGAGATACCGAAAGGTAGAGAATGAGTCATATGAATGATATGATGAACATTTTGAGTGGTTGCCTTTGAAACTACATCTTTTCTCGTGAAGATCGGATTTGGTGTAGTGGATTTGGTTCGTGTAATCACTAAGACAATGTGAGGGATGTTGTTTTGAGTGGGAGTTCACCTAGTTAATTTAAGAATTAAAATAAACTCAATTTATCATAGACTTAGTCTAAACTCTTTGCAAATATGTTGTAGATCATGGCGGGCCCCACCATCAATTTTAATCAGTTGCCAAAGAAAGAAAAGCTTAAGAACAATGGAATCAACTTCGTTGATTGCTTCCGTCATGTGAGGATTTTCCTCACTGCCGGAAACGTGCAATATGTGCTTGATGCACCTCTAGGTGCCCCACCTGCAGAAATTGCTCTCGATGAGGTGAAAAATGTTTACCAGACTCGGAAAATTCATTCCCAAGTTCAGTGCACCATCCTGTACGGCCTAGAGGCAAAACTTCAAACGCGTTTTGAAACCCACGACCCATGTGAGATAGTGCTTGATGTCTACGGGAGCTTCTATTCTTGTAGACAGTGTTGGGCCTCCAAGAGCAGAGGTTTGTAGAACATCAGCAAGTTTCCCTTAAGTGGATCACCCAAGGTTTATCGATCTCAGGGAGGAAGAGGTCAAAGATATCCCTCTCATGCAACCCTGCAACCACAAAGCAAGAAGTCTCTTGTGTCCCCAACACACCTAATAGGTGCACTAGTTCGGCGAAGAGATAGTGAAATACAGGTGGTATGAATATATAAGTAGTAGCAACGGTACCAGAAAAGTGCTTGCTGGCGTGTAGTTGGTGGTGGTGATATAGCAGGCAGTAGTAAAACAGTAAAACAGTAAACAAGCAGCGATAGCAGTATTTAGGAACAAGGCCTAGGGATTAGACTTTCACTAGTGGACACTCTCAACTTTGGTCACATAACAGAATAAATAGATAGATGCTAGACTCTACACTCTTTTGTTGGATGATGAACACCACTAATTGCGTAGGATTACACGAACCCTCAATGCCGGAGTTAACAAGCTCCACAATATTCAATGTTCATATTTAAATAACCTTAGAGTGCATGACAGATCAACACAACTAAACCAAGTACTAACATAGCATGCACACTGTCACCTTCACGCTACGAAAGGAGGCATAGATCACATCAATACCATCATAGCAATAGTTAACTTAGTAATCTACAAGAGATCACAATCATAGCCTACGCCAAGTACTAACACGGATGCACACACTGTCACCATTACACCGTGCAGGAGGAATAAAACTACTTTAATAACATCACTAGAGTAGCACATAGTTGAATAGTGATACAAAGCTCATATGAATCTCAATCATGTAAGGCAGCTCATGAGATCATTGTATTGAAGTACATAGGAGAGAGATTAACCACATAGCTACCGGTACAGCCCCGAGCCTCGATGGAGAACTACTCCCTCCTCATGGGAGACAACAGCGTTGATGAAGATGGCGGTGGTGTCGATGGAGAAGCCTTCCGGGGGCACTTCCCCATCCCAGCGGCGTGCCGGAACAGAGACTCCTGTCCCCCAGATCTTGGCTTCGCGATGGCGGCGGCTCTGGATGGTTTCTTGTACCGTGGCTTTTTCGTATCGAGGTTTTAGGTCGAGGGGCTTTATATAGGCGAAGAGGCGGAGTCGGAGGGTCGAAGAGGCGGTGAGAGGGTAAGGCGGTGCGGCCAGGGCCTGGGCCGCGCCGGCCACCCTCCTGGGCCCACCAGGCCTCCCCTCTGGCGACTCTCGGGTGTTCTGGAAGCTTCGTGGAACAATAGGATGCTGGGCGTTGATTTCGTCCGATTCCGAGAATATTTCCTTACTAGGATTTCTGAAACCAAAAACAGCAGAAAACAGCAACTGGCCCTTCGGCATCTCGTCAATAGGTTAGTTCCGGAAAAAGCATAAATATGACATAAAATGTGCATATAACATGCAGATATCATCAATAATGTGGCATGGAACATAAGAAATTATCGATACGTCGGAGACGTATCAGCATCCCCAAGCTTAGTTTCTGCTCGTCCCGAGCAGGTAAACGATAAACAAAGATAATTTCTGGAGTGACATGCCATCATAACCTTGATCATACTATTTGTAAGCATATGTAGTGAATGCAGCGATCAAAACAATGTAAATGACATGAGTAAACAACTGAATCATAAAGCAAAGACTTTTCATGAATAGTACTTCAAGACAAGCATCAATAAGTCTTGCATAAGAGTTAACTCATAAAGCAATAATTCATAGTAGAAGTATTGAAGCAACACAAAGGAAGATTAAGTTTCAGCGGTTGCTTTCAACTTGTAACATGCATATCTCATGGATATTGTCAATGTAAAGTAATATAACAAGTGCAATATGCAAGTATGTAGGAATCAATGCACAGTTCACACAAGTGTTTGCTTCTTGAGATGGAGAGAAATAGGTGAACTGACTCAACATAAAAGTGTTATCACCAGAATTTGACCAAGTCAGAGGTGGGCCGCGATCAAGATGGGCTTGAAGAATATACATGGAAGAAATACGTGAATCGGCCTTATATGCAAAGTTTGGGCTAGTTTGCCCGTGTATCTGTAATATAGTAGGTTACGTGTCGGTTAGATAGAGTTTGGCTTGTGCCCGGTTGGGATTATTCCCACGATTAGAAAGTCTACGGACTATAAATATGTATCTAGGGTTTATGAAATAAACAACAATCACGTTCACCACAAACCAATCTAGGCGCATCGCCAACTCCCTTGTCTCGAGGGTTTCTTCCGGGTAAGCATCATGCTGCCTAGATCGCATCTTGCGATCTAGGCAGTACACGTTCATCCGCTGTTCATGCGTTGCTCGTACTGAAGCCTTTTTGATGGCGAGCAACGTAGTTATCTTAGACGTGTTAGGGTTCGCATTGTTCATCGTATCATATGCTATCGTCGTGCAACCCTGAAACGTCTAGCCGCCCTTACGCCTATCTTAGGTGTAAGGGCGACACCCCGCTTGATCATTATTTAGTAGATCCGATCCGTTATGATTGTTCCTTGTTCTTCAAGGATTAGTTTAATATCTGCATAGTTAGGCCTTACAAACGGGTTGAAGGATCCAGTGGCGCGTAGGGTGTAGTTTGCTAGCCCTAGACAGGATGTTCCGGGGACCAACCTCGTGTTGGTTTTTAGGCCTTGTCTAGGGTCGGTTTACGATCGCCGTGCGTGGCCGCCAGGCTCAATCACGAGTAGGATGTTCCGATTATGTGGTGAAAACCCTAAATCGTAGTAGGTCGTTTTAGCTTTATTTTGATCAAGCAGGACCACCATATATTCGTACACCTCGTACGAATCATGGGTGGATCGGCTCTTTGAGCTGATTCACAGGACAACCTGAGAGCCGATCGAGGCTCGTATTTAATGTTTACGTGTATGCCATGCAGGAAACTAAGCGAGGCACCTCCATCACCTTCCTGACCAGGTATAGGTCAGGTGGCACGCCCTTGCACCAGCATCGGACGTGCGTGCCGAGTCTTTGCGGGCCGTCGCCCAGAGGGACCAGGGCCAGCCGCAGTCCTGGGAGCCTCCCGGCTCTACTGTGTTGCCCGTCGCTGCTCGCCGGTGGGTTTCTGACCGCAACACATTCTGGCACGCCCGGTGGGACAATCTGCGACATCAACCGCATCGCCATCTACATCTGAGATGGTGGACGGCACTCCAGTCACGTACGAGGATCTGACCGGGGAGCTCAAGAAGAAGTATGACGAGGTCAAAGCTATCCTCGAAGCCGACCTCATCGGCTCTTTTCACAGAACCCGCTCACATGGCATCAGGTGGAAAGGGTTCTCACCTAAAGGCGCGCTCGATGGAGTAGACCTGTCCGCCCCGTCAGAAGAACGCACCAGGTCCCTGCGTCAGGAGGTTAACTTCATGGTAGCTCATTCGCTACACCGCCATTCTGAGAGCCTGGTGAACACTTTGGAGCGTGTCGCTCTTCGGGTGATCCAGGAAATCATGAGGCATCAGTACTCTCCGTCAGGACCAGCTCTCGGGACTTACCAAGGAGAGATGCCACTCCAGTCCCGTCCACCGCTGCCATTCGTGTTGGCAGCATCAGAAGTGCTGAATTCACCGGCATACGCCGTCGACATGGTGGAATGCACGTACCCTGGGAGGTGCCAGCCAAGATTCTCGTTCAACATCAACATGGTAGGACTTGGGCGCCACCCTGGTAAGGACAGAGACGAGGGAAGCTGCTCTCATAGCAAGGGCAAGGAAGAAGCCGTTCCACGCGATCGGCCCCGACAATTCCAAAAAAGTTCCGGTTACAATCAAGATGAAGGCCGATTCCAGCAATCGGCCCGTATTATCCTTACCACACGTTCTCCCTGTATTTAGTATCGATCTAACAGGTGACGGAAAGCGAGGGTATGGGTTTACATCGGCTTGTGAGCTCGAGGAAATCGGCATTGGTCATGTCTGCAGAGCCGATGTTCAGGTATAGTTCTGTGGATAACTGCAGAGCCGATATCTGCAGTAACCTGACAGATTCGGCTCGGGGGGCACATAATCAGATAGACAGATGCCATGAACATGAGCGATACATGGGCAGTAAAACATGAACATGGGCAATAAAATATTAGGGGCCGATAGGAAAATCGGCCAGTAAAAAAAATGTAACAAGTACAGCCGATGCAGAGGCATCGACTTCAGACGGTAAAGAGCCGACGCACGGTCATCGACTCTAGAGGTACAAGTTCAGCAAAACATTTGACAATTTTATACAGAAAGGCCCTACTGAAGAAATGCGCTGAGGGCGTGAAGGGCGTCAGCACGGATGCGATCCACCTCGGCGATCTCAGCCTCGTCGTCCTCGTCTTTGCCCGTCACCAGCTGACTGCTCAGGGTACGAATTTCAGCCAGATCGGTCTTCAGGTCGGCTGTGAGGCCCTTTGCTTCCTCTTGAGAGCGGGCAATAAGAGCTTCCTTGTCTTGGATAAGCTGCTTGGTCACCCTGACCCTCTCTTCAAGGTTCTCCAGTTCCTTACGCAGGGTCCCGAGTTCGGCACTGTTGGCAGAAGTGTCAGTTTTGGCGTCTAAAGCAGCCTTCTTCTCGTTGAGCCGTTGACACTTGTCTGCAATATCGGATCTCAATGGAAGCTGGGTGTGGTGAAGATTAATCCTTTGGCGAGCCGACTGCACCCTTGACTTGAAGACCGACAGAGTCACAGCTGGCCAAAGCTTCACTTGCAGTGTCATAGGGAGATGGGGCTGGATATCTTCGAGGATGCCTTTGACTTCCTCGGAATTTTCGACCAGGGTCTCAATTGAGGAAGAGAGCAAATCCTTGAGACGATGGAGTGGACCATGGACCGTGCTAGGACTGGGCTCTTCACTTGCCTTGGAAGTAGTTGGTTCGATGGATTCAGGATCGAACGTCAGCAAGCTTGAGAGATCACAACCCTGACAAGACGAACAAAAGTGGTGTTGGTATACAACGAAGAAAGTGATAGAGCCAAGGAAGTGGGGTGTACCTCTCCCAAGGTAGGAAGAGCAGCCGATGCTGTGATAATCGGCTTTTCCATGGACTTGGCTAGGTTAGCCACTTGGTCAGCCACGATCGTCGAGGTGGCTAGGTCTAGCGTGGCGGACGGCATCAGTACCTCCTCGACGTCCCCGCTAGAGGTATCATTGGTCTGCAAAAGGAAGTAATTAGCCGATCCAAGTGGCAGTGGGTTAGCATGAAATATAAACCAGGGAGATAATTACATTTGAGACCTCATTGGTTTATCGAGAAGCTCGTGGGTCTTTGCGAGCCCTTTTGACGCATCGACGCTTCACGCGTGACCCTGATCTGATCGAGGCTTGGGGAGCAGGAGGCTCGGGAATCGACCTT
The DNA here is from genome assembly GCF_019359855.2 of Lolium perenne. Classification (NCBI taxonomy): domain Eukaryota; kingdom Viridiplantae; phylum Streptophyta; class Magnoliopsida; order Poales; family Poaceae; genus Lolium; species Lolium perenne. Next base: position 273,636,256 of record NC_067245.2, read on the forward strand.
TTCTTAGAAGCCGGCGCTGGCGAGCCCGTCTGGCTCTGCGTGGTGGACCTCTCAGAGTTGCCCGAGCTCGAATCCCTCTGGCTGGACTCTGCATCCCCGCTGGAGTTCTCTTCGGTGGAAGTCTGTAGAAAGAAGTACAAGCGTGCTGCAAAAGACTGGGAAAGCAGATAAATGTGGACAGGGCACAAATCAACTTACGTGCAAGCTTTCTTGGGCAGGAGCTTTGCGCTTCAGGGTCTTTCTGGCAGCCACCTTCCTCACTGCCGTCCTCGCCTGAGTCGAGGCTCGGGGGGCAACTGGCCCCGAAGATGCTTTACTCTTGGGAGCCGATTTCGGTGAAATCGGCTGACTCTGCATTATGACTTTCTTCAGGGGAGGCGAGCTCTGGCAGAAGAGAACCACTGGGGCCGGAGGAAGGAATTCGAAGGGGGAGCCATCGGCTTGCGTGGGTTCTGGGCCATCTTGTTGCTGCCAGGAGATGGAGTCAGGGTACAGACAATCACCATAAGCCATTGCAAGAAATTTATAGGTAATGGTACCTGGTCTGCAGGAACGTCATACTCGGCATCAAGTTGTCTCAGCAGCGGTCCTAGAGCTCTTCTGAAGGCATGGGTCTTCCACATGGACCACCAAGTCTCGAAACCATCGGTAGTGAAGGTGAAACGGAGGTTGTGGGGAATTGGAATGGCCAGAGCATCAAAGAAGGTATAGCACCTTTGGCCAGTGAGGATGTCAGGCAGTTCACCTCTGCTTGCTGTCAGGTGGTGTAGGAAGAAGTGTGGAGGCACCTGCCCGAGACCAAGTTGTCGGGCTACTACTACCGGTTGGTAAGACTCATAACCAGGCTTAATGATCCGGTTTGAGGTACTCATGCCGACTGGGAGAAAGCAAGGACGAATCATGATGGAGTACAAATGCCGGGTGCTAGCGTCATCGGCAAAGTTATCCAATCGGAAGGAGACTGGGTTCTCAAAGTTCGCCGATTCAGTATAAGGAAAGAACAGGGGGTTGTCCAAACCTTGGAAGAAAATCTTGAACCACCCTGCTGCTTCCTTAGGGATCAGCCTGCTGCCTGGGAGACCATACAAAGCTTGGCCATAGCTGGTGCATCGGATCTCCTTTCCATTGGCATCTGGGAAGGTACAGGTGGCCAAAGGTGGGAAGTCTGGGATCTGATTCTGAAAGTACAGCTGAGCCCATAACTGAATAAACCACCAGGGGCCTCCGCTTTAATCGTCTTTTGAGAGAACAGGTTGTGAGACATCGATTGAAGAGATCGATAGACCTCTCCAAGAAACAGTTTGCCGAGGCCAAGTTGGGTGCCTTTGGCAAGTTCATAGGCCAGGGAAAGGTAATTCTTGGTAGGGGCGAGTGATGGGCCACAGAATATGAAGTGCTCCAACAAGAAGTTCAGGAAGGCTGTGTGTTCCCTCTCTGTCACAGGGCCCTTGGTTTTCATATAATGGTTGAGGTAGGCACCCCAGCTGGTACATTCTTTTTTAGAGGAAAGGGTGAAAGGAACTTTTGGCAGTTTGAATGCAGAAGGGCTTGGGGATGCAATGTCTAGGCCTGTGATCATGGCCACATCCAGCAGAGTTGGTGTCATAGGGCCATGACCAAACATGAAGCAGTTCAGTGCATCAGACCAGAAGTAGCCGATGGTTTTCAGAATATTTTCATTCTTTTCAAGGGGAGACAATGACAATGACAAAGCATCGGATATCCCTATGGCTTCCCAGGTGGCATAGTGGGTTTTGGATACTCTATTGTACCATGCCACCCAACCCTCAGGAGGATTAGGCCAGGCTCGCAGGCAGTCGGCCCAGGAAGACAGATCTAAGTTCTGGTTCACGAAGGGGATTCTGTTAGCCTCGCATGAAATTAAGAGAGCGGAACTCTCAGAAGAACGGGGACTGAGGCACATAGAATTTGCGAGAGAAGGATGCGGCAGTAGGATGTCTGAAACCTAAGATTAATAACGGAACAGAACATTAATTCAGGTGTTTGCTATTAATCCTAACGTTGATTCGAATGGCGAGAGGAGGTTAAAGATTACCTTCAGACCGGAGACCATGGCGTTGGTATTGGATGATTCCGCCATTGGAGGCGCTGTAGAGTTGGGGCGGCGCGGTCGAGATCTGGGATGCGGGTGGCCGTAAGTTGGAACTGCTCAGGCGGTAATTGGGGATCTGAGTTTGCTTTCTCAGACGGAGGTCGCAGGTTACCGTTTGGAGGGGCAGCTGGGTCGGCCTTACTCGTGTTTTTATGGTAGAGACCGATGCGATGCCATCGGCTCTTTTGGGAGATCGTTTGACTTTGACTATCGGCAAAAAGTTGATTGGACATACTTCTTCATTAATAAAAGGAGGGTTTTTTACAATGAAGAGCCGATTGCTCAAGAAAAGGGAGAACAAAAGAAGAGCCGATTGCTCGAAGTACTACTGATCCTACTCTACTAATCCTCGCTGCCCTCGTCGTCGGCGTCGTAGCTGCCGCCGGCGCTGCTTCTGGAGAACTCCTCGTCGCTGTTGCCCCAACCCTCGGCCGGAGCTTCTTCCTCCTCGTCATCATCATCATCTTCACTGTCCGCCCAAGCGCGGAAGCGCTTCGCCGGCGGGTACCCAGCGGAGGAGGAGGAGTCGTCTTCCTCCTCTTCTTCCTGTTCCTCCTCTTCTTCCTCGTCTTCCTCCTCCTTATCGGAGGAAGTGGGGTTCCCCCAGGAGTGGAGGTCATCCTCGCTCTTGCTCTCCAGTTCCCCTTCAATGAGGAACTGGAGGTCGCCCTCCCCATCAGTTAGGGGCAGGTCGCCATCTGATCCGACGAGGGCTTCTGGTGGGCCATCTGGCACGAAGTCGAAGTCCCACTCTGGCTCTGACATCGGCTCGCTCGAGGAAGAAGATTGGAAAGAGAGGTCGGAGGAGACGGAGGAAGAAGAAGACATTGCTACAGGAAGAGAGGGTTTTTCGGTGCCGATAGCTAAAACAGAGGAGGGGGATGAAGAGGCGAATCGGTCGGCACAGTTAAATAAAGGGGGTATAGTGGAGATTTAATGCCACAGCAGTTTCCGAGGAAGTGGTGCCCAATAAGAAAAATTTGCCAGGTCACGCGGAGAAGTTGAGAAGGCAAGGCATCATGATGAAGGATACTGCGACGGTTCTGCCACGACATGACCCGACGAAGGAAAAGCAGAGTGATTTTGGAATTATCAATTCCAAAACCAGGGGGGCATGTGTTATCACCAGAATTTGACCAAGTCAGAGGTGGGCCGCGATCAAGATGGGCTTGAAGAATATACATGGAAGAAATACGTGAATCGGCCTTATATGCAAAGTTTGGGCTAGTTTGCCCGTGTATCTGTAATATAGTAGGTTACGTGTCGGTTAGATAGAGTTTGGCTCGTGCCCGGTTGGGATTATTCCCACGATTAGAAAGTCTACGGACTATAAATATGTATCTAGGGTTTATGAAATAAACAACAATCACGTTCACCACAAACCAATCTAGGCGCATCGCCAACTCCCTTGTCTCGAGGGTTTCTTCCGGGTAAGCATCATGCTGCCTAGATCGCATCTTGCGATCTAGGCAGTACACGTTCATCCGCTGTTCATGCGTTGCTCGTACTGAAGCCTTTTTGATGGCGAGCAACGTAGTTATCTTAGACGTGTTAGGGTTAGCATTGTTCATCGTATCATATGCTATCGTCGTGCAACCCTGAAACGTCTAGCCGCCCTTACGCCTATCTTAGGTGTAAGGGCGGCACCCCGCTTGATCATTATTTAGTAGATCCGATCCGTTATGATTGTTCCTTGTTCTTCAAGGATTAGTTTAATATCTGCATAGTTAGGCCTTACAAACGGGTTGAAGGATCCAGTGGCGCGTAGGGTGTAGTTTGCTAGCCCTAGACAGGATGTTCCGGGGACCAACCTCGTGTTGGTTTTTAGGCCTTGTCTAGGGTCGGTTTACGATCGCCGTGCGTGGCCGCCAGGCTCAATCACGAGTAGGATGTTCCGATTATGTGGTGAAAACCCTAAATCATAGTAGGTCGTTTTAGCTTTATTTTGATCAAGCAGGACCACCATATATTCGTACACCTCGTACGGATCATGGGTGGATCGGCTCTTTGAGCCGATTCACAGGACAACCTGAGAGCCGATCGAGGCTCGTATTTAATGTTTACGTATATGCCATGCAGGAAACTAAGCGAGGCACCTCCATCACCTTCCTGACCAGGTATAGGTCAGGTGGCACGCCCTTGCACCAGCATCGGACGTGTGTGCCGAGTCTTTGCGGGCCGTCGCTCGGAGGGACCAGGGCCAGCCGCAGTCCTGGGAGCCTCCCGGCTCTACTGTGTTGCCCGTCGCTGCTCGCCGGTGGGTTTCTGACCGCAACAAAAAGTAAAAGAAAGGTCCTTCAAAGAGGAAAGCATCGATTGCTATATTTGTGCTAGAGCTTTTATTTTGAAAACAAGAAACAATTTTGTCAACGGTAGTAATAAAGCATATGTGTTATGTAAATTATATCTTACAAGTTGCAAGCCTCATGCATAGTATACTAATAATGCCCACACCTTGTCCTAATTAGCTTGGATTACCGGGATTATCACAATGCACATGTTTTAACCAAGTGTCACAAAGGGGTACCTCTATGCCGCCTGTACAAAGGTCTAAGGAGAAAGCTCGCATCGGATTTCTCGCTATTGATTATTCTCAACTTAGACATCCATACCGGGACAACATAGACAACAGATAATGGACTCCTCTTTAATGCATAAGCATGTAGCAACAATTAATTTTCTCATATGAGATTGAGGATATTGTCCAAAACTGAAACTTCCACCATGGATCATGGCTTTAGTTAGCGGCCCAATGTTCTTCTCTAACAATATGCACGCTCTAACCATAAAGGTGGTAAATCTCCCTTACTTCAGACAAGACGAACATGCATAGCAACTCACATGATATTCAACAAAGAGTAGTTGATGGCGTCCCCAGGAACATGGTTATCGCACAACAAGCAACTTAATAAGAGATAAAGTGCATAAGTACATATTCAATACCACAATAGTTTTTAGGCTATTTGTCCCATGAGCTATATATTGTAAAGGTGAAGAATGGAAATTTTAAAGGTAGCACTCAAGCAATTTACTTTGGAATGGCGGAGAAATACCATGTAGTAGGTAGGTATGGTGGACACAAATGGCATAGTGGTTGGCTCAAGTATTTTGGATGCATGAGAAGAACTCCCTCTCGATACAAGGTTTAGGCTAGCAAGGCTATTTGAAACAAACACAAGGATGAACCGGTGCAGCAAAACTCACATAAAAGACATATTGTAAACATTATAAGACTCTACACCGTCTTCCTTGTTGTTCAAACTCAATATTAGAAATTATCTAGACCTTAGAGAGACCAAATATGCAAACCAAATTTTAGCATGCTCTATGTATTTCTTCATTAATAAGTGCAAAGTATATGATGCAAGAGCTTAAACATGAGCACAACAATTGCCAAGTATCACATTTATCCAAGACATTTTAGCAATTACTGCATGTATCATTTTCCAATTCCAACCATATAACAATTTAACGAAGAAGAAACTTCGCCATGAATATTATGAGTAAAGCCTAAGGACATACTTGTCCATATGGTACAGCGCAGCGTGTCTCTCTCCCACACAATGAATGCTAGGATCCATTTTATTCAAACAAAACAAAAAACAAAAACAAACCGACGCTCCAAGCAAAGCACATAAGATGTGAAGGAATAAAAATATAGTTTCAGGGGAGGAACCTGATAATTTGTCGATGAAGAAGGGGATGCCTTGGGCATCCCCAAGCTTAGACGCTTGAGTCTTCTTGAAATATGCAGGGGTGAACCACCGGGTCATCCCCAAGCTTAGACTTTTCACTCTTCTTGATCATAGTATATCATCCTCCTCTCTTGACCCTTGAAAACTTCCTTCACACCAAACTCGAAACAAACTCATTAGAGGGTTAGTGCATAATCAAAAACTCACATGTTCAGAGGTGACACAATCATTCTTAACACTTCTGGACATTGCTCAAAGCTACTAGAAGTCAATGGAACAAAGAAATCCATCCCACATAGCAAAAGAAGCAATGCGAAATAAAAGGCAGAATCTGTCAAAACAGAACAGTCCGTAAAGATGAATTTTATTGAGGCACCAGACTTGCTCAAATTAAAATGCTCAAATTGAATGAAAGTTGCGTACATATCTGAGGATCACTCACGTAAATTGGCATAATTTTCTGAGTTACCTACAGAGAATTTTGCCCAGATTCGTGACAGCAAAAAAATCTGTTTCTGTGCAGTAATCCAAATCTAGTATCAACCTTGCTATCAAAGACTTTACTTGGCACAACAAAACACAAAACTAAGATAAGGAGAGGTTGCTACAGTAGTAAACAACTTCCAAGACACAAATATAAAACAAAGTACTGTAGCAAAATAAACACATGGGTTATCTCCCAAGAAGTTCTTTCTTTATAGCCATTAAGATGGGCTCAGCAGTTTTAATGATGCACTCGCAAGAAATAGTATTTGAAGCAAAAGAGAGCATCAAGAGGCAAATTCAAAACACATTTAAGTCTAACATGCTTCCTATGCATAGGAATCTTGTAAATAAACAAGTTCAAGAAGCATAATGCAACAAGCATAGAAAGATAAAACAAGTGCAGCTTCAAAAATTTAAGCACATAGAGAGGTGTTTTAGTAACATGAAAATTTCTACAACCATATTTTCCTCTCTCATAATAACTTTCAGTAGCATCATGAGCAAACTCAACAATATAACTATCACATAAAGCATTCTTATTATGAGTCTCATGCATAAAATTATTACTCTCCACATAAGCATAATCAATTTTATTAGTTGTAGTGGGAGCAAATTCAACAAAGTAGCTATCAAATATAGGAGGCATATTGTAATCATAATCAAATTTATCCTCCATAACAGGCGGTAACAAAAGACCACTATCATTATAATCATCATAAATAGGAGGCAAAGTATCATCAAAGTAAATTTTCTCCTCAATGCTTGGGGGACTAAAAAGATCATGCTCATCAAAACCAGCTTCTCCAAGCTTAGAATTTTCCATAGCATTAGCAACAATAGTGTTCAAAGCATTCATATTAATAACATTCCCATTAGCATGCATATAAAGTTCCATGGGTTTTTTAATTCTCTCTTCAAACACATCATGTCCTAATTCAAGATAAAGTTCATAAAGATCTCTCATATTTTTGTTGTTTTCCATTATGCCTAACTAGTGTTAACAAGAAACAAAAAGATGCAATTGCAGGATCTAAAGGAAATAGCTTCGAGCACAAACACAATGGCGCCAGAAAAGTACTTAACCTGGAACCGAAGTATGAGTGCATTTTACCTTTCCTCCCCGGCAACGGCGCCAGAAAAGTGGCTAGTTGCCGGGGTCCGTTGTGTGTGTGCCGTTTACCTTTCCTCCCCGGCAACGGCGCAAGAAAAGTGCTTGATGTCTATGGGAGCTTCTATTCTTGTAGACAGTGTTGGGCCTCCAAGAGCAGAGGTTTGTAGAACAGCAGCAAGTTTCCCTTAAGTGGATCACCCAAGGTTTATCGATCTTAGGGAGGAAGAGGTCAAAGATATCCCTCTCATGCAACCCTGCAACCACAAAGCAAGAAGTCTCTTGTGTCCCCAACACACCTAATAGGTGCACTAGTTCGGCGAAGAGATAGTGAAATACAGGTGGTATGAATATATAAGTAGTAGCAACGGTACCAGAAAAGTGCTTGCTGGCGTGTAGTTGGTGGTGGTGATATAGCAGGCAGTAGTAAAACAGTAAAACAGTAAACAAGCAGCGATAGCAGTATTTAGGAACAAGGCCTAGGGATTAGACTTTCACTAGTGGACACTCTCAACTTTGATCACATAACAGAATAAATAGATAGATGCTAGACTCTACACTCTTTTGTTGGATGATGAACACCACTAATTGCGTAGGATTACACGAACCCTCAATGCCGGAGTTAACAAGCTCCACAATATTCAATGTTCATATTTAAATAACCTTAGAGTGCATGACAGATCAACACAACTAAACCAAGTACTAACATAGCATGCACACTGTCACCTTCACGCTACGAAAGGAGGCATAGATCACATCAATACCATCATAGCAATAGTTAACTTCGTAATCTACAAGAGATCACAATCATAGCCTACGCCAAGTACTAACACGGATGCACACACTGTCACCATTACACCGTGCAGGAGGAATAAAACTACTTTAATAACATCACTAGAGTAGCACATAGTTGAATAGTGATACAAAGCTCATATGAATCTCAATCATGTAAGGCAGCTCATGAGATCATTGGATTGAAGTACATAGGAGATTAACCACATAGCTACCGGTACAGCCCCGAGCCTCGATGGAGAACTACTCCCTCCTCATGGGAGACAGCAGCGTTGATGAAGATGGCGGTGGTGTCGATGGAGAAGCCTTCCGGGGGCACTTCCCCGTCCCGGCGGCGTGCCGGAACAGAGATTCCTGTCCCCCAGATCTTGGCTTCGCGATGGCGGCAGCTCTGGATGGTTTCTTGTACCGTGGCTTTTTCGTATCGAGGTTTTAGGTCGAGGGGCTTTATATAGGCGAAGAGGCGGAGTCGGAGGGTCGAAGAGGCGGTGAGAGGGTAAGGCGGCGCGGCCAGGGCCTGGGCCGCGCCGGCCACCCTCCTGGGCCCACCAGGCCTCCCCTCTGGCGACTCTCGGGTGTTCTGGAAGCTTCGTGGAAAAATAGGATGCTGGGCGTTGATTTCGTCCGATTCTGAGAATATTTCCTTACTAGGATTTCTGAAACCAAAAACAGCAGAAAACAGCAACTGGCCCTTCGGCATCTCGTCAATAGGTTAGTTCCGGAAAAAGCATAAATATGACATAAAATGTGCATATAACATGTAGATATCATCAATAATGTGGCATGGAACATAAGAAATTATCGATACGTCGGAGACGTATCAGTCCGTGAGCTCAAAGCCATCTTTGAAACTCATGCGGCCGTGGAAAGCTATGAAGCCTCGAAACAATTCTTTGGCTGCATGATGGAAGAGGGTAGCTCAGTTAGCGAGAACGTGCTCAAGATGTCTGGGCATGCGAAGAAGCTCAACGACTTGGGAATTGTGATTCCTAACCAGTTGGGTATTCATCGTGTCCTCCAATCACTGCCACCTAGTTACAAGAACTTCGTGATGAACTACAACATGCAGAACTCTTCTCCATGCTGAAATTTGCTGAGGTGGAGATACAGAAAGAGCATCTAGTGTTGATGGTCAAAAAAACCACCAGTTTCAAGAAGCAGGGCAAGCCTAACAACAAGGGCAATTTCAAGAAGGGCGGCAAGAAAGCTGATGCGCCTCCTAAGAAGCTCAAGGCTGGCCCTAAGCCTGATACTGTGTGCTTTTACTGCAAGGAAGAAGGGCACTGAAAGCGCAATTGCCCCAAGTACCTGGCTGATATGAAGAGCGGCCACGTCAAGAAGAAAGTTATATTTGATATACATGTTATTGATGTCTATCTTACTGGTAATCGTAGTGGTGCATGGGTATTTGATAATGGTTCAGTTGCACACATTTGTAACTCGAAACAGGAACTACTGAATAAACATAGACTAGCGAGGGACGAGGTGACGATGCGCGTTGGAAATGGATCCAAGGTCGATGTGATCGCCGTCGGCACACTCCCTCTACATCTACCTTCAGGATTAGTTTTAAATCCGAATAATTGTTATTTGGTGCCTGCGTTGAGCATGAACATTATATCTGGATGTTGTTTAATGCAAGATGGTTATTCATTTAAGTCAGAGAATAATGGTTGTTCTATTTATATGAATAATATCTTTTATGGTCATGCTCTTGAGATTAAAGGTTTATACTTGTTAAATCTCGATAGTAGTGATACATATGTTCATAACATTGATGCTAAGCGAATTAAATTGAATGATAATTCTACTTATATGTGGCACTGTCGTCTTGGTCATATTGGAGTGAAGCGCATGAAGAAACTCCATTCTTGTGGACTTCTTGAATCACTTGACTTTGAGTCACTTGATAGATGCCAAGCATGTCTAATGGGAAAAATAACTAAGACTCCATTCTCTGGTACAATGGAGCGAGTTGCAGACTTATTGGAAATCATACATATCGATGTGTGCAGACCAATGAGTGTAGCATCGCACGGTGGTTATCGTTATGTTCTAACCTTCACGGATGATCTAAGTAGATATAGGTATATTTACTTTATGAAACATAAGTTCGAAACTTTCGAGAAGTTTCTGCGTTCTGATCGCGGAGGCGAATATCTGAGTTATGAGTTTGGCATGCATTTAAAGAAATGCGGAATACTTTCACAGTTTACACCGCCGGGAACACCACATCGCAATGGTGTGTCCGAATGTCGTAATCGAACTCTCTTAGATATGGTTCGATCTATGATGTCTCTTACTGATTTGCCGTTATCGTTTTGGGGTTACGCATTAGATCGAGATAGCCGCATTCACTTTAAATAGGGCACCATCTAAATCCGTTGAAATGACACCGTATGAATTATGGTTTGGTAAGAAACCTAAGCTATCATTCCTTAAAGTTTGGGGCTGCGAAGCTTACGTAAAGAAGTTACAACCTGACAAGCTAGAACCCAAAGCGGAGAAATGCATATTCATAGGATACCCTAAAGAAATAATTGGGTATACCTTCTATCACAGATCCGAAGGAAAAGTCTTCGTTGCCAAGAATGGATCCATTCTTGAGAAGGAGTTTCTCACTAAAGAAGTGACTGGAAGGGAAGTAGACCTTGACGAGGTTGTTGAACCTTCTCTTGAAGACCAGAGTAGCGCAGCACCGGAAGATGTTCCTGTGCCGCCTCCACCGATAAGAGTGGAAGCAAATGATGATGATCATGAAACTTTGAACAAAGAAGCTACTGAACCTCGCAGATCGACGAGGGCTCGTACCACTCCTGATTGGTATGACCCCTGTCTAAATGTCATGATTGTGAATAACAATGATGAAGACCCTGCGACGTATGAGGAAGCAATGATGAGCCCAGATTCCAACAAATGGCAAGACGCCATGAAATCCGAAATGGGATCCATGTATGATAACCAAGTATGGACTTAGGTAGACTTACCTGATAGCCGTAAGGCTATCGAGAATAATGGATCTTCAAAAGAAAAACAGATGCTGATGGTAATATTACTGTCTATAAAGCTCGATTTGTCGCGAAAGGGTTCCGACAAATTCAAGGAGTTGACTACGATGAGACTTTCTCACCTGTAGAGAAGCTGAAGTCTGTGAGGATTTTGTTAGCAATAGCTGCATTTTTCGATTACAAGATTTGGCAGATGGATGTCAAAACAGCGTTCCTTAATGGTGACATTGAGGAAGAGTTGTATATGGTACAACCCAAAGGCTTTGTCGATCCTAAAAATGCTGACAAGGTATGCAAACTTCAGCGTTCCATTTATGGACTGAAGCAAGCATCCCGGAGTTGGAACCGGCGTTTTGATAAGCTGATCAAAGAATTCGGGTTTATACAGACTCATGGTGAGGCGTGTATTTACAAAAAAAGTGAGTAGGAGCTCTATAGCATTCCTGATATTATATGTAGATGACATATTGTTGATTGAGAATGATATATAACTTCTAAGCCGTACTAAAGGTTATTTGAATAAGTATTTTTCAATGAAAGACCTTGGCGAAGCAGCATATATTTTAGGCATCAAGATTTATAGAGACAAATCAAGACGCCTAATAGATCTTTCACAAAGTACATACCTGGACAAGATTCTAAAAATGTTTAGAATGGATGAAAGCAAGAAAGGGTTCTTGCCTATGTTGCCAGGTAAGGTCTTGAGTAAAACTCAAGGTACGGCTAAGGCAGAAGAAACAGAGAGGATGAACAAGATCCCCTATGCCTCGGCAGTAGGCTCTATCATGTATGCCATGCTGTGTACTAGATCGGATATCGCACATGTTGTTAGTTTGACCAGCAAATATCAGAGTGATCCAGGAATGGAACACTGGACAGTGGTCAAGAATATCCTGAAGTACTTGAAAAGTACTAAGAATATGTTTCTTTGTTATGGAGGTGACCAAGAGCTTGCTGTAACCAGTTACACCAATGCTCGTTGGAACACTGATCCAGATGACTCTAAGTTTCAATCTGGGTACGTGTTTATATTGAATGGTGCTGCATTAGGCTGGATGAGTGCCAAGCAATGCACGGTGGTGAAATCCTCAACTGAATCTGAATACATAGCAGCTTCGGAGGCTTCTTCATAAGCGATATGGATGAAGAGGTTCATTACTTACCTTGGTGTGGTTCCTAGTGCATTGGACCCATTAATCATCTACTGTGATAACATGGGTACCATAGCCAATGCGCAAGAGCCAAGGTCACACAAGAAGCTGAAGCATGTCAAGCTACGTTTTCACGTGATTCGCGAGTATGTCGAAGATGGTGACATAAAGATTTGCAAAGTACACACATATCTAAATGTGGCAGATCCGTTGACTAAAGCTCTCCCTAGAGCGAAGCATGACCTACACCAGAACGCCATGGGTGTTAGGTACCTTACCATGTAATCTAGATTATTGACTCTAGTGCAAGTGGAAGACTGTTGGAGATATGCCCAAGAGGCAATAATAAAATGGTTATTATTATACCTTTGTGTTTATGATAAATGTTTGCATCCCATGCTATAATTGTATTAACCGGAAACATTGATACATGTGTGTTATGTAAACAGAAAAAGAGTCCCTAGTAAGCCTCTTGTAAAACTAGCTTGTTGATTAATAGATGATCATGGTTTCCTGATCATGAACAATGGATGTTGTTAATAACAATGTTATGTTATTGGGTGAATGATATAATGGACACACACCCAAATAAGCGTAGCATAAGATCAAGTCATTAAGTTCATCCTGCTATAAGCTTTCGATACATAGTTACCTAGTTCTTCGACCATGAGATCATGTAAATCACTTACACCAGAAGGGTACTTTGATTAGATCAAACGCCATTGCGTAAATGGGTGGTTATAAAGATGGGATTAAGTATTCGTAAAGTATGAGTTGAGGCATATGGATCAAGAGTGGGATTTATCCATTCCGATGACAGATAGATATACTCTGGGCCCTCTCGGTGGAATGTCGTCTAATTAGCTTGCAAGCATGTGACAAGGTCACAAGAGATTACATACCATGGTACGAGTAAAGAGTACTTATCAGTAACAAGGTTGAACTAGGTATGGATATACCGATGATCAAACCTCGGACAAGTAAAGTATCGCATGACAAAGGGAATCGGTATTGTATGTTAATGGTTCAATCGATCATTGATTTACCGCTGAATGTGTGGGAGCCTTTATGGATCTCCAGGTCCGGCTATTGGTTATTGGTCGGAGAGGAGTCTCGGTCATGTCCGCATAGTTCACGAACCGTAGTGCGCTTAAGGTTCAATGTTGTATAGTAGCTTCAGAATATGAGATGGAGAACGAATGTTGTTCGGAGTCTTGGATGGGATCCAGGAAATCACGAGGAGGTTCGGAATGGTCCGGAGAATAAGATTCATATAATGGAAGTCATCTTCCGGGGTTCGGGAAAAGTTTCGGTGTTTTGGCTAGAGTTTCTAGAAGGTTCTAGAGGGCCACTGGTGGGCCCACCTCCCTAGGAGGGCCACATGGGCTGAGGGAATGCCCTCCCTCTATAAATAGAGGAGAGGGGCAGCCGACCCCTTAGTCCTTCACACCAAGTCTGGCCGCCCCCTCTCTTCCTCCACCATAGCTTTGCTCCGGCTTGGCGAAGCCCTGCAATTTTTTTCCTCCACCATCACCACCACGCCGTCATACTGCTGGCATTCCGAGGAGAGCTACCACACCTCCGCCGCCCGCTGGAACGGGGAGAGGACGGACTTCATCGACACCTTACACACACGACCGAGTACGGAAGTGTTGCCGGATTGCAACACGGGACGATTGACTTCATCAACAACGAGATCTGATCTCGTAAGGCTTTGGATCTTCGAGGGTTAGTCTTTCATACATCTCGTTGCTTTGATCTTCATAGATTAGATCTTGCTTCTTCCTCGATTGGATCTTGGTTTTCGTCCATGTTCACGGTAGAATTTTTTGTTTTACATGCAACGAACCCATCATGTGGTCTGCGGGTGGTCGCCGTAGTAGTTTGGGCTACAAGACGTCCATGCGGTGGGGCGTTGCGGCTCACCTTCGAGCAGGGGACGTCGGAGCAGCGGCTCCTGGTTTGGTGGTGTGTGTTTGGTCGTCGGCGGTCTGGTATCGTGTGGGCGATGAGGCTCCGACTATTGTGTGGTTTTTTAGGCCGGTTTTCCTCATAAACTCGGCTGCTCTATATGGTTTTTGGGCCCGGTTTCCCTGATTAACTGAGCCAAACCTTCTTCTATTAATATATCAAGCAGCTCACCTGCCGAATTCTCAAAAAGAGCACATGCTTTCTTTATTTTGAAAGATATTTTAGACATATTTTGGAATGATAAAAAATTAATATAAAACTATGCATTTACATCCTCACGTAAGCGCCCGCAAAGTCGTTTCATGAAAAATCAACTCTCACTGGTATGTGTAAAAAATATAAAATTCAATTCTAAAAAAGAGTTTTTACAATATAGTATTTCTCTTTTTTACATAGATCACAAAAAATATCATTTTCACGAAACTTGACGAACACACATATATTATGGAGATGCACATGTAATGTTTTGTATCAAAGTTTTTTAACACTTCAAAATGTGTTTTTTCCTAGGGAGAGCATAAGCACCCGGAGCCAAATTAAGTTGACGAAAATTACATCGCTATTGTTCTCCTGTACACAAGGAAGGAAGGCGAGATGCTACTCGCCGAATAATAATAAATTAGCAAGCAGTATTTTATGCATAATTTTGAGGCAAGATCTAACAAAAATGAATATTCGTATATCCAAAATAGTTGAAATATTGACATTGTTCGAACCATGGGTCCGACTAGACTATTTCTAATATCTTTTCACATAATTATTGGGCCGCATGAAAAACAGGACACCCGGCGGCAACCCTAGTCATCGCTTCCCTACCTCCTCCTTCCCCATCCCCCCTCCCTGCCCCCACCGGCGCGTTGGTGCATGTAAAATGCATACATGAACTTTATCCTTTATTAGCATTAATTTCCACATATTTGCAACATATATTATGATAATGCCATGTTTTACATTGATTTATGGGGATTTACCAATAATTACCTTTATTTGGTTTATAACTCTGTAGAACAGGAATTCTCTATTTATATATTTTTCACTTTTAGAGACCGATATAAAGTCAAATTGAGTTAGAATTTCAAGAGGGTCATTTTTTTCATCAGGAGAAGCAACATGTACCTTTGAAGCACACTTGGAGGGGCCTGAGGCCCAAAAGAGGTGAGGTGGCGCGCCCAGGAAGGGTAGGCACGCCACCCATTATCTTTTGGTTGTCGATCATCCAAATCACTTGATTCTTTCGCGAACCGATGTATTTTGACCTAAAACCCAATATACATATGCCCCCCGAGGATTCTTTGGAGGAGAGCGTCGCATAAACACAGAAACACGAAAACGGAGGCTGCAGTAGAGAAGATTGGAGGGGGAAACTCCGCCAGGGGATCTCCACCTTCTCCAACGTCTTCCTCCATGATCAGGGGGTAGTCCACCATTGGACTATGGGTTTGTGGTAGTAGTTTGATTTATTTATCTCATGTTATTCATAGTTCTTAGTGCCATATTAGCTGCCCAACATGATTATGGTCATATATGTAATACCTATGTGGTGGATCTTTATTCTATGATATGATGCTATGAGATTTGACTATAATTTGTGTAAGATGTATTGATAGATGCATATAATGTTTCCCTTTCTTAAGTATTGGTTCTGATCCAACTTGTATGCAAGAACATGTTTGGGGTGATGTGTGTGTTAGATGGAATAGCATGGTTTTAGTGATTGAATAGTGCCAACAAATTCATGATCATTTATTATAGCTTTACCTTTTCTTTTGATATCTCACTAGGGATAAAGTAAATGCTTGTGCTATGTTCATGACGTGACGAAAGTAATGATCTTATTTGTTCAAGGTAGCATATTTGATATTCAAATATTATGTTAAAGTACTTATGGCTGTACTCTGTTAATTCTTAATACATATTGCTTGAATTTTTTTCCTCTCTTGTGAAGTATAAGAGAGATGTGTTACATCATCTCTATGTTAGGACGTGATGCCCATATGAATTCTTATCTTATATATGTTAAAGTTATTTCCTTTATTGTTATTGTGCACTACAACTTAAAAGAGAGAATAGTCAAGTGAACCCATGAACTCCGGTCCAATTTTAATCATAAGAAACATATTTCCATTGCATTTATCTTACTTTTTATTTGCAGCATATTTTAATCCAAAAATACAAAAATATTTATCTTTCTTATTTGCACACAAAACCTCAAAACAAACAAACATTTACTGTTTTTTACTTAGTTTACTCTACTTATTTAGTTTACTTTACTCTAGTTGCTACTTTATTTTACTTTTACTTACACGAAACCTTGTGCTTGAAAACCACACGGTGGAGTTGGGGACACAAGGATTTTTTATCTTGAATAATTTCTAGAAGAAGAGAGGGATAGATAACTATTTACTCAATTCCCCGAGAGTTTGATATAGCCCTCGAGTCATCCTTGTGGGGAAAATACCCTGCTGACATAACACTTTGCACTTGGAGTCCCAATGTCATCACGCACGTGTGCAGGCAAAGCCCGTGAAGCTGTGCGCAGCGGTAGGCTATCCTCTCGCATCGCACACACGATGGGGTTATGGATCACGACGGGCATCTCCGGACGGTAGCAAGGCTGGTATGAGGCCGACGTGGTGGGATCCAGTGCAGGCTCCAAGGTTGTGGTCTTGCAGTGTGTCGCGCCTGTTTGCCACGGCGGGGGCTGCGGCATTCGGGCGGCAGCTCGGTGAGGCGGCTAGCGACTGGGGAGATCCCAACAGCTGTGGATCAGACGTCCTAGGTAGCGTGGCCGTGTTTGGTGGTGGCCGGCGGGTCATCTGCGCCTCTCCCTCCAGACGGCTCTCCTCACCGTCTGCCGATGTTGGCCTTCTTCAGTGATGGTGGATGTCAGCAGAGGTCTTGTTGACGGGCTTGTGGCCGGTGGCGGCCTCCTCTTCTGCCAGAGGAGGTCGACTAGTGGGTGGCAGCTTGGGGCATGCCGATCTACCCAATAAAGACGCTTGTCCTCCTTGATCATGCCAGAGTGTCTAGTTTTGAAAGCCCCCCCCCCCCCCCCCGCCGGTGAACTCACTTGGGATCCTTATGCCCGGTGATTGTTGAATCAGATGAAATTCGATCGGGTGACCCATATTTTTTCCTAGACGTTTGGTTTAGGAAGAAGCAGCGCGAAGCTCTATAGTCTGTTTCCATTGCGGGACATGTCCTTGGCTTCATGGCGAAGTCAATCGCAGATAATGGCATGAAAACCGAGTTTTGAGGACTAGTAATGGTGGTTATAGTACTGGTGGCGATGAGTAATTGGATTTGGTGATTTGTGATTTGAAGCAACGACAATGATAAGTGGGGAAAACAATGCATGAGAAGTTCAGAGTCTGAACTTGCAGGGTGAAAATCTAGGTCTGTCTTTAATTAGTTGTGCTTGGGAATGACCTTGTTGAATGCACTATTTTGTGAGCGTGGATTTTTCCAAGGTGAAAACTTATGATCTGTGATCAGGGCGACACCGACACTTGTGTAATGTTTCCTTCTTCGAGGTGCCCCTTTGGGAGAAGATGGATTTATGGTGCTGTTTTGATGGTGTTTGGTTCACTACTACAAGAAATAGATCTTTGTAGTGGGATTTTTTATGTATTCCTTTTTTAGGGGCTCTATGTATCCGTATTATCATTAGGGCACTATGTTGTTGCATAGGCTGGTTGCTACAGGTATCTTCTTGATATTAATATATACTCTTTATCTTAATTATTGGGCTTAAAAGTGAAATAGAAAAACTTCCCCTTTATAACCATTTTTCTTTGTTTCGATAAGACTGACCCGCTTGTCAGGTGTATGGGCCATATGACTCGGATGACACATTGGAGGAATAATGTTTCTAATGCTTGTTGCATTTGGGCGACACTTATTTGTATACAATATAAGACTTAGCAAAAGAAAACACTACCAAATTTCTGGCCTTATATCTTTTATAATATTATATTTTGTTATAAATTGAATTATAAGTTTTGTATAAGTATTTAGTGAATTTAGTTTAGCTTCAATTCTACCTTTTTAAAACCTCATTAAGATATCACCACGTAAATTTATGTTGTTTTATTACAAATTTATTTGACCAGAATTCGTATTTTCCGAAATAACCATGTTCTACTTTAGTTCTAGACCATTATTCTTCATATAATAGTGAAAAGTATATTCTTCATTATAGTGAACGATTTCTGAAAATACTAAAATCCGCTAGGCTCCTACCATAATATGAAACATTTTTTAATACTTCCTCCGTTCCTAAATATAAGCCATATAATATTTTGAGAAAAATTTCAGAATATAAGGTTTACTACATTACCCCACTTGTATGGTAAATATTTTTAGTGGTTTGATTATGTTTCCTTAGCTTATGCAAAGTCCTATATTAGCTCACGTTAATTGTCTAGGGTTAATCCCAACCAAACATGGTGTATTTCTTCCTAAATGTGTGTTTCTTAATTTCTGTGCCAAAAACTATATGGCTTATATTTAGGAACAGGGGGAGTATATATTATGCCTCCGACGTGTCATCCATGATGTAAGCATGCCAAGTACACCAACCATCCTTGTCAGATAAATGTTCAAACATGGTACTGATGCATGTAAAATGCATACATTAACTTTGTCCTTTATTAGTATGAATTCCCACATATTTGGAACCTATATGATGATAATACCATGTTGTACATTGATTTATGGGGATTTACTAATGATCCCCTTTATTTGGTTTATAACTCTATAGAACATGAATTTCGTGTTTTGTGTATTTTTCACTTTCAGAGACCTATACGAATTCAAATTGAGCTAAGATTTCTAGAGGGTCATTTTTCATAGGAAAAAGCAACCTAAGCCATGTAAGCACACCTGGAGAGGCTCGAGGCCCAAAACAGGGCAGGTGGCGCGCCCAGGCAAGGAGAGCATGCCACCCATGCTCTTTTGGATGTCGATCGTCCAAATCGCTTGATTCTTTTGTCCACCGACGTATTTTGACCTAAATCACTATATATATGACCCCTGAGGATTCTCTAGAGAAAAGCGCCACAGAAACATAGAAACACAAAAATGGAGGCTGCAACATCGAAGATTGGAGTGTGAAACTCTGCGGGAGCCACCGCCGGAGGGATCTCCACCTTCTCCAATGGCTTCATCATCATCACCATGATCAAGGGGAGTATTCCACCTCTGAACTACGTATTTGTGGCAGTTGCTTGATCTATTTTTCTCATGTTCTTCATAGATGTTAGTACCTTATGAGGGCCAACATGATTATGGCCATATTTGTAATACCTATGTGGTGGATCTTTATTTTCTAATATTATGCTATGATATTTTGATATACTTTGTGTAAGATGTATTGATAGATGCATATTATGTACCGCGTTCTGATCCAACTTGTATGGAAGAACGTGTGTGGGGTGATGTGTGTGTTAGATGGAATAGCATGGTTTTAGTGATTGAATAGTGATAACAAATTCATGATCTATTATGGCTTTGCCTTTTCTTTTTCTATCTTACTAGGGATAAAGTAAATGCATGTGCTATGTTCATTACATGACAAAAGTAATGATCTTATTTGTTCAAGTTAGCATATTTGATATTCAAACATCATGTCAAAGTACTTATGGCTATACTCTATTAATTCTTAATACAAATTGCTTGAAGTTTTTCCTGTCTTGTGGAGTATAAGAGAGATGTGTTACATCATGTCTATGTTAGGACGTGATGCCCATATGAATACTTATCTTATACATGTTAAAGTTATTTTCTTCATATCTCATTGATGAATTGTTATTGTCCACTATAACTTAAAAGAGAGAATAGTCAATTGAACCCATGAACCTTGGTCCAATTTTAATCATAAGAAACACATTTCCATTGCATTTATCTTACTTTTTATTTGCAGGACTATTTTAATCCGAAAATACAAAAATATTTATGTTTTTTTATTTGCATACAAAACTCCAAAACAAACAAACCTTTACCGCTTTTACTTAGTTGCTTTAGTTGTTTAGTTTACTTTATTTTCTACTTTGTTTACTTTTACTTGCACAAAACCTTGTGCTTGACGACCACACGGTAGAGTTGGGGATGCAAGGCTTTACTTTATTTTGCTAGAAGAAGAGAGGGAGAGATGACTCTTTACTCCATTCCCCGAGAGTTAGATATAAACCCTAGAGTCACCCTTGTGGGGATAATACTATTTTGATATTTAGGCACGAGCTCTCCACCCGCCTCCGGCAACGATCAAGCGTGCCAAGTGGGTATGCTGATGGCGAGGTTTCTCCACCTCGACATCGACATTGTTCAGTGATTATATCTATGAGCTTAGATGATGTCATTGCCTTCAGTGGGATATAGAATATCACCCCGCTACTCAACTGGAGAGGACGGTTCAGATGACCCATAACCGGGATGGTTTTCATGGGAAATGTAGAAAATTAAATTCAGCCTTTTCTATTTTGTCTCTCTCTTAGAATGAGATCTGAAAATGAAATAAATATTTTTCTAGAACATTTACTCCCCAGGGTTACCGGGTTACCACTTGCTCACACCTTTCACACATCTTTAGGTTTAAGATCTCTAATTTAAATAGTTTGTAGGTTTCTAGATCAATAGTGTCCAGTAACAATAACCTTGCATCATTTAAGCTATTTGCATTACATGGACGAACATATATAAGAGGGTTGTAGGAACTTACCTAATAGTGGTTTACCTTTAGCTCCTCGTGGGTATGACTCTCAATACTTATTAAATTATGTTACATCTATCCCATGCACTTGGGATTATCAGTGGTATTTTAATGATAGACTTCGATAAGACATATGATAGAGTTAAATGAACCTTTTGTTGCAATCCATGCGCATTTAGGGGTTTTGGGCCTCACTGGTGTGACTGGATTTCAAAGTTCTTTCAAGCAAGTAGTATGGAAATAAGGGTTAATGATAACATTGGACACTATTTTCAAACTTGAAAAAAGGTTGAGACAAGACGACCCTTTATCCCCAATTCTTTCAATATATTCGCCGATATGTTGGCAATCCCCATTGCTAGGAATAAGAGGATGCTCAAGTATGGGGACTCATCCGTCACCT
Organism: Lolium perenne; assembly: GCF_019359855.2. Taxonomy (NCBI): domain Eukaryota; kingdom Viridiplantae; phylum Streptophyta; class Magnoliopsida; order Poales; family Poaceae; genus Lolium; species Lolium perenne. The sequence continues at coordinate 273,657,692 of NC_067245.2, forward strand.
TGTGGTGGGTGAGGTTTGTGTCTCAAAATATATTGATGACAGGTTCTGTTCACTGAACACGGCTTTGAGAAGGCCATTGCACAAAATTGATTTTTTCTAACTTTGAAAAAAACTTCAGGACTAAAAATTAATTTCCATAGGAGATGTTTTATTTTAGCAAAGCAAAGGATGATGAATAACAATATAAGCAAAAAAATCGTGAAGCTCGTTCTTAATTTTTTGGTACCTTCGGATATATACCAATCCATCAAGAAAAACTCGGAAATGCACAACATGCCGAAACGTGGTTTGCCAATAGTTGTTGTAAAAGCAAGTTTCTCTTACATGTCGATTGAATTGCTTTGATAAACTCTGTGTTGACAAGCATGCCAGTGTTTATGTTGTATTTATTGAGATACCTAAGGAGTGGGGGATAAAAAGAGTAGATCTTTTCAAATCAAGTTTCTTTTGGAAATATATGATACTTAAAATAAATATTGTTTAACTAGGTGGAATTAAGTTTTTGAACTGAACATCCGTGAGGTTTAGGTATGGAGGTACAAGTACTAGAACTCAAAATAGATGTTTACTAAGCAATTAATTTTATTTTCAGACTTCTCAATGAGAATAGAGTATGGTAGGAGCTGCTACAAAACAAGTACCTCAATAATGAAACTTTATATCGGATTCACGCAAAACCCACAAATTCACTATTTTGGAAAAGTTTGAGGCAAGGCGGATGTCTTGCTTGGGGAGACATCCCTAAACTAGCAGTATGCATCTCCTTATAGCATCGTGCAACAACGGAAAGATGATTTGTTTTCCAATGTGTTATTTCAAACTCCTCAAAATACCGGTTTCAGGAGGGGGTTACATGTTAATAAACGGGCGCGATGGTTGCACTTGTGCCAAACAATAATTAATGGGATTTCATCTACCTGATGAAAATAATATATTCATCTAGAAATTAAATACGACCAGTGTTTTTACGGTTGAGTCTATGTATAGATGGACATGATGAATGGCCACACTAGACTTTTACACATATACCCGTGGAAGTTGACAATCCTACTAAAAATAGAAAAAACATTAATGTGGTTCGATCTTTCACAGTTTTAAACCTGCAATGCCAAGGCTACGAGCACGCACGCGTCTATGAAAATAGTCAATCACCATCGACACAATCTCGCAGAATTTTATTTTAACCTGCAATGTCAAGGCTACCGCACCAGCGCAACCATGAAAGTAGTCAATCCCAATCGACAAAAGTAGTAACACCATCATGCCATGGCAAAATGACCGAACATCTTGGTTGATGTTGATGGGGAGACGAGAATACGAATCACCATTGTCGAGGAGGTAGTAGCCACGCCAAATATTATGAGGGCAGTCCTCATCATGGAACCATATGAAAACGTCCAAAATCGATCTGGCTAATCAAGACTGAAGGCCCATACCTAAAGAAATTTAATCTTATAACACCACTATTGACGTTGGGAAGGAGATTTCATCATTAAATGAAGGATCAAATGCCACTTATTGTGGATGATGTCATCTCCATTGAGGCTGAGGCCAACAAAAAAATGGCTAAAAAGACCTACCCTATTGTAATAAAAATACTACTTTTATAGAAAACTTCACTCATAGATTAGGTTTTCCACCCCTCCTGACGCCAGCGAGGCCATCCGGAGGAGGGGGGACCGGTCTATGGAGGAGGCAGTGGTGGAGGCGGCGCTAGGTTTTTCTTAGAGGCGGCATTGATAGATGAGAACAAGGCTCTTGCTTTGTTTCTTCTCTATGTTGATCTGTTTAGACATGTAAGAGACAACATTATTTTTAATAACATGAGAAGTACCAACTTTAAAAAAGAAGTTGGTACTTCTCATGTTAATAACATTATTTTTAATAACATGAGAAGGACTACAATTGGAACATGTAATAAACTTGTATACATTGTCTGATGCAAAGGCCTGGGTGCATATCCCCATTTTGAGAAAAAAGAAACTAGCACAGGATAAGCCTCTGCAAGTAATATATGACCAACGTCCGATGCATCACATATACACACCTAATTACGCAGCGGTCATGTGCATGCATATGCACTTACTTAACAATAAGTTCAACGACCAGTGTAAACGTGTTGCCCAGAAGTATGAGCAAGCTATATAAAATCAGAGCCCTCGTTCTCGCACCTTTGAACCAAGAAACCGGAGCCAGATCCATGGAGGACGACAGCCCTACTTGCGAATATTTCCAGGACAGCACCGAGACAGCGCGTACCGAAGCATTCCGGTCCAGCTGAGTGATGGCTCTCAACTTAAACTCCATCTGCAAGTAGACTTTCTCATCTCGGAAGTCCCATACATAGGGAAAGCTAGATTAATCAACTGTGTACAGCATGCATGAGCTAGGCGTGGTGTGTTAAGATAATAACATGCACCAACTCCTCTTCGTTCTCATTTCGAAAAAAAAAACTCCTCTTCGTTCTTGGCGTGGCATGCTAGTTAACCACACAGCCACAAAAGGGTTGAAAAATAAATACAGTCTGGATCAACTATCTTGTCACCGGTGCTGCCCACCCCCCACCGGCGTCGTACAGCCCTAGGTGATAAGGGGACGACGCCGATGCAGGCTTGTGAGCCCTATGCGAAGCTGGCATCAGCGTCGATGCCCACAGGCACCAATATGTTTTTGGAGGCATCGTCATGGTTCTGCCCGTGCTTTCCCGCCTCAAGTGCCAGGATAAACCCTAGATCTCGCTTTTGGATCGGGCAGCTCTGCGGTTATGTCGTTCCCTCCTTAGGACTGTTTCCTAGGGGGTTCATGGACTCCTTAGTGTGCTAGTTGTGGATGGGCGATGCTTTGTTTCGTGCTTTCCCAGAGTTACAGACTTCTAGTCTAGTTGTGGATGGGCGATGCTGCTCCGGGGGAAACCCTAGGTCCGGGTCTCCCGGACCGGATGATGGCGACGCGCCCTGCGTTGTTCTACCTCTTGGGGCATCGTTTTTGGAGCAGCTGCTGGATGTTGACGGATGTCGGTGGAGTGGTATTCATCTACCACATTGTTGGCGCTGAGGCTCGGTGGCATGGTGCTGCAGGGTATCGACAACAGATGCGGGATGATATATGCGTGCAGGATGGCGGAGCCGTCTGGCGTCATGGTGGCATCGACGGCAGGTCTTGCAAGGTTAATGCGATGATCTCTCTTGAAGATGGAGTCGAGGAAGACGGTGGTAGCAACTTCCGTGACGTGTACGTTGGCATGTGCGGAGAGTCTGCTTGAATGGATGTGCTTCTCACCTGCTATTGGACGGTTTGGGAAGGCATTTGGTTTTTGGATGATGTCAGTTGGTGTATTGTCACCCCCTTCATCCCACTGTAGGTCTAGTGAGGTGGCTTCAAGGTTGATTTTTTGTATTGATTCTTGTAAGGTTTGCGAATAATCTAATAAAAAGCCGTGAGCATCCTTTGGATGCAAAGGCTGGGGCGATTTTTCCCCCTTTTCGAAAAAAAAAACAGACTTCTAGTCAGTCTCGTGAGGTTTCATTCTTCGGTTGTGACGTTGCTTAGAAGCTTGGTGTCCCTCCTAGCCGCCTCCTAGCCATTCTTGGCTAAAGATGGTACAACGTGAGTTCTTGTCGTTTGGTTGGTGTGGATTTTTCTGTAAAATGTCTAGCATTCTGTTTGTATCATGTAACCCTTTAAATCTTGTAAATATGGTACATCTTTGAGGATATTTTTTTTAAAAAATACAGTCTATATACGCGCGGATACGACTTGACAAACGGGGAGGGAAGACCCGATCTGTCCCACGATCCCAACTGCCGAATGATAATGCGCGAGTTTCTTCTGAAGCAAGGCATAATAGATCTAGTGGATGAATATTAATTCGGAGCAGATCAGTGCCACGGACGAATGCTTTTATATACACGAACACAAAGGGCAACAGAATTTTCAGCTGGACCATTCACGGCCAATTGGCAGGCTGCACCCACGTAGGTGAACCCACTAGCTAGCAGTGTATCCTAAATTCCTAATTGATTTTTGTCAAGCAGCCATGTTGGATCGCGTGGTGGCCAGATCAGGAATTCAGGATCCGTGCAGATGGGAGGAGGATCCACGGAGATATATATGGCTGGTTTTGTGAATTCGGCGTAATATTTGGATGTAGATTGTGTTTATTGACACATGTTTAGCAATATATGTCCTTCTACGGTGCCCCTATATATAATACAGTTATACATATTTTAACAAAAATGCTACACTTACAGACTGTTTCTACGGGATCCAAGTTACGGACAAATGTGGATGATGATGGTGGGGTTTTAGTTCCAAAAACGATGGGAGGGAAAAAAATAGCACCAACCGAATTGCTCCAACGAAGCCCTTTCCGTGGCCGGATGAGCAAATTTGCTCCTCTAACTGGCGAAAGCGGCTCTAACCGAAGCCACAAAATCGGTTAGAGTAGCAAATATAGGATATTGACTCCTATAATCTTTCCCCACTCTCTCACACTCTTTCAATATACTCAGTCGCGAACTCGACTCCTAAAATTTCCACTCCCGCCTTGCCGCTGACCCTTCCGCCCAGAACCGCCACTAGTCATGGCCGGCGCTGGGATTCTCCCTTCCCCTACCGGAATGCCACCGGAGCTTGCTTCCGCAGCCCCGTCGGAGTTTCCCGCCAACGCGATGCCGCCGGAATCAACCCTCACGAATCCTCCGACGCCGCGGAAATGGTTTGGCACCACCGGCGTGGCACGGTCGACGGTAGCGGCCGCCCAAACCACCTCCAAGTCATTCAAGGCCACGACGAAGTCGGGGAAGGTGGGACGGTCGCCGCTGGCGCCGGTGCTGAGCGGGCCGCGTGCGCAGAAGCCGACGGAGGTCATGAACCCAATCACATTGCATGAGAAAGCTAGGGCATATTGGGAGATTGCTCGTGTGAAGATCTTGGCCCAAGAGAGTGGTGGTGGTGGTGATGGTGGACAAAGTGCTCTTTGAGGTGGCCGAGATGGTGATGGCCTCACTTTTGGAGCTAACTTGATTGATTTGATGTATTTTAAATTATATTTATGCATGTTTGTATTATAGATGTGTGCCATGTGGTGTGGAGATTTGAAAATGACGATGAAAAAAATTTAGTCCTCAAAATTTTTGGGGATCGAATCCGGTGACTGAAGTTTAGAGGTGAAAAAAATATAGGAATCCACTTTAAGAAATTATTGGGGTTGTGTTAGAGATGCTCTCATCCCGTAGAGAAATCCCGTAACAAAGTTCCTCCTTAGTCTAGCATTATTGATATTTTAATGTCATTTTGGTTTGTACGCGGAAATGCAAACGAGCAAGAGTGCATGCACGATGACCGTACCAGCTCCAGTCCACAAAAACGAGTGAACGGGTGACGCCATTGCGTCAAGCAGCTGTCCCAGGGCATGATCAGGAGATGAGAGGTATGGATGGAAGCCTTGAAGTGCCAGCCACGAGAACGTGGCATTATTTCCCTTTTCATTTCATGACTATTGGAGCCTTGGAGGGGCAGTGTCGGAGCTCCCACCGACGAAACAATACAATGGCCCTCGTCAGAATCGTCCAGAGAAGACGGCTGGCTACTGTGCCAGTGTACAAATTAGTCAGACTTGTGCATATAAGTTGCTGCCAAACTGAAACTAGTGTGTAACATTCTGCTGAACAAAACCATATTTAGCCTGTGACAATCCATATCCATGACATGCCAGGCACCAAAACTCAATCCATGATTAAGTGAGTTGAATCTAGAACTTATCGGCCATGTCCCAGACACAAAAACATTACGGAAAAAAATGGTGTTTTCGTGTCTACACAATCGGTAGACTGTAGATTTGACTTCTCAACACTGACACTAAACATCTTGGACAAATTTGGTACTGAATGATAGCATGCATGGCGGTGGTTTTAGTACACGTGACGTACCTAGTTACCACAGATAGCAGAAAAAATAGGAAACAGATCACGAAGAATGAAAGAGAATCTGAAAAATTCGTGGCATAATCAAGAAATAAAAGATGAACATAAACTCTTAAATTTGAAATAAATAAAATATAAGAAGCATGAAGTTCAAACAATATTCTAGGAATTCTTAGAAAATATTTTTGAAAGTTAAAATTATACACTACTTAACATGGAGAAATCTAAGGTTTAAGTATCATGATTGAATTCAAGAAAACTCATAAAATTGTTTTTAAACAAAACTGTAAGGAGAGTCCTCACATTGTACATACCAATACATATTCACATCCATGAGGATTTAAACCTGGGTGATGGGTTTATACTAGACATGGACATGGACAACCTTGACTGCTTGAGCCGAAAGCCTGATAGTCGGGCTAGGCTCAATCTCTAGTTTTCTGCGTGAAGCTGGCCTGACCAAACTTATAGTTGCATCAAGTAGGGTTTACTAAAGCCCAACCCTAGAAATGTCCACGCCTCGTTTGAACACCATTTTCCTAGTCATGTGAGCTAGACTCACTTCCTAACCCATAATTAAATTGGAAACATTTGCGAAAAGCTACCACACTTTCGAGACATTATAACTGCTACATTAATTGTAATTTTTTTAGATATCTTCTTTCCAGAGCCTATGATATTCTTATGATATATTCCATGAATTTCAGTCAAGAATCACCGAATCTAGTTTTTAACATTCTCCTTACTTAAAAACTAAATTATATTTTATTGATTATTTTGCTTCTTACTTTTTATTCATTGAACTATTAATAGTTTGTATGGCTATGATTTTTTTCTCACATGTTACTATGGCTAATGCGGGAATTTATATTTTATGGTATTTGAGTTGTGAGCATAGTATGTAATAGATTAGTAGAGGAACCTTTCATATTACCTATGAGTTGAAATGAGTGATGATGTGTATGGCATTTTTTTTACCAAGGACGTGTATGGTATTCTTAAGGGATAACGGCATATTATCAAATGTGAGTTGATACAAAATGATTTAATGTCAGATGCGAAATAAACTTTTAATCCTTTATCATCACATTCATATTAACTATTCATGTACGGTTAAAACATGTTCATGCTTAATAAGATATTTTTAGAAGCTAATAAGATTGGATTTTTCTAACACAAGAGGACATCCGTGTTGCTAAAACTACGATTGGTCTATAACACAGCAGGGTGTGTTCCAGTGTCTCCCCTCCACCCCCATCCACCACCAAAGTTAAAGGGATAAGTTAGCATATGAATGGGTATCGGAAAATCCTAGCCGTCCATAGAGGCCAAAGTTTGGAGGGGGGGACACTCAAGCAAAACCCCAATCACAATTGTAAGTATTTATTTCGAATGAATTAAGAACTAAAATTTGTGCAGTCATTGCAGAAACTTTGCGTATAGCTTCTAATATTTCCCAACTAACTTCTAAATCAATTAATTTTGGAACTGGCTGCGGGGATTAGCAAACAACTAAAGAATAATATACAGGTGGGTGTGAGAGCTTTATGTTGACCCGTGTGGAACTAACTTCTAACTTTTTTTTTGCAGATTATACATATAGTTATTTACTAGATCCGTATGTGGTCCTCGCTTTGGTGTGCAGAACCACGAGAGTTTCTGAACTATGGGTGCAACCACTTGAAAATTTCCACACATGCTTTGTTAAACCAGTTTGGATGGCATTTAGAAATAGGATAAGCACTTGACAGCAGTCATGTAAATACACTTCAGGCCGGACTCGCGTACGGAAACTGCCCCCGCGTCGCTCCCCGCGTCGGGCGACTCGGGCGGAGCTCTACAGCCGCCACCACTTCCTCTCCTCCTCCGATCTCCCTCCTCCCTGCCGCTGCCGGCGCGCGCGTGCGGGCAAAGCTCGTGAAGCTCTTGGCGGCGGCAGGTCTCCATCTCGCGTCGCGCGCGCGGAGGTGGCGCTGGATCTGGAGTGGTGACGATCGGCCAGCGGCGGGGCTAGTCGGTGGCCATCGTGGTGGGATCCAGGGTGGGATCCGGGGCGGCGGCCTCACACGGTTGTTATGCGGCGCGTCACGCTGGCTGCCTTGGAAAGGGCTGCGGTGGCCGGTGATGGCTCGGCGATGCGGCCGGCGGCGGGGTGACCCCGAAGGTTGCGGATCCGGCTTTCTCGGTGGCCTGGTCGTGCCTGGTGGTGGCCGGTGAGTCCTCTGCTCCCCCTCCTTCCGGCGGCTCACGTTGGTGGCCTTTTTCTGTTTTGGGGGTGGCGGCGGACGAATCGTCGACGGGTCTGTGGTCGGTGACGGCCTCCTCTTCCGCCGATGAGGTCGACCGGCGGGCGGCGGCGAGGGGCATGTCGTTCTGCCTAATAAAGGTGGTTGTCCTAGGATTTCTCTCGCGCCAAGTGAAGATCGGTCGGAAGCTTCTTCCCACCGGGCTGGCTGGATTGGCGTGTTCCGGAAGGTCCAGCCGGCGAAATTCATTGTGCGATCAATGCCTGAAGATTGCTGGATTGGGTGTTTTCGGTCGGGCGCACCCATATTTTTTATCTGACCGTTTGGTTTCAGAGGGAGCGCTTCGATGCTTCGCTGGCTATTAGTATCATGGAGCTCGTTTTCTTTCTATGGTGCTGGCGGAGAAGGTCATAAAAGCCGAGATCGGTGGAAGAGCAATGGTGGTCGGATCTTGGTGGTGAGGTGAAATTGGCTTGGAGCTTCGTGACTTCAAACAACGACTTGTATGTGTGGGGGATATTGCACATGAGAAGTTCAGAGTTCTACCTTTGAGGGTGAAAATCTAAGGTCTAGCCTTAATTGGTTGTGCCTGGCAATGTTCTTGTTGAAGGCATTGTTTTGAGAGGGAGGACTTTCTTCAGGGTAAAAACCTAAGATCCATGATCGGGCGACGACATCGTTTATGCATTGTTTCCTTCTTGGAGGCGTCGCTTATGGAGAAACTGATCTTCTGGTGTTGTCTTGGTGGTGTTAATGTTGTTGTTTCAAGTTTTCGATCTCTGTAGCGGGACTTTTCTTTTCTGTAATTCTTCTCTCCTTTTTGTTATTGTGTGCATCCTTTATGTCATTAGGGCATGATATTGTTGCAGAGGCTGGGTGTAATTGGTATCTCCGCGATATTAATATATGCTTTTTATCGAAAATGTAACCATGTTCTGTGTGTGTCCTTTTTATTTCATTTTATGGAAATTCATAAAAACCTTGCAATAAAGTGGCGTGTGCGCTAGTCCTCCTTGAAAAAGGGACAATTTTTCAAATGTACTCTTATTTATATATGGCCACACTGTTTTGAAATTTTCAGAACGCCTAGCGATGGAATTGGCATGTGAATACGTAGTGCGTTTTTTGTAAACAAAATGAGACGATTAAGCACTTGTTCTTCCAATACCGCTTTGCCAGATCCATATGGTCATGCATCCAAATAGCTTCTGATCTGTATCTGGCCAACATCTTTGGTAATTGGCTCCATGGGATCGATCATAGATTTAGAACGTTTATTAGGGTGGAGACGTTTGCCATGATATAGTCGCTATGACTGTGTAGAAATGACAAAGTTTTTAATGACAAGAATTGTTCTCTCCTGCAGGTTATATACAAATATACAGCTACTCTCCGTTCATGGTCTGCACTACAGAAGGTGGAGAACCCCGACCTTTTTACGGAGATCTATACACGGTTGGAGGACACGGTGAGGGATATTTTTTCCCTATATGGATTGGGCCTCCGTCTTCTTTTTAGGCGTTTTACATTCACTTTGCCTGTTATTTAATTCGTCTCCTTTTATTTTTCAAGACTATTGAGACTCGTTGAACGGTTGTGTGCATCTTAACTATGCAGAGATCGGGTGTAATTGCTTAAAGCGTCCATTATCTAAAAAAAAATTGCCTAGCGACGGAGGGAGTACAAACTGTCAAACTAGGGGCACACTGAGTCAAGCTGATAAACAAAGTGATCAACGCGTACTTGCCGTGATCTTGATGCGATTGCATGACACATTGATTATGATAAGCAAAAGAAGAAGAAAAGGAACTCATTTGCCATTTTTTTGCATCTTTGACAGTTGCCCCGCGGTTCCTTTAATCAGCAGCAGAAGTATCTCACTGTTAGATATCAGAATTCAGACGGCTGTGTCTGTATAGTTTACTTGGCCGGGAATCGTTCCGGTTTTGACCTAAATCTTGAGAATAATCGGCAGATCCAGGCTCCAACCTGTAGCACAGCAATCCGATTAAGATGGCTCAACAAAACGGCACCCGCGTCTCAGTGTTGCCGTGTCGTGCTGACGCCGCGTCAGTTCAGACTTCAGAGTCTCGGCCTGTTGCAGCACCGGTCACTTGTTTACTGTACGTAGTCTGTAGGGTAGAAGCGTAGTCACGGTCACTGTATGGCTCTTGTGAGATTGCTTTTGATATGCCGCGTATTCAAACGATTACAAATTGCTAGTACTACTTGTGATCCTTTCATTTTGCCCCTATCACATGGTGTAGAGAGACAAGTAGCAAGTTAGCAACTGCTCCATCCTGCAGCATTACGGCTCCCACCTAAAAAAACATTACGGTCCTTACCTCTCGAAGCCGTAGAGGAGCATAGAACTCGTTCTTAAGATAACACAGTTCCCAAGTCCCAAACTTTTTGGAGATCCGGAGCAAGCAACAAGCTGGAACTCTGAAGTTAAGAAAAGCCTGTTGACATCTAGGTAGATTGGAACGCATGTGCAGTTTCAGAAGAACACGGCCAGCTACATGCTGGACTTGCTGGAGTACGTGTACATGATACTCCCTCTCTCACAGTTTATTAGGCGTGCACGTACCTCTAGGTCGTAAATTTTAATCAAGTTAATATTATTTATATATTATAAGAATTATATCATTAGAAAGTTTAGATGTTCTATTTTCTAATGATATAATTTTTGCATTATATAATTTAAATTATATAGGTTAAATTGACGATCTAGGAATACGGGGAAGACTAGTAAACTGAGAAGGGGCAGTACATCACTTCATGAATGGATCACACAATAATAACTACACGAACATATATTAGGTTGAAGTATATTAAAGAGGCTTATTCGTGGCAGGACACAATAATAACTACACAAACATATATTAGGTTGAAGTATATTAAAGAGGCTTATACGTGGGACCGAGTACGTAGGTGCTGCCCGTTCGTGGCGCCGGAGGGATCGTGATCAAGATCTTCTACGCGCTTTTGCAAGCGGCAAGTGAACGTCTACCGCAGCAACAAGAGCCTCATCTTGTAGGCTTTGGAATCTCTTCAAGGGTGAGACTCGATAATCCCCTCGTTGCTACCGTCTTCTAGATTGCATCTTGGTTTGGATTGCGTGTTCGCGGTAGGAAAATTTTTGTTTTCTATGCAACGTTATCCTACAGTGGTATCAGAGCCGTGTCTATGCATAGATGGTTGCACGAGTAGAACATAATGGTTTTGTGGGCGTTGATGCTCTTGTTATCTTTAGTTTGAGTACTTTGCATCTTTGTGGCATAGTGGGATGAAGCGGCTCGGATTAACTTTACATGACCGCGTTCATGAGACTTGTTCCTCGTTCGACATGCAACTTGTATTGCATAAGAGGCTTTGCGGGTGTCTGTCTCTCCTACTATAGTGAAGATTCAATTTACTCTTCTATTAAAAACATTAGTATCAACGTTATGGTTCATGTTCGTAGGTAGATTAGATCTCTCTCGAAAATCCTAAACCACGTAAAATATGCAAACCAAATTAGAGACGTCTAACTTGTTTTTGCAGGGTTTGGTGATGTGATATGGCCATAATGTGATGATGAATATGTATGAGATGATCATTATTGTATTGTGGCAACCGGCAGGAGCCTTATGGTTGTCTTTAAATTTCATGTTGAGTAGTATTTCAAAGTAGTTGTAATAGTTGCTACATGGAGGACAATCATGAAGACGGCGCCATTGACCTTGACGCTACGCCGACGATGATGGAGATCATGCCCGAAGATGATGGAGATCATGTCCGTGCTTTGGAGATGAAGATCAAAGGCGCAAAGACAAAAGGGCCATATCATATCACATATGAACTGCATGTGATGTTAATCCTTTTATGCGTCTTATTTTGCTTAGATCGCGACGGTACCATTATAAGATGATCCCTCACTAAAATCTCAAGATAATAAAGTGTTCATCCTTAGTAGCACCGTTACCAAGACTTGTCGGTTCGAAGCATCTCGTGATGATCGGGTGTGATAGAATCAACAAGTACATACAACGGGTGCAAGACAGTTTTGCACATGCGGATACTAAGGTGGCCTTGACGAGCCTAGCATGTACAGACATGGTCTCGGAACACGTGATACCGAAAGGTAGAGCATGAATCATATGGTTGATATGATGAACACTTTGAGTGTTCGCCATTGAAATCACACCTTGTCTCGTGATGATCGGACTTAGGTGCGGTGGATTTGGTTCGTGTGATCACTAAGACAATGCGAGGGATATTGTTTTGAGTGGGAGTTCACCTAGATTTTTAATTATGTTGAATTAAAATTTGAACTCAATTTGTCATAAACTTAGTCTAAACCTTTGCAAATATATGTTGTAGAGATGGCGTCCCCAATCAATTTTAACCAGTTCCTAGAGAAAGAAAAACTTAAGAGCAACGGTAGCAACTTCACCTTCCGTCATGTGAGGATCTTCCTCTCTGGCGGAAATCTGCAATATGTGCTTGATGCACCGCTAGGTGACCCTCCTGCAGAAACTGAAACCGATGAAGTAAAAGCTGTTTACGAGACTCGGAAAACTCGGTACTCTCAAGTTCAGTGTGCCATCCTGTGCAGTCTGGAATCCGATCTTCAAAAACGTTTTGAGCACCACGATCCTCATGAGTTGATGAAAGAGCTGAAAACTATTTTTGAGACTCATGCAGCCGCGGAATGCTATGAAGCATCGAAACATTTCTTCAGCTGTATGATGGAAGAAGGCAGCTCCGTTAGTGAGCACATGCTCGCCATGACCGGGCATGCGAAGAAACTCAGTGACTTGGGAATAGTGATTCCTAACAGACTGGGGATTAATCGTGTCCTTCAATCACTGCCACCAAGTTACAAGAACTTTGTGATAAACTACAATATGCAGAACATGAACAAGGAGTTACCTGAACTCTTTGGCATGCTAAAAGCTGCTGAGATTGAGATCAAGAAAGAGCACCAAGTGTTGATGGTCAACAAGACCACCAGTTTCAAGAAACAGGGCAAGTCTAAGGGAAAATTCAAGAAGGGTGGCAAGAAAGCTGCCACGCCTCCTATGAAACCTAAGAACGGCTCTAAGCCTGATGCTGAGTGCTATTACTGCAAGGAGAAGGGACACTGGAAGCGTAATTGCTCCAAGTATCTGGCTAATCTGAAGAGCGGCCTTGTCAAGAAGAAGAAAGAAGGTATATATGGTATACATGTTATAGATGTTTATCTCACTGGTTCTCGTTCTAGTACCTGGGTATTTGATACTGGTTCGGTTGCTCATATTTGTAACTCGAAACAGGAACTAAATAATAAACGAAGAATACTGAAAGATGAAGTGACGATGCGCGTTGGAAATGGATCCAAGGTCAATGTGATCGCTGTCGGCACACTTCCTCTACATCTACCTTCGGGATTAGTTTTAAGCCTAAATAATTGTTATTTTGTACCCGCGTTGAGCATGAACATTATATCTGGATCTTGTTTAATGCAAGACGGTTATTCATTCAAGTCTGAGAATAATGGTTGTTCTATTTTTATGAATAATATCTTTTATGGTCGAGCACCAGAAAAGAATGGCTTATTTCTGTTAGATCTCGATAGTAGTGATACGCATATAAATAACATTGATGCTAAGCGAATTAAATTGAATGATAATTCTACTTATATGTGGCACTGTCGTCTTGGTCATATTGGAGTGAAACGCATGAAGAAACTCCATACTGATGGATTACTTGAATCACTTGACTTTGAGTCACTTGATAGATGTGAAGCATGTCTAATGGGAAAAATGACTAAGACTCCATTTTCTGGTATGATGGAGCGAGCCTCGACTTATTGGAAATCATACATACCGATGTGTGCGGACCAATGAGCGTAGCATCGCGCGGTGGTTATCGTTATGTTCTAACCTTCACAGATGATCTGAGTAGATATGGGTATATCTATTTCATGAAACATAAATCCAAAACTTTCGAGAAGTTTAAGGAATTCCAAAGTGAAGTAGAAAATCAACGTAACAAGAAGATTAAATTTCTACGATCTGATCGTGGAGGTGAATATCTGAGTTATGAGTTTGGCATGCATTTAAAGAAATGCGGAATACTTTCACAATTGACACCGCCGGGAACACCACAACAAAACGGTGTGTCCGAACATCGTAATCGAACTCTCTTAGATATGGTTCGTTCTATGATGTCTCTTACTGATTTGCCGTTATCATTTTGGAGTTATGCATTAGAGACAGCCGCATTCACTTTAAATAGAGCACCATCAAAATCCGTAGAAATGACACCGTATGAATTATGGTTTAATAAGAAACCTAAGTTGTCGTTCCTGAAAGTTTGGGGTTGCGAAGCCTATGTAAAGAAGTTACAACCGGACAAGCTAGAACCCAAAGCGGAGAAATGCGTCTTCATAGGATACCCTAAGGAAACTATAGGGTATACTTTCTATCACAAATCCGAAGGCAAAATCTTTGTTGCTAAGAACGGAACCTTTCTTGAGAAAGAATTTCTCACTAAAGAAGTGACTGGAAGAAAAGTAGAACTCGATGAGATTGATGAATCTATACTCGTTGATCGAGTAGCGCGATGCGGAAGTCGTACCTGTACCGCCTACACCGGCAATAGAGGAAGCTAATGATAATGATCATGAAACTTCGAACGAGGAAACTACTGAACCTCGCTGATCGACAAGGGAACGTGCCACTCCTGATTGGTATGATCCTTGTCTAAATGTCATGATTGTGGACAACAATGATGAGGACCCTGCGACGTATGAAGAAGCGATGATGAGCCCAGATTCCAACAAATGGCAAGAAGCCATGAAATCCGAAATGGGATCCATGTATGATAACAAAGTATGGACTTTGGTAGACTTACCTGATAGCCGAAAGGCTGTCGAGAATAAATGGATCTTCAAGAGAAAAACAGATGCTGATGGTAATATTACTGTCTATAAAGCTCAACTTCTCGCAAAGGATTTCCGACAAATTCAAGGAGTTGACTACGATGAGACTTTCTCACCTGTAGCGAAGCTAAAATCTGTGAGGATTTTGTTAGCAATAGCTGCATTTTTCGATTATGAGATTTGGCAGATGGATGTCAAAACGGCGTTCCTTAATGGAGACATTGAGAAAGAGTTGTATATGGTACAACCCAAAGGTTTTGTCGATCCTAAAAATGCTGACAAAGTATGCAAACTTCAGCGTTCAATCTATGGACTGAAGCAAGCATCAAAAAGTTGGAACCGACGCTTTGATAAGGTGATCAAAGACTTCGGGTTTATACAGTGTCATGGAGAGGCCTGTATTTACAAGAAAGTGAGTGGGAGCTCTGTAGCATTCCAGATATTATATGTAGATGACATATTATTGATTGGGAATGATATAAAACTATTAAGCAATGTAAAAGGTTATTTGAATAATAATTTTTCAATGAAAGACCTTGGTGAAGCATCGTAAATATTAGGCATCAAGATTTATAGAGATAGATCAAGACGCCTAATAGGGCTATCACAGAGTACATACCTGGACAAGATTCTAAAGAAGTTTAGAATGGACGAAAGTAAGAAATGGTTCTTACCTATGTTACCAGGCAAGGTCTTGAGTAAGACTCAAGGACCGGCTACGGCAGAAGAAAGAGAAAGGATGAGTAATATCCCCTTTGCCTCGGCAGTAGGATCTATCATGTATGCCATGCTATGTACTAGACCGGATATAGCACATGCTGTTAGTTTGACTAGCAGATATCAAAGTGATCCAGGAATGGAACACTGGACATCGGTCAAGAATATCCTGAAGTACTTGAAAAGAACTAAGGATATGTTTCTTTGTTATGGAGGTGACCAAGAGCTCGTTGTAAGTGGTTACACCGATGCAAGTTGGAACACTGATCCTGATGACTCTAAGTCACGATGCAGGTACGTGTTTATATTGAATGGTGCTGCGATAAGCTGGGCAAGCTCGAAGCGATTGCACGGTGGCGAAGTCTTCAACGGAATCGAGTACATAGCGGCTTCAGAGGCTTCATCGAGCGGTATGGATGAAGAGGTTCATTGTAGAGCTCGGTGTGGTTCCTAGTGCATTGGACCCATTAATCATCTACTGTGATAACATGGGTGCCATCGCCAATGCACAAGAGCCAAGGTCACACAAGAGGCTGAAGCATATCAAGCTGCGTTACCACTCGATTTGCGAGTACATCGAAGATGGAGAAGTAAAGATTTGCAAAGTACACACTGATCTGAATGTAGCAGATCCGTTGACTAAAGCTCTCCCTAGGGCAAAGCATGACCAACACCAGAATGCCATGGGTGTTAGGTATATTACAATGTAATCTAGATTATTGACTCTAGTGCAAGTGGGAGACTGAAGGAGATATGCCCTAGAGGCAATAATAAAGTGGTTATTATTATATATCTTTATGTTTATGATAAATGTTTATATACCATGCTATAATTGTATTAACCGAAACATTGATACATGTGTGATATGTAAACAACAAAGAAGTCCCTAGTATGCCTCTTAACTAGCTTGTTGATTAATGGATGATTAGTTTCATAATCATGAACATTGGATGTTATTAATAACAAGGTTATATCATTATATGAATGATGTAATGGACACACCCAATTAAGCGTAGCATAAGATCTCGTTATTAAGTTATTTGCTATAAGCTTTCGATACATAGTTACCTAGTCCTTATGACCATGAGATCATGTAAATCACTTATACCGGAAAGGTACTTTGATTACACCAAACGCCACTGCGTAAATGGGTGGTTATAAAGGTGGGATTAAGTATCCGGAAAGTATGAGTTGAGGCATATGGATCAACAGTGGGATTTGTCCATCCCGATGACGGATAGATATACTCTGGGCCCTCTCGGTGGAATGTCGTCTAATGTCTTGCAAGCATATGAATAAGTTCATAAGAGACCACATACCACAGTACGAGTAAAGAGTACTTGTCAGGAGACGAGGTTGAACAAGGTATAGAGTGATACCGAAGATCAAACCTCGGACAAGTAAAATATCGCGTGACAAAGGGAATTGGTATCGTATGTGAATGGTTCATTCGATCACTAAAGTCATCGTTGAATATGTGGGAGCCATTATGGATCTCCAGATCCCGCTATTGGTTATTGGTCGGAGTGAGTACTCGACCATGTCCGCATAGTTCGCGAACCGTAGGGTGACACACTTAAAGTTGGATGTTGAAATGGTAGAACTTGAATATGGAATGGAGTTCGAATATTTGTTCGGAGTCCCGGATGAGATCCCGGACATCACGAGGAGTTCCGGAATGGTCCGGAGAATAAGATTCATATATAGGATGTCATTTTATGTGATTTAAAATGATTCGGAAGGTTCTATGGAAGGTTCTAGAAGGTTCTAGAAAAGTTCGGAAGAAACCACCAAGGAAGGCGGAGTCCCGGTGGGACTCCACCTCCCATGGCCGGCCAACCCTAAGGGGGAGGAGTCCCAAGTGGACTCCCCAAGGGGGGCCGGCCACCCCCTCCCAAGGAAGGTGGAACTCCCACCTCTAGTGGGAGTCCTAGCTTGGGTAGGTTTCATGAGTTATGGAAGGTTTTGGTTTGGGGTCTTATTCGAAGACTTGTAGACCAAGTCTTGGGTGTTCCACCTATATAATGAGGGCCAAGGGGAGGGGGCCGGCCACCCCAAAACCACCAAGGTGGCCGCACCCCTTGAGGCCGGCGCCCCCTCTCCCAAACCCTAGCCGCCCCCCTCTCCTCCATAGCTCCCGCACGCTTAGCGAAGCTCCGCCGGAGTTCTCCACCGCCACCGACACCACGCCGTCGTGCTGTCAGATTCAAGAGGAGCTACTACTTCCGCTGCCCGCTGGAACGGGGAGGTGGACATCGTATTCATCAACAACCGAACGTGTGACCGAGTACGGAGGTGATGCCCGTTCGTGGCGCCGGAGGGATCGTGATCAAGATCTTCTACGCGCTTTTGCAAGCGGCAAGTGAACGTCTACCGCAGCAACAAGAGCCTCATCTTGTAGGCTTTGGAATCTCTTCAAGGGTGAGACTCGATAATCCCCTCGTTGCTACCGTCTTCTAGATTGCATCTTGGCTTGGATTGCGTGTTCGCGGTAGGAAATTTTTTGTTTTCTATGCAACGTTATCCTACAGTTGTGAGGTTGGATCTTGTACGTCTTGAGGATTTCTGAGAAGAAATCGCTTGGCGGAAGCGAAAAGCCCCACTCCACCAACGTCTTGGTCAACACCCATTCTCCGGCTTCAGGTGCACGACATGGGGCGTCCGGAACTACCCTCCAGGATCCAAGTTGCAGGAAACCTTCCGCCTCCATGCTCCGCATCTCTTCCTCTATGGCAGTGCAGGGCAACTACTGTCCCTTCACCTCGCCCTCACGGGTTCTTGCCTTGAATTTTTTGGCAGCGGCCTCTTCGACCTTCTGCTCCATCTTCTCCTTTCCGGCAAGCTCGGCTAGATTGCTAGTTTGATGCTCGCCCTCGATGGTCCTGGCGAATCTGTGGGAAGGGTCCAGATGAACCATAATGAGAGGAGGAGGGGCGGAGGCGATTGGAGTGGCCATGATCAGATCCGCCTAGGAGGAGGAGAAGAAGATATGTCTGCGCAAGAGGCTAGTGTTAGTGAATTAGCCGAAAACAACACGTTCATTCGTAAAATTCTCTGTTCATCTCTATGAGCTCCGATTGACAAGCTTGAATACGGAAAATTCACCGGAAATGGCGGTCGCGGTGGACGGACTGGCCGGCGGCGAGGTTCTAATGTGGTGGCTCGCCGGAGTTAAGAACTACCAAAGAACACAGCACGAAGGAGAAGTTCCGGCGAAGCTCTGGCGGGATTCCGGCGCGGCGGCGAGAAGAGCTCGGAGGCAGCGCTAGAGTGATAGTAACGCGCGGGAGGGGGGCGTATGAATGGATTAGAGGGTTAAAACCCTGCGGCGGTGATATTGATAGTTGGAGAATGAGATTCGTTCTCCGCATCCTGTGGTCGGAACACACGTGTCGCGCTGTTGGATGAGCGACATGTGTCCTCAACCCTACAGGTAAATTCAGCAAAGGATTAAATTACAGTTGGAATTACTCGAGACTAGAGCCTGAATTGGAGAGAGCATTTGATTTCCATGAGGGATTCGGGAAACTTCGAGGTATTTGATTCAAAATCTATGGGATGGTTATCCAGAGAACAATTTTGAAAATTTGGTCGATGGATGAAGTCCTGTGGGAAAAAAGAATTTCCGACAAAGGAGCTGAAAAAGCATTTTTGAAGTCGGAGTTCTTCAAGATTTCCAAGACTTCCGGGAAGCTAGCGGGAGATTTAATAGGCATGAGCAAGACGGAAGACATGGCGAACATCGGAGAACTCTGGGGGGGCTACTGTTGTGGATACACTTCGTAGGTGTACCATCGACAGTGCGTAGATCCGGCAAGCCCGGGTGGCCCACAAACGGTGGTGGTGGCATATGGCCCACCGGGCGGTCTAGTTGTTGTTGATGGAAGATGTCCAGCCTAGGAACAAGTAGCCGGATCCAGGTCGTCCTGCGCCAGGAGTCGGATCCGGAAAGGTCCATAAAGGTAGCCGGATCCGGTACGACAATTTACGTATAGGAGGATCCTTGACGGGCACGACAATGTATATTCCGCAGTTAGACATCTTGTATTTCGGGTAGTACTCTCCGTGTAAACCCTAGATCGTTGCGCCTTTATAACAACGAGCAAGCGCCTAGATAATTCCAGACAAGCATCAATAGGCCCTGCCTCCGTGCATCGTGTTCTGAAGCTGGGTAACCCGCGTACCACCGTCCCGATGGCACTCCGCCCTATAGCCCCTTCTTCTTCTCCCTCCCCGATGATCCCACCTCTGTGGTATTATCGAGTAGGCAATGATAGCAGGCGTCACAGATTGGATGTTGCCTAGTGGTTACGGTTGCGTGGGCATCATGGTGGCTGACGAGTGGCCACCGGTTGGTGTGGTCAGCAGGTGCTAGTCACTCTCGGGTTCAGATACGAACTTCTTGCCAGGGTGAAAACATTCAAGGCCTGTTCAGGGCCGGCGGTGTGCTAATGGGAGAATCGTCGCGGCTTCTTGCCGGGGTGAAAACCCTTGAGCCGCTTGGATCAGGCAGTAGTGGAACCTTTTGGTGCCGCTTCCTTACCGAAGGCGCCTTCTTGGAGCCCACTATGTGTCTCTCAGTCGGCGGTGGTGTTGGCGCTGGCAATGAAGCTTTCAGGAGACGATGTTTGTTTTTTCGATAAAGGGAATATATTAATATCAAAAGATACCAATTACACTCAGCCTCTGCAACAACACACCACCCTAATGGCACTACGGATGCACATAGCCAAAAAATAGAAAAGGAAACTAAGAAACAAAAGTCCCGCTACAGTATCTCGGGCCTAACAACATCAATACATCCACCACCAAGACAACACCTGAAATACAGACTCTCCAAAAACGACGCCTTCAAGAAGGGAACAATGCTCTAACACCGTCATCGCCCGATCAAAGATCTTAGGTTTTCACCCTGAATATAGTCCCCGCTCTCAAAACAATGCCTCCAACAAAGTCATTGCCAGGCACAACCAGTTAAGGCCAGACCTTGGGTTTTCACCCTGAAAGGTAGGACTCTGAACTTCACCTGTGTTGTCGCCCCCACTTTCATACCGCTGCTGTGAAGCCCGGAACACCAAGCAAGTCCATCAACAGCGCGGAGACTTGAACCTCTCTTAGCTAGTCCTCCCATTTGGCCTTCATGAAATTCTCTTCTTCCGACTTTCATCATGGATCCATGGTCACTTGATGTCAACACAGAAAAAGAGCTTCGCGCCGCTCCCCCCCAGAACCAAAACAGTCGGAATAAAAGCATGGGTGCGCGCGACCGAATACCACCCGATCCAGCAAACTACATGCAAAAGATGCGCTGATGCATTCACCGGTGGAGCCTTCCGAAACTCAACACTCCGGCTAGATGAAAATGATCAGCTTCCGGTAGGTCTTCATCTTCGCAGAAGAAGAACCCTAGGACCACCACCTTCAAACCCGAAGCAGACGAACAGGTCCCCACGCGGCCACGCCGCCATCCGCTGACCAACGATGACGAAGGAGAATTCGATGGATGGCGGAAGCCGCAACCACACCATCCTCGCCCCGCACCTCTTCGCCCCTTCCTCGCGCTGCTAGCAGAAGCCGGCGATGGATCTCGGCGGGCACAAGATCCAACAGCCGCCGCCACCACCATCCATTGCCGGAGGCCGTGGAGGAGGAGCCGCCGCCGCACATCCAGGGACGCCGCCCTAGACGCGGAGCATGCCGAAGCCGGAGGTCGCCGCCCCAGCAGCCACCGCCGATCGCCGCCTCCAACAACCCCCGGGCACTTTTGCGCCGGGGCCCGCCGCCACCGTGGCCAGAGCCGACGGCAGCGTCAAAGGTAGAGAAACAGGGGGAGGGGGCGACGGAAGGAGGGAGATCTGGGGAGCGCCACGGGAGGGGTTAGGGGGGGGGGGGGGGGGGGGGGGGGGGACTTGAATGCTCGTATGTACCTCTGGCTCAGAGACGATGTTTGTGGTGGTGGTGTATGTGTCTTGGCCGCGTGCATCATATGTTGGTGCGCCGGCTCGGGTTCTAGGATGAGCTTTGCCTCGCCGCTGATGGTATCTCTTGCTTGTCTAGGGACATGAGTTCCCTCCGCTGACAGCGAATCCAAGATGAAAATGCTCTGACGTACATTGTGTTACTCATCTTCATTGGCGTAGTTCACCTTACGAGTTTCTTGCTTTCTATTTGGCGCTTCGGGTTAACCCGGTTTGCTTACGGTGTTTGCTGCCGGTGTCTAGTTCACTCTGCCCTCCTAGTCCTAAGGTGATGGTCTTTGGTCAAAGTGTCAAAGGTCAGCTTCGCTATACATGCGTGCAGGTAGCTAACGAGGCTGGTCAACATACTTGCACTACTCAACGTACACATACCTCTGCGTATATGTAGGCACTCTGCGTTCCACACGGCCAACACATTCATGTGCGCCGAAAACGTACACGCAAACACGGTGGAACGGCCTGAATTGTGTTGCAGGCCTGCACCTTTTGCAGATGGAGTCTCTTCACGACCAAGCTGCTACATCGGAAGTGTCCAGTGTCCACGAACATATCGATGGAGTTCTTTTTCATCTTTTTTGACCGGATTCTTCGAGTGAAGATTAAGTCTTTGACCGTATAAAATTCAGATGAGTTACCTTGCTACAGTCGCATGACAGGTGGAGACAAGCGATACTGCCATCATACGTATGTTTCATTGACTAATATTCATTGGGTCCGGGAGTGTTTTACTTTATTTATTCATTTATTTTTTGCAGGAAGGAGTGTTTTACTTGTTGGGTCCGTGACAAGGTTCGTCATCAATGGATGAATGGAACTCATCTCTGCGGAGTGTGGCCATCTGATTTTTTTGTTATGTTTTTGTTTTTATTTTGTTTTTTTAGGGCATGTTTTGTTTTTGATGAGGGGCTTTTTTTTTTTTGAGAGAATGTTTTTTGATGAGGGGCTCTGAACTTTTGTGTGCGCGTGTGCTTCCAGGCCTGACCAGGGACCAGTCAAAAAAAAAAGGCCTGACCAGGGAGACGTAACTCCGAACAAAAAAGAGGTCCAATGGGCCTGGCAAAGACTGTTTAACCGACTAACCTTAGAAGCGAAAAAATAATTTGCTGCTGCCCAGGATCGAACTGGAGACCTTCAGTGTGTAAGACTGACGTGATAACCACTACACCACAGCAGCTTTGATGTTTATTTTAACAGTTTTATTTATATGTACTATGAATTACATGTGACATGTCCGTGAGGTGATGATTTTAACAACTGTTACTAGAATATACTGGCCTATGGATATAATAGGTCCGACACCATGCCTTAATGCGTCCATGCCTTGATGCTACTCGGAGGAACTTTGATGACTTGTGTGTTAACTGATTCGTGAAGTTGTTCAAGCCACTAGCGAATAACTGATGACAAGGCTGCAATGGAGTGTATCCAAGTTATTCAATAGGAAGAGATATAATATATTTGGTTCATACTTTGTTTTGTGTCACCCTCTGCCATTGCTTCCGTTTGCACAAAAACGTTGGCATCCCCAATTTTTCATTTTATTTTGATTTTTCTGTAAGCTATTTGTTGGTGTTTTCCTGGCATGTTGAGGATTTTATTAACGAGCCCTCCATCTCCACAGGATCAACAAAAAAATGTGTAATTCTTCGCAACTGTTATTTTATCCGACAGTATACTAGAGTTGTACACCTGTGATAATAACTGATAAAAGCATCAAATGTTTTACTAATGCTATAAGGAATTCAAGCCAGCGCAGATTAGTTTTTCTGTCTGATTTGGATGTGGTAACCATCAGGAAATTCTAGCCCAGGAGTCCGTACTATCTTGCCACCACCTAATTGTATCCACCTGAAATATTTTGAAGAACACGGTGACAAGAGAATGGAAGAGATGTGAACAAGTAAAAAAATTTGAACCCTATGTCGGGTCGTATGAAAAACAACATGAGCACCTATATTTGGTGACAAGAAAATGGAGGAAAATTGCCATTTGTAGCTTGCTGAAGTCTGCTCCAACACAGAAACGGATACCTCCTCCGAATGCCATGAAGTTTCTTGACCCACGGTTTATCTCCATTTTGTCCTGTGTGCATATGGAACCCCTGTTAGCTAAAGTACGAATAACTTGTACGTGGTACAGTACCCTGTATGTGCATACAAGGGTGAGGCTGTTTGATCCTTCACGAATTGAGCGTTACCTTAAACCTTGAAGGGTTGAAGGTGACGGGATCTGGGTAAATTTCTGGATTCAAGTGCACTGCTAGAGGGCAGACCATCACTCCCCATCCTGCTGGTATTGTATATCCTGTCGCCAGTTTTTGCAATTGCAAAGCACTCAATTACTGTTCTATTTCTTATTTGGCAGAATGCATGATTTAGATCGTAACATCGGAATAAAATGTTTTGGTTTGTATACATAATGCATGATATATCGGTCTTGTGCAGTAAGGACGACCTCACCTCTGAACTGAACATCTTTCAGAGTCTTTCTGAAAATGCCAGGCGCAATGTTGGCTAATCGGACCGTCTCGCTTATGACCTGTAAAAAACAGGAGTTATAAATCAGGAGTAATGGTTTTGAGTGATTAGCAGAAATACATTTTTTTGTAAATGTCTGAGAGGAAAATGGATGGCATGTATCAGCATCAGGCTGTCTGCTACCTGGGATGTGAAGGTCATGGATTTGTACTCTTTCCATGTGACTGTATCACCATCAGACTCATTGCCTGCCTGGCGCTGGTTCAGAATCGTTTCATGCTCCACCTGCAACCAAGCCAAATTCTTATAACACGCTGCTGCTCTGCTAGGAAAATCATGCTGACCACGCGAGCATGCGGGGGCACACACACACACACACGTAAGTACTCACCGTGAGCTCATCCAGCACGTGGGGATGGTCGGAGAGGAGCTTGACGGCCAGCGTGAGCGCCAGCGACGTGGTGTGGAAGCTCGCGAAGAGGAGCAGAAACATCAGGTCCAGCGCCATTCCTTCCGTCAGGACCGGCTTCTCCTTGGTGATCTCTTGGACGACATAGTCGAGGAAATCGCCGTGGGGCCGTGCCCCTCCTCCGAGCGCCTGTGCCGACTGCTTCCTCTCCTCCAGAACTTGCCGCAGCACCTCCATTGCGCTCATCCGTCCCTGAAATTGATCCCGAAATTCCTTAATTAATCTCCAACTTGTGCACATATATATGGACTTCAAGAATCCAGATACACAAGCGAGTATAGTAGTTAGATTGATCACCTGCATGCATGCGTAGTAAGCAGTCCCTGGCAAGTAGAGCGGGAACGAGATGAGCCCTCGAACGAAGTCGAAGAAGCTCTTCCGTAAAACCTTGGACCTCGACGGCTCCAAGCCGAGCAGCTTGTTCGCGGAAAGCTCGAACACCATCTGCAATTAAACACCGTACGTGAGGAAGCGACAGGTCAGAGCTGAAAATTGTGTACTGGCGATCGAACCATAAACGAGATGGACAGGGGACTTACCGTGGAGACGGCTTCTTTGAGCTCGACGGCCGGCAATGTGGACCAAGTGCAGAGTGAGCTGCAGACGGCGTGCTCGACGTCGCGGAGGATGGACTCCCTGAGGCTCTCCGGGCCGAAGAACCTGAGCACCATATTCTTGAGGTACTTGAACATGGTGCCCTGCTGCTCGCCAACGTTGTCGCGGCCGAGGATCTCCACGAACGAGTCCGGGTACCAGCTCTGGAACAGCTCCCCCTCCTGCTGGAACACCATGTGGTTCAGCTCCTCGTCCGCCGACACCACCACCGGGTGCCCCACCAGGCTCGTCTTGAAGATCGGGCCGTACCTATCTCACACCCCAAAACGGAAATTGACATAAGAAACTGGCCAGCTAAATTCTCTTGGGCCTCACCCCAACAGAGAACGTGCAGGTGTACCACGCGAGCCGTTGCCGGATGAAGGGAGGAATGTCGAAGGAGGCGTCGGGGGAGAAGAACTGGAAGGTCTCGCCGACGAGCGGGAATCCCATGGAACCCGGCGGGAGGCGGCCGTTGCAGCGAGGGTTCCTCCACCTGTGCACCGCGTACAGCAGCAGCAGCGCCGCCGCAGTAAGGGCAGCCGCCGCGTAGTCGATCATCTTTCTAGGATGGAAGCGCGCGTGCTAACGAGGACGATCTATAGGCATGCCTCAAAGTTGTATGGTTTCTGCATTTCTCTTGTGATCCATCGATCGATCGGAGGCCAACCGAATCGGGCAACGGAGAGACACTAGCTAGCTTAGCGAGCACGGTGAATGGGTATGTAATGCGCGCGGGGCAGGATTTCGGGCGTGGTACAGGGAAGCCGTACAACGTAAAGGTTGTGAGAAGAACAGTGGTTGCTGAACTAGTTGCAGTCGGTGGGTGGCAAGGCTCGAATGTTCGGTTCGGCAGTAGGTTTGAAATCCAGTGCTCTTCCTATACGGGCTGGTAATAAAACTCTCCGAGTGTAAATGTGTAATGCACATGGGCTCGTTTGGACTGAAAATCCGACCTAGGCCGCAAGAGAACTGACCGAACTAGGCATTTTAAAGGGGGAATCCTACGCCATTCCTATACACCGACCGGCACCACACACCCTGATCGGGTATTGGGCCTGGCCCATTTCACCTTCTTTCTTTTTTTCGTTTTTCGTTTTTTGTTTCTGTTTCTGTTTTTTTCTTTTTTCTTTTTTCTGTTTTCTTTTTTGTTTTGTTTTCTTTTCTGTTTATTTTTCTTTTTGTTCAAAATCAAAAAAGTTCAAATCTGAAAATAGTTCAAATTTTAAAAGTGTTCAAAACGAAGAATGTTCAAAGCTAAAAATTGTTCTTATCCGAAAAATGTTCATTATCGAAAATGTTCAAATTTAAAATATGTTCATTTAAAAAATAGAAAAATGTACAAATTAAAAAAAGTTCAAACTAAAAAATGTTCAAACTTAAAAAACTTACAATTTGAAAATTGTTCAAATAAAAAAAATATTTTAAAATTAGTTCAAATTTTTTAAAAAAAATATTTTAAAATTTCTACAAATTAAAAATGTTCATCTTAATTTGTACATATTTTTTTAAAAATGTTCAGATTAAAAAAAAATTCTTACAAAAATGTTCAAACTCGAAAATTGTTCAAGTATGAAATTTTTAAAATTCAAAAATTGTTCAAAATATAAATAAATTCAAATTTAAAAATCGTTCAAATTTTAAAAAATGTTCAAGGTTTGGAATCAGTAGACAAACTTAATTTATGTGCAGAATTAGTCTATCATGCTCACCGAATAAATCTGTAGCCAAACAAATATAACGCCGATCGAACGAAATGCAAACATAACAAGCCCGATTGGAGATAACAACTTTGGGCCAAGCCCATGTACGCTCGCCCGGGGGTGTGCGGCACCTACGCTGTGCCGACCAGGTCGGTGTTAAGGAGCCCCCTTTTAAAGGGCAAACCTATTCAACGCTTATTGTGGGGGGGTCCTCCTCCCTCGCGCCCGCGCGCCCTCTAACCTCTACTTCGCTGAAGGATTTTCTTAATTGGGTCTCTATTGGCGGCCCAACTCGTTCCCGCTGGTTAGTTCTGTGCGCGCAACTTCATTCTGGGCCCTGTTTTGCGCTTTCGGGCTTCTGGTGCCAACATTGGAGGTCGCTCGGTATATAAATCGGTCGGAATTCATCTCAGTTTCCGAGGTGGGACTATTCTTCCGGGATGTGATTGGTAACAGCTGCCCCAATTCGGGATTTGTTGATTGGGCCCCGATTCGGGATTTGTTGATTGGGCCCCGATTCAGCACTTTGGTAACAACGGTTGATTGGGCCTCTACATGAAAAAATAACACGTAAACGCACGCTGGCTACTCGCTCGCTCTAATTTTTAGAAAAATACAAAAGCATGCATGCTCACGTCTCGTTAGACTGAAATAAAGTGCTGCTGCAGCGTACATGCACTCCATCATGTGCAGCGTATCGTACTATTTTTTGGCTGCTGTGTATCGGAACATGCATACAACAGCTAGCTATTACTTTTTTTTTATGGTAAGCCAGCTATGATTTAAAAATAACACTTGCTTCCTCGAAACGAAACTAGTGCAGCGCGTGTGTCGTTTTATGTAGCGGACCAGATGTACCTGATGCTAGACTAGTGCAGCGCGTATGTTGCCTAATAGCAAAATAATAGTACGATACGATCTGTTTCAAAAAAAAAATAGTACGATACGATCACACGCGGCGACGCGGAAGTATAGAAAAGAAAGACATATCAAGAATGGGACGCTACCGTGCAGATCTGACTACATACTTAATGATCTGGAGAGATTAACGCATATATAATTTTTACACACATGGAAATAAAAAAAGCGTGGATAGCTAGCTAGGCTAATCTGAACCAAATGAAAAAATACAAAAAATAGAAAGACCGGCATAAAACAGAAAAATAAAGCTAGTAAGTCTACATTAAATATTGTTCAACACATGAATCTCATGGAACGAGAATTTGTCGTCCGGAAAAACAAATATTGTTCAATATCATAGACGGTGGGGAACATGAGCCTGAACGGAGGGGAACAACTGCCTAGACGGAGGGGAACAAGATCGTAGAAGGTAGGAACAAGAGCCTGGATGAAGGGGAACAAATACCAAGACGGAGGGGAACAAACATCGTAGACGGTGGGGAATAGGAGCCTAGACGGAGGGGAACGACTGCCTAGATGGAGGGAAACAACATCCTAGATGGTGGGGAACATGAATCTGGACGGAGGGGAACAACTGCCTAGACGAAGGGGAACAACATCGTAGACGGTAGGGAACAGGAGCCTAGACAGAGGGGAACAACATCGTAGACGGTAGGGAACAGGAGCCTAGACGGAGGGGAACAACATCGTAGACAGTGCGAAACATGAGCCTGGATGGAGGGGAACAACTGCATAGACGGAGGGGAACAACATCGTAGATGGTGAGGAACAATAGTCTGGACGGAGGGGAACAACTGCCTCGATGGAGGGGAACAACATCTTAGACGGTGGGGAACAGGAGCCTGGACGGAGGAGAACAACTGCCTAGACGGAGTGGAACAACATCGTAGACGGTGGGGAACAACGACCAAGATGGTAGGGGAACAACAATCTGGATGGAGGGGAACAACGGCCTAGACGACGAGGAACAACAACCTAGACGGTAGGGAACAAACAGTTTAGACGGTGGGGAACACACCCTACCTAGACGACGAGGAACAACAACCAAGATGGTAGGGAACAACAATCTGGATGGATGGGAACAACAACCTAGAATGGCGGGAAACAATGACATAGACCGAGAGGAACAACGACCTATACGGAGGGGGAACAATAGTCTAGACAGCGGGGAACGACGACCTACACGGAGGGGAACAACGACATAGACGGCGGGGAACAACAACCTAAACAGTAGGGAACAAATAGTTTAGACGGTGCGGAACAACATTCTAGACGACGGGGAACAACGACGAAGATGGTAGGGGAACAACGACCTCGAATGGTGGGGAACAACGCCTTACACGAAGGGGAACAACCACATAGATCGAGAGGAACAACGACCTACACGGAGGGGGAACAACAGTCTAGACAGCGGGGAACAATGACCTACACAGACGGGAACAACGGCATAGACGGCGGGGAACAACAACTTAAATAAAAATTAAAAACATGAAAAAGAAAATTAAAGAATGTAAGAAATAAGAAATCAAAGAAAAAACTATAGTGTAGAAAAAGAAAGAAAAAAATAGCCGAACTGATTAATAAACATGTAAAGGAATAAAAAAAATTAGAAAAAAAAGTTAAAGAAGAAAGATAGAAAGAAAAAAAGAGTAAAAGAAACATGTATAAAAATAAAAGGAAATGGAAAACGAAAAAATCCTATCCAAAACTAGAAGAAAAACATACCTAATAAGAGGAGAAAAGAACGCTCAGGTCACAAAAAAACGAAGAACGAGCAGCCAAACGCGGCTACTAGAAACCAACTCACCCTACTAGCGCCTGGACACGAATAAATAAAATCACTGTGCTCAACCAACCAACATGGTGTCATCGTCCCAACGGCTAGCAGCTCTCTCGCAGCCAGAACACCCAGGATCGAATCCTAGGCTCCTCCGATATGAATCTCCTTTTTACGACCATACACTGCTTGAATGGGCCGGCCCACGATCGCGAGCCCTTCAGCGAAACGGTGCTCCGCAGCGCGCGTGCGCTAGCGATTCGCTCCCGCCTGAAGCGATCAGCGGCTGGGCCGGCCCATTAGCGAAGCAACAGTAGTTGGTTGTCAGCCGGTTTTCTTTTTAATTCTGCCGGTTTTGGAATGTTTCTATAAGCTTCTAACCCGGTTTTCATAATTCAGTGGTTTCTTCCGGTTTTCTGGGTTTTACTTGTTTTGTTTTTTACTTTCTTCTTTTCTGGTATTTTCTGTTTTCTTTTTTCTTTTTACATTTTCGAAATTTAAAAATGTTCAATGTTAAAAAGTTTGAAATTCAGAATTGTACAAATTAAAAATGTTTGAAATTAAAAATGTTCGAAATTAAAAATGTTCGATTTAAAAAATTTTGAAACTAAAAATATTCAAAATTTAAAAATGTTCAAACTAAAAAAATCAAAATTTAAAAAGGTTTGAATTTTTAAAATGTTCAAATTTTAAAAATTATTTTTAAAAATTATTTTTAAAAATTTCGAGTTCAAAAATTGTTTAAATTTAAAATGTTTAATTCTCGAATGATTTTTTAAATTTTATATTTTGAAAATGTTTTTCAAAAGGAGAAAACAGAAAATAGTAAAACGAAAAAGCAGTACCTTTTTTGGGCTGCGTCGGTGCGGCCCATGGTCACATGCTTCATGCGGGAGAGACCATTGCTCCCGCTTAAAGTATGGATTAGGCGCTCCCATTTTAAAGGTAAATCTTATTTGATGCCTCTGACTTCGGCAGATCCTATATGCCGCCCTGGTCAGCGGTTACGAAGCCCCCCACAAAGATGATGGGCCTGGCTTATTTTCCTTTTTTCATTTTCGATTTTTCTTTTATTTTGCTCCTTTTTTCTTTTATCTTTATTAATTTGTTTCTTTTCATTTTGAGATTCAAAAATATTAACATTTAAAAAAGTTTAAGTTAATAATAGTCAAATATGAAAAATGTTTACACTTGAAACTAAACTAGATTATGTTTGTTTAGAAAGTTTAAATTTAAAATATGATCATACTTTTAAAATATTCAATGTTGCAAATTTTTTATTGAAAAAGTTTAGTTAAAAGTGTTCAAATTTAAAGGAAATATAAAAATTAGAAATAAAAAGGAAGGAAAACCAAACAAAAGGCTAAAAATATAGGCCGGCTCAATACCCAGCCCAGGGTATGTGGGGGCGTGGCACTTCTTGGCCAAGTCACATGATGCTTACACGCAGACACATTGTGGGCCTCAGCTTTTTTATGTCGGAAAAACAATTAGGGAGGAAGAACATGATGCTGAAATTGTTAAAAAAAGACCAACATTTGTGAAGAGAAGATAACTCGCTCGCTCCGTACGCGATAAGTGGCGCGCTGTGGTGGCAGAAAATCCCTGAAAAATGGTCTCTCTGCTCGCCACGTGTCAATAGGGTAAGCAATGCGGGGACGAGGGAGGAGAGAGAAGAGAGGGGAAGGCTGAGTGATGTCAGTTTTTTTCTTTTTTTCCTAGATTCATTTTTTAAAAATGAAATATCGTGAGAATCGTAAGTCCAAATTACAAACCGTTTCGACTTTTGAGATCCTCTCGTCGAGATGTTCAGAACTAGATCGCATGTTGATAGGTTTCAAGATATTTTTTTCGTACTTCCTATAATACTATGGTTGTACTCGTGGTGTGTACCTAATCGTACTCATGTTTTAACTGATAATTAGTTCTATTTTTGGTGTATTTGATACAATTTTTCTCTTTACTCGGTAATTGTACTTACTCTTATGCGCTATTGTACATGTACTTCTGCATCAATACTTACTCGTGTGCGAATTGTACTTCTGTACCAGTACGTGCTCGTGTGCGTGATTATACTTCTGTATCAGTACTTGCTCGTGTGCGCAACTGTACTTCTGCATAAGTACTTGCTCGTGTGCGCACATGTACTCGCCCGTGTTTGCAGTTGTACTTGTACTCACTCATGTGTATTCATGTACTCGTTTCTTCTACGTACCTATAACCGTGTCTTATATGCAACTGTACATGTGTCTCTTTCTAATTAGTACTTGTACCTCGGTGTGCATGTGCTGGTCAGGCATGTATGCAACAGGTGGAGACACGCTACATGCTTCATACGCAGTGGCGGACCCAAATCAAAATTGAGAGGGGGCAAAAATATATTTATAGGTGAAAATTTTCTTTTTAAGTGGGGGCAAATCACCCTTTAGGAGTACTATTACAAGGAAAATTAGCAATTGGGGAGGGGGGGGGGGGGGGGGCAGCCGCCCCTTGCCAACAAGGTAATCATACATCGACGTCGTCTCCTCCACCGCCGTCTCCTCCACTCCCGGACTCGCAGTTCGGCATCGATGTCGCCGCCCGGGAAGAGCGGTGGCGCGCACACCGTCAGCAGCGGCGGGAGGCAATGCAGCAGCAGGCCCGCCAGCAGCGGGAGGCGGCGCAGGCGGCGGATCTAGCGGCGTTCTGCGCCCATGGCCCCGGCTGCGGCCGAGGCCGCGGCGGCAGCAGCGTGGCAGAGCAGCGAGCGCCACCGTTGCGGCGTCTGACGCCTCGACGGGACAGAGGCGTGACGGTGCGATGCGGGCGGAGATGGAGCGACGGTGGGCCGACGAGCGCCAGCCGCGTTGAGCGAGATGCGCTGTCCGAAATCGGCGGGAGTCGATCGAGCGCCGGCGGCGGGAGTCGATCGAGCGCCAGCAGCAGCTGGCGGCGGAGGAGCGTCGGCAGCGGGAGGCGGCGCTGGCGGCGATCTGGGGGAGGCGGGCGGACCAGTTGGCGGCGGAGGCCGACGTGTTGGCGGCGGCGATGATGGAGGCGCCAACAGATGTGGAGGACGATGCGCCAACGGAGGAGGAGGACGCCGAGGCGGAGGAGACCGAGGTGGAGGACGACGACGACGACGAGTTCGAGTGGTCCGACGACGACGGGCTGCAGCCGGACGAGACGACCGATCAGCAACACGCACTCATCGAGTCCTTCGAGTCGGAGAAGAAGCTCCAGGACAACGCCCGTGCCCGCGAAGAGGCGCAGATTCTACGCGCCATCGAGCTCTCCCTCCAGACGGCGCAGCAGGGGAGGGCGGAGGAGGACGCGCGGCGGGAACGGAGCCGTCGGGCCACCGCCGAACGCAAGGAGAGGAGGCGCGCGCAGGAGGAGCTGCGGCGTAGGGGAGGCAACGACGGGGCGGGGCCGTCGAACGCACCGTCGGGCGGTCAGTAGTGTAGGTTTAGATGAAATCTAGCAGTTTTCATTCAAACTTTGTAATATATAATCAAAATTGAATGAAAACCTTTATTTTCGTGCACCAAAATTCATTTGGGGCGGCGTTTGGGGGACGCGGCTGGGGAGCGACGTCCCCCAAAGGCGGCACGAACAAAACATGTCCCCCAAACGCTCAATCCAGCGCGGTTTGGGGGACGCTTTGGGGGACGTGGCTGGAGATGCTCTAAGTACATCAATTTGAAGGAAAGCCCCGCTGCATGGTTCATACGTACGTAAGACTACCCATAGTGGGAGTAACATAGCTAGTAACATCACACACCCCTAGGCATTTTGGTAACATGGCATGATAATTAATGAAGAAAGAGAATGTGGTGGTAACTAGCTATGTTACCATAACATCATACTTCTCAAGACAAGATGAGTCTACAATCTAATAAATATAACATGCATAATACTACACCCTACTATGACTAGTCTAAGTAACTATCCACTATGGAGGTACTAACATAGGGTAGTAACATGCACCATATTACTACTCTATGTTAGACCCTACTATGACTAGTCTAAGAGCATCTCCAGTCGCGTCCCCCAAACCGTCCCCCAAACCGCGCCGGATCGAGCGTTTGGGGGACGTGTTTTGTTCGTGCCGCGTTTGGGGGACGTCGCTCCCCAGCCGCGTCCCCCAAACGCCGCCCCCAAATGAATATTTGTGCACGAAAATAAAGGTTTTCATTCAATTTTGATTATATATTACAAAGTTTGAATGAAAACGGCTAGATTTCATCTAAACCTAGACTACTGACCGCCCGGCGGCGCGTTCGACGGCTCCGCCCCGTCGTCGCCTCCCCTACGCCGCAGCTCCTCCTGCGCGCGCCTCCTCTCCTTGCGTTCGGCGGCGGCGACGGTGCCGCTCCCGCCGCGGCGTCCTCCGCCGTCCCTCGCTGCCGCGCACGGAGGGAGAGCTCGATGGCGCGACGAATATGCGCCTCTTCGAGGGCACGGGCGTCGTCACGGAGCTTCTTCTCCGACTCGAAGGACTCGACGAGGGCGCGTTGTTGATCGGCCGTCTCGTCGGGTGCGGCCGTCGTCGTCGGACCACTCGAACTCGTCGTCGTCGTCGTCGTCCTCCACCTCGGTCTCCTCCGCCTCGGCCTCCTCCTCCTCCATTGGCGCCTCCTCCTCCACATCTGTTGGCGCCTCCATCATCGCCGCCGCAAACGCGTCGGCCGCCGCCAATCGCCCGCCCGCCTCCCCATAGCGCCGTAAGCGCCGCCTCCCGCTGTCGACGCTCCTCCGCTGCCGTCGCTGCTGGAGCTCGATCGACTCACGCCGCCGGCGCTCGATCGAGTCACGCCGTTCACGGAACAGCGCCTGCCGCTCATCGCGCTGGCGCCGGCGCTCGTCAGCCCATCGCTGCTCCATCTCCTCCCGGTACTGGCGCCGGCGCTCGTCAGCCCATCGCTGCTCCATCTCCTCCCGGTACTGGCGCTGTCGCGCCTCTTGTCCCGTCGAGGCCGCAACGGTGTCGCACTGCTGCTCCTGCCACCTTTGCTGCCGCCGCGGCCTCCTCGCTGCGTGAGCGGGGGCGGAGAACGCCGCTAGATCCGCCGCCTGATGCGCCTCACGGCGCTGGCGGGCCTCCTCCTCGAGTGCCTCCTCGAGTGCCGCACGCCGCTGCCGGCTCGTCAATGGAGGAGACGGCGG
This sequence comes from Lolium perenne, assembly GCF_019359855.2. Taxonomy (NCBI): domain Eukaryota; kingdom Viridiplantae; phylum Streptophyta; class Magnoliopsida; order Poales; family Poaceae; genus Lolium; species Lolium perenne. Next base: position 273,692,556 of record NC_067245.2, read on the forward strand.
TGGAGGGAAGTGGCCATCGCCGGGGCGGTTCGCCATTGCCACTGGTGATGGAGGAGACGGCTGTGGAGCGACGAGGGCTGTGTTTGTTGCCGGCGGGGTGTGGTGGCTACCATTGATGAGCCGGGAGACCTTTTATAGACGCCGGCGTCGGGAAGAAAGCGCGGGAACAGACGAGAAGAGGCGGGAAGATCGCGCGGGAACGGGCGGTGGCGTGCGAACGCCGGCGACGCGTGGAGGCTGCGCAGCACCGACGAGACGTCTCGCCTGCCCCTCCGTCGCCATTAAGGCAAAGATGCCGGCTAGCAGCGCGAATAACTACCGTCGCGAGGTAGGCGACGGTTAGGTTAAAATTAATCGTGCGGCCGACGCGTCGGCCCCGCGTCGGTTGGCCTCGCTTTTCGTTGTGTCCGGCGTCCCCGGAGCGTCCCCTGTGGGACGGGGACGGGCTCGGGGCGCCGGACACCGTATTGGGGAGCGCCGGACAAAAAATGGCTTTGGGGGACGCGGCTGGAACGCTTTTTTCGTCCGGCGCGCCCCAAATCCCTTTGGGGGACGCTTTGGGGGACGCGACTGGAGATGCTCTAAGTACATCAATCAATTGAAGGAAAGCATGGACCTCGTACACACGTGAGAGACCTTCGATTCGTTCCTTCACGCGTAGTCGTAGGCTGGTAGATATGCATACGTATTTGTCAGGTTGCATCGCTTTCGAGAGTACAGCGCTTAACTGGGTGGAGTACCACGTGTGGCTGCCTTGGATCGGTTGTGTCGCTCTTCTCCAGCTAACACGTGTCGAGGCGAGCGCCCGTTCGCTCGTGTGAGGAGTCCTTCGCGAAGGTTGGCCTCCATACAGTGATACCCACATGATGCACCATAGAACATGAAGAAGAGCATATTTAGAGTGAAAGAATCTAGCGATTGGGTCTTATGATTTAGGGTGTGGGACAGGGATCGGTAGCATCAGAAAATAAGGGTGGACTTGGGAGAGGCCGAGGCGGTAAAGGTCTTTTTCTACTAACTCCATCACAAATATAAGATGTTTTAGCTTCTACTGGATTTATCTATTTTAGTATGTATTTAGTCTATTCTTAGACTGTAGATACACTAATTATGATGTGTATCTAGCTTAATTTGCTATGTATAAGACGTCTTATATTTGTGAATAGATGGTGTTATTGTTTTTAGTCTATTTTATTTTATTTTTGTTTTTATTAGAATTTTCTTTCCTTTACCTTTTTTCAGTTGCGCTTTTCCTTTATTTTTATAACATAAGTACATGAAGTATTTTTCGATCATTTGACTATGCATTTCCGAAAAATGTTTTTCTCAAACACATTAATCCAGGAATTTATAAAATGGAAATTTGAAAATTATACTTGCTAATGGGCTCCGGCAAAATACCTTTCTGAAATCTATTAAATTCGAGAATCGGGGAAAAGGTAAAAAATTAAAACCTTTTATTGGGTTGTGCTGGATGCGACTCATGTTAAAAGGACTCCAACAGTAAGCCGAGCTCCCACGAGAGATGCAGGAGCTACTATGCGGTGCGGGTGAGATCTATCGCCGAAGAGTTCAGGGGCCGAATAAGTCACAGAACAGAGCCCGAAAACATGGGTTGGTCCGTAAAAGAAGTTCACGGGCCCGAGAAACTCACCGCATGCCCCATATTAAAAGGGTTCGCGGAGTGGGTTCGGTTCGCAAACCCTACTTCCCTCCACCGTTCCTCTCCCTCCACCGCCGCCACTCACCGTTTCCGGCGAGCAATCCAGCTCGCTCCAGGCAGCGATCCAACACCCGCCAGTGCGCGATGGTGTCCCGTGGAGGCTCCGACGGCCCTGGCGCCCATCTTCTGCACCGACACGGTGCGGCGCAAATAGAACCGGAGCAATGGCGCGCGCAAGCGCAGCGCCCGCCGGTGGACGAGCTGGGGGCTCACGCCCCCAGGGAAGCTCGCGCGCTACGGCAACGCCGGTGAGGGATCCTCGTCCAGCCAGTCGAGCCACGCACCGCGGCTCCCCGTCGCGGAGAGAAGCAACGAGCACGAGCTCGTCCCCGCGCGGTCGTCGACCTTCTCCGCCGGGGAATCCATCCACGGCAGCAACGAGGAGGAGGCGGTCCTGGCGCAGACCAAGGCCGTCAGCGCGGCGGAGGCTCGCGCGCGCTTTCTCCTGGAGGAGGCGGACGCCGTCCGCCATGTCCGTGAATACGAGGTGGCCCACCGGGAGGCCCGCGTCTGCCACGTCAAGCTCGAAATAGTCGCCGAGGATGCGTGAAGATCGTCCACGACAGTGTCGGTGCCGTCTGCCGCCGACAAGCTGCACCACCACCGACACTGCCACGCGCCATAGGTCACTATATGCGTTGACCCAGCATACCACTGCATGTTGTAGTATACAAGTCGTTGATATGATCTTCATGAAGGGACTTCTTCACAAACATCACATCCCTCAGAGTGGTACAACAGAAACATTGCAGGTCATAACACTCCAGATATTATTACAAACATAGTCTTAACAAGTTGGTATTCTCACAGGTCCGATGAGAACACCCTAAGATACTACTTAAGTACTATTACAACTCACATATAGATGAAAGAGAGCTCGGCAACTTATTTAAGTATGCCACTATGCTGCTCGCCTCTAAGATAACTAAGGTATGTCACTACTCCTCTGCCTCATTGTCGTCGGGCCCGTAGACTATCACATAGTCTACGCCTTCCACTCCTCCGGTCAGATCAGGATCTTCATAGACCAGCTCGTAGCCTCCTTCCGGCGCACCATCGTTGGCCTCCACTTCCATATCATAGTCTAGCAAGGGTGTCGAAATAAAGTGAGTATAGAGGTACTCAGCAAGTTCAAAAGAGAAAAAATATTTGATGCACTAGCTACGATCGTTGAACAGGAAATCTCAGGTCAATGCATGTTTCGAAAATATTTCTTCAAAAGATTGATTTTATATTGAAAACTATGCCCGCAGTCTTCACAGGTTGACGAGAACTTCATGGAGTTCCTTTCCTGCCGCGTTCGCAGTTCCCTTCCCGGAACAGGCAATGACAAGCCACAATTTTGTACACTCTGCAGAGGTGCGTTACTTTTCCCATAAGAGACCTTATCCTTTCTGCCAGCCGCAGGAACTTGTCCCCGTCCACACTTCCTTGGTGTGAGGCCAGAAATAAGATCCAAGCCCACACCGCCTTCTCCGCGACCTCGCAGACCCACCCTTTTTGTAAGTCTGTCCTGCCCTTTATCTATGGAGATACCTACCCATGTGACAAGGTATCAACTTGTCAATGCCTACGGGTTGTAGACTAGGGTTTAGTTGGAAGTAGAGGGCAAGTAGATCTCGAAGGTTTCAGCCGAAAAGTACTCGACGATTATGAAAACTAGGGTTTGAGAGACAATGATTCGATGCTTTCTTTGTCCCTTGACTCCCCCTTATATAGGAGCGGAGCCGAGGGATTCGTATTGTACAAGTTACAGAGTCCGGGAAGGTTTCTAACTCATCCCACAAGATTACAAATAATGCTTCCTATTACAACTCTAACTTTCCTTAACAATATCTTCGGCTTCCGAATCTTCTTATTCTTCGGGTAGTGGGCCTTCAGTAAACCCTGGGTACTATCTTCGGCAGGCCCATTGGGGATGCCTATGTCAGTAGCCCCCGAGATTTTGCTTGAATCGTAGAGTCAAGGAAAATCTCCATTGTTTATTTTTACTCGACAACTTAAAACTTTTCTATATTTCTTCACATAAATTGCTATATTGTACAGGGATAATGGTAGTTGAGGCTAGTTCATCTGACGGATCAGGTACTAGTTAACTGCTATAGTGGCAATCCGCAAAAACCTACTTCAAGATCACGTCCCTGGACATGATCTCGGGATACTGGTGTAAACTTCGACAGGTGCCGCTTAAGGTCTTACCATTCTGTCGAGTCCTGGGCCATATTTATCGGGTACCTAACGCGTCCGTTAGGATTTTTCTTCGTATCTGTTGATACGGATAAAAGTAGCAAACCGACGTCAGAGACGGCGCCACGCCACACAGAACGGATCTGGGGTCTTACCTTCGCAAATTTGCGGCATTCAGAAATTGATCGCAACTTTGGCGTTCTGAGAATATATTGTCGAGTGCTTATTCGGCTGTTGGAATGGCACATTTTATTGAGTCAAAGATGACTTATATTGCTCTCCCGATGGGAGTATATGCAGAGTTATTTATAACTCGAAATATACTCTTTTGCTCTTCTCTCTTTCTTCTTTTCATTCTTTCTTTCTTTTTTTTTTATAATTTCATCGGGCACGCGAACAGCGTTCCCGATGGGAGTAGCCCCCGAGGCTACAACCAAGGACTTGTGCTTGGCTGTAGGCTTCACGTCTTATGCCGCTATATTTTCTTTCTCTCCCGAAGTTTTACAATTTCTCGGGTGCGCGAACAGCGCTCCCGATGGGAGTAGCCCCCGAGGCTATGAGCAAATATTTGTATTTGATCATAGGCTCTCGCCATTTCTATTTTGTCTTTCTTGATCTTTTCATTTTTCAAAGTAGCCCCCGAGCATTTGATCAAAAACTTGTATTTGATCAAAGGCTCGCCAATATTTTTCCATGTCGCCTTTTTTATGAAACTGTTGAGGCGAATTTTTTCCTGCAAAGGTGACGCTATTGCTGACGATAGCCACGATTTCGAGTCCGAAAATCGCGAGAAGTTTTCTCCCGCTGCCTTGCAGGCCCAAAGTAACCATTATCTTGACACGTCATGCAGGTGGGGGACACACGTCCTCCGCTTTTCCTGGCGCACGTACCGTAACTTCTCCAATGTTAAAATACTTTTTTACCCCTGTTTCCACGTGGTTATCATCTGCCGCACACTTTTTCCATCCAACGGTCCGCCGCTTCACCGCACCTCTATATAAGATCCCCTTCTTCTTCTTCCTCGAGCACTTCCGCTCGCGTCGTTCCCCTGCTTTCCTCTGCAAAACTTCCTCCTGCGCCCCACAACTCCCTAAGCTCATCTTCTCCAAGCTGCATTCCTGCGCCATTGTTGATGCCACCGCGTCGGTTGATCAAGCACAGCACGCCTGAATCATCAATGGCTGCCGTAGATCTGGGAAGCGCGGAGTGGGAAAGGTCCAAAATTTCCACCCAGGACATCAATCTCTTTAAGAAGCTGGGGATCAGCAAGAAGCCGAAGGCGCTGTGCTTCCCTAGTGAAGAAAGCTACCCAACCCCTCCAATGGGGTATCGGGTAAGTTTCGTCGACCATCTCATCCGCGGTCTTTCCGCCCCCATTCATCCTTTCCTCCGCGGACTGCTCTTTGTTTATGGTCTGCAACTTCACCACCTCACGCCCAATTCTATCCTCCATATCTCCATTTTCATCACCCTCTGCGAGGCCTTCCTTGGCGTCCAGCCTAACTGGGCGCTATGGAAGCGCATTTTCTTTTGTCGCCGTAATGGCTCTCCCAATGTCGCCTACAACATAGGCGGCGTTGTTATTTCCGTTCGCCCCACAGTCGATTACTTCGACGTCAAACTCCCTGACTCAGTTCAAGGGTGGCGCAAGAAGTGGTTGTACATTCAAGAGGAGAACCATGGATGTGCTGAAGACAACATCCCCCCTTTTGATGGTGCCGAGAAAATCCTTCGCCGCCGCTCCTGGGATGCAGAGGCTACCGAGGAAGAAAAAATATCGACAGAAGCCCTGATGACTCGCATCCATGAGTTGCAGAATACTCGCGGCAAAGAGCTGTCAGGTATTCAGATCACAGCGTATTTTCTTAGAACTAGAGTGCAGCCTCTTCAGGCTCGCAAATTCCCTCTCTGGAAGTACGCTGGCGACAAGGACGCAGATCGGTTGTCGGCGGATTTAGAGGTCAAGGACTTAGAAAAGCTTGTCCGAAAAATCTCCTCCCTCAGCAAAAAAGATCCTGTCCCTTCTTCTTGTCGTGTAAAATCGTACAGCGCCACCAATGCGCTTCCCAAGGTAAACTTTGTCGATTGATTTGTTATTGCCTTGCTATCTTCTTTGTAACTCCTTTTTTTGACATCTTCCTTTGTTTTTTATATAGAACCATCCAAATCTTGTCTCTCTTCCTCCCCTTCCTGAAGGTGGAGAAGTCGATGAAAGGGCCGTTGTCACCGACGACAACCAAGATGCCCCCTCTTTTGTGAATGAACCCGTAGATTCTCAAAAATCTACGGGATCTTCTGAAGGCACTGCATCGGCACAATCTCCTCCTCCTGCTGTTTCTCCAAGGAACAAAAGGAAAAGGGATGATGTCGAAGATTCCGGCACCTCCAAAGCCGAAGAAGCTGTTCCTTCACGCCAGAAGGCAGCTTATGATCCATACCTTGAGTCCCTCATCAGCTCGTAAGTTACCTTTTATTTCACTTTATTTTGTACTTGAATATTTTTATCTATCTTGCTTTTTATGCTGCCGACATTTAATCGCAGTGATGATGAAGAAGAAGTACCAGCTGTTGATGTGGCTGCTCGAACGAGTACGTCACATACTCTGGTTGTTTCGGAGACGCCAGTCGAAGGAGAGGAATCCTCGCCTCCTCAACAAAACGTCGGCGCTCCTACTCCTCCTTCGAGCCCTCTTGTCCCTTCACCAAAAAGGACAAGGGTTGAAACAATCCCGGAGCCTACCCTCCACTTGGGTAGCTCCTCTAGCCCTCTCTTGGATGATGTAAGTTCTTAATTTTCTTGTCACTGTCTATATTTCCTCTGTTTGCTTCTTTATGCCATCATATTTTTCCCATACCGACATTTTCTTTCTTTGTCCTTCTTTGACAGCCTATGATCAAAGAGCTTGTTCGCATCGGTGCCCAATTCATTGGGTACCGTGAGTATGCCAGCAAGACTGAAGGTAAGAATTCTTTGCTGGCCCTTGTTACTTCTTGCTCCTGTTTTGTCGCAATTTTGACGATTCTTAACTATTTTGGCAGAAAAACTTGCGGAAGCCAACAAGCTTGTCGACACGCTTGCTCAGAAATTAGAGCAAAGTGAAGCGGCTCGCAAGAAGGCTGAACTTGATGCTAGCAAGGCTAAAGCGGAGGCTGATAAGGCCAAGGCAGAAGCTGCTGGTGTCGAAGATCTGCAAAAAAGACTTGATGATGCCGAAACTGCTTTGACCGAGCACAAAGCCGCGCAGGCTACTCGTGAAAATTCGATCATCAAGTGCTTGAACCAGCAGATTCGGTGCTTTGTCGGTAATTTTTTCGATCCATTCTATTTTTCTTAGACTTGCTTTTCTTTACTTACTGTCGACCAACATATATTTTCTGCGATAGGTAAAACAAACCAAGAATTCGAGCTTGAAGATCCCGACAACGATCCTCTTCTTGACACGCTCTCTATCCTTGAGCTTAATGGAACCGAAGCTCGCGAAGGCATTGAACAGGCTGACGCAGGATTGTCACGGCTGTTCCCCTACTTCTTCCCGAAGAAAGCGGAACCCAAGACTTTCCTTGCTCTTGCCAAGGACTTCAACCCACCAGAGGATCTTGGACTGAAGATGCGCCACGAAAACATGAAGATTGCTGTCGAAAGTACTGTCGCCTTGGTTGCCGACAGCCAACAAACTATCGACTGGGCGAAAGTAGGCGACACAGAACAGATAGAGCAAACACAATGGCGATCGTTGATCAGGGCGGCAAAGCCCAACACGAAGAAAATCCTGGCCTATCTCGGAATCAAGCCATCTTCAACTCCTAGCTCATCAAAGCCGGAGGTCTAGTTGAATGCCCCTTCTTTTTATTTTTTCTATTTCTTTAGCTATTGTCGCCATATTAGCTTTGGCGACAATTACCTTAGTAGTCCCTTTGAAGAACCCCTTATGTAATATCCATGTAAATTTCATGAAGATCAATGGAATTCTGTCTTGCGCAATCATTTGATATTGAAATTTTCTTTTCCAGTTGATATTTGATAACTACTCCGCCAATCCTTGTTCTGCCGATACTTCGCCTGCTTCTTCATTCTCGAAGAAAACCCTTATCGAAGATTTTTCCAGTAAACATTTGTCGCAAGATTTGCAAAAACTTCGCCAACAACTCCAATCCATGAAGAAACAAACTCTTGCGATGATGGAACAATCTCGAAAAGCAGCAGAGAGAGAGAAAATTGCTCTCCAACAAGCAAAAGAGGCCATAGCTACCAGGGATGCTGCTGTGTCAGAAGCTGAGAAAGCCACTACTCGAGAAAATAGCATGCTCGAGCTAATGACTGAAGCTAGCGCGGATATGCTAGGTATGTTTTTCCAACCTCACACTGCTTCTTTTTTGTTTTACTGTGCCTCCCCTTAGATTTCTTGCTTTGTCGCTTAATAGGCTCGGTTCTCGACGCTGCCGCTGAAGATGAAAGAGTGAATGTCAGAACGAATCTTCTCGTCAATCTTTCTCTTAATCATGGCTGTCTGTTCTGGGCCACCCCTGAGCGAACCCAGCAAATTGTCAGGTTCCAAGATCGCGCTTGTCAGGTGCGCGAATTTCTCAATTTCTGCACGAGAACCTTAACCCTTGTTTACAAGACTTTATTTCCTCGAGATGAGGCTCCCGAAACTCTTCTTGGACTGATGGAGAAATTTAGAGATGCCCCCCGCATTCATAATTTTGTGCGAGCTCAATTGACTGCTAGAGCAAGGTTCGCCACGATTACGATACACATTTGCCATCCCAAGTTGGACCTGACGAAGATTGTTGCTGATTGCTTGGCCAAGAAATCGCGACGAAAAAATAACATTGACTCAATCAATGAGATGGTTACTCCTGTGGCTGAGGCAATGATGGATGAACTTCTTCGGATGGATTCAAAATTCTTCGTCAAGGGGACCTATGCTGAGCACAAGACAACCAAAGGTTTATCCATAGATAGTATATTAGGCCTAAACTGAGCTGTACTATATTGCGAGAAATTATGTCTATATCTTGTCGATCTCTTTTTGTTCCGAAGAATTTGTTTATATTGTAAAGTAGCCTGTATTGTTGGAGCCCCCGAGCCTCTGGCTGGGGTTTATACTGTTTTGCTATCTCAAAGATTTTTTCTCTTGTTGCGAGAAGATATATTTATTTTTCCGTCGATGGGTTACGAGCCCCCGAGTGTCTTGGTGGAGAAGTTCTATATTTTTGTTGCGAGGTTTTCAGACCAAAGCAATAGGATTTTGATGAGTATACTATATTTATAGTTGTTAGCTCCCGATGTTCTATTTAGCGAGGTATTCTTGTACCAAGGCGAAATATTTCGGTAAGTCTAGTTTATCTATATTGTGTATATTTTGTAACTTAAAGCCGTTGAGCCCCCGAGCGTGTCGAAGAATGAGAAGTATATCTCCACTATCTTTATTATATTGCAGCACCGCGAGCCCGCCTCATTAAAAACCTTTCCGGCCCCACTCGGTGCCCCGAAAAGGAAAAGAGTGCGTCTGAAAACTCGCGGGCGTTTCAGTACATTGTATTTTTACAGAGGAGGACTATATTTCGACTCTAAGCGTAGAACCGCCTGAGCTGCGCCACGTTCCAGGGGTTTTTCTCGGGAACCCCTGTCTTCTTGTCCTTGATTCTGTATGCTCCTCCGTCGATGACTTCCGTGACGACGTAAGGTCCCAACCATGGTGACTCGAGCTTTTCAGTACTTTGTTGGTTAAGCCGTAGGACCAAATCAGCGACCTGGAAAGATCTGGGCCGCAATCGTCGACTGTGGTAGTTTTTCAGGTCCTGCTGGTACTTGGTAACTCGTGATAGTACTTCATCTCGAGCTTCATCGAGTGCATCCATATCGTCCTCCCGAGCTTTTCGTGATGTTTCCTCATCATACTCTATTACTCTTGGAGAATCATGCTCTATTTCGATTGGTAATACTGCTTCGGCTCCGTGGACGAGGAAAAACGGAGTTTCTTGTGTCGCCGTATTTGGTGTTGTTCGGATGCTCCACAAAACACTTGGCAATTCTTCTGGCCAGGTATGTCGAGCCTTTTCAAGCGGTCCCAGCAGACGTTTTTTAATGCCGTTGCATATGATACCATTAGCTTTTTCGACTTGGCCATTGGTTTGTGGATGTCCTACTGACGCAAAGTGCAATTTAATGCCTACTTCTGCGCAGTATGCCTTGAACTCCTTAGCTGTGAAGTTGGTACCGTTGTCTGTGATAATGCTATGAGGCACTCCGAATCGAAAGACGAGGCCTTTCAAAAACTTTATTTCCGACGCTGCATCTGGTGAATTTATTGGCTTCGCTTCTACCCACTTTGTGAATTTGTCGACAGCAACCAACAGGTACTCATATCCTCCTGGCGAAGCTTTGTGCAACTTGCCCACCATATCGAGTCTCCATTGGGCAAAGGGCCACGACAATGGTATTGGCATCAGCTCTGCCGCCGGAGAGTGAGGTTTTGTGGCGAATCTCTGGCACGCGTCGCAGGTTCTTACTATCTCTTTTGCATCCTCGATTGCTGTCAACCAGTAAAATCCTGCCCAAAAAACCTTGGCTGCAATAGCTCGGCTGCTCGCGTGGTGACCACATATTCCTTCATGCACATCCTTTAGGATTATCCTTCCTTCTTCGGGTGTGACGCACCTTTGCAGGACGCCTGAAATACTTCGCTTGTATAACTCCCCTTTGACCACTGTGAAAGCTTTGGACCGTCGAATAATTCGCCTTGCCACAACTGGATCGTCGGGTATTTCTTTCCGAAGGATATACGATATGTACGCTTGCATCCAAGGAACTTCTACCATCATCACAAGCTCTTGGTCCTCTTCGTCCTCCACGGCTTCTTTGAGGGGCACTGAAGTTTTTTCTTCCTTTGCTTTTTTCTGCGTTTTCTTCGGCTTTGTGGATCTCTCTGCTATTTCTTCCCAAAATACACCTGGTGGGATTGGGAGGCACTGCGACCTGATGTTTGCGAGAACGTCGGCTTCATCATTGCTCAACCTACTGATGTGATTTACCTCGCATCCATCAAACAGCTTCTCAAGCTCATTGTACACCTCCTTGTATGCTATCATGCTATCATTGACTGCATCACATTGGTTCATAACTTGCTGAGCCACCAATTGTGAGTCGCCAAAGATTTTTAGTCGCGTTGCGCCGCAAGCTTTCGCCATCTTCATCCCGTGTATGAGGGCTTCGTATTCTGCTTCATTGTTGGATGCGTTTGGGAACGTCATCCGTAGGACATACTTCAACTTGTCGCCTTCGGGTGATATAAGTATCACTCCTGCGCCAGCTCCTTCTAATCTCTTGGATCTATCAAAGTTCATAGTCCAAGTTCTCGACAAATCTGGGGGTCCCGTGTTTTGCAGCTCCATCCACTATGCAATGAAATCTGGCAAAACTTGCGACTTGATTGCCTTTCTTTTTTCATACGTGATGTCCCAAGGGGAAAGTTCTATTCCCCAAAGGGAGACACGCCCTGTAGCTTCTGGATTGTTCAGTATATTTAAAAGAGGTGCTTCATTGACTACTATTATCGGGTGTGCCGAAAAATAGTGGCGCAACTTTCTTGCCGTTGTAATCACTCCATATGCTAGCTTCTGGTACTGTGGGTACCGCTGTTTGGAAGGCGATAAAACTTCACTGATGAAATATACCGGCCTTTGCACTCCATGGAGTTTTCCTTCTTCTTCTCTTTCAACGACTAACACCGTGCTAACCACCTGGGGTGTGGCTGTAATGTACAGCAGGAGGGGTTCCTTTTCCTTCGGCGCCACCAAGATTGGTGGTGTCAAGATTGTGCGTTTCAGATCCTCGAAAGCTCTGTCGGCTTCTTCGTTCCACTGGAATTTCTCCCCTTGCTTTATTAAAGCGTAGAACGGTAACGCTTTTTCTCCCAGCCTGCGACGAATCTGCTTAACGCTGCGACTCGCCCAGTTAGTTCCTGTATTTCTTTCAACTTTGTTGGCTTCCTCATTGTTACGATGGCTTGTATTTTGTCGGGATTTGCTTCAATCCCTCTTGCTGAAACTAGGAACCCAAGAAGTTCTCCTGCTGGGACGCCGAAGGAACACTTTGTCGGGTTCAGCTTGAGGCAGAATTTGTCGAGGTTGTCAAAGGTTTCCTTGAGATCCTCGATCAGCGTCGTCCCCTTTTTTGACGTTATGACGACATCGTCGATCTACACTTGCACATTTTTTCCAATCTGTGTCGCCAAACACTTCTGCATCATCCTCTGATATGTTGCTCCCGCGTTTTTCAAACCAAAGGGCATTGTTCTATAGCAAAACACGCCGTAAGGTGTGATGAACGCTGTTTTTACTTCATCTTCTTCTTTTAATCTGATCTGGTTATAACCAGAATATGCGTCCAAAAAGGAAAGACGTTCACATCCTGCCGTGGAGTCGATAATTTGGTCGATCCTCGGGAGGGGAAAGTGATCCTTTGGACAATGTTTATTGAGACACGTAAAGTCGACGCACATGCGAAGGACCTTAGTGTTTTTCTTCGGCACCAACACTGGATTTGCTACCCATGTGGCCTCTGTGTGCAGCTCCTTGATAAAACCAGCTTCTCTCAGTCGATCAATTTCTGACAGCATAGCCTTGCGGTTTGGTTCCGAAAAACGTCGCAAAGGTTGTTTGATTGGTCTCGCTAGTGGATCCAAGTTTAGGTGGTGCTCGGCAAGTTCCCTGGGTACTCCTGGCATGTCAGCTGGACACCATGCGAAGATTTTCCAGTTCTCACGGAGGAACTCGACGAGCGCGCTTTCCTATGCGAGGTCCATGTCGTTTGCGATGGATGTCGTCTTTTTTGGGTCTGTCGGGTGAATCTGCACCTCCTTAGAATTTTTCTCCGTGTTGAAAGTTGATTCTTTATTTGGCCTTCCAACGTCTGGCAGCACGTCGTAGTCAGTCATGAGCCTTGACGCCAAATACTCAGCTTGCATCCCGAAAGTTTCTGATATTCGATGAAAATCCTTATCACATTTATCGGCTAGGGCGAAGCTTCCTTTGACTGTGATTGGTCCCTTAGGTCCAGACATCCTCCACAATAGGTACGTGTAATGTGGTACCGCCATAAATCTAGCATATGCTGGTCGACCCAACAGAGCGTGGTATTGTGACGGAAAATCTACGACTTCGAACTCCAGCTTCTCGATTCTGTAATTTTCTCGGGTCCCAAAGTGAACGTCGAGATTAATCTTCCCCAGCGGATAACTTGGCTTCTCTGGTGTGATACCGTGGAATCTCGTGTCTGTTGGCTTCAGGTTTGCTAGGGATATGTTTATCTTCCTTAATGTATCTGCGTACATAAGGTTTAAGCTGCTGTCGCCATCTATAAACACGCGAGATACGTCAAACCCTGCGATGACCGCTGGTAGTATGAGTGCTGACTGCCCTGGTCAAGGAACTTGCTGTGGATGATCTGCTATGGTGAAGCCGATGTCTTACCCTGACCAATTAAGATACTCGACTGTTGGTGGAGGCATTTTTTCTGCCATGAACACCTGTCGTGAGATTACTTTCTGAGTTCTATTGGATGGCCTTCCCTTCTGAATCATCGAGACCGCTCCGTTAGAGTTAGGATCCACGTAAGGCGGTGGTGGAGGTGCTTCCGCTATTCTGAGCTGATGTCGATTGTCGTCCGTAATAGCGGGAGGAGGTGGCAAGTGAATCTCACTTCTGGGTTCTCAAGGATTTCTCTGTGCTGCCTGAGCATTAGCATGCCCTGCATACCTTAGCATTGCCTGGAAATTGCGACAATCCTTTTGCAGATGTCCTGACTGTCTTTTTCCGTTGCTGTCGAGGAAAAAGTGCATCTTACACGGCCCGTTCATCATCTCTTCGGGAGACACGAAAGGTCTCTGGAACCTTGGCCCACTATTTTGCCTATTGTTTCGAGAGTCATCTCTATTGTCGCCTCGTTGCTCGTTACTTCTCTGATACTCATCTCTGTTGTTTCCTCCTGCGCTTGCTCGGAAACCAGCCGAGATTTGTCCTGGAGCATCATAGCTCGAGTACTGCCGAGGAAATCGTCGCCTTGGTTGATAATTTCGACCGCGGTCTTCCTCTGGCGACCTGTGCCGTTTGTTGTGAATAGCATCTTCCCCATCTGCCCATCTATTTGCTATTTCCATTAGTGCAGATACTGTCTTTGGATTGGTCCTCCCCAAGTCCTCGACAAAATCTCCACGCCTGATTCCTGCGACAAACGCATCTATTGCTCTCTCGTCAGATATATTTTCTACCGAGTTTTTGATGCTATTCCACCTTTGGATATATTTTCTCATTGGCTCGTCTGGCTTTTGTCGGCACGCTCTCAGCTCCTCTAATGATGCAGGTTTTTTACATGTGGACCGAAAGTTCTTAACGAACACGTCCTCGAAGCTATCCCAGCTGTCGATAGATCCTGGAGGAAGTTTCTTTATCCAAGATCGTGCGGCTCCACTCAGATGCACCTGGATGCTTTGCATAGCTGTTGCTCTGGTTCCTCCTGTGAGCTTCACTGTCCCGAGATAATCAACTAGCCAATCCTCTGGATCTTGAAGGCCGTCGAATTTCTTGAAGTTATCAGGTAACTTGAATCCCGAAGGGACTCGAGTTTTTCGAACTCTCCTTGTGAAGCATGGCAAACCACACATATCCTCGTCGTTTAACTCTGGGGACTGCCGATGTTCCCTTCTGCTTTGTCACGCTCTGTCGACCCTTGCTTGTGCTGCCGTGTCCCTTGCTCCACTTGGTCCTTCGGGAGCTGCTGCTGTTGCTGCCGCAGGTCGTGGACTATTTTGCCTTGCTGTTCCTTCGGGAGGTGTTGATACAAACGCCGTCCCCATGGCTCCAACTCCTGCCATTGCCATGTTGTACAATGCCTCCCTTGGATCTCCTGGGGGTGGTCTGGATGCAAGGATGAAAGCTTGTGTCGCCATATACCCAGCTTCTGGTGTCTTGGGGATGATGTTCCCTCTCGTGTCTATCGACATAAAAGACATGTCGAGGTTTTGAACCAAGTGCTCTCTTTCTCCTTCAGGTACGTTTTGCAACCTTGATCTTGCTCTGTTCTGAGCTTCCCTGTGGCTATCACCCAAAGTTCTAGATTGTCGACTCAGCTCTGCCCTTCGCCTACTTGATGCAGAGGCTGCCTCCTTTCTTCTGTTTAGCTCAGCTGTCTGTTTTTCCAATTCCCTTGCAGCTCGTGCGAGCCTACATTGATATGCTTGTAATTCTTCTGGCGTGGTTGTGGTGTCCATTGGTTCTGAGCCATCCATAGCCCTTGCGGCTCTATCCCATGCTGCTTGCGGGAGTTGGACTCTGTCTCGCGGCTATGGCCCGATATATTTATTGCCTAGGCCTCGTTGCAAATCAGAGGGATCGACGTATGGATTTCCCAAATCGTCGAAAGCCTCAGATGTTTCCTCTTGATCACGACTTGGCTCTCCGATGACATAAATCTGATGATACTTTGTATTCAGATTTATGTTGGGTTTGGTGACACCATCATGAAGATTGGCGAAGACCTTGCCCACTGTAGTAGATTTGTCGATGAAGTCGTAGCTATCGACACTGCTTGAGCCATCGCTTATATAGGAGTCCGCAGATGACTCAAACGACATGTCGCTGAAGATCTTGGCAAGTTTTTCTCTTGCCCTGGTGCTGATGAAGCGTGACGATGAAGTTTCTTCCTCTCCTGATTCGGTTGACGATGTATAGCTTGAAAAATCGGAATCGACCGCCGACGATCCCGACGAAATCGGAATTTCGACACGATACGATCCCTCTTTCTCGATGCGAAAGTGAAATCTTCCGAGCGTCACCTCCATAGGCTCCTCCAGATACGCATATGCATCCAAACGGGAGGGCAGGTGAGGAACAAAATCGACAAGACCAGTTGTGATCTGTTTACCTCGATCCATCGCGTTGCTTGCGGTTGATGAAGTCGACGATCTTGAACGTGCCATCGAGATCGGATCCTTGACGCCTCTAGTCCCCACAGACGGCGCCAATTGACAAGGTATCAACTTGTCAATGCCTACGGGTTGTAGACTAGGGTTTAGTTGGAAGTAGAGGGCAAGTAGATCTCGAAGGTTTCAGCCGAAAAGTACTCGACGATTATGAAAACTAGGGTTTGAGAGACAATGATTCGATGCTTTCTTTGTCCCTCGACTCCCCCTTATATAGGAGGCGGAGCCGAGGGTTTCATATTGTACAAGTTACAGAGTCCGGGAAGGTTTCTAACTCATCCCGCAAGATTACAAATAATGCTTCCTATTACAACTCTAACTTTCCTTAACAATATCTTGGGCTTCCGAATCTTCTTATTCTTCGGGTAGTGGGCCTTCAGTAAACCCTGGGTACTATCTTCGGCAGGCTCATTGGGGATGCCTATGTCACCAGGCATTTGTTCTCACCTTTACCATTAAGGTAGACCATTCCGAACACTTCATATGCCCTATCCTATACACCATAGATAGACCGACCCGGACAACCCTTACAATCCTTCATAGACTCTTAATAAGTCTGCCCTTTCCTGTATCTAATGGTAGACCGTGGCAAACCTCTATCCCCACCTTTACCAAAGATAGACCGATAAAGGCAACCCTTATCATTAGTCCGTTGGCATGCGAGAGGGAAAAGATACAACTGGCTTCCCTAGAGCCATTATAGATCTTATGGTCAACGCGAAATGTACGACGCTAGAATCACTAGACGGCATTGGTGATTAGTCCTAAATAAATAGAACCGTTGCAATGGAACCTCCACCATGTCAACACATACCATGGTTCCATTGCCAGCATATAGTCATATTCATAATTGGAAAAGTAACATTTCATTTTCAATGCAGGAACGATAAGTATATAGATTTGCGGTAAATTGATAGAAAATACTCAAGATGACATTAGCAAGGGTGAACTTGCCTATGGACTGCGAGATAGTGCAGTTCAATGTAGTGGATGGAACCTGGACCTCGGGTTTCTGTAAATAAGCATCATTGTCCGGTAAGGACAATGTTATAAAATCCAAATAATGCATGCATAGAAGTATTATTTTATGTTGAATCCCTTACCCCAATATTAAAATTTAGGTTTAAATTAATGATTGATGCCTTTGGCAGTAATTTGTAATTACTTTGAAGTCGTTAATATCATTTTCTTTTGCAAAGAAAAGAATTTAAGAGTAATAGAATTTTCCTTGTAGAAAAATAGTTATCTCAAAAATAATTTGAAATAATAAGGTTTTCCTTTTATTTAAGGAATAAAAGAAATATAAGTATTAGAATATTTTCCTTTGGAAAATATTTTTGTTTAAAAGAATTGACTTGGAATATTTTAAAACAAATATTTGAACTCATTTGAGATTTTTCCTTGATTTTTATATACAAGGAAAATTACAAGTTAAGATTCCAAGTTTAAATTTAAATTCAAAAATTCCAAATTTTGATTTTTTTCTTCTAAACTTTGTTTCTTATTTTATTTTTGTTATGAATAAGTTTTAATTCACTAATCCAAATTTTATTGGATTTTTAGAGGTATATTTTATTATTTAAATTTTGGTTAAATTTTAGGGTTATTTTAAAATAGAAAGGGACCAAAATAGCCCCTCGCCCAATTGGGCCAACCCACTTACAAGGCCCATTTGGAGAGCCCGTTAAGGCCTGTCCAAATCGGTTCGATGGGAACCGATTCGGCCCACCTCTCTCACTCACTCGCTCGAAACCCTAATCGCCCGAGGCGATTCGCGTGGCGACTGCATCGCCGCCATGGTCGCCTCCGTGCTCCGGCCAGCTTCGGCCGAACCAGGGCACGCAGTGGAGCTCGAACGACTCCGCGCACGACGGTGCGTCTGCTCATCTGTGTAGATCCGTCGATCTCGTCCCCGTCTGCTCGTGCTAGTGTGCGACGCTCGCAGACACCGACGGATTCGTGGCGATCCCCGCCGATCTGCTCTTCCTCGCCACTCCTGGGTGTTCGCCGCCTTCTCTGGTGCCGTACGTGGCCTGGCACGGGCTTGGCCGCGGTTTGGCGCTGCCGTGGCCGGGCTGCGCCACCGTGCCTCCATTGTTGACACCTCCTATGCCACCAGGTACATCTCCCTTGAAAGAACATTTCCCGCCCTTTTGGGTTTTGTGTGTTTGATGTCAACACTAGGTATATATTTATGTGTGTTGATGTAGACAGGTACAAGTTATCAAGATATATGTTGGATCGTGAATTGGTATGACTGTTCTGAAGCTCTACAGGTTTTTTTGTTTCTGGCGGAAGTTTCGGCCCCAGCAGGCGGAAGTTCCGCCCTGGTTTGTTCAGCAGAAGCCTCTCAGCGCATCCTGTGTTCAGCTGTTTTCTCCCTGACCGGAAGTTCCAGTGGATTTGGCCGGAAGTTCCGGTCAGCGGAACTTCCGCCCAACTTCCGGACAAGTTCCGGAATTCCGTTTTTGAGGCTCTGTGTTGTCCAGTATAGTTTTCGCAAGTTTCCGGAACTTGGCCGGAACTTCCGGTCACCGGAAGTTCCGCCCAAGTTCCGCCCCATCTTTTGTTGAGCAGGACAACTGTCGAAGGCGGAAGTTCCGGCCCTCATGGCCGGTACTTCCGGTGGAAGCCGGAACTTCCGGCCATCCTGGCCGGAACTTCCGGTGTAAGTGGATTTCGTCCCCAACGGTCAGATCTGAGAGCTCCACTCATATAAATAGCTTTCTTCTCCAAAGGGACAAGTTGCTCAATCATTGCAAGAAAAATCTGCCAAGCTTCACCACCATTAGAGCCACCTCAAGAACACAAGATTTGCAAGATCTCCTTCCTCCCCCAACCAAAGCTCTTGATCTTTGGAGATTCGAAGGAGAAGACACCGATCTACATCCTCACCGAAGCGATTCTCATTTCCCCCTCTCTTGTTTGAGGGATCTCATGCTAGTGTTCCTATTTGGTTCCCTAGTTGATTTGTATTGATGTATTGTTGTTGATTGTTGTGTTGTAACAGATTTGGGAGCCTCCAATTCGGTTGTGGATGTGTGCTCCAAGAACCTTGTAAAGGCCCGATTTCCGCCTCGAGGAAATCCCTTAGTGGAAGTGGGCTAGGCCTTTGTGGCGTTGCTCACCGGAGATCTGAGTGAAGCCTTCGTGGCTGTTGGTTTGGCTTTCGTCGCAACCACACTCCTCCAAACGTAGACGTACCTTCTTGCAAAGGAAGGGAACTACGGGAATCATCTCCGTGTCATCGCATGCTCCACTCTCGGTTACCTCTATCCTATTCTATCTCTTATATTGCTTAGCTATATCTTGCTTAGTTGTTAGCCTTGTCATATAGGTAAATTCACTTAGTTGCATATCTAGAGAATTTACCTTTGTGTCAAGCCTAAATTGAAAAAAAACTAAAAATTGGTTAGCACCTATTCACCCCTCCCCCTCTAGGTGCGGCATACGATCCTTTCAGTTGGTATCAGAGCCTCGGCTCTTATTTCAGGCTTAACCGCCTAAGAGTATGCTGGACGATGGACCTTCGGAAGGGGAGACTAAGATGGTCACCATGGATGATATCAATTCGTTGAGGTCATCCATGGATGCTCAAATGGAAAGCATGAGAAAGATGATTTCCGAGATTTTGACTCCCCCCCGTCCCGTGGCTCCCATCAAAGAGGGTAATGCCACGGGTGCGTTAGAAGTGGGTGATGCCTCGGTATTACCCTCCTCTACCACACCCGTGGATAGTGATAACATAAACACTATCAAACCTACCATTGCATCTCCTAGGGGAACTAGTGGTGATGAGAGCTACAATCGAGTACCTCCACCTTTTCAATCACCCGATATACCGGTTCCCCATCCTCATATAAACATCCGGGGCGACCCACCTAAGTTTTCCGTTAATGATTACGATACTTGGCAATTTGAGTTTAGCTCTCATGTTCGCAGTGCCTCCAATGAACTTTCGAGAATCATCGAGGAAGACTTCAAGCCTTACAACCCCAACAAGTTGACTAGAAGAGAAGCGGTTGATAGTCAACTCAACAACACCGCCTTGCACATGATTCAAACTGTTGTGGGAACAAAGGAGTTGTCTCGTGTTCGGCATTTCACCACCTCCAAGGATGCTTGGGATGGATTGGCCGCAAGTTGCTTTGGAAGTGTGAGAGCACGAGAAGGAACAAGTATAATGCTCTTCGGAATAAAGCCGAAGGATTCTTGAGGCTACCGGATGAAGATCATGAAGACATGTATGGAAGACTTCTCACCGTTGCCGGCTCCTTCAAAAATGTTGGAGCCACTCACATTAATGAATCTTGGATCAAGGAGAAGTACATTGAGTGCATGATGCCGTTTGAGCCTATTGATGTCAAGACTCTTGTTGGAAGAGAATGCTATGCCTCTCTCACCTCTCAACAAGCCGTGCACGAGATGCAAGCTCTCAAGGTGCTTGAGCAAAACTCTCATGATTCCCGCAATCGTGCCATTGGGATGACAAAAGGGTCCAACCTTGCCTTGGTGGCCAACCCTGTGCAAGAAGTTATTCCTCAAGAATCTTATAGGGCATCTTGGAGCATGACCTATCCGGAAGACTTGGAACACCACTACCATGACCACATGGCATTCCATGCAAACACCTTTTGGATTGATCCTTCCAAGGCCAAGGAGGACAACATCAAGAGAAACAACTCAAGGGGTCCCTCAAGCTCGGGCCCAAGAACAAGATCTTGCTACAATTGCAATGACAAGCGCCATTTCATTGCCGAATGTCCCTATGAGAATAGGGAGACTCATGGTGGAAGGCTCGTCCCCAAGGACAAGAGCAAAGACTCAAAGGGCAAATATTCAAAGCCCCCCAACAAGAAATTCTATAACAAGAACAAGAAGGGCAAGAGGCCCTCAAGGATTGTGCTAGTGGATAATGAAGAATACTCTTCCGATGAAATTGCAAGTGCTAGTGATGATGAAGAGGAAAGCTCAAGAGAAGTGGCCGCCATTGTCACCACCAACATTCCCTCTTCCTCTCTCTTTAATTCACCCAATGAGAACCCTCAACGCAAGAATGCACATTGCTTCATGGCAAGGTCCACCTTGGACACATCTATTGTGCTATCAACTCAAGAAGAGTATACCTCCGGAGATGAAGATGTTGATGATGAAGAAGATGCAACCTCAAATGGATTGGTTGCCCTTGCCTCCCTCTCTACTAACTCTTCATCAACAAGTGAATCTCCCAATGAGGTCATTCATGTGGAGGAAGAAAGTTGCCTCATGGCTAAATCTTCCGAGGTATCATCTCCTAACCCCTCTATGCCTAACATTTCTAATGATCTAGGGGTTGACCCCGCTAGTCTAAAAGTGAAACAAGAAATGCTAGAGTTTGATGATTTCATTAGTAACCTACAAGGTAACACTAAGAAGCATGTTTCAAGTCTCATGGTACGTATGGCTCAACTAAATGATACTCTTGAGAAAAAGTGCCAAATAGAGAGAGAAGACTCTCTAGAAATACATGCTCTTAAAAATGCTCTTGAGGAATGTCAAGAAACTATAGCATCTCTTGAAGAGAAGCTAGAAAATCTTGAAGAACCTCAAGATAAACTTAACAAGCTCACTAAAGCTAGAGATCTTGCTAGAGCTAAGACTAAAGTGCTTATAAAGGAAAAGGCCAAATTTGGTGTTGATCATGAGAAACTTGTGAAGGATCTAGATGAACTAGACAAGGCTCACAAAGCCTTGAAGAGTGAATACTCTCTCCTCTCCGAGTCTTATGAGCAACTTCAAATTAGGCTTGCTTCATATGACATACCTAGTACCTCTACTCCTTCATGTGATCATGCAAATATTATTGAGGAAAATGCTAGGTTGAAGGATGAACTTGCTAAGGCCTCCTCTCCCCAAAGTAAACTTTCCTTGGATGATCTTTTGAGTAAGCAAAGGTCAAACAATGGGAAGGAGGGACTTGGTTATAATACCAAGGCTAAAAAGGCAAACAAGAAAAATACCAAGCCCGCACATGAGAAAGCTAATGGTGAAACCCGAAAGGGCAAAACCATTAATGATGATGGTGCGGGAATAGATAACCCTCACTATGTTCTCTTTAAAGATTATTATGGTGATGTTTATGCTAAATATGTTGGTCCATATGATGGTTATGTTGCTTGGTCTATTTGGGTTCCAAAGACCCTTGTTGCTAACAAAAGAGGACCCATTGAAAAATGGGTACCTAAATCCAAGAATTGATCTCATGTAGGACTATGCCATGAGGTTCAAAATGGGTACTTGATAGTGGATGTACAAGTCATATGACCGGCGGCAAGAACCTCGTCAAGGAGTTGAGGCCCAACATAAATCATATCACCGTCTCCTTTGGCGATAATTCTACATCCAAGGTATTGGGTTTTGGCAAGGTTGTGGTTGCACACAACATTACTCTTGTGGATGTCATGCTTGTCAAAACCCTTGGTTACAATTTGCTTTCTGTTTCCGCCCTTGGCAAGATGGGTTTCGCCGTCTTTATTGATAATGATATTGTGGTCCTCTTGTGGAGCAAGACTCTAAAAGTCGCATTCGTTGGGTATCGCGAACACAACTTGTATGTGGTGGACTTTTCGGGGACCACCACGACAAGTGCGATGTGCCTATTCGGAAAGGCGGATGTGGGTTGGTTGTGGCATCGCCGCCTAGCCCATGTCAACATGAGAACTTTGCAAAGTCTTCACAAGGGGAACCATATTGTGGGACTAATGGAAAATGTGTCTTTTGCCAAAGATCGTGTTTGTAGGGCTTGTGTTGAAGGCAAAATGCATGACTCTCCGCACCCAAGCAAGACCATCATCTCTTCCAAGAGGATCTTGGAGCTCCTTCATGTGGATCTCTTTGGTCCCGTTACTCATGCAAGTCTTGGTGCGAAGAAACATTGCTTGGTGATTGTCGATGACTACTCAAGATACACTTGGGTCTACTTTCTCAAGACGAAAGATGAGACTCAACAAATATTCATTGACTTTGCTACCGAGGTGCAACGCCAACACAACCTCCTCATTATGGCAATAAGAAGTGACAACGGCTCCGAGTTCAAGAACTACACACTCAATGATTTTCTTAGTGATGAGGGGATTCGCCATCAATATTCCGCTGCTTACACCCCTCAACAAAATGGTGTTGCGGAGAGGAAGAACCGGACTCTTATGGATATGGCAAGGTATATGATGGCGGAGTATAAATCCCGCTATAACTTTTGGGCCGAAGCCATCTCCACCGCTTGTCACTCCTCCAACCGGCTCTATCTCCGCAAGGGCTTGAACAAGACTCCATATGAAATACTCACCGGGAACAAGCCTAATATCTCATACTTCAAGGTGTTCGGGTGTAAGTGTTTCTACAAAATCAAAGGGGTTCGTTTATCTAAATTTGCTCCTAAAGCTTTGGAGGGTATATTTGTTGGTTACGGTGCCGAGTCTCACACTTATAGAATCTTTGATATAGCCTCCGGGATTATCATTGAATCTTGTAGTGTGAGGTTCGAAGAAAATGATGGCTCCCAAGTGGGGCAAGTTGATGTATGTGCAGGTGATGAAATATCTCAAGATGCCATAGTAAGAATGGGTGTGGGATTTTTCCGCCCCGTTGAGGGACACGGTGTGGCGTCTCGGGAAGGACTATGCTCTACCACGGTGGAGCCCTCATCTTCTCAACATCAACAAACCCCATCAAGTGAAGCAAATGATGCACCAACCCAAGAACAAGAACAAAACCCTCCCACTTGTGTGCAAGATCAAGGACAAGATCAAGGTCAAGATCAACCAAGAATTCATGATGGTTCCGGCGAGTATCCATTTGATATTTGCTCCGCACCAAATGATGTCCAAGATCAAGCACATGATGTTGAGCACTCTCAAGAAATTGTAGTTGCTCAAGTTGAAGGTCAAGACGGGGACCCAAAAGATCAAGTTGATCAAGTGATACCTCCAAGGCCAAGAAGAACCAAGGAGGAGATCGAGGCCCATCGTCTAGCAAGAAGAGAAAGGAACCTTGAGCTTCGTGACCACACTTATGATAAGGTTCTTGGTGATATAAGGGCAAAGGTGTCCACAAGAAGGCAATTGGCTAACTTTAGCAATCATCATGCTTATATCTCCTTAGTGGAACCAAAGAAAGTATTTGAAGCCCTTGAAGATTCGGATTGGTTGGAAGCTATGCACGAAGAACTCAACAACTTCAAGCGCAATAAAGTGTGGACCTTAGTAGAGAAGCCAAAGGGGTGCCGCAATGTTATTGGCACTAAATGGATATTCAAGAACAAGCAAGATGAGTTTGGAAATGTTGTGAGGAACAAGGCAAGATTGGTGGCTCAAGGGTTCTCTCAAGTTGAGGGAATTGACTTTGGAGAAACCTATGCTCCCGTGGCTCGCCTTGAGTCCATCCGTATCCTTGTTGCTTATGCATCGCATCATAACTTTAAGTTACAACAAATGGATGTGAAAAGTGCATTTCTTAATGGTCCTTTGCATGAAGAGGTTTATGTTAAGCAACCCCCGGGGTTCGAGGATCTCAACTTCCCTAACCATGTCTACAAGCTTGATAAAGCTCTTTATGGTCTCAAACAAGCTCCTAGATCTTGGTATGAGCACCTTAAAGAATTATTGGTAGACCGTGGGTTTGATGTTGGGCTAATCGATCCCACTCTTTTTACTAAGAGGGTCAATGGGGAGCTTTTCGTTTGCCAATTATATGTTGATGATATTATCTTTAGCTCTACTAACAAAGCTTTCAATGATGAATTCTCAAAGCTTATGACCGATAGGTTTGAGATGTCTATGATGGGAGAGATGAAGTTCTTCCTTGGTTTTGAGATCAAGCAATTGATAGGAGGAACCTTCATCAACCAAGCAAAATATCTCCAAGACATGCTCAAGAGGTTCAAGATGACCGAGATGAAAGGTGTTGCCACTCATATGGTTACCAAATGTCATCTTGCACTTGATCCCAATGGTAAAGAGGTGGATCAAAAGGTATATCGCTCCATGATTGGATCCTTGCTTTACCTTTGTGCATCTAGACCGGACATAGTGTTGAGTGTTGGTGTGTGTGCAAGGTATCAAGCTTCTCCTAAGGAGAGCCACATGATAGCTCTCAAGAGAATCTTTCGATATTTGGTTGATACCCCAAGATATGGTATTTGGTACCCCAAAGGATCAAGTTTTATTCTCAATGGGTACACCGATGCGGATTGGGCGGGAGACAAGGATGATAGGAAATCAACCTCCGGGGCTTGCCAATTCCTTGGTAGGTCCTTGGTGTGTTGGTCATCTAAGAAGCAAAATTGTATATCTCTCTCCACCGCCGAAGCCGAATATGTTGCCGCCGCAAGTGGATGCACTCAATTGTTATGGATGAGGCAAACTTTAAAGGAATACGGTGTCATTTGTGACAAAGTGCCTCTATTATGTGACAATGAAAGTGCCATCAAGATTGCCTATAATCCGGTGCAACATTCAAGAACGAAGCATATTGAGATCCAGAATCATTTCATTAGGGATCATGTTGCCCGTGGTGATATTGAGCTTATCTATGTTCCTACCAAAGATCAACTTGCCGATATATTCACGAAGCCTCTTGATGAAGCAAGGTTCACTTATTTGAGGAATGAGCTAAATATCATTGATTCAAGGAGTATAGCTTGACCATCTTGCAAACACACCTTCGTCTCAAAACTTTATTTGGTTTAGATGTGGGCATGGAAATAGGGGGAGTGCGGTTTAAATTATTGAGCTATCCCTCCCCCCATAATGCCAACATTAAAGATTTCATTCTCGTTATATCATATGTTGATATGTGAGCTTAAATGATGAGTATTGGTTTGGACCCAAGATATATCTTCGCGGTGCCATACCATAACACTCATATATGGTGGCCTAGGCCACCACACTCTTCTTCGTGAAGAGTTGGAGTTATTTGGATCTTCATTGGATTTTATTGACATCTCTTTGTTTATGGGAAATCACTCATTTTTGGTCTTCATTTGCATTATTTGCAAAAATGAGTGATCATGTACCATCTCACAGTTTGCGTATCTGTCCTAAGCCTATCTCATCTAAGCCATATCCTTCACCTTCTTCGAGTGCACCTTGTTCCTATCAAAAACCTGTTCCTAGCACAGTTTTCATGTTCACCGGAAGTTCCGGTCGTTCCGACCGGTACTTCCGGCTGGAATCGTTCCGCCAGATCTGCCGCTGTTCCTGTCCAGTCTGTGTGGTTTCTGAGGGACCAGAAGTTCCGGCTCCAACGAGCGGAACTTCCGCCCTTAAGAGACCACTATAAAACTGGGCCGAAACGGGGTGTAGTTCCTGCCCCTTCACTTTTCCCCTTCCAAGATCTATTTCGAGTTCATCTCTCCCTGTGGCGGCTGCTGCTCCCTCCGGCCGGATCTCCCTCCTCCGGCGACCCCCGCCGGATCGACTCCGTGGATCGGCATCCCCTCCCTCTTCTCCTCCATGGCTCCCCCCGGTTTGTGCCCTCTCCCTCTCTATGTGTGGGTAGACCTCACTAGATGAACTATAGGGTGATGGCGTGTAACTCACACGTTCGTTGGGAACCCCAAGAGGAAGGTATGATGCGCACAGCAGCAAGTTTTCCCTCAGAAAGAAACCAAGGTTTATCGAACCAGGAGGAGCCAAGAAGCACGTTGAAGGTTGATGGCGGCGGGATGTAGTGCGGCGCAACACCAGGGATTCCGACGCCAACGTGGAACCTGCACAACACAACCAAAGTACTTTGCCCCAACGAAACAGTGAGGTTGTCAATCTCACCGGCTTGCTGTAGCAAAGGATTAACCGTATTGTGTGGAAGATGATTGTTTGCAGAAAACAGTAGAACAAGTATTGCAGTAGATTGTATTTCAGTAAAGAGAATTGGACCGGGGTCCACAGTTCACTAGAGGTGTCTCTCCCATAAGACAAACAGCATGTTGGGTGAACAAATTACAGTTGGGCAATTGACAAATAAAGAGGGCATGACCATGCACATACATATCATGATGAGTATAGTGAGATTTAATTGGGCATTACGACAAAGTACATAGACCGCCATCCAGCATGCATCTATGCCTAAAAAGTCCACCTTCAGGTTATCATCCAAACCCCCTCCAGTATTAAGTTGCAAAGCAACAGACAATTGCATTAAGTATGGTGCGTAATGTAATCAACAACTACATCCTTAGACATAGCATCAATGTTTTATCCCTAGTGGCAACAACACAACACAACCTTAGAACTTTCTCACACCGTCCCGGTGTCAATGCGAGGCATGAACCCACTATCGAGCATAAATACTCCCTCTTGGAGTTACAAGCATCTACTTGGCTAGAGCATCTACTAGTAACGGAGAGCATGCAAGATCATAAACAACACATAGATATAACTTTGATAATCAACATAACAAGTATTCTCTATTCATCGGATCCCAACAAACGCAACATATAGAATTACAGATAGATGATCTTGATCATGTTAGGCAGCTCACAAGATCCGACAATGATAGAACAATGGGGAGAAGACAACCATCTAGCTACTGCTATGGACCCATAGTCCAGGGGTAGACTACTCACACATCACACCGGAGGCGACCATGGCGGCGTAGAGTCCTCCGGGAGATGATTCCCCTCTCCGGCAGGGTGCCGGAGGCGATCTCTGGATCCCCCGAGATGGGATCGGCGTTGGCGGCGTCTGCGGAAGGTTTTCCGTATCGTGGCTCTCGGCACCGGGGTTTCGTCATGGAGGCTTTAAGTAGGCGGAAGGGCAAGTCAGGAGGGGGCACGGGGGCCCCACACCACAGGCCGGCGCGGCCAAGGGGGGCCGCGCCGCCCTAGGGTTTGGGCACCCCGTGGCCCCACTTCGTTTCGTCTTCGGACTTCTGGAAGCTTCGTGGCAAAATAGGCCCCTGGGCGTTGATTTCGTCCAATTCCGAGAATATTTCCTTACTAGGATTTCTGAAACCAAAAACAACAGAAAACAAAGAATCGGCACTTCGGCATCTTGTTAATAGGTTAGTTCAGAAAATGCACGAATATGACATAAAGTGTGCATAAAACATGTAGATAACATCAATAATGTGGCATGGAACATAAGAAATTATCGATACGTTGGAGACGTATCGGCATCCCCAAGCTTAGTTCTGCTCGTCCGAGCCGGGTAAAACGATAACACAGATAATTTACGGAGTGACATGCCATCATAATCTTGATCATACTATTTGTAAAGCATATGTAGTGAATGCAGCGATCAAAACAATGTATATGACATGAGTAAACAAGTGAATCATATAGCAAAGACTTTTCATGAATAGCACTTCAAGAAAAGCATCAATAAGTCTTGCATAAGAGTTAACTCATAAAGCAATAATTCAAAGTAAAGGCATTGAAGCAACACAAAAGAAGATTAAGTTTCAGCGGTTGCTTTCAACTTGTAACATGTATATCTCATGGATATTGTCAACATAGAGTAATATAATAAGTGCAATATGCAAATATGTAGGAATCAATGCACAGTTCACACAAGTGTTTGCTTCTTGAGGTGGAGAGAAATGGGTGAACTGACTCAACATTGAAAGTAAAAGAATGGTCCTCCATAGAGGAAAAGCATCGATTGCTATATTTATGCTAGAGCTTTGATTTTGAAAACATGAAACAATTTTGTCAACGGTAGTAATAAAGCATATGTATCATGTAAATTATATCTTACAAGTTGCAAGCCTCATGCATAGTGTACTAATAGTGCCCGCACCTTGTCCTAATTAGCTTGGACTACCGGATCATCACAATGCACATGTTTTGACCAAGTGTCACAAAGGGGTACCTCTATGCCGCCTGTACAAAGGTCTAAGGAGAAAGCTCGCATTGGATTTCTCGCTATTGATTATTCTTCAACTTAGACATCCATACCGGGACAACATAGACAACAGATAATGGACTCCTCTTTTATGCATAAGCATGTAACAACAATTAATAATTTTCTCATTTGAGATTGAGGATATATGTCCAAAACTGAAACTTCCACCATGGATCATGGCTTTAGTTAGCAGCCCAATGTTCTTCTCTAACAATATGCATGCTTAACCATAAGGTGGTAGATCGCTCTTACTTCAGACAAGACGGACATGCATAGCAACTCACATGAAATTCAACAATGAATAGTTGATGGCGTCCCCAGTGAACATGGTTATCGCACAACAAGCAACTTATTAAGAGATAAAGTGCATAATTACATATTCAATACCACAATAGTTTTTAAGCTATTTGTCCCATGAGCTATATATTGCAAAGGTGAATGATGGAATTTTAAAGGTAGCACTCAAGCAATTTACTTTGGAATGGCGGAAAATACCATGTAGTAGGTAGGTATAGTGGACACAAATGGCATAGTGGTTGGCTCAAGTATTTTGGATGCATGAGAAGTATTCCCTCTCGATACAAGGTTTAGGCTAGCAAGGCTTATTTGAAACAAACACAAGGATGAACCGGTGCAGCAAAACTCACATAAAAGACATATTGAAAACATTATAAGACTCTACACCGTCTTCCTTGTTGTTCAAACTCAATACTAGAAATTATCTAGACCTTAGAGAAACCAAATATGCAAACCAAATTTTAGCATGCTCTATGTATTTCTTCATTAATGGGTGCAAAGCATATGATGCAAGAGCTTAATCATGAGCACAACAATTGCCAAGTATCACATTACCCAAGACATTAATAGCAATTACTACATGTATCATTTTCCAATTCCAACCATATAACAATTTAACGAAGGAGAAACTTCGCCATGAATACTATGAGTAGAAACCAAGGACATACTTGTCCATATGCTACAGCGGAGCGTGTCTCTCTCCCATAAAGTGAATGCTAGGATCCATTTTATTCAAAAAAACAAAAACAAACCGACGCTCCAAGAAAAGCACATAAGATGTGATGGAATAAAAATATAGTTTCAGGGGAGGAACCTGATAATGTTGTCGATGAAGAAGGGGATGCCTTGGGCATCCCCAAGCTTAGACGCTTGAGTCTTCTTGATATATGCAGGGGTGAACCACCGGGGCATCCCCAAGCTTAGAGCTTTCACTCTCCTTGATCATGTTGCATCATACTCCTCTCTTGATCCTTGAAAACTTCCTCCACACCAAACTTAGAACAACTCATTAGAGGGTTAGTGCACAATAAAAATTAACATATTCAGAGGTAACACAATCATTCTTAACACTTCTGGACATTGCATAATGCTACTGGACATTAATGGATCAAAGAAATTCATCCAACATAGCAAAAGAGGCAATGCGAAATAAAAGGCAGAATCTGTCAAAACAGAACAGTTCGTATTGATGAATTTTAAAATGGCACCAGACTTGCTCAAATGAAAATGCTCAAATTGAATGAAAGTTGCGTACATATCTGAGGATCACTCACGTAAATTGGCATAATTTTCTGAGTTACCTACAGGGGAAAACAGCCCAGATTCGTGACAGCAAAGAAATCTGTTTCTGTGCAGTAATCCAAATCTAGTACTTACTTTTCTATCAACGGCTTTACTTGGCACAACAAAACACTAAACTAAGATAAGGAGAGGTTGCTACAGTAGTAAACAACTTCCAAGACACAAAATAAAAACAAAGTACTGTAGGTAAAAACATGGGTTGTCTCCCATAAGCGCTTTTCTTTAACGCCTTTCAGCTAGGCGCAGAAAGTGTGTATCAAGTATTATCAAGAGACGGTATGTCAACCTTACCTTGGGCTTTACCCTTACCTTTCTTATTGTTTTTCTTTCCCTTTGGTTTAGGAAATATATGATTTCCCCCCGGTATAGAGGTGAATTTCAGAGTGCCTTCTCCCACATCAATGACTGCTCCCAATAGTTTCAGCAGGGATCTTCCGAGTGTGATTTTTCCTGTTTCAACAACAAGATAATCAATGGATATTGTTCTTCCAAGAATGGTTGTATGCACACCTGCGGCTATTCCCTTAGGAATTATAATAGAGTTATCAATGAGAGTTATTTCTTCTCCTCCTTCATCGACTCCCCAAAGTTTCAAAGATTTATAAATGCTTTCAGGCATAAGGCAAAATTCATACATAATATCACAGTAGGCATGAAGAGTTCGATCACCGATAACAATTTTAACAGTAGGATCCCACAATGAAAGTTTAGAGTTCACTAAAACTTGTTCAAGACGATTACGAACGTGGCAATAGTTATCATCCAAGCGAGATGTACTTATCTCGAGATTGTTTAATCTACTATATATGCTAGTGAGGGCTGAATCAAAGTTATTAGCTGAATCATGTGATGCAACCAACTTCTTTATGGCATTAAAAGCTTGATCCCCATTGCAATGAAGGAAATCTCCTCCCACTAAAGTATCCAAAGCATATCTATAGCGAACCATAAGACCAAAATAAAAATTACTAAGGAGCAAACTTAGAGTCATTTGAGGTTCAGTTTTACGATAAGAAGTAAAAATTCTAGACCAAGCATCCTTAAAACTCTCCTCATCCCCTTGTTTAAAAGTGAAGACTAATTCTTCAGGCGAAGAAGTAACAGGTTCAGAGCTAGACATGGTAACAAAAGTAACTAATTTTTTTGTATTTTTAATATAGAGTGCAAGACAATAAATAAAGCAAACTAGATAAAGTAAATGCAAGTAACTAATTTTTTTGTGTTTTTGATATAGCAAACAAGATAGCAAATAAAGTAAAACTAGCAACTATTTTTTTTGTATTTTGATTTAGTGCAGCAAACAAAGTAGTAAATAAAACTAAGCAAGACAAAAACAAAGTAAAGAGATTGAGAAGTGGAGACTCCCCTTGCAGCGTGTCTTGATCTCCCCGGCAACGGCGCCAGAAAAAGAGCTGCTGGCGTGCAGTTGACGTGGGAGATAGAAATTTTTGTGGTGTAACTTTTCTTTAGGTCCCCGGCAACGGCGCCAGAAAAAGAGCTTGATGGCGTGTAACTCACACGTTCGTTGGGAACCCCAAGAGGAAGGTATGATGCGCACAGCAGCAAGTTTTCCCTCAGAAAGAAACCAAGGTTTATCGAACCAGGAGGAGCCAAGAAGCACGTTGAAGGTTGATGGCGGCGGGATGTAGTGCGGCGCAACACCAGGGATTCCGGCGCCAACGTGGAACCTGCACAACACAACCAAAGTACTTTGCCCCAACGAAACAGTGAGGTTGTCAATCTCACCGGCTTGCTGTAACAAAGGATTAACCGTATTGTGTGGAAGATGATTGTTTGCAGAAAACAGTAGAACAAGTATTGCAGTAGATTGTATTTCAGTAAAGAGAATTGGACCGGGGTCCACAGTTCACTAGAGGTGTCTCTCCCATAAGACAAACAGCATGTTGGGTGAACAAATTACAGTTGGGCAATTGACAAATAATGAGGGCATGACCATGCACATACATATCATGATGAGTATAGTGAGATTTAATTGGGCATTACGACAAAGTACATAGACCGCCATCCAGCATGCATCTATGCCTAAAAAGTCCACCTTCAGGTTATCATCCGAACCCCCTCCAGTATTAAGTTGCAAAGCAACAGACAATTGCATTAAGTATGGTGCCTAATGTAATCAACAACTACATCCTTAGACATAGCATCAATGTTTTATCCCTAGTGGCAACAGCACAACACAACCTTAGAACTTTACATCACATGTCCTGTGTGTCAATGCAGGCATGAACCCACTATCGAGCATAAATACTCCCTCTTGGAGTTACAAGCATCTACTTGGCCAGAGCATCTACTAGTAACGGAGAGCATGCAAGATCATAAACAACACATAGATATAACTTTGATAATCAACATAACAAGTATTCTCTATTCATCGGATCCCAACAAACGCAACATATAGAATTACAGATAGATGATCTTGATCATGTTAGGCAGCTCACAAGATGTCGTGGTATCGTCACGGCATATGCCATAGGGTGGCTAATCGAAGTGGTTCCTGAGGGATCTCACGGTGGTATCCGGATGCGGGTATGGGCACGAGCGACACGGCGACGTACCCAGGTTCGAGGCCCTCCGATGGAGGTAAAACCTCTACTCCTGCTATGAGTGTATATGATGATCACACAGTACAATGGTGCTCCTAGAGCTGTGTCCGGCTGCTCCTGGGAGGCTAAGGGAGACGATGGTCTCTCTCACAGGGCAGCGCTAAGGGTGGAATGAAGTGAGAATGATCGATCCCCTGCACGAGAGGGGGTAGTGCGGCTTATATAGGCGCCGACACTTTACATATAAGACCCTATAGTTTATCGCCGGCTTGGCCGGCTCCGGCTCCGCTCCTTCCCGAGGCGGTGACGTCGGGAGCCGTTGAGGCATTGTGGCCTGTGTCCCATCCGGCTGCCACGGTCAGCGGTATGGAGAGGAGGTGTCCCTGTCGCCGTCGACCCACCGTAGCCAGCACGGATCGTCGTAAGCCCCGACGGCCTGTCCGGCGCGTGGCACTATTGCTCCACGGTGCCCGCGCTACGGAAGATGGAGTCAGCGTGGACTTTAGGAACCCGGATCACCAACCCGATTCCTTCCGGTGCAAGACTGTGACCTCGAGTCGGTCTCGAGGTACAAACCCCGATCGGATATGGCTTGTAGAAGCCGGCCCAGCTACGGCATTGGTGGCGTAGCCAGGCCGACTAGGACCTAGAGCCGCCGGCTTCGGACCAGCCGGCCACGGCGCGGCCGGCTGCTCCTCAGCCAGCCTTTGCCGCGAGCCGGCCAGTGGCCAACCGGCTGCTCCGCGTCCATTGCCCTATCCGGGGTCTTCCCCCCGACATTAGCCCCCGAAGCTGGCAAGGTCCTGCGTTTAGAAGGACCTAGGCAGGTTTTCCTGGCTTCTCGAATATATTTGACGGCACTTGGAGGGGCCGACTGAGAATTTCCATTCAGCCGGCTGCGCCCTCATCCGGCTCGTTCCTGCCGGCTGCTTCTAGCCGACCGCTTTTTATACTTGTGCAGCTTTTGTTTTCTCGCAAGTTTTGGTGGCGTCTCCGCCTTGTTGACGACTTTTAGTCCGGGTTGAACTTATTGTCCGGCTCCGGCTTGCGGCGCGCCGGAGCCTCCGCCGCCTCGGGTCCTGCGCCCGACTTGACCGGTCTGACGCCTGGCGCCGCGGTCGGTTCGTCTGGTCACATCAATGTTCCTCCGGATCCGGTGCGGTAGTGGGGAGCGTGGTGTGGCCGTTTTCGGTAACCGTTGCGGTCGTGGGAGGAGTTACAGCGCAGTAAATCCCGATCGTGGCCCACGATTGCCACGTGGCCGCGCAACTGACGCGCCAGGCGGCTATAAATGCCCCCGGTAGCGGTACCGAGGCGCCCTTCTTCTTCCTCGCACTCTTCGTTCTCTCGCTCAATCTTTCTCTTTTCTTCGCTCGAGCGTTCCGTCGCACGCCAACACTCCTGGCGAACTCCGGCGAGCAGCTGCCCCGACGTTCTCCCGCCGGGCCGCCGTCGCCACTCCACCAATCCGGCGCCACGGGGCCGCGCGTTTCCACAGAGCGTCCTCAGCCGCCGCCGTCGCCGCCGCCGTCGCAAGGCTCTTCGTCGCCGTTTCGCCTCTCGTGGTCAACTTCTTCCTCTTCCTCGACAATGGCCTCCGCCAGCGGATCGTGGAGGGGCTCATACATGCGGGAGGACGACATCGAGCGGCTGGTGCGCCTCCGCCGGATCCCGTCGGCGGTGGTCTGGCGGGCGCCCGGCGAGGAGACGGAGCCCGAACCGCAGCCCGGCGAGCGCGTCGTCTTCGGCGCGCATCTTGATCGCGGGCTGGGCCTGCCGGCTTCAACCTTCTTCCGGCAGTTCCTCGACAACTTTGGCCTGCAGCCGCACCACCTGCCGGCCAACGCGTGCGTCCTCCTCAGCTGCTTCGTGGCGTTCATGGAGGCCTACGCCGGCTTGTGGCCAGACATCGACTTCTGGAGCCGGCTGTTCTACTTGAAGGCGCAAACCACCGAGGGCCGCCTGCGGGCCTGCGGCGCCGCCTCGATCTACACCGGCCTGGTACGCCCTTCCCCAAGATCCCCACCGTTGACTCGGTGAAGAACTGGCAGATGTCGTTCTTCTATGTGCGCAACGAGGGGCAGCTCGTCGACCGGATCAACCTGCCGGAGTTCAATCCGGCTCCTCCAGTCGGCCGGATCAACTGGAGCTACAACGCCCGCACGTCGGATCCGGACGCCGAGGTGAACCAGCTCTGGGACTTCCTGGGGGCAGCCGTCGAGAATGGGCTGACCGCCGAAGACCTTCTCTGCACCATCGCCGAGCGCCGGGTGCTGCCGCTCCAGAGGCGCACCCACAAAATCGGGCACATGTCCGGCCGGTTCGACCCGAACCGGACGTCCAAGGCGGTGCTCTCCAAGGCCCAGGTGGCCAGCCGGGTGAATAACATCACCAAGGCAAACATGCCGGACGACTGGAACTACGGGCTGGCGCCCCGCGACAGAGACCACCCGCCCGAGCGGGTAAGTTTTGTGTTTTCACCGGCTTCCGGCTTGCGGCTGCGAGGCCGACTTCCTTTTGCTTTTGCCGACTTCCGGCTTGTTGTTTGTTCATGCTTTTTCTGTCTTTCTAGCTCTTTGAGCGCCAGAATGCCGAGGACGGCGACCTGGCGACGAGGAGGTGGACGCCGGATCACGTCGATCCAGCTGACCAAGCCGGCGACCAGGCCGGTGACGACGACCTGCTGCAGGCGCCTGATCTAGGCGGCCAGGGGGAGCACAATCCGCCCCCTTCACCGGAGCAGCAGGAGGACGAGGAGCCGGCGACGTCCGGCACGGGGCCGATCCCGGCCGTGCCTCTGCGCGCGAGGCCGCCAAGCACCACGGCGACTTCGGCGCGCCAGGGGAAGAAGCGGGCCAGCGAGCCCCGCTCCACTGCCGCCTTGGAGGTGAAGGCGAAGAAGCTCCGCCGGCAGCAGCCGAAGAAGGTTCCGGAGCAGGCCGGGTGAGTTTTCTTTCTCTTTCTTGTTTGATTCCTTTTCTTTCCTTACTTTTTATGCTTATCTTCTCCTTGTTTGTCCGGCTAGGGCTCCCATCAAGTTTGCCCAGGGCGGCGGCTCCCGGCAGGCTCCGCGCGTCGCGTCGCCGCCCCTGCGCCAAAGGAGGGAGCCGACGCCGCAGCCTTCATCGCGCGCTCCTACGCCGCCGCCGCTGGCGGTCTGCGCCTTCCGCAGGGCGCCTTCCTTCGCCGTGCCGCTGGCCTCAGCGCCCGATCGCGGCACGCGGGTCGAGCCGACTCGGCAGCCGACGCCGGATGACATGTTCCCACGCCGGACTCGCCTTACGGACCCAGCTGCCGGGGCCGGCCGGGGCATGCCGCCTTCACCGGAGCCGGAGCCGGCAGAGCTGCACCGCCTGCGACTGGAGCTGGAGCCGGCAGGGCTGCGCCGCCTGCGACCAGAGCCGGCACCCCGCCAAGCGTGGTGGTGCTGGATGAGAGCCCGGAGGGGGCGCCTCAGGCACCGGAGACAGCTGCGCCGGCTGGGCCATCTGCTGCGCCCGGAGCGTCGCCACCGCCGGAGCCGACGATAGAGGAGCCGGCCAGGCGGGAGCCGGCGCGCACGGAGGGCGCCAACTCGCGCGCGCTGGTGAGGACGGAAGCCCCCTCGGCGCCGCAGCAAGGCCTGCACGTGGCCAAGGGAGCTCTTCTTCTGCAGGTGCCGTCCGCCTCCGACTCCAGCCTTGGCTCGGCTGCCACCATGGAGCAGGCGTGGCTCCGCGCCGACTCCTACGAGGTGACCAGCCGGGAGGGGAACCCCGGCCAAGCATCGATGGAGATGTTCTTCTCCAGCCTGCAGGCCCACCTCAAGGCCAGGGCTGCCGAGACCGCGGCCAGCGTTGCCAAGGTGGAGGAAGCCGGCAAGGTAAGCTTTATCTGTTTTTGATTTGGTTATCATCCTGGTAGCCCTCCGAGGCATGGGCCGGCTGCTTGGAGCCGGCCCGGGTTTCGCCTAGCTGACTGACTTTCTTTTTTCCTTAGGCTGTGATGGATCGGCGCACCACTCTGTACAACCGCGCCGTTACCCATTACCACAAGGCCAAGCTGGACCGGGCCGACTTGGCCCGCGAGCTGGAAACCGTCAAGGGTAAGTTCTTGCTTATTCCGACTCGATGTCTTCTCTCTTTTTAGTCTTCGTTGGCTGACGTTTCTTTCCGGCTGCCTCGCAGTTGAAGCCGCCAAGGTCCCGCGGCTGGAGTCGGATCTCCGGGCTGCTCGCGCCCAGTGCGCCGAGAGCGAGGAGGCGGGCCGTTCTTCAGCCGCCAAGCTCAAGCTAGTTGAGCAGGAGCTGACACGGCTGCGCCTGCTGGAGCAGAACCACCTCACTGAGCTCAACTCCCTTAGGACGGCGGAGAAGGAGAAGGTGGAGGATCTGAGCCGGCGGCTGACGGAGGTGGAGAAGCAGCGACTTGCGCTGCAGGAGGAGGTCACCGCCAAGTCCACGGAGCTGACGGCTACCGCCAAGCGCTGGACGGATGAGATTGGCGCGCTTGATCGCGGCTTGGTGGGTGAGTGCATCTCTATGTTCCTTTCCCTTTGCCGGCTTTCGGCTGTCGGCTGCCGGCTTTCGTTGGCAGCCGGCAGCAGAAACTTCTGATTCCTTTGTTATCTCCATCTTCGGGCTGGTGGCAGTCGGTTCTTGCTGGCTGCCGCCAGACTTTTCCTTTTGTCTTAGGACTTCGAAAATTTGCATTTTTCAGCTTATTTCGGCTTCGATGATTTCTGACTTGCTTCTTCTTGCAGCGGCCTTCCCGGAGACGCAGGACGCAGCTTTGGCAGCCGTTGGCGTTGCGCGCGAGGCCAGGAGGCAGGAGACCGGCGAGGGCAGCTCGGAGTATTTCTCCATGGAGGATCACATGGCGTCCATGGCTGCCCGCGTCGAGCCCATCACCAAGCTTGGCTGGGAGCTCCGGAAGGCGGTTGAAGAGCTGGCGCCGATGCTGTGGCCTGAGGAGGCGGTGCCGCAAGATATCTCCAGCCTCACCTCCCTGATGGAGCGGGCGCCGGATCGCTTCCTCGACTGGAAGGAGTCGGCCACGCGCGCTGGTGCCGACATGGCGCTGTCCTTCGTCCTCTCGTGGTACAACGAGGTGGACCTGGGGCAGCTTGAGTTCCGGCGAGCCGGCGTGGAGGACAAGCTCCCAGCCGAATACAAGGCCGCCCGTCTTGCTCGAGCCAGCGCCATCGCCGACTTCGTCGACAAGGCCCTCTTCGTCGCGGACCCGAACCCTCCTCCATCCGATGAGGATTACATGGAAGATGAGGAGGCGGAAGACGCGCCCGAGGACGACCCGGCAGCCGGCTCCGCTGACGCCCCTCCGGCTTAGTTTACCTGCTTTTCAGTTGTTCTTTTGCCAAGACAGTTTATTAAATCCCCGGGATGCCGGGTGCACATGTATGAATATTATCGCCCTTTAATTATGTCGCATTTTAATGTGTTTGTTAATCATTTGTGTGCCGAGTTGCTTTCTTTCGACTCATTCGCTTTTTCCCATCCGCCCCACTCTTTGGCTGTGCCCTTGCCGGTCGTACGTCCGACTTGCGATCCGTCGCCGGATCAAGGGCGGGCCGCTGGGTGAGGCCGACAGTATTTCAGTCGAACGAGCTGAATTCGGCAATCCGGCACTTCTATGAAAAGTTGCAAGTCAACTCGCTTTTACTCTTTCCCTTAGTCGTTTTTCGCGTGTCGGCTCCCTAGGCCTTACTCCCGCCAGCCGGACAGCCGGGTTGCGGTCTGTAGCTGGATCGGAAGCCGGCTGTCGGAAACCGGATCACGTTACTGAGCCGACCGCGTGAGAGGGTTCAAGCCAATTGGCGAAACAAGGTAAAGTACGCGAAAAACTTGTCGGAAACGGCGCTCTTGGCGCGTGCTTTTTCATAGCTTACAAAGGGGATACAAGGGATACATACATTCCTGCTCTCATGTGTAAAATGGGCGGAGTAAGTTGACATTCCAGGGACGTTTAGTCTCCTCGTCAGCCTTGTCCGGCTTGTTTTTCTTGGCCTCTTGGGCATCTATGAGATAGTAGGAATCATTGCCTACTGCCTTGCTCACGATGAAGGGACTCTCCCATGGGGATGACAGTTTATGCTGTCCGGCTGTCCGCTGGATCAGCCGGAGCACTAGGTCTCCTTCTCGGAATGCTAAGGGCTGGACCTTCCGGCTGTGATAGCGTCGGAGGCTTTGCTGGTAGATGGTAGATCTGGACGCAGCCAGCAGCCGGGCCTCTTCAACCAAGTCAACTCCATCTTCGCGAGCTTCTTTGGCTTCGGCTTCTGTGTAGAGCTTGATCCTTGGCGCGTCATGCTCGATATCAGTCGGCAAGACGGCTTCGGCCCCGTATACGAGGAAAAATGGTGTGAAGCCGACTGAGCGGTTTGTCGTTGTGCGCAGGCTCCACAGCACATTGGGCAGTTCTTCGATCCAGCAGCCGGCTGCTCGCTCAAGCGGCTCCACCAGCCGGGGCCGGATGCCGGCTAGGACCAAGCCGTTAGCCTTCTCCACTTGTCCGTTGGACTCTGGGTGCGCCACAGAGGCTAGGGCCATCCGGATCCCCATTTCCCCGCAATAGC
Organism: Lolium perenne; assembly: GCF_019359855.2. Classification (NCBI taxonomy): domain Eukaryota; kingdom Viridiplantae; phylum Streptophyta; class Magnoliopsida; order Poales; family Poaceae; genus Lolium; species Lolium perenne. The sequence goes on from NC_067245.2 coordinate 273,732,064, forward strand.
GAGAGAAGATGCCTTGGGAGAAATTGCTGCCGTTGTCAGTGATAATGCTGTGGGGGTAGCCGAATCTCACGATGATTTCCTTGAGGAATGTGACGGCTGTGGAGCCATCCAGCTTCTTGATTGGCTTGGCTTCGATCCACTTGGTGAATTTGTCAATCATCACCAAGAGATGTGTCATGCCGCCCCGCGCCGTTCTGAATGGGCCTACCATATCCAAGCCCCATACGGCAAATGGCCATGTGATGGGGATGGTTTTCAAGGCGGAAGCCGGCTGGTGTCTCTTCTTTGCGAAGCGCTGACAGCCGTTGCACTTCTTCACCAACTCTTCTACGTCCCTGAGCGCAGTCGGCCAGTAGAAACCGTGCCGGAAGGCTTTGGCCACTATGGCTCTGGATGAGGCGTGATGTCCGCACTCTCCTTGGTGGATTTCCCGTAGGAGTTCAATCCCTTCAGCCGGCTCGACGCACCGCTGGAACACCCCACTTACGCTGCGTTTGTACAGCTGGTGGTTGATGATGGTATAGGCCTTGGCCCTTCTCTCAATCTGCCTGGCCTGGACTCTATCATCAGGCAGCACACCGTCGGTGAGGTAGGAGAGGAAATCTTGTGCCCATGAAGGTACGCATCTTATCTCGAATACGCTGACCAACAGGGCCTCCTGCGTGGGAGCTTCCGGATTCGACTGCATGGTCGCCGGGTTCGGCTTGCTAGCCGGCGGGTTCGGCTTGCTAGCCCCCGAGTTTGGCGATGAAGCCCCCGGGTTGGACTGAGAAGTCCCCGGGTTCGGCATGGTAGCCGGCGGGTTCGGCTTGTTAGCCCCCGACTTGGGCGATGAAGCCCCCGGGTTCGGCTGAACAGCCCCCGGGTCAGCCGGCACGAATATTGAATCCGAGTCCGGTGACGGTATGATGGACGGCTTCTTGAGAACCGCCAAGGTGATGCCCGGCGGAATGGCTTGCCGGGTTGAGCCAATCTTGGACAAGGCGTCAGCCGCCTCGTTGTTTGCTCGTGGCACGTGGTGGAATTCGCAGCCGTCGAAGAAGCCGGATAGCTGCTGGACATGGAAGCGGTATGAGGCCATGTTGGCGTCCTTCGCGTCCCGATCGCGGATGCTTGCTTTGTATGACCAAGTCGGAGTCGCCGAAGCAGAGTATGCGACGCACGCCAATCTCCTTGGCCAGCTTCAGCCCATGAATGAGCGCTTCATACTCCGCCACATTGTTGGATGCGGCGAAGTGGATCTGCAGGACGTAGTCCAGCCGGTCTCCCTTGGGAGAGGTGAGGACGATGCCGGCTCCCAAGCCGTTGCGCATCTTCGAGCCGTCAAAGTGCATCTTCCAGTGTGTGGAATCCGGCACAGGCGGCAGGTACTGCATCTCAGCCCAGTCGACGAAGAAGTCCGCGAGGATCTGCGACTTGATGGCTGTGCGTGGCTCGTAGAGGATGGTGTGGGCGGCTAGCTCCAGGGCCCACTTGGCAACCCGGCCGTTGGCATCCTTGCTGCCGATGATTTCCGCCAAGGGCGCTGTGGCAACCACCTTGATGAGGTGCTCTTGGAAGTAGTGCTTGAGCTTCTTGGCCGCCATGTAGACGCCGTAGGTGACCTTCTGGTAGTGGGGGTAGTTTTGCTTCGACTGGGAGAGCACTTCGCTAAGGTAGTAGACTGGACGCTGGACCAGCTGCTCCCTGCCGTCTTCTTTGCGCTCCACCACCAGGACAACGCTAACCACTCGATTGGTGGCTGCGATGTACAACAGCATCGGCTCCATTGAAGCCGGCGTTGCAAGGATTGGCGCGGTTGAGAGCACGCGCTTCAAGTCACGGAAAGCCTCCTCCGCCTGCGGTGACCAGACGAACTTGTCCGCCTTCTTCATCAATTGATACAGGGGCAGTGCCTTCTCCCCCAGCCGGCTGACGAAGCGGCTCAAGGAAGCCAGGCAGCCAGCGAACTTCTGGACGTCCTTGAGGCACTGCGGCAGTTCCATCTTCTCCAGGGCACTGATCTTGTCCGGGTTGGCTTTGATCCCTCGCTGAGAGACGAGGTAGCCAAGGAGCTGGCCAGACGGCACGCCGAATGTACACTTGGCCGGGTTGAGCTTCATCCGAAATCTTCTCAGATTGGTGAAGGTTTCTCTCAGGTCATCAAGGAGGGTAGTCGTCTCCTTGGTCTTTACAACGACATCATCCACATATGCGTGAACGTTTCTGCCGATTTGATCCTGCAAGCATTTTTGCATGCACCTTTGGTAGGTGGCGCCTGCATTTTTCAAGCCGAATGGCATAGTCGTGTAGCAGTAAGCCCCGTACGGGGTAATGAACGAAGTCTTTATTTGATCAGCAGGATTCAAAGGAATCTGGTGGTAGCCTGAATAGGCATCTAGGAAAGACAACAGTTCACAGCCGGCAGTCGAGTCTATGACTTGATCTATGCGCGGCAGGGGGAAGGGATCCTTCGGGCACGCCTTGTTCAGGCTGGTGTAGTCGATACACATGCGCCAGGAGCCGTTCTTCTTCAAAACCAGGACCGGGTTCGCCAACCAGTCCGGGTGCAGCACTTCCATGATGAAGCCGGCTGCCAGCAGCCGGGCGATTTCTTCACCGATGGCCTTCCTTCTTTCTTCGGCGAAGCGCCTGAGAGGCTGCTTCACCGGCTTGGCTTCAGGCCGGACGTGAAGGTAGTGCTCAGCCAACTCCCTCGGCACACCCGGCATGTCTCTTGGAGTCCATGCGAAGATGTCCCGATTCTCACGGAGGAATCTGGTGAGCTCGCTTTCCTATTTCTTGCTCAAGCCGGCACCGATGGTGACGTATTTGTCCGGCTGCGCCGGGTCCAGCAGGATCTTCTTGGTGTTGTCGGCCGGCTGGAAGTGAGTCGTCCCAGCCGGGTTGCCTGCAGCCGGCATGTCTGTCTGCGCGGCCTTGGCGAGGGCGACGGCGTCGTGGATGAGCTGCTTCTCGGTGGCGATGACCAGCGTCTGGGCCATCTTGGAGCTCTGCGTGGCGCAGTCCATGGAGCGGCGATAGTCGCCGGCTACGGTGATGACCCCCTTGGGGCCAGGCAGCTTCATCTTCAGGTACCCATAGTGAGGTACCGCCATGAACTTGGTCAGGGCCGGCCTGCCCAGGAGCGCGTGGTAGGGACTCACGAGGTCCACCACCTCGAACTCGATTCTCTCGGTGCGGAAGTGATCCGGCTTCCCGAACATCACCTCCAACGTGATCCGGCCGATCGGCTGGCAGCAGTGGCCTGGCACGATGCCATGGAAGACGGTGGGGGTGGGGCGCAACTCGGCCTCCTGGATGCCCAGCTTGCGGGCGGTGTCGCGGTAGAGGATGTTGATGCTGCTGCCGCCGTCGATGAGGACGCGCGAAAAACGCACGCTGCGCCGGGCTGTGCCGATGGTGGGGTCGAGGACCATGGCGTAGCTGCCCGGCTTCGGCAGGGACAGCCGGTGTGTCACGGCGATCAAAAGTGATGGCCTGCTCGACCGGTTAGGCACTGGGGGACCGGCGGTATGACCGTGTTGACCTCGAGGAACGGCTCGCTGGCTCGTCTTGTCCTCGGGCTCGGAGGTGAAGATGATGTAGGTAGCATCTTCGGCCAGATATCGGCCGCCATGGTGCACTTGGTTAGCCTCGTGGTGCTCGAGGTTGGCGTTCTCTGCGCCGGCTTGGCCACCCGGCCCGCCGGCTGGTGGGGGCGGGGGTGGAGGCGGGAGAGGTTCACCGCTTGTCAGCCGCTTCATGAAGTGGCAGTCGCGGGTGGTGTGGTTGGAGGGGTTCTTGCCGCTGTGGTACTTGCACGGCGAGTCGAGCATCTGCTCGAAGGTGTACTTTGGCTTCCACTGCCGGTCTTGCTTCTGGCGGCGGCTGCCGCCTGCCGCGTTGTCTGCCACGGCGGCTACGTGGGCGGAGCCGTACCGGCGGTCCGGCTGGTCGCTGTGACGCTTGCCGCGGTAGTTGTCCCGCCGGCTGCCATGAGAGGCGCCGTCTGCCGGCTTGTGCTCAGCCGACTTGTGGTGGTCCCGCTGGAGGGAGCCGGTCTTTGGGTCGGCGGCGCCTTGCCGGCTTCTTCAGCCAGCGCGTATTTATCCGCGATGGCCATCAAGGCGACCATCGACTTGGGGTCACTACGGCGCAGCTTGTGCCACAGCATGGTGTTTGGCCGGCAGCCTCCCATGAAGAAGGCGATGGCCCGGATCTCGTGCACGCCCTCGCAGAGTTGCGCATCTCGCACCGGCGCGTCGGTACGCGCGATCCGTCTCGTCCGGGCCACTGCTTCCACATCTCAAGCTGCGAGGGCGACCCGGCCGGCGGTAGGTGCCGGGGAACTTTCTGTCGAAGGCCTCTTCGAAATCTAGCCAGCCGTTGATGCTGCCGGCTGGCAGGTTGTTGAGCCAGGTGCGGGCGGAGCCGACCAGCATCAGGGGGGAGTAGCGTACCGCCCACCGCTTGTTGCCTCGAGAGATGCTGACTGCGGTGGAGTAGTCCTACGCCCGATCCTCCGGCTTGGCGGTGCCGTCGTACTTGGGCGTGTCGCGGGGGAGCTGGAAGCCGTCGAGCACGGGCTCGTTGGCGATGCGGGGCCCGAAGCACTTGGGGCAAGCCGGCGCCTCCTCTTCCGCGATGCGGGATTCGACCAGCCGATCGAGGCGGTCTCTCGCGTCGGTGGGCTCGATGCGGGGGCCCAGCCGGGAGCGTGCCGGCTGGCGTGTGCCGGCTGCTTCTGGAGCCGGCCGGTGCTGACGGCGGGGCTTGGAGTCTTGCTCCTGGTTCCGGCTTGGGGGAGGCCGGCTGCGGCTGCTGCCGCTCGGCTGGTGGCTCGGCCGGCCCGAACTTGCGTGCGTTGCCCGGGAGTCACGGTGCCGGCTTGGCCGGGGAGGCGGACTCGGCCGTGTCCCTGGCGCCTTCCTGTCGTTACTGCGCAGCGCCACGAGCGTGAGAAGCTGGGGGGCATTGACATACACAGGGTCGGCCGCTGCTTGTTGGCTGCGTTGAGCAGCTCAGTCACCCGCATGGTTTGGCGGCGTAACTCTTCGCCTTCAAGGCGGTTCAGCTCTTCTGCGGCGGCTTGTGCCGCGCGCATGTTCTTGTCGGGGGTGTTGTAGACGGGTAGCTCCGCGGACAAAGTCGGCGAAGGAGCACCGTCGCGGGCGATCTCAGCGCCAAGGTCGCGGCCCCTGCGGCGGATCTGACCGGCTCGGCTGGGACCGTCGCCGCCTGGAGTGAGGCCGTGGGCGCGGTTGTACTCGCGCTGGGTGATCTCCATCTGGCGCTTAGCAGCAGCCAGTTCTTCGGTTTGCTTGAGGAGGAGCTGGCGGTGCGCCTCCAAATCCGCCTCGATGGTGGTGGGGTCGCCGCCAGGCGTGAGCGGGGTGCTCAGCTTCGCCCGGACTTCGTCCAGCCGGGACGGTGGCGGTGGCGCCTTTGGGCCCGAGCCGGAGGCGTTGGGGTCGACGTTGCGCTCCAGGTTGGGGCCACGGGTGCGCGGGTTCTTGGTGGGGAGCTCCTCGCCAGCCATCATGACTTGCACGACGACGGGGCTGGCGGGAGCGCTGCTGCCGGCTCGCGGAGGAGGGCTTGCGCAGCGCAGGACCTGCCGCGGGTAGCGCGGCGGTGCGACGGTAGCGACGTAGACGTCGTGGCCGCCGAAGGAGATGACGCTGCCGCCGGCTGGGAAGGGCCGGTCAGCGAAGCAGCCAGCGTTGTCGCTGACGCAGTCGAGGGAGCCGAATCTCCAGATCAAGCCTGAAGCGACTCGCTCGCCGGTGGTGATGGTGAGGCCCGTCCGGATGAAGACACCGGCCGAGGATGCTGAAGGCCCCACGGTGGGCGCCAAATGTCGTGGTATCGTCACGGCATATGCCATAGGGTGGCTAATCGAAGTGGTTCCTGAGGGATCTCACGGCGGTATCCGGATGCGGGTATGGGCACGAGCGACACGGCGACGTACCCAGGTTCGAGGCCCTCCGATGGAGGTAAAACCTCTACTCCTGCTATGAGTGTATATGATGATCACACAGTACAATGGTGCTCCTAGAGCTGTGTCCGGCTGCTCCTGGGAGGCTAAGGGAGACGATGGTCTCTCTCACAGGGCAGCGCTAAGGGTGGAATGAAGTGAGAATGATCGATCCCCTGCACGAGAGGGGGTAGTGCGGCTTATATAGGCGCCGGCACTTTACATATAAGACCCTATAGTTTACTGGCCGGCTTGGCCGGCTCCGGCTTCCGCTCCTTCCCGAGGCGGTGACGTCAGGAGCCGTTGAGGCATCGTGGCCTGTCCCATCCGGCTGCCACGGTCAGCGGTATGGAGAGGAGGTGTCCCTGTCGCCGTCGGCCACTGTAGCCAGTACGGATCGTCGTAAGCCCTGACGGCCTGTCCGGCGCGTGGCACTATTGCTCCACAGTGCCCCGCGCTTTACGGAAGATGGAGTCAGCGTGGACTTTAGGAACCCGGATCACCAACCCGGTTCCTTCCAGTGCAAGACTCGCCAGCCTCGAGTCGGTCTGAGGTACAAACCCCAGTCGGATATGGCTTGTAGAAGCCGGCCCAGCTACAGCATTGGTGGCCGTAGCCAGGCCGACTAGGACCTAGAGCCAGCCGGCTTCCGGACCAGCCGGCCACGGCGCCAGCCGGCTGCTCCTCAGCCGGCCTTTGCCGCGAGCCGGCCAGTGACCAGCCGGCTGCTCCGCGTCCATTGCCCTATCCGGGGTCTTCCCCCCGACACAAGATCCGACAATGATAGCACAATGGGGAGAAGACAACCATCTAGCTACTGCTATGGACCCATAGTCCAGGGGTAGACTACTCACACATCACACCGGAGGCGACCATGGCGGCGTAGAGTCCTCCGGGAGATGATTCCCCTCTCCGGCAGGGTGCCGGAGGCGATCTCCTGGATCCCCCGAGATGGGATCGGCGTTGGCGGCGTCTCTGGAAGGTTTTCCGTATCATGGCTCTCGGTACTGGGGGTTTCGTCACGGAGGCTTTAAGTAGGCGGAAGGGCAAGTCAGGAGGGGGCACGGGGGCCCCACACCACAGGCCGGCGCGGCCAGGGGGGGCCGCGCCGCCCTAGGGTTTGGGCACCCCGTGGCCCCACTTCGTTTCGTCTTCGGACTTCTGGAAGCTTCGTGGCAAAATAGGCCCCTGGGCGTTGATTTCGTCCAATTCCGAGAATATTTCCTTACTAGGATTTCTGAAACCAAAAACAGCAGAAAACAGCAACTGGCACTTCGACATCTTGTTAATAGGTTAGTTCCAGAAAATGCACGAATATGACATAAAGTGTGCATAAAACATGTAGATAACATCAATAATGTGGCATGGAACATAAGAAATTATCGATACGTTGGAGACGTATCATAGGGCATACTCTAGGCAAAATTATGGTAGAACATCTCTAGATGCCTTTCCCCTACTAGATCGTGCATAGGATGTCGTGGTAATGCGGTTCACCAAGCCATTGCCGCAGATCTGGTGAGAAACTGCCGCTGTTTTCGAACAGCCGGAAGTTCCGGCCCTTCACGCCGGAACTTCCGCCCCGGGGCGGAACTTCCGCCGGTTCTCACCGGAACTTCCGGCCTGGCGAATTTTTCTGCTGTTACCCAATATCCTGTGTAGGCTCTGGTTTTGGCCTCCTTGCTTGTGTGCACTCATTCATCATTCCTATCATATTGATGCCTTTCCAGGTGGTTCCAAGAAGAGAGGCAAGTCTCATGTGGATGAGATTGAGGAAGAACTTGAGCAAACTAGACCATCCAAGCTCACCGCTCGTCAGCAAGCAGCTCAGAGGCACAAGTCACCTGCTGTTCGAGGCAAGAACATCCATGTATCCGTGAAGAACATGCAATATCTTGAGTACAAGGAGCTCCTTGACATGAACCCTTACCTCACCCCTCGGAGCAATAGGGTTACGGATAAGCGGTTCCACAACAAGACCCAAGAGGAGATATTCTATGAGGTCTATGTGCCATTCAAGAAGGGGGTAGCCCCTCAACATGCCATTGACACCGGGAAGATGGCCGCTACTAAGTACTTTGAAGAAGCCTATGCTATGTGTGGAGAGTTTGGGCTCTATCCCATTATGGAGCTCAACAAGGAGTATGATATCGGGTTGATTCAACAATTTTATGCCACCGTCCACTTTGAGCAAGATGAAGCTAGAACATTTTGGTGGATGACTCATGAGAGGCTCCTTGAGTCGAACTTGGCAAAGTTTGGAGCCGCCCTTGGATACCCTCACTACCAGGGCGTAGATGCAAATGGTTGGAGGTGCCATGATAGTTCATGGGCTCAAACAAGGGAAGTCTTGGAGAATCTCTACATCCCAGGTTGAGGTGTACCGGGCAAGAGTGCGGATCTTCTCCCTACTTGGGACATTATGCTTAGAGTCTACCGGGAAACCATTGGACCAAAGGGTGGCAACCTTGATGAGCTACATTTATATGAAGTGGATCTAATGGCAAACTCATTTGCTAAGAAGGGCACCGGTGAGAAACTTGATGTGATGGACTACATCTACCATGAGATGTGGTCATGTGTGATGGAGAAGAAGCTTCCCTCCTATGCTCCGTACATTATGAAGCTCATTGAGGACACTTGGGTTGATACTTGTGAGGCTACACTCCTTCACTCCATTCCTCTCAATCTCACATCCCATGAAGTGAAGTCATTGAGGACCAAGCGCCACAACTCTCCTCTTGAAGATGTTACCCCCATGGATGAGAAGCCACCTAGCTGGGCTTCCAAGCTTGCACGCCGCATGAGACAGATTTTTTGCCTCACCTCTGCAGTCAACCACCGTCAGTATCAGCAGCATGTCGAAGCCAAGAAGTCCAGGGTTCGTCAGAAGAGCATCATGAGGGCCCTTGAGGTGGAAGTGTCTCCTCCCGGATCCGAGGAGAATATCACTTCGGAGGCTGAGTGGGTTTCTCGGCATGGTGTTCCTCTTCCTCCGGATGGCCTTGAGATCGAGTCTCCTCCTCACACTCCTCCCTACCCCGGCGCTTCATCGAACCTCCCTCCTGGCTGGGCTAACGCCGACCCTTGGGACGTGTAGTTTCTCCTATACCTTTTTGGTGCTTTGGTGCCAAAGGGGGAGAGTGAGACCTTATTAGGTTGCTCTCCGTTGGGTATTTGCATGGGGGAGTCACAAGCTCGTGTTGGCTTTGATTTTTATTGCTTGTGATTCTATTTATCCTTGTGGTGTCGAACTATGTTCTTAGCTATTTGGTTTGTAAACTCTATCTATGTGCTTGGAACCTTATCTTTGTGTATGGTAACTCCGTATGTGAGTCTTCCTTGGTTATCTATGTGTGAATGATCTTATTATCCATATGCTTATCACTATGTTGTATTGCTAACCCATGGAAGACGGATGCAAGATATAGGGGGAGCTTCTTTTGTACCAATGCTCATATCTAGGGGGAGCTCCTCTATATCTCTCACATTGTTGGTTTACAATTATTCATTCCTTGCAAATACTTGTGTTGTCATCAAACACCAAAAAGGGGGAGATTGAAAGAACATTTCCCGCCCTTTTGGGTTTTGTGTGTTTGATGTCAACACTAGATATATATTTATGTGTGTTGATGTAGACAGGTACAAGTTATCAAGATATATGTTGGATCGTGAATTGGTATGACTGTTCTGAAGCTCTGCAGGTTTTTTTGTTTCTGGCGGAAGTTCCGCCCTGGTTTGTTCAGCAGAAGCCTCTCAGCGCATCCTGTGTTCAGCTGTTTTCTCCCTGACCGGAAGTTCCGGTGGAGTTGGCCGGAAGTTCCGGTCAGCGGAACTTCCGCCCAACTTCCGGAAAAGTTCCGGAATTCCGTTTTTTGAGGCTCTGTGTTGTCCAGTATACTTTTCGCAAGTTTCCGGAACTTGGCCGGAACTTCCGGTCACCGGAAGTTCCGCCCAAGTTCCGCCCCATCTTTACTTGAGAAGGACAACTGTCGAAGGCGGAAGTTCCGGCCCTCATGGCCGGTACTTCCGGTGGAAGCCGGAACTTCCGGCCATCCTGGCCGGAACTTCCGGTGTAAGTGGATTTCGTCCCCAACGGTCAGATCTGAGAGCTCCACTCATATAAATAGCTTTCTTCTCCAAAGGGACAAGTTGCTCAATCATTGCAAGAAAAATCTGCCAAGCTTCACCACCATTAGAGCCACCTCAAGAACACAAGATTTGCAAGATCTCCTTCCTCCCCCAACCAAAGCTCTTGATCTTTGGAGATTCGAAGGAGAAGACACCGATCTACATCCTCACCGAAGCGATTCTCATTTCCCCCTCTCTTGTTTGAGGGATCTCATGCTAGTGTTCCTATTTGGTTCCCTAGTTGATTTGTGTTGATGTATTGTTGTTGATTGTTGTGTTGTAACAGATTTGGGAGCCTCCAATTCGGTTGTGGATGTGCGCCCCAAGAACCTTGTAAAGGCCCGGTTTCCGCCTCGAGGAAATCCCTTAGTGGAAGTGGGCTAGGCCTTTGTGGCGTTGCTCACCGGAGATCTGAGTGAAGCCTTCGTGGCTATTGGTTTGGCTTTCATAGCAACCACACTCCTCCAAACGTAGACGTACCTTCTTGCAAAGGAAGGGAACTACGGGAATCATCTCCGTGTCATCGCGTGCTCCACTCTCGGTTACCTCTATCCTATTCTATCTCTTATATTGCTTAGCTATATCTTGCTTAGTTGTTAGCCTTGTCATATAGGTAAATTCACTTAGTTGCATATCTAGAGAATTTACCTTTGTGTCAAGCCTAAATTGAAAAAGAACTAAAAATTGGATAGCACCTATTCACCCCCCCCCCTCTAGGTGTGGCATACGATCCTTTCATCCCTGCTTCTCCTACCTTCTCTGATCTCCCTATCCATGCTCGATCTATGCCTAGAATCCTACTGCGTATGCTGCTGCTGCTCTATGTTGTGTTGCTCTATGTTGTGCTCAATCCATCGATTCATGCCTATATGATGTGCAAATGGTCACTGGTCCTTGTGTATATGCCTAATGTTCTTGTTCATATGCTTACTGGTTGATTCATATGCTTATTGGTTTGCTTCAGTGACACTTGTGGTGTCAGTGATGCTCACCCATGCTCTGTGTAGGCTTCAGTTGATCCATTTCTTGGATCCCTGCTTGTCTCTGATGCTATGCTATGCTTTGTGCTTGCTCTAATTGATCCATTTGATCAATTAAATGCTAGTGGCTGGTTACTGATGGATTCCTTTGCTAAATGGATGGTTTGCTTGCTGATGCTGCTACTCATGCATGCATATGCCCCTGTGTGTGTGCTGCTGCCATCCATAGCTCCCTGGACTTGATCCAGTAGCTAGGATGCAATGGTACCTGCTGTTGTTGCCTCACAGTGATGCTACTGTATAAGTATTGCATGGATTTGTTATGTATTCATGCCTGGATGGATTAATTATTGATGAACTGCTTATGCAGTGTTGATTCAACGACTTGCTATGCATGATTTGATATTTCCATGATCAATTAGGAAATAAATGAAGTCTGAATCTTGTACTGGATAATGATGACTTAATGTTTTGCATTAATTGGATGGATTTGTGTTTGTTGTGACCTCGGTAGCATTGCTACTAACTGGTTGCTCACATAGTTGGCTAGATCTTGTTGGCTACTCACATTTGCTTGCATAATTGGGAATCATAATTAATATGAATGTCATTATGCTTGCATGTGAAGAAAAATATAGGGTTTCATGATGGTTATTTGCTTAGGTTTCACTGGGTGGTTCTTGGTAATTGCTATTCCTAGTAAATCATCTACTGGTGCTATCTGTGCATGTGTGCTTGCTTGTGTGCACAAGATTGGTATCTGGATGATTCTAGCTCTAGTGGTTTCCTCATCTGCTAGTGATCCTTGGTGAAAACCAAGTGATGATCATGACCTGTGTCATGCATAACTGATGGATTGGATCCATTGGATCCACTCCAGGAATTTGATATACCTTATTCCAGCTCCTAGAAAGAAATATTGTGTTGTTGCAGTGCTTCTGGTGGATTTATGTTCACAGCCCTTCACCTCTAGCTCTTGGTTGATCTCCTCCTTATGTCACCATGCTTTCTGGTGATGGGTTGGTGGTTTTGGATGATTGGTTGAGTTCTGTGATGGTTGGTGCTGTTTTTGAGCAAGAACATGATGAACTCTATCCTATTTCACTCTTTGGTTGCCTGGTGAATGGTTATCTGTCGACTGTGCACCATTTCTAGGGTTTGTGCTCTTTTTATACCCCTGATACTTCTCCTCTGGCCATGCCACACAAGCCTGGCTTGCCCTGGTGACTAGGCTTTGCCTTGCCTTGCTGTTGCTTGCACAGCAACCCATGAGTTGTGTGCTCAAATGGTGAAACTTGAGCCCCTGTACAGGCTCAGGTTTGGTCTGCTCCATCTTATCCTTGTGTTGTACAGGATTTCGGACAAGCACAAGTGTATGTGACACTTGGTTCCTTTCAAAACTGAATACTGACTTTCTATTTACCCCTGTCTAGTATTTCTCTTTGTTCTTTGCAGGTTTTGAAGGTGAATATGACTACATAAGCATTTCTTCCAAGTCATAAATTTAGTATTTTAGTTTAGGATCAAATAATGTAATCTTCTTTTTATTTATGTTTATTTTTAATTAAGTTCTTGTATCAGGGATATTGTAAAGACAATGTATGTGTGTATGTCTATCAATAAAGCTCAAGGTTTAACTATGAGCTCATTTGTATTTGTATAATTCAATTTTTAAATATTTATTATATTTATATTTCAATTGGCAATTCAAAGTCATTTGAATTATGAGTTGTATTTGAATTATGAATTCATATTTCATTTTCAGTAATGCTTATTTTTTATTCTTTGAGTGTATAAATTCAATTTAACTTGTTAAATGAAATCAATTCCAAAATCAACTAGATACAAAAGAGTTCATGTCAAAATTCATAACTCAACTTGCCTAACGCTAATTGCAGTTGAGAGAGAACCTCGATCTCTCTTAGATTTAGTTGCAATAAGGCACGGAAATTTCTCTCGTTTTCCGATGAAATGCACATCCCGTTCCTAAATCTACCCTTCGATGTTCCTATATTCCGGGTTATCACACTATACTGGCCGCATTTTGCTTTAGCTAGGTAGCGCTTGCCGGTATACCAGTAACGTAGCTTCAATTTGTCAAACTATGTAAGTTTCGATGCTCAATCGGAGCATCTATTTCATGGCAAACTATGATCATCCCTAATTTACCGTGCCATTTCGAATTCCGTTTTTGAGTTCCACTTTTACGGTTTCTAATATGTGATAATGGTTTTCCAGCCCGTAAACACGAGTTCGGTGGACTAAACTCGCATTTTTCAGTTCACGTGTTTACGGGATCCGCTAGAGAAGCTCTAAAGCAAGTAATTTGTGGGAGTAGTACTATACCGGCCCATTAACAAGTGCAAATAAAAAATTCATGTTTTTTCCAACCCCTTGGAGCATCTCCACCTGTGCCTCTCAACTAGGCACCGGCAGCGGCGCCGGGACAACCATATGGGGTGCGTCAGCACTGCATCCTCTATTTGGGGATGTTGTTCCCACACAGGCGCCAGGCCTGGATAGGATTTTTTTAGACAAACTGACAAACTAAACATTTTTTATAGTTTTATTCTCATGTTATTTTGGATCAAGGAATTAATAATATTTTAGCAGAGCGAATCCGGGTTCGCTTCGCGAGCACTAAAACATTATTTATTTCTTGATCCTGAATGGCATGTGAAATCGCTTCAGCTCTAGCCTACTAACCGTCCGGCTCTATGGAGAGGTGGACGATCGCCCGCTGCTGCACCACCTGCTCTCTCCGCTGCTTCTCCGTCGTCGATCCCCCGCTGCTCTCTCCGCCACAAATACCAAGTAGGCCGCTCTATCCGTGGTCGTCGCCTCCTGACGCAGCTACTGCTCTAGCTCCTCCTACCGTCGACGCTGCTCCACCTCCTACCTTCGTAGCCGCAGCTGCATCTCCTCCAAGCGTCTCTGCTTGTAGACTTCCTCCTGACGTTGCTGCTCCTCCCGCACGTCCCGCCGCCGAGCAAGCTCCTTCCACTGCTGCTGCCTCCGTACCGCCTCCTGGTGCTGTCTCTCCGCCTCCTGCGGCTACCGCTCGTCCGTGACAAATGCATCTACGGTCACCGCTAGCGCCGCCTCCTCCCACGTCTCGTACTCTGCGAGCTGCGGGTCCTCCTCCATGGCTTCTACGGTTGCCGCTAGCACCGCCTCCTCCCACGCATCGTACATTGTGGGTTTAGATTTTTGCACGACTGAAGTGAGAGGAGGGGAAGGAGGGGTTAATATAGACCGGCGACGAGGCGGGGAAACCTCCCGCGTGGCACCATGGCGGGAAATCTCCCACGCGGCGCCCTAGCATCACTGACACCGCGGTCCCATCGCAAAAGCGAGGCGCCGGCGCGCCCGATTCGCGTCCTTTGCGAAGGGGCCGACACGGGGTTGCCGGCGCTTCTATTGGGCTCGAAAACTAACCGACGCTTTTTGTGGCGCGTTAGTGTGAGCCCATTTTGGTCGCCGGCCCCAAAACACTATCGGGGCCACTATGCGGCACCCTGGTGGAGATGCTCTTACCACTTTTTAGATACATGAAGTTTAAAATTTAAGGATTTTTTAAAATAAAATTCTAAATATATTTTTAAACTAAACATTATTTAATCTCGAGTGTTTCGAATTTGAATTTTTATAAATTTGTTTTCAAATAAAATACATTTTTCAAGCCTGCACATTTTTGAAAAGTGAACATTTTTTAAAAGAAGATTCTGGATATTTTTGAAAATGAAATATTTTATGAAATTTGAAGAGAGAAAAATATCCAAAAACCTAGAAAAGGACAAAATACCAGAAACGAAATTGTCAAAAACTTAAAAATTACCTTGGGTCGCTGCCATCCGCACCATGTATATAGGATTTTCGGGGAGATGATCCTGTGCTGGGACTACCAAGGGTGCGCGAGCCTCATTCAAGAATTTGTCCATTCAAAGTCGTGCGAGAGGAGGCCGACTCCTCCCTGTATATAGTAGGTCTTCTTGTTCTACCCATGTGGAGTATGGTCTTATGCCATTAGCCTAGAGCAGAGTTGCAGATCTTCGCGGCCAGGTC
Organism: Lolium perenne; assembly: GCF_019359855.2. NCBI lineage: Eukaryota > Viridiplantae > Streptophyta > Magnoliopsida > Poales > Poaceae > Lolium > Lolium perenne. Next base: position 273,747,199 of record NC_067245.2, read on the forward strand.
TGTCGATTTCTAGGGTTCATTCTTCTCACGTCCTTGCGTCTCTGGTCGAAGCTGGAGGTGGAGGATATGTGCACTGCTCCTTCCAATAAGACCGTGGTCTTGTGCCATATTCTGATCTGGATCCAGTTCAGAAGCATGGTGGCTTTCTCTAGCCCTTTGGCGGCGAGGGGAGAAGGTGGCCTGGTGTTTCCCTCTCTGGAGCTGGAAGATGGCGGAGAAGTTCGGCTTCAGTTACTCTCTAGAGAGTTCATCAGCTGGGGACCGATGCCGGCGTCGATACCTTGCCCTACATCATATGGATGAAGGGCGGCTCTCTACCAGGAGTTCAATCTCCATCTGGAGGCCTTGTTCATGGGCAAATCGTTGGAGCTCGCCATCAACCCACCTCCAAGTGATTTGTCCCTGGAGGTGCAGAGATGGTCGGCGATTTCGACTCTTCCTGGGCAAGAAGAGAACAACGAGCATCACTCTTTTGGACCTCGGTGCGGCTTGTGCCTGGAGGCCGCCGTGGTTTAGTCTATTTTTATTTAAAATAAAGGCCGTGCAGGAACCTCTGCCACTGGATATGGGACTTTGCTCGGAAAATACATCGGTGCACATGAGTGTCAGGGCACCTTATACATGAAAAAAGTCAGTAGTAAAGGAGGCCAAAAATCAAATATTTTTTTAGAATCAAAGATGATCATGTATTGTTCTTGTATAAAAAAATTCACCATGGAATGATTTTCATTGGTGCTTGGCTAAAAAAAACTTTAAACACCCTATGTATAGGTACTATTCACGCTATATTCGTCATAATTTTTTTCCCTTTTGTCTGAAGTAAATGGGAATCACTTGTTGACCAAATAATTTTATATAGTACAATACTTGATCATCTTTGATTCCGAAATAATTTCTGAATCTTTTGACTTTATTTGAAATTACTAATTCTTTTGGGTGTATACAACCCCGTCGATGGCCATGATCGAAAAGATCGATCGATCAGGGCCCCCAAATTTCAGGGGCCCCCGATTTTCTGCAGCCCAGGCCCAACAAAACACGACCGATCAGTTTGCCTTCTCGATCGGCAACCGAGAGCTCCATAAACCAAGACGTTCTACTTCTTAGCTGCTGCGCTGCTATTCCGCCTCGTGCCGGCATGGGATACTGGGCGTCCGGCCGTGCGCGTGCCCGCCGCCTCCGGATCCCGTTCCCGTGATGTGTCCTTGCCGGCGAGTCGGCGACCCGACGTCAGGTTCACCAAGACACCAATCAGCGGTCAGATCAGTTCACAAACTTCAGTCTTCACCGATCAGCGATCAGGTTTGTTTAACTAGCAGTGCCATGTCCTGAATTTCACTCATAAGAAATAAGGACAGATTCAATTGCTATTAAACCAGTGATGCGTTAAACAAACCTGAATCTAAATAACTTGCTGCTCACGAACTTGTTGCTGTTTCAGACTTTCAGTTTAGAGCTGCCACACAGTAGTCTGTAGTCAACAACTAGTCATGAACTCATGATGCCTTATTTTGTATTTTTGCTAATTTGATAACTCTGTCGCAAAAGAGTGCTCTAGACCTAGTTGTCATGAAAAAGTTTGAAACAAATTCTGAAAATCAAACTCTCGTTGATAATGCAGTAGAGGGTGAGGCTCATACCGCAGAATTTGATGAAGGTGACGATGGTAATAGTGGCGATGAATGCGCTGATCCTAGTATGGAATAGTGCACATAGAACTTATATAGTTAAGTGGACTTGTGATATCATTTTGCTGGTAATTGAGTTTGAATTAAAAAAAAGAGCCCCATTTCGTAAGTCGCACCGGGCCCCATTTCCTGGAGACGGGGCTGGTTGTATATAGAGTACCCAAAAATTCCCTTCCGATTTTACTCATATCTCTCTTGTCCTCCCGCTTCTTCTTGCAGCTGGGCAGTAGATGGGCGCCAGCGGGAGCAGATAATTTTCTTCTTTCGTCAGGTTTCCTTGAAACAGATCGATGCTCCGGAATCTCCTGCGGTCCTGCCTGGCTCCAACGAGCCATTGTCCCTGAATGCTTTCCACTCCTGCTAGCAGACATTTGTTTGGTCAGATAGCACTGGATGTCCCCGGCACAAAGTACTACGGTTGTTGCAAAGCTCAATTCCTTTTCGTTTCATATCATACAACGGTTTTGTTAATACAGTAACTAGTGTCGCAGTCTTGCAGGATAATTGATCGTGAGACTCATTATATTTCATGTCATGTCAGTGACAGAGATTCTTAACCACTACTGGCATCCTATGTAGATCTTGCGATATCATTGGCTCATTGTCATTGCTACCACTAAACCAGCCGACTGTTTACATGCAGAGCCTGGAGAGGTACAGGCTCTATTATGCAGTGTTAGGTGAACTTGACACTTTAGCTAGCTGTAAGCTGCCCAGAAAATTACAAGACGAATCTCAGATGAGAGGGACCTCCGGTAATGTCCAAAAGTCTATATGTCAATTCAATTCAGTAGATACCCAACAACTAATCAACCGACCATCTTCCTTCTTATGCTCCTGAGAGATACTTTTCTGAGAGACTTCACCCTCCTGATCAAATCGTCTAAGGCCTTTTTTTTTTGTTGTTGTCATGACCGGACGTTGTGCTCTTGGGTGTCGGTTCTAGTTGGTTTAGAGGTTGCATTCTTTTGTTGTTTTTTCTCTTGTGGGTGTGTTGTTGGTATGGACTTGGCCATATTGTTGTAGGTTTTCGCTCGGTTTTCTCCTAAAAACTGAGCAACTTCTTCTTAATTAATAGATGAGGTAAAGCTTTTGCCTCCGTTTTAAAAAAAAAAAAAATCAGTAGATACCCCCAGTCACCAAGTGTTTGGTCTTTTGCTCCTCCTGGCCGGGACCAGTCCATTCTTGGGGCCGTTTCATTACTTTCTACGAATGTAGTACTGTAATTATTGTTGCAAGATCCACCTTTTGATCTCACTAAAGTTTAGGGTCCCTACTATTTCGGGTCTAGACGCGCAAACTTTTATTTGGGTTTTATTAGATTTAGGTGGTCTGATGTATAAGCAAATGCTCTGAGTATTGGATGTCTTTGTGTTAAGAACCGCTAGTGAAGAAATCAGGATTTGATCAACTAGATAGTGTTGATTTATAGTGTTTAATCACTGTTGGATAAGGCTAGGCAACGCTTAAGGGCATCTCCAACTGGGAGATCTAAATCGACGTGACGGCCATCCGTTTGTGTTCGTTTAGGTCGGCGCGCAGGTAGTGGCTGGCGTCCGCCCGATCGTTTGGGTCTTGCGCTGCACCAACGCGGTGAAATATGGGTCGCGGTCAAAGTATTTGGCATTTGGCCTTTAACTTAATACTAGGAAAAAGCCCGTGCGTTGCTACGGAAAATAAAACAAATAGTGGCAAAAAGAGGTCTTCCATTTGTAAAACCGCTCCTTTCGTTTTATCCCAAACAATTTTTCTTTCTTTTAAATCGATTCATCTTAATATATATTTCAAACAACTTTTACTTATCTCAAATTTAGCAATGGATAGTATAATATGCAAACAGTCTATTTCTTTTGCGGTGTTGAGTATAGTTTGAATCGTTTGGATATTCTTCCCGTGTGGAAGGTATACCCTAGTGACTTTGGACATAGACTTATCTAAAATATTTTAAAAAGAGTAATTTGGCACATGTGGGCTTGTCCTCGTTTAAACCAAAATTAATCACGCTGGAGAATGGAGTAATTGTTCGCTTAAGGATCTACTAACACCATTGTCAAGAAATTTCTTCAAACGTTAAAAAAGATCTATCAACTCAGAATTATTATGCAAGTAAAGTCTTGAAAGTAGCGCATTGTTGGCTGAAAATTTGTACCAAAGGAATCAGCAATCAAACCATTTGGAGCTAGTGAGTCCAGTAAATGCAATAAATTCCTTGTTATGCCATAGGACAAAGAAGCTCTTAATTTCATGGAATTTCTTGGCATACAGAACTCTAGTGATTATTCCAAAAAAAAACTTGTATTTTCCTTCAAATAATACCTTGACTTGATTTTTTCCACAATGACAGAACCTTATGCAAGTCCAGGCTATTCGGACCTTTCCATCGATCTGCTGATCCACATGGTGCAACTTGTGGAGCTACCGGATGAAGTAGCCTTCAGTTCTGTGTACGTGCCATGCATGGCGCTCCTGCCTCTACCACGGCTGCCCCTGCGATCCCACCTCGCCGCACACCATGGCTCATGTCCTTGGCGACGGAGCATCTTCATGAAAGCAAACAAAGTCGTAAGCTCTCATCATGGATGGCTCGTGGCGCAGGCAATCTTCAAGCTCTTCACGTTTTCAAATTTTTATTGGCCCATGGGCGGAGGAGGCGATGAGCTGGGCTGCTGCACGGGTTTGCGTTTGCTGATGGCCTTCCTCGCCGAGTATACAAGGCTTCTTCGATCTATCTTTCTGGCCTTGTATATACTGCCTGGCATGGACTGCTCCTGATCTGCGCCGCCGGCGTACTTGGTGAGTTGGTGTCGACTATGGCCGAGCAAGCCTCCACTGTCAGGGAGGTGCGCAAGCATGACGGCAGGCTTGACCTTGCAACTTCTCCGAGGGCACAAACGTGCCTCGATCTGAACCAGAATCGATACTCCAAGGCATTAAGGCAAGAATCAGTCACCAGATCAGAAAGCTGGAGGACCTTCATCGCCTCCACCGAGTCCACCATGCTCAAGAATTAAAGAGCAGAAGATGAAAACACACGCTCTAAGGCAGAGCAAAAATTGCTTCGGGACAGGTTGGAGTAGCAGCCGCTTGCCGACGGCCTCTTGCTCGCCACATAGTCGAGGATCTTGCGGTCGCGCTCGGGTTCTCCTAAATCTCGGCGCCCACACGGGATTCCGTAGGATATATATATGATGGAGTTGGATTCATGAATCGGGGCAGGACTCTAGAGTCTAGACCCTCGTGTCAAACTTGGAGTAGTAGTCCCACGCAGACGTATCCGTTTTGAACTCATCTTTTTTGCGCTGTGCAACATCAGGAAAAGGAAAGGTTCGACGGACGATGACGGACGATCTAAACACACGGACGAAACCAAGGAAACGTTCCTCCCTTTATTATTAGGTATAGATAAGGCATATAAAATCATAAGAAAACTATAAATAAGTTTAAATTATCTAGATTTATTACATAAAATTATTGTACACCTATTACATGACAAAATACCTGATCAAATAAAATGTAAAATGATACAATGACTTAGGCATTGTTTTCTTGGGATTTTCATCATTGTTGTTGTTTGCAACATTGTTGCCAACATGTGCCCACATGTGCTCAACCAAATTAACCTAGAGCTGGTTGTGAACCGTTTGGTTTCAAATTTCGTGATGCACGTGAAGGATATCCTGGAATGAAGCCGGACCACCTTGAGGAGCAACCAACTCTTCCCGGCCTTCCCAATCATTATCATACAGTGAATCATCTTGCTCTACCTCAACAATCATGTTGTGCATGATTATACAAGCGGTCATCACCTCCCACATGGTTTGCACACTCCATGTTCTAGCAGGGTGCCTGACGATAGCCCAACAAGCTTGGAGGATACCAAACGCTCGTTCGACATCTTTTCGGGCTGCCTCTTGCTCTTTGGCAAACCTTGCCTCCTGCTCTGAATTGGGACGACGGATTATCTTCACGAGCGTAGCCCAAGGTGGATAGATACCATCAGCAAAGTAGTACCCCTTGTTGTAGTGGTGGTCATTGATCTCAAAATCCACATCAGGGGACTGAGCTTGCGCAAACCTATCAAACACCGGAGAGGGTTGCAGCATATTGATATCATTGTGTGAGCCAGCCATTCCGAAGAATAAGTGCCAAACCCATGTATCATGTGAATCAACGGCTTCAAGAATCACTATGTACCCCTCAGAATGGTCCATGGATGACTCTGCCAACCAAAAGGGCAGTTCTTCCACTCCTAGTGCATGCAATCTATGATGCCAAGTATCCCAAGAAACCTGCATGCGTTGATTGACAACAGATGGGTTGTGTCCTCTGTAGTAGGTTGTCTCAGAAATTCTTCACCAAAACAGTGATCACTGCTCTGCAGAACCTGTACATCGCTTCCAAGCATCTGGACTCGCTCATTCGGACGTACTCATCTACGTAGTCACCGACAACACCATATGCTAGCATCCTAATCCCTGCCATGCATTTCTGATATGAAGATAGGCCTACCTTGCCAACTGCATCCTATTTGACGATGAAGTAGTGGTCGTAGATCTTGACGCCATCCATTATCCTGTTGAACAACGGTCTGGACATCCGAAAATGGCGGCGAAACATTTGCGGCGTGAACAATTCCTTGTTGTAGTGGAAGTAGTCGCAGAAGAGCATGGCGTGGCCGCGTTCTCTTTTACGATCTAAGACCGCCGCGCGTCCTGGAAAGAACCCCCGGTACACGGGGATCTGCGCGACGTTGTGCTCGTGGATGAGCAACGCAGCCTCCATGAGCAAGTCATCGTCGGACTCGTTGTCCGAAGACGTGTCGATGATGTTCTTGTAGAAGGACTCGTCACCGTCGCCGCAGTCCACTATGATCTACAAGTGAAATCTAAGACGGATTATGTGCAAACGAATTTCTTTTATTTTGTAAGAGGCGAATATAGTGTGATTGTTCTACCGTCCTAATCCTAAAAATTATTATAAAAAAATGAATAAATTTTCGAAGAAACAAATGGATCGCCTCCTCATCATCTCTACTTTGCCACACCGTTGTTCATACTCACTCGCATCATTCTTGAGTACTAAGTTCTTGTTTTGCCAGAAAACTTGCATCTAAGAAATATGTCGTCGTGGCCGCTCGGGTCTTCCCCTCCAGGAAGACTCGGGGCGGAACCCTAACCCCCCAGCCGCCGCCTTCCCTTCCCCCTCCTCCTCCCTCCTCGCCGTCCCCTGAGGCTGCCGCCGGCGAAGCCCGACGCGGCCGGTGATGGGGGCGGCGGGGATCCGCGCATGGTCCCCTGGGGCGGCGGTAGGAGGCACGCCTCCGCGCCGGGGGATGATCCCGGAACCCGGCGGTTGATGGCGGCGCGGCCATCTCATCACGTCTTCGCCGCGGCCTCGTCGGGCGGGTGATGGCGTGTAACTCACACGTTCGTTGGGAACCCCAAGAGGAAGGTATGATGCGCACAGCAGCAAGTTTTTCCTCAGAAAGAAACCAAGGTTTATCGAACCAGGAGGAGCCAAGAAGCACGTTGAAGGTTGATGGCGGCGGGATGTAGTGCGGCGCAACACCAGGGATTCCGGCGCCAACGTGGAACCTGCACAACACAACCAAAGTACTTTGCCCCAACGAAACAGTGAGGTTGTCAATCTCACCGGCTTGCTGTAACAAAGGATTAACCGTATTGTGTGGAAGATGATTGTTTGCGAGAAAACGGTAGAAACAGATGTGCGGTAGATTGTATTTCAGTATAGAGAATTGGACCGGGGTCCACAGTTCACTAGAGGTGTCTCTCCCATAAGATAAACAGCATGTTGGGTGAACAAATTACATTTGGGCAATTGACAAATAAAGAGGGCATGACCATGCACATACATATTATGATGAGTATAGTGAGATTTAATTGGGCATTACGACAAAGTACATAGACCGCCATCCAGTATGCATCTATGCCTAAAAAGTCCACCTTCAGGTTATCATCCGAACCCCCTCCAGTATTAAGTTGCTAACAACAGACAATTGCATTAAGTATTGCGCGTAATGTAATCAGTAACTACATCCTTGAACATAGCACCAATGTTTTATCCCTAGTGGTAATAGCACATCCATAATCTTAGAGGTTCTTGTCACTCCTCCAGATTCACGGAGACATGAACCCACTATCGAGTATAAATACTCCCTCTTGGAGTTATTAGCATCAACTTGGCCAGAGCATCTACTAATAACGGAGAGCATGCAAGATCATAAACAACACATAGACATAACTTTGATAATCAACATAACAAGTATTCTCTATTCATCGGATCCCAACAAACGCAACATATAGAATTACAGATAGATGATCTTGATCATGTTAGGCAGCTCACAAGATCCGACAATGAAGCACAATGGGGAGAAGACAACCATCTAGCTACTGCTATGGACCCATAGTCCAGGGGTAGACTACTCACACATCACTCCGGAGGCGACCATGGCGGCGTAGAGTCCTCCGGGAGATGAATCCCCTCTCCGGCAGGGTGCCGGAGGCGATCTCCTGGATCCCCCGAGATGGGATCGGCGGCGGCGGCGTCTCTGGAAGGTTTTCCGTATCGTGGCTCTCGGTACTGGGGGTTTCGCGACGGAGGCTTTAAGTAGGCGGAAGGGCAGGTCAGGAGGCGGCACGAGGGCCCCACACCACAGGGCCGCGCGGCCAAGGGGGGGCCGCGCCGCCCTAGGGTCTGGGCACCTCGTGGCCCCACTTCGTCTCCTCTTCGGACTTACGGAAGCTTCGTGGCAAAATAGGACCACAGGCGTTAATTTCGTCCAATTCCGAGAATATTTCGTTACTAGGATTTCTGAAACCAAAAACAATGAAAACGACAAGCGGCACTTCGGCATCTTGTTAATAGGTTAGCTCCAGAAAATGCACAAATATGACATAAAGTGTGCATAAAACATGTAGATAACATCAATAATGTGGCATGGAACATAAGAAATTATCGATACGTTGGAGACGTATCAGCATCCCCAAGCTTAGTTCTGCTCGTCCCGAGCAGGTAAAACGATAACACAGATAATTTCTGGAGTGACATGCCATCATAACCTTGATCATACTATTTGTAAAGCATATGTAGTGAATACAGCGATCAAAACAATGTATATGACATGAGTAAACAAGTGAATCATATAGCAAAGACTTTTCATGAATGGTACTTCAAGACAAGCATCAATAAGTCTTGCATAAGAGTTAACTCATAAAGCAATAATTCATAGTAAAAGCATTGAAGCAACACAAAGGAAGATTAAGTTTCAGCGGTTGCTTTCAACTTGTAACATGTATATCTCATGGATATTGTCAATCATAGAATAATATAATAAGTGCAATATGCAAATATGTAGGAATCAATGCACGGTTCACACAAGTGTTTGCTTCTTGAGGTGGAGAGAAATAGGTGAACTGACTCAACATTGAAAGTAAAAGAATTGTCCTCCATAGAGGAAAAGCATCGATTGCTATATTTGTGCTAGAGCTTTGATTTTGAAAACATGAAACAATTTTGTCAACGGTAGTAATAAAGCATATGTATCATGTAAATTATATCTTACAAGTTGCAAGCCTCATGCATAGTATACTAATAGTGCCCGCACCTTGTCCTAATTAGCTTGGACTACCGGATCATCACAATGCACATGTTTTAACCAAGTGTCACAAAGAGGTACCTCTATGCCGCCTGTACAAAGGTCTAAGGAGAAAGCTCGCATTGGATTTCTCGCTATTGATTATTCTCAACTTAGACATCCATACCGGGACAACATAGACAACAGATAATGGACTCCTCTTTTATGCATAAGCATGTGGCAACAATTAATTTTTCTCATTTGAGATTGAGGATATTGTCCAAAACTGAAACTTCCACCATGGATCATGGCTTTAGTTAGCGGCCCAATGTTCTTCTCTAACAATATGCATGCTTAACCATAAGGTGGTAGATCTCTCTTACTTCAGACAAGACGAACATGCATAGCAACTCACATGAAATTCAACAAAGAGTAGTTGATGGCGTCCCCAGTGAACATGGTTATCGCACAACAAGCAACTTAATAAGAGATAAAGTGCATAATTACATATTCAATACCACAATAGTTTTTAAGCTATTTGTCCCATGAGCTATATATTGCAAAGGTGAATGATGGAATTTTAAAGGTAGCACTCAAGCAATTTACTTTGGAATGGCAGAAAATACCATGTAGTAGGTAGGTATGGTGGACACAAATGGCATAGTGGTTGGCTCAAGTATTTTGGATGCATGAGAAGTATTCCCTCTCGATACAAGGTTTAGGCTAGCAAGGCTTATTTGAAACAAACACAAGGATGAACCGGTGCAGCAAAACTCACATAAAAGACATATTGAAAACATTATAAGACTCTACACCGTCTTCCTTGTTGTTCAAACTCAATACTAGAAATTATCTAGACCTTAGAGAAACCAAATATGCAAACCAAATTTTAGCATGCTCTATGTATTTCTTCATTAATGGGTGCAAAGCATATGATGCAAGAGCTTAAACATGAGCACAACAATTGCCAAGTATCACATTACCCAAGATATTAATAGCAATTACTACATGCATCATTTTCCAATTCCAACCGTATAACAATTTAACGAAGAAGAAACTTCGCCATGAATACTATGAGTAGAAACTAAGGACATACTTGTCCATATGCTACAGCGGAGCGTGTCTCTCTCCCATAAAGTGAATGCTAGGATCCATTTTATTCAAACAAAACAAAAAACAAAAACAAACCGACGCTCCAAGCAAAGCACATAAGATGTGATGGAATAAAAATATAGTTTCAGGGGAGGAACCTGATAATGTTGTCGATGAAGAAGGGGATGCCTTGGGCATCCCCAAGCTTAGACGCTTGAGTCTTCTTAGAATATGCAGGGGTGAACCACCGGGGCATCCCCAAGCTTAGAGCTTTCACTCTCCTTGATCATGTTGCATCATACTCCTCTCTTGATCCTTGAAAACTTACTCCACACCAAACTTAGAACAACTCATTAGAGGGTTAGCGACAATAAAAATTAACATGTTCAGAGGTGACATAATCATTCTTAACACTTCTGGACATTGCATAAAGCTACTGGACATTAATGGATCAAAGAAATTCATCCAACATAGCAAAAGAGGCAATGCGAAATAAAAGGCAGAATCTGTCAAAACAGAACAGTTCGTATTGACGAATTTTATCGAGGCACCAGACTTGCTCAAATGAAAATGCTCAAATTGAATGAAAGTTGCGTAAATATCTGAGGATCACTCATGTAAATTGGCATAATTTTCTGAGTTACCTACAGGGAAAACAGCCCAGATTCGTGACAGCAAAGAAATCTGTTTCTGCGCAGTAATCCAAATCTAGTATGAACTTTTCTATCAACGACTTTACTTGGCACAATAAAACACTAAACTAAGATAAGGAGAGGTTGCTACAGTAGTAAACAACTTCCAAGACACAAAATAAAAACAAAGTACTGTAGGTAAAAATATGGGTTGTCTCCCATAAGCGCTTTTCTTTAACGCCTTTCAGCTAGGCGCAGAAAGTGTGTATCAAGTATTATCGAGAGACGAAGTGTCAACATCATAATTTGTTCTCATAATAGAATCAAAAGGTAACTTTATTCTCTTTCTAGGGAAGTGTTCCATACCTTTCTTGAGAGTAAATTGATATTTTATATTACCTTCCTTCATATCAATGATAGCACCAATAGTTCGAAGAAAAGGTCTTCCCAATATAATGGGACAAGATGCATTGCATTCAATATCCAAGACAACAAAATCAACGGGGACAAGGTTATTGTTAACGGTAATGCGAACATTATCAACTTTCCCCAAAGATTTCTTTGTAGATTGATCAGCAAGATTAACATCCAAATAACAATTTTTCAACGGTGGCAAGTCAAGCATATTATAAATTTTCTTAGGCATAACAGAAATACTTGCACCAAGATCACATAAAGCATTACAATCAAAATCTTTAACCTTCATCTTAATGATGGGCTCCCAACCATCCTCTAGCTTTCTAGGAATAGAGGCTTCGCGCTCTAGTTTCTCTTCTCTAGCTTTTATGAGAGCATTTGTAATATGTTGCGTGAAAGCCAAATTTATAGCACTACCATTAGGACTTTTAGCAAGTTTTTGCAAGAACTTTATAACTTCAGAGATGTGGCAATCATCAAAATTCAAACCATTATAATCTAAAGCAATGGGATCATCATCCTCAATGTTGGAAAAAATTTCAGCAGCTTTATCACGAGCGATTTAATGATTTTAGCGATTTCGGACAGTTTCTCGCGCTTTGCATTAGAAGTGGAAACATTGCTAACACCAATTCTTTTATTATTAATAGTAGGAGGTGCAGCAACATGTGTAGCATTAGCATTACAAGTGGTGGTAATAGTCCAAACTTTAGCTACATTCTTCTCTTTAGCTAGTTTTTCATTTTCTTCTCTATCCCACCTAGCCTGTGATTCAGTCATTAATCTTATATTCTCATTAATTCTAACTTGGATGGCATTTGCTGTAGTAACAATTTTATTTTCAATATCCCTATTAGGCATAACTTTCGATTTCAAAAGATCAACATCAGAGGCAAGACTATCAACTTTAGAAGCAAGTATATCAATTTTCCCAAGCTTTTCTTCAACAGATTTGTTAAAAGCAGTTTGTGTACTAATAAATTCTTTAAGCATAGCTTCAAGTCCAGGGGGCGAACTCCTATTATTGTTGTAAGAATTCCCATAAGAATTACCATAGCCGTTGCCATTATTATAAGGATATGGCCTATAGTTGTTACTAGAATTGTTCCGGTAAGCATTGTTGTTGAAATTATTATTTTTAATGAAGTTTACATCAACATGTTCTTCTTGTGCAACCAATGAAGCTAATGGAACATTATTAGGATCAATATTTGTCCTATCATTCACAAGCATAGACATAATAGCATCAATCTTATCACTCAAGGAAGAGGTTTCTTCGACAGAATTTACCTTCTTAACTTGTGGAGCTCTTTCCGTGTGCCATTCAGAGTAGTTGATCATCATATTATCAAGAAGCTTTGTTGCTTCACCAAGAGTGATGGACATAAAGGTACCTCCAGCAGCTGAATCCAATAAATTCCGCGAAGAAAAATTTAGTCCTGCATAGAAGGTTTGGATGATCATCCAAGTAGTCAGTCCATGGGTTGGGCAATTTTTAACCAGAGATTTCATTCTTTCCCATGCTTGTGCAACATGTTCAGTATCTAATTGTTTAAAATTCATTATGCTACTCCTCAAAGATATAATTTTAGCAGGGGGATAATATCTACCAATAAAAGCATCCTTGCATTTAGTCCATGAATCAATACTATTCTTAGGCAGAGATAGCAACCAATCTTTAGCTCTTCCTCTTAATGAGAAAGGGAACAATTTTAATTTTATAATGTCACCATCTACATCTTTATACTTTTGCATTTCACATAGTTCAACAAAATTATTAAGATGAGCAGCAGCATCATCAGAACTAACACCAGAAAATTGCTCTCGCATAACAAGATTCAGTAAAGCAGGTTTAATTTCAAAGAATTCTGCTGTAGTAGCAGGTGGAGCAATAGGTGTGCATAAGAAATCATTATTATTTGTGGTTGTGAAGTCACACAACTTAGTATTTTCAGGGTTGGCCATTTTAGCAACAGTAAATAAAGCAAAATAGATAAAGTAAATGCAAGTAACTAATTTTTTTGTATTTTTGATATAGCAAACTAGATAGCAAATAAAGTAAAACTAGCAACTAATTTTTTTGTATTTTGATTTAGTGCAGCAAACAAAGTAGTAAATAAAACTAAGCAAGACAAAAACAAAGTAAAGAGATTGAGAAGTGGAGACTCCCCTTGCAGCGTGTCTTGATCTCCCAGCAACGGCGCCGAGAAAAAGAGCTTGATGGCGTGTAACTCACACGTTCGTTGGGAACCCCAAGAGGAAGGTATGATGCGCACGGCAGCAAGTTTTCCCTCGAAAGAAACCAAGGTTTATCGAACCAGGAGGAGCCAAGAAGCACGTTGAAGGTTGATGGCGGCGGGATGTAGTGCGGCGCAACACCGGGGATTCCGGCGCCAACGTGGAACTGCACAACACAACCAAAGTACTTTGCCCCAACGAAGCAGTGAGGTTGTCAATCTCACCGGCTTGCTGTAACAAAGGATTAACCGTATTGTGTGGAAGATGATTGTTTGCAGAAAACGAGTAGAACGATATTGCGGTAGCTTGTATTTCAGTATAGAGAATTGGACCGGGGTCCACAGTTCACTAGAGGTGTCTCTCCCATAAGATAAACAGCATGTTGGGTGAACAAATTACAGTTGGGCAATTGACAAATAAAGAGGGCATGACCATGCACATACATATTATGATGAGTATAGTGAGATTTAATTGGGCATTACGACAAAGTACATAGACCGCCATCCAGCATGCATCTATGCCTAAAAAGTCCACCTTCGGGTTATCATCCGAACCCCCTCCAGTATTAAGTTGCTAACAACAGACAATTGCATTAAGTATTGCGCGTAATGTAATCAGTAACTACATCCTTGAACATAGCACCAATGTTTTATCCCTAGTGGCAACAGCACATCCATAATCTTAGAGGTTCTTGTCACTCCTCCAGATTCACGGAGACATGAACCCACTATCGAGCATAAATACTCCCTCTTGGAGTTACTAGCATCAACTTGGCCAGAGCATCTACTAATAACGGAGAGCATGCAAGATCATAAACAACACATAGACATAACTTTGATAATCAACATAACAAGTATTCTCTATTCATCGGATCCCAACAAACGCAACATATAGAATTACAGATAGATGATCTTGATCATGTTAGGCAGCTCACAAGATCCGACAATGAAGCACAATGGGGAGAAGACAACCATCTAGCTACTGCTATGGACCCATAGTCCAGGGGTAGACTACTCACACATCACTCCGGAGGCGACCATGGCGGCGTAGAGTCCTCCGGGAGATGAATCCCCTCTCCGGCGAGTGCGGAGAAGCGATCTCTGGATCCCCCGAGATGGGATCGGCGGCGGCGGCGTCTCTGGACGGTTTTCCGTATCGTGGCTCTCGGTAGGGGGGGGTTCGCGACGGAGGCTGTACGTAGGCGGTTGGGCCGGTCCGGAGGCGGCACGAGGGCCCCACACCACGGGGCCGCGCGGCCAAGGGGGGGCGCGCCGCCTAGGGTCTGGGCACCTCGTGGCCCCACTTCGTCTCCTCTTCGGACTTACGGAAGCTTCGTGGCAAAATAGGACCCTGGGCGTTAATTTCGTCCAATTCGAGAATATTTCGTTACTAGGATTTCTGAAACCAAAAACAGCAACGACAAGCGGCACTTCGGCATCTTGTTAATAGGTTAGTTCCAGAAAATGCACAAATATGACATAAAGTGTGCATAAAACATGTAGATAACATCAATAATGTGGCATGGAACATAAGAAATTATCGATACGTTGGAGACGTATCAGCGGGCGATGATGGGGGCGGCGGCGCGGCCATGGAACCATGGCGGTGCGGCTCTCTCCTCCGTTCCTCGCCACGGATCACCGGGCAGGCGGTTTGGGGGCGGCAGCGCGGCCCTGGATCCTGGCGGCGCGATCCTCTCCTTCCTTCCTCGCCTCGGCATCGCTGGGCGGGTGGTGATGGGGGCGGATCTCGTGCTGCTCCTCCTCAAGGTCTGGATCACGGCACAAAGGGCGGCGGCCCTGGATGGTGGTGACGACATCGACCTGGTGGCAGGTGGCGGGCGTCAGGTGCGATGGAGGTGCTTGGAAGCCGGTGATGGTGTCGCCGGTGGAGGGTTGGGTTGGCCAGCCCGGGATGGTCGCCGACGTGGGGGTCCGACCTGAATAAAGACGGCGGTCCTAGGGCCTCTTTTGCGTGAAGAGGAGGACCTACCGGAGGCCTGGACTCGTGATCTGGCCGGATGGTTGAGTTCCGGAAGGCTCCGCCGGCGAATGTAACAGCGCTTTGCCTGGAGTTTACTGGATCGGAGGTATTCGGTCGTGCGCACCCATGCGTTTATTCCGACCGTTTGGTTCTGGAGGGAGCGGCGCGAAGCGCTTTTTCTGTGTTGACATCAAGTGACTATGGATCCATGATGAAAATCGGAAGAAGAGAATTTCTTAAAGGCCGGAGGGGAGGACTAGCTAAGGGAGGTTCAAGTCTCCGCGCTGTTGAGGGGCTTGCTTGGTGTCCCGGCTTCACAGCAGCGGTTTGGAAGTGGGGGCGGCAACATAGGTGAAGCGCAGAGTCCTACCTTTCAGGGTGAAAACCCAAGGTCTGGCCTTAGCGGTTGTGCACAGCGGTGACCTTGGTGGAGGCATTGTTTTGAGAGCGGGGACTATCTTCAGGGTGAAAACCTAAGATCTCTGATCGGGCGACGACGGTGTTTGAGCACTGTTCCCTTCTTGAAGGCGTCATTTTTTGGAGAGTCTGTAATTCAGGTGTTGTCATGGTGGTGGATGTATTGCTGTTGTTAGGCCCGAGATACAGCGGGACTTTTGTTTCTTAGTTTTCTTTTCCTTTTTTGGCTGTGTGCATCCGTAGTGCCATTAGGGTGGTGTGTTGTTGCAGAGGCTGGATGTAATTGGTATCTTCTTGATATTAATATATTCCATTTATCGAAAAAAAATAAATATGTCGTCTTCGCTTAGCAGGACAAATGAGTATGGCGTGACAAGGACAAATTTGTGTTATATGCATCTCTGACAATGTCGCTTTTGGGTGCTTTGCTTGGCTGCGGTTTTTCTGGCAGATAATTGGGAAATTTTGTTTGGCTTGTCTTCCTCCCCTGCTTTCAGCACCGACCATGACGTCTTCACAAAATAACGCGGAGATGCTGGCTCTGAAGATGACATGTGACCTCTGCATTTCATTTACAAGTCTCTTCTATTGTTTTTTTTTTTGAAACGGGGGCAAAAGCTTTGCCCCAATCTATTGATTAAGTGAAGAAGTTTAACATGAAAGTACATGCAAATGAATTACAAGGGATTACTCTCCCGGCATCATTCCGCCCAACCTTTTGGCGCCCGCAATAACCCAAAGCCTAGCCTCTCTCTTAACTCTATCAAAAACTACATCAAACGGAGCACTTTTGTTGCGGAAGACCAGTCTCTTCTATTGTTAAATAGTCGTGTCTCCTCTGAAGAACAGCTCGGTGAGAATATTCAGGTTGTGCGAAAAGGAAAACGTGACAAGCAACCTGAAAGTTGCAGCCTGATCTACAATTGCGTTCGGTGTGGTACACCGAACTTACAACCAGATGGAAGGTCAAAGGCAAAGGTCAAGTTCAGAGTGACATCTGCATGCGCACGAGTGAAAGTGGCGTGCATGCATTCAGCACCGTGGGCGTCTCTTCAACGGATTATGTACTGTTAAAAGTTAGGTTATGCTGGTCTCACCCTCATGGTCAAGGTAGTTAGAACCAAATTACTGAAGAACAGTAACCATTTGTTTCCGAAGTGCAAAGAAATGTCCCTGTGTACTCCATTTTTGGGTCTGACTCAGTAACCACAGAACAGCCATGGGATTTATAATTAACTCTGTACAGCAAAAACATAATAATCTCTCTTCACCCTATTTGGCTGTCCTTTCATATCAAAATCTTTGCTGGTTTCCCTTCTCATATGCGCCCCATCTCTTCTACACCATAACCCATTGGGCAGATCTCCACTATGTAAACTACTTCGCCAAAAGAATACTCAAGAAACTAAATTTCAAAATCAGAAGGCAAAACAGTGGAAGCAAGCCAACTGAGAGATCTGCCCAGCATGTCAACTTCTCTGCTTTTTTTATGCTTTATTTCACGTTATTGCTATTGTTTTTCATCCCCAAGTGTCCAGTATGTCTTCACAACAAGGAGGAGCTTCTCCCGGACGAGCGGACCATCTTCGTGATCCACGATCTGGCTATTCCATCTCATCCCGTCCGCGATGCTCTTTATCTTCACTAGCAAGTCAACATCATCTCGGATGATCACCGTACCCTCCGGCCTAAGAATTCTATCCATCTCCAGCAGAATGGTGTCCATCTCACATCTTGCAAGCAGAAGTTAAAAACATCAGATGTTAACAATGGATTATCAGATTTTATGGGACTAGCATCGTACGGGAGACTGGAAAACATAGACAAAAACTATCACTGTCTGAATAGGACAAAGAAAAGGGCAATCCAAGATTCAGTTTCTACTGCAACTTATGCTTACCTGTCCTTGTACAGACTGAAAACTGAATCAGCATGAATAAGGTCGTAGGTCCGGGGATAGGTAGACATGCCCTCACACCTGCAGTGATACAGAAAGAGGTCACACACCCCAACAAAATACATGATCTTCTCACCGATGGGCGGGCCATGTTTGCAGTACGAGAACTCACCAGTCTTGGTAGTTTCCAATGAGGCCACGCTCAAATATCACACCAAGAGTTGTCGAGTTCCCAACAGTTGGGACCATATTCATTACCCACATAGGGTCACCCACCAATGCCGCAGCAAAGCCACCAAAGCGGGCATTCATGTCCAGCAAGTTGCGGTACCGGCCCTTCTGCCCAAATTGACTTATCACGGACTTGTAGTGCCCAACTCTCTTCTTCCATAACTCGGTATCTTCCTTAAACATTTCATCGGTGACACCCTCAATGCTGCCACTGGCAATTCTAGGTGGTACGGCGGTGAGCCTCTGCGGCCACTTCTTTAACTCACCACCGGCAACCTCCTTGATGTCACTAGCCTGCGGGAGTGGAGTTATACAAGCCTCCATCTTGTCATACCTACAATCAATCACAAGAATATAGTTTATCATGCATAATAATCACGAGCTGGACTTCAAAATGGAGAATGTGGTACTTCAAGTTTAAGTTACCAGGCAGCATCTGGATTTTTATTCGAGCAGAATGGTGGGGACTTGATGAGTTTGCGGGAGGCCTTGCAGTGGATGTGATTAGTAGGTTTTTGCCAGATTGCAATGTCGCCAACTTCCTTGATCTTCTTCCAGCAGAGGCTTTTGGCAACTGCCTCGATGGCTTGTTGCTCTGCATTCAGGTCCTCCCTGGTCCTTTGCCATCCCTTCGCGTGCTTCTTCCAGTTGATTGGTGGTCCTGACAAGATCCAATAGCCCCCAGGACGCAGAATGCGATCGACTTCAATCAAGTACAGACCATCTGCGTGTCCATGTGCACATTAAGCAACGGATAATCCACTGAAAGTTCTCAAACATTGGTGGTTTTGGGGTGCAATCATGAAGGTGCACATACCGTAGAGCTGCCAGGGGATTAGGCAGCGGGAGCAGTGCGCCATGTCAAAGGCGCGTGCAGGATAGGGGAGCCGGTTGGAGGCGAGCACACCGATCATCGCCGGTACGCCACGTTCCAGCGCAAACTGCACCTGTGCCTCGTGAGAGTCCCGCGGAGCGAAGGACATGGCCAGGATGTTGCGTGACAACAAATACGCTCCCCAGCTTGCAACCTGAGTAGCACAATGCAGCACATTAGGGAAACGAAAAACCCAATTCCTGCAACAAGGCGCCTAGAATGCAGACTCTCTAAAATAAACAGACCAAAATTCCAAGGTCAAAATTGACTCGATTCTGTAGATGCCACAAGGAGAGGGAGTGAGAGTGATCTAAAACAAACAGACCAAAATTCCACGGTCAAAATTGCCTGAATTTTGTAGATGCCACAATGAGAGTGAGAGTTATGTAAAACAAACAGGACCAAAACTCCAAGGTCAAAATTGGCTCAATTATTTATATGCCGCAATGAGTGAGAGTGAGAGTGATGAGAGCGAGAGTGAAGAGTGAGAGTGACACTGTAAAGGCAATCCATTTCGACAACATCACTGCACAAAGCAAATTCACCTTCTTACAGTGCTACACTCAAGAGAATTTGATCCTTGGAAAGCAATGGCAAGAGGTAGGCTCAACACGCCGAGTTGTAATTGCTGTGCACGTGGGACACTTTATCAACGGACAAGCGTGTGTATGTACGTAACGAAGCATACCGAGGAACCACAGTACTGAAAAGATAACAGCAGATCTGGTATGTGTGCCCCAGTTCAGCCTTTCTCGAAGAGAAACGGGCGTGCGACAGTTCACTACAGTCTGTGTAATGGCTACGTTACAGACGCAAGAGGTTAATAAGTGCTGCCAAATCTTCTAAAAAAAGGCTGCCTGATGGAGTGATCGGTGATCGGGTCGGAGCAGCAACCTCCTTCCCAGGCCAGAACCCATACGCGCACCCTCCAGACTACGATCATGAAATCTGTAAACTTCGGACAACCGCAAAGCAAATCCCAACCCCGAGATCTCCGTTCCCTGTTCCTAAACCTCAGTTAATAACCCCCGATTTTTTACCATAAAAATGCTTTGTTAATCGGAGGCTGAAATGGTAGAAAGTGATTCGAGAAATGGCAAGCGAATACTGTCAGTGTTTTGGGAGAATCGATAGCATACCCCGCATCCGGTGTCGAGCGCTGTCCGGATGGATCCGTCGTGGAGCGGGATGAGCTTGCCGATGTCGTCGATGTATGCGCTGGCGCCGTGCGGGAACATGGTGCCGCCCCCCGGGAAGCGGAACTTGTCCCCGTCGACGCGGATCCAGTTCTGCACGGCCTTCTCGACGGTGAGCTCCTTGTGCGGGACGTTGGCGAACCAGGCGACGTCGCGGCTGGCGGGCCACGGGAAGGGGTTGCGGTACCCGCGGGGCGCCGGCACGAGGCAGCGCAGCCGCTCGCCGCCGGACGGGCAGTGGCGCTCCCGGTACACGAGGCGGTCCCGCGGGAACCGCAGCGAGCGCTCCACGTCCTCGCACGGCGTGTACTCGGAGTACCTGGCCGGGCACGCCTGGTAGGCGCGCGGTGTCGGGGTGGACGCCGCCTCGATCCCCTCCGCGGTGTGGTGCGCGCTGAAGTCGAGGGGAGGGGAGGAGGAGGCGCGGTTGGGGAGGGCCGGGGATGGGGAGGCGCAGGTGACGGCGGCGGTGGTGGCGATGGAGACGGAGGGGGCGGGGGTGGAGGTGGAGGTGAGGCCGCCGTGGTGCCAGACGCCGGCGAGGTAGGAGAGCGAGCAGAGCACGGCGACGGCCGCGAGCTGGTGCAGCGTGGGGCGCCGCGCGAAGGACGAGAGGTGCAGCTTCGTGGCGGCCGCGCCGACCGCCATGGCGCCGCTGGACTGACTGGGCGCTTCGCTTTTCGCACCGCGCCACCCTCCTCCCGAGACGAGACTGTGTGGTGCGGCGGTGTGCTTGAAGTTTTGACCTCGGATTGGGGAGCCGAACCGGGTGGAGGTGGAGACTGGGGAGAGGAGGGGAAAGAGGCCGTGGAAGAGAAGGCGTATATGCGGCGTTTGATTTGGTAGGGAAGAGCGGCGGGTGGTTAATTTGAGTATGCAGAGGATTTCGCTTCTTCGATATCCCCAGCTCAGCTTGCTCTTTCCTCCATTTGGATTTTTTTGCAGCTGTACTTTGTCTGGCCCTCGGTCTGCCATTAATAAGTAGTCAAAACTAGCAAGGAGTATGCGTGCGTGCGCGCGCGTACCACAGGTGTAGTATCCGTGTACACTGCACCAGGTGCGGTTTTTGCAGGTGCGGTTTTTGCAGGAGCGGTGTTTTGGCTCACGGGAGCAGCATATGCTCCCTTCAATTTGAAACGCATTTTAAATATATTTTGAAATGTCAACAAATTTGATGTACATGCGCCAGAAAATGAAAAATTAAATTGTTGTGTCATGTGTAAAAAGATAAAATTCGGTGCTGACAATAAGACTTTTGACAAGACAAAAATAAATTTACATAGACCACAAATACATGTAAAAAAATTATCAAAAATTTTCGACACTCCGAAATATGTTTTTGTGGCAGAGGGAGCATATGCACCCCGGGGATGAATTGAATTTCCTATTGCTTCGACAAATCTTTAGAAATTTTATTTACAACAAACATAGGTTTACAATGGTCTGAAAAAACGTATTTTTATGGTGGTGTACTAACGATTGCCGTTTGATTTGGTTTCAACAATCCGAATATGTTCTGACTAATCAATTACTCGGCCCACCACTCTTCCTCTCTCCTCCGGGTGCCGTTGCATTTCTCCTCTTTTGTCTCTCTGTTCTGCCTCCACCTACAACTCCTCCTTCCTCCTTTACATCTCGTATGTCGTCTCTGCTTTACTTCGGTCAGGGCTGCTCGTTGTCGGTGCTAATATGTGCGCTATCCGACCCACGCGTTCGGAGGAGGTATTCATCGCGTATCCCTTCTCATCATGTCATATAGTTTTTTAATTGTATGCCTTTTGTAGTGTGGTTCCTTGTTTCATGTTGAGTCCAAAATAATTAGTCCGTGATTATGGTAGAAATAGGTGTGGAGCTTTATATAACTGCTTGATTTACGCACTCATCCTGGTGGTTCGTGCCCCCTCGGATTTGTGTATGCCTGTACATTGCAGCAGGTGCGGTTTTCGTAAAGCATTACACGGGTGGCAGTGGCACGTAAAAAAACACCTAAGTTAAATCTCTAGAAATTTTATTTACTGCAAATCTAGGTTTACAACTATCAGACTAACCATTGCCGTTCAATTTGGTTTCAACGACCCGGGTATGTTCTGACCAGTCAACTCCTCGACTTCCTCCCCCGCGACCATGTGTCGTCGTGCCCCACCCCACCCCTTGTCCCACTTGTGTCCGCACCACTCATCCTCTCTCTCCTTGCGGTGCCGTTGCATTTCTCCTCCTCTGTCTCTGCGTTCTGTCTCCACCGACAACTCCTCCCTCCTCCTTTACATCTCCCCTATGTCATCTCCGCTTTGCTCCGATCAGGACCGCTCATTGTTGGCGTTAATATGTGCCGCTATCCGACCCACGTGTTCGGCAGATGCATCCATCGCTTATCCCATATCCTCCTCCATGTCATGTAGTTTGAACCGTATGCCTTTTGTAGTGTGGTTCCTTGTTTAATGGCGGTTCCCGAATAATTAGTCCGTTATTATGGTGGAAATAGGTGTGGAGCTTGATATAACTGCTTGATTAGCGCGCTATTCCTGGTGATTCGTGTTCCCCCTCGGATTTGTGTGGTTTGGCCGCGAATTTCTCACAGATTACGGTCTTCAATCTTGTTATAGGGTGATCTAGCCAACGAATTTTGTCCAAATACCTGTATAGCATTACATACTCCCTTTGATTGCCACGCCGGTTTGGGGGTTTCGCTTTGCCACTTGAATTTTGTTCATTTTTGGCTCACTTTTTCCGGTGGATTTCAAGTAGGATGGGACGGATGAACTAACCCGTCATTTTGTTTGTACATGCTTGATTCTAGTTGTCCTTTGTTTGGGGATTTGCCATTGGATTTGCGCCTTTTTTGCCCGATTCACTTTGCCACTTGTTTTTAGGTGTCAATGTTCTACTTCGTCTTGCAGTTGTAGGTTCATTATTTGTTACAGACTGGAACAGTATGGTTATATGATGCTTGCTTGTTGGTGCTTCTTCTGGTAGAAATGTTTGTCACTACGTATCTCCTTGTTGGTGATGAACTAGTTAGTTACAAGATACTATATGTTGCTTCGTGCATTATACTTCAGGTTTTTAGGGTACATGTGTTCTCAGTCTTCACAAGCATGTGTGTAAATGTAGTGAAATCTTAGGGGGGCAACTTTACAAGTAGTGCATGTGTAAGTTAATTTAGGGTTCTTGGGTATTAGTATAATTTAGGTGCCATTATTCAGGTTTTTGCAGATGTGGAGCAATTTTCCGAGTGGTCTTGTTATTTGTGGGAAGCACATCCGTAAATATTGTAGCTCTAGTGAGCCACATGCATAGTATATAGTCTATTGGTCCAGACGATGCACCACGAAACACCACGAAACACCACGAAACACGGAACTAGAAATGATTAATAAGCAAAATACGGATCAAAGCATTATTATAGATGATGTTGATGTTATTTTCAAGTGGATCACTAAACGAATACCGTACTCCCCATGTTATCGATGGGTTTCTTGCTTAGACACCGTTGACCACACATCTCACCTCAAACCTTGATCAATCCTCGGGGTTTTGGGTACTTGACAAGTCCTCAGATTGAGGTAAGAGACAACGATACAAATACAAATCCCCTATGAATCACCACACAATATCCTCATATAATTAAATGCATATAGTTGCAGCGATGCTAATCCTCAACCCGCAACCCGTAAGGACTACTCACTCATAATAACAATATCAATGAAAGAAAAAACATTGTAGAATTTCTTCGATCCATACCAAATATTCTTACAAGACCGCCAATCGCGGGGAGATCCCACTTACACAAGCTATGTCGATGAATATGAGATGTGATGGGGATGGATATGCTTAACAGTGGTGGAGGTGAAGCGGTGGATCTTCCTCAGGGTGTGTTTTTGATGTAATCTGAGAATGGAGGCTCTCTATGCGGCTGGAGTTTCAAAATATAGGTGCTTTTACGAAAGTTGCTCTGTTTGAACAGATGAGGGCGGTGTGATGTGGTACGGGCATACGGTACGAACGAGCCCCGCCCATACAGATGCTCCTTAACATTACTTGATGCGTCTCTTCAACCCTAGTTGAGTTGTTGGTATTGGCAACCCATTATTCTTCCCTTTTTGCTCCAGATTTTGTCATAAAACGTGATTTCCTGTACCACACAATTTAAAACAAGGATTTGCATATCTTTGCAATAATTAGTCATTAATAGCAGGCTAGAGAGATAATTCATCAATTGGTTGACTTAATATACGATTTAAACACGTATAAAGATGATTGTTTCCACAATCATCAGCACAACGGTCATTTGTGGGCGAACATGGGCGCGAGCGTAACCGTGATGGCGGCATGAGCCGTGGACATGGTGTGAGGAGTTGTTGCCATCGCGGCGGGAGCTCCATACACAACGATAGTCAAGGCGAGGGGGAAGGGGCGTCTGGCCTCCACGGATTGACCTAGGGCACGACGCCTGCGAGGGTGGCGATTGGGTGAGTGAATAGGGAATAGTGGCTGACCGGAGGGCCCACGCAGACAAAGAGCCTATAGGTCACCGTTGGACCTCACAATTGCCCATGTGGACAGACTCAGACACCATTTGTCCATTTGCGGGTCTCCCGTACAGATGCCCTTTTCCTCCACCTTGTCTTATTTGTTTTTTCTTCTTAATTTTTTTCACTCTTGTAATTTTATTTCATTTATGAGTTTCGTACTAACAAAATCAAATTATGGGTCATTGACGAGGTGGCTCTTCGAAAATGCCCACCATGAGGGGTTTAGGGTTAGCGGAACCTGCATGTTAGCACGAGACATCGGATACCAGACAAGCGGGAGGCGAGATTTACCCAGGTTCGGAGCCCTCGTAGAGGTATACCCTTACGTCCGGCTTATCTGATCTTGATTACGGTTGAAATTGATTACAATGGGGCAGCCGAAGAACTGTGTGATGGTGCTGTCGCTGAGAGGTAAGGTGGCTAGGGTTTGGTGTATGCGTGAGTAATTGAGAGAGAGAGAGAGAGATCTGGAAGTCCTCTCCTCTCCTGGCATTTATATAGGAGGCCAGGTCCCGAGAGTCCTGCCCGAATTCAGTTACAATACAGAGGAATTCTATCTAATCTTTCCATATTTAAATGCCTCATTGCCTTGCACTTCAAAAAATCGTCTCCTTCCATCTATTCACCGACAACTCTAGATGAGCCCTTTGTTGGGCCAGAGTAGGTAGGGCAATGTCGAGTACCCAAAGAAAGGTAATACCCACATCAATCATTATCTCTATTTTTTGGTTTGATGAACTGTGAGAGGAGTATATTGTTTAAGTGAAGCAAGAGCGAAAAAACTGAGGGCTCTTTAGATTCATAGGATAGGAAAATCATAGGAATGAGAAAAACATAGGGAATAAGAAAAACATAGGATTGGGATGTCATGACTAGCTAAATCCTATAGAAAGATAAGTGTGTTTAATTGTGCCAAAAGAATTTTCCCATGAGGTAGAACATAATGGTTTATTCCTATAGAATTCGCACTACAAGATTTCTATAGAATTAGTTTTTATAGCATATGTTCATCGGACAACTAGTATAGAAAATATTTCTATAGAATATAAATCCTACAAAATTCTTATACCAACCCTGTGAATTAAAAAAGGCCAGAGCCGTTCTTAATCACAAATGGTCTTTGTGGCAGCCCGCTGGAAGCCGGATCGTAGCCCAACGGCAGCGGCGAGGGGCACCTCTGCTGCCATCAGCCCACGGGAGGAAAAGCTGGCCGGCGGTAACATCTGTCGCCTCCCGGATTCTGCAACACTTGATTTTCCTTTGAAAGACAGAAGTCACAGAACCAGGGACGCCACTCCTCGTGACCGCCATGAATATTCTTGGCCTGTGGGCTGTAGGAGCTCGCAGGTGGCCAGACTCAGCTTCATGGATTAGTGCACCTGTTATATCGGCGCTTGACTGAATAATTGGCGCCTTTGAATGTTGTAAGAACATCTCCAGTCGCGTCCCCCAAAACGTCCCCCAAACCGCGCCGGATTGAGCGTTTGGGGGACGTGTTTTGTTCGTGCCGTCTTTGGGGGACGTCGCTCCCCAGCCGCGTCCCCCAAACGCCGCCCTCAAACATTTAAATTACTTTTTTTTGGCTTTTTTATTTCAATTTCCACAAACTAATACATAATTTGGAACGTGGTTTACACGAAAACATAATTGGGAACGTGGTTTTCCACAAACTAATACATAGTTTGAACCGTCGTGGACACAAATATAAAATTTTGCAAAGAAACTAAACCTAACTAGGTCGTGCATCGAAGGTTTCCTGTGTTCGCTGCTAAGAAAGAACACTCGAGGGCACACCCAGTCACCTAAACTGGAAAATCCAGCGGGAGGATGGTGCCCTTGTTGGTTCTACCGATGGGGCGAACAGACAGAAACCTCAGTGCACGTGTTCGCTGCGAAGAAAGAACACTCAGTCGTCCTCCTCGTCGGTGCTGTCGCCGTAGTAGTCCCGGCGGCACCGCGTCTCGTCGAAGACCTTGACGCTCATGTCCCTGTCGCCGAAGTAGGAGAACAGGAGGATGAAGCCGGCTTGGAGGCTGTGGTGCCGCGCGAACTTCTCCCAGCCGATGTTGAGGTACATCTTGCCGCGCGCGTCGTAGATCACGTCGACGATCCACCGGTAGTAGCCGCACGCAGCCTCCCGCAGATGCATCGTGCGCGGGCGATCGTCGCCGGCGACGTAGTCGGCGAAGGAGTCCGGCAGCCTCTGGATGCCGCGCGGGTCGCCCTTGAGGACGAGGACGAACTCGAACCGCACGTCCGGCTCCACGTCCATCTCCGACGATGATGAAGCCGGCGGCGTGGAAGGCGACGGCGAGCGTTCAGCTCTGCCGCGGCCACGACCACGACCATGACCACGGCCGCGAGGTCGGCCTCCGCCTCTGCCGGACATAGCGTCGAGTCTTGTTGAGATGGTGGCGGCTAGGGTTTGGGAGAGAGGCGCTAGGGTTTGTGTGTGAGAGGGACGATGAGAGGCGGCCCTTTTATAGGCCGGAGGGAGGCGGGGAGCGGTAGCGCGCATTAACGCCGACACGCAGAGCTAGGCGCGACGGGACGCGTCGCTGCGTCGCTGCGGGAACTGCACCGTCGCTGCGTCGCTGCGGGAACTGCACCGCCAATAACTTTCGTCGCGAGGTAGGCGACGGTTAGGTTAAAAATTTATTGTGCCGCTGACGAGTCGGCCCCGCCACTCCCCGTCTCGCTTTTCGTTGTGTCCGGCGTCCCCGGTGCGTCCCATGTGGGACGGGGACGGGCTCGGGGCGCCGGATACCGAATAGGGGCACGCTGGACAAAAAAAGGGCTTTGAGGGACGCAGCTGGAACGCATTTTCTGTCCGGCGCGCCCCAAATCGCTTTGGGGGACGCTTTGGGGGACGGGACTGGAGATGCTCTAAACGGCGTCTCAACTCTCAATTTGAATCATTGCAAATTGGACTGTTACGTAGGTTAGCATTGTTTGTTCGTAGCCGTCCCCTGTTTTAACAATGCACATAGTCCACGCGCTCCTATGCCAAGCTACTCCTACTATACTCCCATCATGTGTGTGTGTGATTGGCGCACGCTAGCTACCACCAGCCTACCCTATAGCCAAACGGAGTATAACCTGTCGAAAGGGGCGATTTACACAGAAATAATCAATGGTAAGGAAATCGGTAATCGTTAACTGCTCGGCCGGCCTGGGAGTAGCGATTAATCGGAATTCGAACGATTAACTGATTTAATCGGTCGGCTATTAATTGGTGTAACCTACACAAATTAGCACGTAAAAACAGTTTATATAAGAAAAATAATAGTATATGAGCCTCTAAATGTCTGGCCCTACTTCTCTAGATCCTAAAATCCCAGGAAAACATGTATGCTTCTCCTCTGTGATCTAATCTTCAAGGTCACGAGCGAATCAGGTTCCACTAGTCGAAGCCGCGTTTCTTCCTTCCACTTCTTATCCTCTCACCTCTGAAGTTTATCTTCTCCCACCACCTACCTAGCTAGGGTACGACCCCTCTTACACCTCAACCACCTAACCTATCGAAGGCGCCCTTGAGCTCGTGCACGAGCTACTCAAGGTGGTCGAGCTCCTGTATCTAGGCAACTGAGAGTAACTGGTATGGGAGGGCAAGGAACTAGTTGGCAACCGCGGAATTCGAGCTGTTGGAGGCTGCAATCAAGCAGGAGCTTTGCAAAACCTACTTTATTGGGGAGGAGTAGCACCTGTACTAGCTATATGCATTGAAAAGTTTATAACTTTTTTGACCAAGTGCAGAATTAATCGGGAACATACCTATTAATCGGACTTTCGGTACGATTAATCGGGCTAAAGGATTAACACAAGAGATTAATGGTAATCGTCACGGTCGGGCCCCTTGTAACGATTAATCGGCCTAGTAATCGCTGAATCGGCCTAGTTTTTGAACAGTGGAAATAATCCAAAAGTGAAAGAAAAGCACAGAATGACTCTCCGGCAAAACTATTTCACCAATCTAACCCTTTTGTGTGGCGCCCCTCCCACGGGCGCCACACATGCCCATGTGGCTCCCCTCCTGCCGGCGCCACTGACCCAGCCGACGTGGCCCCCTCGCCGCTGAGCTGGTGCGCCCATCCGACGTGGCAGCATGTGTGGCGCCCCTCCCAACGGCGCCACACATGCACTTGTAATCCCCCAAAACATACTGTGAGACAATTCCTCTGGGATTTAGCCGTTTTGCGAGGCTCGATGTGTGGCGCCGATGCCACGGGCGCCACACATAGAGGCTCGCGAAAACGGCTAAGGACTTATCGTCCGGAGCCCCTGGATGTTTTCGACCCAATACTTGATATAAGTTGGCATGTGTGGCGCCGATGCCATGGGCGCCACACAGTGCAGTGTGGCGCCAGTGTGCAGGGCGCCACACATTGACTTGTGTTAAAAACATGAAAACTCCTACCAGACTCCAACAGTTACGAGTACAACATTGGACACAACAAGTAGCAATTTCATGACATACACATATAACACTTCATAGGTCACATTGTAGCACGTAGATTCAAACAACAAGTAGCATTACACACCATGGTTCGAAATGACATAGGGTTCACAAATCGATACTTATGAATATAGAGTTCACAACAACACGTAGCACATCCTAGTAGCGTCCTCGACGTGCCGTCCTCGCGGGCTGCTTCCGGATGGCCATCCTCTTCGTCCGCTGCCGTGGCTGCTCCTGCTGCTGCTGCTGCTGCTGCTCCTGCTCCTCCTGCTGCTCCTCCTCCTCCTCCTCTGAAGAGAACGGCTCGTCGTTCCTCATCCTCGACAAAGCTGATCTCCGCCGCGGCCCCTCATCCTCCTCAGTGACAACCTTCTTTCCTCGGTTGACATAATCTTCCGGAGTGTACCGGTTTGGACCCTTGCCCCTTGGCTTCAACCGGTAAGCTGACCGTGGGGCTTGCTTCGAGGTACGCTTTGGAAGTATGGCTTGACTCAGAATTAGCTCGTCCTCAGGAATCTTCACAAACACGAACACATGAGATTACAAAGTTGAAATTAGTAAGAACATGTTTGACAACAACAAAATAGTCCATACCTCCCGCTCTTCTGAAGAGGAAGATGTAGCGATTTTGGCTTCCCGGCAACCTAGCAAGCTGGCTAACTGCCGCATCTTTCGTGCAGTGTTCTGCGTCATCCCGTTCATGGTTACAAATCCACCACATCATAGTAGCGTACATTCAAAGTTGGTGATCATACCTTAATGAAATACCGCAACGGTCCGACAGGCTTGTCATCTGTCCCGCTCTGCTCCCAGATAACCTCGCACTCCTCAGCTGTTTTTTCGATCTCCTTCCGCTGTGACAAACATAGCATACACAATTGAAGCGACCACATGGCAATGTAGATGATGTACTAGTTAGTGAGAGAATAGAATACCACGAAGTTCAGCTCGGAAGCAATAGAAGTCGATCTCCCTCTGCGAGCAAAGGTGTCGTCTTTGGCTTTGCCCAACCTCATCGAACTGGATGGGGTCGTCCAAGATCTCCTCAGGATACGCGTGCTTAACTAACTCGATACGCGTGTTCTCATGGAACCACTCGAGGTAGTTGTTGAAAGCGGCCAAGTTGTGAGGCACAATCTGCTCAGGGCCAGCATTCCGTGCCGCTTCCAAACACTGTTGGAACGCTGCGATGTGGCCGCTATGATGGACTGGCCAATTTGTGATCTTCCTCTGCCGCTGCCTATCAAGCCTGCAAGAATCAACAAGTTAGTTTGTACCTCTATCAAGAATCTTCCATCGCATGATTCCAGAAATTTACCTATGAAGCGCCTTGTCCGTGTCTTGCCACACTGGTGGGCACTCCTGATACAGCCCAAACTGTCTCATCACTCTTTGCGGCTGGTGGTGTTCAACAAGCCACATGCATATGAGTGGGCAGCGCATACGCCAGAACCGCGCCTCCTCCGTGCACTTGTGGTTGAGGTCAGTCATCGACGCGCCAATACGGTAGTAGCTACCATATGGCTCCCATTCCACCTGCAGCATACAAATATCTCAGAATTTAGAACATGCCAGTAGAATCAATGAAAACTAGGATTGCAAAAGAGTGATCGGTTACCTGCTCAGCGGTAAGAGTGTCCAACTCCGCAGTGTACTGCATGTACATGATCTTTGGATCGCCCGACATCTCCGAGACATTGTCCCAAAGGTATGCCCAAGTGGGCTCCCGATCAGGAAAGTGAGGGTAATGAGGCCATGGCCTCTCGTTGAGTACCCTAGGCCACCTAACTGATAGGCGGTCCCAGCTCCATACGGAAAGTAGGAGCATGCATCCACCAATACCGCCGCTCCCAGACCTGCGACAAGATTCGTCCAACTACGCACATAAGACATTTGGTTAGTACTTTGTCTAGCACATTTGGTTATCCAACACCGTAAGCGCCTTCAGCCAACACCAATGGGCCAGCTTCCCCCCACTGTCAGGAAAGAGAGTCCTCGAAATCATGTACCATAAGTACACGCGGGCGTACGTCCTCCGAGTGTCCTCGTCGGCCTCTTCCGGGCATTCTCCAAAGTTAGTCCTGATCCATTCGAAAGACGCGCCGGCGGGAGCTCTCTTCTTTGGTTCTGTTGGCAGCGGAGGAGCCATGCCAATAAGCACCTGCATCTGCTCGCGCCACCCATCAGAAGCTGTGTTCATACACAGTGGCTCGCCCTGAATAGGTAGTCCAAGGATCATGGAAACATCCTGGAGAGTAGGGGCCATCTCGCCGGCCCTCAAGTGGAAGGTTTGAGTCTCCGGCCTCCACCGGTCGACAAGGGCGGTGAGTGCCGAGGGGTTCATGAGTGGCCCCCCACGGCTTACAAGGGATATGAACGGGAGAAGACCGGTAGGCCGGATGAACTCCGTGTACCTCTCGTCATACGGTATATCCGCTGTGCCATGGTAACGAATCTTCAAAGGTTGAAGATCCGTTCCCTTCTCCGTCATATGAACAGCCCGGTGCACCCTGTCGTACTCTTCATCCAGAAGCCACACCATCCTACATGTATGAGCAACACATACAACATATTATGAGCCATTCATACCAAATATGAGCAACACATACATGAGAATATATCCAAATAAGCCATCACACATACATTCCTAACAAATATGAGTTATTCCATCAAGAATACTAGGCATATGTAACACA
This sequence comes from Lolium perenne, assembly GCF_019359855.2. Classification (NCBI taxonomy): domain Eukaryota; kingdom Viridiplantae; phylum Streptophyta; class Magnoliopsida; order Poales; family Poaceae; genus Lolium; species Lolium perenne. The sequence goes on from NC_067245.2 coordinate 273,779,145, forward strand.
TTTGAATGCATTTGCTAGGCAAATATTAGACATTTCAACACATACATACATAGAATTTGAACAAATCTAGGGTTCATATCCAAATCCACTAACATATCTAGGGTTCCTACACATACACATTCAACACATACATACCCATTTCAACACATACATAGCCATTTCAAACATCTTTGGTTCAAACACAACCAACATTTCAACACATACATACATAGGATTTCAACACATACATGTAAAATTTCATATCTAGGGTTCCAACAAATCTTTGGTTCAAACACATATACTACAATGTAGATTCCACCAACATAAATTTCTACATATCCAAATCCAAGAAATCTACCAAATCTAGGGTTCATACCCAAATCTACCAAATCCACCAACACTATTGGATGAATCGGAGGGAATCGAAGGGGAATACCTTGAGGAATGGAGGAGGAAGGAGTTGGCCGGATAGATCTGATGATTCCTTGGTTGATTTGGTGGGGGGGCCGAAGGGGAGGCGTGCGGCGGCGGCGGTTGGGGAGGAGAAGGAGAGAGGAAGAGAAAGAAGAAAGAAGGGTCGGGCTGGGCGCGGGCGCCACACTTAAGTGGATGTGTGGCGCCCGTGGCATCGGCGCCACACAGGCTAGTGTGGCGCCCGTGGCATCGGCGCCACACATCGAGCCTCGCAAAACGGCTAAGTCCCAGAGGAATTGTCTCACAGTATGTTTTGGGGGATTACAAGTGCATGTGTGGAGCCGTTGGGAGGGGCGCCACACATGCTGCCACGTCGGATGGGCGCACCAGCTCAGCGGCGAGGGGGCCACGTCGGCTGGGTCAGTGGCGCCGGCAGGAGGGGAGCCACATGGGCATGTGTGGCGCCCGTGTGGGGGGCGCCACACAAAAGGGTTAGATTGGTGAAATAGTTTCGCCGGAGGGTCATTATGTGCTTTTCTTTCACTTTTGGGTTATTTTTGTGTAAATCGCCGTCGAAAGGCGCCAAAGCAACGATGATAAACCAACTTTAGCAGGTGAAACACCGACAGTTAGACCATCTCCACCGTACCATTTTGTAGCAGTCCCGATATTGTTTTGGGGGCCGACGTGATTTTGGGTTTACACCAACGCGTCCTAAAAAGGGTTGGCTAGTTTTCGAGCTAAATACAAGAGCCGGCAACCCGTGCCGGCCCCTCCGTAGAGTGCGCGGATGAGGCGCGCCGACGCCTCGCAGCAAGTCAGAAACCGCGTGTGGGCTCTACCTGGCAGCCAGACGCACTGTTTTCCCCACCTCCCATCCACGCTGAGGCTGTCTGGCGGCAACAGCAGCAGTTGATTCTGACGAGTTTGCTCCGCGTTCGCCAGCCTTTGTTTGTCGTGCCTCGACGCGATGGCTCAAAGCCAGGTAAGAGGAGGAACAACAACCATCATCGTCAAGCCGGCGCAATGTTGCTTGACGCGACTCATTCGTCAAAGGAATTTCGGCGCCGGTTTAGGATGAACAAGGATATGATTATGAAGATTGTCTACGGCGCCAGGGTTACGTCGATTACTTCATGATCAAGCAAGATTGCGCAGGTTTGTGGGGCTTCACTTCAATCCAGAAGGCACTGCTGCAATACGTTGTCTTGCATACAGAGCTCCTCCAGATACAGCCAATGACTACCTACGGATGGCGGAGTCGACATGTTCACAGACTCTCTACAGGTTTTGTCGAGTCATCATAGCGGTGTTTGGTAAAGACTATTTGAGATCACCAAGGGCAGATGATACAGCTCGGATACTGGAAAATAATGCAACACGAGGTTTTCCTGGAATGTTCGGAAGTATTGACTGTATGCATTGGGGCTGGGAGAATTGCCCATTTTCTTGGCAGGGGATCTACAAGAGGCATACTCGTGAGTGCAATGTCATTCTAGAGGCGGCGGCAGACCATGACCTCTGGATTTGGCATACTTTCTTTTTGCATGGCAGGAACAAACAATGATATCAACGTGCTGCATCGCTCTCCGGTGTTTTCCAGACTAGCTGAGGCACAAGCTCGTACCATGAACTTTGAGGTAAACATACACGCATACAACAAGGGGTACTAGCTAGCTAATGGTATCTACCCGAAGTATGCTACATTTGTGAAATTTGTGAAGACCATCCCATCTCTAGCTTCGGAGATGGATGTTTATTTTGCAACATGCCAGGAAGCAGCTCGCAAGGATGTTGAGTGTGTTGTTGGGGTGCTTCCGCCGTTGTCAGGTACCCTGCTCTTACTTGGTATGAGTCTCACATGTGGGAGGTGATGAATGCATGTGTGCAGGGGCGGATCTAGCCTTTAGCCAATAGGGGCGGCCACCCCCACTCAAATTTCTACCACCTTGTAATATGCCATGCTAAATACTGATTTTCCCCCACTTAATAAAAATATTTGCACCACTAAGCACATATTTGCCCCCACCAAAAACCAATCCTGGCTCCGCACATGCATGTGTGATCATGCACAATATTATCATTGAGATTGAGAGCTAGCGTGACGAACCTGTGCATGATGATCAACCATTTGATTATCAAGGGCCACTTGCTGAGGTAGAGCATGTATCCCAAGAATTTGAAGCTTTCCTTCACACACATCACGAAATCTGAGATGCAGGTGTTCATGCTTAACTTTAGCCGGATCTAGCTGCGCATTTGTGGGCGAGGAAAGGACCACCAACAATGCATGATTTAATTTAAATTATTGTATAAATAATTTAATTTATATTTGTTTAATTGTATGAATAATTTAATTTCTATTTGTGTGATTGTATGAATAATTAAAATATAGTATGCATAATTTATGTGATTGATATGTTGTTTCAAAATATTGTAAAAAGAAAAGACATTTTTTTGAACCGCCGTATGGGGGACACCGATGTGGGAACAACATCCCCAAATAGAGGATGCATCGACGTCCCCCATTCAGCAGTGCAGACGTCTAGACAAACACACAGATGAAAGGGTCCTCATCGAGATATACGCACCATGACAGGTGAAATGAAATTCCTCCGTTCCATAATACTTGTGGTGGTTTTATTTCACATTTGAACTAAAACCACGACAGAAATTATAAAATTGGTTAAGAACTATGGTGATTGGTTAAAACCACCACAGAGATTAGCATCCCGATTGTCTGGGCTGGGCATATGGCTGGTCTGCTGGCACCCACCAGCCGAAATCAGTACTTTGGTGTCGGATACCACGGTTTTCTTTACGGTGAGACACTGCGACTTCACCACCTCACCTAGTGCGTGGCGTTTTTTTTTTTTGAACCAGGGGCGGTCCCAGAGGGACCTAGGAGCTTCCATTAAACAGTGGCATAATTACAAGGAGGACCGGTAAGTAAAAGAAAAGTACACATAGGTCCAAACTTTTTGCACTAGGGACCCTGAAAAATACACAGGAAATGCAATCAGGTCCAGCTCCAACGCCACTGCTTGTGCAAGCCACGATGCAGTCAAGCACAACACCGCCGGGGACATGGCCACTTGGGGTGAGATGCCGGGAGCCAACTACACCGAAGCTGAGGGGCCTCCGAATCGGCATAGAAGCCAGGAGGTTTGATTTCACCTGCAAACGCCGGCCGGGAAGAACCGATGCCGACGATGAGGGGGGGAGTAGTCGCCGTACGACCATCTTGAACGACAGCCGACGAAGAGCTGCCGTGATTCCACTCCCGGGAGCAGCATCCGCAATCCCCTGTTGTAGGTTTGGTGCCAGCTGACCACCGAGTTACATGCTAGAATCCTCCAGATCGCCATGACCAGAGGGAGAGGCTTGCAAGCCATGGCCGCCAAAACCAATTCCGCAGAAGAAACTAACCTTATTCAAGACGGAGATCCCCGCCGCCATCCTCCTCACCGCATCCGGCTCCAACCAATGGAGCGCCACCGTGAGTAAGAAGAGCTTCAAGGCACCGCAGATCTGGCCAGAGAAATCTGCAGCTTCTCTCCCGGCATATTGCCGACAACCAGCATAAAGCTGAACCAAACTAGCATAAAGCCAAGATCTAGTACTAATCCTACAACTACTATGTACATGAAATCCGGCGTCTCTCCTTTGCCATCTCCGGCCAGCTAATCTGGCGAGAGAAGCTCGGGATTGACCCGGAGAATCACGAGGGACTCTCAACGGAGGCAGAAAACGAGAGGACAGAGGAAAGGGGAAAAGTCGACAGAGACGAGTTCTCCGGCCTAGCTCTAGTGCGTGGCGTAGTGCCCGGGAAGGCGAGCGCCGCTCGCCGGACACAGGAACGACGAGAAGGCACCAACCGCCACGCTACCTTTCCACTCGAGAAATGCCGGGAGGCTAAAGGAGGCATGCACGTGCTCTTCACAGAGCTCCAGAAACGGAGTAGGAATCCCGAGTTTGGTTTGAAGTGGCTCCTCTTTCGAGCAAAGCGACGGTCTATAGTACTCATCTTATGTTTGGTACTACTGTATTGTTTTCGTGGAAAGTGATTTTAGCAGCAGAAGCATATCTTACAGCGATCTCGAAGCTGCTCCAGTGACCAGGCACGCAAGTCCGATCGACGCATGGAACACTACGAAAACAGAAGCTCAAACTGTATTCGAGAAAAATGGTCAATCGCCATGAGCTTGGAGTATGACTACATCTTGATATCCTTGTAGCTCTACTCCCGGTGAGTAATCACTATTTTCCATGCGTGAACACCTCGTAGTAGCTAGTAGGAGACGGGACTCTTGACGCTTTCCTTGTCAGGAACCGAGAGTACGTCAGTTGCAGTGCATCTGCGGGCCGTCTCCGGCGTAGCTAGGGCAGATGCAGAATGGACAATGACGATCCACTTCACAGGCCTGTTGTGTACTGTTCATGCCTTATTATGGACCACAATTAATGATCACCAAAAATCCTTAGCTGAAAGTCTCATCATCCCGAACGCCCGAACACTCCATCCCCATGAATCCATTATTGTGCTCCATACACGAAGGCCGAAGAGACGGCGGCAGAGCGTCGTTGTCATCATTGTCGTCCATCGCTGACGCGTTTCGTAGGACCAACGGCGGAGAACGAGTACCCTGCTACACATGCTTGATAAGATCCATGACGTACGTGGGCGGCTGACGAAGATGGGCAGAGCGAGCCAGCTCTGCCGAGACGTGCGAGTGCATGTCGCGCGCTACCCAGAGGCCACAGCAAGCGCTGCACAATGCAGTTCGTCTATTCAGATTTTACCATACAATGTGTTCAAGTGACATTTCATCCATCATCCTTCTACAGTTCGCAACTTCGCAAGCAGACACAGAAGCAAATGTTGAAATCACATTGACGGAGCTCGATCAGGGTTAATCTTTTGTGCTATATTAGGTTTCTAATACTTATGTGGATGAAGATGAAGGGATTCTTAAGGATCTCGTTGTAATTTTCGTTTTTCTTAGGTTTTTTTATGCTGTTCGATGTTTCTTTTAATGCCAGTGTCCTATAAAAAAAATAACATAATGATTGAGCTCAGGGTTATATTCGCAAATCCACTCATATCACCTAATATGGTGCATTTTCCATTTTTCTTTACCTGCAAGGTAGTTTCAAAAGTTGTTGACAAATTTATAACTGACTTTCTCTCGATTTAACTTACTTGGTCCTTGAAAAATAAATATCTTTCGGCACGGATATATTATTGGCCACAAGAGGCAGATTAAAAGAATGGTGGTCCTAGACAACATCGGTTATCTTGAAATACAAGAGGAAAGAAATTGGTGAAGTTCATAGACAAACATTATGCCTTAATGGATCTATTTCTCATGGATAAACCAACATATAGGTATTCAAGTGGATACATCAAGGCCAAATATGGTCCGCAACAATCTACTATATGTGATAATTGTCCAAAGATTGCCATTGTCGGATCCATAATTGAGACAAAAATATCTTAGGCGTAAGAGTTCATGGGTTTGGGGGGGGGGGGGGGGGGGCACAAACACCCCCTTGGCATGTACTTTACTCTACCACTGACACAAATTGATGGGGATAGTAGAAGAATATGTATCTTTGTGCACCCCTTTAGAAGTTTTCCCAACCACAATGCATCATGCGAAGAAAACACGTAAGAGTGTGATCGTTGGCAGATCATTTTCTTTTTCAAAATGGAGAATTACATGAAGACATGTAAAAAATGAGTGTGAGGCATTGAGATCAGCTCTGTATATAGCTTGTTCCCGTTCCTACCTTTAACCTCCCTCCAACCCTCTAAGTTCACCTTTCTCCCAACTAGCAAACCGTAGAATTTGTTGTACGCGGTACTCTTTGACGCGTCGGCCGCCTGCCGGCGAGAAGGGCGCCAAGAAGAAGAAGCACCAAGGTTAGTGCATGTAAGTTCCTTTCTCTTGTTCATGGTCGATTTCAAGTTCTTTGGATTGTTAATTTAGTCTCCGAGTTTAGAGACTAGGATCGATTTATATCCCACTTCAGATACTCTTACTCTTGTTGCCAAATTTGATATAAGGTCACGATACCTGCCAGAAGGTGCGTTATGCTTGAGATCGGTAACACGCCTTCCTGGAAATTGTAAGTACTCAGGGTGTTGAGACGTTGATACATGGAGGTGGAGTTTTTTTTTGACATATCATGGAGGTGGAGTTATGTACATGGTAGGGGGCGGGCCCCCCCCCCCCCCCCCCCCCGCATGAACTTTTACAGCCGTAGTTTGTAAAATTGTTATGCCATTGTGTGTGTTTGTAAAGCTCCACCCCTTTTTCCGTGTAACTAGTGGAATAACATGTGCATTTGCGCAGCTAGAATGCGTATTGAAATTTAAATTTAAAATAGAGACGATCATGTTATTATACTGTCCATGGATCTACCTTCTTATTTTATTTCACGGATAAGAATTTGCGTTATTTTTTCTCATCAACATTATACAAAATTTCATTTATTTTTTCCTTCAAACCTCAACAACGATGTCAGAACCTTGTCTACACGGAAGAGGACACGCAACAAAACAGTGACGCCATCCATGGTGCGCCTTCTTCGAACAGTGATCTACCTTCAGAACTGAAACATCTAGTGTGTGGCGTATTGGCCCAGGAGGATCACATTGGGTATAAGAACACTGAGGGCATGTTTGGTATCCTGGGCCGAATTTGGGGCTCCATGGGGGCACGCCTCGTTGGTGTTAGTCCGTTGCAAAAGAGCCACGGGTCACTTTCGATGGTTCGTTTGGTTGCTCGTGAAGACATTTTCTGCACCGGATAGGGAAAACTGCCCCACTGTTTGGTAGGTTGCACACATGTCTTTCTGCCCTGCTGGTGAAATGCACCCCTTGTTTGGTTACACATGAACCTGTTATGATAACCTCTTTCATTGGAGTGGCGAGGTTACCTAGTAGTGTTGTCTCAATAAAAACACAATCAACAACATTTAGTTCATCAGAAAATGTTGGTAATACAGAGCCCAAAGTTACCCTATTGGGCGATCACTACTAGGAAAACAACTATAAACGTAGATGTCTTAACATAGCGCAGGATGGTGCGACACACCTATATAGCGGTGGCGCACTGGCTTGAGGTGTGCCACACCTACCCGGGGTGCATGTGCGAAGGAGGTGTGCCACGTCTATTAGCCGGCCTGGGGAGCAGGTCCACCCACTCTTAGTTGTGGCGCACTAGAAGAAAGTGCGCCACATGTATCTTTGGTACCCGTGGTGCGCCATATACAGGTGCGCCACTGCAGGTCAAAATTCAAAATTTGGGGTCAGCATAGGCATGGCACAGAGGGCTTGGTGAGCCACTGGTAAGCCTGTCAGGGTTTGGTCCTCCACAGACCCCCCATCTCCCATGGATCACCTTTTAACTTTCTGGAAAAAAATGATAGAAATTTCAAAAAATAAAATCCTTCGAGATGGCCATGTGTTATGTCAGGAAAATTAACAAACATGTTTTTTTTTTGCAAAATGGCACTATCTTTCGTTAAACTAGCTCCAGATTTTGCATACAACCTCCGATGAAAAAGTTTTTTATATGAAAATGTATCTATGAAAAAAGTTACATCCGAGAATCGTATGTCGTGCCCGTACCACACCTAGAATCATAAATCCTTTCCAAATTAAATGAGTCGGAATTACTGGTACAAACACTACTAGTCCGTATGGGCCCGCCATACCGAGAGTTATCTATTTTGATATTAATATTTATTATTATTTTTAGTATAGCTGAAGTTTTTGAAATGAATACCTGGTTACCGAGAATTTAGCGACCAGACGTACGGCGGTGTCCCCGTGCGGCGGTCATGCCAAGCTCCAAAACCTGTCATTCGGTTAATAAGAACACAAAGAAAAATAAAACGTAAACAAAACTATAAAGTTAGCAATTAAAAGTGAAAATAACTACAAATTACTTAACCTATCTTATCACCCTCTAAGTAGGGTCATCGTGGGAGTCTATCTCCTCCAGCTTCACTGAACTTTTCTTCTTCCGAAGGTGCATGACTTGATGCACTACAAACTTGAGATAATCACATTATGAATATAGGTGATTATTTTTTATCTATTATTGTACCTCGATGAATATGTATGGTTGACACATTTTTCTTGAGTTTTTGCTCCACAGCCTTTTCTGGTGGTCTTGGTGGTTCCTCTTTCTTCGAACAATCTGCAACTCAAATTCTTACAGTAACAAAATCCAACAAATCATTCTAGGTTTAACATCGGTTTTTCAAGGATTTCTTTTAAATATCACGATCTGTGTGAACTTTAACTAAAGCATCAAATATGTAAGATCTAAACTTATTGCAGGAGAAAACAACAACAAATAGTTCCTTTTCTACCATGGGCCAATTCCTTTGTGCTTCATTAAGAGTACGGCTAGCATGGAGAATGATATTAAAGTTAGCACCATCATGCTGGCAAAGAACAGCTCTAGAGCTTCATTACTAGCCTCACATAAGAGTTCAAAAGGTTTGTCCCAAATGGGAGGTCTGATAACATGAGCATCTAGTAAGGCTTTCTTAAGAGCGTTGAAGGAAACAAGGCAACTTTCATTAAAGTTAAAATGAACATTCTTTTGCCAAAGGTTAGTTAGAGGTTTTGTAGTTTTAGAGAAGTTATTTATAAAGATTCCATAGAAATCTGCATGACCAAGTAAACTGCGTATACCTTTGATGTCTAGAGGAGGTGGTAATCTTTCTATTGCTTACATTTTTTTGCTATTTCAACCTCGATACCTTTACCTGATATATTGTGCCCAAGTACTATCCCCTCTCTTACCATGATATGACATTTCTCCCAGTTCAGGACAAGGCTAGTTTAGGACAAGGCTAGTGTCTTCACATCTTTGCAAAACTTTGTCAAGATTATGGATACAATGATTAAATGAAGTGCCATGCACATAAAATATCATCGATGAAAAAATCCATTAATTCTTCTACATAATAAGAAAAAATGGCAGTCATACATCTCTGAAAAGTAGCAGGTGCATTGCATAAATCGAAAGGCATTCGATGTAAGCATACAAACCAAAAGTGCAAGTAAAAGTGGTTTTAAGTTGGTTTTTAGTATGAACATTAATTTGAGAGAATCCAAAATATCCATCCAAATAACAAAAGTGAGAGTGTTTAGCGAGCCAAGTGTTTGATCTATAAATGGCAATGGATAGTGATCTTTCCTTGTCTCTTTATTTAGTTTCCTGAAATCAATACACAGCCTGTATCCAACAACAATCCTAGTTGGGATTAGCTCATTGTGCTCATTAGCTACAACTGCAAATCCTTCTTTTTTAGGAATAAAATGGACTCGACTTACCCAATCACTTTCGTTCACATGGTATATAATACCTAAGTTTAGAAGATGAATTATTTCTTTTCTCACCACTTTCTTCATCTATGGTTTGAGTCTCCTTTGGTAGTCTGCAACTGGTTGGGCTCCTTACTCTAAAAGTATTCGATCAGTGTCTATTGCGGGACTGATCGCCTTCAAGTCATCCACAGAATATCCAAAGGCCTTGCAGCGTTTTATCGAAACCCTCACAAGTCTTTCTGCTTTTCTCACTCAAAGGTTATCGCTTACAATAACATTATAATTATTTGTGCCATCTAAGAATTTTTATTTAAGTTCTCGAGGTAAAGGTTTAAGTTCAGGAGGTGAGAGTTCTTCATCTCCCTTCCTTTCTGGTAGCTCATAATTCTAACTCATGGGACACTCTAGTATGCGAGCTTCATCAAGATATTCATTGAGCTCCTCTTTTTCTTTGTTATCAGGGGTATTATCATTATCAACCAAGATTCTCTCCAATTCATCAATTGGTGTACCAAACTACACAACTGCAAGATCGATGATAGTCTTCCCTTGTCCTTTTTGGCTCTTCAAGTTCCTGGATTATCTTGGAATTTGGAGAAGCGAAATTTCATTTTCTCTTCCCCAAACATGAGAATAATATCATCTCCTCCTTGCAGTTTATGATTGCACTTCCAAAAATAATTGGACGAGAATAACCACTAGCCATATCCACTAATGTAAAGTCAATGGAAAACATATGTGGAGCAACACAAATAGAAGTATTTTTAACTTGTCACATAGGTATCCTAAGGGAATTATCAGCATATCAGTGTTTCCAAAAGCTGGTTCTAGTTCATCTTGTATTTCCATATATAATTCATAGGGAACGACGTTAACGGCAGTTCCCAAATCACATAGGCCATAATGAGAAGATCCTCCAAATGTGCAATGAAGAATATGTTTACCTACATTCTTAGCTTTGGCCTTGTCTTCTTCTTCATATAGTTCAACAACAAACATAGCCTTTACTTCTTACTTTGGGATTTCATTCTCTACTTCTTCTGTATATTCTTCAATGGCTTCTTCCTCTGCCTTTTTCTGCTTCTTCATTTTATTTTCGGGTTTTCACTTCCGACTCTTTTTGTTGTGCAAGTTGAGCCATCATAATATGTTTTTGCAAGGTCCATGGAGAAGGAACAGGCGCAAGCGCAACATATGGTGGTCTATCCTTTATTGGCTCAATTGGTGCTATAATGAGAACATTTACTTTCTCCACTAGTTTTGGGGTGGTGGATCAAAATAAAGCCAATCCTTCTTAGGTAACTCCATATGCTCTGTAAAAACTTAAATCACCTATAAAACAATATCACCATCAAGATAAAGATTGCTAGCTAATTTTGCTACTTTACAAGTTTTATTAAAAGCATGAAGACAATCATAATTAATTTCTATGTCGCATTCACTTCCTAAATCATGGAACCAATATTCCATAGCGCAACACATTTTATCTAAAAGTGCCTAGGACTTAGTGATGAAAAAATTCATAAAATATCCGCATGCAATTAAATCTAGATCAGTTCTATTTTCGTCTTGTAGTTCTCAATAAAAAATATGTAAAACATACCAAGTTGGTAAACCATTGCGAGGGCATTTATGTATTAAATCCTTAAAACTTACATGTGCCCTTATAAGGCCTTCTCCGATCCTAAGCTAAGGCCTTCTCCGATCCTAGGCGGTTCTTGAAGTTCTGAATTAAATTTTATCCCATCACTAACTTTGCTTTCCGGATAAAAGCAGGACACAAATGCATTGGATGATTTCTCCCAGGTAGTCAAGAGTTCCGTGGGACATGTTATATACCAAGTGATACGGGGTGGCTTTTGGATACCTCCTTCTCAAGACCGAAAAGCCCTCCTCGTGGCCCAATGACACGAGCTCGGGCGAAAGCTATACACCAAGAGGTGAATTCGCTCCTTTCCACGTATACATTTGACACATCCTTGGATGGCATACTACTTCATGCAAATACCCTGTATTCAATCGGGTACATTTACCAAGACGCAAACCATGGAGACCAAGCCAACGAAGAGGGAGCTGAAGATGAAGAAGATGGAGCTCCATCGCCCTAGCCGGAAGTTCCGGTCCCAGGACCGGAACTTCCGCCCAGATGCCTCCCAGATGTCGTCCAACACCTAGTGAAGAGGATCCAGCCGGAACTTCCGCCCCGAGCGACTAGAACTTTTGCCCACTGGAACTTCCGCCCAACTTCCGCCCTAGTTCCGAAATCAAGCTCCAAGCCCCCGGGATGTTTCTGCAACGAAAACGATCGTTTTCGGAACTAGACCGGAAGTTGGCCGGAAGAACCGCCTGATACGTCTCAAACGTATCTATAATTTCTTATGTTCTATGCTACTTTTATGATGATACTCACATGTTTTATATACACTTTACATTATTATTATGCATTTTCCGGAACTAACCTATTAACAAGATGCTGAGGTGCCAGTTCCTGTTTTCTGCTGTTTTTGGTTCCAGAAAGGCTGTTCGGGCAATATTCTCGGAATTCGACGAAACAAAGACCAAACACCTTAATTTCCCGGGAAGGTTCCAGAACACCGAAGGAGAACCGGAGATGGGCCAGGGGGGCCCCAGACCACAGGGCCGCGCGGGTCCCACCCTGGTCGCGACGGCCTATGGGGAGGGAGCCCTGGCACCCTTCCGCCTCCGCCTCTTCGCCTATATAAGCCCTCGTGACCTAAAAACACGATACGAATTGACGAAACTCCAGAAAGACTCCAGGGGCGCCGCCGCCATCGCGAAACTCTGTTTCGGGGGACAGAAGTCTCTGTTCCGGCACGCCGCCGGGACGGGGAATTGCCCCTGGAGTCATCTCCATCGACACCACCGCCATCTTCATCGCCGTTGCTGTCTCCCATGATGAGGAGGGAGTAGTTCTCCCCCGAGGCTGAGGGTTCTACCGGTAGCTATGTGGTTCATCTCTCTCTCCCATGTACTTCAATACAATGATCTCATGAGCTGCCTTACATGATTGAGATCCATATGATGAGCTTTGTAATCTAGATGTCATATGCTATTCAAGTGCTTAATTATGTGAACTTTGGGGTTACTGTGACCTCGGTGTAATGGTGACAGTGTGTGCGCCGTGTGTAACTCCCTTATGAATTGTGGTGTGTTAGTACCTCCTATGAATGCTCACGGTGGCGGTGTGGGGTGTTTATTAGTACTTGGGAATATGCCTTTGAGGTGTGCTTTTGCACACTTGCCCAATGAATTTGAGTTCTCTATCCAATAAGAGAGTAGTATGATGAAGTGCTTATATTTATATTCAATTATGATTGCAATGTTGAGAGTGTCCACTAGTGAAAGTGTGATCCCTAGGCCTTGTTTTCAAATATCGAATCATCGTTTATTTACTGTTCTGTTACATGTTTGCTTGCTGCCATCTTTATTTCAGATTGCAATTACTAATTACAATCATCCATATTACTTGTATTTCACTATCTCTTCGCCGAACTAGTGCACCTATACATCTGACAAGTGTATTAGGTGTGTTGGGGACACAAGAGACTTCTTGTATCGTAATTGCAGGGTTGCTTGAGAGGGATATCTTTGACCTCTACCTCCCTGAGTTCGATAAACCTTGGGTGATTCACTTAAGGGAAACTTGCTGCTGTTCTACAAACCTCTGCTCTTGGAGGCCCAAAACTGTCTACAGGAATAGAAGCGTGCGTAGACATCAAGCTATTTTCTGGCGCCGTTGCCGGGGAGGTAAGGTAAAAGGTATTCACATCCTCCGACTACTAAGCTATTTCCTATCATTGTTGCCGGGGTGTGAGTGCTCGAAGCTATTTCCTTTAGATCCTGCAATTACATCTTTTTGTTTCTTGTTTTTATTTCACTAGTTAGGCTTAATGGAAAACAACAAAAATATTAGAGATCTTTATAGTATTTATCTTGAGTTAGGACATGAGGTGTTTGAAGAGAAAATTAAAAAACCTATGGAACTTTATATGCATGCTAATGGCAATGTTATTAGTATGAATGCTTTGAACACCATTGTTGCTAATGCTATGGAAAAATCTAAGCTTGAGGAAGCTGGTTTTCATGAGCATGATATTTTTAGTCCCCCAAGCATGTAGGAGAAAATTTACTTTGATGATACTTTGCCTCCCATTTATGATGATTATAATGGTAGTGGTATTTTGGTGTCACCTACTATGGAGGATAAAGTTTATTATGATTATACTATGCCTCCTATATTTGATGATTATGGTGATGAGAATAATAATGATAGCTACTTTGTTGAATTTGCTCCCACTACAATTAATAAGAATGACTATGCTTATGTTGGGAGTAGTAATTATTTTATGCATGAGACTCATGATAAGAATGCTTTATGTGATAGTTATATTGTTGAGTTTGTTCATGATGCTACTGAAAGTTATTATGAGAGAGGGAAACATGGTTATATGCATCTTAATAATATTAAGTTTCCCCTCTTTATGTTGAGAATGTTGAAGTCGCGCTTGTGTTGCCTTTCTATGCTTGTTGCGTTATGCTTACATGACTTGTTTATTTACAAGATTCCTTTTCATAGGAAGCGAGTTAGGCTTAAATTTGTTTCATATTTGTTTTTTGATGCTCTCTTTGCTTCAACTCTCATCCTTATGAGAGCATCATTAAAATTGTTGAGCTCATCTTAATGGCTATAAAGAAAGCACTTCTTGGGAGATAACCCATATTTTATTTTGCTACTGTTTTGTTGTGTCTTGGAAGTTGTTACTACTGTAGCAACCTCTTCTTATATTTATTTTATTTTATTGTTGTGCCAAGTAAAGTCTTTGATAGTAGGGTTGATACTAGATTTGGATTACTGCGCAGAAACAGATTTCTTACTGTCACGAAATTGAGCAGCCCCGTCTGTAGGTAACTCAGAAAAATCTGCCAATTTACGTGCGAGATCCCCGGATATGTATGCAACTTTCATTCAATTTGAGCTTTTTCATCTGAGCAAGTTAAGTGCCTCGAACAAATTCGTCTTTACGGACTGTTCTGTTTCGACAGATTCTGCCTTTTATTTCGCATTGCCTGTTTTGCTATGTTGGATGGATTTCTTTGTTCCATTAACTTTCAGTAGCTTTGAGCAATGTCCAGAAGTGTTAAGAATGATTGTGTCACCTATGAATATGTGAATTTTTAATTATGCACTAACCCTCTAATGAGTTTGTTTTGAGTTTGGTGTGGAGGAAGTTTTCAATGGTCAAGAGAGGAGGATGATACAATATGATCAAGAAGAGTGAAAAGTCTAAGCTTGGGGATGCCCCCGTGGTTCATCCCTGCATATTTCAAGAAGACTCAAGCGTCTAAGCTTGGGGATGCCCAAGGCATCCCCTTCTTCATCAACAACTTATCAGGTCACTTCTATTGAAACTATATTTTTATTCGGTCACATCTTATGTGCTTTACTTGGAGCGTCTGTGTGCTTTTATTTTCGTTTTGTTATTTTCATCCTCTGAATAAATTCATGCTTATGTGGGAGAAAGACATGCTCCGCTCGTTCATATGAACACTGGTGTTCTTAGCTTTTAATGTTCATGGCAAAGGTTGAAAACTGCTTCGTTCATTGTTATTTGGTTGGAAACAGAAAATGCTTCATGTGGTAATTGGTATATTGTCTTGGATAATTTGATACTTGGCAATTGTTTTTCTCAATAGATCATGATTAAGTTCTTGCACCATGTAGCGTAGAGCTTGTTGAAATTGGTTTGCATGATTGGTCTCTCTAAGGTCTAGATATTTTCTGGTAAAAGTGTTTGAGCAACAAGGAAGACAGTGTAGAGTCTTATAATGCTTGCAGTATGTTCATATGTAAGTTTTGATGTACCGGTTCATACTTGTGTTTGCTTCAAACAACCTTGCTAGCCAAAGCCTTGTACTGAGAGGGAATACTTCTCGTGCATCCAAAACCTTGAGCCAAAAACTATGCCATTTGTGTCCACCATACCTACCTACTATGTGGTATTTCTCTGCCATTCCAAATTAAATTGCTTGAGTGCTACCTTTAAAATTTCATTCCTTGTCTTTGCAATATATAGCTCATGGGAAAATAGCCTTAAAACTATTGTGGTAAAGAATATGTAGCTTGTGTATCTTATTTCTTATAAGTTGCTTGTTGAGCGGTAACCATGTTCCTGGGGACGCCATCAACTATTACACCTTTGTTGAATATCATGTGAGTTGCTATGCATGTTCGTCTTGTCTGAAGTAAGGGTGATTTATCATGATCAAATGGTTTGAGTATGCATATTGTTAGAGAAGAACATTGGGCCGCTAACCAAAGCCATGTATCATGGTGGAAGTTTCAGTTTGGACATTAATCCTCAATCTCTTATGAGAATATTATCTGTTGTTGAATGCTTCTGCATTAAAGAGGAGTCCATTATCTGTTTTCTATGTTGTCCCGGTATGGATGTCCTTAAGTTGAGATCTATCAAAAACAAGAAATCAAATGCGATCTATCTCCTTGGACCTTTGTACATGTGGCATAGAGGTACCCCTTTGTGACACTTGGTTGAAACATATGTTATGCAATGATAATCCATGTAAATCCAGGCTAATTAGGACAAGGTGCGAGCACTATTTGTATTCTATGCATGAGGCTTGCAACTTATAGGATGTCTTATGCATAACACATATGAATTATTACTACCGTTGACAAAATTGTTTCTATGTTTTCAAAATAAAAGCTCTAGCACAAAAATAGTAATCCATGCTTCCCTCTGCGAAGGGCCTTTCTTTTACTTTTATGTTGAGTTAGTTCACCTACTTTTTTCCATCTTAGAAGCAAACACTTGTGTCAACTGTGCATTGATTCTTACATACTTGCTTATTTGCACTTATTATATTACTTTGCGTTGACAATTATCCATGAGATATGCATGTTGAAAGTTGAAAGCAACTGCTGAAACTTATATCTTCCTTTGTGTTGCTTCAATGCTTTTACTTTGAATTTATTGCTTTATGAGTTAACTCTTATGCAAGACTTTTGATGCTTGTCTTGAAAGTACTATTCATGAAAAGTTTTGCTATATGTTTACTATTTGATTAGCAAACTATAGATCATTGCCTTGAGTCACTTCATTCATTTCATATGCTTTACAATAGTATTGATCAAGATTATGATAGCATGTCACTTCAGAAATTATCCTTGTTATCGTTTACCTACTCGAGGGCGAGTAGGAAATAAGCTTGGGGATGCTTGATACGTCTCAAACGTATCTATAATTTCTTATGTTCCATGCTACTTTTATGATGATACTCACATGTTTTATATACACTTTACATTATTATTATGCATTTTCCGGAACTAACCTATTAACAAGATGCCGAGGTGCTAGTTCCTGTTTTCTGCTGTTTTTGGTTCCAGAAAGGTTGTTCGGGCAATATTCTCGGAATTCGACGAAACAAAGACCAAACACATTATTTTCCCGGGAAGGTTCCAGAACACCGAAGGAGAACCGGAGATGGGCCAGGGGGACCCAGACCACAGGGCCGCGCGGGTCCCACCCTGGCAGCGCCGGCCTATGGGGAGGGAGCCCTGGCGCCCTTCCGACTCCGCCTCTTCGCCTATATATGCCCTCGTGACCTAAAAACACGATACGAATTGACAAAACTCCAGAAAGACTCCAGGGGCGCCGCCGCCATCGCGAAACTCCGTTTCGGGGGACAGAAGTCTCTGTTCCGGCACGCCGCCGGGACGGGGAATTGCCCCCGGAGTCATCTCCATCGACACCACCGCCATCTTCATCGCCGTTGCTGTCTCCCATGATGAGGAGGGAGTAGTTCTCCCCCGAGGCTGAGGGCTCTACCGGTAGCTATGTGGTTCATCTCTCTCTCCCATGTACTTCAATACAATGATCTCATGAGCTGCCTTACATGATTGACATCCATATGATGAGCTTTGTAATCTAGATGTCATATGCTATTCAAGTGCTTAATTATGTGAACTTTAGGGTTACTATGACCTCGGTGTAATGGTGACAGTGTGTGCGCCGTGTGTAACTCCCTTATGAATTGTGGTGTGTTAGTACCTCCTATGAATGCTCACGGTGACGGTGTGGGGTGTTTATTAGTACTTGGGAATACGCCTTTGAGGTGTGCTTTTGCACACTTGCCCAATGAATTTGAGTTCTCTATCCAATAAGAGAGTAGTATGATGAAGTGCTTATATTTATATTCAATTATGATTGCAATTTTGAGAGTGTCCACTAGTGAAAGTATGATCCCTAGGCCTTGTTTTCAAATATCGAATCACCATTTATTTACTGTTCTGTTACATGTTTGCTTGCTGCCATCTTTATTTCAGATTGCAATTACTAATTACAATCATCCATATTACTTGTATTTCACTATCTCTTCGCCGAACTAGTGCACCTATACATCTGACAAGTGTATTAGGTGTGTTGGGGACACAAGAGACTTCTTGTATCGTAATTGCAGGGTTGCTTGAGAGGGATATCTTTGACCTCTACCTCCCTGAGTTCGATAAACCTTGGATGATTCACTTAAGGGAAACTTGCTGCTGTTCTACAAACCTCTGCTCTTGGAGGCCCAACACTATCTACAGGAATAGAAGCGTGCGTAGAGATCACCGCCCCGACCGGAACTTCCGCCCCCAGTGACCGGAACTTCCGCCTGCACGACTGTCAGCCCAAAACTGCACGTTTTAGCATGTAACATATCCATTCGCCCCACCAACTATAAATAGCCTTGTTGGCTCAGATCTGAGATTTAGACTTGTTGTGAGATTAAACATGAGCTTTGCTCCTCCCTATGGGAAACCCTTCTAGATCCAAATCTATGAAGTTATCAAGACTCTTCTAAGGAATTGGTCTCTTCCATTCTAGGAATTCTAGTGTTTGTGGATCCTTTGCTTCTTGCAATTCTATCTATTGCACTCTTTTCCTCTTTGGATCTCTACCAATTGCTTGCCAATCTTTTGTGAGGGATTCTACTCCTTGTGGGTTTTTGCCTTGCAATTCTATTGGGTTGGTGCATCGGGCCAACGAAGAACAACCGGTTGTGTGTGTGTGTGTGTTGCGTTTGTATCTTCGATCCCCCACCGCTTTCCACCCGTGTTCTTTGTGTTCTTCCACCTCCCCCACAAATCCCATCCAAATCCGTGAAGATCGGGCCTCCCCTAGGACTTAGCCCTTATCATATGGTATCAAGAGCTCCTTGGTTGCCACGGATATGACCCCCACGCCCCCAAGAATTTTTTTGAAAATCCCCAAAAATTGCCCCAAATTGGCCTTGTTTGGATCTCGTGATTTGTTGAGTTTTTGGTGGTTTTGTTCCAATAGAAAATTGTCTTTGGTGTTGATCTTCAACTCCCCCACCTTCCCATAGCTTTTAGTACCAAATTTTCCGCGAATTCAAAGATTTTCGGACCGGATTTCCGCCCAAATCGACGAACATCCCGCAGATCTGTTGCGATCGAAAGTTCCGCCCGGCGGGACCGGAAGTTCCGCCCGGGACCGGAAGTACCGCCCCCAGACACCGGAAGTTCCGCCGGCCCAAAATTTTGATAGCTAACTTCGATTTTCGTGTTGGTGCTACCCCTTTTGTGGTTGGACTTCGGTTTTGAGTGCCACTTCAGCTACCACAAGCTTCCACAACATCGACAACGACGATGGCACCCCGAGGATCCAAGCGGTTCACTTGACACCTCCCACCACCATCGCAAGTTAGAGGTCATCTGCCACCATCACCAAGTGGTATAACTTGCCCCTTAACTTGTAGCCATAGCCTCCTTTGCGTACCTTTCCCATCGATAGTGGCTTTCTCGTGTTGTGAAGCACTGCACAAGCGTTCCGATCGTGAGGGTGTGCGTGTGTTGAGCAAAGCTACGAAGCAAGCTCCTTGTGAAAAGATAAGTGATACGTCTCCAACGTATCAATAATTTCTTATGTTCCATGCTTGTTTTATGACAATACCTACATGTTTTATACATACTTTATGTTATATTTATGCATTTTCCGGCACTAACCTATTAACAAGATGCCGAAGAGCCAGTTGTTGTTTTCTGCTGTTTTTGGTTTCAGAAATCCTAGTAAGGAAATATTCTCGGAATTGGATGAAATCAACGCCCAGGATCTTATTTTTCCACGAAGCTTCCAGAAGTCCGAAAGGGAAACGAAGTGGGGCGACGAGGCGACGCCATAGTAGGGCGGCGCGGCCCAGCCCCTAGCCGCGCGGCCCTGTTGTGTGGGCCCCTCGTGGCGCCCCCTGACCTACCCTTCCGCCTACATAAGCCTTCGTCGATAATAACTCCAGTACCGAGAGCCACGATACGAAAAACCTTCTAGAGACGCCGCCGCCGCCAATCCCATCTCGGGGGATTCAGGAGATCGCCTCCGGCACCCTGCCGGAGAGGGGAATCATCTCCCGGAGGACTCTTCACCGCCATGGTCGCCTCCGGAGTGATGTGTGAGTAGTTCACCCCTGTACTATGGGTCCATAGCAGTAGCTAGATGGTCGTCTTCTCCTAATTGTGCTATCATTGTCGGATCTTGTGAGCTGCCTAACATGATCAAGATCATCTATTTGTAATGCTACATGTTGCGTTTGTTGGGATCCGATGAATATTGAATGCTATGTTATGTTGATTATCAATCTATCATCTATGTGTTGTTTATGATCTTGCATGCTCTCCGTTATTAGTAGAGGCTCTGGCCAAGTCGTTACTTGTAACTCCAAGAGGGAGTATTTATGCTCGATAGTGGGTTCATGCCTCCATTAAATATGGGACAGTGACAGAAAGTTCTAAGGTTGTGGATGTGCTGTTGCCACTAGGGATAAAACATCAATGCTATGTCTAAGGATTTATTTGTTGATTACATTACGCACCATACTTAATGCAATTGTCTGTTGTTTGCAACTTAATACTGGAAGGGATTCGGATGATAACCTGAAGGTGGACTTTTTAGGCATAGATGCATGCTGGATAGTGGTCTATGTACTTTGTCGTAATGCCCAATTAAATCTCACACTACTCATCATAACATGTATGTGCATGGTCATGCTCTCTTTATTTGTCAATTGCCCAGCTGTAATTTGTTCACCCAACATGCTATTTATCTTATGGGAGAGACACCACTAGTGAACTGTGGACCCCGGTCCATTCTTAACATCGAATACAATCTACTGCAATACTCGTTCTATTGTTTTCTGCAAACATCATCATCCACACTATACATCTAATCCTTTGTTACAGCAAGCCGGTGAGATTGACAACCTCACTGTCACGTTGGGGCAAAGTAATTTGGTTGTGTTGTGCAGGTTCCACGTTGGCGCCGGAATCCCTGGTGTTGCGCCGCACTACACTCCGCCGCCATCAACCTTCAACGTGCTTCTTGGCTCCCTCTTGGTTCGATAAACCTTGGTTTCTTGCGAGGAAACTTACTGCTGTACGCATCACACCTTCCACTTGGGGTTCCCAACGGTCGCGTGCTGTACGCGTGTCAAGCTAAATTTCTGGCGCCGTTGCCGAGGAGATCAAGACACGCTGCAAGGGGAGTCTCCACTTCCAATCTCTTTACTTTGTTTTTGTCTTGCTTTAAGTTTATTTACTACTTTGTTTGCTGCATTATATCAAAATACAAAAAAATTAGTTACTAGCTTTACTTTATTTATTATCTTGTTTGCGTTCTCCATATTAAAAACACAAAAAAAATTTAGTTATTAGCATTTACCTTATTTTTGTTACCATGACTAGTCATGTAGTTGTTACTCTATCACCCGAAGAATCGATCTTCACTTTTAAACAAGGTGGTGAAGAGGGTTTTAAAGAAGCTTGATCTAGAATTTTTGATTCTTATAATAAAACTGAACCTAAAATGACACTAAGTTTGCTTCTTAGTAATTTTTATTTTGGGCTTATTCTTCGTTATAGATATGCTCTAGATGCTGTAGTGGGAGGAGATTTCCTTCACTGTGATGGGAATCAAGCTTTTAATGCCATAAAAAAATTGGTTGCATCATCTAGCTCCACTAATAATTATGATCCATCCCTTGTTAGTATTTATAATAGATTGAACACTCTTGAGACAAATGTATCTTGCTTAAAAGAAGGGTATGGTCGGATTCGTGAGCATTTTGATTATGTTCCAATAAACTCTGAACCATCAATGTGGGACCCCACTATTAAAGTTAATATTGATGGTAAAATTTTTGATGCTCGTTGTGATATTATGACTGAATTTGGCCTTATGCCTGAAAGTATTTATGAATCTTTGACACTCTGGGGACTTACTGAAGGTGGAGAAGGAATAACTCTCACTGATAACTCCGTTATAATTCCTAAGGGAATAGCTGAAGGAGTATTCACAACCCTTCTTGGAAAAACGGTATCCACTGATTATCTCGTTATTGAATGTGTAGGTACAGGACAAATCACACTTGGAAGATCCCTGCTGAAGCTCTTCGGAGTAACCATAGATGTGGAAAAAGGCACTCTAAATTCCTCTGTACCTGGATGCAATCATATATTCCCCAAACCAAAGATTAAGAATAAGAGTAAGAAGGGTAGGCGCAGAGCCTCTGGTAAGAATGTCAATGCATCATCTCTTGATAACACTTGATTCACACTTTCTACGCCTAGCTGAAATGCGTTAAAGAAAAGCGCTTATGGGAGACAACCCATGATTTTACTTCTGCACTTTTGTTTTATATTTGAGTCTTGGAAGTTGTTACTACTGTAGAAACCTCTCCTTATCTTTATTTTATTGCATTATTGTGCCAAGTAAAGTCTTTGATAGTAAGGTTCATACTAGATTTGGATTACTGCGCAGAAACAGATTTCTTGCTGTCACGAATTTGAGCAATAGTCTCTGTAGGTAACTCAGAAAAATCTGCCAATTTACGTGAGTAATCCTCAGATATGTACGCAACGTTCATTCAATTTGAGCATTTTCATTTGAGCAAGTCTGGTGCACCTAAAAAATTCGTCTTTACGGACTGTTCTGTTTTGACAGATTCTGCCTTTTATTCGCATTGCCTGTTTTGCTATGTTTGATGGATTTCTTAATTCCATTAACTTTCAGTAGCTTTGTGCAATGTACAGAAGTGTTAAGAATGATTATTTCACCTCTGAACATGTGAATTTTGATTATGCACTAACCCTCTAATGAGTTGTTTTGAGTTTGGTGTGGAGGAAGTTTTCAAGGATCAAGAGAGGAGGATGATACAATATGATCAAGGAGAGTGAAAGCTCTAAGCTTGGGGATGCCCCGGTGGTTCATCCCTGCATATTTCAAGAAGAATCAAGCATCTAAGCTTGGGGATGCCCAAGGCATCCCCTTCTTCATCGACAACATTATCAGGTTCCTCTAGTGAAACTATATTTTTATTCCATCACATCTTATGTGTTTTACTTGGAGCGTCTGTTTGCTTTTGTTTTTGTTTTGTTTGAATAAAATTGGATCCTAGCATTCATTATGTGGGAGAGAGACACGCTCCGCTGTTGCATATGAACACATATGTTCTTAACTTTATTCTTAATGTTCATGGCGAAGGTTGAAACTGCTTCGTTAATTCTTATATGGTTGGAAACGGGAAATGCTACATGTGGTAATTGGTATAATGTCTTGGATAATTTGATACTTGGCAATTGTTGTGCTCATTTGGATCATGTTTAAGCTCTTGCATCATATACTTTGCACCTATTAGTGAAGAAATACATAGAGCTTGCTAAAATTTGGTTTGCATGATTGGTCTCTCTAAGGTCTAGATATTTTCTAGTAAGGGTTTGAACAACAAGGAAGACAGTGTAGAGTCTTATAATGCTTGCAATATGTTTTTATGTAAGTTTTGCTGTACCGGTTCATACTTGTGTTTGTTTCAAACAACCTTGCTAGCCTAAGACTTGTATTGAGAGGGATTACTTCTCGTGCATCCAAAATCCTTGAGCCAAAAACTATGCCATGTGTGTCCACCATACCTACCTACTACATGGTATTTCTCCGCCATTCCAAAGTAAATTGCTTGAGTGCTACCTTTAAAATTCCATTCTTTTTCTTTGCAATATATAGCTCATGGGACAAATAGCCTAAAAACTATTGTGGTATTGAATATGTACTTATGTATCTTATTTCTTATTAAGTTGCTTGTTGAGCGATAACCATGTTCCTGGGGACGCCATCAACTATCTTTGTTGAATATCATGTGAGTTGCTATGCATGTTCGTCTTGTCTGAAGTAAGGGTGATTTATCATGAGTTGAATGGTTTCAGTATGCATATTGTTAGAGAAGAACATTGGGCCGCTAACTAAAGCCATGATCCATGGTGGAAGTTTCAGTTTTGGACAACAATCCTCAATCTCTTATGAGAATATTATTTGTTGTTGAATGCTTATGCATTAAAGAGGAGTCCATTATCTGTTGTCTATGTTGTCCCGATATGGATGTCTAAGTTGAGAATAATCAAAAGCGAGAAATCCAATGCGAGCTTTCTCCTTAGACCTTTGTACAGGTGGCATAGAGGTACCCCTTTGTGATACTTGGTTAAAACATATGTATTGCGATGATAATCCATGTAAATCCGAGCTAATTAGGACAAGGTGCGGGCACTATTGGTAATCTATGCATGAGGCTTGCAACTTGTAGCATATAATTTACATAATGCATATGCTTTATTACTACCGTTGACAAAATTGTTTCTTGTTTTCAAAATAAAAGCTCTAGCACAAATATAGCAATCCATGCTTCCCTCTTCGAAGGGCCATTCTTCTACTTTTATGTTGAGTCAGTTTACCCACTTCTCTCCATCTTAGAAGCAAACACTTGTGTTAACTGTGTATTGATTCTTACATACTTGCTTATTGCACTTATTATATTACTTTATGTTGACAATATCCATGAGATATACATGTTGAAGTTGAAAGCAACCGCTGAAACTTAATCTTCCTTTGTGTTGCTTCAATGCCTTATTTTGAATTTATTGCTTTATGAGTTAACTCTTGTGCAAGACTTATTGATGCTTGTCTTGAAAGTACTATTCATGAAAAGTCTTTGCTATATGATTCAATTGTTTACTCATTGTCTTTACCATTGCTTCGAATCGCTGCATTCATTACATGTGCTTACAATAGTATTGATCAAGATTATGATAGCATGTCACTTCAGAAATTATCTTTGTTATCGTTTACCTACTCGGGACGAGTAGGAACTAAGCTTGGGGATGCTGATACGTCTCCAACGTATCGATAATTTCTTATGTTCCATGCTTGTTTTATGACAATACCTACATGTTTTATACATACTTTATGTTATATTTATGCATTTTCCGGCACTAACCTATTAACAAGATGCCGAAGAGCCAGTTGTTGTTTTCTGCTGTTTTTGGTTTCATAAATCCTAGTAAGGAAATATTCTCGGAATTGGACGAAATCAACGCCCAGGATCTTATTTTTCCACGAAGCTTCCAGAAGTCCGAAAGGGAAACGAAGTGGGGCGACGAGGCGACGCCACAGTAGGGCGGCGCGGCCCAGCCCCTGGCCGCGCGGCCCTATTGTGTGGGCCCCTCGTGGCGCCCCCTGACCTACCCTTCCGTCTACATAAGCCTTCGTCGATAATAACTCCAGTACCGAGAGCCACGATACGAAAAACCTTCCAGAGACGCCGCCGCCGCCAATCCCATCTCGGGGGATTCAGGAGATCGCCTCCGGCACCCTGCCGGAGAGGGAATCATCTCCCGGAGGACTCTTCACCGCCATAGTCGCCTCCGGAGTGATGTGTGAGTAGTTCACCCCTGGACTATGGGTCCATAGCAGTAGCTAGATGGTCGTCTTCTCCTAATTGTGCTATCATTGTCGGATCTTGTGAGCTGCCTAACATGATCAAGATCATCTATTTGTAATGCTACATGTTGCGTTTGTTGGGATCCGATGAATATTGAATGCTATGTTATGTTGATTATCAATCTATCATCTATGTGTTGTTTATGATCTTGCATTCTCTCCGTTATTAGTAGAGGCTCTGGCCAAGTCGTTACTTGTAACTCCAAGAGGGAGTATTTATGCTCGATAGTGGGTTCATGCCTCCATTAAATCTGGGACAGTGACAGAAAGTTTTAAGGTTGTGGATGTGCTGTTGCCACTAGGGATAAAACATCAATGCTATGTCTAAGGATGTATTTGTTGATTACATTACGCACCATACTTAATGCAATTGTCTGTTGTTTGCAACTTAATACTGGAAGGGGTTCGGATGATAACCTGAAGGTGGACTTTTTAGGCATAGATGCATGCTGGATAGCGGTCTATGTACTTTGTCGTAATGCCCAATTAAATCTCACACTACTCATCATAACATGTATGTGCATGGTCATGCTCTCTTTATTTGTCAATTGCCCAACTGTAATTTGTTCACCCAACATGTTATTTATCTTATGGGAGAGCCACCACTAGTGAACTGTGGACCCCGGTCCATTCTTAACATCGAATACAATCTACTGCAATACTCGTTCTACTGTTTTCTGCAAACATCATCATCCACACTATACATCTAATCCTTTGTTACAACACGCCGGTGAGATTGACAACCTCACTGTCACGTTGGGGCAAAGTAATTTGGTTGTGTTGTGCAGGTTCCACGTTGGCGCCGGAATCCCTGGTGTTGCGCCGCACTACACTCCGCCGCCATCAACCTTCAACGTGCTTCTTGGATCCTACTGGTTCGATAAACCTTGGTTTCTTACTGAGGGAAACTTACTGCTGTATGCATCACATCTTCCACTTGGGGTTCCCAACGGTCGCGTGTTGTACGCGTGTCAATAAGCAAAAGAAGTGTGGCATACTTACATAGATAGTAGTATCCTTACATAGTGAGAAAAAGAAAGAAAAATACAAAAATCAAAAAGAGTGTGAGTGACACCTATATACAAAAGAGTCCAAAGCTTATAAGCAAAAGAGAGAAAAGAGAAGAGAGGCGTCTTGCGCAAATCTAGTTGCTTCTCAATTTTGCAACCAAGCTACGGTCTCTCTTGTGTTAGCATGACACCGAGCTAGTAGTCTTCGTTAGGACCAATTTTGTTTGTGCAGTCGTGCTCATTTTCCTTGGTCGCGCTAACCCCATTTTGTCCCGTGGGTGTGTTCCACCTTGTGTATGCCTTTTGTGATCACCGCTTTTGACTTGTGACTTTTGGACCTTACCCACTTTTTACAATAGACTTTTCGTTTGGTTCTTCCATTTGTCTTTCCACAACCATACCTAACGCCATATAGAGTTCTTAGCCTTTTGCGTGTGTATTTGCGTGTGTAACCGGTTGTTCCTCACCTTGACGCACCTTTCCAATTTTGTTGTGAGTCTTTGACTTGCTTGTGAGTTTTTCCTCTAACCCCCACAACATAGTTCTTGTTTTAGTTTGTAACCATGTCTAGTGGAGAGGGGAACCAACTACCGATGACACAACACCAATATTGGATAGCTACTCAAGCCGTCAACAAGAGTATCCATGACCTCATGGCAAGGATTGATGAGACCGTGTTACGCTATGAAGAACAAGGTCAAGTGCAAAGAAGGGACCTCAATGTACAAGTGCAAGACCTCCATGACAAGCTTGATGCTCAAGGCCATGATATGAAGGCCACACTCGCTACTCAAGGTCAACAAAACATGGCGAGCATGAGAAGACAAGAAGAAAGGTTGGCACGCCTTGAACAAGCTATTGCCAACATCGCCAACAATCGAAGCCAACACTCAAGGTCTTCGCGCTGTCATAGTTCAAGGCATCGAGCTCCGTCACCATCTCATTATGCCTCTAATGAAGACCCACACCACCATAATGTGGAGGCTCAAGTACTTCGACAACAAGCTCGAGATGCGGAGAAAGCACATGCTCAACTTGAACAAGAGAGACTACAACAAGCAAATCGTCAAGCTCAATTCCAAGAGGAACAACAACATCTTCATCATGATCAAGATCTTCTTCAAGCACGTGAGCAAGAATGTCTTCGCCATCAGCAAGCGGCACGCCAACAACAAGGACAACCTCGTCCATCTCAAGTGGCCAATGCTCAAAGGCATCCACAACATGACGCCGAACAAGAAGTGAATCAAGAACGCCAAATCATCAATATTGATGCTCCTCAAGATGATGGCGCAAGAAGAAACAACTTGGATAATAGAAGACACAATCCTTTCAATCATCGAGCTCGTCAAGCACCTCATGCCCATCAAGGTGAAGCAAGTCACCGCAATGAAGACGAAGCACCAAGTGAAGCTAGTGCAATGCCACACCCTCGGCAACCACTTGGAAGGCGTCCTCCTCCTCCAAACCGCCGCAATGATGACAAGAATCCTCAACAACCTTGCAACCATAATGAGGATCAAGAGGATGCAATACCAATACATCGAAGCAATGACCGTAATGAGGAACAAATCTTTGGGAAGCTAAAGTTCACCATGCCCAAGTTCCAAGGAGAAGAATACCCCGATGCATACTTGTCTTGGGTACTCAAGGTTGACAAGATCTTCCGCATCCACAACTTCTCCGAAGCAAAGAAGGTGGCCATGGCATCACTTGAGTTTGAAGGATATGCAAATGTTTGGTGGGAAGAAGTAAACAAGAAGCGTGCTAAATATGACTTAGAGCCCACTGACACATAGGAAGAGATGCAAGAAGTCATGCACAAACGCTTTGTGCCCACCCACCACAAACGTGACCTCTTCAACAAGCTCACTCAACTCAAGAAAAGCTTCAAGTCCGTTGAGGATTATTACAAGGAGATGCACATGACCATGATGAGTGCGAATATGGATGAGCGAGAAGAGCAAACAATGGCAAGATTCTTGAACAGATTGAACATTACCGTCAAGAGGATAGTGGAATTCTTGCCTTACACCAACATGGTTGATTTACTTCATCAAGCTACAAGGGACGAGCGCCAAGTGCGAGAAGACTTAGCAAGTGCAAATTCCAAGAACTTCTTCGCCGCAAGAAATGCAACGAATGCCTCTTCAAGCATCAAAAATAGAAGTGCTATTGCCTCCAAGGATACTCCCAAGCAAACAAGAAGTGCCATCAAGACAACAAGATTCAATCCGGAGCAATCAACTATGTCCTCCAAAGCTTCCACCGGATCTAGTAACATCACTTGCTTCAAGTGTGGTGCTCAAGGACATAAATCCTTTGAATGCAAGAACACAAGAGTTATGATAACTCGGGATGATGGAGACGTGGAGTACTTAAGTGAAGGTGAATATGAAGCTTTAGTGCAAGCCGCAACCAATCTTCAAGATGATGAATTGGAAGATCAAGAGCAAATCCTATGTGTGCATGATGCAAACCCATCACTTGTGGTGACCAAAGTGATGGGATTCGTAGCATAGAAAACAAAAAAATTCCTACCGCAAGAACGAAACACAAGCCAAGATCTAATCTAGAAGACGGTAGCAACGAGAGGATCACGAGAGTAACCCTTGAATATTTCCAAAGCCTACGAGATTAGATCTCGTTGTTGCAGAAGATGATCACTTGCCGCTTTCAAAAGCGCGTAGAAGATCTTGACGGTGCCACAATCGGGCAGCACCTCCTTACTCGGTCACACGTACGGTGTTGATGAAGACGACGTCCTCCTCCCTGTTCCAGCGGACAGCGGAAGTAGTAGATCCTCCTCGGAATCCCGGCAGCACGATGGCGTGGTGGCGGTGGTGGTGGAGAACTCCGGCAGGGCTTCGCCTAAGCGTATGCGGGAGAGGTGGTGGAGGAAGAGAGGCTAGGGTTTAGGGAGAGAGGGGGGTGCGGCCAACTCATGGCTTGGAGTGACCGGCCCCCTCCCCTTGCCCCTCTTTTTATAGGTGGAAAACCCCAAGAGTTGGACTCCAAGTCTTCGAATAAGACCCGAACCCAAAACTTGCCTTAGGGACAAAACCTACCCAAGGGGGGAATCCCACTCAAGGTGGGACTCCCACCCCTTCCTTGGGGTTTGGCCAGCCACCTAGGTGGAGCCCACCTGGGACTCCTCCCCTTTAGTGTTTGGCCGGCCATGCAAGGTGGAGTCCCTCCGGGACTCCACTTTCCATGGTGATTTCTTCCGGACTTTTCTAGAACCTTCTAGAACCTGCCATAAATGCACCGGATCATTTCCAAACTTGGAATATGACTTCCTATATATGAATCTTATTCTCCGGACCATTCCGGACCTCCTCGTGATGTCCTGGATCCTATCCGAGACTTCGAACAAAACGTCGAACTCCATTCAATATTCCATATCTACTTAAACGACATCAAACCTTAAGTGTGTCACCCTACGGTTCGTGAACTATGCAGACATGGTTGAGACTTCTCTCCGACCAATAACCAATAGCGGAATCTGGAGATCCATAATGGCTCCCACATATTCAACGATGACTTAGTGATCGATTGAACCATTCACATACGATACCGATTCCCTTTGTCACGCGATATTTTACTTGTCCGAGGTTTGATCATCGGTATCTCTATACCTCGTTCAACCTCGTCTCTTGACAAGTACTCTTTACTCGTACCGTGGTATGTGGTCTCTTATGAACCATTCATATGCTTGCAAGCTAATCAGACGACATTCCACCGAGAGGGCCCAGAGTATATCTATCCATCATCGGGATGGACAAATCTCACTGTTGATCCATATGCCTCAACTCATACTTTCCGGATACCTAATCCCACCTTTATAACCACCCATTTACGCAGTGGCGTTTGATGTAATCAAAGTACCCTTCCGGCATAAGTGATTTACATGATCTCATGGTTGAAGGACTAGGTAACTATGTATCGAAAGCTTATATCAAATGAACTTAATGACGTGATCTTATGCTACGCTTAGTTGGGTGTGTCCATTACATCATTCATCAATGACATAACCTTGCTATTAATAACATCCAATGTTCATGATCACGAAACCATGATCATCTATTAATCAACAAGCTAGTTATACAAGAGGCTTACTAGGGACTCCTTGTTGTTCACATAACATACATGTATCAATGTTTCGGTTAATACAATTATAGCATGGTATGCAAACATTATCATAAACACAAAGATATATTATAATAACCATTTTATTATTGCCTCTTGGGCATATCTCCAACAGTCTCCCACTTGCACTAGAGTCAATAATCTAGTTCACATTTGTAAAGATATAACACCTTGGCCTTCCGGTGCTTTATCATGTTTTGCTCACGGGAGAGGTTTTAGTCAACGGATCTGACATGCTCAGAAACGTATGTATTTTGTAATTCATTTGTGTCTCAACGCATCACTCATTTTCCAAATGAGTCGGCATTTATCGTATATGTTCGGTCTTCTGGTGGAACCTTAATTCCGCGGTCTGAAATATGTCACTAATATTGTCACACACAATATAGCTTCAAAGTTCTGACACTATCGGAACTACACCAAGTTCTCAAAGAACTCTTCGACTTAAACAGCCTTGGTTATTGTCAGAACAATGACATACTCTGCCTTCGTTTGTAGAATCCGTCACAATATCTAGAACTCATCTAATTCTAGCATAGACAACTTCTAGCTCATTGTGCTACTTTATAATCAACACTTATCCTAATTGAGATTTGAAATTCATTTTTATATGTGACCAAACTAATATCGGTGCAACACTTTACATCGATTTGTTTGTCATTACCTCATATAATACATATATATTTATCTATATCCTTGGTTCTTCTAAAGTACTCAAGGATATTCTTACTGTTGTCCAATAATCATCACATGAATCATTCTGGTATATGCTCCTAACTTTTTTTAGAGCACATGACATCTGATTTTTTACATTTTATTCGTGATCTAAAATCACTCATGTGGCTTTACTCATTGAGTGTCAGACACACTCAAGTCTTGTTAAACCTTCACATGAAAAGAACATCTGCTTAATATTTCTATATTGAACTACTTCAATATCCATTCTATGTACTTTGACTTAAACTTATTATGTGTTTCAATCTATCTTCATAGATCTTGACACTAAATATGTTTCAGTCCATATTCTTTCATTTGAAATTAATTCTCAATGAAACCTTTTATAATCAAGTATATAATTACATTATTTATAACCAACTATATCATTATAAATATGTCTCAGCGCTCCCACTTAATTTCTTGCAAATGCAAGCATCTTCATCGTTCCTGATGAAATCAAAAAACTCTTTGACTATTTCATCCGGTGAAGATTCCAACTCCGTGGTACTCACTTCATCCAATTGAAGTTCGTATACCTATCTAGTATTCCACGGACTAGCAAAACTCTTGGTTGTATCTTGTATACAACTTTAATACACACTTCTGATAAGTAATGTATTTTTCCATCCTACTAGCATATCTCATAAAAGAAATATGTAGTGATTACTAGAATAATCCACATAGACTATAAGCATTGCTACGGAAGATCTAATCTTATCATAGTCAACTCTTTGAACTTTGTCGTAAAAAACTTTTCGACAAGTCGAGCTTCTTCAAGGATATTTCATCCAAGTCCATCAATTTTATAGATCCATTTACTTTCAAAAAGTATTCATCTATCTTGGATTTCATGGCGCATAGCCATTTTAACGGAGTCAGGGCCCATCATAACTTCTTTGTATGTAGTTGGTTTATCATTGTTCTTAACCAATCCTTTGTCCACAAATCATTTATTTGATCACAAAGTAAACCATATCTACAAGGTTCAATAGATACTTTGATTTCCATGACTATAACATTTTGTAGACATGGGAGCTATGATCTTCGTGGCCGCTTCCGGAACCATTTCCGATGCTGCGCTATTCTGATCATTATGCTCAGGTTCATAAACCTTATGAAGTACTATTGTCCTCCCACTCAAATACTTCGCTAGAAAACAATTTCTTGGAAATAAGCAAGTAACATTAACAAACACTTTTGTATTTTACTTCATAGTGGGAAGAATTCCCAATTCTGGGATAACAACAAAGACATTCATCCGATTTTGGTTGTAAACTTATTTACATATGCTATGCATACCAAAATTTAAGAAATAACTATTAGGGTTCATACCCATGCCATAACTTGTATGGTGTCATTTCAACGGATAATGATGATGCTCTATTCAGTGTAAAAGCGGTAGTCACTAAAGCATAATCCACAAAAATATAATGGCATCAATATTTTATCTCATCATTGACCCAACAAGGTTTGGATACATCTCTTGGATACTTCATCATCACTATGATACTCCAAGAAACGTGAGTTGTAGAACAATTTCATAACTCTCTTAGATGTTCGCTAAAACTCGTAATTCAAATATTTCCACCATGATTCAATCATAGATATTTGACTTTTTCTATTACGATGATTTCCACTTCATGCTGAAATTTATTTGAATCCATTCAAATGTTTCAAACTTCTTCCTTATTGAATATATCCACATATATATACTCAATTCATTGTTGGAAGTTTTCATGAAGTAGAAGAATCTCTCGCACACAACTATACCCAGTGAACCACATATATCATCATGTATGTTTCCACTAAGTTAGTTGCCCGTTCAACTCTTGGCCTATGAACGGTATTTTAGTCATTCTCTTTAGAAAAGATTTGCAAGCGCCAAACGATTCAAAAATCAAATGACTCCAAAAATCCATTTGCATGGAGTTCCTTCATGCGTTCCTTTTTAACATGACCTAAATGGCGGTTCCACAAATAAGTGGACTTCAAATCATTTGCCTTATGGCATTTTAGCGTCAGTATTATGTGTGTGTGTTTCACCATTAAGATTTATAATAACTTATCCATCGTACATGGAGTAATGTCATAGTTTGAAAACTCATTGTTTTCATTTGACCAGAGCAAAATAACAATTATTAAGTTCTTTATTATAAATTCTAAGGGCTAGGTAGAATGCCAACGACAAACATGATAACACTTTATTATGTTCCAGACGTGCATTATTACCATATTCCTTATTAGTCACTTAGGCCATCGTATTCTTCTACTGCGTTGTATTGTATGACATCTCATACCAACCAACCTGGTACAAATACCCAAGAATTTCATTATGTGACCAAACAAGGAATACATCCATAACATGTATATCATTTATATACACCTGAGCTAGACTTTCTAGTCTTTTCTTTCTTTCTGCCAATAATCTTTTGTAGTTTCTCTTTTAGCTTTCCTCATTATTCAGAAAAACACTTCAACATCAATAACTTCTAGGTTTGTTGGTCAAATACCAATAACCTTGAGGTTCTTACTTTGAAGTTGATCATCATATGACAA
Source organism: Lolium perenne (assembly GCF_019359855.2). Lineage (NCBI taxonomy): Eukaryota > Viridiplantae > Streptophyta > Magnoliopsida > Poales > Poaceae > Lolium > Lolium perenne. Next base: position 273,813,182 of record NC_067245.2, read on the forward strand.
GTGTTTCGGATTTCACTATTAGTAACCTTTTAATATGATGAACAATTTCACTCATAATTTTATCCATCATATCATGACGACTTTACGAGACCATGTTTGTACATGCTAGGCTTGTAAAGTTTAACCTCAGTATTCGCATGTGCAAATCTGGCTTGCATCCATTGTATGCACACGTAGAATCTATAACACCCGATCATCACGTGATGCTTCGAAACTACGAGTCTTAGCAACGGTGCATACTAAGGACGATCACTTCATGGATATGCTAATATCGTTAGTGCCCCAATAGTTGGAGGATTGGGACGCCTGGCGTCTTCAACCTTCATACATTCCCATAAAACTTATGAGTTTATGTAGTCTCACCAAATTATATTCTATCACCTTGCAACAAGGTCTTAGATATCACATATATCTCATACCTCGCTTATTTCTGAAAACAAAATTTTCAGCTCCTTACTTTTCAAACAGATTTGAACTTCAAGTTTCACGGAGACAAGATGACTTTAGGTACTAATTGAAACCATAGCTCTTTGAATCAACAATGTGAGGTTTACTAAAAGTTTGCAATAGGACTTAATCATTTCTTGATTCTTTAACAATACGGTACCAGTCCGTAAAGTTTTTTTTCAGACTTAACAATATTTCTATCTCAATTACAAGACTAGCGCATGGTAGAAAACGGATGCCAATCTACAAAATTAATTCAAAATACTATTTAGACTATGTTCATGATAATTAGTTCATGTTTTAATCTAATTACTAATGAACTCCCACTTAATACAACATCCCTCATAGTTGTTAAGTGGTACACGATCCACATCCACTACACCAAAACCGATCATCACGTGAGATGATGTAGCTTCAATGGTGAACATCAACATGTTGATCATATCATCCATATGAATCGTGTTCAACCTTTCGGTTTCCGTTGTCCCGAGGCCATGTCTGTACATGCTAGGCTCTTCAAGCAAACCCAAGTATTCCGCGTGTGCAAACATGGCTTACACCCGTTGTATATGAACGTTGAGTCTATCACATCCGATCATCACGAGATGCTTCGAAACGACGAACTGTAGCAACGGAGCATACGAGGGGAGAACACTTTATTATCTTGATATTAATGTGAGGGATCATCTTATAATGCTACCGTCGCGTTCTAAGCAAAATAAGATGCATAAAGGATTAACATCACATGCAATTCATATGTGATATGATATCGCCCTTTAGTCTTGCGCCTTTGATCTTCATCTCCAAAGCATGGACATGATCTCCATCATCAACGGGCATGATCTCCATCATCGTCGGCGTAGTGTCAAGGTACATGGCACCGTCTTCATGGTTGTTCACCTCATGTAGCAACTATTACAACTACTTTGAAATACTACTCAACATGAAATTTAAAGACAACCATAAGGCTCCTACCTGTTGCCACAATACAATAATGATCATCTCATACATATTCATCATCACATTATGGCCATATCACATCCCCAAACCCTGCAAAAACAAGTTAGACGCCTCTAATATGGTTTGCATATTTTACGTGGTTTAGGGTTTTCGAGTAAGATCCAATCTACCTACGAACATGAACCACAACGGTGATACTAATGTTGTCAATAGAAAGAGTAAATTGGATCTCCACTATAGTGGGAGAGACAGACACCCGCAAAGCCACTTATGCAATACAAGTTGCATGTCGAACGTGGAGCAAATCTCATGAACGCGGTCATGTAAAGTTAGCCCGAGCCGCTTCATCCCACTATGCCACAAAGATGCAAAGTACACGAAATAAAGACAACAAAGCATCAACGCCCACAAAACAATTGTGTTCTACTCGTGCAACCAATCTATGCATAGACACAGCTCTGATACCACTGATGGGATTCGTAGCATAGAAAACAAAAAATTTCCTACCGCAAGAACGAAACACAAGCCAAGATCTAATCTAGAAGACGGTAGCAACGAGAGGATCACGAGACTAACCCTTGAAGATTTCCAAAGCCTACGAGATTAGATCTCGTTGTTGCAGAAGATGATCACTTGCCGCTTTCAAAAGCGCGTAGAAGATCTCGACGGTGCCACAATCGGGCAGCACCTCCTTACTCGGTCACACGTACGGTGTTGATGAAGACGACGTACTCCTCCCTGTTCCAGCGGACAGCGGAAGTAGTAGATCCTCCTCGGAATCCCGGCAGCATGATGGCGTGGTGGTGGAGAACTCCGGCAGGGCTTCGCCTAAGCGTATGCGGGAGAGGTGGTGGAGGAAGAGAGGCTAGGGTTTAGGGAGAGAGGGGGTGCGGCCAACTCATGGCTTGGAGTGACCGGCCCCCTCCCCTTGCCCCTATTTTTATAGGTGGAAACCCCCAAGAGTTGGACTCCAAGTCTTCGAATAAGACCCGAACCCAAAACTTGCCTTAGGGACAAAACCTACCCAAGGGGGGAATCCCACTCAAGGTGGGACTCCCACCCCTTCCTTGGGGGGTTGGCCGGCCACCTAGGTGGAGCCCACCTGGGACTCCTCCCCTTTAGGGTTTGGCTGGCCATGCAAGGTGGAGTCCCTCCGGGACTCCACTTTCTATGGTGATTTCTTCCGGACTTTTCTAGAACCTTCTAGAACCTGCCATAAATGCACCGGATCATTTCCAAACTTGGAATATGACTTCCTATATATGAATCTTATTCTTCGGACCATTCCGGACCTCCTCGTGATGTCCTCGATCCCATCCGAGACTTCGAACGAAACTTCGAACTCCATTCAATATTCCATATCTACTTAAACGACATCAAACCTTAAGTGTGTCACCCTACGGTTCGTGAACTATGCAGACATGGTTGAGACTTCTCTTCGACCAATAACCAATAGTGGGATCTGGAGATCCATAATGGCTCCCACATATTCAACGATGACTTAGTGATCGATTGAACCATTCACATACGATACCGATTCCCTTTGTCACGCGATATTTTACTTGTCCGAGGTTTGATCATCGATATCTCTATACCTCGTTCAACCTCGTCTCTTGACAAGTACTCTTTACTCGTACCGTGGTATGTGGTCTCTTATGAACCATTCATATGCTTGCAAGCTAATCAGACGACATTCCACCGAGAGGGCCCAGAGTATATCTATCCATCATCGGGATGGACAAATCCCACTGTTGATCCATATGCCTCAACTCATACTTTCCGGATACCTAATCCCACCTTTATAACCACCCATTTACGCAGTGGCGTTTGATGTAATAAAAGTACCCTTCCGGCATAAGTGATTTACATGATCTCATGGTTGAAGGACTAGGTAACTATGTATCGAAAGCTTATATCAAATGAACTTAATGACGTGATCTTATGCTACGCTTAGTTGGGTGTGTCCATTACATCATTCATCAATGACATAACCTTGTTATTAATAACATCCAATGTTCATGATCACGAAACCATGATCATCTATTAATCAACAAGCTAGTTATACAAGAGGCTTACTAGGGACTCCTTGTTGTTCACATAACATACATGTATCAATGTTTCGGTTAATACAATTATAGCATGGTATGCAAACATTATCATAAACACAAAGATATATTATAATAACCATTTTATTATTGCCTCTTGGGAATATCTCCAACACAAAGTCTTGACAACCCATGCACTCCCCAATGAAGACCAAAGATGCAATATCTTCCAAACAAGAGCCTGAATCAATGGCAAGTCAATGAAGGTCATCATCGATGGAGGTAGTTGCCACAACCTTTCCAGCACCGAACTATGCTCCAAGCTCAACCTCCCACTCCGGAAACACCCCCATCCTTACCATGTGCAATGGCTAAACGACAACGGAAATGTGAAGATCCAACACACCATCACAATATCCTTCAAGATCAACGCATATGAAGACACCGTTGAGTGTGATGTAGTGCCTATGACGGTGTGCCACATGCTACTTGGTCGCTCTTGGCAATATGAAAAAATAGCAAACCATGATGGTTACACAAATGCTTATAGCTTCAAGGATGACGACAAGTCCTTCATCCTACGCCCAATAACTCCTAGCCAAGTAATTGCGGACAATGCAAAGGCTTTAGCGAGGGCTGACACGCGTACAGCACGCGACCGTTGGTAACCCCAAGTGGAAGGTGTGATGCGTACAGCAGTAAGTTTCCCTCAGTAAGAAACCAAGGTTTATCGAACCAGTAGGAGTCAAGAAGCACGTTGAAGGTTGATGGCGGCGGAGTGTAGTGCGGCGCAACACCAGGGATTCCGGCGCCAACGTGGAACCTGCACAACACAACCAAAGTACTTTGTCCCAACGTAACAGTGAGGTTGTCAATCTCACCGGCTTGTTGTAACAAAGGATTAGATGTATAGTGTGGATGATGATTGTTTGCAGAAAATAGTAGAACGAGTATTGCAGTAGATTGTATTCGATGTAAAGAATGGACTGGGGTCCACAGTTCACTAGAGGCGTCTCTCCCATAAGAATAAGCATGTTGGGTGAACAAATTACAGTTGGGCAATTGACAAATAAAGAGGGCATGACCATGCACATACATGAGATGATGAGTATTGTGATATTTAATTGGGCATTACGACAAAGTACATAGACCGCTATCCAGCATGCATCTATGCCTAAAAAGTCCACCTTCAGGTTATCATCCGAACCCCTTCCAGTATTAAGTTGCAAACAACAGACAATTGCATTAAGTATGGTGCGTAATGTAATCAACACATACATCCTTAGACATAGCATCGATGTTTTATCCCTAGTGGCAACAGCACATCCACAACCTTAGAACTTTCGTCACACGTCCTGCATTTAATGGAGGCATGAACCCACTATCGAGCATAAATACTCCCTCTTGGAGTTACAAGCAAAAACTTGGCCAGAGCCTCTACTAGTAACGGAGAGCATGCAAGATCATAAACAACACATAGATAATAGATTGATAATCAACATAGCATAGTATTCTCTATTCATCGGATCCCAACAAACACAACATGTAGAATTACAGATAGATGATCTTGATCATGTTAGGCAGCTCACAAGATCCAACAATGATAGCACAATTAGGAGAAGATGACCATCTAGCTACTGTTATGGACCCATAGTCCAGGGGTAGACTACTCACTCATCACTCCGGAGGCGACCATGGCGGTGTAGAGTCCTCCGGGAGATGATTCCCCTCTCCGGCAGGGTGCCGGAGGCGATCTCCTGAATCCCCCGAGATGGGATTGGCGGCGGCGGCGTCTCTGGAAGGTTTTCCGTATCGTGGCTCTCGGTACTGGAGTTATTATCGACGAAGGCTTAAGTAGGCGGAGGAGGTAGGTTTAGGGGCGACACGAGGGGCCCACACAGCAGGGCCGTGCGGCCAGGGGGTGGGCCGCGCCGCCCTGGCGTGTCGCCGCCTCGTCGCCCCACTTCGTTTCCTCTCCGGTGTTCTGGAAGCTTCGTGGAAAAATAAGATCCTGGGCGTTGATTTCGTCCAATTCCGAGAATATTTCCTTACTAGGATTTCTGAAACCAAAAACAGCAGAAAACAAAGAATCGGCTCTTCGGCATCTCGTTAATAGGTTAGTGCCGGAAAATGCATAAATATGACATAAAGTATGCATAAAACATGTAGGTATCATCAATAAAGTGGCATGGAACATAAGAAATTATCGATACGTTGGAGACGTATCAGCATCCCCAAGCTTAGTTCCTGCTCGTCCCGAGTAGGTAAACGATAACAAAGATAATTTCTGGAGTGACATGTCATCATAATCTTGATCATACTATTGTAAGCACATGTAATGAATGCAGCGATCAAAGCAATGATAAATGTAATGAGTAAACAATTGAATCATATAGCAAAGACTTTTCATGAATAGTACTTTCAAGACAAGCATCAATAAGTCTTGCATAAGAGTTAACTCATAAAGCAATAATTTCAAAGTAAAGGTATTGAAGCAACACAAAGGAAGATTAAGTTTCAGCGGTTGCTTTCAACTTGTAACATGTATATCTCATGGATATTGTCAACATAAAGTAATATAATAAGTGCAATATGCAAGTATGTAGGAATCAATGCACAGTTCACGCAAGTGTTTGCTTCTTGAGATGGAGAGAAATAGGTGAACTGACTCAACATAAAAGTAAAAGAAAGGCCCTTCGTAGAGGGAAGCATCGATTGCTATATTTGTGCTAGAGCTATGGTTTTGAAAACAAGAAACAATTTTGTCAACGGTAGTAATAAAGCATATGCATCATGTAAATTATATCCTACAAGTTGCAAGCCTCATGCATAGTATACTAATAGTGCCCGCACCTTGTACTAATTAGCTCGGATTACCTGGATTATCACCGCAATACATATGTTTTAACCAAGTGTCACAAAGGGGTACCTCTATGCCGCCTGTACAAAGGTCTAAGGAGAAAGCTCGCATTGGATTTCTCGCTTTTGATTATTCTCAACTTAGACATCCATACCGGGACAACATAGACAACAGATAATGGACTCCACTTTAATGCATAAGCATTCAACAACAATTAATTTTCTCATATGAGATTGAGGATATTTGTCCAAAACTGAAACTTCCACCATGGATCATGGCTTTAGTTAGCGGCCCAATGTTCTTCTCTAACAGTATGAATGCTCAAACCATTCAACTCATGGTAAATCGCCCTTACTTCAGACAAGACGGACATGCATAGCAACTCACATGATATTCAACAAAGAGTAGTTGATGGCGTCCCCAGGAACATGGTTATCGCACAACAAGCAACTTATAAGAAATAAAATGCATAAGTACATATTCAATACCACAATAGTTTTTAGACTATTTGTCCCATGAGCTATATATTGCAAAGGCAAAGGATAGAAATTTAAAGGTAGCACTCAAGCAATTTACTTTGGAATGGCGGAGAAATACCATGTAGTAGATAGGTATGGTGGACACAAGTGGCATAGTGTTTGGCTCAAGGCTTTTGGATGCATGAGAAGTATTCCCTCTCGATGCAAGGCTTAGGCTAGCAAGGTTATTTGAAACAAACACAAGTATGAACCGGTACAGCAAAACTCACATAAAATACATATTGTAAGCATTATAAGATTCTATACCGTCTTCCTTGTTGTTCGACCCTTACTAGAAAATATCTAGACCTTAGAGAGACCAATTATGCAAACCAAATTTTAGCAAGCTCTATGTATTTCTTCACTAATAGGTGCAAAGTATATGATGCAAGAGCTTAAACATGAGCACAACAATTTCCAAGTATCAAATTATTCAATACATTCTACCAATTACTACATGTAGCATTTCCCGTTGCCAACCATATAACAATTTAACGAAGAAGATTCAACCTTCGCCATGAACATTATGAGTAAAGCCTAAGGACATATTTGTCCATATGCAACAGCGGAGCGTGTCTCTCTCCCACACAATGAATGCTAGGATCCATTTTATTCAAACAAAACAAAAACAAAAACAAACAGACGCTCCAAGCAAAGTACATAAGATGTGATGGAATAAAAATATAGTTTCACTAGAGGAACCTGATAATGTTGTCGGTGAAGAAGGGGATGCCTTGGGCATCCCCAAGCTTAGAAGCTTGAGTCTTCTTGAAATATGCAGGGGTGAACCACCGGGGCATCCCCAAGCTTAGAGCTTTTCACTCTCCTTGATCATATTGTATCATCTCCCTCTCTTGATCCTTGAAAACTTCCTCCACACCAAACTCAAAACAACTCATTAGAGGGTTAGTGCACAATAAAAATTCACATGTTCAGAGATAACATAATCATTCTTAACACTTCTGGACATTGCACAAAGCTACTGAAAGTTAATGGAATAGAAAAATCCATCAAGCATAGCAAAACAGGCAATGCGAAATAAAAGGCAGAATCTGTCAAAACAGAACAGTCCGTAAAGACGAATTTCTAAGAGGCACCAGACTTGCTCAAATGAAAATGCTCAAATTGAATGAAAGTTGCGTACATATCTGGGGATCACTCACGTAAATTGGCAGAATTTTCTAAGTTACCTACAGAGAATTAGGCCCAGATTCGTGACAGCAAGAAATCTGTTTCTGTGCAGTAATCCAAATCTAGTATGAACCTTACTATCAAAGACTTTACTTGGCACAACAATGCAACAAAACTAATATAAGGAGAGGTTGCTACAGTAGTAACAACTTCCATGACTCAAATATAAAATAAAGGTGTAGTAGTAAAATCATGGGTTGTCTCCCATAAGCGCTTTTCTTTAACGCCTTTCAGCTAGGCGCAGAAAGTGTGTATCAAGTAACATCAAGAGATGAAGCATCAACATCATAATTTGTTCTAATGATAGAATCAAAAGGTAACTTCATTCTCTTTCTAGGGAAGTGTTTCATACCTTTCTTGAGAGGAAATTGATATTTAATATTACCTTCCTTCATATCAATGATAGCACCAACAGTTCGAAGAAAAGGTCTTCCCAATATAATGGGACAAGATGCATTGCATTCAATATCCAAGACAACAAAATCAACGGGGACAAGGTTATTGTTAAAGGTAATGCGAACATTATCAACTCTCCCCAAAGGTTTCTTTGTAGAGTTATCAGCGAGATTAACATCCAAATAACAATTTTTCAATGGTGGCAAGTCAAGCATATTATAGATTTTTCTAGGCATAACGGAAATAGTTGCACCAAGATCACATAAAGCATTACAATCAAAGTCATTGACCTTCATCTTAATGATGGGCTCCCAACCATCCTCTAACCTCCTAGGAATAGAAGCTTCACGATTTAATTTCTCTTCTCTAGCTTTTATGAGAGTATTTGTAATATGTTTTGTAAAGGCCAAATTTATAGCACTAGCATTAGGACTCTTAGCAAGTTTTTGTAAGAACTTTATAACTTCAGAGATGTGGCAATCATCAATATCCAAACCATTATAATCTAAAGCAATGGGATCATTGCACCAAGGATTCTTGTTCAAGGGCAACAAACTTTGTATTCCCATGTCTTCGCTTCGCCTTTTGCTTTTACAAGAATCGCATGGTGGTGGTCTTATGGTACACTTTGGACGAGAGAAGACGTATGCAATGTTTCAACTCACTACTATTGGCCAAGAATGTACCGCAACGTGGAACACCTTTGCCGACGGTGCACAACATGCTTACAAGCTAAGTCCACTTCCAACCCCTATGGCCTTTATACACCGTTGCCTATTCCTTATGCTCCTTGGTCCGATATAAGCATGGACTTTGTACTAGGATTGCCTCGAACCAAATATTGTCATGATTCAATTTTTTTGGTGGTTGATAGATTCTCCAAAATGGCTCATTTTATACCTTGCTCCCGAACGGATGATGCTTCACATATTGCCTCCTCGTTTTTATGGAAATTGTGAGACTCCACGGTGTACCAAGAAGCATTGTCTCAGATCGAGATGTAAAATTCATGAGGTACCTTTGGAAGACACTAATGAACAAGTTCAACATCAAGCTTTTGTTCTCATCATCCTCGCACCCACAAACCAATGGGAAAACCGAAGTGGCGAACCGAAGCCTCTCCACACTACTACGAGTCCTTGTCAAGAAGAATTTGAAATCATGGGAAGATTGCATCCCGCATGCGGAGTTTGCCTACAACCGCGCCAAACACTCAACAACAATGAGAATCCCCTTCATGGTCGTATATGGGTTCAAACCGCCAAAGGCAACCGACCTACTTCCTCTTCCACTACATGAGCAAGTAAACATGAACATCGACAAGCGAGCCCAATACATGAAGATACAAGGGCAACAATCGAACAACAAGTACTTCGTCAAGCCACTAGACTCAACATGAAGAAGAAGGCAAGGATCTTCAATGAAGGAGACCTAGTGTGGATACACCTACGCAAAGACCGATTCCCTCAAGAACGAAACTCCAAGCTCAAGCCCCGAGGAGATGGTCCTTTCAAGGTCCTCAAGCGCATCAACAACAACGCCTACGTCATCGACATACCAACATCCAAGTACTTGGTGAGCAACACATTCAATGTGTCCGACCTCTCACCCTGTCATGGTGATGAGGAGAACATAGAGTGGAGGACGACTCTTTCGCAAGGGGGGGGGGGAGATGATACGGGGTGGCTTTTGGACACCTCATCCTCAAGACCGACAAGCCCTCCTCGTGGCCTAATGACACGAGCTCGGGCCAAAGCTATACACCAAGAGGTGAATTCACTCCTTTCCACGTATACATTTGACACATCCTTGGATGGCATACTACTTCATGCAAATACCCTGTATTCAATCAGGTACATCGACCAAGACGCAAGCCATGTAGACCAAGCCAAGGAAGAGGGAGCTGAAGACGAAGAAGATGGAGCTCTAGTGCTCCAGCCGGAAGTTCCGCCCCCAGGATCGGAACTTCCACCCAGATGCCTCCCAGATGCCGTCTAGCACCCAGTGAAGAGGATCCAGCCAAAACTTTCGCCCCGAGCGACCGGAACTTCCGCCCAAGTTCCGCCTTAGTTTCGAAATCAAGCTCCCAGCCCCCGGGATGTTTCTGCAAGGAAAACGATCATTTTCGGAACTAGACCGGAAGTTGGCCGGAAGTACCGCCCCGACCGGAACTTCCGCCCCTTGAGACCGGAACTTCCGCCCCGACCGGAACTTCCGCGCCCAGTGACCGGAACTTTCGACTGCACGACTGTCAGCCCAAAACTGCACATTTCAGCATGTAACTTATCCCTTTGCCCCACCAACTATAAATAGCCTTGTTGGCTCAGATCTGAGATTTAGACTTGTTGTGAGATTAAACATGAATTTTGCTCCTCCCTATGGGAAACCCTTCTAGATCCAAATCTATGAAGTTATCAAGACTCTTCTAAGGAATTGGTCTCTTCCATTTTAGGAATTCTAGTGTTTGTGGATCTTTTGCTTCTTGCAATTCTATCTATTGCACTCTTTTCCTCTTTGGATCTCTATCAATTGCTTGCCAATCTTTTGTGAGAGATTCTACTCCTTGTGGATCTTTGGTTTGCAATTCTATTGGGTTGTGTATCGGGCCAATGAAGAACAACCGGTTGTGTGTGTGTTGTGTTTGTATCTTTGATCCCCACCGCTTTCCACCCGTGTTCTTCGTGTTCTTCCACCTCCCCCACGAATCTCATCCAAATCCGTGAAGATCGGGCCTCCCCTAGGGCTTAGCCCTTATCACCAAGAGAGAGCATTATTAGTAAGAGTTTGACTAAAGAGCTTGAACATTATCTCATCGTCGGTATAATTGGCAATTTAACAATTCATCATATATCTTTGAAATATGTCAAATGTTCAAATGGGTCTTTAGAAATACATAACTATAAACAAAACCATATGAGTCACGTCTTGTCAAAATTTGCACTATATATATCCATATTAGAAAATTGGATGCAAACTCGCCATCTATCCACTAAGTTAGAAAATTGGGCAAACATGTTAGGAATGGAATCCAGGTTCAAACTATATTTTGATCCTAGTTTTTTTTACGAAAATTCCGCCAACCTATCAATAATCATCAACAATAGTACAAACAACTTGAAGAGTATAAAAAACTATAAATAAACATTTAGACCACCTAACGAGGACTATAGACACTAGCTGGAGCCAAAGGTGCGCCGCCGTCCGCACCCTTCCATCATCGAAGCTAGGTTCTCTTGGTCCTTACATATAGCTTAACTTGTAAAATAGGAAATCTTAATCAACATTTGTGTATGAGAGTGCATAGATTCCTCTTTAGTTGGAGCAATAATTCCACCGCCTTGAGCGAACTAGAAAGGACAACCATTGATGATGAATACATTTTTTTGCTAATGTGTAATAATTATGAAAATCATTTAAAGCTCACTTTTATAGGTTGATAGAAAGTATTTCGTGTGGATTAACTTTATTTTTGTTGATACATATTGATATATTGATTTATCTATTTTTAACAAAATATCTATGCCACAGGAATTGGCAGCCATGCCTAAGACACAATCCTTTATAACTATAGTGCATAAGGAAAAAACAACCCCATTAAAAATAGAATCGGATGCCGATTCCTAGCTTCCCATCGGACTAGGCCAGCACCCTACGATCCTTCTTCTGTGAACCGTGCGATTATATGTGTAGGCTGCTTCGCATGCTGCTTCCTAAAACTAACACGTTAACTGCTCCCGTAAAGCTGCTCCCCTAAATCACGTCCTATCTAATTGCTAACGCTAATTAAGTGGAACTTTTTTCTCTTTTTTTGCGAATCTAATTAAGTGGAACTTGAGTGCATGGAAAATTCTGATTCCATGCCATATACTAGTAAGCTTCCTTACTGATCAAATTATGTTTCTCATGTTTTTCAATATTGCTTCCACGTAAAGAAGATATGTTTACTTGTGGTGATTCTTTATTTCCACGAACATTGTTGTGATTCTTTATTTCCCTTTACTTGTGTATAAATATTTTGTTGTGATCGGACAACAAGGTTGCTTAACTGTGAATCAATGATCTTTCTCGTTTTCATTGTTTCCGTTTAGTTTTTCCCAAATTTGAAAGAATATCCTTCGAATGACCAAATAATTGCTTGTTCCAATGAAACAAATACGTGTGTTTTCTTCCAATATAGTAACAAATACTCTTTTCCATCAATATTGCTTGGCAAAAAGAAGTGTTTGCTTCAAATGAAACAATATATCTTTCTGAAAAGAGAATTCAATTTGCATCTAGAGGAAATAGTATTTGCATGTACTAATATAAGAATTTGCTTCCATATATACAATAATACGGCAACGGTAAGTCGCGCTACATGCCCCTGAGACTATAAAAGCACGCCCACTAGACCAACACATGCTTGAACATGGCACCGGTGTGTAGATCCGAGAAGAAGTCGTGACGATATCATAGCAAAGCCTGCGAACAACGATGATTGTGTTGACAAAGAACAATGGGGGCTCATCGACGACCTGCAATCATCCCCTGGTAGAAACAGAAGTATGTATATAATAGACATGTGAAGCATGGATGCTCGGAATCAAAACTATGTTCCTATCAGCAAAGAAACTTAGGAAGCATTGATTTTGAGAAGCAAAATTGTGTAGTATCACAACATGTATGTTACTAATCTGAAGCATGATTTAAAAAAGAAATACTTTGCGAGTATCAAGGTATATGAGACTTATTGGAAGCATAGAAGTTTCGACACACAAAAAGGCACGCTTGCCCCAAAAGATTGGGTTCAGGTTTTTTTTATATACAGAGTATAGCCTGATCAGCTATCTATAATGGTTGGGAAGCATGTCCAAAATAAAAGCTTCTTATAGATGATATAATTTGCTTTCAGTAATATTAAAACATGCTTCTTTGTAAAATAAGAATCGGTCATAAGGTTTGTGCCTTCTGGTCACAATGCTATTTCCATTTAAATAACAAATGCAAAAGGTAGAGCATGGTTCTATTAGGCATAACAACAAATGCAAAAGGTAGAGCATGATTCTATTATGCAAACTTAAAACATGTACATGCTTTGGAAGCATCAATTTATGTTGTCTCAACATAACTAGTACCACATAGAAGCTTCAAAGCCTCAAACATAACTAGTAGCACGAGGGCAATATGTAAAGTACAATGATACTGTAATTAATTGACTAACCAAAATCAAGAAAGCAAGGTTATATGTCACAAACTATCAAGACCGAACAAAAACATGCGGTATATACATGGATATTTCGAATCAAGAAATTAAAGCTATCTCAATATAAATCATATGTACTCCTTCACAATATAACCAGTTTGTATTGGAAGCATAGATGTTCTGAAGCACATAAGTAGTGCTACCTCAGCATTACTGATCTGTGGTGGAAACATATAAATTTCAAATTAAAATTGGATATGCTTGCGTCCAGCATGTGGATACATCTTCCTCTCATGTACGTACCAGTTTGATCTGAAACAATTTGTTTTTATTGTCAGCTTATGCATGTTGCATTATGGGCAAACACACGGTATATCTTCAGGTTCAGAAAGAAGAAAATACAATCTGCTGGTGCCAGAAAAGTATACTTGAAATACAAGAGTATAATTTTTTTGCAGGATATCACTCTCTCATTGCACAACAAGCCATGGAAGCACAAAAAACTCTTGCCGCATCACGATCATCACTAATGTTACTACACATAGATCTAAGAAGCTAGCAGATGCAAGATCTGACCACATGTCGGCTATAGCCTTATGAACCGGTTGGTGAATTTGATTACGGAAATCCCAAGTGGTAGATGAATACATGGATTTGATGTTCCAAAAAAACAATCAGAAATAAGCGCACAGAGCTAGGTCAGGTGATATTACCTTGTCCCTAAATCGTGTAGTCATTAAAGAAGAAATCCCCGCAAAAAAAGAAGAAATCAAGAACGCAAATGTGAGCGTTAGAAGCAGCTTACAACCCACAAATTTGGTTGGATTGGATCCTCTCCGGCCTGGTTGTGCCGCGTCTGCGCCGGTCGCCGGCCAGTGATGTCCCGACGGCGGAGCTTCATGCGTCCGTTCCGGCATCCGAGTTCCAGCAGGTGGGGGCAGAAGCATCGGCGCCTCAAGGGTAGACATGGGTGGAGCCGTGGAGAACATGGCCGCTGGGGCGGCGTGGAGAGCCCATGGATGACGATGGAAAGTTCTTGCAGGCGCGGAGGTCAATTTGGGGATGGGGGAGTGATTTGGGGAGACGTTTTGGAAGGTAAAGGGGAAAAAATGCAAAACCAAGCCGTTCGATGGGAGACGAGATGGACGGTGTGGGAGAGGTCCGGCGGTTTGACAACAATCGGACTCAGATATGTAGTATTTACCTTAAAAATAACTACAATCTTCTATTATCGGCTGGTTTGGCCACAATGAGCATTTATTCTAGCTTCGCCCCTGGTCCTACATAATGTCTTATGGTATTGGTATTTATTGATAATTTGCATGTCTATCTATCAAAACAGATGTTCGTCCGTTTCTCAAAAAAAAAAAAAAACAGATGTTCATCCTACCAAAAAATGTGCAAGTATTTTAAAAAGTTTAAGTGACTTTTTTTTGTAAAACGAACACATAGTAACTTTTTAAATATAAGGGATATCAAAAATCAAACTAATAATTAAAATAATTGGAAGAAACAAGGTAAACCGAAAAGGCGGTGAAGTACAAAGAAGAAATATAAAAGAAAAACAAGAAGGAGGAAAAAGTAAAAAAAAATCGTATTTGGCCGGCCCGATAGGAGCTAAATTTGCCAGCCGCCGTCACGGATATACAAGTGGCCCGTGAACTACGCATTTACTGCAGGCCCACACGCGCGTGCGTCCCCCTCCGACGGCCGGCGCGGTGGAGCCGGTCTACGGAGGCCATGATTTCAGCTGCGCCTGCGCTGCACTCAGCGACACTGGAGGCGAAAAGGCAGCCGAGCAAACAGGCTCCTCTCCCACTCCTCAGTCCCCTCCCCGCGCAGTCCCTCGCACTCGCAGGTCGCAGTCTCGCAAATCTCCCGTTCCCCGGTCCGCTCGTTGGTAAGTTCCGCTTCCAGTTCCTATGTTCTCCTGGATTCGCCTGCTATTTCATTTCAAGAATATTTTTATTTGGGAATAATATTTTGACCTGTAGTGTGTAGGGGAGCGATTGCAGTGTTAGATCCGAAGCGCTGTGGCCACGAATTGGCGGAATCCCTTTTGCATTCCGCCGATCGCTTGTCTGTCTGTCTGTCTGTCTTTTCTCGAACAGAGATTTCTTACCGTAGAATCACATATATACTGGATTTCCTGCAGTTACATACTTGTGTTGGTGGCATTTTACTTGCTCCAGATTTTCCCCCAGAGGAAGGTTTTCAATTTTCATTTCTAGGTCTGCAGAGGGTTGCAATTGCACTTTTATAGTTGATAGCTAAGATTATCCAATGCTTGAAAACAGTTATTAGAACAGTGCTTGTGAGGATTTGATGTGTAAGTTGCAACGAGCGAGTATTTTCTTTTTTATTTTGATAGTATGGTAGTAAGGATCACATGTTCGCAAATCTAGCACAATCCGGTAATGTTCTGCATGTTCCCTTGCTAGGTGCTCATGACTCGTGAGCATGGTGGTGCTACATGATACAACAGGGAAGAAGAAGGAGGCGGTTGTGTGCTATATGGATGCCCCTGCACCGTACGCAATCGAAGAAAATTTTGGGGGATGCTTCTTTGAAGATGATGTTGATCTTGCACTAGTTCTTCAAGATCAGGTTTTTGTTCCCATTACCTGTCCATAACTTACTTGATTGTTTCTGTTTTTTTATTTGTGTGTATGTCATCATTGTTATTGCTGTTAGTTCGCACTAGAAATCTCAGTCACACATTCTATCCCAGGCATTTGTCTGTTGTGGAGGGTATTATACTGTACTTTTCTGTTGCGTTGTGCATAGAAATCTCAACCAAATCTTTTATCCAAGGGCCAAGGCCGGGTATTTGTTATGTGGAGCTTGACCAGGTCTAGTAATATAATACAAACCTTTTTCTGGCAGATCATCTTTGGACATATGTTAAATCACATAACTTAAGAAACAATGGTTCATCTTTAGGAGTTATGTTTTAACATATTCATGGCTTGTAGACTACCATTTTAATGACATGTACATTGCAAAATTACAAACTGATCACTTATTGAAAGATCCAAATAACTATTGTCAATGACCAAATATTTGGACTCTTCGTTTCTAGCTTGTAGGTCGGATTGATATGTTTTCTCATTTGTAGCACAACAGCATACGACAAAATATGACAAAAGCTTCGTATTAACTTGCCTATTGTTGCACTTTGCTCAGGAAATAGTATATCAATTACTCCAAGGAAATGATGTTAGTGGTTCATCTAGGACTCATTCTTATCCTAGTTCTAGTTGTGGTCATCAGCGGACATCGGGTGAACCAAAATTAAGAGGAGCTGCAAATTATGAGTCACAGCTAGCTGTCGATGAAGCTTTAGCTAGAGAGTTGCAAGAGATAGAAGACCAAATTTCTAATACATCAATTGGTGGCAATATCTTAAAAGAAGGTGATTAATCGTCTACTGGTACTCGTAAATATACTATGCCAATCTGATTCCTCTTGTAAATGTTGTTAAAACACCTTTTTAGGAAGAAAGCCAGTACGTTCTTCAACACCCAACCATGGCAATACTTCTGCAAGCAGAACTCCTCAGGTATTCACTACAGCAGCTTTGGTTCTACAGGTTTACCTCAAACAATCATAGTTTTGTATAATATATGTACTTTAATCTATGTTTCCAACTTTCAGGTAGTAACAGAGGATAGCGTCGATCCTGACAATATGACTTATGAGGTGTGTATCATCAATGCTCTGTTTGGCCAGTATATTCCCTACTGTTCCATCAAGGGTCATGCCCCACTGCCAGCCGACTATGCTCAATTATTTCTTAATGGACTCTTACATGTCTTTGATATGAACTGTGAATTGAATTTCATTGATAGTTCTTATTTAGTAATACAACAAACAGGGATGCCTCAGTTTGTTTTTTAGCACGTCTACCGTACAAGGGAATGGGACTTCTTAGTTCTTACTTCATTTTTCTAATCACTTCCTTATTTCAGGAGCTGCAGCAATTAGGGGAAACTATTGGTACACAAAGCAAAGGTTTGCCAGAAGATGTGATAGCACTCCTCAAGTCTTCAACATACAAAATTAGGATATTCTCAAGAAAGGAAAAACACGATGAGTATGTCCTCAAGCCCATACGATCACTCAAGTTCTTTGTTTTTTGTGTTGAATACGTGGTATATACTTTATATGTGGTTGTGGCAGCTTTGCACAGCTGACCCACCATTTTACCCCAAGTTCCTGCTTTACCGATTAGTCTATTTCGTTTTTTAGAGAAACCCCCCCCCAAAGGAAGGCCGTGCTTTTTTATGAAAGCAACACATAGGCATTATTACCAGTTCAACGCAAGGAAAACAGGAAAAGAGTAAGTACAAGTCAGACAGAAAACGAAAAACTAAACAGAATGCTCATAGAACGTGACAAGTGCAGAGTGCCCACTAAAGGGTTATAACCAAGATCACTTTCCCAGCAAC
The DNA here is from genome assembly GCF_019359855.2 of Lolium perenne. Classification (NCBI taxonomy): domain Eukaryota; kingdom Viridiplantae; phylum Streptophyta; class Magnoliopsida; order Poales; family Poaceae; genus Lolium; species Lolium perenne. The sequence goes on from NC_067245.2 coordinate 273,831,232, forward strand.
AAAAGCATTCACCCAATCCCTCTTCTTGGTCCAGCCAGCAGATGCATCTTCCGCACCAACATCTGCAGCCGATCCACCAGGTTCCTCCATTTGCCCTCAAGCTTTACCGGGCAAATGCATTTCCACTGCGTCAAGAAATTAATCATTTTTTTTTTTTTTTTTTGCAAAGGAGAGCTGGAAACTTTTCCATTGAAAACAACATTGTTGCGAGACATCCAGATTGACAAAGCCATCACCCCAAAGATAGCCCACCAATTTGATTAACACCAGCCCTGGGAACACGCAATCTATTTAGTAATATTTTTGTGGTTTTAAGTTCTCATCTGTTAATGTTTAAACAACAGATGTGTGATATGCTGTATGGCTTACAAGAACCGAGATAAGCTGACTACATTGCCCTGTGCGCATCAGTACCATCAAACTTGTGTCGCCAAATGGTTGAAGATCAATAAGGTAAGCTACCTTGCCTGCTGTAGTCGTCCTGGTGTTTTACATTCTTGTATGGATTGCTGTAGTTTCTTTGAGTGTAGCCTGATAACATTTCTGCTGCAGCCATCCTGCTTTACTTGCCATAAGAATGATCTTATCTTCAGTTCTTCACTTGTTAAAGTCAATCAGACGTTAATATGTTAGCGCAGAACCCTTTTTTGTATTTCATGTCATATGTGCTTGCCAAGTCCCATCCATCTCAACGCACGGGTCGTCCTCCTCCAAGGGCGACTCGGGCGAACCCTAGCCGCCGCCGCCGCCGCAGCCTTCCCCTCCCCCTCCCCTCCCCTCCTCGTCGTCCCCGGAGGCCGCCGCCGACGAAGCCTGGCGCGGCCGGTGATGGGGGCGGCGGGGATCCTCGCGTGGTCCCCTGGTGCGGCGGTAGGAGGCACGCCTCCACGCCGGGGGGATGGTCCCGGTTCTGGTTGATGGTGGCGCGGGCGGTGTTGGGGGCGGCGACGCGGCCCTGGCCATGGCGGCGCAGCCCTCTCCGCCGTTCCTCGCCGTGACCTCGCCGGGAGGGCGGGCGGCGGCGCGGCTCCGGACCCTCTCCTCTTTCCTCGCCTTGGCATGGCCGGGCGGGTGGGGATGGGGGTGGATCGCGTGCTGCTCCTCCTCAAGAGCTGGGATCACGGCACCAAGGGCGGCGGCCCTGGATGGCGATGGTGGTGACGGCGCCGACCTGGTGGCAGGTTGCCGCTGACCGTGGCACCGTGGTGGTGGTCTTCTCTCTCGCCGGAGGAGATCGGCTAGTTGTGTGGCTAGCCGTGGCGGATCTTGCGATCCGTCGCCTAGCTCCCGATGGCGAGGCGCAGCTGCCGGTGAAAGCCGGCCTGGACTTTGGTCATGGCGGATGATGGCGGCACCTTTCGTTGTTACCTTGTTGAAGGCATTGTCTCTGCAGTCTGCGTTTCTTCGTCTGGGCTGCTCCAGGGGAAACCCTAGACCCGGGTCTCCCGGATCGGACGATAGCGGCGCGCAACGCCGTTCTCCCTGTTGGGGGTATCATTTTCGGAGCAGACAACGGATGGTGGTGGTGCTGAGGTGGAGCGGTGTGCTTTTCCTGTGTCGGCGTCGTCGAGTCGCCGCGGCATGGTGCAGTGGTGTCTCGAGACGGATGCAGTGTGATGGACATGCGCAGGATGGTGGAGTCGTCTGGCGCCGTGGCGGCATCGATGGCAGGCCTGACATGGCCAATGCGATGATCTCTCTTGAAGATGGAGTCGAGGAAGACGGCGGTAGCAACTTCTATGGTGTGTGCGTTGGCGTATGCTGAGAGTCTGCTTGACTGGATGTGCTTCTCATCTGCTATTGGGCGGCCCCGGCCTAGGAAGGCATTTGGTTTTTTGGATGATATGAGTTGGTGAATTGTCACCCCCTTCATCCCTCTGTAGGTTTAGCGAGGTGGCTTTGAGTTTGATATTTTGTATTGTTCTTGTAAGGTGTTGTGAATAATTTAATAAAAAAAGCCGTGTGCATCCTTTGGATGCAGAAGCTGAGGCGATATTTCCCCCATTTCGAAAAAAAAATGTGCTTGCCAAGTGCTTTTTTTTTTTTTTTTTTTTTTTTTTTTTTTTTTTTTTTTTGCCAAGATAGGAATGAGGATCATGCCTAAAAATCTTACAATTGGAATAAAAGCTGGTGCTGGAAGAAACTACCCACTTAAGTTGATAGTGATCAGGGGATGTCCTGTAATGCTTTTCAGTCGTTGGTGCGATCTTTTTTTGTTTCTCTGTTTTTCTCCTGAGAAGTTTGACCACTGATCAGGCCAGTGTAATTCACTGTGCTGTGATGCTAGGTATGCCCCGTTTGCAACAAGGAGGTTTTTGGGTCATAAAAGCGAAGATTGCAGATTCATCTGATGGTCAGCGTCTACGTGGTCAAGAGGTGTTGTGTTACTGGCATTGTGCATCACTTCATTAGCATGCTACCTGGTTGCGAAAAATGCAAGACTAACAAGAGTTTATGTTTTCGTTCAGCAAAAATAAACAGGTTGGTGCTTATGTTCTGGATTTCTCACTGTCATAAGACTAACAATAGTCGCTGGAACTTCCCACATGTCCCAGACGTGTTGCCTCACTGCATGTAACCATATTGTAGAGCATTGTAACCATATTGTAGTTTTTCACTGCTGGTGACTACTATTAGATCCGCCATGCTTCATCTGGGCTAGAATTTTCCACAGGCCGCATTATTGTCTTGTTCCATGGCCATGATAAATTGCGCTCTGATGGAATCTGACTTGTCTGGTCTGGGAATAACAAGAGCCTTAAGATTCCACGCACGCAACAGTAGCACTAGGCAGTAAAGTAATTGCTGCCAATAAAGTATACAAAAATTCTCAGCTCATTTGCCTTGCTTGGACTAGATATTTTTGTGGACATGTAGCCTAGAACCAAGACTACTTAACCACAAATGCTGACACATTGACGCTGCCCGATGTTGCAGAAACTACTAAAATTAGCATTTTCTATATGGCAACCCTTGGCTTCTGATCAGTACAACGTTCGTCATCTATTCCCTCCATGTCCTTTTACCGGGATATTACGTATTTTGAGAAAAAAATTTGAGTACTAATTTGGTCATAAAAATTATACCACCGGAAACTTCTTTTAATATGAATCTAATGGAGTTAATTGCCTTGTAAACCGGTATGGAGGTAGTACATACCATTGCATTTACTCGAAATATTTCGTCTCCCCATGGACATGCATTAGTAAAGTAGGGTTTGAAGTTTTCGAAAGGGGTAATCTAGACGAATTTTCTCTACACCAGGTAATTGATATCACAAATACACAATTAACTAGAGGACAGAAAGGTGAAATTCACTCTATATATTATTTGAAACCATTGAATATGTTTTTATCTACAATAGGCTGGGAAGCAATCGTGCCTCAGAAAGTTGACGTTTAACTCATTTTTTCTAGCAATTCTTTTCATGAAAGGTTCCTGCTCAAATCCTTTGGAAATCAGATCGCATTTTCTTGAATATATCTTGGAATTTGGCATTGGGCCTTAGCCCATAGCTCAAAACAAAATTCTGAAAACAAAATGGCTTAGATGTGGGGACTAAAGTTTAGTCTCATATTACTTGTTGGCGAAGAGGTAGAGTGGTTTATAAGGTGAGTTTTTTCTAGTCCCACTAAGGTGTGAGAAGAGAAGCAACCTTCACACACTCCGCCGCCCGCCTCGCCTTGTATTGCGGAAATGAGCCGAGCCAAGCTCATACCCATACATGTTGTTTAAACTTTTGGTGTTTGGAAAATTAATTGTGTATTAGTTATGAGCCATCAACAGACTCGTGATTGTACTATATGTGATTGTTTATCTTGTTAGATGCAATGTGGTCATCTACTTTGTTAGCACGTATGATTAGTGTAGTTACTGTCCTATGATCATTCCTTTTTATTTATTTATTTGGATTAAATCATATGCTAGTTTGCGGAAATCCCAATTCAAACATGGGAGTATATGCTCCTGCTACATAAGAACAACATTTTAAAATATCAAAAAAATCAAAACAAAAATTTGGCGCGTAAATGTGAGAAAGGAAAATTTCCATCTACTATGGTGGGCACGAATCTCGAGCAATAAATGGACGGTGACGGAAACACCCACACCCATGCATGGGTGTACAAAAGTATTTCCCTCGATATTATATATTTTCACGCTAAGTTTCCCGAAAAACTGACATTTTTTATGTCCTGTGTAAAAAAGAGAAAGAAATGTCTTGTGAAAAGCTTTTTGTAAGCACAAAAAAAAAATTCGCACCCAACACACAAAATGTCGATTTTCCTTGAAGCAACTTTCTTAATGTCGATATGTACACTAAATTTTTTTGTTAGAATTTTTTAACATTTTCAATTGCGTTTAGAAAACATTTCAAAACCCAGGAAAGCCTCGTCCGCTAGTTTGCATATATCCGAAAAAATAAACTAAAAAGCCTTGGACACTTATTATCACAGATGCAGGGTAAAATGTTAAAGTCACTCTAGATGTTTGAACTCATATTTTTTCTAGCAATTCTTTTTTATGAACGGTTTCCGCGATATTCCTTTGGAATTCGAACCATTTTTTTTCTTGAATATACGTGACGCTTCGGCCGATACGAGAGAGCCCAGGAATTGGAAGAAGAAAACATGATTGCTGGATTTGATCCATTCCACCCAGGTTCGGCCTGCTAAGCTGAGATGGGCTCTGGACCTCGTGCGTGCAGGCCTGATTTGGGCGAAGTGTGGTAGGAGGTTCGGATGAGATGGGCTCAGGCCGGCAAATCTTGCGAGTACCAGATTTAGTTTGAAAGGTAACTCCCCTCCAAAAACAACAACAAAAAAGGTTGGAAAGGTAACGGCTCGAGCGACTGCTGTTGTTGTTCTGTAATCTTGAAACGTTCATGTTTGAATGTTTCAGTGTCCAACAGTAGCAGCAGCCTAATTAAGATGACTTTTTCTTTGATTCTGCCTACAGCCTCGCAGAAGTAACGGTACTACATGGTAGCACCTGAAAGCAGCACATGGTTTTTACGCGGTCGCCGCAGGCTCGCCTACCTGGGAAACGGAAAACCGGCCGGGCATGCTGGTCAAGAGCTTGACACCCACGCACTGACACACACACAGGGTTTTCCGGCCGGGTCGCTCTCTGGACGGCCTATCGTCAAGTTTAAGCTTAACCGCGGCGTGTTTAGACTAGTTACAATGAGAAGTGACAATACACAAGTGTCATATATCTTTATAGTGCATAGACTTATATAGGAGTAGTATATCATCTTAATACACGGAGAGCGGTGTTTTGGAACATGGGTGCATATGCTCCCTATATTTCGAAATGCATCTTTTATACATTTTAAATTTTTTAAAAAAATTAAAACTAAAAGTTCGCACGTATATCTTCACGTGCTACGTGCTCACAAAGTCGTTTCATAAAAAATCGACTTATCATGTGACATGTGTAAAAAAGTCAAAATTCAGTGCTAAAAATAATGCTTTTCACAAGATAAACTTTCTCTTTTTTATATAGACCACATAAAATATTGGTTTTTCGTGAAACTTGACGAACACGCGTATATTATGGAGATGTACATGTACAATTTTTTTTTCAAATTTTTCGACATTTTAAAATATGATTTTTTGGTAGAGGGAGCATACGCACCCGAGAGCCGAATTGAATTTCCATACACGACTATATATTAATTAGCTTGTAGGCTTATTTTATGTTGAAAAAAAGTGTGATGATAGGGTAATATACCTAGTTGCCACAAACATCTTTCTCATGTATCTTTATGTTGCTATCTAAGAGCATTTCCAGCTATCCCTCCAATTCAGCGTCCGGCGAAACCTTTTTGCATCTACGCATGTTCTTCTTGGAGAGCAAATCGAGCTTGCCAGGATCACGCCATCCCTTCTTGGATAGAAGCGAGGATCTGCGCATGCTCGGCCGCAGCGGCAACCTCGACCTCTTCCTCGAGGAAAGCAGTCATCTCCTTGTCGTCTGAATCCATCCAGGCAATGCGTCAAACACCTCGCGGGTAGGACGGCGTGGGCGAAACCCGGAGCTGCTAGTAGACGCTTCCGGACGGGGAATCTGTGTGGGCGGTGGTCGGGAGATGGAGGACTTGTTTGCTCGGCGGCGCTAGCTTCTCGGGTGGTAGGAACGGCGGAGGCGGTGATCTGGCGGGTGTTGGAGATATGCCCAAGAGGCAATAATAATATAATATCTTTGAGTTTATGATAATGTTTACATACCATGCTATAATTGTATTAACCGAAACATTGATACATGTGTGTTATGTGAACAACAAGGAGTCCCTAGTAAGCCTCTTGTATAACTAGCTTGTTGATTAATAGATGATCATCGTTTCATGATCATGAACATTGGATGTTATTAATAACAAGGTTATGTCATTATGTGAATGATATAATGGACACACCCAATTAAGCGTAGCATGAGATCATGTCATTATGTTATTTGCTATAAGCTTTCGATACATAGTTACCTAGTCCTTATGACCATGAGATCATGTAAATCACTTATACCGGAAAGGTACTTTGATTACATCAAACGCCACTGCGTAAATGGGTGGTTATAAAGGTGGGATTAAGTATCCGGAAAGTATGAGTTGAGGCATATGGATCAACAGTGGGATTTGTCCATCCCGATGACGGATAGATATACTCTGGACCCTCTCGGTGGAATGTCATCTAATAGCTTGCAAGCATATGAATGGTTCATAAGAGACCACATACCACGGTACGAGTAAAGAGTACTTGTCATGAGACGAGGTTGAACGAGGTATAGAGATACCGATGATCAAACCTCGGACAAGTAAAATATCGCGTGACAAAGGGAATTGGTATCGTATGTGAATGGTTCATTCGATCACTAAAGTCATCGTTGAATATGTGGGAGCCATTATGGATCTCCAGATCCCGCTATTGGTTATTGGTCGGAGAGAAGTCTCAACCATGTCTACATAGTTCGCGAACCGTAGGGTGGCACACTTAAGGTTTGATGTCGTTTAAGTAGATATGGAATATGGAATGGAGTTCGAAGTTTTGTTCGGAGTCTCGGATGGGATCCAGGACATCACGAGGAGTTCCGGAATGGTCCGGAGAATAAGATTCATATATAGGAAGTCACTTTCCATGTTTGGAAATGATCCGGTGCATTTATGGCAGGTTCTAGAAGGTTCTAGAAAAGTTCGGAAGAATGGCACTTTGGAAAGTGGAGTCCCGAAGAGACTACACTTGCATGACCAGCCAACCCTAAAGGGGAGGAGTCCAAGGTGGACTCCCCTAGGGTGGCCGGCCAACCCACCTCAAGGAAAGGTGGGAGTCCCACCTTGGGTAGGACTCCCTCCTTGAGTAGGTTTCCCACATATGGGAGGTTTTAGTGTTGGGGTCTTATTCGAAGACTTGGACTAGAACTCTTGGGGCTTCCACCTATATAATGAGGGGCATAGAGAGGGGGCTGACCACTTCAAGCCTCAACCTTGGCCGCACCCCTTAGAGGGCCGGCGCCCAACCCCCCTCTCTCCCCAAACCCTAGCGGTCTCTCTCCTCCACCACATCCCGCACGCTTAAGCGAAGCTCCGCCGGATTTCTCCACCACCACCGACACCACGCCGTCGTGCTGTCGGATTCAAGAGGAGCTACTACTTCCGCTGCCCGCTGGAACGGGGAGGTGGACGTCGTCTTCATCAACAACCGAACGTGTGACCGAGTACGGAGGTGCTGCCCGTTCGTGGCGCCGGAAGAAATCGTGATCAAGATCTTCTACGCGCTTTTGCAAGCGGCAAGTGATCGTCTACCGCAGCAATAAGAGCCTACTCTTATAGGCTTTGGAATCTCTTCAAGGGTTAGTCTTGATCATCCCCTCGTTGCTACCGTCTTCTAGATTGCATCTTGGCTTGGATTGCGTGTTCGCGATAAGAAATTTTTTGTTTTCTATGCAACGTTATCCTACAGTGGTATCAGAGCCGTGTCTATGCATAGATGGTTGCACGAGTAGAACACAATGGTTTTGTGGGCGTTGATGCTTTTGTTGTCTTTAGTTTGAGTACTTTGCATCTTTGTGGCATAGTGGGATGAAGCGGCTCGGACTAACTTTACATGACCGCGTTCATGAGATTTGCTCCACGCTCGACATGCAACTTGTATTGCATAAGTGGCTTTGCGGGTGTCTGTCTCTCCTACTATAGTGAAGATTCAATTTACTCTTCTATTGACAACACTAGTATCACCGTTGTGGTTCATGTTCGTAGGTAGATTGGATCTCACTCGAAAACCCTAAACCACGTAAAATATGCAAACCAAATTAGAGAACGTCTAACTTGTTTTTGCAGGGTTTGGTGATGTGATATGGCCATAATGTGATGATGACTATGTATGAGATGATCATTATTGTATTGTGGCAACCGGCAGGAGCCTTATGGGTGTCTTTAAATTTCATGTTGAGTAGTATTTCAAAGTAGTTGTAATAGTTGCTACATGAGGTGAACAATCATGAAGACAGCGCCATGGACCTTGACGCTACGCCGACGATGATGGAGATCATGCCCGTTGATGATGGAGATCATGTCCGTGCTTTGGAGATGAAGATCGAAGGCACAAAGACTAAAGGGCCATATCATATCACATATGAATTGCATGTGATGTTAATCCTTTATGCATCTTATTTTGCTTAGAACGCGACGGTAGCATTATAAGATGATCCCTCACATTAATATCAAGATAATAAAGTGTTCTCCCCTCGTATGCACCGTTGCACAGTTCGTCGTTTCGAAGCATCTCGTGATGATCGGATGTGATAGACTCAACGTTCACATACAACGAGTGTAAGCCATGTTGCACACGCGGAATACTTGGGTTTGCTTGACGAGTCTAGCATGTACAGACATGGCCTTGGGACAACGGAAACCGAAAGGTTGAACACGAGTCATATGGATGATATGATCAACATGTTGATGTTCACCATTGAAGCTACATCATCTCACGTGATGATCGGTTTTGGTGTAGTGGATGTGGATCGTGTACCACTTAACAACTATGAGGGATGTTGTATTAAGTGGGAGTTCATTAGTAATTAGATTAAACATGAACTAATTATCATAAACATAGTCTGAGTAGTATTTTGAATTAATTTGTAGTATTGGCATCCGTTTTTCTACCAAGCGCTAGTCTTATAATTGAGATAGAAATACTGTTAAAATCTGACAAGAAACTTTACGGACTGGTACCGTATTGTTAAAGAATCAAGAAATGATTAGGTCCTATTGCAAACTTTTAGTAAACCTCACATTGTTGATTCAAAGAGCTATGGTTTCAATTAGTACCTAAAGTTATCTTGTCTCCGTGAAACTTGAAGTTCAAATCTGTTTGAAAAGTAAGGAGCTGAAAATTTAGTTTTCAGAAATAATCAAGGTATGAGATATATGTGATATCTAAGACCTTATTGCAAGATGATAGAATATAATTTGGTGAGACTACATAAACTCATAAGTTTTATGGGAATGTACGAAGGTTGAAGACGCAAGGCGTCCCAATCCTCCAACTATTGGGGCACTAACGATATTCGCATATCCATGAAGTGATCGTCCTTAGTATGCACAGTTGCTAAGACTCGTCGTTTCGTAGCATCACGTGATGATCGGGTGTTATAGATTCTACGTGTGCATAGAACGGGTGCAAGCCAGATTTGCACATGCGAATACTGAGGTTAAACTTTACGAGCCTAAGCATGTACAGACATGGTCTCGGAAAAGTCGTCATGATATGATGGATAAAATTATGAGTGAAATTGTTCATCATATTACAAAGTTACTAATAGTGAAATCTGAAACACTTGTCATATGATGATCAACTTCAAAGTAAGAACCTCAAGGTTATTGGTATTTGACCAACAAACCTAGAAGTTAATGATGTTAAAGTGTTTTTCTGAATAATGAGGAAAGCTAAAAGAGAAACTACAAAAGATATTTTGGCAGAAAGAAAAGAGAAGACTAGAAAGTCTAGCTCAGGTGTATATACATGATATACATGTTATGGTTGTATTCCTAGTTTGGTCACACCATGAAATTCTTGGGTATTAGTACCATATTGGTTGGTATGAAATGTCATACAAAACAACGCAATACAAGAATACAATGTCCTAAGTGACTGACAAGAAATATGATAGGAATGCACTTCTGGAACAAAAATAAAGTGTTATTATGTTCGTCATTGGCATCCTATCTAGCCCTTAGAATTTATAATAAAGAACTTAATAATTGTTATTTTGCTCTGGTCAAATGAAAACAATGAGTTGTTCAAATTATGACATTACTCCATGTACGATGGATAAGTTATTATAAATCTTAATGGTGAAACACACATACATAATACTGACGCTAAAATGCTATAAGGCAAATGATTTGAATTCCACTTATTTGTGGAACCGCAATTTAGGTCATATTAGAAAGGAACGCATGAAGGAACTCCATGCAAATGGATTTTTGGAGTCATTCGATTTTTGAATCGTTTGGCGCTTGCAAATCTTTTCTAAAGAGAATGACTGAAATACCGTTCATATGCAAAGAGTTGAACGGGCAACTAACTTAGTGAAAAATACATGATGATGTATGTGGTTCACTGGGCATAGGTTGTGCGGGAGATTCTGCTACTTCATAAAAACTTCCAACAATGAATTGAGTATATATATGTGGATATATTCGATAAAGAAGAAGTTTGAAACATTTGAATAGATTCAAATAAATTTCAGCATGAAGTGGAAAAGTCAAATATCTATGATTGGATCATAGTGGAAATATTTGAATTACGAGTTTTAGCGAACATCTAAGAGAGTTATGAAGTTGTTCTACAACTCACATTTCTTGGAGTATCATAGTGATGATGAAATATCCGAGAGACGTATCCAAACCTTGTTGGATTAATGATGAGATAAAATAAAATGAAGCCATTATATTTTTTGTGGATTATGCTTTAGAGACTACCGCTTTTACACTGAATAGAGCATCATCATGATCCGTTGAAATGACACCATACGAGTTATGGCATGGGTATGAACCCTAATAGTCCTTTCTTAAAATTTTGGTATGCATAGCATAAGATAAATAAGTTTACAACCAAAATCGGATGAATGTCTTTGTTGGTTATCCCAAAGAATTGATTGGGAATTCTTTTCACTATAAAGTAAAAGACAAAAGTGTTTGTTAATGTTACTTGCTTATTTCCAAGAAATTGTTTTATAGCGAAGTATTTGAGTGGGAGGACAATAGAACTTGATAAGGTTTATGAACCTGAGCATAATGATCAGAGTAGCGCAGCATCGGAATTGGTTCCGGAAGCGGCCACGACGATCATGGCTCCCATGTCTACAAAATGTTATAGTCATGGAGATAAAAGTACTTATTGAACCTTGTAGGTATGATTTACTTTGTGATCAAATAAATGATTTGTGAACAAAGGATTGTTTTTGAACAATGATAAACCAACTACATACAAAGAAGTTATGATGGGCCCTGACTCCGTTAAAATGGCTATACGCCATGAAATCCAAGATAGATGAATACTTTTTGAAAGTAAATGGATCTATAAAATTGATGGACTTGGATGGAATATCCTTGAATAAGCTCGACTTGTCGAAAAGTTGTTTACGACAAAGTTCAAAGAGTTGACTACGATAAGATTAGATCTTCCGTAGCAATGCTTATAGTCTATATGGATTATTCTAGTAATCACTACATATTTCTTTTATGAGATATGCTAGTAGGATGGCAAAATACACTACTTAACATAAGTGTGTATTAGAAGTGTATACAAGATACAACCAATTGTTTTGCTAGTCCGTAGAATACTAGATAGGTATACGAACTTCAATTGGATAAAGTGGGTATCACGGAGTTGGAATCTTCACCAGATGAAATAGTCAAAGAGTTTTTGATTTCATCAGAGACGATGAAGAGGCTTGCATTTGCAATAAATTAAGTGGGAGCGCTAAGACATATTTATAATACTTATGTAGAATACATATAGTTGGTTATAAATGATGTAATTATATACTTGATTAAAAGGTTTCATTGAGAAATTAAATTCAATGAAAGGATATGGACTGAAACAAATTTTGTATCAAGATCTATGAAGATATATTGAAACACATAATATGTTTAAGTCAAAGTACATAGAATGGATATTGAAATAGTTCAATATATAAATATTAAGAAAATGTTCTTGTCATGTGAAGTTTTAACAAGACTTAAGTGTATCTGACACTCGATGAGTAAAAACACATGAGTGATTTAGATCACGAAGAATATGTACAAAATCAGATGTCCTGTGCTCTAAAGAGTTAGGAGCATATACCAGAATGATTCATGTGATGATCATTGAAAAACAATAAAGAATATCCTTGAGTACTTAAGAAGAACCAAGGATATATATATATAGTTTTGTATGGAGAAATGACAAACAAATCACTGTAAGGTGTTGGAACGATATTTGTTTTGTCACATATGAAAATAAAATTTAAAATCTCAAATTAGACTAAGTGTTGTTTAAAAGGTAGCACAATGAGATAGAAGTTGTCTATGTTAGATTTAGATGAGTTCTAAATGTTGTGACAGATTCTACAAACGAAGGCAGATTATGTCATTGTTTTGACAATGACTGAGGATGTTAAAGTCAAGAAGTTCTTTGAGAACTTGGTGTAGTTCCAATAGTGTCAGAACTTTGAAGATATATTGTGTGTGACAATATTAGTGACTTATTTCAGACCAAGGAATTAAGATTCCACCAGAAGACCAAACATATTTAATGCCGACTCATTTGGAAATGAGTGATGCGTTGAGACGCAAATGAATTGCAAAATACATACGTTTCTGAACGTGTCAGATCCGTTGACTAAAACCTCTCCCGTGAGCAAAACATGATAAAGCACCAGAAGGCCAAGGTGTTATATCTTTACAAATGTAAACTAGATTATTGACTCTAGTGCAAGTGGGAGACTGTTGGAGATATGCCCAAGAGGCAATAATAAAATGGTTATTATAATATCTTTGAGTTTATGATAATGTTTACATACCATGCTATAATTGTATTAACCGAAAAATTGATACATGTGTGTTATGTGAACAACAAGGAGTCCCTAGTAAGCCTCTTGTATAACTAGCTTGTTGATTAATAGATGATCATCGTTTCATGATCATGAACATTGGATGTTATTAATAACAAGGTTATGTCATTATGTGAATGATATAATGGACACACCCAATTAAGCGTAGCATGAGATCACGTCATTATGTTATTTGCTATAAGCTTTCGATACATAGTTACCTAGTCCTTATGACCATGAGATCATGTAAATCACTTATACCGGAAAGGTACTTTGATTACATCAAACGCCACTGCGTAAATGGGTGGTTATAAAGGTGGGATTAAGTATCCGGAAAGTATGAGTTGAGGCATATGGATCAACAGTGGGATTTGTCCATCCCGATGACGGATAGATATACTCTGGGCCCTCTCGGTGGAATGTCATCTAATAGCTTGCAAGCATATGAATGGTTCATAAGAGACCACATACCACGGTACGAGTAAAGAGTACTTGTCATGAGACGAGGTTGAACGAGGTATAGAGATACCGATGATCAAACCTCGGACAAGTAAAATATCGCGTGACAAAGGGAATTGGTATCGTATGTGAATGGTTCATTCGATCACTAAAGTCATCGTTGAATATGTGGGAGCCATTATGGATCTCCAGATCCCGCTATTGGTTATTGGTCGGAGAGAAGTCTCAACCATGTCTACATAGTTCGCGAACCGTAGGGTGACACACTTAAGGTTTGATGTCGTTTAAGTAGATATGGAATATGGAATGGAGTTCGAAGTTTTGTTCGGAGTCTCGGATGGGATCCAGGACATCACGAGGAGTTCCGGAATGGTCCGGAGAATAAGATTCATATATAGGAAGTGTTATCACCAGAATTTGACCGAGTTAGAGGTGGGCCGCGATCAAGATGGGCTTGAAGAATATACATGGAAGAAATACGTGAATCGGCCTTATATGCAAAGTTTGGGCTAGTTTGCCCGTGTATCTGTAATATAGTAGGATACGTGTCGGTTAGATAGAGTTTGGCTCGTGCCCGGTTGGGATTATTCCCACGATTAGAATGTCTACGGACTATAAATATGTATCTAGGGTTTATGAAATAAACAACAATCACGTTCACCACAAACCAATCTAGGCGCATCGCCAACTCCCTTGTCTCGAGGGTTTCTTCCGGGTAAGCATCATGCTGCCTAGATCGCATCTTGCTATCTAGGCAGTACAAGTTTATTCGCTGTTCATGCGTTGCTCGTACTGAAGCCTTTTTGATGGCGAGCAACGTAGTTATCTTAGACGTGTTAGGGTTAGCATTGTTCATCGTATCATATGCTGTCGTCGTGCAACCCTGAGATGTCTAGCCGCCCTTACACCTATCTTAGGTGTAAGGGCGGCACCCCGCTTGGTCATTATTTAGTAGATCCGATCCGTTATGGTTGCTCCTTGTTCTTCAAGGATTAGTTTAATATCTGCATAGTTAGGCCTTACAAACGGGTTGAAGGATCCAGTGGCGCGTAGGGTGTAGTTTGCTAGCCCTAGACAGGATGTTCCGGGGATCAACCTCGTGTTGGTTTTTAGGCCTTGTCTAGGGTCGGCTTACGATCACCGTGCGTGGCCGCCAGGCTCAATCACGAGTAGGATGTTCCGATTATGTGGTGAAAACCCTAAATCGTAGTAGGTCGTTTTAGCTTTATTTTGATCAAGCAGGACCACCATATATTCGTACACCCTGTACGGATCATGGGTGGATCGGCTCTTTGAGCCGATCTACAGGACAACTTGAGAGCCGATCGAGGCTCGTATTTAATGTTTACGTGTATGCCATGCAGGAAACTAAGCGAGGCACATCCATCACCTTCCTGACCAGGTATAGGTCAGGTGGCACGCCCTTACACCAGCATCGGACGTGCGTGCCGAGTCTTTGCGGGCCGTCGCTCGGAGGGACCAGGGCCAGCTGCAGTCCTGGGAGCCTCCCGGCTCTACTGTGTTGCCCGTCGCTGCTCGCCGGTGGGTTTCGACCGCAACACATTACGCACGCCGGTGGGACAATCTTCGACATCAACCGCATCGCCATCTACATACGAGATGGCGGAGGGCACTCCGATCACGTACGAGGATTTGACCGAGGAGCTCAAGAAGAAGTATGACGAGGTCAAGCGATACTCGAAGCCGACCTCATCGGCTCTTTTCACGAGAACCCGCTCACATGGCATCGGGTGGAAAGGGTTCTCACTGAAGGCGCTCGATGGAGTGGACCTGTCCGCCCCGTCAGAAGAACGCACCAGGTCCCTGCGTCAGGAGATTAACTTCATGGTAGCTCACTCGCTGCACCGCCATTCTGAGAGCCTGGTGAACACTTTGGAGCGTGTCGCTCTTCGGGTGATCCAGGAAATCTCGGGACTTACCCAGGGGAGATGCCACTCCAATCCCGTCCACCGCTGCCATTCACGTTGACAGCACCAGAAGTGCCGAATTCACCGGCATACGTCGTCTACAAGATCGGTGGTGACCCTAGTGACTACCAGTTCTTGCATGAGGCGCCTAAGGAGATCCCTCACGGATACACGTGCACATACGTGCCGCATCGCGAATCGGGCACTCACAAACCAGACTGCAACAACAGGGACTTCTGGAACAACAGGAGGAACTTCGGGAACAGAGCTTGAGAAGCAGACGTGGCTAGCTAAGTATGCCACTCCGACAAACCTCCAGAGCTCAACTCCTGCAGTTGGCTCAGAGCTGGAAAAGCAAGCATGGCTGGCTAAGTATGCCACTCCGGCGAATCTTCAGAGTTCGACTCCTGCAGCCAGCACCACGGATCAGATCAGTACAATCCTGAGAGACCAGTTCGGCATGGTGCCGAAAAGGAGGACAATCGGCTATTCCAAGCCGTACCCCAACGAGTACGAGTTGATCCCGCTACCACCCAAATATCGGCTCCCTGATTTCTCCAAGTTTAATGGATCAGATGGTTCCAGCTCCATCGAGCATGTGAGCCGATATTTGGCACAGCTGGGCACGATCTCAGCATCAGATGAGCTGCGTGTGAGGTTCTTCGCACAGTCTCTCACAGGATCGGCTTTCGGATGGTACACATCGCTGCCACCAGACTCAATCCGGACTTGGAAGCAGTTGGAAGAGCAGTTCCACATGCAGTATCACTCAGAGGCTTCCGAGGCTGGCATTGCCGATTTAGCACAAGTACGTCAGAAGCGCGGAGAAACAGTGTCAGAGTACATCCAGCGCTTCAGGACCGTGAGGAACCGATGTTATTCGGCTCGTTTGACCGAGAAGGAAGCAGTCGAGTTGGCGGTGGTGGGTCTCGCATCACCGATCAAGGATATGGCTTCCCAGCGAGACTACCCTTCAACGGCGCACATGGTTCGAAGCTGTCACTATATGAGCAACGCCACTCAGAGCTGTACCAGGGACAAATTCAAGCGTGCGATAGTCTGGTTGAGACAGAAGAAGATGAAGGGTCTGCGGGAGATCAAGAGGTAGCGGTGGCTGAATGGACTCGGGGGGGCAACCCCCATATCCTGCAAATGGGTTAAGCCACCAGGTCCGCCCAGAGGGTTTGATTTTGACGTAACTAAAACTGAGCAAATTTTTGACCTCTTACTTAAAGAGAAGCAGCTGAAGTTACCCGAAGGCCTCAAAATCCCCACGGTACAGGAGCTGAACGGGAAGCCATACTGCAAATGGCATAACTCGTTCTCCCATACCACCAACGACTGCAGGGTGTGGCGTCAGCAGATCCAAATGGCGATAGAACAAGGACGTCTAATTTTCAACCAGTACGCCATGAAAGTCGACACTCACCCCTTCCCCGCCGTTAACATGGTGGAGTGCACTTACCCTGGAGGGTGCCAGCCAGGATTCTCGTTCAACATCAACATGGTAGGACCTGGACACCACTCTGGTAAGGACGGAGACGAGGGCAGCTGCTCTCATAGCAAGGACACAGAGGAAGCCGTTCCACGCGATCGGCTCCGTCACGATGGCAAGCGCTACATCACAGAGGGAGAAGTGAGGAATGTGAGATATCAGCGACCTCTCTCTGATCACCTCCTCAACAAGTATGTGAGTCAATATGACCAACGCCGACGGCCCAACGACGATGATGAAAGAGATAGTCTGGCTAGGGACGCCAGGAGACATCGTCGGCATGATCGCGACGAGGAGAGATATGAGCGCCACGCCAAGGAAAGGTCAAGAGAGCAAGACGACGAGGATAGGCACTGGGACTGTCCCTTTGATACGTCTCCGACGTATCGATAATTTCTTATGTTCCATGCCACATTATTGATGTTATCTACATGTTTTATGCACACTTTATGTCATATTCGTGCATTTTCTGGAACTAACCTATTAACAAGATGCCGAAGTGCCGATTCTGTTTTCTGCTGTTTTTGGTTTCAGAAATCCTAGTAACGAAATATTCTCGGAATTGGACGAAATCAACGCCCAGGGGCCTATTTTGCCACGAAGCTTCCAGAAGTCCGAAGAGGAGACGAAGTGGGGCCACGAGGCGCCCAGACTACAGGGCGGCGCGGCCTAGAGCTTGGCCGCGCGGCCCTGTCATCTGGGGCCCTCGTGTGGCCCCCTGACCTGCCCTTCCGCCTACAAATAGCCTCCGTGACGAAAACCCCAGTACCGAGAGCCACGATACGGAAAACCTTCCAGAGACGCCGCCGCCGCCGATCCCATCTCGGGGGATCCAGGAGATCGCCTCCGGCACCCTGCCGGAGAGGGGAATCATCTCCCGGAGGACTCTACGCCGCCATGGTCGCCTCCGGTGTGATGTGTGAGTAGTCTACCCCTGGACTATGGGTCCATAGCAGTAGCTAGATGGTTGTCTTCTCCCCATTGTGCTATCATTGTCGGATCTTGTGAGCTGCCTAACATGATCAAGATCATCTATCTGTAATTCTATATGTTGCGTTTGTTGGGATCCGATGAATAGAGAATACTTGTTATGTTGATTATCAAAGTTATATCTATGTGTTGTTTATGATCTTGCATGCTCTCCGTTACTAGTAGATGCTCTGGCCAAGTAGATGCTTGTAACTCCAAGAGGGAGTATTTATGCTCGATAGTGGGTTCATGCCTGCATTGACACAGGGACGATGTGAGAAAGTTCTAAGGTTGTGTTGTGCTGGTGCCACTAGGGATAAAACATTGATGCTATGTCTAAGGATGTAGTTGTTGATTACATTACGCACCATACTTAATGCAATTGTCTGTTGCTTTGCAACTTAATACGGAGGGGTTCGGATGATAACTTTGAAGGTGGACTTTTTAGGCATAGATGCAGTTGGATGGCGGTCTATGTACTTTGTCGTAATGCCCAATTAAATCTCACTATACTCATCATGATATGTATGTGCATGGTCATGCCCTCTTTATTTGTTAATTGCCCAACTGTAATTTGTTCACCCAACATGCTGTTTATCTTATGGGAGAGACACCTCTAGTGAACTGTGGACCCCGGTCCAATTCTCTTTCTTGAAATACAATCTACTCGCAATACTTGTTCTCTTGTTTTCTGCAAACAATCATCTTCCACACAATACGGTTAATCCTTTGTTACAGCAAGCCGGTGAGATTGACAACCTCACTGTTTCGTTGGGACAAAGTACTTTGGTTGTGTTGTGCAGGTTCCACGTTGGCGCCGGAATCCCTGGTGTTGCGCCGCACTACATCCCGCCGCCATCAACCTTCAACGTGCTTCTTGGCTCCTCCTGGTTCGATAAACCTTGGTTTCTTTCTGAGGGAAAACTTGCTGCTGTGCGCATCATACCTTCCTCTTGGGGTTCCCAACGAACGTGTGAGTTACACGCCATCAAGCTCTTTTTCTGGCGCCGTTGCTGGGGAGATCAAGACACGCTGCAAGGGGAGTCTCCACTTCTCAATCTCTTTACTTTGTTTTTGTCTTGCTTAGTTTTATTTACTACTTTGTTTGCTGCACTAAATCAAAATACAAAAAAATTAGTTGCTAGTTTTACTTTATTTGCTATCTTGTTTGCTATATCAAAAACACAAAAAAATTAGTTACTTGCATTTACTTTATCTAGTTTGCTTTATTTACTGTTGCTAAAATGGCCAACCCTGAAAATACTAAGTTGTGTGACTTCACAACCACAAATAATAATGATTTCTTATGCACACCTATTGCTCCACCTGCTACTACAGCAGAATTCTTTGAAATTAAACCTGCTTTACTGAATCTTGTTATGCGAGAGCAATTTTCTGGTGTTAGTTCTGATGATGCTGCTGCCCATCTTAATAATTTTGTTGAACTATGTGAAATGCAAAAATATAAAGATGTAGATGGTGACATTATAAAATTAAAATTGTTCCCTTTCTCATTAAGAGGAAGAGCTAAAGATTGGTTGCTATCTCTCCCTAAGAATAGTATTGATTCATGGACTAAATGCAAGGATGCTTTTATTGGTAGATATTATCCCCCTGCTAAAATTATATCTTTGAGGAGTAGCATAATGAATTTTAAACAATTAGATACTGAACATGTTGCTCAAGCTTGGGAAAGAATGAAATCTTTGGTTAAAAATTTCCCAACCCATGGACTGACTACTTGGATGATCATCCAAACCTTCTATGCAGGACTAAATTTTTCTTCGCGGAATTTATTGGATTCAGCTGCTGGAGGTACCTTTATGTCCATCACTCTTGGTGAAGCAACAAAGCTTCTTGATAATATGATGATCAACTACTCTGAATGGCACACGGAAAGAGCTCCACAAGGTAAGAAGGTAAATTCGGTCGAAGAAACCTCTTCCTTGAGTGATAAGATTGATGCTATTATGTCTATGCTTGTGAATGATAGGACTAATATTGATCCTAATAATGTTCCATTAGCTTCATTGGTTGCACAAGAAGAACATGTTGATGTAAACTTCATTAAAAATAATAATTTCAACAACAATGCTTACCGGAACAATATATTCTAGTAACAACTATAGGCCATATCCTTATAATAATGGCAACGGCTATGGTAATTCTTATGGGAATTCTTACAACAATAATAGGAATTCACCCCCTGGACTTGAAGCCATGCTTAAAGAATTTATTAGTACACAAACTGCTTTTAACAAATCTGTTGAAGAAAAGCTTGGGAAAATTGATATACTTGCTTCTAAAGTCGATAGTCTTGCTGCTGATGTTGATCTTTTGAAATCGAAAGTTACGCCTAATGAGAATCATCATAATAAAATTGTTACTACAGCAAATGCCATCCAAGTTAGAATTAATGAGAATATAAGATTAATGGCCGAACTGCGTGCTAGGTGGGATAGAGAAGAAAGTGAAAAACTAGCTAAAGAGAAGAATGTAGCTAAAGTTTGGACTATTACCACCACTTGTAATGCTAATGCTACACATGTTGCTGCACCTCCTACTAATACTAATAAAAGAATTGGTGTTAGCAATGTTTCCACTTCTAATGCAAAGCGCGAGAAACTGCCTGAAACTACTAAAACTGCTGAAATTGCCTGTGATAAAGCTGCTGAAATTTTTTCCAACATTGGGGATGATGATCCCATTGCTTTAGATTATAATGGTTTGAATTTTGATGATTGCCACATCTCTGAAGTTATAAAGTTCTTGCAAAAACTTGCTAAAAGTCCTAATGCTAGTGCTATAAATTTGGCTTTCACACAACATATTACAAATGCTCTCATAAAAGCTAGAGAAGAGAAACTAGAGTGCGAAGCCTCTATTCCTAGAAAGCTAGAGGATGGTTGGGAGCCCATCATTAAGATGAAGGTTAAAGATTTTGATTGTAATGCTTTATGTGATCTTGGTGCAAGTATTTCTGTTATGCCTAAGAAAATTTATAATATGCTTGACTTGCCACCGCTGAAAAATTGTTATTTGGATGTTAATCTTGCTGATCATTCTACAAAGAAACCTTTGGGGAAAGTTGATAATGTTCACATTACCGTTAACAATAACCTTGTCCCCGTTTATTTTGTTGTCTTGGATATTGAATGTAATGCATCTTGTCCCATTATATTGGGAAGACCTTTTCTTCGAACTGTTGGTGCTATTATTGATATGAAGGAAGGTAATATAAAATATCAATTTCCTCTCAAGAAAGGTATGGAACACTTCCCTAGAAAGAGAATGAAGTTACCTTTTGATTCTATTATGAGAACAAATTATGATGTTGACACTTCGTCTCTTGATAATACTTGATACACACTTTCTGCGCCTAGCTGAAAGGCGTTAAAGAAAAGCGCTTATGGGAGACAACCCATGTTTTTACCTACAACACTTTGTTTTTATTTTGTGTCTTGGAAGTTTTTTACTACTGTAGCAACCTCTCCTTATCTTAGTTTAGTGTTTTGTTGTGCCAAGTAAAGCCGTTGATAGAAAAGTTCATACTAGATTTGGATTACTGCGCAGAAACAGATTTCTTTGCTGTCACGAATCTGGGCTGTTTTCCCCTGTAGGTAACTCAGAAAATTATGCCAATTTACGTGAGTGATCCTCAGATATGTACGCAACTTTCATTAAATTTGAGCATTTTCATTTGAGCAAGTCTGGTGCCATTTTAAAATTCGTCAATACGAACTGTTCTGTTTTGACAGATTCTGCCTTTTATTTCGCATTGCCTCTTTTGCTATGTTGGATAAATTTCTTTGATCCATTAATGTCCAGTAGCTTTATGCAATGTCCAGAAGTGTTAAGAATGATTGTGTCACCTCTGAATATGTTAATTTTTATTGTGCACTAACCCTCTAATGAGTTGTTCTAAGTTTGGTGTGGAGGAAGTTTTCAAGGATCAAGAGAGGAGTATGATGCAACATGATCAAGGAGAGTGAAAGCTCTAAGCTTGGGGATGCCCCGGTGGTTCACCCCTGCATATATCAAGAAGACTCAAGCGTTTAAGCTTGGGGATGCCCAAGGCATCCCCTTCTTCATCGACAACATTATCAGGTTCCTCCCCTGAAACTATATTTTTATTCCATCACATCTTATGTGCTTTTCTTGGAGCGTCGGTTTGTTTTTGTTTTTTGTTTTGTTTGAATAAAATGGATCCTAGCATTCACTTTATGGGAGAGAGACACGCTCCGCTGTAGCATATGGACAAGTATGTCCTTGGTTTCTACTCATAGTATTCATGGCGAAGTTTCTTCTTCGTTAAATTGTTATATGGTTGGAATTGGAAAATGATACATGTAGTAATTGCTATAAATGTCTTGGGTAATGTGATACTTGGCAATTGTTGTGCTCATGATTAAGCTCTTGCATCATATGCTTTGCACCCATTAATGAAGAAATACATAGAGCATGCTAAAATTTGGTTTGCATATTTTGTTTCTCTAAGGTCTAGATAATTTCTAGTATTGAGTTTGAACAACAAGGAAGACGGTGTAGAGTCTTATAATGTTTTCAATATGTCTTTTATGTGAGTTTTGCTGCACCGGTTCATCCTTGTGTTTGTTTCAAATAAGCCTTGCTAGCCTAAACCTTGTATCGAGAGGGAATACTTCTCATGCATCCAAAATACTTGAGCCAACTACTATGCCATTTGTGTCCACCATACCTACCTACTACATGGTATTTTCCGCCATTCCAAAGTAAATTGCTTGAGTGCTACCTTTAAAATTCCATCATCACCTTTGCAATATATAGCTCATGGGACAAATAGCTTAAAAACTATTGTGGTATTGAATATGTAATTATGCACTTTATCTCTTATTAAGTTGCTTGTTGTGCGATAACCATGTTTACTGGGGACGCCATCAACTACTCTTTGTTGAATTTCATGTGAGTTGCTATGCATGTCCGTCTTGTCTGAAGTAAGAGAGATCTACCACCTTATGGTTAAGCATGCATATTGTTAGAGAAGAACATTGGGCCGCTAACTAAAGCCATGATCCATGGTGGAAGTTTCAGTTTTGGACATATATCCTCAATCTCAAATGAGAAAATTATTAATTGTTGTTACATGCTTATGCATAAAAGAGGAGTCCATTATCTGTTGTCTATGTTGTCCCGGTATGGATGTCTAAGTTGAAGAATAATCAATAGCGAGAAATCCAATGCGAGCTTTCTCCTTAGACCTTTGTACAGGCGGTATAGAGGTACCCCTTTGTGACACTTGGTTAAAACATGTGCATTGTGATGATCCGGTAGTCCAAGCTAATTAGGACAAGGTGCGGGCACTATTAGTATACTATGCATGAGGCTTGCAACTTGTAAGATATAATTTACATGATACATATGCTTTATTACTACCGTTGACAAAATTGTTTCATGTTTTCAAAATCAAAGCTCTAGCACAAATATAGCAATCGATGGTTTTCTTCTATGGAGGACCATTCTTTTACTTTCAATGTTGAGTCAGTTCACCTATTTCTCTCCACCTCAAGAAGCAAACACTTGTGTGAACTGTGCATTGATTCCTACATATTTGCTTATTGCACTTATTATATTACTCTATGTTGACAATATCCATGAGATATACATGTTACAAGTTGAAAGCAACCGCTGAAACTTAATCTTCTTTTGTGTTGCTTCAATGCCTTTACTTTGAATTATTGCTTTATGAGTTAACTCTTATGCAAGACTTATTGATGCTTGTCTTGAAGTGCTATTCACGAAAAGTCTTTGCTTTATGATTCACTTGTTTACTCATGTCATATACATTGTTTTGATCGCTGCATTCACTACATATGCTTTACAAATAGTATGATCAAGGTTATGATGGCATGTCACTCCAGAAATTATCTGTGTTATCGTTTTACCTGCTCGGGACGAGCAGAACTAAGCTTGGGGATGCTGATACGTCTCCGACGTATCGATAATTTCTTATGTTCCATGCCACATTATTGATGTTATCTACATGTTTTATGCACACTTTATGTCATATTCGTGCATTTTCTGGAACTAACCTATTAACAAGATGCCGAAGTGCCGCTTGTCGTTTTGCTGTTTTTGGTTTCAGAAATCCTAGTAATGAAATATTCTCGGAATTGGACGAAATCAAAGCCCAGGGGCCTATTTTGCCACGAAGCTTCCAGAAGTCCGAAGAGGAGACGAAGTGGGGCCACGAGGCGCCCAGACTACAGGGCGGCGCGGCCTAGGGCTTGGCCGCGCGGCCCTGTCATCTGGGGCCCTCGTGTGGCCCCCTGACCTGCCCTTCCGCCTACAAATAGCCTCCGTGACGAAAACCCCAGTACCGAGAGCCACGATACGGAAAACCTTCCAGAGACGCCACCGCCGCCGATCCCATCTCGGGGGATCCAGGAGATCGCTTCCGGCACCCTGCCGGAGAGGGGAATCATCTCCCGGAGGACTCTACGCCGCCATGGTCGCCTCCGGTGTGATGTGTGAGTAGTCTACCCCTGGACTATGGGTCCATAGCAGTAGCTAGATGGTTGTCTTCTCCCCATTGTGCTATCATTGTCGGATCTTGTGAGCTGCCTAACATGATCAAGATCATCTATCTGTAATTCTATATGTTGTGTTTGTTGGGATCCGATGAATAGAGAATACTTGTTATGTTGATTATCAAAGTTATATCTATGTGTTGTTTATGATCTTGCATGCTCTCCGTTACTAGTAGATGCTCTGGCCAAGTAGATGCTTGTAACTCCAAGAGGGAGTATTTATGCTCGATAGTGGGTTCATGCTCGCATTGACACTCGGGACATGTGATGAAAGTTCTAAGGTTGTGTTGTGCTGTTGCCACTAGGGATAAAACATTGATGCTATGTCTAAGGATGTAGTTGTTGATTACTTTACGCACCATACTTAATGCAATTGTCTGTTGCTTTGCAACTTAATACTGGAGGGGGTTCGGATGATAACCTGAAGGTGGACTTTTTAGGCATAGATGCAGTTGGATGGTGGTCTATGTACTTTGTCGTAATGCCCAATTAAATCTCACTATACTCATCATGATATGTATGTGCATGGTCATGCCCTCTTTATTTGTCAATTGCCCAACTGTAATTTGTTCACCCAACATGCTGTTTATCTTATGGGAGAGACACCTCTAGTGAACTGTGGACCCCGGTCCAATTCTCTTTACTGAAATACAATCTACTGCAATACTTGTTCTACTGTTTTCTGCAAACAATCATCTTCCACACAATACGGTTAATCCTTTGTTACAGCAAGCCGGTGAGATTGACAACCTCACTGTTTCGTTGGGACAAAGTACTTTGGTTGTGTTGTGCAGGTTCCACGTTGGCGCCGGAATCCCTGGTGTTGCGCCGCACTATATCCCGCCGCCATCAACCTTCAACGTGCTTCTTGGCTCCTACTGGTTCGATAACCTTGGTTTCATACTGAGGGAAACTTGCCGCTGTACGCATCACACCTTCCTCTTGGGGTTCCCAACGGGCGCGTGTTGAACGAAAAGACATAAAGTCATCTACGCGTATCACCCTTCTTCAGACACTGCTGGGATTCAGGAATGAGCCGATTGCCTACAATCGGCAACTACCCAGAATGTAGACAGAAGAAGAAGGATGCAGCTAACGTGTCCGTGTTCAAACGTCTAGGGCCTCTCCCGCCTCGGAACAAGCACGCTGAGTTCTCTCGGGTGGAAGATCTCGAGGAATTGGAAGACGATGACAAAGAAGAAGATAAGTACCACCGGCCAAGGTGGTGCCCTGATGGACTCAGCCGTTCCCAAAAGCGTAGGGTTCAGCGACTACGTGGTTTGGAGGAAGCCGAAAGGTTGTACCTGCACACGTTGAGGAAGGCGTGGCCTGATCTGGCCGCTAAAATTCAGCGAACCCTGGACGAAGAGGGTCGGCCACAAAGGAAAGAGTGGCGCCCCAGACAAAAGAAAGCCGATGATGAAACATCGGCTGGCACAAACATGGTGTTCATCCTTCCGACGGAGTTTAGTGCTCCAGGATTAGACGAAGCACCTGTGGCACAACTTGACTGCGGCCCACGGCCAGTTATCTTTGAGAAGCCACGAGAAAGAAGCTACAGGCATCTGAAGGCCCTGTACTTGCGAGGTTATATCGATGGGCAGCCTGTCAACAAGATGCTTGTGGACACCGGAGCGGCAGTCAACATTATGCCATACTCCATGCTACGTCGGTTGGGACGCTCTAGCTCGGATCTGATCAAGACCAATGTGACGCTGAGCGATTTCAACGGCCAAGCGTCTGACGCACAAGGTGTTCTGAACGTAGATCTGACCGTAGGAAGGAAAACCATCCCTACGACGTTCTTTATTGTCGATAGCAAGAGCACCTATGCTGTCCTGCTAGGAAGAGATTGGATCCACGCCAACTGTTGCATTCCATCCACGATGCACCAATGCGTAATACAGTGGGATGGAGATGAGGTAGAGGTCGTCCATGCAGATGACTCAGCCGAGATTTCAACGGCTGGCATGAACGCTTGGGAGACAACAGGCCAAGAGCCACTCTCAGGCATCAATTTAGACGACTGTGAGTGCATCGACGTGACAAAGGATGGGGTTAGGTTGGTCTTATCCACCGGCCTGACCGTATAGCAAGAACAAACCTATGGGCAAACGTGGCGAGGCCGATCCTTGGGATCGGCCCCAAAGATCTATGGAGGAACATTGCAAAACCTTCATTGAGCGATTCAATCAACATGGAAGCCGATTCCAGCAATCGGCCAAAATTATCCTCACCATACGTTCTGCCTGTGCTCAACATCGACCTAATGGGCAGCGGTTTTACGTCGGCTGATGAGAGTCAACATTAATCCTAACGGAGCCGACGTTCAAATACAGTGCCTTGGCTAACTACAGAGCCGATATCCGCAGTTACCTGGCAGATTCGGCTCGGGGGGCACCTAATCAGATGAACATGTGCGATACATGTGCAGTGAAATATTGGGGGCCGATAGAAAATCGGCCAGTAAAAAAAAAATTCTCATGGTATACAGCCGATGCACGGGCATCGACTTTAGAGCTAAGAAACAAAGCCGATGCACAGCCATCGACTCTAGTACAATTACACAGGATCTACCCGCTGCGTGTTCAAGACGCGGATTTTCACCAAGTCGGTCTTCAGTTCAGCTGTGAGGCCTTCTGCTTCCTCGAGAGAGTGAACAATGAGAGCTTCCTCAGCTGCAATGGGCCGATTTTGGTGCCTGAACTTTCTCTTCGAGGACTTTCAACCCTTTGCGCCAGTTCAGCAGTACTGTCAGAAGCGTCAGTTTTGGCATACAAGGCAGCCTTTTGTTCATTAAGCCGTTGGTGTTTCGTCTACAATATCGGCTTGCAACGGAAGAAAAGGCGATCGATGGGGGCAAGTTTGGCTGACTCTGCATGATGGCTGTCTCAGAATTACCTGAGTTCAAAGCCCTTTGTCTGATCTGTGCATCCTCACCGCTATTCTCGCCTTGACTGAGGCTCGGGGGGCAGCTGGCCTGGTAGATGCTCTGTTTTTAGGAGCCGATTGGGTTGTCATCGGCTGGTCCTTCGTCGCAACCTTCTTTAAAAATGGTGAGTTCTTGCAGAAGAGATCACTGGAGCTGGTGAGAGGAATTTAAAGGCTCTCTTGAAAGCAAGGGTCTTCCACATTATCCACCAGAGCTTGAAGTCATCAGTCGAAGAGTTGAAGGATAGTTTGTGAAGGACCGATGCGTTGCCATCGGCTCATTGAGCATTGGCTAAGTGAACAAATCGGCAAAATCAGTATGAGGGGAAATCGGCTAAATTAGCTTAAAGGAAATCGGCAGAATCAAATTGGGGGAAATTCTTCATTGCTAAGCAGGATTTCTTACATAAAGAGCTGATTACTCTCAAGAGGAAGTACTAGGGGATACATTGCCCCATCTACCACTACTGATCCTATGCTAAGGGTCCTATCTACGGGCCGTCGCTGCCCTCGTCGTCGCCGTCGTCGCCGCTGTCGGCGCTACTCCCGGCGGGCTCGTCGTCGCTGCTGCAGCGGCCGCCGGCAGGGCCCTCGTTGTCCTCGTCCTCCTCGTCAGCGTCGTCGTCGTCGCTGTCGAAGTCGCTGAGGTTCCCCGGCCAGGGGCAGAAGCGCTTGGCCGGCGGTTCGTCGGAGGAGGTGTCCTCCTCCTCCTCCTCCTCCTCGGGGGAGATGAAGTCATCAAGGGAGAAGTGATCGTCATCGCTCTCCTCCTCCGTTTCCCCGTCGGCGAGGAAGCGGAGGTCACTTTCCCCGTCGGTCGAGGACTTGTCGTCCTCAGACCAGACGGAGAAATCGTGACTGGACTCCTCCCCGGCTTCGATGGCACGGCGGATGTTGGCCGCATGGGCCTCCTCCGGGTTCCACTCCGGCGTCGGCTCGCGGGAGGAGGAGGATTGGGTGGAAAGACCCGATGAGGCAGAGGAAGAAGAAGACATGGTGGCGCAGGAGGGCTTTTGGAGTGCTAATGCGAAGGGGATGAAGAAGCAAACTGTTTGGAGCGGTTAAATAAAAGGGGATATAGTGGAAATTCAATGCCACAGCAGTTTCCGAGGAAGTGGTGCCCAATAAAAAAAACAACAATTTTGCCAGGACACGCGGAAGTGGAAGGGGCAAGGCATCATGATGAAGGATACTGCGACGGTTCTGCCACGACATGACCCGACGAAGAAAGAGCGGAGTGATTTTGGAATTATCAATTCCAAAACCAGGGGGACATGTGTTATCACGAGAATTTGACCGAGTTAGAGGTGGGCCGCGATCAAGATGGGCTTGAAGAATATACATGGAAGAAATACGTGAATCGGCCTTATATGCAAAGTTTGGGCTAGTTTGCCCGTGTATCTGTAATATAGTAGGATACGTGTCGGTTAGATAGAGTTTGGCTCGTGCCCGGTTGGGATTATTCCCACGATTAGAAAGTCTACGGACTATAAATATGTATCTAGGGTTTATGAAATAAACAACAATCACGTTCACCACAAACCAATCTAGGCGCATCGCCAACTCCCTTGTCTCGAGGGTTTCTTCCGGGTAAGCATCATGCTGCCTAGATCGCATCTTGCGATCTAGGCAGTACAAGTTTATTCGCTGTTCATGCGTTGCTCGTACTGAAGCCTTTTTGATGGCGAGCAACGTAGTTATCTTAGACGTGTTAGGGTTAGCATTGTTCATCGTATCATATGCTGTCGTCATGCAACCCTGAGACGTCTAGCCGCCCTTACACCTATCTTAGGTGTAAGGGCGGCACCCCGCTTGGTCATTATTTAGTAGATCCGATCCGTTATGGTTGCTCCTTGTTCTTCAAGGATTAGTTTAATATCTGCATAGTTAGGCCTTACAAACGGGTTGAAGGATCCAGTGGCGCGTAGGGTGTAGTTTGCTAGCCCTAGACAGGATGTTCCGGGGATCAACCTCGTGTTGGTTTTTAGGCCTTGTCTAGGGTCGGCTTACGATCACCGTGCGTGGCCGCCAGGCTCAATCACGAGTAGGATGTTCCGATTATGTGGTGAAAACCCTAAATCGTAGTAGGTCGTTTTAGCTTTATTTTGATCAAGCAGGACCACCATATATTCGTACACCCCGTACGGATCATGGGTGGATCGGCTCTTTGAGCCGATCTACAGGACAACCTGAGAGCCGATCGAGGCTCGTATTTAATGTTTACGTGTATGCCATGCAGGAAACTAAGCGAGGCACATCCATCACCTTCCTGACCAGGTATAGGTCAGGTGACACGCCCTTACACCAGCATCGGACGTGCGTGCCGAGTCTTTGCGGGCCGTCGCTCGGAGGGACCAGGGCCAGCCGCAGTCCTGGGAGCCTCCCGGCTCTACTGTGTTGCCCGTCGCTGCTCGCCGGTGGGTTTCTGACCGCAACAGGAAGTTACTTTCCAAGTTTGGAAATGATCCGGTGCATTTATGGCAGGTTCTAGAAGGTTCTAGAAAAGTCCGGAAGAATGGTACTTTGGAAAGTGGAGTCCCGAAGAGACTACACTTGCATGACCAGCCAACCCTAAAGGGGAGGAGTCCAAGGTGGACTCCCCTAGGGTGGCCGGCCAACCCACCTCAAGGAAAGGTGGGAGTCCCACCTTGGGTAGGACTCCCTCCTTGAGTAGGTTTCCCACATATGGGAGGTTTTAGTGTTGGGGTCTTATTCGAAGACTTGGACTAGAACTCTTGGGGCTTCCACCTATATAATGAGGGGCATAGAGAGGGGGCTGACCACTTCAAGCCTCAGCCTTGGCCGCACCCCTTAGAGGGCCGGCGCCCAACCCCCTCTCTCCCCAAACCCTAGCGGTCTCTCTCCTCCACCACATCCCGCACGCTTAAGCGAAGCTCCGCCGGATTTCTCCACCACCACCGACACCACGCCGTCGTGCTGTCGGATTCAAGAGGAGCTACTACTTCCGCTGCCCGCTGGAACGGGGAGGTGGACGTTGTCTTCATCAACAACCGAACGTGTGACCGAGTACGGAGGTGCTGCCCGTTCGTGGCGCCGGAAGCAATCGTGATCAAGATCTTCTACGCGCTTTTGCAAGCGGCAAGTGATCGTCTACCGCAGCAATAAGAGCCTACTCTTATAGGCTTTGGAATCTCTTCAAGGGTTAGTCTTGATCATCCCCTCGTTGCTACCGTCTTCTAGATTGCATCTTGGCTTGGATTGCGTGTTCGCGATAAGAAATTTTTTGTTTTCTATGCAACGTTATCCTACAGCGGGGTGAGAAGAAAAAAGGCGTAGTGGAGCTTTTTTGGGCTGTCCCGCCGACAACGCTGGCCCACCGTGTTTTTAACTCCTGTCTGGCGGGGTGGGAGCACCGGACGAGAAAAAAGTCTTTGCCGACGTAAAAAAGACTTTCTGAAAGAAACAACTAGGAGGAAAAAAGAGCCGCCGGCATCCCCAAACCAGTTTGGGGTTAGGAGAGGGGAGGCTTTGGAGGGGCCGGCCGGAGATGCTCTGAGCATCTCCAGCCGCGTCCCTCAAAGCGTCCCCCAAAGGGATTTGGGGCGCGCCGGACCAAAAAACCGTTCCAGCCGCGTCCCCTAAAGCCCATTTTTGTCCGGCGCGCCCCGATACGGTGTACGGCGCCCCGAGCCCGTCCCCGTCCCACAGGGGACGCTCCGGGCACGCCGGACACAACGAAAAGCGAGGCGAACCGACGCGGGCTCGACGCGTCAGCGGCTCGGAAGCCTAAAACCCCGTCTCCTACCTTTGGGCAAGCGACGTTAATTTCGTCCCTGTTTTCCCAGGCGACGTTAATGGCATCCGCAACGGCGCTCCAAGGTTGGAGATGCCGTCGTCACCGCAAGGGAGGCGCGGCAGCGCCCTCCTCATCCCGAAGCCAGAGGTGAAGGAGGAGCCGGAGGAAGCGTCGCAGGCGGCGCTGCTGGCGGAGTACGAGCGGCAGTAGCGGCTCATCGCCAGCAGCGACGACCCCGAGGACTGCCAGTGTCCGGCGGCGGCGTTCTTGGCGTCCATGAACGACAAGGACGCCTGGAGGGGCGACCTCGACGCGGCGATCGCCATGTCCATCCGCGACTCCGGCAAGCCGCTGGTGGACCTCACCGACGACGGCGAGGCAGGACCAAGCGTCAAGCAGGAGGTCGTCACCGACGACATGTACAACTTCCAGCAGTACTACGACGCCTCCGGCCGCCGCAAGTGGTTCTAGATTAGGTTTAGATTAGGTTTAGTTTAAATTTAGTCAAATTTCGTTCGAATCTATGTAAGTTTGGACGAATCTTAATCGAATCTCGTTAAGTTTAAAATTTCTAAAATTTTGTTTGGGGGACGCGACTGGGGAGCGACGTCCCCCAAACGCGGCACGAACGAAACACGTCCCCAAACGCTCAATCCGGCGCGTTTTGGGGGACGCGGCTGGAGATGCTCTAAGTTACCCCTACTTGCTGCCTGACAGGAAGCATATCATAGAGACCGATCCTTGTTTTGACGGAACTGGTAATGCGGCTTGAATGCGTTTTTGGCGGGCAACGATGGCGACCGCTTGATGATGACACTGGCTGGCTTGCTGTTGAATGTTGAAGTCGTTAGCGTGATGATCGAATGAGGACGACGATGATGAGCCCAGCCTCGGGCTGGCACGGGATACTTGCGGAATGTGACGACGCTGCGGCCACGGCCTCACGAGCGGGTGGTGGATATTTGGCCTGCCGCTGGGCGCTGCGGTGCTGCCTCTGTATCCTGTAGATGTGGTCCAGTCTGATCCGTTGTGCTGGTTGTTGCAGCGGCAGCGCTTTGCTTCACATTTGGCCTCGCTGTGCGCTGGGCCAACGGGGCGTACGTGTCGACCCCTCGTTCGCCTTGCCGGTGCAAGTGCAATGCGGGTGATCGGAGGAGCGAGCACGAGCGAGCGAGCTCCTCCATCCATGATCCATGCAGATGCAGGGATTGCACTCCGCAACAGTGCCTCCAGGTAAAGGCCAGGAAGGACCCAGGGCCAGAGTGAATGATGATGCGACCTGGCCTGCCTTCCCGCTGGCGTCCATCTCGTCCATCGCAACCATGCATGGCCGGACGGGCTGGGATGGCTATAGTGGCCCTGCTGCTGCTGCAGGGTCGTCAGTCGTGCATGCTTGTGTTTCAGCGCCAGCGTAACCTCATGCACGCACCACCAACGCTCAGTCTTCCGCCTATTTCTTTCTTTCTCTCCGGTGATCATGGGCAAGCCGGAGAATCAATTCCACCGAGCAGCAAGTAATCCTTCCAATTCATATTAATTGACTCAATTTTATCTAGATATAAATGTATTTAGTCAATGTTGAATCAATTAATTTGGATCGGAGGGAATATTTTCTTTCGAGCTGCTAGCTCATTAGCTATTAGTAGAGAATCATAATTAAACATACTTATTTATCTATATCTTAGTCGACTAAGAAATTTTTAAGCCTCAGTCACCTCCTCAGCAAAGTGCAGCTGCACCTCAAGTAAAACATATTAGATATCATTCAGTTTCAACAATCTGAAACGAATTGATACATGCACACGGGAAGTCCCGTTCATGGAACAAACTCCGGCCACTCTCAGTATTATCTCTCATTTATCCTATACATAATGGCATAGGGGTAGCGGGAGATCTATCGAAATGCTATAACTAGCATATTGCCGAGCTATAGACGGCTATTTAAAACTTTGTTAGCTAGCACGTCGTCCATGTTAGTAGTGGCTGGCTGGAGTCAAGGTTTGAAAATCTAACTAGCTATAGCACACGTACATACTATACGTACGTACACATCTCCTGATTGACCAAGAATAATAACGAGGGAGGCACCGCCCTCTCCCTCGGCATATCTGCCTATGTCAAACGCTGTTGCTTTCGCGACGCTCGATTCACGCAACAAGTTGCACCGTCGCCAGATCGTGCCAGCCAGCCACGCCGCGCGTGTCAAGTACGCGCGTAGGTGCCGATCGATCGAGACGGAGCAGAGATCTCCGGCCGGCGAACGACGACTCCGTCTACCTACCTACCTGACCGGACCGGTCTGTCCGTTGTAGCGTAGCATGGGGCTCGACAGGACGTTAGCGTCCGACGACCGGGAACGCGCGCGGGCCGGCGCAGCACCGTGCCGACATGCGCCATGCGCCATGCGCGGCACCCCTGCGCGCCCATGTCGTCGGCACGTCGCTCCGATCCGCGGGCGGTGGTCAAGAAGAGACCAAAATCCCGGTCTGCAGGGGACTCGAGAGACTTCCTCCCCTCGGGTTATTCAACCAGGTAGGACAGAGATCCGATCGGCATCGGCATCCGTCCATCCATCGGTACAGCAAGCAGGCCACTGGCTCTACACAATTATATTTTCCATTGCGATCTGACCACTGTAAAGCAAACAATTTGGTTAGCTAGCGAACGGAGGGGAACGAACGGGACTGTTACGGATTACAGGCCCTCCACAGTGACGTAAAGTGGCCGGAGCATAGCAGGTAGAGGCTCGGGCTGGCTGACAGCGATCGGAACGGGACGAGCACTGCACTGCACTGCACCGCACCGGCCGCGCTGTCGTTTCGCGCAACAACTTGTTGCGTGTCTAATACACAAGGAAGCAACTAGTGGGTGGAGCTGGAGGGGAGGACCGAATCCAGCTTGCTCGAGGCAACGGTCCCGGCCACGGCCGTGACGATCGATGAAGCATGCAGCTGGATAAGCTCAATGCAGGACCCTTGTGAGTGAATTATGATGATGATTCCAGCTCGGGAGCAGGGATCTGTTCTACTCTAGGCTTGCTTGCTGCAGAGAATCCCTGCCTCCACCCGAGCATCATCACCGGATGGGTAAGGAAGTGATGGGAAAGAGAGACGGGCCTGTTGCCCAACTGCCAGCACCAGCTCCCCTGCTCCCCACGGACCCAACAACAGGGCAAGATGCACCAGAGTGGGCTTGTTCTCACACGGGAGCCTAGTGCCCTTGCTCGGCCTCCGTCTAAGTTTTCCAACACATTCGCATGACTTTTTTTTCTTCTTCTTCTGGGTAAAATAAATCATCAATTATATTTTTGTTTATTCGAACTGCAAGCAATCCTTTTTTTGGCTTTTGCATTCCTAAACGTTCTACGTTTTCCCACGATTTTAACACCTATATTTGTTTTTTAATCATTTTATAGGAAAATAAATTATTATCCTTCTTAGATTGTTTTTGTATGAAAGTGGTTTCGACCGTGGTCGTGTGACACCGACATGTATCCACTGTACTCCGTACCGTTTGGTACCTAGTAATATGGGTTCCATATTTTTGCATTTCTGCTTTTTCAAAAAAAATTACGCCTTTTCCAGAAACTATATTTGGTTTAAAAAAAACTCCATTTGGTACGAAAAAATGTATTTTAGCTTTCTTCGTTTTTTTTTTTCAAATTAGTTAGTTAAATTGAAGATCTTTGCATGTTGACATGACAGAGGTCGTGGGACACCAACATGTCATCCACGAGCCGTTTTCATAGTTGGCAAGTACTACCTCTAGTCCTATTTAATCGACGTTGCTTAACACATCAGACTCTTACCTAGGTGCATCACTCGCGTCAATTTAAACCGACCGGAGGTAGTACTATCATTATGTTGGTAGTAAAAATGGGTTTAGTATGTGTATTTTTTTTTAATAAGGCAAAAGAATTACCCTTTTTCATTAAATTAAGAAGAAGTTTTAGAGGTCTTACAAACAAGCCTTATCATGAGGTTAACATAGTATTTTTTTATCTTTATCCATCAGTACAGAATTTCAGTAAAGCTAGCTAGTGCATTAATTTAATACGTTATCAGAGCCAAGATATCTTAAGTTGAAGACCCTACCAACATAAAAAAAAAGTCAGCGGCCTATATTCAACAAACGATCTGACAACTAAAATAGCCTAGACAATATTGCCCGTTTCTCTCTATTAGTTAATATTTGAGTTGGCTAGTGTATCAATTCTATTCAATAACGCTTACGGTCAGGGAAATCCAACCCGGCTCACAGATACATATGAACTCGTTGTGTGAGAATACATTTTAAAGTGTCAAAAAATTCTAAAATAAAATTTTACATGTATATCTAGACATTCTATGCTCGCACACACGTTTTCGTGAAAAAGAATATTTTGTGTGTCTCGTATAAGAAAGATAAATTTTGATGCTCCAACACAACTACGTACAGAATGTTTTTTTTCTTTTTTATATATGCCACATAAAATTTTGTTTCCCACAAAAATTTGTGTATAAACATAGAATGTTAAAATGTACACCTAAAATTTTATTTCAGAATTTTATAAACTTTTAAAATTTGTTTTTTTTATAATAGGTGCATATGCACATATGCACCTATGAGCCAAAACCGTGCGGTCACAGCTAAACTTATCTGCTAGTTGAGTTAACGAAATAAGTCACTAGCAACATCAAACAGTGACCTGTCCAGTCGGAGTCGTAATTCATGTGACCAAAAATTGCTTTCCAGCGGGTGCCTTAAAACCACTCACGCGTACGCAACTCTGCTACCGTATCCCACTCGTATATGTACGCAGGCAGCTGGTTCCCGCGGCGCCGAAACAGATCACCCCCCCTGGCGTGGCGTATACCGTCACGGGGTGCGTCACCGGCGAGTGAATGGCCGGCCGCGGACGCGACGACAGCGGGGTCTCTGGCCGCAGTGTCCGGCGATGATGTAGCCAAGACGTTGGGTCCTCGATACCTTTTCCTCCTGCCCGCTCGCACTTTGATGGCTCAGAGGTCAGAGCCCAGGCCTGCCATTGAGGTATCAGGAATTCAAGATTCAGAGATCGATCGATCAAGGGTCACCCAGCGTACGTACACAGTATTCTACGGGTACGTACGTGTCGAGTTGCCATTGCCATCAGGGTACGCCACGCCATGCGTCCACAGGAGTCCAGGACGTCTGGCCTCGTGGAAGTCCTGTCGCCTCTCTTTCTCATCGCGCGCGATCGATGCAGAAAGGAGGAAGAAGAGAGATCACTTTGGTAACAGGGAACTGAGACCGCCGGCCGGCCGGCCCCTACATTGTACTTCCCCGTTACAGCGCTGCACTTTGTACCTCAAGTAGATTTCTAGTGGTCGCTGGCCGCTCTCGATGGTGATGCATCATGACTGTGGCCATGTTTTGAAAAGGATGAAAACCACATACTCCCAGCTTCCCAATAGCATTCATATACTAGTCTTAGTCAAAGTACAAAATCAAGTTTAACAAACTACTCCCTCCACTCTGAAATACTCTACATTTCTACGTTTTAAACTTTTTCTGAATTAATCTACGTTTTAGATTTGTACAATCAACAACAACACAGAAAATGAAATTGTCAAGCTCTCTATTGGATGTCATTAATTTTAGTGTACCCCTCGAGACCGGTTTAACATGCGCGAACGCAGTTTAAGACAAAATTTGACCATCAGTTTGGTCAATAAAATATAAATTATATATCTACAAAATCTATACCATTAGATTCGTATTCAAAAAAGGTTTCCAATGTTATAACGTTTGTGATTTATATTCCATATTTTATTAACCAAAATAATGATCAAAATAATTAATGGTTGTTCACATATCAAACTACTAGTATTAAATGACTTTCTAATTAATCTTAAATTTGTAAGATGTAAACTAAAAGAGAACGAGCAGAGTATATAGAAAAAATATCAACATCTACAATAGTACCAAGGCATTTTCCCCGGTACGATCCCCTCTGCCCAAACTCAAATACATCAAAGGCTAGATCGTTTAGTACCCATTCATAATTAAGCATATGAGGGGGTTGGAGCAAGCCTATAATACCAAATACACACAATATGAAAGTATAATTCACGATGTTTCTAACAATGCAATACATGCCGATTTAAAACTATAAATGTTGATATTTTTTGTGTATATAGTTGATCAATCTTTAAAATATCTGACTCTAAACAAAAATTATATGCATGTACTCCGTATTTTGGAAAGGAGAGAGTACTAGTCAAATATTTTGGTTGTTGTCTTGCTTTATGCAACAAATTCAATGTTCTTGCTTTGATCATCATCACAAGTCAAACATTATTAATTCTAGCTTCTTCGGTGCCTTTATTAAGCCCTTCTTCGTCGGCTGTCCTCATCTGAACTGGCCCATCTAATGGATCCGTTATTAAGTAAAAATCAAAGACAACGACGCCTTCTTTATTTTCTCTAGAAGCTCTTGGCAACACATTGACACTGATTGTTACCTATTCCTTCTTCTTTTGACGTCTTGCATGAGGATATGTTTCATTTTCACGTGAATCAAGCTAAGTACTAGTAGGTGTGCATTGTGCAAGCCTAATAAATGTTGCTCCATTTGTCATCTCTGGGAGAAATAAATCCTCCAGCGGTCTGCAAGGGCATCTCTTATCGGGAGATCCAAATTGGTACAGACGTCTATTTGCATCTGTTTGGGTGGACGCGCGGACACTCGCTGACGTCCGCCCGGTCGTTTGGATCACACACTGCACCCAACACGGTCACCTAACACGGTCAGATATGGGTCGCGGCCAAAGAATTTGGTATTTGGCTTTTAAGCTCGATATAAGACATATAAATCATAAGAAATATATAAATAAGTTTAAATTATCCAGATTTATTACATGAAATTATTGTCCACCTATTAAATGAGAAAGTGCTTGTTCAAATAAAATGTAAAATGTTATAAATTTCCTAGGCATTGTTTTCTTCGGGATTTTCGTTATTGTTGTTGTTTGGAACATTGTTGCCAACATGCGCCCACATGTGCTCAACCAAATCAGCCTGGAGCTGGTTGTGAATTGATCTCGAATTTCGTGATGCACATGGAGGATATCCTGGAATGAAACCGGACCACCTTGAGGAGCAACCAACTCTCCCTGGTCTTCCCAATCATTATCAAACAGTGAGTCATCCCGCTCTACCTCAATAATCATGGTGTGCATGATTACACTAGCGGTCCTACCTCCCACATGGTTTGCACACTCCATCCTCTAGCAGGGTGCCTGACGACAGCCCAACAAGCTTGGAGGATACCAAACACCCGCTCGACATCTTTCCGGGTTGCCTTTTGCTCTTTGCCAAACCTTGCCCCTTGCTCTGAATTGGGATGATGGATTGTCTTCACGAGCGTAGCCCAAGGTGGATAGATACCATCAGCAAGGTAGTACCCCTTGTTGTAGTGGCGGCCATTGATCTCAAAATTCACACCAGGGGACTGACCGTGCGCAAGCCTATCAAACACCGGAGAGCGTCGTAGCACATTGATGTCATTGTGTGAGCCGGCCATTCCGAAGAATGAGTGCCAAATCCATGTGTCATGTGAAGCAACGGCTTCAAGAATCGTTGTGCACCCCTCAGAATGGCCCTTTTATGACCCCTACCAACCAAAAGTGCAGTTCTTCCCATCCAAATGCATGCAATCTATGTTGCCAAGCATCTCAGGAAACCCCCTAGAAGCGTTGATTGACAGCATACAGGCTGTGTCCTTTGCAGTAGGTTGTCGTAGAAAATTTTCACCAAACACATCGATCACTGCTCTGCAGAACCTATACATCGCTTCCAAGCAGCTGTACTCGCTCATCCGGACGTACTCATCTACGTAGTCACCGGCAACACCATATGCTAGCATCCTAATCGCTGTCGTGCA
Source organism: Lolium perenne (assembly GCF_019359855.2). NCBI lineage: Eukaryota > Viridiplantae > Streptophyta > Magnoliopsida > Poales > Poaceae > Lolium > Lolium perenne. The sequence goes on from NC_067245.2 coordinate 273,870,335, forward strand.
TTTCTGATATGAAGACATTCCTACCTTGCCAATTGCATCATGTTTGGCGATGAAGTAGTCGTCGTAGACCTTGATGTCGTCCATTATCCAGTTGAACAACGGTCTGGACATCCAAAAACAGCAGCGAAACATCTGCGGCGTGAACAATGCCTTGTTTTAGTGGAAATAGTCGTGTAAGAGCATGTTGTGACCGCGTTCTCGTTTACGGTCCAAGGCCGGCGCGCGTCCTAGTAAGGACCCCCGGTACAATGGGATCTACGCGACATTGTGCTCGTGGATGAGCAACGCAGCCTCCATGAGAAATTCGTCGTCTGATGACATGTCGATGACGTTCTTGTAGAAGAACTCGCCGCCGCTGTTGATGCGTGTGGTTGGCACGTCCGTTGGGAACCCCAAGAGGAAGGTGTGATGCGCACAGCGGCAAGTTTCCCTCAGTAAGAAACCAAGGTTTAATCGGACCAGTAGGAGTCAAGAAGCACGTTGAAGGTTGATGGCGGCGAGATGTAGTGCGGCGCAACACCAGTGATTCCGGCGCCAACGTGGAACCTGCACAACACAACCAAGATACTTTGCCCCAACGAAACAGTGAGGTTGTCAATCTCACCGGCTTGCTGTAACAAAGAGTTAACCGTATTGTGTGGAAGATGATTGTTTGCAGAAAACAGTAGAACGATTGCAAGAGATTGTATTTCAAGAAAGAGAATTGGACCGGGGTCCACAGTTCACTAGAGGTGTCTCTCCCATAAGACGAACAGCATGTTGGGTGAACAAATTACAGTTGGGCAATTGACAAATAAAGAGAGCATGACCATGCACATACATATCATGATGAGTATAGTGAGATTTAATTGGGCATTACGACAAAGTACATAGACCGCCATCCAACTGCATCTATGCCTAAAAAGTCCACCTTCAGGTTATCATCCGAACCCCCTCCAGTATTAAGTTGCAAAGCAACAGACAATTGCATTAAGTATGGTGCGTAATGTAACTAGTGACTACATCCTTGAACATAGCACTAATGTTTTATCCCTAGTGGCAACAGCACAACACAACCTTAGAACTTTCTCACATCGTCCTGTGTGTTAATGCGAGGCAAGAACCCACTATCGAGCATAAATACTCCCTCTTGGAGTTACAAGCATCTACTTGGCCAGAGCATCTACTAGTAACGGAGAGCATGCAAGATCATAAACAACACATAGCATAACTTTGATAATCAACATAACAAGTATTCTCTATTCATCGGATCCCAACAAACGCAACATATAGAATTACAGATAGATGATCTTGATCATGTTAGGCAGCTCACAAGATCCGACAATGATAGCACAATGGGGAGAAGACAACCATCTAGCTACTGCTATGGACCCATAGTCCAGGGGTAGACTACTCACACATCACACCGGAGGCGACCATGGCGGCGTAGAGTCCTCCGGGATATGATTCCCCTCTCCGGCAGGGTGCCGGAGGCGATCTCTGGATCCCCGAGATGGGATCGGCGGCGGCGGCGTCTCCGGGAAGGTTTTCCGTATCGTGGTTCTCGATGCGGGGTTTCGTCACGGAGACTTTTTATAGGCGAAAGGGCAGGTCAAGAGGCCGCACGGGGGCCCCACACCACAGGGCCGCGCGGCCAAGGGGGGGGCCGCGCCGCCCTAGGGTGTGGCCCCTCCGTGGCCCCTCTTCGTCTCTCCTTCGGACTTCTGGAAGCTTCGTGAGAAAATAGGCCCCTGGGCTTTGATTTCGTCCAATTCCGAGAATATTTCCTTACTAGGATTTCTGAAACCAAAAACAGCAGAAACAAAGAATCGGCACTTCGGCATCTTGTTAATAGGTTAGTTCCAGAAAATGCACGAATATGACATAAAGTGTGCATAAAACATGTAGATAATATCAATAATGTGGCATGGAACATAAAAAATTATCGATACGTCGGAGACGTATCAGCATCCCCAAGCTTAGTTCTGCTCGTCCCGAGCAGGTAAAACGATAACACAGATAATTTCTGGAGTGACATGCCATCATAATCTTGATCATACTATTTGTAAAGCATATGTAGTGAATGCAGCGATCAAAACAATGTATATGACATGAGTAAACAAGTGAATCATAAAGCAAAGACTTTTCATGAATAGCACTTCAAGACAAGCATCAATAAGTCTTGCATAAGAGTTAACTGATAAAGCAATAATTCAAAGTAAAAGCATTGAAGCAACACAAAAGAAGATTAAGTTTCAGCGGTTGCTTTCAACTTGTAACATGTATATCTCATGGATATTGTCAACATAGAGTAATATAATAAGTGCAATAAGCAAGTATGTAGGAATCAATGCACAGTTCACACAAGTGTTTGCTTCTTGAGGTGGAGAGAAATAGGTGAACTGACTCAACATTGAAAGTAAAAGAATGGTCCTCATAGAGGAAAAGCATCGATTGCTATATTTGTGCTAGAGCTTTGATTTTGAAAACATGAAACAATTTTGTCAACGGTAGTAATAAAGCATATGCATCATGTAAATTATATCTTATAAGTTGCAAGCCTCATGCATAGTGTACCAATAGTGCCCGCACCTTGTCCTAATTAGCTTGGACTACCTGGATTATCACCGCAATACATATGCTTTAACCAAGTATCACAAAGGGGTACCTCTATGCCGCCTGTACAAAGGTCTAAGGAGAAAGCTCGCATTTGGATTTCTCGCTTTTGATTATTCTCAACTTAGACATCCATACCGGGACAACATAGACAACGAGATAATGGACTCCTCTTTTAATGCTTTAAGCATTCAACAACAATTAATTCTTTTCTCATTAGAGATTTGAGGATGTTTGTCCAAAACTGAAACTTCCACCATGGATCATGGCTTTAGTTAGCGGCCCAATGTTCTTCTCTCACAATATGCATGCTCAAACCATTCAACTCAGTGTAGATCGCCCTTACTTCAGACAAGACGAACATGCATAGCAACTCACATGAAATTCAACCAATGAATAGTTGATGGCATCCCCAGTAAACATGGTTATCGCACAACAAGCAACTTAATAAGAGATAAAGTGCATAATTACATATTCAATACCACAATAGTTTTTAAGCTATTTGTCCCATGAGCTATATATTGCAAAGGTGAATGATGGAATTTTAAAGGTAGCACTCAAGCAATTTACTTTGGAATGGCGGAAAATACCATGTAGTAGGTAGGTATGGTGGACACAAATAGCATAGTGGTTGGCTCAAGTATTTTGGATGCATGAGAAGTATTCCCTCTCGATACAAGGTTTAGGCTAGCAAGGCTTATTTGAAACAAACACAAGGATGAACCGGTGCAGCAAAACTCACATAAAAGACATATTGAAAACATTATAAGACTCTACACCGTCTTCCTTGTTGTTCAAACTCAATACTAGAAATTATCTAGGCCTTAGAGAAACCAAATATGCAAACCAAATTTTAGCATGCTCTATGTATTTCTTCATTAATGGGTGCAAAGCATATGATGCAAGAGCTTAATCATGAGCAAAACAATTGCCAAGTATCACATTACCCAAGACATTTATAGCAATTACTACATGTATCATTTTCCAATTCCAACCATATAACAATTTAACGAAGGAGAAACTTCGCCATGAATACTATGAGTAGAAACCAAGGACATACTTGTCCATATGCTACAGCGGAGCGTGTCTCTCTCCCATAAAGTGAATGCTAGGATCCATTTTATTCAAACAAAACAAAAACAAAAACAAACCGACGCTCCAAGAAAAAGCACATAAGATGTGATGGAATAAAAATATAGTTTCAGGGGAGGAACCTGATAATGTTGTCGATGAAGAAGGGGATGCCTTGGGCATCCCCAAGCTTAGACGCTTGAGTCTTCTTGATATATGCAGGGGTGAACCACCGGGTGCATCCCCAAGCTTAGAGCTTTCACTCTCCTTGATCATGTTGCATCATACTCCTCTCTTGATCCTTGAAAACTTCCTCCACACCAAACTCGAAACAACTCATTAGAGGGTTAGTGCACAATATAAATTGACATATTCAGAGGTGACACAATCATTCTTAACACTTCTGGACATTGCATAATGCTACTGGACATTAGTGGATCAAAGAAATTCATCCAACATAGCGAAAGAGGCAATGCGAAATAAAAGGCAGAATCTGTCAAAACAGAACAGTTCGTATTGACGAATTTTAAAATGGCACCAGACTTGCTCAAATGAAAATGCTCAAATTGAATGAAAGTTGCGTACATATCTGAGGATCATGCACGTAAATTGGCTTAATTTTCTGAGTTACCTACAGGGAGGTGGACCCAGATTCGTGACAGCAAAGAAATCTGGAACTGTGCAGTAATCCAAATCTAGTACTTACTTTTCTATCAACGGCTTAACTTGGCACAACAAAACTCAAAACTAAGATAAGGAGAGGTTGCTACAGTAGTAAACAACTTCCAAGACACAAAATAAAAACAAAGTACTGTAGGTAAAAACATGGGTTGTCTCCCATAAGCGCTTTTCTTTAACGCCTTTCAGCTAGGCGCAGAAAGTGTGTATCAAGTATTATCAAGAGACGAAGTTTCAACATTACCTTGGGCTTTACCCTTACCTTTCTTATTGTTCTTCTTTCCCTTTGGTTTAGGAAATGTATGAGTTTCCCCCGGTATATAGGTGAATTTCAGAGTGCCTTCTCCAACATCAATGACTGCTCCCAATAGTTTCAGCAGGGATCTTCCGAGTATGAGTTTTCCTGTTTCAACAACAAGATAATCAATGGATATTGTTCTTCCAAGAATGGTTGTATGCACACCTGCGGCTATTCCTTTAGGAATTATAGTAGAGTTATCAATGAGAGTTATTTCTTCTCCTCCTTCCTCGACTCCCCAAAGTTTCAAATATTTATAAATACTTTCAGGCATAAGGCAAAATTCATACATAATATCACAGTAGGCATGGAGAGTTCGATCACCGATGACAATTTTAACGGCAGGATCCCACATTGAGAGTTTAGAGTTCACTAAAACTTGTTCAAGACGATTACGAACGTGGCAATAATTATCATTCAAGCGAGATGTACTTATCTCGAGATTATTTAATCTACTATAAATGCTAGTGAGGACTGAATCAAAGTTATTAGCTGAATCATGTGATGCAACCAACTTCTTTATGGCATTAAAAGCTTGATCCCCATTGCAATGAAGGAAATCTCCTCCCACTAAAGTATCTAAAGCATATCTATAGCGAACCATAAGACCAAAATAAAAATTACTGAGGAGCAAACTTAGAGTCATTTGAGGTTCAGTTTTACGATATGAAGTAAAAATTCTAGACCAAGCATCCTTAAAACTCTCCTCATCCCCTTGTTTAAAAGTGAAAACTAATTCTTCAGGCGAAGAAGTAACAGGTTCAGAGCTAGACATGGTAACAAAAGTAACTAATTTTTTTTTTTTTTTGTATTTTAATATAGAGTGCAAGACAATAAAGCAAACTAGATAGAATAAATGCAAGTAAACTAATTTTTTTGTGTTTTTGATATAGCAAACAAGATAACAAGTAAAGTAAAACTAGCAACTAATTTTTTTGTATTTTGATTTAGTGCAGCAAACAAAGTAGTAAATAAAACTAAGCAAGACAAAAACAAAGTAAAGAGATTGAGAAGTGGAGACTCCCCTTGCGGCGTGTCTTGATCTCCGGCAACGGCGCGAGAAATTTGCTTGATGCGTGAGGTTGCCACCTCCGTTGCGAACCCCAAGAGGAAGGTGGGATGCGCACAGCGGCAAGTTTCCTCGGTAAGAAACCAAGGTTTAATCGGACCAGTAGGAGTCAAGAAGCACGTTGAAGGTTGATGGCGGCGAGATGTAGTGCGGCGCAACACCAGTGATTCCGGCGCCAACGTGGAACCTGCACAACACAACCAAGATACTTTGCCCCAACGAAACAGTGAGGTTGTCAATCTCACCGGCTTGCTGTAACAAAGAGTTAACCGTATTGTGTGGAAGATGATTGTTTGCAGAAACAGTAGAACAGTATTGCGGTAGATTGTATTTCAAGAAAGAGAATTGGACCGGGGTCCACAGTTCACTAGAGGTGTCTCTCCCATAAGACGAACGACATGTTGGGTGAACAAATTACAGTTGGGCAATTGACAAATAAAGAGAGCATGACCATGCACATACATATCATGATGAGTATAGTGAGATTTAATTGGGCATTACGACAAAGTACATAGACCGCCATCCAACTGCATCTATGCCTAAAAAGTCCACCTTCAGGTTATCATCCGAACCCCTCCGGTATTAAGTTGCAAAGCAACGAGACAATTGCATTAAGTATGGTGCGTAATGTAACTAGTGACTACATCCTTGAACATAGCACTAATGTTTTATCCCTAGTGGCAACGACACAACACAACCTTAGAACTTTCATCACATCGTCCTGTGTGTTAATGGAGGCATGAACCCACTATCGAGCATAAATACTCCCTCTTGGAGTTACAAGCATCTACTTGGCCAGAGCATCTACTAGTAACGGAGAGCATGCAAGATCATAAACAACACATAGCATAACTTTGATAATCAACATAACAAGTATTCTCTATTCATCGGATCCCAACAAACGCAACATATAGAATTACAGATAGATGATCTTGATCATGTTAGGCAGCTCACAAGATCCGACAATGATAGCACAATGGGGAGAAGACAACCATCTAGCTACTGCTATGGACCCATAGTCCAGGGGTAGACTACTCACACATCACACCGGAGGCGACCATGGCGGCGTAGAGTCCTCCGGGAGATGATTCCCCTCTCCGGCAGGGTGCCGGAGGCGATCTCTGGATCCCCCGAGATGGGATCGGCGGCGGCGGCGTCTGCGGAAGGTTTTCCGTATCGTGGTTCTCGATGCCGGGGTTTTCGTCACGGAGACTTTTATAGGCGAAAGGGCAGGTCAAGAGGCGGCACGGGGCCCCACACCATAGGGCCGCGCGGCCAAGGGGGCCGCGCCGCCTAGGGTGTGGCCCCTCCGTGGCCCCTCTTCGTCTCTCCTTCGGACTTACGGAAGCTTCGTGAGAAAATAGGCCCTGGGCTTTGATTTCGTCCAATTCCGAGAATATTTCCTTACTAGGATTTCTGAAACCAAAAACAGCAGAAAACGACAATCGGCACTTCGGCATCTTGTTAATAGGTTAGTTCCAGAAAATGCACGAATATGACATAAAGTGTGCATAAAACATGTAGATAACATCAATAATGTGGCATGGAACATAAGAAATTATCGATACGTCGGAGACGTATCAGCTGTCCACCATGATCTACAAGTGAAATGGGACAAATTATTTGACCCATTTCGTCGAATACCTTGCGGGCGGGGGCAATCCAATGCCTTCGTAGGAACCTGTAGGCAACGGTCGCTAATGAGTGCATTTTTAGCATGTTTTTGTATCCCTATTTCATTAAGTAGTGGTAGGAATTTTGTATTTCACCGCGCTACCGCGCCCTTTTATGCTTATCTACACAAGATCTCGAGATAATAAGTCAATAACGAAATATCAATGAAAGATGCCATTTCCTGGCATTTTGACGTGATAGAAATCATGTTTACACTTAATTATGCACCTGGGCGAATGGACAATGCGAGGACAACCTCCTATAACTTTAACGGGCATTGGTACGGGCGGGCCTTGCCCATCCCGTCTGCCCGTACCACCCACCAGATGACCAGAAGCACCGTCTCGTTAAATACTTTTACCTCTCGCAGACGGATCTGAGATCCAAGCACGTACGCGACCAAAAACACCAGAACACCGTCCGAGAAGAGATCCGAAGGAAGATCAAGAAGGGGCCTCATCCAAGCTGCTACCCGGATCATTGTAGGACTGGGCATCATCACCTTCATCATCATCCACAAGGAATCACCATCTCCATTCTCTCGATCTCAATAGATTGTAATCTACATTACCATTGTGGGTTTGTTCTTGGATTCACACCGTTATCTCTATTCCATACGCAAGTTTATGATGATGTTCTTGATTCTCTCCATGTGTGAGTAGTTCATCCCTTTCTTGTGGGAGATGGAGAAACCCTACTAGTATTATTATATGAATTGAGATAATTTATTTCTTTGCACTATGGGTGTATGTTAGTTCTCTCTTGTGATGTTGCATGATGTCGACCATGTAATATTTGCCTAAGGGTCACATGAGGGAACTACTGTCGGAAGTTCCGTAGTGTATACGACGGGAAGTGACATCCTGTGTGCGGTGCACTATTGTACGAAAGAGGGGGGTAAGAAGGGACTCACAATGCTTAACAAATAACCATGGAGTAATCCTTTAGTTGTGATGGACCAATAGGTGGTTTACCGAAGGTCGTTGCGGTGGTTATTAATTCAGGGATGTGTTATGAGATACATATTCCAACTTCGAGCCTTTCACACATACAACGAGGACTAAGATATAATTTATCTAGTTTGTGTCTTTAGTTAATACTATAGGTGGAACCAACGATCCTCGAGAACATTTTAGTATTGTTGCAGTCCAAACATAATCTTTAGCTGCATTTCTAGTCTTCTATTTCAGTTATTTACTCTACAAAAGCACCCTACAAAACCTTTTAAATTAAATCCTTCGTTTGAGTTTTGATACAACTTAAACTAATTCTAGATAAATAGTAACAAGGGGCATTAAGATCACTACTAGTAGCTTCTCATGGTTTGATACTCTTATTTTGAAACTAGCTACATCTAATATGTGTTCTTGCAGTTATCAAGCTATTTTATAGCACTGTTGCCGGGGAACTCGACGCTTTTGGTCTTTGTTTTTAGTTGCTATTTATTATTCTACTTTAGTTGTTTTTGAGTTACAGGTGAAAAACCATGGAGAATTACCAACGTGAGATACAACTCGAAGCTATAAGGAGCTCTGGCCCTCCAATGGACGCTTTTATAAAATCTGATATATTCATCAATCCGAGAGGGTATGAAATACACCCCACACTATTAGACTCACTGCAATCCAAGACACGTAAGATCCGTGTGGACATATTGAATATTTTGAAGATGTTTGTGAAACTTTCAATTTAAACATCTTTTCTGAAGATGAGGTTAAGTTTAAACTCTTTAGACAAACTCTTACTGATAAAGCTCGAACTTTGTATAATGATTATCCTATTTTACATTTTTTTCTTAATGAAGAACATTATCTACTAAATTCCTCCAGACATTTTTTCCAGAAACCAACTCTCCAGGAGCAAGGCGGATGATTACAAACTTTAAAAGTGGTACCGCGAGAGGGCTTGCATGAAAGCTACTCAAGATTCAGGGAGATTCTTAGAAATTATCCTCATCATGATTTCCCACGTTGGTTAATCATACATACTTTCTATGCAGGAGTTAATTTGGAGAATAGAGATTTATTAGATTTACTTGCTGATGGTTCCTTTACTGAGTATGGAGTCGATAAGGCTTGGGACTTATTAGGAACCATACACAAATATAATATTTTGAAAGAAAGTGAAGAACCTGATTCAAAGTCTCTAGTAGAGTTAGAATATATTAATAATTTTATGTAGTCTAGAAAGGTTGCTGAATTACTTGCTAATAACAAGCTTCAGCCTAAAGATATCATTCAAATTGTTAAGAATTATGCTGAACATCTATAACTCCCAAATGATTGGAAACATTATAAACCTTGTTCCAGTAATGAATCTCTTAAGAAAATCTCGACAGGTAAGCAGGTTGAAGAGAAGGTGTACCAACCAGAGGAGTTACCATGCCCACTCAAGATAAAGCTGGAAGAGGAAGTGTGGAACAAAAAGCCTAAGAAGTTGACTAGAAACCTAGGGGCGATCAAGATGAACATATACATAGTAAAGGAGCTCCTTGAACCTGAAGGCACTGAAGGTGAGGAAGTAAGGATTAATCGGAAGTCCTCTCAACTTATAGGAGGAAATCCACAAGGTAAGAATGAAAGGTATAAAAGTATTAAATTTAATCTAGGAGAAATTTATTTTGAGGGTGTGAGAGATCGAAGCTCAAATATAAACATCTTCCCTTATCAGGCTTATACTTTATGTTGTTATTACCTGGGTGATCATGCATTAGAACCCTTAGAAACTACTCTGGTACTCTTAGATAGGACCTATCAAAATTTTCATGGTATTCTTTGCAATGCTTACATTACGGTTGAAGATTTTGTTTACTTAATAGACTTTTACGTTATTGATATATTGCAAGACCATTTTTGTCCAATCATATTAGGAGAAAACTTTTTTGTTCTAACTAAACTAAATATCGATAGAAAAAAGGAGGTTATGTCTTTGCAGCTTGCAGAAGAAGAAGTAAGCGTTAAATTTTAAGAAGTAAAGAAATTCCTTTATGAAAAGGAAGCTGAAGTTAAAGAGGAGAAGACCATTGAGGAATTGGATGCTATTTAGTTTAATATTATTCATGATGATCTGGAAAGAAGTCTGACCAATGATGAGTCAATCTCAAATGATAAAGTTAAGAAAGAACTAGATGATATTTTGAACAATTCAACAGAAGTAGAAGACCTTCGAGACTCTGAATACGAAGAATTGGTGAGGAAGGGAGATGAAGATCCACCACCTTTAGAACTAAAACCCCTTCCTAAGGAGTTAAGGTATGAATTTCTTGATGAAGAGAAGAAATGTCCAGTAATAATAAATAGTAGACTTTCTTCCATTGAGGTTACATCTTTTCTAGATGCATGTTCTTATTAAGCATGATAAAGTTTTTCGGTATTCAAGATATTAAAGGCATAGATCCTTCAATAATAACTCATAAAAATATCATGGAAGTGATGGGTTCGTTGCATGGAAAACAAAAAATTTCCTACCGCAAAGACGAATAAATCCAAGATCTAATCTATGGAAAAGCCAAGATCTAATCTACAAGATCGGAGCAACGTGATTGATATGAGACTAACCCTCGAAGATTTCAAAGCCTACGAGATTAATCTCGTTGTTGGTGTAGTCGATCGTCCCGGTGCTGCAATCCGGCAGCACTTCCGTACTCGGTCGCGCGTACGGTGTCGATGAAGCCCGTCCTCTCCCCGTTACAGCGAGCACCGGAGGTGTGGTAGATCTCCACGGAATCCTAGTAGCACGACGGCTTGGTGGTGGTGATGTCTACTCACGCTTCTTTTTCTGTAGACAGTGTTGGGCCTCCAAGAGCAGAGGTTTGTAGAACAGCAGCAAGTTTTCCCTTAAGTGGATCACCCAAGGTTTATCGAACTCAGGGAGGAAGAGGTCAAAGATATCCCTCTCATGCAACCCTGCAACCACAAAGCAAGAAGTCTCTTGTGTCCCCAACACACCTAATACACTTGTCAGATGTATAGGTGCACTAGTTCAGCGAAGAGATAGTGAAATACATGTGGTATGAATATATATGAGCAGTAGTAACGGCACCAGAAAATAGCTTGATGCTACAACTGGCGTGTGGTTGATGGTGGTAATATTCCAGGCAGTACAGATGCAGTAGAACAGTAAACAAGCGATGATTGCAGTATTTGGGAACAAGGCCTAGGGATTATACTTTCACTAGTGGACACTCTCAACATTGATCACATAACAGAATAAATAGATATATGCTATACTCTACACTCTCTTGTTGGGTGATGAACACCACTAATTGTGTAGGATTACACGAACCCTCAATGCCGGAGTTAACAAGCTCCACAACATTCAATGTTCATATTTAAATAACCTTAGAGTGCATGATAGATCATTGCAATTACACCAAGTACTAACATAGCATGCACACTGTCACCATCACACTATGAAGGAGGCATAGATCACATCAATACTATCATAGCAATAATTAACTTCATAATCTACAAGAGATTACAATCATAACCTACGCCAAGTACTACACGATGCACACACTGTCACCTTTACACCGTGCAGGAGGAATAGACTACTTTAATAACATCACTAGAGTAGCACATAGAATAGTAGTGATACAAAGCACATTGCAATCATAAAGAGATATAAATAAGCACTTCACTATGCTATTCATAACAGTGAATAAGTATTCTGTGAAATATATCCTAAGAGACCCACACGGTGCACACACTGTCACCTTTACACACGTGGGACAAGGAGTCTCCGGAGATCACATAAGTAAAATCCACTTGACTAGCATAACGACATCTAGATTACAAGCATCATCATATGAATCTCAATCATGTAAGGCAGCTCATGAGATTATTGTATTGAAGTACATAGGGAGAGAGATGAACCACATAGCTACCGGTACGGCCCTTAGCCTCGATGGAGAACTACTCCCTCCTCATGGGAGACAGCAGCGGTGATGAAGATGGCGGTGGAGATGGCAGCGGTGTCGATGGAGAAGCCTTCCGGGGGCACTTCCCCGTCCCGGCGGCGTGCCGGAACAGAGACTCCTGTCCCCCAGATCTTGGCTTCGCGATGGCGGCGGCTCTGGAAGGTTTCTCGTACCGTGGCTTTTCCGTATCAAAGATTTAGGTCAGGGACCTTTAAATAGGCGAAGAGGCGGAGTCGGAGGCTGATGAGGCGGTGACACAATAGGGGGCGCGACCCACCCCCTGGCCGCGTCGGCCTGTCATCTGGGGCCCATAGGGCCCCCCTCTGGCGGCTCTCGGGTGTTCTGGAAGCTTTGTGGGATTTTAAGATCTTGGGCGTTGATTTCGTCCAATTCCGAGAATATTTCCTTACTAGGATTTCTGAAACCAAAAACAGCAGAAAACAGGAACTGGCACTTCGGCATCTCGTCAATAGGTTAGTTCCGGAAAACGCATAAAATCATCATAAAGTGTGAACAAAACATGTAGGTATTGTCATAAAACAAGCATGGAACATAAGAAATTATCGATACGTTGGAGACGTATCAGTGGTGGTGGAGAATAATTAGTACAGGGCTTCGCCTAAGCCTGAACAGCGTATGGAGGAGGAAGAGAGGGGCGGCTAGGGTTGGATGAAGGGGTGCCTTGGCCGGCCACCCCCTCCCCTCTTTATATAGGTGGAGGGGTCGGCCTAGGGTTTCCCCTAGGGCCCACCCTCCCCTTGGCCGGCGCATGAAGGGGGGAGATCTTCTCCCCCAAGTCTTCCCCCTTATCTCTAAGGTGGGCCGTCCTGGGCCCACATGTCATAGTGGGCAGGACCCACCATCCCATGTGGCGCCTATGTCGCCTCTCCCGGTGTGGTGGTCCCACTGGTGACCCTCTAGAACCTTCTAGAAGCTCCGGTCAAAACACCGGAACTTTCCCGAACCCCGGAAAATGACTTCCCATATATGAATCTTATTCTCCAGACCATTCCGGACCTCCTCGTGATGTCCTCGATCCCATCCGAGACCCCAAACAACCTTCGGTTTCCATTTCATATTCCGAATCTACTTATGCGACATCGAACCTTAAGTGCGTCACCATACGGTTCGTGAACTATGCAGACATGGTCGAGACTCCTCTCCGAGCAATAACCAATAGCGGGATCTGGAGATCCATAATGGCTCCCACATATTCAACGATAACTTAGTGATCGATTGAACCATTTACATATGATACCGATTCCCTTTGTCACGTGATACCTTACTTGTCTGAGGTTCGATCATCGGTATCTCCATACCTTGTTCAACCTCGTTACCGACAAGTACTCTTTACTCGTTCCGTGGTATGTCATCTCTTGTGATCTTAATCGCATGCTTGCAAGCTATTCAGACGACGTGCCACCGAGAGGGCCCAGAGTGTATCTATCCGTCATCGGGATGGACAAATCCCACTATTGATCCATATGCCTCAACTCACACTTTCCGAATACTTAATCCCATCTTTATAACCACCCATTTATGCAATGGCGTTTGATGTAATCAAAGTACCCTTCCGATGTAAGTGATTTATATGATCTCATGGTTGAAGGACTTAGGCAACTATGTATCGAAAGCTTATAGCAAATTGAACTTAAATGACTTGATCTTATGGTACGCTTATTTGGGTGTGTGTCCATTATATCATTCAACTAATGACATAACCTTGTTATTAATAACATCCAATGTTCATGATCACGAAACCATGATCATCCATTAATCAACAAGCTAGTTATACAAGAGGCTTACTAGGGACTCCTTATTGTTTACATAACACACATGTATCAATGTTTCGGTTAATACAATTATAGCATGGTATGCAAAAAATTATCATAAACACAAAGATATTATAATAAACACTTTATTATTTCCTCTTGGGCATATCTCCAACAGTGTCCCACTTGCACTAGAGTCAATAATCTAGATTACATTGTTATGAACCTAACACCCATGGCATTCTGGTGTTGGTCATGCTTTGCCCTAGGGAGAGCTTTAGTCAACGGATCTGCAACATTCAGATCTGTGTGTACTTTGCAAATCTCTACTTCACCATCTTCGATGTACTCGTGAATCGATTGAAAACGCAGCTTGATATGCTTCAGCTTCTTGTGTGACCTTGGTTCCTTTGCATTGGCGATGGCACCCGTGTTGTCACAATAGATGACTAACAGGTCCAATGCACTAGGAACCACACCAAGCTCAACAATGAACCTCTTCATCCATACCGCTTCCGATGAAGCCTCCGAAGCTGCTATATATTCAGATTCAGTTGAAGATTTCGCCATCGTGCACTGCTTGGAACTGCTCCAGCTTACTGCAGCACCATTCAGTATAAACATGTACCCAGACTGAGACTTAGAGTCATCAGGATCAGTGTTCCAACTTGCATCGGTGTAACTGGTTACAACGAGCTCTTGGTCACCGCCATAACAAAGAAATATATCCTTAGTCCTTTTCAAGTATTTCAAGATATTCTTGACCGCTGTCCAGTGTTCCATTCCTGGATCACTCTGATATTTGCTGGTCAAACTAACATCATGTGCGATATACGGTCTAGTACACAACATGGCATACATGATAGAGCCTACTGCCGAGGACCCATACTCTGATATCTTGTTCATCCTCTCTCTTTCTTCTGTCGTACCCGGACCTTGAGTCTTACTCAAGACCTTACCTGGCAACATAGGCAAGAACCCTTTCTTGCTTTCATCCATTCTAAACTTCTTTAGAATCTTGTCCAGGTATGTACTCTGTGAAAGCCCTATTAGGCGTCTTGATCTATCTCTATAAATCTTGATGCCTAAAATGTACGCGGCTTCACCAAGGTCTTTCATTGAAAAACACTTATTCAAATAACCTTTAATACTGCTTAATAGTTCTATATCATTCCCAATCAATAATATGTCATCTACATATAATATCAGGAACGCTACAGAGCTCCCACTCACTTTCTTGTAAATACAGGCCTCACCATGAGTCTGTATAAACCCGAAGTCTTTGATCACCTTATCAAAGCGTTGGTTCCAACTCCGGGACGCTTGCTTCAGTCCATAAATGGAACGGTGAAGTTTGCATACCTTGTCAGCATTTTTAGGATCGACAAAACCTTTGGGTTGTACCATATACAACTCTTCCTCAATGTCACCATTAAGGAACGCCGTTTTGACATCCATCTGCCAAATCTCATAATCGAAAAATGCAGCTATTGCTAACAAAATCCTCACAGACTTTAGCTTCGCTACAGGTGAGAAAGTCTCATCGTAGTCAACTCCTTGAATTTGTCGGAAACCCTTTGCGACAAGTCGAGATTTATAGACAGTAATATTACCATCAGCATTTGTTTTTCTTTTGAAGATCCATTTATTCTCGACAGCCTTGCGGCTATCAGGTAAGTCTACCAAAGTCCATACTTGGTTATCATACATGGATCCCATTTTGGATTTCATGGCTTCTTGCCATTTGTTGGAATTTGGGCTCATCATTGCTTCTTCATACGTCGCAGGGTCTTCATCATTGTTGTCAACAATCATGACATTTAGACAGGAATCATACCAATCAGGTGTGGTACGTTCCCTCGTCGATCTGCGAGGTTCAGTAGCTTCCTCGTTCGAAGATTCATGATCAACATCATTTGCTTCCTCTCCTATCGGTGCAGGTTGCACAGGAACATCTTCTGGCACTGCGCTACTCTGATCTATAAGAGAAGGTTCAACAACCTCGTCGAGTTCTACTTTCCTTCCAGTCACTTCTTTAGTGAGAAACTCCTTCTCAAGAAAGGATCCGTTCTTAGCAACAAAGATTTTGCCTTCGGATCTGTGATAGAAAGTGTACCCAATTATTTCTTTTGGGTATCCTATGAAGACACATTTCTCCGCTTTGGGTTCTAACTTGTCAGGTTGTAACTTCTTTACATAAGCTTCGCAACCCCAAACTTTAAGGAACGACAGCTTAGGTTTCTTCCCAAACCATAATTCATACGGTGTCGTTTCAACGGATTTAGATGGTGCCCTATTTAAAGTGAATGCGGCTATCTCTAATGCATAACCCCAAAACGATAATGGCAAATCAGTAAGAGACATCATAGACCGAACCATATCTAAGAGAGTTCGATTATGACGTTCGGACACACCATTGCGCTGTGGTGTTCCCGGCGGTGTCAACTGTGAAAGTATTCCGCGTTTCTTTAAATGCATGCCAAACTCATAACTCAGATATTCGCCTCAGCGATCAGAACGCACAAACTTAATCTTCTTGTTACATTGATTTTCTAGTTCACTTTGGAATTCCTTAAACTTCTCAAAAGTTTCGGACTTATGTTTTATAAAATAAATATACCCATATCTACTCAGATCATCCGTGAAGGTTAGAACATAAAGATAACCACCGCGCGATGCTACACTCATTGGTCCGCACACATTGGTATGTATGATTTCCAATAAGTCCGTAGCTCGCTCCATTGTACCAGAAAATGGAGTCTTAGTCATTTTTCCCATTAGACATGCTTCGCATCTATCAAGCGACTCAAAGTCAAGTGACTCAAGAAGTCCATCGGAATGGAGTTTCTTCATGTGCTTCACTCCAATATGACCAAGACGACAGTGCCACATATAAGTAGAATTATCATTCAATTTAATTCACTTAGCATCAATGTTATGAACATGTGTATCACTACTATCGAGATTTAACAAGAATAAACCATTCATCTCAGGTGCATGGCCATAAAAGACATTATTCATATAAATAGAACAACCATTATTCTCTGACTTAAACGAATAACCGTCTTGCATTAAACAAGATCCAGATATAATGTTCATGCTCAACGCGGGTACCAAATAACAATTATTAAGGTTTAAAACTAATCCCGAAGGTAGATGTAGAGGGAGCGTGCCGACGGCGATCACATCGACCTTGGATCCATTTCCAACGCGCATCGTCACCTCGTCCCTTGCCAGGTTTCGTCTATTCCGTAGTTCCTGTTTCGAGTTACAAATGTGAGCAACCGAACCAGTATCAAATACCCAGGCTCTACTACGAGAACCAGTAAGATAGACATCTATAACATGTATATCAAATATATCTTTCTTTTTGATGAGGCCTCTCTTCGGATCAGCCAAGTATTTGGAGCAATTCCGCTTCCAGTGCCCCTTCTCCTTGCAGTAATAGCACACAGTATCAGGCTTAGGGCCAGCCTTAGGCTTCTCCGGAGGCGCAGCAACTTTCTTGCCGCCCTTCTTGAAGTTGCCCTTGTTGTTAGGCTTTCTCTGCTTCTTGAAACTGGTGGTCTTGTTGACCATCAACACTTGGTTCTCTTTCTTTATCTCAACCTCAGCAGATTTCAGCATGGAGAAGTGTTCAGGTAACTCTTTGTTCATGTTCTGCATGTTGTAGCTCATCACGAAGTTCTTGTAACTAGGTGGCAGTGATTGGAGGACACGATGAATACCCAGCTGGTTAGAAATCACTATCCCCAAGTCACTGAGCTTCTTCGCATGCCCGGACATAGCGAGCACGTGCTTACTAACGGAGATGCCCTCTTCCATCATACAGCCAAAGAAGTGTTTCGAGGCCTCATAGCTTTCCACGGTTGCATGAGTTTCAAAGATAGTTTTCAACTCATTGACCAGCTCATAAGGGTCGTGGTGATCAAAACGCTTTTGGAGCGCCGCCTCTAGGCTGCACAGGATGGCACACTAAACTTGAGAGTATCAAATGACCCGAGTCTCGTAAACATTCTTTTCGTCCTCGGATACTGCAGGTGGTGGTGGGGAACCTAGCGGTGCATCGAGCACATATTGCAGATTTCCACCATTGAGGAAAATCCTCACATGACGGAACCAGTCGGTGAAGTTGCTACCATTGCTTTTAAGTTTTTCTTTCTCTAGGAACTGGTTAAAACTGATGGAGAGGGCCGCCATGATCTACAACATATTTGCAAAGAGTTTAGACTAAGTTTATGATAAAAATGAGTTCAAGTTTTAATTATTAAATTAACTAAGTGAACTCCCACTCAAAAGAGCATCCCTCGTATTGTCTTAGTGATCACACGAACCAAATCCACTACACCAAGTCCGATCTTCACGAGAAAAGATGTAGCTTCAAAGGCGAACACTCAAAGTGTTCATCATATCATTCATATGACTCATGCTCTACCTTTCGGTATCCCGTGTTCCGAGACCATGTATGTACATGCTAGGCTCGTCAAGGCAACCTTAGTATCCACGTGTGCAAAACTGGCTTGCACACGTTGTATGCACATGTAGAATCTATCACACCCGATCATCACGTGATGCTTCGAAACGACAAGTCTTAGCAACGGTGCATACTAAGGATGAACATTTTATTATCTTGATATTTTAGTGAGAGGGATCATCTTATAATGCTGTCGTCACGATCTAAGCAAAATAAGATGCATAAAGGATTAACATCACATGCAATTCATAATGTGTGATATGATATGGCCTTTCTTCTTGTGCTTTTGATCTCCATCTCCAAAGCACGGACATGATCTCCATCATCACCAGCATGGCGTCAAGGTCAGTGGCGCCGCTTCATGGTTGTCCATCACTTATAGCTACTATAACAACTACTTGAAATAAACCTATTACATGATGATTAGACACGCAGGTCTTTAACAAAAATTAAAGACAACCATTAGGCTCATGCCGGTTGCCATAATACAATAATGAACATCTCATACATCAAATAATACAATAATCATCACATGGCCATATCACATCACCAAACCCTGCAAAAACAAGTTAGACGCTTCTAATTTGGTTTGCATATTTTACGTGGTTTAGGGTTTTCGAGTAAGATCCAATCTACCTACGAACATGAACCACAATAGTGATACTAGTGTTGACAATAGAAAGTGCAAATTGGAATCTTCACTATGGTGGGAGAGACAGACACCCGCAAAACCACTTATGCAATACAAGTTGCATGTCAAGCGTGGAGCAAGTCTCATGAGACGCGGTCATGTAAAGTTAGCCCGGGCCGCTTCATCCCACCATCCCGCAAGATGCAAAGTACAAAAACTAAAGCAACAAGAGCATCAACGTCCACAAAACCATTGTGTTCTACTCGTGCAACAGATCTATGCATAGACACGGCTCTGATACCACTGATGGGTTCGTTGCATGGAAAACAAAAAATTTCCTACCGCAAAGACGAATAAATCCAAGATCTAATCTATGGAAAAGCCAAGATCTAATCTACACGATCGGAGCAACGAGATTGATATGAGACTAACCCTCGAAGATTCCAAAGCCTACGAGATTAATCTCGTTGTTGGTGTAGGTGATCGTCCCGGTGCTGCAATCCGGCAGCACTTCCGTACTCGGTCGCGCGTACGGTGTCGATGAAGCCCGTCCTCTCCCCGTTCCAACGGGCAGCGGAGGTGTGGTAGATCTCCACGGAATCCCAGCAGCACGACGGTGTGGTGGTGGTGGTGGAGAAGAATTACTGCAGGGCTTCGCCTAAGCCTGAACAACGTATGGAGGAGGAAGAGAGGGGGGCGGCTAGGGTTGGATGAAGGGGTGCCTTGGCCGGCCACCCCCTCCCCTCTTTATATAGGTGGAGGGGTCGGCCTAGGGTTTCCCCTAGGGCCCACCCTCCCCTTGGCCGGCGCATGAAGGGGGGAGATCTTCTCCCCCAAGTCTTCCCCCTTATCTCTAAATTAAAACCCTTTGATTTAGGAGATATATCTTATCTCTAAATTTAAACCATTTAAATTAAGAGATAGATCTTATCTCTAAGGTGGGCCGGCCTGGGCCCACATGTAATAGTGGGAAGGACCCACCATGCCATGTGGCGCCTATGTGGCCTCTCCCGGGGTGGTGGGCCCACTGGTGACACTCTAGAACCTTCTAGAAGCTCCGGTCAAAACACCGGAACTTTCCCGAACCCTGGAAAATGAATTCCCATATATGAATCTTATTCTCCGGACCATTCTGGACCTCCTCGTGATGTCCTGGATCCCATCCGAGACTCCGAACAACCTTCGGTCTCCATTTCATATTCCGAATCTACTTATGTGACATCGAACCTTAAGCGCGTCACCCTATGGTTCGTGAACTATGCAGACATGGTCGAGACTCCTCTCCGAGCAATAACCAATAGCGGGATCTGGAGATACATAATGGCTCCCACATATTCAATGATAACTTAGTGATCGATTGAACCATTTACATACGATACCGATTCCCTTTGTCACGCGATACCTTACTTGTCCGTGGTTCGATCATCGGTATCTCCATACCTTATTCAACCTCGTTACCAACAAGTACTATTTACTCGTTCCGTGGTATGTCATCTCTTGTGATCTTAATCGCATGCTTGCAAGCTATTCAGACGACGTGCCACCGAGAGGGCCCAGAGTGTATCTATCCGTCATCGGGATGGACAAATCCCACTATTAATCCATATGCCTCAACTCACACTTTCCGAATACTTAATCCCATCTTTATAACCACCCGTTTACGCAATGGCGTTTGATGTAATCAAAGTACCCTTCCAATGTAAGTGATTTATATGATCTCATGGTCGAAGGACTTAGGCAACTATGTATCGAAAGCTTATAGCAAATTGAACTTAAATGACTTGATTTTATGATACGCTTATTTGGGTGTGTGTCCATTATATCATTCAATTAATGACATAACCTTGTTATTAATAACATCCAATGTTCATGATCACGAAACCATGATCATCCATTAATCAACAAGCTAGTTATACAAGAGGCTTACTAGGGACTCCTTATTGTTTACATAACACACATGTATCAATGTTTCGATTAATACAATTATAGCATGGTATGCAAACATTTATCATAAACACAAATATATTATAATAACCACTTTATTATTGCCTCTTGGGCATATCTCCAACAGGAAGATGATGTTAAACCTTTCGTAGATGCACAAAAAAGAATGAACCCCAAATTGAAAGAGGTAATAAGGAAAGAAGTCATTCGTTTACTTGATGCTGGTATAATTTAAAAAAAAACGGATAGTAAATGGGTAAGTCCTGCCCATTATTGTATCCCGAAAGATGGAGAAATAACTTTCGTTAGTAACGGTGGGAATAGCCTTATTCCTACAAGAACTATAACCGGCTATAGTATGTGCATAGATTTCAGGAAGTTGAATAAAGATACTAAGAAAGTTCATAAGCCACTACCTTTGATGGAGCAGGTCTTAGAAAGTCTTTCAAATAGATCTTATTATTGCTTTCTTGATGGTTATTCAGGGTATACCCAAATCCCTATCCAACCTGAAGAACAAGAGAAAACAACTTTTATTTGCCCATATGGTGCTTATGCTTATAAGTTACTACCCTTTGGCCTTTGTAATGTTGTTGCAACCTTTCAAGAATGTGTTTTAAAAATCTTTGAAAAATTTGCTGAAAACACCGTGGAAATACTTATGGATGACTTTGTTGTTTACAATAATACTTTCGATAGATTCCTCTACAATCTTGATCAAGTTTTACAGGAATGTAAAAAAGCAAAGCTAGTCCTTAACCGGGAACGATGTCGTTTCATGGTAAAAGGTCTTTGGACATAAATTTTTTGAGAAAGGGATTGAATAGATAGGTCAGGACTTGAACCACTAAGGGAATTACCTAGACCACGAGATGTTAAAGGATTACAAAATTTTGTTGAACATGCTGGGTTCTATAGACGTTTCATTAAAACTTTGCTAATCTAGCTACCCCATTAACTCATTTACTCCAAAATGATGTCCCTTTTATTTTTGGTAATAAATATATCAATTCTTTTGAACAGTTAAAAGCAGCATTAGTGACAACACCCATTATACAACCTCCTAATTGGAAGGAACCATTTGAAATAATGTGTGATGCTAGCGATTATGCAATAGGTGCCATCTTAGGGAAACGAGATGGTAAGAATCAAAAGAATTATACCACAAGTGAAAAAGAATTTCTCGCAATTGTCTTTGCATGTGATAAGTTTAGATCTTATATCATTAACTCTTAGTTAAAAATACACACTGATCATCAAGCTTTGCAGCACCTCCTGGTGAAGAAAGATGCAAATCCGCGTTTAATTAGGTGGGTATTATTACTTCAAGAATATGATTTGGAAATAGTGGACGAGGTAAGGATAACCCTATTGCTGATCATTTATCTCGCATGGAAGGCATAGCATATGATCCAGTTCCTTTTAACAAGTCAATACCAGGGGAATGCCTTGCATTTGTTAATTCTAATGACCCTTGGTTTGCGGATTATGCTAATTTGTAGGAAAGTTTCTACCAAAGGACATGGGCTTACATCGTTGAAGAAAATTCTTCCACGATCTAAGATATTACTTTTGGTATGAACCTTACTTATACAGGCATGATTAGATGGTGTGTACCTGAAAGCGAGATGCTCCCTTTTTTGAAGGCTTGCCATGCAGGTCCTTACGGTGGGAATCACGATGGACCTCGCACCGCCGCAAAGGTTCTACAATCAGGTTTCTCCTGGCCAACTTTAATTAAAGATGCTAATGAACTTGTTAAAAATTGTGATGCTTGTCATCGTAGTAATATAAGTAAGAGACACGAAATGACAATGAATTATAATCTCATAATTGAATCTATCGATGTTTGGGGAATGGATTTCATGGGGCCTTTCCCTCCATTGAATGGTTATACTCATATCTTAGTTGTTGTTGATTATCTTACTAAATGGGTGTAACGGCTTAGGAAAATACCCCTATTAGAATTGTTTGTTCGTTTTCTTTTATGCATCATCTAATATGGTTTTTTATAATAAACCTCCTCTTCTTTATTCATTTAACAAAACCCTAACTCAAAAACTATCAAGTAAAATAAAGTTATTTCAATGTTTTCAATTTTCAAAATAAAGTGGTGTTGTTTTGTTTTGGTTTCAATTTGGTTTTCAAAACAGTTTGGAAAATAAAACAAAAGGTTTTGAAAAGAAGAGAAAAGCCTAACCCCTCTACTAGGCCACATCTCTTCCCCTGGCCTTTTCTTCCGCCACCGCAGCGGCTGGAATCAAAGAAAAACATCGGCGTTTGGAGCGAGGAATTGGCGAAATTGTCGTTGATTGAGCGAGCTTCAGATCGATTCCTTGCAACATGATGAAGAGGTCGACGATGCGGTTCTTCTGGTAGCTTTTGGCGCAGCAAGGGGTGCTCTGGTTCGTCGGTACTATGGAGAGGTAGGCACGGTAGTGGTGGTTCGGTTGCTTCTCTGTGAGGATGAAGAAAGAAACGGAGGGGGAGCGAGAAGAGAGTGGCGGCGCCAGGAAGGAGGAAGAGGAGCTCTAGGGTTTCTGCGCGCTGGAGGAGGATTTAAGGGAGAGGGGAGCAGTTGGAGGTGGAGGTACCGTGGTGGTGGATATCGATGGGGGAGGGGGTCACGCTCCTTGCGTGCTCGGTGTGGAAGACGACAAGGATGGAAAGAAAAGCGAAGGAGCCAACATCTCATGCAGATGCATCAACCTGTATCAAAATGATTAAAGATATAATTTTCCCTAGATTTGGAGTTCCTAAAGTGTTAATCACGGATGGTGGAACTCACTTTATGGAAAGAACTTTTCGAAGGATCCTTCATAAATATGGAGTTAATAATCGAGTGGCCACACCTTATCATCCACAGACTAGTGGGCAAGTTGAATTATCTAATAGTGAAATCAAAACAATATTACAGAAAACTGTTAACACTACTAGGAAGGATTGGTCCATGAGGCTTAATGATTCTCTTTGGGCATATCGTACTGCATTCAAAAATCCTATGGGAACAACCCCTTATAAAATGGTTTAGGTAAAGCTTGTCATTTACCTTTAGAATTAGAACATAGAGCTTTTTTGGCAGTTAAGAAATTAGAACTATGATTTTAAGGCCGCCAGAGAAAAAATATTATTAGATATACAAGCTCTAGATGAAATAAGAAGTGAAGCTTATGAAAGTGCTAAACTTTTCAAAGAGAAAGTCAAAAGGTGGCATGATAAAAATATTCAAAAGAAGGGGATAAAGTTTTTCAAACAAGGGGATAAAGTGTTTCTATTCAACTCTCACCTTAAGCTTTTTGCATGAAAATTGAGATCTAAATGGGAAGGACCATATGATGTGGAGGAAGCCTACCCTTCAGGTGCTGTAAAACGGAAGGGGCAATCTGCCTCCAGCTCATGGATTGTCAGCGACCAACGCCTCAAGTATTATAGAGCAAATGAGGTAAATGACGTTGTTGAAGTTTGAATGGTTTCAGCTGAGGAATTTATTAAAGACACTTATGTTAGTACTTATGATGAAGAGTTTTTCGTTCACATTTTTTCTTCTTAAAGACTCAGTTCTAGGTCTGAGATTATATTCAGATTTTTCTTACTCGTTCTTTCTAAACGTATTGGTTGGTGTGTTTTCGACCACAGTACGGGCGGACGGTACGGTCATACCGGCCCGTACCAATGGTCGTTAAACTTACTGAAAA
This sequence comes from Lolium perenne, assembly GCF_019359855.2. Taxonomy (NCBI): domain Eukaryota; kingdom Viridiplantae; phylum Streptophyta; class Magnoliopsida; order Poales; family Poaceae; genus Lolium; species Lolium perenne. Next base: position 273,895,154 of record NC_067245.2, read on the forward strand.
CCTTCCTGTTTTGTTCGTTTTTTGTTTCCTTCTGGTACGACCGGGTGGTACGTTCATTTTTTACGTACCGATGGTCGTAAAACTTATAGTGATTTTTTGATGTTTCTTCGTTTTTCCGTCATTTTGGTACGACCGGGTGGTACGGGCGCATATTGCCGTACCGATGGTCATTAAACTTATAGTACCTTTTGAAGTTTTCTTTTGAGTATTGATGAAAAAAATTGTGCCACCTGCAACGGTACGGGTGGATGGTACGGGGCAAACCCGCTCGTACCAAGTTTCGGTGCCGATGTAGGGGCTTTCTATTTACCCTTCTTTTTGAGTTTTCTTTCTCACTTTCCCTATTTTAATCTATTCTCTCTTCAACAATTAGGGTTCTGCTGAGATTCAATTGTTCCCACTCATATTTCTTGATAATTTTTTGTCTACTCCACAAAAGACATGCAGCCCTTTCACCTCAAGCAAATTTGGGTGAAATGGAGGAAGGGTCTCAAAAACAGGTGAAGAAGGAGGTTTTTCCTCTGAACCCTTACAGGTATAATCCCCGTGGATCTTCTCTTCAATTTCCTTCTAGGCTACCCCCTATAGATGAGAGGGTGCAACATGAAGAAATTGAGGAAAGTATCGCCTCCCTTGAAAAAGTTTATAAGGTTTGTGTTGAAACTATGAGTGAGGGAGTTGACTCTTACTGGTTAATGAGTAAAGACCTTGAGAAAAGAGTCAAATACATCAATCAGAGAGTCGAAACCCCGACTAAGGTTTTTCTTGAGATGGCTGATGACAGGAAGTTGCTTGTCAAAGTGATCAAGAACCAACATGATGACATCACAGAGCTAGCTACTCATTTTGCGTGTATCGTGCATGCCTGCAACCTGAAGCGGGAGGATACTATCAGTGAAGCATCATTCGCACAAGAAGAGGAATAGGTACACTCAAGGAGTTGTGTGATCCCGCCTGGCTTGATACTAAGCTTGGGGAGATCATCCTAGGCCTTGTGAAATTTACTACTCATTCTAAGCAGGTTTATTTTTAGTCATGCATCTAAGAATAGAAACTTTTTGCATTATTATATCATGTATTTCCTTTGGAGAGTGAAGGAATCTTATCCTATGAACTTTAAGCCGTTATTTTGCTTGAAGCTTGATTGAATTATTATTATTATATTAGATGTATGAATTTGGATGAATATATATGTACTTGCATCATGATGATGAATTATTTACAAAGTATTTTATGATCATTGGTTCCTTCATGTGAAAAAGAAAGCAAAGAAAGAAAGAAGGAAAGAAAAACAAAATAATAAAAAAAGGGGGAATGAAAGAGAAAGTGCAAAAAGAAAAGGAATTGATAGTAAAAGTTCGTGAAGAAAAGCTAACTTCGTGATTTTATGATATTTTGATAAAGTAGTCTTCTTGTCTATTGTCAAACCTCGAAAATTGTGGAGGCCTTTAAGTCATTTGAATATGAGAATAGTATAGTGTTGTTCATGACCTAGCTCTGCATCCAATTTTATAGTCCTTGTTCTTAAAAATGCATCATTTGTTTTCACGACTTAATCTTCATGAACAAAGATGACTTTTTCCATTAAGCTTCTATCTTGCTCGGGGACGAGCAAGAATCTAGCTTGGGGAAGTTGATGAGTGCATTTTAGCATATTTTCGTATCGTTATTTCATTAAGTAGTGGTAGGAATTTTGTATTTCACCGCACTGCCGCGCCCTTTTATGCTTGTCTACACATTATCTCTAAATTATAAGTCAATAATGAAATATCAATGAAAACTGTCATTTCCTGTCATTTTAACGTGATAGAAATGATTTTTGCAATTAATTATGCACCTGGGCAAAAGGATAATGCGAGGAAAACCTCCTGTAACTTTAACGGGCATTGGTATGGACGGGCCTTGCCCGTACCGTTCGCCTGTACCACCCACTAGAAGCACCGCATCGTCACATACTTTCACCCCCCGCAGACGGATCTGAGATCCAAGCACGTACACGACCAAAAACACCAGAACACCATCCCAGAAGAGATCTGAAGGAAGATCAAGAAGGGGGCCCATCAAAGCTGATGTTAGCTCTAGGTATAGGTTCTTATCAAGCTGCTTTATTTCATTTGATCACTCATGCTTATTCAAAAGATTTATTGTTCTTGGGATGTAGATCCATTATGGATTCTCGAGAAGAGAGGAGTCGTGGTGGACCCTCCCCGGACCGCCCAGATCCCACGAGTGAATCGAAAGTTAGATCTGCATGACAACATCACCTTCATCATCATACACAAGGAATCACCTTCTCCATTCTCTTCATCTCATTAGATTGTAATCTCCATTTCCATTGTGGGTTTGTACTTGGATTCACACCGTTATCCATATTCCATACACAAGTTTATGATGATGTTCTTGATTGTCTCAATGTGGGAGTAGTTCATCCCATTATTGGGGGGATGGAGAAACCCTAGTAGTATTACTATATGAATTGAGATAATTTATAGCCTTGCACTATGAGTGTATGTTAGTTCTCTCTTGTGATGTTGCATGATGCCGACCATGTAATATTTGCCTAATTAAGGATCACAGGAGGGAACTACCGTCAGAGGTTCGGTAGTGTATACGGCGGGAAGTGACATCCCGTGTGCGGTGCACTATTGTACGGAAGAGAGGGATAAGAAGGGACTCACAATGCTTAATAAATAACCACGGGGTAATCCCTTAATTGTGATGGGCCAATAGGTGGCTTGCCGAAGTCGTTGCGGTTGTTATTCAGGGATGTGTTATAAGATACATATTCCAACTCGAGCATTTCCCACATACAAATACAAAGAGGGTTAAGATATGAGTTATCTAGGTTGTGTCGCTAGTTAATACTAGAGGTGAAACCAACGACCGCCGAGAATATTTTAGTATTATTGCAGTCCAAACATTATCTTTAGTTGCATTTCTATTCTTCAATTTCAGTTATTTACTCTACAAAAGCGCCCTACAAAACCTTTTTAATTAAATCCTTCACTTGAGATTTGAGACAACTTTAAGTAATTCTAGATAAATAGTAACAAGGGGCATTAAGGTCACTACTAGTAGCTCCTCGTAGTTCCAAAACTTGAAACAACGACACTGACACCTCCAAGACAACACCAGAAGATCAACTTCTCCATAAGCGACGCTTCCTAGAAGGAAACAATGCCCAAACGTTATCGTCTCCCGATCATAGATCTTAGATTTTAACCCTGAAAAATGTTCCCCCTCTCAAAACAATGCCTTCGATCTTGGTCTAGCGTATTCTTTGCAATGATCAAGAAAGACAGCACATATGCGACCAACCTCACATTGTTGGACTTATCTATTTTTAGTTATTAATTCTGAAAGGCTACTACTTAGGGCAAGCCATCCTTCGTGTACAAGTGAGTTAATATTTACGGTTTTATAGTTTGAGGTCATGGTTAGGGCTCGTGTTTATGGTTTAGGTTTATTAGGGTACGATAAAATTACATCAGTTTCTCAAAAAAAAAAAAAAAATTACATCAGACACTGCCGAATGTAAAGAAAGAAATGGCGTACATGGAACTTTATATTTTTGTGAATTTGTCACACTACGTAAAAAGGAGAGAAAAAAAGAGAAATAATAAGTTTGGTCTCTTTATTTTTTTGAGGGAATAAGTCTGGTCTCTCAAATCCAGTATGTTCTTAGTGTATCAATTGGGAAAATCTGTTACACGCAAATATAAAGTGGTTTGTAGGAGGGGTGAGCCAGGCTGATGGATTGGGAGGGTGGTTTATTGCGTTGGCATGTCTAATGAAAATGTCGGAGAGAAAAGTAATGTGGCAATCAGTTTTCCAGTCGGCATCGTGTAAGTCTGACAGTGGCACAAAAAATTGATGTGGTTTGTGCGAATTCAACGGATTGGACGGGAAGGAAATTGGACCGATGCCGAATTAAAAATCCGCCAAAATGGCATAGATGTACTCTTGGTTATCACAAGCATCCTTCATTTATTCCTTTTCCCCCCCATGCCTGCTGAGAGGCAACGAGAAGTAGGGGCAGATCTGGAAAAAATCATGAATGTGGGCATAGCTTTTGAGTGAGGGCACTTATATGAATTTGAAGAATTTTAGAAAGTTTCTTTCAAAATATGTGTAAATACTAAGGGAATTCAAATTTTGAGTGGGGGGCTATGCTCCCCCACTGGACTATAACAGTGTATGCCCTAGTTCGGGAGGATCTGAATAATGCGGTTGTCAGCGACCATCACTTAACCCGAGAGGCGGAGCCGAGCGACATGACACATTGATATTACTCTAACTTGGAACGGTTCAAGCTAGGCAGCCTTGGTCGTTCGCGGTGGTGTCATGCATGTTATATTTATTAGATTATAGACTCATCTTGTCTTGAGAAGTGTGATGTTATGGTAACATAGCTAGTTACCACATCACTCTCTTTCTTCATTCATTGTCATGCCATGTCACCAAAATGCTTTGGGGTGTGTGATGTTACTACCTATGTTACTCCCACTATGAGCAGTCTAAGGCCACAAACTCATACTGCGTGTATCAAGAAAAACATAGCCATCTAATAAATAGCAAGATTAGTTATGTGAAAATGTAGCTAGGTCTTGGGTTAATTGAACATGTCTTACACGTGGTATCCCTTTTTCTATAACTTCATGCAACTTTTGCACTAACAAGAGTCATCCTACGAGGTAGAAATTTAGTCAGTTTTCCTCCATCAGTGTTAGTGTCTTTATATAGATGCAAAATATCTTACATGCGAAAACGGAGGGAGTATTAGTATTATTTTTGTGTCCCAGCGTCTTGGTTATCACACGCATTCTTCGTTTATACCCTTTTCCCCTCATGCCGACAGGCAACAGGAGGATCTGAACCTAATGAGGCTTCAGTCAGCGACCATCACTTGACCGGAGGAGCGGGCGAGCCGAGCGACATGACACGCCGATGTTACTGTAACTCGGAACGGTTCAAGCCAGGCAGCAGCCTCGGTGGTTCCCGGCGATGGTGGACTTGGTATTTGGTGGACACATTGACAGTCGGACAGGGAGATGATATGTCGCGTCGTGGCGGTGCTGCGTTGGAGTCACTTGACAAGGCGGCAAGCAACTTGCGCCACCGTCGCATGCCCCGCCGCGACCGTAACCGTGTCCGTGTCCGTGTCCGTGCCTCCCACGGAGCGGAGCACAGTCCGTATCCAGAGTCTCCGGCGCCATTAAGATATTTTCCTCCTCTTTTCACGCTTCTCGCCTAGCTAGCTTCTGCCTAATCCGATTGACCAAAAAGTGAACTCCATTGTCAGTTTGTGGTTACTTACTACGTTTCCACTTCCTCGAGCGATGGTTATACAGTTATCGCATGCACCCAAATACTAATTCTGACGACTTGGAAAGCGGGAGTTGCATGTCAACATCTGTCGTGCATGGGTGTCGATGGGTAGTACTATACGGAGTGCCAGATAGTCGCACTCGTAATCTTTCAGCAATGTTACATTGTAGAGCAGCTTGACTTGCATGTATGAAAGCACGGAACATAGCATCTGCTGTACCGACGCATCCTCAAGACAGCGAGAGAAAGAGATTGAGAAGCTTGTACAACTCCAGTTTCGTGATGTGTAGAGGCAGCTCTTGCTGTGCCTAGCATGTTGCTATCCTCTGCTCTTTTCGAAGAGTAGCTATCCTCCTCTGTTCATTCAGAGTTTTCACTTCAGTAAAATGACCTTTTGAAGAAGAGAAACTTCTTTTAGCTTCGCTGTGTACATCCTTGCCCTTTTCCATGTCAAGCATTCACACAAAAGAGGTATTGACTTGTAGGTTTATTCCTCTTTACTACAGTACATTATTGTCGTACTAAGTCGAAGGAAGGTGTGGTCAATTCAAAATCTGTTTGCTTTCCATGGACCCAGTTCCAGCTCATCTTCAAACATCGTCGATTGTTTTCAAAGACTAACCAACCATGCAAGGACAACATAATTAATTTCCTGTATTCTTTACGTTTCGAAAGAGTTTAATTATCTCAAGACCTCCAGGGTTGACGTGTAAATATTATTATTTTTGTGCATTGTCTACGCGTAAGCATCCTCGTAATCTTACGCCATGTTTTAGACAGGATAGCAGAGAACCCAAAACTACCATACAAAACAAGAAGTTCAGAACATGTGCGTCTCCAAACGTGGTTCCTTTCGGCGGCAACTTTTTTTACTGCAATATCTTTGCTTAGATCAAACGCAGATGAGTAATTAGCCGATGGTATTGGATTCCATTATTGACAGCCATCCATTTGTCGAATCTGCTTGGATCATCAGCGGGATAAAAAGGCCCAGAGCATCAGCTTGTGTGGTGTCTCTTGTATTGCTTCCACAATTAGGGACACGCGTGTCTAATTCCTGTGATTCCCGGGCAGCGCTAGCTTCCGTCGTTATTAGCAACAAAGGGTTCGTCTATTAATATGGAAACATATTGTCTACTAGGGTGCAGCGACAATGGCACATGCAAGTGCTGAATCTTCGCTTCTTTTGGGGCAAATGATCAATTCCATACCTGAAAAGTGGGGTTTTTTACGGTTTCAGAAGAAAGTAAGCACTTTCCGTGGGGAAACAATATGATCCACATCTGGAAAAGATGAAGGCATTGACTTTGCCAGGCTACAGCACCCATCACGTCCCTGATACGCCAGCGCATAGAAAAAGAAGAACTTGCCTCCTAACTAAATCTCAATGCTTGGTTGTAAGGGCTTGTCTACAAAACAATGACATAAACATCATATATATGCTGCAAATAACATAGCTATATTGATATAATAAACTTTGAAATACATATATGTTTCTCACGTACCGATAACTCATTTGCATATTGGTGTGCTAGGGACTCCAAGTTATGCAAAAAGAGATAACTTAGTTTGTGATTTCCGATGGCTCTCATACAATTCCTTGCTTATGTTTAGGCTTTCAAACGACCCATCTCGTCATGACTTGCTCGTGAGGTTGGTTAGGGGCGTGTGACTTGTAACGCGTGTCGGTCACGATCAAAAGTTCCTCTATTTGGGTTCTCATATATTTTCACCACATCTTGAGTTTACATCATGTATTTTAGTGTTTTGGGTATATTCAATAGAGTCTCCTCTATTTGGGTTATAACTCCGAGTGAAAGATTAGTTGTATTTCCCTACTTTGGATTTCTGGAAGCTCTCAAAACTCGAATGGGCCTAGGATTTTTGCCACAACAACTATTTTTGGGAAATAAAATACGCGGTGACGAAGGAGTTCCACAGAAGACCGAGGAGCTGCCTGGTGGGGCCCATGATGTGGCTAACCTTCCAGGCTAGGCCTTGTGGGCCCACTGCTGCCTAGGCCGCCTGATTGCCTCAATTCCAACTCCTATGTCTTCTCTTGACCTAAAACCACCTATAAAAGGACGGGACCTTTCGATTTCGAGAGGAGGCAAACGCAAACATAGAAACCATGTAAAATAACTAGAACCACCAAAGATTAGAGGGGAAAGCCATCAGAGTCACCCCCGGTTTTTTCCTTCGACTTCTCCAACACCATATTCATCATTTGCATGATGAAGACGATGGGATTCACATCATATAAAGAAAATTGCACGGCTACGAATAAAACGAGATCTAATCTACAAGAGCCAAGATTCAATCTACAAGACGTAAGTAGCAAGAGTGAGATTGAGATCTACATACGCTTGTAGATCGCTAAGAGGAAGCGTAAAACCGCTGTCGATGTAGTCATACTTTGTTCGCGGTCGAATCGGATCTATGCCACAACGAGGGGCGCCTCCGAGTTATGCACACATGCATCACAAATGTCTCCTCCTTGATCCAGCAATTATGGTGGAGAGGTATATGGGATTTAAAACCAGCAGCGATGGCGGTGGTGTTGATGGTGGAGAGCTCCGCGGGCAGGGCTTCACCTACGCGCAAGAGGGAGAGAAGGAAGAGGAAGGTGTCAGGAGGGGGCAAGGGGATGCGACTTGTATGCCTCTTGGGGCGCACCTTGCCCTACTTTTATAGGCGGAGGGGCCTCCTAGGTTGGCCAAGGCTACCTGCCACGTTTGGGAGGAGTCCAAGTAGATTAAGAGAGGAGTCCTACGAAAACAAGGTTGCCCTTTCCTATTCGGGTTGTCCTAGGTGGCGAACGCCTTTCCCCTAAGCCATCGTGATGTAGCCGACCTGAGGTCACCTTGGACTCTTATGTATTTATCGGGAACCTTCCCAACATTTTAGGTCCTTCCGCAGCTTTCTAGAACCTTCTGATACCTTCCGAGAAACCATTCTGGACACTCTAGAAAACACTCGAGACACATTTGGGACCCTAAAATAGATTTTTCATATATGAATCTTATTTTCTAGACCATTCCAAAGATCTTTTTGATCTCATGGATGTCATCCAAGACTCCGAACAATATTCGGTCCCACCATATATAAGATCCCATAACTACTCTAGTGATGTTGAGCGTTAAGTGTGTGACCCTATGGGTTCGGGAATATGTGATCATGATCGAGACCACTTCTATGATTAATAATAAACAGCGGGATCTGAATGACATGACGATTCCCACACATTCCATGAAGATCTTCATCGGCTGAACCACGATGTCAAGGATTCAAATAATCGCATATTCCATTCCATTTGTTTCGTAATATTTTATTTGCCCGAGATTCGATCATCGGTATCACTATACCTAGTTCAATCTCGTCACAGCAAGAACTCTTTACTTGTACCATAACACATCACTTACTTGTGGCTAAATCATTAGTCACGTGCTTGCAAGCGATATAGAATGCGTGATACCTGACCAGGCCCTGAGTATATCTATCTGTTACGCGGATGGACAAATCCCACTCAAGATACATACCACCCAACAAGTAATTTCTAAGATACGCAAAGACGCTTTGATGATCACCCAACTACAAGGTGACGTTTGATGCCCCCAAAGTATTCTTCCGGTACAAGAGAGTAGCATAGTCTCATAGTCTAAGGATTGATATATTCGACATTAGAAAGCAACATCAATTTAAACATAGACATTGTCTAATTGCTTCGCTTAGTTCGGTCTTGTCCATCATGTCATTCTCCTAATGACATGACCCCGTTGTTAATTGACAACACATGTCTATGGTTAGGAAACGTTAACCATGTTAATCAACGGACTAGTCTAGTAGAGGCTTACTAGGGACACGTTGTTGTTTACAAACCACACAAGTATTAATGTTTCCGCTTAATACAATTCTAGCATGAATTATAAACATTTATCATGAACAATGAAATATAATAACAACCTTATTATTATAGGACATATTTCCAACAGTCTAGAGTCAATAAAGATGACCTCGTTTATTCCAGTTATCATGTGTGATATTCAACATCATGTCAAAGTACCTAAAGCGATACTCTGTGCATCTACGGTAGTGCAACCACTTCCATCTTAGCCTATGGAGTTTCTCTTATTAGGAGAGTATTAGTGAGATGTGTTGCATCATCTCTAAGTTAGGACATGATGCATATATGAATGTCAATCAAACACTATTTAAGTTGAATTGATATTAACTTTCCTAGAAAAGCTATATTGGTGCCATCATGTTTATGAGAGAGCAGTTAAGTGAACCCATGAACCCCCAATCCATTTTGAGCATACAACACCTTTTACTTTACTTTACTTTACTTTTCTTGCACTTTTTTGCACTTATTTATTCCGAAGATACAAATAAATTTTCTGTACTTGCATATTCAGTTTGCACGCTAGATTCATCACATCAAAATTGTTTCTACCACCATTGCATTTTCATTTGTTTTTTTTTACTTTATTTTGGTTAGTTTTTTCATCTTGCTTACACATCGTGTTCTTGACAACCACTATGGTGGAGTTGGGACACAAGGCCATCTAATCTTCTTTTGTAAGTTGATAAACGAGGGAAATGAGAGGGAACTGCTATTTCCCTGAGATTTCGATTGCTCGAGTCACCCTTGTGGGGAAAAGCCCGCTTGCTATAACACTCCGTGCTTGGAGTCCCAACGAGTTAGTGAAACATAGTCTGTTTCCATTAAAAAACAAAGTGGAGAATGCTAACAATACAAATGTTGAGCTCTCTATGAACGACGTGATCAAGCTACTCACACACAACCCTCTCTTGATAGTGCGGCAATCAAACCTATGATCTGGTCTCCATACAAATACATTGAGACCTGTAAAACTAGGCACACATAGCCATGTTATACTTTTGCATTGTGTATTCATCTTGATCTTGAAGCCGCTTCACTTGCCCATTATGTAACACCCCGACCACCCCTGGCCGGGCCTGTTAGCCCTGGCAGCTCTCTAGGATCTCTAGACTAGCCCCACAGACCAACACATGTCTTTCCTGCGCACTTTGTCCTCACTCGTGCGCACCCAGGAACTACTTCCCGGTCGGTCACCCATCCTCAAATTACTCCGGGCCAAGCACGCTTAACCTCGGAGTTCTTTGCTGATGAGTTTCCAGAAAAGAAGTTGCAACTTGTTGGTATGAGTATCCTATCAATCCTATTAAGCCCTGGGCTAGGATATCACACTCATCCCCCCTTAGAAGATCGACGCCCTCGTCGATCAGCCCCAAGCCAGGAACGTCCCCTCTTGGCACACGTCTGTGCGTCCAGTGCCGGCACATGTGCCATGCCGCGTGCCACGACGGGCCACACCAGCCATGCGCCACATGCCCGAACCCCTGACCCGCATACGCCCGTGTTACCGCAAAGGTCGGCTCTGATACCAAATGTAACACCCCGACCACCCCTGGCCGGGCCTGTTACCCCTGGCAGCTCTCTAGGATCTCTAGACTAGCCCCACAGACCAACACATGTCTTTCCTGCGCACTTTGTCCTCACTCGTGCGCACCCGGGAACTAATTCCCGGTCGGTCACCCATCCTCAAATTACTCCGGGCCAAGCACACTTAACCTCGAAGTTCTTTGCTGATGAGCTTCCGGAAAAAAAGTTGCAACTTGTTGGTATGAGTATCCTATCAATCCTATTAAGCCCTGGGCCAGGATATCACACATTATTTCTTGGTGGAGACACACATTTAGCTCTCCATAAACCAGTAGGGGTGGTTCCATTAAACCATATATATATTCACATGTACATTATCACCAAATTGACGACAAGTTCCAAGCATATAATCTTTCTGAGATGCTCATCTTGAACTTTCACTTCACAACCTTGTTGATTATCACCAATTGATGTCATCCTCTCATGGAATCTATATAAACATTGTTTTGATGTACGTATATGGAAAGATACCTATACCACACAAAAATAGAAGCACATAGCTCATGGCTTAGTTCACAAAGCACAACTGTCAAACACTTACCATACAAAGGTATTACTTGATCCTACACGGTACGTCATTTATACTTTATGTGTTGACCAACTTGAATCCATATGTCCTCGTTCGACTTGGCCAAACTTATATCTTATCATTCCCTACCAAAATATCTTGAGATGCACAAATAATTCTTCTGCTTGACACATAATCTGGAGCATGTCTTATTTGAGTTCCACACAAGAACTCTATCTTCTTTTTCTTTCTTCTTCTTTCGACATTGAATCCAACATATATGGTCTTCAACACTGCCCACTTAAAACTCATCCATCAAATATAACTCAATGAATACATAGTCCATCAAAATTATCATTAATTATGAGAACCAAACACATTTATTATTTGTTGGAGCAGAGTGATATCTATCTCCGAACTTTTGAGGTGACAAGTCGCCTCACACCGTGTTTGATCAAATCCTGATAAAAACATAACACGAAGCTCAAGTAACCTCCACCATGATGTACGATTTGGGTACGTTCACTAGTAGAAAAAAAGGTTCCATCCGCCCCCATTAGTCCCAAAAATATAGGAACCGCGACTAAAGGGGTCTTTAGTCGTGGTTCGGGAGACGACCCGCGACTAAAGACCTGGGCCCAGCGCGCTCGGTGGCCAGCTGGTGGACGGGAGGAGCTTTACTCGCGTTTGGCCTGGCCAACCGCGACTAAAGGTCCTCAGGCCTGGCCCGAAGGCCTTAAGTCGCGGTTGGCCAGGCCAACCAGGACTAAAGGCCCATCCCTATAAAAGGCAGCTCAGCTCACTTCACTTAGTCATTTGGTGCCACTTCTCTTCACAATCTTCACAAGGGGTGGTGGGTTTGCTTTTGGTTCCTCTTATGCACACAAGGTGTTCGATGAAATGCCCGAGAGCATGAAACAAATATGATATGAAGTGTCCGAGCCACACTTGAGCTTTCTCATTTATTTTTCCTCCTTGATCGCGGTTATCAACTTGAACCTTTCATGTGTCATTGATAAAATATGCATGTGTGTAGTTAATTGTTTAATTTCTATTATTTCTAGCTAGTTAGTTTAACAAATGCATGATGGTTAATTATATACTTTATATAATAATAATGCAGATGAATCGGCAATGGATGTACGGTAACCGACTCTCCGGCGAGTTCACTACGGGTTTGAAAGATTCCATTGTAGTGGATAATGCGAACAAGCAGGGGGGTTTTGTTATCTGTCCATGTGTTGGCTGTAAGAATCAGAAGGGTTACTGATACGTCTCAAACGTATCTATAATTTCTTATGTTCCATGCTAGATTTATGACAATACTCACATGTTTTATATGCACTTTACATCATTTGTATGCATTTTCCGGCACTAACCTATTGACAAGATGCCGAAGCGCCAGTTCCTGTTTTCTGCTATTTTTGGTTTCAGAAATCCTACAAAGGAAATATTCTCGGAATTGGACGAAATCAACGCCCAGGGTCTTATTTTTCCACGGAGCTTCCAGAAGACCGAAGAGCATACGAAGTGGGGCCACGAGGTGGCCAGACCACAGGGCGGCGCGGCCAAGGAGGGGTCCGCGCCGGCCTGTGGTGTGGGCCGCTCGTCAGCCCTCCGACTCTGCCCTTCCGCCTACTTATACTCTCCGTCGCGAAAACCCTATTACCGAGGGCCACGATACGGAAAAAGTTCCAGAGACGACGCCGCCGCCAATCCCATCTCGGAGGATTCAGGAGATCGCCTCTGGCACCCTGCCGGAGAGGGGAATCATCTCCCGGAGGACTCTACATCACCATGATCGCCTCCGGACTGATGTGTGAGTAGTTCATCCTTGGACTATGGGTCCATAGCAGTAGCTAGATGGTTGTCTTCTCCTAAATGTGCTATCATGTTAGATCTTGTGAGCTGCCTATCATGATCAAGATCATCTAATTGTAATGCTACATGTGGTGTTTGTTGGGATCCGATGAATATGGAATACTATGTCAAGTTGATTATCAATCTATCATATATGTGTTGTTTATGATCTTGCATGCTCTCCGTTGCTAGTAGAGGCTCTGGCCAAGTTGATACTTGTGACTCCAAGAGGGAGTATTTATGCTCGATAGTGGGTTCATGCCTCCATTGAATCCGGGACAGTGACAGAAAGTTCTAAGGTTGTGGATGTGCTGTTGCCACTAGGGATAAAACATCGATGCTTTGTCTAAGGATATTTGTGCTGATTACATTACGCACCATACTTAATGCAATTGTCTGTTGTTTGCAACTTAATACTGGAAGGGGTGCGGATGCTAACCCGAAGGTGGACTTTTTAGGCATAGATGCATGCTGGATAGCGGTCTATGTACTTTGTCGTAATGCCCTAAGTAAATCTCATATTACTCATCATGATATGTATGTGCATTGTTATGCCCTCTTTATTTGTCAGTTGCCCAACTGTAATTTGTTCACCCAACATGATATTTATCTTATTGGAGAGACACCACTAATGAACTGTGGACCCCGGTCCATTCTTTTACATCTGAATACAATCTACTGCAATCATTGTTCTCTGCTGCTCATTGGAAACAAACATCACTTTCCACACCATACATTTAATCCTTTGTTTACAGCAAGCCGGTGAGATTGACAACCTCACTGTTAAGTTGGGGCAAAGTATTTTGATTGTGTTGTGCAGGTTCCACGTTGGCGCCGGAATCCCTGGTGTTGCGCCGCACTACACTCCGTCACCAACAACCTTCACGTGGTCCTTGATTCCTACTGGTTCGATAACCTTGGTTTCTTACTGAGGGAAAACTTGCTGCTGTACGCATCACACCTTCCTCTTGGGGTTCCCAACGGACGTGTGCTTCACACGTTATCAAGATCTTTTTCTGGCGCCGTTGCCGGGGAGATCAAGACACGCTGCAAGGCGAGTCTCCCACATCCAATCTCTTTACTTTGTTTTTGTCTTGCTTTACTTTACTTTATTTTCTGCTTTGTTTGCTTTCTATATCAAAAACACAAAAAGATTAGTTACTTGTATTTACTTTATTTACCTTTAGTTTGCGTTCTTTATATCAAAAACACACAAAAAATTAGTTACTTGCATTTACTTTATTTACCTTTTGTTTATTTCATCATGTTTCCTCCTAAGTTCACTCTGAAATATATACCGGTAGGGCAAGGGTCTATCATTGGAAGAGATAATATAGAAGCATTTTTCACTCATGTTAGTATGGTTGAAGATTTTGAAGATAGACACTTGGTAGAACTTGCTCCTACTTATGAAATTGGTACTGCCTCTTTAGTACACATGTTGGAAGCTAGATTTGTTAATCTTAACCCTATAATGCAACATATGTTTCTTACACTCTCTGATATGGAAGAAGGAGAAAAGAAAGATTTTGTTTTAGAAACCCTTTTTAAAGAATTCGGTGATGTAGCTAGAGAAGCTAGAAAAGTCTTTATAAAACATAAGATGCTTGGCTTTTATACCAATTTTGCAAATACCCTTGAAAAGATGGAAAAAGATAGACTAAAGTACACTAATAAAGTCAATTGTGAGGGGGAGATTAAAGCGCCAATACCTTGCAAGCTCCTAGGAATGTGCGAGGCACTAGAAAAGAATTTTGATTGGATTGTTCCGGAAAATTTATTTGAGGAGGATAGTAAGCCTAAAAGTAATGAAAGAGGAGCCTATGAAACTTACATATACAAGATACAATGCATAGTTGAGAACCCCTCTGTTGATGCTTCATCTCTTGATAATACTTGATTCACACTTTCTGCGCCTAGCTGAAAGGCGTTAAAGAAAAGCGCTTATGGGAGACAACCCATTATTTTACTTCTGCACTTTTATTTTATATTTGAGTCTTGGAAGTTGTTACTACTGTAGCAACCTCTCTTTATCTTTATTTTATTGCATTGTTGTGCCAAGTAAAGTCTTTGATAGTAAGGTTGATACTAGATTTGGATTACTGCGCAGAAACAGATTTCTTACTGTCACTAATTTGAGTAGCCCCCTCTGTAGGTAACTCAGAAAAATCTGACAATTTACGTGAATGATCCTCAGATATGTACGCAACTTTCATTAAATTTGAGGGGTTTTCATCTGAGCAAGTTAAGTGCCGCTAAAAAATTCGTCTTTACGTACTGTTCTGTTTTGACAGATTCTGCCTTTTATTTCGCATTGCCTGCTTTGCTATGTGGGATGGATTTCTTTGTTCCATTAACTTTCAGTAGCTTTGTGCAATGTCCAGAAGTGTTAAGAATGATTATTTCACCTCTGAATATGTGAATTTTTGATTATGCACTAACTCTCTAATGAGTTTGTTTTGGGTTTGGTGTGGAGGAAGTTTTCAAGAATCAAAAGAGGAGGATGATACAATATGATCAAGAAGAGTGAAAACTCTAAGCTTGGGGATGCCCCCGTGGTTCATCCCTGCATATTTCAAGAAGACTCAAGCATCTAAGCTTGGGGATGCCCAAGGCATCCCCTTCTTCATCGACATCTTATCAGGTCACCTCTAGTGAAACTATATTTTTATTCCGTCACATCTTATGTGCTTTACTTGGAGCGTCTGTATGTTTTTGTTTTTGTTTTGTGTTTGAATAAAATCGGATCCTAGCATTCTTTGTGTGGGAGAGAGACACGCTCCGATGTTTCATATGAACACTGGTGTTCTTAGCGTTACTTTTAATGTTCATGGCGAAGGTTGAAACTGCTTCGTTCATTGTTATATGGTTGGAAACAGAAAATGCTTCATGTGGTAATTGGTATATTGTCTTGAATAATTTGATACTTGGCAATTGTTGTGCTCAAATAGATCATGTTTAAGCTCTTGCATCATGTACTTTGCACCCATTAGTGAAGAACTACCATAGAGCTTGTTGAAATTTGGTTTTCATGATTGGTCTCTCTAAAGTCTAGATATTTTCTGGTGAGGTGTTTGAACAACAAGGAAGACAGTGTAGAGTCTTATAATGCTTGCAATATGTTCTTATGTAAGTTTTGCTGTACCGTTTCATACTTGTGTTTGCTTCAAACAACCTTGCTAGCCCAAAGCCTTGTATTGAGAGGGAATACTTCTCGTGCATCCAAATCCTTGAGCCAAAACCTATGCCATTTGTGTCCACCATACCTACCTACTACATGGTATTTCTCTGCCATTCCAAAGTAAATTGCTTGAGTGCTACCTTTAAAACTTCATTCCTTGTCTTTGCAATATATAGCTCATGGGAAAATAGCTTAAAAACTATTGTGGTAAAGAATATGTCGCTTATGTATCTTATTTCTTATAAGTTGCTTGTTGAGCGGTAACCATGTTTCTGGGGACGCCATCAACTATTACACCTTTGTTGAATATCATGTGAGTTGCTATGCATGTTCGTCTTGTCTGAAGTAAGGGTGATTTATCATGATCAAATGGTTTGAGTATGCATATTGTTAGAGAAGAACATTGGGCCGCTAACTAAAGCCATGCACCATGGTGGAAGTTTCAGTTTGGACATTAATCCTCAATCTCTTATGAGAATATTATCTGTTGTTGAATGCTTATGCATTAAAGAGGAGTCCATTATCTGTTTTCTATGTTGTCCCGGTATGGATGTCCTAAGTTGAGATGTATCAAAAACGAGAAATCAAATGCGATCTATCTCCTTGGACCTTTGTACAGGCGGCATAGAGGTACCCCTTTGTGACACTTGGTTGAAACATATGTTATGCAATGATAATCCATGTAAATCCAAGCTAATTAGGACAAGGTGCGAGCACTATTGGTATTCTATGCATGAGGCTTGCAACTTATAGGATGTCTTATGCATAACACATATGAATTATTACTACCGTTGACAAAATTGTTTCTATGTTTTCAAAATAAAGCTCTAGCACAAATATAGCTATCTATGCTTCCCTCTGCGAAGGGCCTTTCTTTTACTTTATGTTGAGTCAGTTTACCTACTTCTTTCTGTCTTGGAAGCAAACACTTTTGTCAACTGTGTGCATTGATTCCTACATACTTGCTTATTTGCATTCATCATATTACTTTGTGTTGACAATTATCCATGAGATATACATGTTGAAGTTGAAAGCAACTGCTGAAACTTATATCTTCCTTTGTGTTGCTTCAAAACTTTCTACTAAGAATTTATTGCTTTATGAGTTAACTCCTATGCAAGTCTTATTGATGCTTGTCTTGAAAGTACTATTCATGAAAAGTCTTTGCTATATGATTCAGTTGTTTAGTCATTATCTTTACCATTGCTTCGAATCACTTCATTCACCTCATATGCTTTACAATAGTATTGATCAAGATTATGATAGCATGTCACTTCAGAAATTATCCTTGTTATCGTTTACCTACTCGAGGGCGAGTAGGAACTAAGCTTGGGGATGCTTGATACGTCTCAAATGTATCTATAATTTCTTATGTTCCATGCTAGTTTCATGACAATACTCACATGTTTTATATGCACTTTACATCATTTATATGCATTTTCCGGCACTAACCTATTGACAAGATGCCGAAGCGCCAGTTCCTGTTTTCTGCTGTTTTTGGTTTCAAAAATCCTACAAAGGAAATATTCTCGGAATTAGACGAAATCAACGCCCAGGGTCTTATTTTTCCACGGAGCTTCCAGAAGACCGAAGAGCATACGAAGTGGGGCCACGAGGTGGCCAGACCACAGGGCGGCGCAGCCAAGGAGGGGCCCGCACTGGCTTGTGGTGTGGGCCCCTCGTCAGCCCTCCGACTCTGCCCTTCCGCCTACTTATACTCTCCGTCGCAAAAACCCTATTACCGAGAGCCACAATACGGAAAAAGTTCCAGAGACGCCGCCGCCAATCCCATCTCGGGGGATTCAGGAGATCGCCTCCGGCACCCTGCCGGAGAGGGGAATCATCTCCCGGAGGACTCTAAATCACCATGATCGCCTCCGGACTAATGTGTGAGTAGTTCATCCTTGGACTATGGGTCCATAGAAGTAGCTAGATGTTTGTCTTCTCCTAAATGTGCTATCATGTTAGATCTTGTGAGCTGCCTATCATGATCAAGATCATCTAATTGTAATGCTACATGTTGTTTTTGTTGGGATCCGATGAATATGGAATACTATGTCAAGTTGATTATCAATCTATCATATATGTGTTGTTTATGATCTTGCATGCTCTCCGTTGCTAGTAGAGGCTCTAGCCAAGTTGATACTTGTGACTCCAGGAGGGAGTATTTATGCTCGATAGTGGGTTCATGCCTCCATTGAATGCAGGACGTGTGTGAGAAAGTTCTAAGGTTGTGGATGTGCTGTTGCCACTAGGGATAAAATATCGATGCTTTGTCTAAGGATATTTGTGTTTATTACATTACACACCATACTTAATGCAATTGTCTGTTGTTTGCAACTTAATACTGGAAGGGGTGCGGATGCTAACCCGAAGGTGGACTTTTTAGGCATAGATGCATGCTGGATAGCGGTCTATGTACTTTGTCGTAATGCCCTAAGTAAATCTCATATTACTCATCATGATATGTATGTGCATTGTTATGCCCTCTTTATTTGTCAATTGCCCAACTGTAATTTATTCACCCAACATGCTATTTATCTTATTGGAGAGACACCACTAGTGAACTGTGGACCCCGGTCCATTCTTTTACATCTGAATACAATCTACTGCAATAATTGTTCTCTGCTGCTCATTGCAAACAAACATCACTTTCCACACCATACATTTAATCCTTTGTTTACAGCAAGCCGATGAGATTGACAACCTCACTGTTAAGTTGGGGCAAAGTATTTTGATTGTGTTGTGCAGGTTCCACGTTGGCACCGGAATCCCTGGTGTTGCGCCGCAGCACACTCCGTCACCAACAACCTTCACGTGGTCCTTGACTCCTACTGGTTCGATAACCTTGGTTTCTTACTGAGGGAAAACTTGCTGCTGTACGCTCACACCTTCCTCTTGGGGTTCCCAACGGACGTGTGCTTCATGCGTTAGGAGTTACTCTTCCTCAAGAGAAGTTCACCTGCACCTGCTTCGGCATGGTTTCATCCAAGCTATAATTGTTGGACGAAGCATGGAGAAAGAGGGGTTATAATGGAAGAAGATGAAGAAGGGGATGATATCATCGATGACAACTATCCTGATCATTTCGGTGATACTTTCATGGAGGATGCTGAAAGTGGGGAAGGTGAAGGGGGAGGTGAAGAAGAGGCATGTGATGAGCCTGCTAATGATCTTGGTCGGACCATTGCTGATGCACGGAGACGCTGCGAAACTGAAAAGGAGAGGGAGAATTTGGATCGCATGTTAGAGGATCACAAAAAGTCGCTGTACCCAGGATGCGATAATGGTCTAAAAAAGCTGGGTTGCACACTGGATTTGCTGAAATGGAAGGCACGGGAAGGTGTAGCTGACTCAGGATTTGAAAACTTGCTGAAAATGTTGAAGAATATGTTTCCAAAGAATAACGAGTTGCCCGCCAGTACGTATGAAGCAAAGAAGGTTGTCTGCCCTCTAGGTTTGGAGGTTCTGCAGATACATGCATGCATTAACGACTGCATCCTCTACCGCTGTGAATACGAGAATTTGAATGAATGCCCGGTATGCACTCCATTGCGTTATAAGATCAGAGGCGATGACCCTGGTGACGATGTTGAGGGCGAGAAACCCAGGAAGAGGGTTCCCGCCAAGGTGATGTGGTATGCTCCTATAATACCACGGTTGAAACGTCTGTTCAGGAACAAAGAGCATGCCAAGTTGTTGCGATGGCACAAAGAGGACCGTAAGTCGGACGGGGAGTTGAGACACCCCGCAGATGGAACGCAATGGAGAAAGATCGACACAGAGTTCAAAGATTTTGCAGCTGACGCAAGGAACATAAGATTTGGTCGAAGTACAGATGGCATGAATCCTTTTGGCGAGCAGAGCTCCAGCCATAGCACCTGGCCCGTGACTCTATGCATCTACAACCTTCCTCCTTGGTTATGCATGAAGCGGAAGTTCATTATGATGCCAGTGCTCATCCAAGGTCCGAAGCAACCCGGCAACGACATCGATGTGTACCTAAGGCCATTAGTTGATGAACTTTTACAGTTGTGGGGCAGACCTGGTGTACGTGTGTGGGATGAGCACAAAGAAGAGGAATTTGACCTACGAGCGTTGCTTTTCGTAACCATCAATGATTGGCCTGCTCTTAGTAACCTTTCGGGACAGACAAATAAGGGATACAATGCATGCACGCACTGCTTACATGAGACTGAAAGTGTACATTTGCCAAATTGTAAGAAAAACGTGTACCTGGGGCATCGTCGATTTCTTCCCCGAAATCATAACTTAAAAAAGAAAGGCAAGCATTACAACGGCAAGGCAGACCACCGGCCGAAGCCTGCGGAACGTACGGGTGCTAAGGTATTTGATATGGTCAAGGATTTGAAAGTCATCTTTGGAAAGGGTCCTGGCGGACAATCAGTTCCGCAGGGAGCTGACGGGCACGCACCCATGTGGAAAAAGAAATATATATTTTGGGAGCTAGAATATTGGAAAGTCCTAGATGTCCGCTCTGCAATCGACGTGATGCATGTTACGAAGAATATTTGCGTGAACCTGCTAAGCTTCTTGGGAGTGTATGGGAAGACAAATGATACAAAGGAAGCACGGCAGGACCAACAACGTTTGAAAGACCCTGATGACCGATATCCGGAATGGTTTCAAGGTCGTGCTAGCTACGCTCTTACCAAAGAAGAGAAGGTCATCTTTTTTGAATGTCTGAGCAGTATGAAGGTCCCGTCTGGCTTCTCGTCGAATATAAATGGAATAATAAACATGGCGGACAAAAAGTTCTAAAACCTGAAGTCTCACGACTGCCACGTGATTATGACGCAATTGCTTCCGATTGCTTTGAGGGGGCTCCTACCGGAAAATGTTCGAGTAGCCATTGTGAAGCTATGTGCATTCCTCAATGCAATCTCTCAGAAGGTAATCAATCCAGAAGATCTACCACGGTTACAGAACGATGTGCTCCAATGTCTTGTCAGTTTTGAGTTGGTGTTCCCGCCATCCTTCTTCAATATTATGACGCACCTCCTGGTTCACCTAGTCGAAGAGATTTCCATTATCGGTTCTGTATTTCTACACAATATGTTCCCCTTTGAGAGGTTCATGGGAGTATTAAAGAAATATGTTCGTAACCGTGCTAGGCCAGAAGGAAGCATCGCCAAGGGCTATGGAAATGATGAGGTAATTGAGTTTTGTGTTGACTTTGTTCCTGACCTTAAGCCGATTGGTCTTCCTCGATCGCGGCACGAGGGGAGACTAAGTGGAAAAGGCACGATCGGAAGGAAATCAACGATATGTATGGACGGCCATTCGACTGAAGCACACCACACAGTTCTGACCAATTCCAGCTTGGTGGCTCCGTACTTCGAGAAACACAAGAATATTTTACGCTCGGACAACCCGAGGAAGCCCGAATCCTGGATTAGAAAGGCCCACATGGAGACTTTCGGCAGTTGGTTGAGAAAACATTTAATGAATGACAATGACGTTGGAGATCAGCTGTACATGTTGGCCAAGACACCATCTTCGACTATAACGACTTTCCAAGGGTACGAGATAAATGGGAATACATTTTACACGATCGCCCAAGATAAAAAGAGCACCAACCAAAAAGGTCACATATTATGGTTACATAGAGGAGATATGGGAACTTGACTATGGACCCTTCTTTAAGGTCCCTTTGTTCCGGTGCAAATGGTTCAAGCTAGCATGAGGTGGGGTAAAGGTGGACCAGCAATACGGAATGACAATGGTGGATTTCAACAATCTTGGTTACCTTGACGAACCATTCGTCCTAGCCAAAGATGCCGCTCAGGTTTTCTATGTGAAGGACATGAGTAGCAAACCGAGGAAACGGAAAGATAAGAAAGCGAGCAGTACATCATGGGATGATCCAAAGCGCCACATTCTTCTTTCAGGGAAAAGAAACATCGTGGGAGTGGAGGACAAGACATACATGTCAGAAGATTATAATATGTTTGGTGAAATTCCGCCCTTCAAAGTGAACACTGACCCAAGCATTAAGTTAAATGATGAGGATGCTCCATGGATACGGCACAATCGTAAGCAAGCAGGGACACAAGGGAAGAAATGATGTGTAATAATTTATTGTACCAAACTTTGTTGAATGGATCGTGTGAATTATATTATCTGTGATGTGTTTGGTGTCCATTTTTGAATGATTCGATTGATTCAAGATACCACTGATGATACATGAAATTTGGAGTGATTTAGTCATACTCCTGCCTAGGCGTATAATATGCATACTCGTAGTCTTCATAGTCTCCGCCGTTGTACTGGTAGTCGTCGCCTTCTAAGTTGCCGCCGTCGTCGTCGATGCCGTTGTCGCTGTCGTCAGGCGGCACTCGTAGTTCGAACTAAGGGTAGCGCAGGCTGGGGATATCTCCGGCCGTGATGTAGTCCATGACGCTCTGTAGAGTCCGGCCGTACCACCATAGCCGACGGCCGGCCTCATGGAAGTTCCCAGGAGGCAGACCGTCCTCCTCATACCTGGCGAGCGCCCTCTCACGCCGATTGATGAAGAAGGCGTCCCAAGTATGCTGGTTATCGGGATGCCAGCGAGGATTCATCCGCTGCTCCGGCGTGAGGTCGAGGTAGTAGTGGTTCGTGATGGCCGCCCGACGCGCAGTACCTTGAGGGACGGGAGGGACCGGCAAGCCTCCGGCGCTTAGGCTCCAGCCGGCAGGGACGCGGTAGCCCGGTGGGCAAGGGTAGTTCGAGGCGCAAAGCTCCTCCACCTACTGGTAGGTTAGAGTGGGTACGGTGGAAGCCATGAGAGAGTGATGAGAGATTGTAGAGATGTGATAATGCTGGCCAAGCCGGGCTACATATATGTAGTGAGAAATGGCGGGAAAAATGGGAGCGGGAAGACAGGAGGCGGGAAGAAAGAGGTGGGAAGAAAGAGGCGGGAAGACAGGGAAGAAATAGCGGGAAGAAGAGGAATCCAGAGCTGGTCATCTAACCTTTAGTCCCGCCTGGTGGGTGCAACCGGGACTAAAGGTGGTTTTTGTGTCATCTAAGAAAACTGTCGGTGGGATAAGGAAGTTTGGGTGGAAGTTTGGGTAAGCTTTAGTCCCGGCTGGAGGGTGCAACCGTGACTAAAGCTGTCGGCAGGATAAGGACGCGTGGGTGGACGCACTGCTCGATGAGATAAAGCATGTAGCGCACGATGCCCTGTCGGAGGAACAAGACAAAGTAGAAGCGGCTCCGTGCCTATAAAAGGAGCATCGATACACCTTGGCAAGCATACCAACAAGCCAACCTAGCAGGTAGGGAGAGTTTCATCCCCATGGATGGAGTACAGGGTTGGAAAATCTCCCATGGCGCAGCTTCTCGAAGATGTCGTCGGTGCACACGCCCTACGACATCTTCGGAAGTTGCTCCTTGGGTAAATTTTCCTGCAAGCCCGTGAAAGACTCCATCTCCTCTGAATTTTTTGATATATTATTTGTATTTTTAACATTTTGAAATAAATTAGTTTTATTTTTCTAAATTTTTTGATATATTATTTGTATTTTTAAGATTTTGAAATGAATTAGTTTTATTTTACTGAATTTTTTGATATATTATTTGTATTTTTAAGATTTTGAAATGAATTAGTTTTATTTTTCTGAGTTTTTTTTGATATATTATACAGGGGTGATGTGAAAGTAGCAGTGATATGAGAGCAATAGTAACAGTAACACAGCAGCAGTAGCAGTAATATGAGAGCAATGGCACCAGAAAATAGTTGATACTATTTCCAATGACATGTAGAACGAGTATATGATGATGAGAGATGGACCGGGGTTCCCAGCTATCTACACTAGCGGTAACTCTCCAATAACGAGTGACAAGTGTTGGGTGAACAAATTACAGTTGGGCAATTGATAGGATTGAAATAGCATTAAGACAGAACATCAAGATTATTAATCATGTAGGCATGTTTTCCATATATAGTCGTACGTGCTCGCAATGAGAAACTTGCACAACATCTTTTGTCCTACCAGCCGGTGGCAGCCGGGCCTCTAGGGAATATACTGGAAATTAAGGTACACATTTTAATAGAGCACCGGAGCAAAGCATTAACACTCCGTGAAAACATGTGATCCTCATACCTAAGCCTTCCCCTCCGGTTGTCCCAATTTCTGTCACTTTGGGGCCTTTGGTTCCAGACATAGACATGTGCATACAACTTGTAGATACAATCTAAGCAATAATTATAGAGCTTAAATCTAAGATCATGCCACTCGGGCCCTAGTGACAAGCATTAATCACAACAAGATTGCAGCAACAATAACTTCACAAACTTTATAGATAGACTAATCATAATATAACAATCCATCGGATCCCAACAAACACAACACCGATTACATCAGATGAATCTCAATCATGTAAGGCAGCTCATGAGATCATTGTATTGAAGTACATGGGGGAGATAATACCAACTAGCTACAGCTAGAACCCGTAGTCCATGGAGGAACTACTCACGGAGCATGATGGAGGCGATGGCGTTGATGGAGATGGCTTCCGGGGGCACTTCCCCGTGCCGGCAGGGTGCCGGAACAGAGACTTCTGTCCCCTGAAACGGAGTTTCGCGATGGTGGCGGCGCCCCTGGAGTCTTTCTGGAGTTTCGTCAATTGGTATCGAGTTTTTAGGTCGAAAGGGCTTAAATAGGCGAAGAGACGGAGTCGGAGGGGTTACGGAGGCGCCACACGACAGGGCGGCGCGCCCCCCTCCTGGGCCGCGCCAGCCACATGTGTGGGCCCCCTGTGGCCCTCCTCTGGTCCCCCTTTGACTTTCTGGAAGGTTCCGGGAAAAATAAGATGTTGGGTCTTTATTTCGTCGAATTCCGAGAATATTGCCCGAACAGCCTTTCTGGAACCAAAAACAGCAGAAAACAGAGGCAGCCTTTGTGGCATCTTGTTAATAGGTTAGTTCCGGAAAACGCATAAAAACATTATAAAGTGTGAGCAAAACATGTAGGTATTGTCATAAAACAAGCATGGAACATCATAAATTATGGATACGTTGGAGACGTATCAGCATCCCCAAGCTTAGTTCCTACTCGCCCTCGAGTAGGTAAACGATAAAAAGAATAATTTCTGTAGTGACATGCTACTTACATACCCTTGATCATACTATTATAAAGCATATGAGATGAATGAAGTGACCCAAGGCAATGATCTATAGTTTCTAACCAAATAGATAACATATAGCAAAACTTTTCATGAATAGTACTTTCAAGACAAGCATCAAAAGTCTTGCATAAGAGTTAACTCATAAAGCAATAAATTCAAAGTAAGGAATTGAAGCAACACAGAGGAAGATTTTAGTTTCAGCAATTGCTTTCAACTTTCAACATGCATATCTCATGGATAATTGTCAACATAAAGTAATATGATGAATGCAAATAAGCAAATATGTAAGAATCAATGCACAGTTTCTAAGATGGAAGGAAGTAGGTAAACTGACTCAACATAAAGTAAAAGAAAGACCCTTCGCAGAGGGAAGCAGGGATTAAATCATGTGCTAGAGCTTTTCAAGTTTTGAAATCATATAGAGAGCATAAAAGTAAAGTTTTGAGAGGTGTTTGTTGTTGTCAACGAATGGTAGTGGGCACTCTAACCCCCTTGCTAAACAGACTTTCAAAGAGCGGCTCCCATGAAGGACGTTATCTCTACCAGCAAGGTAGATCATCCCTCTTCTCTTTTGTTTACACATGTACTTTAGTTTTTATTTATGGTTGACACCCCTCCCAACCTTTGCTTACACAAGCCATGGCTAACCGAATCCTCGGGTGCCTTCCAACAATCTCATACCATGAAGGAGTGTCTATTTGCAAAATTAAGTTGCTTACTGATGAATCAGGGCAAAACATGTGAAGAGAATTATTAATGAAGTTTGATTAATTGGGGCTGGGAACCCCATTGCCAGCTCTTTTTGCAAAATTATTGGATAAGCGGATGAAGCCACTAGTCCATTGGTGAAAGTTGACCAACAAGATTGAAAGATAAAACACCACATACTTCCTCATGAGCTATAAAACATTGACACAAATAAGAGATGATAAATTTTGAATTGTTTAAAGGTAGCACATGAAGTATTTACTTGGAATGGCAGAAAATACCATGTAGTAGGTAGGTATGGTGGACACAAATGGCATAGGTTTTGGCTCAAGGATTTTGGATGCACGAGAAGCATTTCCTCTCAGTACAAGGCTTTGGCTAGCAAGGTTGTTTGAAGCAAACACAAGTATGAACCGGTACAGCAAAACTTACATAAAAACATATTGCAAGCATTATAAGACTCTACACTGTCTTCCTTGTTGCTCAAACACTTTTACCAGAAAATATCTAGACCTTAGAGAGACAAATCATGCAAACCAATTTCAACAAGCTCTACAGTAGTTCTCCACTAATAGGTTTAAACTACATGATGCAAGAGCTTAATCATGATCTACTTGAGAGCTCAAAACAATTGCCAAGTATATCAAATTATCCAATACAATATGAAGCATTTTCTGTTTCCAACCAAATAGCAATAAATGCAATAGCTTCCAACTTTTGTCATTGAACATTAAAAGTGAAACGAAGAACAAGTGTTCATATGAAAAATCGAAGCATGTCTCTCTCCCAAACAAGGATTGCTAGGATCCGATCTTATTCAAACAAAAACAAAAATAAAAGCACACAGACGCTCCAAGTAAAGCACATAAGATGTGACCGAATAAAAATATAGTTTCAATAGAAGAAACCTGATAAATTGTTGATGAAGAAGGGGATGCCTTGGGCATCCCCAAGCTTAGACGCTTGAGTCTTCTTGAAATATGCAGGGATGAACCACGGGGGCATCCCCAAGCTTAGACCTTTCACTCTTCTTGATCATATATCATCCTCCTCTCTTGACCCTTGAAAACTTCCTTCACACCAAACTTCTCATAAACTTCATTAGAGGGGTTAGTACTCAAAAAACTTTAATCCACCTTGGTCCTGTAGTGAAACATTGCAAGAACTCAATAAAACATTAGCTACAGCTCTCCACGTCTAGAAAGCCTTGCTTAAAGTCCACAAGAGACAATGCAAAAAACAGAGACAGAATCTGTCAAAACAGAACAGCCAGTAAACACGAATTTTTAAGAGGTACTTCCGTTGCTCAAATCAGAAAACTCAAAACTAATGAAAGTTGCGTACATATCTGAGGAACACGCACGTAAATTGGCAGATTTTTCTGAGTTAGCCACAGAGAATCATACCCAGATTCGTGACAGATAGAAATCTGTTTCTGCGCAGAAATCCAAATCTAGTATCAACCTTCTATTAGAGACTTCACTTGGCACAACAATGCAATAAAATAAAGATAAGGAGAGGTTGCTACAGTAGTAACAACTTCCAAGACACAACAAAACAGTAGCAAAATAAAGACATGGGTTATCTCCCAAGAAGTGCTTTCTTTATAGCCATTAAGATGGGCTCAGCAATTTTAATGATGCACTCGCAAGAAATAAGAGTTGAAGCAAAAGAGAGCATCAAAAAGCAAGTTCAAAACACATTTAAGTCTAACCCACTTCCTATGCATAGGAATCTTGTACACAAATAAATTCATGAAAAACAAAGTGACAAGCATAAGAAGATAAAACAAGAATAACTTCAAGATTTTCAGCATATAGAGAGGTGTTCTAGTACCATGAAAATTTCTACAACCATATTTTACTCTCTCATAATAATTTTCAGTAGCTTCATGAACAAACTCAACAACATAACTATCACATACAGCATGCTTTTCATGATCCACAAACATATAATTTTTATCAAGCTCAAAAATAGTGGGATGAAAACTTTCAAACCAACTTTTATCAATAATATAACAAGATGATTGATCATTCTCAAGAGATATGGGACTCCTAAATAAAGTCAAGAACTCTCCAATCCCATTTTCATTAGTAGTACAATTAATATTATCAAGTAACATAGGGCCATCATCTAGAGATTTATCATAAACATTTGCTAAGCAAAATTCTTTAGTACCATGCATTTCGACATCAGGCACAAACAAAGCATTATCATAAGATTTATCAAAGTAGCATGGATTATCATAGATAACAGTAGCATAATTATTCTCACAAATTTTACTCATAGGTAATATTTCAAGAGAATCCACAGGAACATAACATTCTTCCTTCTTTGGTAAGCATGGAGGACAATCAAATAGTGTAGGAGATAAAGAGTTACTCTCATTAGAAGGTTGGCATGGGTAGCTAATCCATTCTTCCTCCTTTTGTTTATCACTCTCCTCTTCTTTTTCATCCAATGAGCTTTCAGGTTCATCAATTTCCTCCTCTTTTTCATCCAATGAGCTTTCAGGTTCATCAATTTCTTCTTCCACTGGTTCCTGCAAATTGTGAGTGCATTCTTGTGCATTAATGAGTCTCTCTTTATAATCAATAATATAAGGATTATTGATGTAGCTTTCTATGCAAAAATTAAGGATAGAAGAGACATAATCTTTAAGGTCCTTACAAACAACACAAGTTTCATAATTTTTAACCATGAAGGATTCTATCTCAGAGGCTCGCATAAATAAGACAAATTGTTCTACCTCTTCGAACCCAAGATGAATATAGCTATTACAATTATAGTTCTTAATTAAAACTTCCTCACTAAAGCCACATTGAAATTTAAGATGTTTAGTATCCTGTTGAGAGCAACAGTTTATATCATGGCGTTTAAGCAAGATTTTAGCAATTGTATTCAATTTTTCTATCACAGCACTCATAACTTTACCCGTTCTTGATTCTCTATAATTATTACTCCCTCCGTTCCTTTATATAGTGCCTATAGATTTTCGGCATTTGTTTCAGAATATAAGGTTTTAGCTTAGCTTTTTTTCAATTACCCCTCCCCGTTCAGCTCCCAAATCGTTCAGCTCCCAAAAATTGTTATGGTAAGTTAGAAAGATATAGATTTACCAAATTTTACGTTGATCTTAAATCGTTCAGCAAAGGGTCTTGTGTAAAAAATACTCTTGCGCTAATTTCCGTGCTAAAAAACAATAGGCACTATAGAATGGAACAGAGGGAGTATATAATTCTATAAGCTCCAAATAGGTTGTGGGTTCTCCCATAACAACAATTTTTAATTTTTAGGTTTTTCAAAATTTTATGAATTTTTGGGTATATAGGAAAAATAAAACAAGACAAAAAGAAACTAGACAAAAGTAAACTAAGCAAAATAATACTAGACAGAAATAAACTAAGCACAAATAAACTAGACAAAAGAAAACTAAGCAAAACAAAATAAAACAAAATAAAAGCAGAGAGAGAGGTAGAGTGTACTCCCCAGGTGAACTTATGAGTAGAGCTATGCCTCCCCGGCAACGGCGCCAGAAAATAGTCTTGATGACCCACAAGTATAGGGGATCGCAACAGTCTTCGAGGGAAGTAAAACCCAAATTTATTGATTCGACACAAGGGGAGGTAAAGAATACTTATAAGCCTTAACAACTGAGTTGTCAATTCAGCTGCACCTGGAAAAGCACTAGTAACAGGGGTGATGTGAAAGTAGCGATGATATGAGAGCAATAGTAATGATAACACGGCAGCGTGCTTGATAATATGAGAGCACTGGCACCAGAAAATAGTTGATACTATTTCCAATGACATGTAGAACGAGTATATGATGATGAGAGATGGACCGGGGTTCCCAGCTATCTACACTAGTGGTAACTCTCCAATAACGAGTGACAAGTGTTGGGTGAACAAATTACAGTTGGGCAATTGATAGGATTGAAATAGCATTAAGACAGAACATCAAGATTATTAATCATGTAGGCATGTTTTCCATATATAGTCGTACGTGCTCGCAATGAGAAACTTGCACAACATCTTTTGTCATACCAGCCGGTGGCAGCCGGGCCTCTAGGGAATCTACTGGAAATTAAGGTACTCCTTTTAATAGAGCACCGGAGCAAAGCATTAACACTCCGTGAAAACATGTGATCCTCATACCTAAGCCTTCCCCTCCGGTTGTCCCAATTTCTGTCACTTTGGGGCCTTTGGTTCCAGACATAGACATGTGCATACAACTTGTAGATACAATCTAAGCAATAATTATAGAGCTTAAATCTAAGATCATGCCACTCGGGCCCTAGTGACAAGCATTAATCACAACAAGATTGCAGCAACAATAACTTCACAAACTTTATAGATAGACTAATCATAATGTAACAATCCATCGGATCCCAACAAACACAACACCGATTACATCAGA
Organism: Lolium perenne; assembly: GCF_019359855.2. NCBI lineage: Eukaryota > Viridiplantae > Streptophyta > Magnoliopsida > Poales > Poaceae > Lolium > Lolium perenne. The sequence continues at coordinate 273,925,781 of NC_067245.2, forward strand.
TGAATCTCAATCATGTAAGGCAGCTCATGAGATCATTGTATTGAAGTACATGGGGGAGAGAATACCAACTAGCTACAGCTAGAACCCGTAGTCCATGGAGGAACTACTCACGGAGCATGATGGAGGCGATGGCGTTGATGGAGATGGCTTCCGGGGGCACTTCCCCGTCCCGGCAGGGTGCCGGAACAGAGACTTCTGTCCCCCGAAATGGAGTTTCGCGATTGTGGCGGCGCCCCTGGAGTCTTTCTGGAGTTTTGTCAATTGGTATCGAGTTTTTAGGTCGAAAGGGCTTAAATAGGCGAAGAGACGGAGTCGGAGGGGTTACGGAGGCGCCACACAACAGGGCGGCGCGCCCCCCTCCTAGGCCGCGCCAGCCACATGTGTGGGCCCCCTGTGGCCCTCCTCTGGTCCCCCTTTGACTTTCTAGAAGGTTCCGGGAAAATAAGATGTTGGGTCTTTATTTCATCGAATTCCGAGAATATTGCCCGAACAACCTTTCTGGAACCAAAAACAGCAGAAAACAGGAACTGGCACTGTGGCATCTTGTTAATAGGTTAGTTCCGGAAAACGCATAAAAACATTATAAAGTGTGAGCAAAACATGTAGGTATTGTCATAAAACAAGCATGGAACATCAGAAATTATGGATACGTTGGAGACGTATCAGCCTGCCGCCCTGTCCTTCGACGCCGCCATCACCCTCGACAACGCCGTCGCCCGCCGCCCCGTCATCGTCCTCGCGCGCCCCGGCCAGTCCTCGCCGTACGTGGTCGAGAACACACACGCGTCGCCCGCGCCACCCTCTCGCCGGCCGCTCTCACCGGCCGCGCGCCGTCGCCCGCCGCCCGCGCCGCCCTCGCCCGCCGCCTTTGACCGCCGCGCGCCCTCGCCTGCCGCTCTCACCGGCCCGGCCTCCGGCCGCGCACGCGGCCGCGTGCCTTACAGAGACAGAGAGAGGGAGAGCGTGAGAGGGAGAGAGAAGGGGCCGGCCCTTTTTTGTTTTTTTTGTTTTTTAATTAACTCACGATTTGTTAATCAAAATTGTAAACTTAAAATTTTGTAAACTTAAAATTTTGTAAACTTAAAATTTGTTAATTAAAATAGTGCTAAGTAACTTAAATAAAAAATAGTTCTAAGTAGGGCACCGACCCCGTGATGTCTACACACGCTTCTATTCCTGTAGACAGTGTTGGGCCTCCAAGAGCAGAGGTTTGTAGAACAGCAGCAAGTTTCTCTTAAGTGAATCACCCAAGGTTTATCGAACTCAGGGAGGTAGGGGTCAAAGATATCCCTCTCAAGCAACCCTGCAATTACGATACAAGAAGTCTCTTGTGTCCCCAACACACCTAATACACTTGTCAGATGTATAGGTGCACTAGTTCGGCGAAGAGATAGTGAAATACAAGTAATATGGATGATTATAAGTAGTAATTGCAATCTGAAATAAATATGGCAACAAGTAAATATGCAGTAGAACAGTAAATAAACGGTGATTCGATATTTGGAAACAAGGCCTAGGGATCATACTTTCACTAGTGGACACTCTCAACAATGATCACATAACAATTAGATAACTTCTCTTCACTTGTGCTACTTTCTCACACTCTCTTGTTGGATAACAAACACCATTCATCGTGTAGGGCTGTAAAAGCACACCTCAAGCCGGAGTAAACAAGCCCCACAACATCCGGAGTTCATATTAAAGTAACCTCTAGAGTGCATAATAGACCGTTGCAATTTAGACCGAGTACTAACATAGCATACACACTGTCAACAATAGCTATGAAAGGGGGAATAGATCACATCAATACTATCATAGTAATAGTTAACTTCATAATCTATAAGAGATTACAATCATAACCTACACCAAGTACTACATGATGCACACACTGTCAACATTACATCATGGAGGAGGAATAAACTACTTTAATAACATCACTAGAGTAGCACATAGATTAATAGTGATACAAAGCTCATGATCACATAAAGATCACACCATGGGAGAGAGAGATGAACCACATAGCTACCGGTAGAGCCCTCAGCCTCGGGGGAGAACTACTCCCTCCTCATCATAGGAGACATCAATGGCGATGCAGATGGCGGTGGTGTCGATGGAGGTGATTCCGGGGGCAATTCCCCGTCCCGGCGGCGTGCCGGAACAGAGACTTCTGTCCCCCGAAACTTGTCTTCGCGATGGCGGTGGCTACTGAACTCTTCGTGGAATATCGTCTGTTCTCCTAGGGTTTTCGCGTCTGGGAGCATATATAGGCGAAAGGGCGGAGTCGGAGGGGCACCAGGGTTCCCTCACCACATGGCGGCGCGACCAGGGTGGGACCCGCGCCCAGGTGTGGTGTGGGGGCCCCCTGGCCCATCTTCGTCTCCCCTTCGGACTTCTGGAACCTTCCGTGAACAATAAGATCGTGGGCTTTTGTTTCGTCCAATTCTGAGAATATTTCCTGTGTAAGATTTCTGAAACCAAAAACAGCAGAAAACAGGAACTGGCGCTTCGGCATCTTGTTAATAGGTTAGTTCCGGAAAATGCATAAAATCATTATAAAGTGTGAGCAAAACATGTAGGTATTGTCATAAAACTAGCATGGAACATCAGAAATTATAGATACGTTGGAGACGTATCAAGCATCCCAAGCTTAGTTCCTACTCGCCCTCGAGTAGGTTAACGATAACAAGGATAATTTCTGAAGTGACATGCTACTATCATAATCTTGATCAATACTATTGTAAAGCATATGAGATGAATGAAGTGATTCGAAGCAATGGTAAAAACAATGACTAAACAACTGAATCATATAGCAAAGACTTTTCATGAATAGTACTTTCAAGACAAGCATCAATAAGACTTGCATAGGAGTTAACTCATAAAGCAATAAATTCTTAATATAAGGTTTTGAAGCAATACAAAGGAAGATATAAGTTTCAGCAGTTGCTTTCAACTTCAACATGTATATCTCATGGATAATTGTCAACACAAAGTAATATGATGAATGCAAATAAGCAAGTATGTAGGAATCAATGCACACAGTTGACACAAGTGTTTGCTTCTAAGGTAGAAAGAAGTAGGTAAACTGACTCAACATAAAGTAAAAGAAAGGCCCTTCGCAGAGGGAAGCATGGATTACTATTTTTGTGCTAGAGCTTTTATTTTGAAAACATAGAAACAATTTTGTCAACGGTAGTAATAATTCATATGTGTTATGCATAAGACATCCTATAAGTTGCAAGCCTCATGCATCGAATACCAATAGTGCTTGCACCTTGTCCTAATTAGCTTGGATTTCCATGGATTATCATTTCATTACATATGCTTCAACCAAGTGTCACAAAGGGGTACCTCTATGCCGCGTGTACAAAGGTCCAAGGAGATAGATTGCATTTGATTTCTCGTTTTTGATAGATCTCAACTTGAGGACATCCATACCGGGACAACATAGAAAACAGATAATGGACTCCTCTTTAATGCATAAGCATTCACCAACAGATAATATTCTCATAAGAGATTGAGGATTAATGTCCAAACTGAAACTTCCACCATGATACATGGCTTTGGTTAGCGGCCCAATGTTCTTCTCTAACAATATGCATACTCAAACCATTTAATCATGACAAATCACCCTTACTTCAGACAAGACGAACATGCATAGCAACTCACATGATATTCAACAAAAATAGTTGATGGCGTCCCCAGAAACATGGTTACCGCTCAACAAGCAACTTATTAAGAAATAAGATACATAAGCGACATATTCTTTACCACAATAGTTTTTTAAGCTACTTTCCCATGAGCTATATATTGCAAAGACAAGGAATGAAATTTTAAAGGTAGCACGCAAGCAATTTACTTTGGAATGGCAGAGAAATACCACATAATAGGTAGTTATTGTGGACACAAATGGCATAAGTTTTGGCTCAAGGTTTTGGATGCACGGGAAGCAATCCCTCTCAGTACAAGGCTTTGGCTAGCAAGGTTGTTTGAAGCAAACACAAGTATGAACCGGTACAACAAAACTTACATAAGAACATATTGCAAGCATTATAAGACTCTACACTGCCTTCCTTGTTGTTCAAACACCTTTACTAGAAAATATCTAGACTTTAGAGAGACCAATCATGCAAACCAAATTTCAACAAGCTCTACAATAATTCTCCACTAATAGGTTCAAACTACATGATGCAAGAGCTTAAACATGATCTATTTGAGAGCTTAAAATTTTTGCCAAGTATCAAATTATTCAAGACCATATACCAATTACCACATGAAGCATTTTCTGTTTCCAACCAAATAGCAATAAATGCAGCAGCTTTCAACTTTTGCCATGAACATTAAAAGTAAAACGAAGAACACAAGTGTTCAAATGAAAAAGCGGAGCGTGTCTCTCTCCCACACAAGCATGATAGGATCCAAATTTATTCAAACAAAAACGAAAATAAAAACATACAAACGCTCCAAGTAAAGCACATAAGATGTGACCGAATAAAAATATAGTTTCACTAGAGGTGACGTGATAAGTTGTTGATGAAGAAGGGGATGCCTTGGGCATCCCCAAGCTTAGATGCTTGAGTCTTCTTGAAATATGCAGGGATGAAACACGGGGGCATCCCCAAGCTTAGACTTTTCACTCTTCTTGATCATATTATATCATCCTCCTCTCTTGACCCTTGAAAACTTCCTCCACACCAAACTCAAAACAATCTCATTAGAGGGTTAGTACATAATCAAAAATTCACATGTTCAGAGGTGACACAATCATTCCTAACACTTCTGGACATTACCCAAAGCTACTGAAAGTTAATGGAGCAAAGAAATCTATTCAACACAGTAAAAGAGGCAATGTGAAATAAAAGGCAGAATCTGTCAAAACATAACAGTCCATAAAGACGAATTTTTTAGAGGCACTTAACATGCTCAGATGAAGAAGCTCAAATTGAATTAAAGTTGCGTACATGTCTGAGGATTACTCATGATTTTTCGCAGATTTGTCTGAGTTACCTACAGAGAGATCTACTCAAATTCGTGACAGCAAGAAATCTGTTTCTGCGCAGAAATCCAAATCTAGTATCAACTTTACTATCAAAGACTTTACTTGGCACAACAATGCAATAAAGTAAAGATAAGGAGAGGTTGCTACAGTAGTAACAACTTCCAAGACATAACAAAACAGTAGCAAAATAGAAACATGGGTTATCTCCCAAGAAGTGCTTTCTTTATAGCCATTAAGATGGGCTCGGTAATTTTAATGATGCTCACATAAGGATGAGAGTTGAAGCAAAGAGAGCATCAAAAAGCAAGTATGAAACAAAATTTAAGCCTAACCCACTTCCTATGAAAAGGAATCTTGTACACAAATAAATTCATGAAGAGCAAAGTGACAAGCATAGGAAGAATAAACACGAGTAACTTCAAGATTCTCAACATAAAGAGGTCAAACTTAATATTATTAAGATGCATATAACCATGTTTCCCTCTCTCATAATAACTTTCAGCAGCATCATGAACAAACTCAACAATATAACTATCACATAAAGCATTCTTATTCACATGCATAAAAGTATCATTACTCTCCACATAAGCAATTTTATTAGTAATAGTGGGAGTAAAACTATCACAACCATCATTGTAATCATCATAAATTGCAGGCATGGTATAATCATAATAAACTTTATCCTCCATAGTAGGTGGCACCAAAATACCACTATCATTATAATCATCTTAAATGGGAGGCAAAGTATCATCAAAGAAAATTTTCTCCTCAAAACTTGGGGGACTAAAAATATCACAACCAGCTTCCCCAAGCTTAAATTCCTCCATAGCATTAGCAATAATAGTGTTCAAAGAGTTCATGCTAATAACATTGCTACAACTATTTTGCAAACAAAGTTCCATGGGTTTTTTAATTCTCTCTTCAAACACATCATGTCCTAATTCAATATAAAGTTCATAAAGATCTCTAATGTTGTTGTTGTTTTCCATTAAGCCTAACTAGTGAAATAAAAACAAGAAACCAAAAAAATATAATTGCAAGATCTAAAGGAAATAGCTTCGAGCACTCACACACCGGCAACAGTGCTAGGAAATAGCTTAGTAGTCGGAGGATGTGAATACCTTTTACCTTACCTCCCCGGCAACGGCGCCAGAAAATAGCTTGATGTCTACGCACGCTTCTATTCCTGTAGACAGTGTTGGGCCTCCAAGAGCAGAGGTTTGTAGAACAGCAGCAAGTTTCCCTTAAGTGAATCACCCAAGGTTTATCGAACTCAGGGAGGTAGAGGTCAAAGATATCCCTCTCAAGCAACCCTGCAATTATGATATAAGAAGTCTCTTGTGTCCCCAACACACCTAATACACTTGTCAGATGTATAGGTGCACTAGTTCGGCGAAGAGATAGTGAAATACAAGTAATATGGATGATTATAAGTAGTAATTGCAATCTGAAATAAATATGGCAGCAAGTAAACATGCAATAGAACAGTAAATAAACGGTGATTCGATATTTGGAAACAAGGCCTAGGGATCATACTTTCACTAGTGGACACTCTCAACAATGATCACATAACAATTAGATAACTTCTCTTCACTTGTGCTACTTTCTCACAGTCTCTTGTTGGATAACAAACACCATTCATTGTGTAGGGCTATAAAAGCACACCTCAAGCCGGAGTAAACAAGCTCCACAACATCCGGAGTACATATTAAAGTAACCTCTAGAGTGCATAATAGACCGTTGCAATTTAGACCGAGTACTAACATAGCATACACACTGTCAACAATAGCTATGAAAGGGGGAATAGATCACATCAATACTATCATAGTAATAGTTAACTTCATAATCTACAAGATTTTACAATCATAACCTACACCAAGTACTACATGATGCACACACTGTCAACATTACATCATGGAGGAGGAATAAACTACTTTAATAACATCACTAGAGTAGCACATAGATTAATAGTGATACAAAGCTCATGATCACATAAAGATCACACCATGGGAGAGAGAGAGATGAACCACATAGCTACCGGTAGAGCCCTCAGCCTCGGGGGAGAACTACTCCCTCCTCATCATGGGAGACAGCAATGACGATGAAGATGGCGGTGGTGTCGATGGAGGTGACTCCTGGGGCAATTCCCCGTCCCGGCGGCGTGCCGGAACAGATACTTCTGTCCCCCGAAACTTGTCTTCGCGATGGCGGCGACTACGGAACTCTTCGTGGAATATCGTCTGTTCTCCTAGGGTTTTTGCGTCTGGGAGCATATATAGGCGAAAGGGCGGAGTCGGAGGGGCACCAGGGTTCCCTCACCACATGGCGGCACGGCAAGGGTGGGACCCGCGCCCAGGTGTGGTGTGGGGGCCCCTGGCCCATCTTCGTCTCCCCTTCGGACTTCTGGAACCTTCCGTGAAAAATAAGATCGTGGGCTTTTGTTTCGTCCAATTCCGAGAATATTTCCTGTGTAAGATTTCTGAAACCAAAAACAGCAGAAAACAGGAACTGGCGCTTCGGCATCTTGTTAATAGGTTAGTTCCGGAAAATGCATAAAATCATTATAAAGTGTGAGCAAAACATGTAGGTATTGTCATAAAACTAGCATGGAACATCAGAAATTATAGATACGTTGGAGACGTATCACCCCGCGTGTATACGGAGGGGGTGGCGTACAACTAGGGAGGATCGGAGGGGGCGGCGAGGGGGTGGTGCACTACCGCCCTTTCACCACCGCCACCGCCCTTTCACCACCGCCACCGCCCTTTCACCACCGCCCCCCTTTCGCCACCGCCACCGCCCCCTTCTTTACTTAATATAATTAGTTTTTACTACATGTTTTCAGGAGTGACATATGGCGGACGATAGAGCTGTCCCGATTAGGGGAAACTATGATCCGGAAGCTGAGGAACATCTTTTCGGCATCATAAACGGCAACATTCCTTATGTGCCGGCCGAAGAAGATGAAGAAGAGGATGTCTCTTCTTATCTGAACCTTGAAGGTGAAGGTCATCAACAAGGTGATGACGAAGGAACAAACACTGTCGATGGAGGTCAACCGTCGACAAACGACGATGGAGATATGCAAGTAGCAACCACCTCCTGCGAGGTATATATATATACATTGAGCCTCTGGTGATACAAACTTACTGATTTGAATAAATATGTGTACTAACGCGACTCTCTTTCTTATTTTAGCCCTCGGCCAGATCATCGAAAAAATCGAGTACGGCATCAAAGCGTGGCGCAACCAAGACGATGAAACCAGGAGAAACATATAACATCGATGTTATCAGTGCAACCGGCAGACCGCTGCAGCCCGAAAAGCATTATACAAGGTTCATCAACCAATGCAGAGTTCGTTGTTAGAGACAACGTCCCGATCACCGTCCAGGAATGGAATGATCCAAAGAAGGCACGTGTTGGTTTCAGTTTTGTCCACAAGAGAACGAAGAAGGATTGCTGGAGAAAGTTTATGGAGCATTTCGTTCTACCTCCGGAATTCAACAAATACGATGAACAGGGGAACGAGGTAGAGGGGGGACGTCAGAGGAGGAGGCTAGTCAAAGAGTTCGATCTTCATAAGATGGGAGAAGCATTCCGGACCTACAAGAAAATTTTACGCCGTGACTTTATCTCCCAGAAAAAGACTCTGGATTTCAATGGACAATTTGAGAAACTGAAAAATGATTGGCCTGAATTTGTCAAGCAAAATCAATCGGATCATTTCAAGGCCATATCGGAAAAAAATAAGGAAAATGCGGCTAAAAAAGTGTACAATCATATTATGGGGCCAGGAGGATACCGCCTTTCGGAGCCTAAGTGGCAGAAGATGGAGGATGGCCTGAGGGAGCGAGGAATCCCTCTACGTACAGAGGGATGGGACCAAAAGCTGGTGGTACGGGCATGGGGGAACGCTAGACCCGGTGACAGGGGAGTGTGCTCACCGAAATAAAGCGTTTAAACCCACCCAAGCCCTTATTGACGCAATGAGGGATGCTCAAGAGGGAAGATCAAGTTCAACAGAGAGAATGACGCGCTGACAAAAGCCCTCGGGAATCGTGAACACCCAGGACGTGTACGAGGCAAAGGCGCCATTCCGTGGTCCGTCGGGTTTTCCCAGGACGATGACCCGTACGGTTACAGAAGCCGTAAGATAAAGACGGATCGGGATGCAGATTTTATGGGAAAGTTGGCATCGGAACTCCATGAGGTGAAGCAAATGGTGCATGTACTAGTGATACGTCCAAAACGTGTCTACTTTCCCGAACACTTTTGCTATTGTTTTGCCTCTAATTTGTGTATTTTGGATACAACTAACACGGACTAACGCTGTTTTCAACAGAATTGCTCTGGTGTCTCGTTTTTGTGCAGAAATTCAACTTTCAGGAAAATCCCCGGAATTTATGTTAAAGGTCTTATTTTTCTGGAAGAATTACGGAGCCAGAAGGGCAAGCCTGGTGGAGGCCCGAGGCCCCCACACACTAGGCCGGCGCGGCCCAGGAGGGGGGCGCGCCGCCCTACTGTGTGGCCCCCTCGGCTGGCCTCCGACGCCCTCCTCTGGACTACTTAAGGGTTTCGATCTAAAAACGCGAGACGAGAAGTCGAAGTCGCCAGAAACCATCCAGAACGCCGCCACCATCGCGAAACTCCGTCTCGGGACCAGAAACTCCGTTCTGGCACTCCGCCGGGACGGGGAATTGGAGGAGATCATCGCCATCATCACCACCGACGCCTCTCCATCGACCAGCCATGTTTCCCCCATCCATATGTGAGTAATTCCCCCGCTGTAGGCTGAAGGGGATGGTAGGGATTGGATGATATTGGTCATGTAATAGCATAAGATTGTTAGGGCATAGTGCCTAGTGTCCGTAATTTGTACTTTTATGATATTGTTGCAACTTGTTATGCTTAATGCTTGTCACTAGGGCCCGAGTGCCATGATCTCAGATCTGAACATGTTATTGTTTCATGATGATATTCATTGTTTTATGATCTTACCTGCAAGTTGGATACACATGTCGCTGTCCGGAACCCGAGGCCCCGAAGTGACAGAAATCGGGACAACCGGAGGGGAAGGCAGTGATGTGAGGATCACATGTGTTCACGGAGTGTTAATGCTTTGCTTCGGTGCTCTATTAAAAGGAGTACCTTAATTTCCAGTAGATTCCCTAGAGGCCCGGCTGCCACCGGCTGGTAGGACAAAAGATGTTGTGCAAGTTTCTCATTGCGAGCACGTACGACTAAATATGGAACACTTGCCTATTGATTGTTTAGTACTTCGATACCGTTTTATTACTATCTGCAAATGCCCTGCTTTGATTGTTACATGAGTTTCTCTCATCCATGCAAGGCCAGTTCATCCATCCATGTGCCTACAGTATTTTAATCCTGCTGTTTACTATAATCACTACTGCTATCTTTGTTACACTGCTGCTGTTATTTCACTACTGCTACTACTATAAAACCGTTACTACTGATAAACTCTTGTGAGCAAGTCTGTTTCCAGGTGCAGCTGAATTGACAACTCCGCTGTTAAGGCTTGCAAGTATTCTTTGTCTCCCCTTGTGTCGAATCAATAAATTGGGTTTTACTTCCCTCGAAGACTGTTGCGATCCCCTATACTTGTGGGTCATCAAGACTATTTTCTGGCGCCGTTGCCGGGGAGCATAGCTTTATTTGGAAGTTCACTTGGATTGATATTGTTCGCTGCAAATTCTGCATCATGGGTAAATCTCGCGATCCTAAAGTCGCCATATTACCATCCACTACAATAAAAGGTACAACTCTGAGTACCTCTGCTGCTCTTGATTCACCATCTGTGATAAGTCAACTTGTTTCACCACCACAAGCTGCATATGCTGGTACTTCTGCTGAATCTGAAAACTCTTATAATTTTGATGATGCTTCTGTTGTGCTTGATGATAGTGGTTCATTGGGATCCTTTCTAGATGCTACAATTGCTAGGTCTAGACAAATTGAAAATACTGAAACTCCTAATGAAAATACTGCTACACCTGTTAATTCACCTGAGTCTGTTCAATACTCTAGTGATGATCCTGATGAGGATTATGTGGAACTTGATGATGATTTTATTGATAAATGCAATGCTACTACTGATGCAAGAAAAATTAAAAAGTTGCTTGCACAACATACTGTTAGATATAAACTGTCTCTTGATACGTCTCCGACGTATCAATAATTTCTTATGTTCCATGCTTGTTTTATGACAATACCTACATGTTTTATACATACTTTATGATGTTTTGATGCATTTTCTGGAACTAACCTATTGACGAGATGCCAAAGGGCCAGTTGCTGTTTGCTGCTGTTTTTGGTTTCAGAAATCCTAGTAAGGAAATATTCTCGGAATCGGACGAAATCAACGCCCAGCATCTTAGAATTCCACGAAGCTTCCAGAACACCCGAGAGCCACCAGAGGAGGGCCCTGTGGGCCCCACACATGTAGGCGGCGCGGCCCAGGCCCTGGCCGCGCCACCCTATTGTGTCGTCGCCTCGTCAGCCTTCCGACTCCGCCTCTTCGCCTATTTAAAGGTCCCTGACCTAAATCTTCGATACGAATAAGCCACGGTACGAGAAACCTTCCAGAGCCACCGCCATCGCGAAGCCAAGATCTGGGGGACAGGAGTCTCTGTTCCGGCACGCCGCCGGGACGGGGAAGTGCCCCCGGAAGGCATCTCCATCGACACCACCGCCATCTCCATCAACGCTGCTGTCTCCCATGAGGAGGGAGTAGTTCTCCATCGAGGCTAAGGGCTGTACCGGTAGCTATGTGGTTCATCTCTCTCTCCATGTACTTCAATACAATGATCTCATGAGCTGCCTTACATGATTGAGATCCATATGATGAGCTTTGTAATCTAGATGTCATTATGCTATTCAAGTGGATTTTACTTATGTGATCTCCGGAGACTCCTTGTCCCACGTGTGTAAAGGTGACAGTGTGTGCACCGTGTGGGTCTCTTAGGCTATATTTCACAGAATACTTATTCACTGAGTTATGATTTGAGTTAGATGTTATCTTGCCAGAGAGTAATTCAGAATAGCATAGTGAAGTGCTTATTTATATTCCTTTATGATTGCAATGAGCTTTGTGTCACTATTAATATATGTGCTACTCTAATGATGTTATTAAAGTACTCTATTCCTCCTTCATGATGTAATGGTGACAGTGTGTGCATCATGTAGTACTTGGCGTAGTTTATGATTATGATCTCTTGTAGATTATGAAGTTAACTATTACTATGATGGTATTAATGTGATCTATTCCTCCTTTCATAGTATGAAGGTGACAGTGTGCATGCTATGTTAGTACTTGGTATAGTTGTGTTGATCTATCATGCACTCTAAGGTTATTTAAATATGAATATCGAATGTTGTGGAACTTGTTAACTCCGGCATTGAGGTGCTCTTGTAGCCCTACACAGCTAGTGGTGTTCATCATCCAACAAGAGAGTGTAGAGTGGTTTTATTATGTGATCAATGTTGAGAGTGTCCACTAGTGAAAGTATAATCCCTAGGCCTTGTTTCCAAATACTGCAATCATCGCTTATTTACTGTTCTGCTGCATCTTTACTTACTACACGCCAGCAAGCACTTTTCTGGCGCCGTTGCTACTACTCATATTCATTCATACCACTTGTATTTCACTATCTCTTCGCCGAACTAGTGCACCTATACATCTGACAGGTGTATTAGGTGTGTTGGGGACACAAGAGACTTCTTGTATTGTGGTTGCAGGGTTGCTTGAGAGGGATATCTTTGACCTCTTCCTCCCTGAGTTCGATAAACCTTGGGTGATCCACTTAAGGGAAACTTGCTGCTGTTCTACAAACCTCTGCTCTTGGAGGCCCAACATTGTCTACAGGAATAGAAGCGCGCGTAGACAGCAAGCACTTTTCTGGCGCCGTTGCCGGGGAGGAAAGGTAAAAGGCACTCACACTCTGGTCCCAGGTAACCAAACACTTTTCTGGTACCATTGTGAGTGCTCGAAGCTATTTCCTTTAGATCCTGCAATTGCATCTTTTTGTTTCTTGTTTTACACTAGTTAGGCATAATGGACAACAATGAGCTTCTTATTCTATTTCCTGAGTTAAGACATGGATTGTTTGATGTGAAAATTAAAAAAACTATGGAATCTTATTTGCATGCTAGTAGCAATGATATTAGTATGAACACTTTGAACACCATTGTTGATAATGATATAGAAAGTTCTAAGCTTGGGGAAGCTGGTTTTGATGAGCATGATATTTTTAGTCCCCCAAGCATTGAGGAGAAAATTTACTTTGATGATACTTTGCCTCCTATTTATGATGATTATAATGATAGTAGCCTTTTGATGCCACCTACTATGGAGGATAAATCTGATTATGATTACAATATGCCTCCTATATTTGATAGCTACTTTGTTGAATTTGCTCCCACTACAATTGATAAGAATGACTATGCTTATGTTGGGAGTAGTAATTATTTTATGCATGAGACTCATGATAAGAATGCTTTATGTGATAGTTATATTGTTGAGTTTGCTCATGATGCTACTGGATATTATTATGGGAGAGGAAAATATGGTTGTGGAAGTTTTCATGTTACTAAAACACCTCTCTATATGCTGAAATTTTTAAAGTTACACTTGTTTTATCTTTCTATGCTTGTTGCATTATGCTTCATGAACTTGTTTATTTACAAGATTCCCTTTCATAGGAAGCATGTTAGGCTTAAATTTGTTTTGAATTTGCCTCTTGATGCTCTCTTTTGCTTCAAATACTATTTCTTGTGAGTGCATCATTAAAACTGTTGAGCCCATCTTAATGGCTATAAAGAAAGCACTTCTTGGGAGATAACCCATGTGTTTATTTTGCTACAGTACTTTTGTTTTATATTTGTGTCTTGGAAGTTGTTACTACTGTAGCAACCTCTCCTTATCTTTATTTTATTGCATTATTGTGCCAAGTAAAGTCTTTGATAGTAGAGTTGATACTAGATTTGGATTACTGCGCAGAAACAGATTTCTTGCTGTCATGAATTTGGGTTGAATTCTCTGTAGGTAACTCAGAAAATTCTGCCAATTTACGTGCGTGATCCTCAGATATGTACGCCACTTTCATTCAATTTGAGCATTTTCATCTGAGCAAGTTTAGTGCCCCAGAAAAATTCGTCTTTACGGACTGTTCTGTTTTGACAGATTCTGCCTTTTATTTCGCATTGCCTGTTTTGCTATGTTGGATGGATTTCTTTGTTCCATTAACTTTCAGAAACTTTGTGCAATGTCCAGAAGTGTTAAGAATGATTGTGTCATCTCTGAACATGTGAATTTTTGATTATGCACTAACCCTCTAATGAGTTTATTTTGAGTTTGGTGTGGAGGAAGTTTTCAAGGGTCAAGAGAGGAGGATGATATAATGTGATCAAGAAGAGTGAAAAGTCTAAGCTTGGGGATGCCCCGGTGGTTCATCCCTGCATATTTCAAGAAGACTCAAGCGTCTAAGCTTGGGGATGCCCAAGGCATCCCCTTCTTCATCAACAATTTATCAGGTTTCTTCTCTTGAAACTATATTTTTATTCGGTCACATCTTATGTACTTTACTTGGAGCGTCTATTTGTTTTTATTTTTGTTTTGTTTGAATAAATTCATGCTTGTGTGGGAGAGAGACACGCTCCGCTGGTTCATATGAACACATGTGTTCTTAGCTTTTAATGTTCATGGCGAAGGTTGAAACTGCTTCGTTCATTGTTATATGGTTGGAAACAGAAAATGCTACATGTGGTAATTGGTATGATGTCTTAAATAACTTGATACTTGGCAATTGTTGTGCTCATGTTTAAGCTCTTGCATCATATACTTTGCGCCTATTAGTGAAGAAATACTGTAGAGCTTGCTAAAATTTGGTTTGCATGATTGGTCTCTCTAAGGTCTAGATATTTTCTAGTAAGGGTTTGAACAACAAGGAAGACAGTGTAGAGTCTTATAATGCTTGCAATATGTTCTTATGTAAGTTTTGCTATACTGGTTCATACTTGTGTTTGCTTCAAACAACCTTGCTAGCCTAAGCCTTGTATTGAGAGGGATTACTTCTCATGCATCCAAATCCTTGAGCCAATAACTATGCCACTTGTGTCCACTATACCTACCTACTACATGGTATTTCTCTGCCATTCCAAAGTAAATTGCTTGAGTGCTACCTTTAAATTTCTATCCTTTGTCTTTGCAATATATAGCTCATGGGGCAAATAGCCTAAAAACTATTGTGGTATTGAATATGTACTTATGTATCTTATTTCTTATTAAGTTGCTTGTTGTGCGATAACCATGTTCCTGGGGATGCCATCAACTATCTTTGTTGAATATCATGTGAGTTGCTATGCATGTTCGTCTTGTCTGAAGTAAGGGTGATTTATCATGAGTTGAATGGTTTGAGCATGCATATTGTTAGAGAAGAACATTGAGCCGCTAACTAAAGCCATGATCCATGGTGGAAGTTTCAGTTTGGACAACAAACCTCAATCTCTTATGAGAATATTATCTGTTGTTGAATGCTTATGCATTAAAGAGGAGTCCATTATCTATTGTCTATGTTGTCCCGGTATGGATGTCTAAGTTGAGAATAATCAAAAGCGAGAAATCCAATGCGAGCTTTCTCCTTAGACCTTTGTACAGGCGGCATAGAGGTACCCCATTGTGACACTTAGTTAAAACATATGTTATGCTATGATAATCCATGTAAATCCAAGCTAATTAGGACGAGGTGCGGGCACTATTGGTAATCTATGCATGAGGCTTGCAACTTGTAGGATATAATTTACATAATGCATATGCTTTATTACTACCGTTGACAAAATTGTTTCTTGTTTTCAAAATAAAAGCTCTAGCACAAACATAGCAATCAATGCTTCCCTCTGCGAAGGGCCTTTCTTCTACTTTTATGTTGAGTCAGTTTACCTACTTCTTTCTATCTTAGAAGCAAACACTTGTGTCAACTGTGTGCATTGATTCTTACATGTTTACCTATTGCACTTGTTATATTACTTTATGTTGACAAATATCCATGAGATATACATGTTACAAGTAGAAAGCAACTGCTGAAACTTAAATCTTCCTTTGTGTTGCTCCAATGCCTTTACTTTGAATCTATTGCTTTATGAGTTAACTCTTATGCAAGACTTATTGATGCTTGTCTTGAAAGTACTATTCATGAAAAGTCTATGCTATATGATTCAGTTGTTTAATCATTGTCTTTACCATTGCTTTGAATCGCTGCATTCATCTCATATACTTTGCAATAGTATGATTAAGATTATGTTGGTAGCATTTCACTTCAGAAATTATGTTTGTTATCGTTTACCTACTCGGAACGAGTAGGAACTAAGCTTGGGGATGCTGATACGTCTCCGACGTATCGATAATTTCTTATGTTCCATGCTTGTTTTATGACAATACCTACATGTTTTATACATACTTTATGATGTTTTGATGCATTTTCCGGAACTAACCTATTGACGAGATGCCAAAGGGCCAGTTGCTGTTTTCTGCTGTTTTTGGTTTCAGAAATCCTAGTAAGGAAATATTCTCGGAATCGGACGAAATCAACGCCCAGCATCTTAGAATTCCACGAAGCTTCCAGAACACCCGAGAGCCACCAGAGGAGGGCCCTGTGGGCCCCACACATGTAGGCGGCGCGGCCCAGGCCCTGGCCGCTCCACCCTATTGTGTCGTCGCCTCGTCAGCCTTCCGACTCCGCCTCTTCGCCTATTTAAAGGTCCCTGACCTAAATCTTCGATACGAATAAGCCACGGTACGAGAAACCTTCCAGAGCCGCCGCCATCGCGAAGCCAAGATCTGGGGGACATGAGTCTCTGTTCCGGCACACCGCCGGGACGGGGAAGTGCCCCCGGAAGGCATCTCCATCGACACCACCGCCATCTCCATCAACGCTGCTGTCTCCCATGAGGAGGGAGTAGTTCTCCATCGAGGCTAAGAGCTGTACCGGTAGCTATGTGGTTCATCTCTCTCTCCATGTACTTCAATACAATGATCTCATGAGCTGCCTTACATGATTGAGATCCATATGATGAGCTTTGTAATCTAGATGTCGTTATGCTATTCAAGTTGATTTTACTTATGTGATCTCCGGAGACTCCTTGTCCCACGTGTGTAAAGGTGACAGTGTGTGCACCGTGTGGGTCTCTTAGGCTATATTTCACAGAATACTTATTCACTGAGTTATGATTTGAGTTAGATGTTATCTTGCCATATAGTAATTCAGAATAGCATAGTGAAGTGCTTATTTATATTCCTTTATGATTGCAATGAGCTTTGTGTCACTATTAATATATGTGCTACTCTAGTGATGTTATTAAAGTACTCTATTCCTCCTTCATGATGTAATGGTGACAGTGTGTGCATCATGTAGTACTTGTCGTAGTTTATGATTATGATCTCTTGTAGATTATGAAGTTAACTATTACTATGATGGTATTAATGTGATCTATTCCTCCTTTCATAGTATGAAGGTGACAGTGTGCATGCTATGTTAGTACTTGGTATAGTTGTGTTGATCTATCATGCACTCTAAGGTTATTTAAATATGAATATCGAATGTTGTGGAGCTTGTTAACTCCGGCATTGAGGTGCTCTTGTAGCCCTACACAGCTAGTGGTGTTCATCATCCAACAAGAGAGTGTAGAGTGGTTTTATTATGTGATCAATGTTGAGAGTGTCCACTAGTGAAAGTATAATCCCTAGGCCTTGTTTCCAAATACTGCAATCATCGCTTATTTACTGTTCTGCTGCATCTTTACTTACTACACGCCAGCAAGCACTTTTCTGGCGCCGTTGCTACTACTCATATTCATTCATACCACTTGTATTTCACTATCTCTTTGCCGAACTAGTGCACCTATAGATCTGACAAGTGTATTAGGTGTGTTGGGGACACAAGAGACTTCTTGTATTGTGGTTGCAGGGTTGCTTGAGAGGGATATCTTTGACCTCTTCCTCCCTGAGTTCGATAAACCTTGGGTGATCCACTTAAGGGAAATTTGCTGCTGTTCTATAAACCTCTGCTCTTGGAGGCCCAACACTGTCTACAGGAATAGAAGCGCGCGTAGACATCATCTCCTGATCCTAAATTTGCCACATCTCCTATAAACATTAAGGATAAAGATTATGATTTTTCTCTTGATCTGTCTCATATAGCTATTGTTGAGAAAACACCTTTTTGTGGTACTGAAAAAGAAAGTGCTATAGAACACATGATTGAGCTGTCTACTCTGAGTGGCTTGTTTTCTGATGATATCAAGATGCGTACTTATTTTGTTGCTAAAATTTTTCATTTCTCATTAAAGGATGATGCTAAAACTTGGTATAATAATTTGCCTCCTGATTCTATTGATAGTCCAACTGGTTTGCGTGATGTTTTCTTTCGAAAATACTTTCCTGCTAGTGCTCAACATATTGCTTTGCAGAGAATTTATAATTTTGACCAGGAAGATGGAGAGAAATTGCCTGAAGCGTGGGCAAGATTTTGCTCTCTTATCAGAGCTCGACCTGGACATGATCTGGAAAAGAATGATTTACTTGATATATTTTATAGTGGACTAACCATTGAGTCTAGAGCATATTTGGATAGTTGTGCTGGTTGTGTTTTCAGGAAAAGAACTCCAGACGAAGCTGAAGAATTATTGGCTAAAATAGGCCGTAATCATGATGATTGGACTACACCTGAACCAACTCCGACGCCGATATTGAAGAAGAGGGGTTTGATTAAATTAAATGATGAAGATATGAGGGAAGCCAAGAAATCTCTTAAGGAGAAAGGTATTAAATCTGAAGATGTGAAGAATTTACCTCCCATAGAAGATTTATGCAAGATAATTCCCCCTTCATCCATGATTGAGGTAAACTCTCTTCAACGCTTTACTAGGGAAGATATTCCGTATTCAAAACCTCCTTCTCAATGCTTAGATGAGTTTGATAATTATATTGTTAAGCAAGAAAATTTCAATATGAGAGTAGAGAATCATATAATGGAAAATTCTCGAGCTATTAGTGAATTGCATGGTATTGTGGAGAGAACCTCCAATGATGTTAAGATGATTGTTAAACATTTTCATATGATTCAAACTCAAATTGATCAACTCACTAAAGTGCAAAATGACTTGTTAAAAAATAATTCTAAAGAAAAACATGCTTATGAAGTAACAACTAGAGGCGGTGTTTCTACCCAGGATCCTCTATATCCTGAAGGGCATCCCAAAAGAGTTGAACAAGATTCTCAATGAACTAAAGAAATTAGTGCACCTTCAAAGAAAAAGAAGAAGAAACATAAAAATGTTGTAGAATCCTCTGAACCTGTTAATGATCCTAATAGTATTTCTATTTCTGATTCTGAAACTGAAAGTGGTAATGAACAAGATAAAGATAAGAATGATGCTTCTGATAAAGAAGAGGTTGAAGATGAACCTGAAAAGCATGCTAAAAATAAAAAGTATACTAAAGAAGATTTTATTGCTAAGAAACATGGTAATGAAAGAGAACCGTGGGTTCAAAAGCAAATGCCTTTTCCTGCTAAGAAACTACAATCAAAGGAAGAAGAACACTATAATAAATTTTGTGATTGGATGAAACCTTTATTCTTGCAAATCCCTTTGACTGATGCTATTAAATTGCCTCCTTATTCAAAGTATATGAAAGATATTGTCACTAACAAAAGGAAAATTTCTAATGAGGAGGTTTCCACTATGCTGGCTAATTACTCTTTCAATGGCAAAGTTCCAAAGAAGTTGGGCGACCCAGGTATACCTACTATTCCTTGTTCTATTAAGAATAATTACGTTAGAACTGCTCTATGTGATTTGGGAGCCGGTGTTAGTGTTATGCCTTTTTCTCTTTACAAGAGACTTTATTTAGATAAGTTGATACCTACTGATATATCTTTGCAAATGGCTGATAAATCTACTGCTATTCCTGTTGGTATATGTGAGGATGTTCCTGTTCAAGTTACTAATAACTGCTTGATATTAACTGATTTTGTTGTGTTGGAAATGCCTGAAGATGATAATATGTCTATTATTCTTGGTAGACCTTTTCTTAACACCGCAGGGGCTGTTATTGATTGCAATAAAGGAAAAGTTACTTTCAATGTTGATGACAAGGAGCATACCGTTTATTTCCCCAAGAGGATTGATAAAGTATGTGGAGTTAATACAATTTCTAATGTGAGAACTATCAAAGTGGGAGCTATTGATTGTCCTATATATGAGACTAAAGAAGGATATCAAAATATTATGATTGGATCCATATCAATACAATACAAGGTAACATGATTGATTTGAGGTTTATTTCTTCATATGTTATGTAAAATTTATTTGGTGGCAAGACTTGATCAACCTTGTTAACAAATTCATTTTATATGCATAGGGGAGTTAAACAACATTACTTTCTTCCTTCACTTGTTCTACTTGCTGTAGCATTTTTGTTTTGCAAAGTTCTTTAGTTGTATAGAGATTTCAAAAATCTTTTTCTGCCCAGTAATAATAAACTTAATACCCAGAAATGTGCATTTTTCAAAGTTTTCAAAAATTCACAAAAATTATACCGTTGGTCTTATTTTTCGAAGAGGCACCTGGGAGCACCTGGGGATGACCAGTGGGGCACCCCAGGGTGGCACCCCACAGGCCGGCGCGGCCAGCAAGGGGGGCGCGCCACCCTGCTGTGTGGGCCCCTCCTTGCCCCACCACTTCATCTCTTCCTCCTACTCTCTTCTCTCTCCCGAAAAAACTCGCACCAGTTTCTCTCACTCGCGTTTCTGCTCAAGAGCTCAAGATTTCTCGATCTCTTTGCTCAGCCCAGATTTCTGTCTGAAATTTGGCACATTTGCTCTCCGGTATGTGACTCCTCCGATTATCCAAGTAGAATTTTGTTTGGTTGAGTATATCTTGAATATTTTGCTGCTGTACGTAACATGTTTAGTGAGCTTGCATGATTGTTCTAAGTTGTAGAAACTAGTTTTGATGCATGATTAGTACCCTAGCAAGTTCCTATAGTAGTTTCCCTCAATTATATGTCACCAAATCAAATTTTATAATGTTTGTTGAAAAATTTCAGAAAAGGAAGATGGATAATTATAACTTTGGAGAAGTGTTTGAAAGAGAGTCGACAAGCATGGGAAGGCCCTCTAGGACCGCTACCCGATTCAGGCGATCCTATAATGAGGACGTCATCGCGCCAAGCTTCGAACCCGAAGAGGACAATGGAGCCCCTAATGCTTTATCTTTCCCATGTTATAACTTTTTGAGTAATGCAGGGTTGTTGAATGATTTCTTGACCCTCGTTGGTAAGGCGGGCTTAACCACCTATATGGGAGATGAGAGGGAGCAATACCATATGCTCACTAAAATCTTTGTGGAGAGCTTTAAGTTCAACAACAAGCACTACCACCCGACAGTTGCATTCAAGATCTATGGTAACCCTATTACTATGAAGTTGGAAGATTTTTGTACTGCATTGGATATTGCCCCTGTAGGTACAGTGAAGAGGATCGAGGACAATCCCAGGGCTTTGCTTGAGCTCTATCGGGAGATCACCAATGATGATTGCCGCACCATTCAGCGTGGCAAGATAAGAAACATCCAACTCCCCGCCATTAAGTATTTTGCTTATTACCTTGCTACTAGCATTCTTGGTAGGGAGAACACTAGCTATATTTCTTGCTATCATCTTGCTTTCTTAATTGCTGCACTCACTGGAGAGACACCTTATCATCTTGGTGCTCTTGTTGCTCGCCGCTTGTCTAACAGGGGGGCTATTTTTGGAGGAATTATTGCATCACGCATTTAAGCATATCTAGAACTTCCTCTTGACCCTACTGATGTGAAACTAACTCCTACAAGGCTTGATATTGCTGCTATGAAGAGTCATCAATTTGTTACAGCTGACTCTAGTTTAGATAATATGGTCTATAGAATGTTGTTTGCTGACGGGGATGAGAGGGAAGTCCCTTTGCCACAGCCGGATTTGTTCAGTGTTGACAGGAAACCATGGTCGCGCTCTAAGGAGGAGATGGATGAGCAAATGCAGATACAAGGCTTCCACCAGCAGCATGACTCCGAGGACGCCGAGCCCTCCTACGACTACACCGTCACGTATCCGGGTGCTTCTTCCAGCACATACCCGGAATATGATCCATCTTCGTCGTACTACGGAGGTGCTACTTCATGGGCACCATGGGATTGATCTCCACTTAGGCCAAAAGCCTAAGCTTGAGGGGAGGTATACCGGCATCACTCATTCTTTGCATATTATAGTTGCTGGATACTTGTACATACTTGTTTAGCTTCTTAAAGTGGTTTTCTAATAAGAGGGAGATGATATTTGGGGAAGTGCTGATTGAAAACAGATTCTGGACTGATACCAAAAAAATTCTCAAAAACAGCCAGAACTTTATTTTGTGAAGCCAATATTTGTGCATGTTCTCCAGGTTGTTATCTAACTTTCATTAGTTGAACACTTTTCGAGCTGGGCAGCGGAAGAATTTCTTAAAAATCGATTACTGTACTTCTGTCAAGTTTGACGAATTTCTGCTGCTTTGTGTTTATGTGACTCTTTTAGTTTTCATTTTCTTATTTTTGCTTTGTTCCTTTCCTAAAACACAAAAATACCAAAAATATTTCTGTTGTTTCTCCTCATCATTTGTTTATTTTGGTTTCTTGCTTTTATTTTGCTTTATTTGCTATCGTTGGTTTGCTATAAGAAAATCCAAAAAGATTTTGCTTTGTTTGCTTGTTTCCTTTTGTTCTTGCTTCCAATTCGCAAACACCAAAAATATTTGCTGTTCTTCTTTGGTTTTGTAAAGTTCATTATGGAGTTCAATGGTCTTTGGTGGCTGGAGCGTGGTTTTCATTCCATATTATTCAAGCTACACAAGTGAAAGGCAATAATGACGATCTACGACAATTCGACTGTGGTGCGAGGCTGGTATGAAGTCTATTTGTTTTCATTTTTGTATATATACTCATCCATGTGAGCATGCTTAGTTGTTTCATGTGAGATATATGTCACTTAAGAAAGTCTAGTAGTTCATGATCTCTCGTGTTTAGCTCCAGTTTATTAATATGAGTAGCATGTCATAGATATTTGCTTGCATTGTTTTATTCATAAATAGGTATGACATTGTGGTATCCTCCTCTGAATAATTCATTCGAATCGACTTGGCACATGCTCACGCATGCATATGACTGAACAAAAGTCAACTAAGCCTTGATGATTTAATTTGCTTCAGAGTTCTTGTATCACTTTTATGCCCCCGTTAATTTATTTTGCCGCAAGCATGATTATGACAGTTACTGCTCTCTTGGTTGTCGCTTCCCAGTCTATTGCTAGCCTTCACTTGTACTGAGCGGGAACGCTGCTCGTGCTTCCAAATCCCTGAAAACCAAGTTATTCCAAAGTGTCCATCATAAATACCTATGCATGGCATTTCAAACCATTCCAAGTAAATTCTCATGCGCTACCTTTAAACCTTCAAAGTGCTTCTCAATTTGTGTCGATGTTTTATAGCTCATGAGGAAGTATGTGGTGTTTATCTTTCAACCTTGTCATTTACTTTTGACAGACTTTCATAATGGACTAGTGGCACATCCGCTTATCCAATAATTTTGCAAAAAGAGCTGGCAACAGGGTTCCCAGCCCCAATTAATTAACTTTCATCGATAATTCTCTTCACATGTTTTGCCCTGATTCATCAGTAAGCAACTTAATTTTGCAAATAGACACTCCTCCATGGTATGAGATTGATTGGAAGGCACCCGAGGATTCGGTTAGCCATGGCTTGTGTAAGCAAAGGTTGGGGGGAGTGTCACCCATAAATAAAAACTAAAGTACGTGTGTAAACAAAAGAGAAGAGGGATGATTTCCCTTGCTGGTAGAAATAACGTCCTTCATGGGAGCCGCTCTTGAAAGTCTGGTTGATGAGGTAGTTGGAGTACCCATTACCATTCGTTGACAACAACAAACACCTCTCAAAATAATTTTACTCCTGTTTTAAAAATGAAAAGCTCTAGCGCATGTTAATCCCTGCTTCCCTCTGCGAAGGGTCCATCTTTTACTTTTATGTTGAGTCACCATCCTTTCTTTGAGCACTTTCTTGAGAGCACAACTGTCATTCTTAGTATAATATGCTTGTCCCAAAATGTGATTAATTGTGGTATAACTTTGATGCTTTTATCTTTGACAATCTCTGCTTCTAGTCTTTCCATGAACTTCAGAGGTGCCTGAGCATTTATGTTTTGCTATTCAAATACGGGCAAGCGAGATACCACTTTATCATATCCTTTTATGAACATTGCAATCCTGCTGATAGACATGATTCATGATGCTTATTATTAATTTGTTGGTACCTTTCCATGATTGACATAGCTATTGGATGATCTTATTTGCATGTATCTTATTATGAATTTCCTAAGTACTTGTCCATATCATGAGAATATTTACATCATATGAACAAATGTGTTCGTGAAAGTTCTTTTATCGCACTCAGTTGTTAACTGAATTGCTTGAGGACAAGCAATAAGCTAAGCTTGGGGGGAGTTGATACGTCCAAAACGTATCTACTTTCCCGAACACTTTTTCTATTGTTTTGCCTCTAATTTGTGTATTTTGGATACAACTAACACGGACTAACGCTGTTTTCAGCAGAATTGCTCTGGTGTCTCGTTTTTGTGCAGAAATTCAACTTTCAGGAAAATCCCCGGAATTTATGTCGAAGGTCTTATTTTTCCGGAAGAATTACGGAGCCAGAAGGGCAAGCCTGGTGGAGGCCCGAGGCCCCCACACACTAGGCCGGCGCGGCCTAGGAGGGGGGCGCGCCGCCCTACTGTGTGGCCCCCTCGGCTGGCCTCCGACGCCCTCCTCTGGACTACTTAAGGGTTTCGATCTAAAAACGCGAGACGAGAAGTCGAAGTCGCCAGAAACCATCCAGAACGCCGCCACCATCGCGAAACTCCGTCTCGGGACCAGAAACTCCGTTCTGGCACTCCGCCGAGACGGGGAATTGGAGGAGATCATCGCCATCATCACCACCGACGCCTCTCTATCGACCAGCCATGTTTCCCCCATCCATGTGTGAGTAATTCCCCCGCTGTAGGCTGAAGGGGATGGTAGGGATTGGATGAGATTGGTCATGTAATAGCATAAGATTGTTAGGGCATAGTGCCTAGTGTCCGTAATTTGTACTTTGATGATATTGTTGCAACTTGTTATGCTTAATGCTTGTCACTAGGGCCCGAGTGCCATGATCTCAGATCTGAACATGTTATTGTTTCATGATGATATTCATTGTTTTATGATCTTACCTGCAAGTTGTATACACATGTCTCTGTCCGGAAACCCGAGGCCCCGAAGTGACAGAAATCGGGACAACCGGAGGGGAAGGCAGTGATGTGAGGATCACATGTGTTCATGGAGTGTTAATGCTTTGCTCCGGTGCTCTATTAAAAGGAGTACCTTAATTTCCAGTAGATTCCCTAGAGGCCCGGCTGCCACCGGCTGGTAGGACAAAAGATGTTGTGCAAGTTTCTCATTGCGAGCACGTACGACTAAATATGGAACACATGCCTATTGATTGTTTAGTACTTGGATACTGTTTTATTACTATCTGCAAATGCCCTGCTTTGATTGTTACATGAGTTTCTCTCATCCATGCAACGCCCGTTCATCCATCCCTGTGCCTACAGTATTTTAATCCTGCTGTTTACTATAATCATGATGTCTACTGATACGTCCAATTTGCATCACTATTTTATATCATAATTTGCTGTTATTCATTGATATATTTCATGTTTGGACATAATACTTATGTTATTTCATCTATTTTGCATGTTTCATGATTATTGGAGGATCGAGCACCGGAGCCAGGATTCTGCTGGAAAAAGCACCGTCAGAATGCAATATTTCGGAAGATCAACAGTCGAAGGAAATTATACCAAAAATCCTATTTTTCCAGATGACGAAGGAAGCCAGAAGGGGGAGCTGAGGGGACCCGAGGTGGGCCCACCCCATAGGCCGGCGCGGCCCAAGGCCTGGCCGCGCCGCCCTGTGAGGAGGGGGCCCACAGCCCCCTCTCGCCTCCTTTTCTTCGCGTACGCCTTCGTCCCGAAAACCTAAGCCCGAGGAAAAGAGTCACGGAGCGTCACAGCCGCCTCTGCGAGGCGGAGAACACCAGAGAGAAAAGAGATCTCCGGCAAGCTGAGTTCCGCCGGGGAAATTCCCTCCCGGAGGGGGAAATCGACGCCATCGTCACCGTCATCGAGCTGGACATCATCTCCATCGCCATCATCATCATCTTCATCATCATCACCGCCGTCTCCACCGCTGCACATCGTCACCGCTGTAGCAATTTGGGTTTGATCTTGAGTGTTTGATAGGGGAAACTCTCCCGGTGTTGATTTCTACTTGTTATTGATGCTATTGAGTGAAACCGTTGAACCAAGGTTTATGTTCAGATTGTTATTCATCATCATATCACCTCTGATCATGTTCCATATGATGTCTTGTGAGTAGTTCGTTTAGTTCTTGAGGACATGGGTGAAGTCTAAATGTTAGTAGTGAAGTATGGTTGAGTAATATTCAATGTTATGATATTTAAGTTGTGGTGTTATTCTTCTAGTGGTGTCGTGTGAACGTCGACTACACGACACTTCACCTTTATGGGCCTAGGGGAATGCATCTTGTACTCGTTTGCCAATTGCGGGGTTGCCGGAGTGACAGAAACCTGAGCCTCCGTTGGTATATCGATACAGGAGGGATAGCAGAATCTCAGAGTTTAAGGCTGTGGTTAGATTTATCTTAATTACTTTCTTGTAGTTGCGGATGCTTGCAAGGGGTATAATCACAAGTATGTATTAGTCCTAGGAAGGACGGTACATTAGCGTAGGTTCACCCACACAACACTTATCAAAACAATGAAGATTAATTAGCCGTATGTAGCGAAAGCACTAGACTAAAATCCCGTGTGTCCTCAGGAACGTTTGGTCATTATAAGTAAACAAACTGGCTTGTCCTTTGTGCTAAAAAGGATTGGGCCATTCACTGCAATTTTTACTCTCGCACTTTACTTACTCGTACTTTATTCATCTGTTACATTAAAACCCCCTGAATACTTGTCTGTGAGCATTTACAGTGAATCCTTCATCGAAACTGCTTGTCAACACCTTCTGCTCCTCGTTGGGATCGACATTCTTACTTATCGAAGATACTACGATACACCCCCTATACTTGTGGGTCATCAAGACTATTTTAAGGCGCCGCTGTCGGGAGTGAAGCGCTATTGGTAAGTGGAATTGGTAAGGGAAACTTTTACTGTTTGTGCTGATTTTATTTCTGCCTGCTGCCATAATTCATTATGGAGAGATCTTCTCTTGAGTGTTTATTTGGGAAATCTACTACTACTACAAAGGTAGTGGATGAGGCGCCAGGTGAGGAAGAGATACCATACAAAATACCTATGAAAATTATTGAACGTGTAGTGGATAACCGTTATACAGGGGATGGAACTGTCCACCCTGGAGATCATTTGCTGTTCTTACATGAATTATGCGGTTTATTCAAGTGTGCAGGTATTGCTATGGATGAAGTGAGGAAGAAACTATTCTCTATATCGCTGTCTGGTAAAGCGGCGCATTGGTATAAATTACTGGATAATGGGGATTCTCTTGAATGGAATGATATTGTGCCCCGGTTTTATTCTAAGTTCTATCCTCCAAGTGAAATTCATAAGGATCGGAACCGCATATATAATTTTTGGCCTCATGATGGAGAGAGTATTGCCCAAGCGTGGGGGAGATTGAAGTCTTTAATGCTCAAATGCCCCATTCATGAGCTTCCTGGTAATGTTATTATTGATAATTTCTATGCAAGACTTTCTTTTGAAGACAAGACCTTGCTGGATACTTCTTGTTCTGGATCATTCACGCGCAACAAAGAAGAGTTTAAAAGGGACCTTCTTAATCGGATCCAGGAAAATACTGAAGGATGGGAGAACGACAAAGATAGAGAATCAGGTATAAATTATGATTACAAATGCATTGAAGCTTTTATGGATACTGATAAATTTCGTAATATGAGTGCTACTTATGGTCTTGATTCTCAAGTTGCTGCAAATCTTTATAAAGCTTTTGCCTCTCATTATGAATTGCCTAAGAAGAATTTTGATAAGTTTCATGAACCGTATAAAGATAAAATTGATTCATCTATTAATAAATGCGTTGTAGTTGAAACTGTTGATCATGTTATTCCTAAAGCTTATATTGAAAAAACTCCTTTCCCTGCTAAAATGAAGGAGTACTCTGTTATAAATAGTGCGGTTCATAAAAGTGAAAAGAAACCTATAGAACCTGAAGAACAAATAAAAGTTGAACTCTTTGTTGCAATAGTTAAAGATCTTGTGACTGAAAATGTAGAGGATGGTCATATTATTTTCTGTGAAGATGCTTCTAATATTGTTTCACATCCTAATAAACCCAAGCAAGCTAGTGTTCCTATGCTATCTGTTAGAATTGGTGATCATTGTTATTATGGTTTATGCGATATGGGTGCAAGTGTTAGTGCTATTCCTTATGAGCTTTACACGGAGATTATGCACGAAATTGGTTCTTGTGAACTTGAAGATATTGATGTGGTTATTCAGCTGGCTAATAGAGAAACTATCTCTCCAATTGGTATTGTTCGAGATGTGGAAGTTCTATGTGGTAAGATTAAATATCCTGCTGACTTTTTGGTACTTGGTTCTGCTGCTTGTGATTATTGTCCTATCATTTTTGGTAGACCTTTTCTAAATACTTGTGGAGCTATTATAGATTGCAAGAAAGAGAAAATTTTGACTAAATTTGCTGGTGAATCTTATGAGTTTAACTTCTCTAAATTTACCAAAACTCCTTATAAAATTGATCCGCCTAATGATGATTTTAAAATGGAACAGTGTGCATCTATTGTTCTTGTTCCTACTAATCCCTTGCAGCAACATTTGGAGAATAGTGAGAGTGAAGTTTTTAGGAAAGAAAGAGATGAGCTTGATGAAATTTTTCTTCGCCAACCTATTCTTAAGCATGATTTACCGGTGGAAGATCTGGGTACAACACCACCACCAAAGGAAGATCCTGTCTTTGATTTAAAACCATTACCTAATAATCTTAAATATGCTCATATTGATGATAAGAAAATATATCCTGTTATTATTAGTTCTAAGCTTACAGAGTTTGAAGAAGAAATGTTATTGGAAATATTGAAGAAACACCGAGATGCTATTGGCTACACTCTTGATGACTTGAAGGGGATTTCTCCCTCTATTTGCCAACACGCCATTAATATGGAAGATGATGCAAAGCCTGTTGTTGAACCTCAGCGTCGTTTAATTCCTAAGATGAAGGATGTGGTAAGAAATGAGGTATTAAGACTTCTTGAAGCTGGTATTATATATCCTATTGCTGATAGTAGATGGGTCAGTCCTGTGCATTGTGTTCCTAAAAAAGGAGGAATGACTGTTGTGCCTAATGATAATGATGAGCTCATACCTCAAAGAGTAGTTGTAGGTTATAGAATGTGCATTGATTTTCGTAAAGTTAATAAAGTTACTAAGAAAGATCATTATCCTTTGCCTTTTATTGATCAAATGTTAGAAAGGTTATCCAAAAATACTCATTTTTGCTTTCTTGATGGTTATTCTGGGTTTTCACAAATTGCTGTTAAAACTAAGGATCAAGAGAAAACCACTTTCACTTGTCCCTATGGAACCTATGCTTATAGACGTATGCCTTTTGGTTTATGTAATGCTCCTGCTACTTTTCAAAGATGCATGTCTGCTATTTTTCATGGCTTTTGCGAGAGTATTGTAGAGGTATTCATGGATGATTTTTCTGTCTATGGGAATTCTTTTGATAATTGTTTTGGAACCTTGATAAAGTTTTGCAGAGATGTGAAGAAACTAACCTTGTTCTTAATTGGGAGAAATGCCACTTTATGGTTAATGAAGGAATTGTATTGGGACATAATATTTCCGAGAGAGGTATTGAAGTTGATAGAGCTAAAGTTGAAG
This sequence comes from Lolium perenne, assembly GCF_019359855.2. NCBI lineage: Eukaryota > Viridiplantae > Streptophyta > Magnoliopsida > Poales > Poaceae > Lolium > Lolium perenne. The sequence goes on from NC_067245.2 coordinate 273,955,883, forward strand.
CAATTGAGAAGATGCCCTATCCTAGGGATGTTAAAGGTATTCGTAGTGTTCTTGGTCATGCTGGGTTTTATAGGAGGTTTATTAAAGACTTCTCTAAGATTTCAAAGCCTCTTACTAATCTTCTTCAAAAAGATGTACCTTTTGTTTTTGATGATGATTGTAAGGAAGCTTTTGAAACTCTAAAGAAAGCCTTAACAACTGCTCCTATAGTTGAACCTCCTGATTGGAACTTACCATTTGAAATTATGTGTGATGCTAGTGATTTTCTTGTAGAAGTATTTGTTCTTGGACAGCGAGTAAATAAAAAATTGAATGTTATTCATTATGCTAGTAAAACTCTTGATGCTGCTCAAAGAAATTATGCTACTACTGAAAAAGAATTGTTAGCTGTAGTCTTTGCTTGTGATAAGTTTAGATCTTATATTGTTGATTCAAAAGTTACTATTCATACTGATCATGCTGCAATCAGATACCTTATGCAAAAGAAATATGCTAAGCCAAGGCTTATTAGATGGGTGCTTCTGTTGCAAGAATTTGATTTACATATTGTAGATAGGAAAGGTACTGATAATCCTGTTGCTGATAATTTGTCTAGATTGGAAAATATTTCTTATGATCCTGTTCCTGTCAATGATAGTTTTCCAAATGAACAATTGGCTGTAATAAAGGTGAGCTCGCGAGACAGTCCTTGGTATGCTGATTATGCTAACTTTATTGTTTCCAAGTACTTGCCTCCGACCTTTTCAGCTCAGCAAAGGAGGAAATTCTTTTATGACTTGAGGCATTATTTCTGGGATGACCCACACTTATATAAAGAAGGAGTGGATGGTATTCTGCGAAGATGTGTTCCCGTATATGAACAGCAGGAGATATTGAGTAAATGTCATGGGAGTGCTTATGGAGGACATCACGCCGGAGATAGAACCGCGCAAAAGGTTCTACAATCAGGTTTTTATTGGCCAACTCTCTTCAAAGATGCAAGGAAGTTTATTTTATCTTGTGATGAATGCCAAAGGGTTGGTAATATCTCCAGACGCAATGAAATGCCTATGAATTATACTCTTGTTATTGAACCGTTCGACTGTTGGGGATTTGACTTCATGGGACCTTTTCCCTCTTCAGAAGGTAACACTCATATACTTGTTGCTGTTGATTATGTTACTAAATGGGTGGAAACCATACCTACAAAAAGTGCTGATGGTGAGACCTCTTTAAGAATGCTTTTAGATATTATTTTTCCTCGATTTGGAGTTCCTAGATATATTATGACTGATGGAGGTTCTCATTTTATTCATGATGGTTTTAGAAAAACTCTTGCTAAATATGGCATTAATCATAGAATTGCTTCCGCTTATCATCCTCAAACTAGTGGGCAAGTAGAACTATCAAATAGAGAAATTAAATCTATCTTGCAAAAGACTGTTAATAAAACTAGAAAGAATTGGGCTAGTAAATTGAAGGAAGCACTATGGGCTTATAGAACTGCTTATAAAAATCCCATGGGAATGTCACCTTATAAAATGGTTTATGGAAAAGCTTATCATTTACCTTTATAACTAGAGCACAAAGCTTATTGGGCTGTTAGAGAATTAAATAAAGATCCTAAACTAGCTGGTAATAAGAGGTTGCTGCAATTGAGTTCCCTAGATGAATGGAGAAGTGAAGCTTACGAAAATGCTAAACTCTTTAAAGAGAAAGTTAAAAAATGGCATGATAGAAGGATTATCAAAAGAGAATTTAATATTGGGGATAAAGTCCTATTGTATCGGTCTCGTCTCAGATTCTTTGCAGGGAAATTACTCTCGAAATGGGAAGGACCATATGTTGTTGAGGAGGTGTATCGTTCAGGAGCAATAAAAATTAGCTCTCTCCAAGGCAATGTCACACAAGTGGTAAATGGACAAAGACTCAAGCATTATATCTCAGGTGATTCTTACAATGTAGATGTTGATGTTATTCGAGTGGAAACACCGGAGGCTTTCATCAAAGGACAAATTGACAGTCTGCCAGAACTCGACTTTGAATAGGTAACAGTACTGGTAATAAAAAGTTCGCGATTTACTTTCCGAACAATGTTTTTGCTGTTTTTGGAAAATATGAAAAATTACGAGATCGAAACGGAGTGGAGGAGGCGCACGAGGAGGTGCCCCCACAGGCCGGCGCGGGCCCCAGCCTGGCCGCGCCGCCCTGTGAGGAAGCCACATCGTTGCCCCTCTCCGACTCTGGTTCGACCTGGTACTTTCCTTTTGACATAAAAATTCATGCTATATAATCCCCCGGACCCTTGGAGGTCCGTATATCGTTTTCTCGACGTGTTTTGTTTTGAGCTGTTTCTGCCAGGATCTATTTTCAATCTAGGAGCACTATGGCCTCCAACAACAAGGGCAAGGGGCTTTCGGAGGAGGAAGTGAGAAGGGTGTCATCAAAACAAGAGCAGCAAGCCGTTGGGAGTAAGCAAATCTTGGTGGGATCTGTTGACACTCGACGTTCTTTCTCTCATAACTTGCAGGGATCCTTACCACCTGCTCTTAGCCTCGACTCTTTCCCCGTGTTGGAAGAGGCTCTGCGGACTACCAATGAGTTTTGTGATCAATACCGGGCTCTAAGAAGAGAAGTGGAGATACTCCAGGAGGAGAATTACCGTCTCCGTAGAATGCTGGAATATTACTCGATTCCCATCACAAGGTCGCCACCGCCAACTTCAGATAACAATGAATCTCTTCGAGTCTTAGTACAGAATTGGCAAGCTGAGAAACTGAAGCTGAAGGAGATCTGTAAGAAGCGCGGGAGGAATTCACCACCACCATCGCCAAAGGAGTAATTCATCATCGGTATTGGCATCCCCTTGGTTTGTTCCAAGCTTGGGGGGAGTGCCGCGGTATCACATCATCACTACCTTTTACTTTTTACTATCAAGTAGTGTCATATCATGAGTAGGGAAGTTATCATATAAGATGGGTTGCAGTGTGGAAGTATCTCTCTTTTAGTTGGTTGTCTATGTATCCCTTGGTGTGAGTTATCGTTATGGAATATTAATGAGAAGTCTTATCATTTACATATTGCACATCTTATTTTAGTTTGCAATCCTTATTATATGATTGATCTTGTTATTAGTCTTGGTACCACTTTGGGAGCACTAAATAAATCTATTTGGTTTTGGCAAACTTAGCATTGGTCAATAGCAACAAAACTTTGAGGTTTAAGTAGAAAAGAGAAATACATGTAGTTGTTTCATTATCTTTCTTTCTTGTTAGCTCATAGCTTATTATTCTGAAGTTAAAATTGTTTGTGCTTACAAGGAAGTTGCATGATTGTTTTTATCACATGTATATTTGTTTGTTTCCCTCGACTCTTATGCTTGCTAATTAACCTTGCTAGCCAAAGACCTGTACTGAGAGGGAATACTTCTCGTGCATCCAAACCTTAACCCAAAACCTATGCCATTTGTGTCCACCATAACTACCTACTACATGGTATTTCCTGCCATTCCAAGTAAATACTTCGTGTGCTACCTTTAAAACAATTCAAAAATTTATTACCTCTTATTTGTGTCAATGTTTTATAGCTCATGAGGAAGTATGTGGTGTTTTATCTTTCAATCTTGTTGGGCAACTTTCACCAACGGACTAGTGGCTTCATCTGCTTATCCAATAATTTTGCAAAAGAGCTGGCAATGGGATTCCCAGTCCCAAGTTAATTAACCTAAATGGACACTCCTCCATGGTATGTGATTGATGGACGGCACCCGAAGGATTCGGTTAGCCATGGATTGTGTAAGCAAAGGTTGGGGGGAGTGTCATCATAATAAAACTAAAATAAAAAGGCACTCCTTCATGGTATGAGATTGTTGGCAGGCACCCGAGGATTCGGTTAGCCATGGTTTGTGAAAGAAAGGTTGGAAGGAGTGCCACACACAAACAAAAATAAAATGGGAGCCGCTCTTCGAAGGTTTGTCTGGCAAGGGGGTTAGATTACCCGCTACCAGTCGTTGACAACAACAAACACCTCTCAAAATGTTACTTTTATTCTCTCTATATGATTTCAAGACTGAAAAAGCTCTAGCACATGATTTAATCCCTGCTTCCCTCTGCGAAGGGCCTGTCTTTTACTTTATGTTGAGTCAGTAAACCTATTTCCCTCCATCTCAAGCAAACATTTGAGTTGTTGTGATCAAACCATTATATTGTGATTTGCTTCATCATGTCTTTACTCTTCCTTGTTTAGTACAAGTTTTATCTGAATGAATACAGTTTTGCAAGTTATCAATGATCATTATGATTGAGTATGCAAGTTTACCATAAGCTTTAACATGAGATCGCTGCTCAACAGATAAGTATAACCTATTAATTGTTCTCTGACCAAGAACGAAGTTTGCCATCACCAACTATGATTTCTTATGCACCTTTGTTTGTGATTACCTTATACTTGTTTCAAGTTGAGTTATATGAGGAAGTTGTTTACTGGAATGTCTTGTGTGAATGAATATGATGATTCTTGTCCGTATTTTATTTATCGACTCTTCACTCCATAAACATGTGGTCCTGTTTACCGAGTTCAGTTTCGCTTGGGGACAAGCGAAGTCTAAGCTTGGGGGGAGTTGATACGTCCAATTTGCATCACTATTTTATATCATAATTTGCTGTTATTCATTGATATATTTCATGTTTGGACATAATACTTATGTTATTTCATCTATTTTGCATGTTTCATGATTATTGGAGGATCGAGCACCGGAGCCAGGATTCTGCTGGAAAAAGCACCGTCAGAATGCAATATTTCGGAAGATCAACAGACGAAGGAAATTATACCAAAAATCCTATTTTTCCAGATGACGAAGGAAACCAGAAGGGGGAGCTGAGGGGACCCGAGGTGGGCCCACCCCATAGGCTGGCGCGGCCCAAGGCCTGGCCGCGCCGCCCTGTGAGGAGGGGGCCCACAGCCCCCTCTCGCCTCCTTTTCTTCGCGTACGCCTTCGTCCCGAAAACCTAAGCCTGAGGAAAAGAGTCGCGGAGCGTCACAGCCGCCTCTGCGAGGCAGAGAACACCAGAGAGAAAAGAGCTCTCCGGCAGGCTGAGTTCCGCCGGGGAAATTCCCTCCCGGAGGGGGAAATCGACGCCATCGTCACCGTCATCGAGCTGGACATCATCTCCATCGCCATCATCATCATCTTCATCATCATCACCGCCGTCTCCACCGCTGCACATCGTCACCGCTGTAGCAATTTGGGTTTGATCTTGATTGTTTGATAGGGGAAACTCTCCCGGTGTTGATTTCTACTTGTTATTGATGCTATTGAGTGAAACCGTTGAACCAAGGTTTATGTTCAGATTGTTATTCATCATCATATCACCTCTGATCATGTTCAATATGATGTCTCGTGAGTAGTTCGTTTAGTTCTTGAGGACATGGGTGAAGTCTAAATGTTAGTAGTGAAGTATGGTTGAGTAATATTCAATGTTATGATATTTAAGTTGTGGTGTTATTCTTCTAGTGGTGTCGTGTGAACGTCGACTACACGACACTTCACCTTTATGGGCCTAGGGGAATGCATCTTGTACTCGTTTGCCAATTGCGGGGTTGCTGAGTGACAGAAACTGAGCCTCGTTGGTATATCGATGCAGGAGGGATAGCAGGATCTCAGAGTTTAAGGCTGTGGTTAGATTTATCTTAATTACTTTCTTGTAGTTGCGGATGCTTGCAAGGGGTATAATCACAAGTATGTATTAGTCCTAGGAAGGGCGGTACATTAGCGTAGGTTCACCCACACAACACTTATCAAAACAATGAAGATTAATTAGCCGTATGTAGCGAAAGCACTAGACTAAAATCCCGTGTGTCCTCAGGAACGTTTGATCATTATAAGTAAACAAACCGGCTTGTCCTTTGTGCTAAAAAGGATTGGGCCACTCGCTGCAATTGTTACTCTCGCACTTTACTTACTCGTACTTTATTCATCTGTTACATTAAAACCCCCTGAATACTTGTCTGTGAGCATTTACAGTGAATCCTTCATCGAAACTGCTTGTCAACACCTTCTGCTCCTCGTTGGGATCGACATTCTTACTTATCGAAGATACTACGATACACCCCCTATACTTGTGGGTCATCATCTACTCACACTTCTTTTCCTGTAGACAGTGTTGGGCCTCCAAGAGCAGAGGTTTGTAGAACAGCAGCAAGTTTCCCTTAAGTGGATCACCCAAGGTTCGAAAGGGAGGAAGAGGTCAAAGATATCCCTCTCAAACAACCCTGCAACCACAATACAAGAAGTCTCTTGTGTCCCCAACACACCTAATACACTTGTCAGATGTATAGGTGCACTAGTTTGGCGAAGAGATAGTGAAATACAGGTGGTATGAATGAATATGAGCAGTAATGTGGCGCTTGAGAAAAGTGCTTGCCGGCGTGTAGTTGACGTGGGAGATATTGCAGGAAGTAGAGATGCAGTAAAACAGTAAACAAGCGATGATTGCAGTATTTGGAAACAAGGCCTAGGGATCAGACTTTCACTAGTGGACACTCTCAACATTGATCACATAATAAAACCACTCTACACTCTTTTGTTGGATGATGAACACCACTAGTTGTGTAGGGCTACAAGAGCACCTCAATGCCGGAGTTAACAAGCTCCACAACATTCGATATTCATATTTAAATAATCTTAGAGTGCATGAAAGATCAACACAATTATACCAAGTACTAACATAGCATGCACACTGTCACCTTCATACTATGAAAGGAGGAATAGATCACATTAATACCATCATAGTAATAGTTAACTTCATAATCTACAAGAGATCACAATCATAAACTACGCCAAGTACTACATGATGCACACACTGTCACCATTACATCATGGAGGAGGAATAGAGTACTTTAATAACATCACTAGAGTAGCACATAGATGAATAGTGATACAAAACTCATATGAATCTCAATCATGTAAGGCAGCTCATGAGATTATTGTATTGAAGTACATAGGAGAGAGATTAACCACATAGCTACCGGTACAGCCCTTAGCCTCGATGGAGAACTACTCCCTCCTCATGGGAGACAGCAGCGTTGATGAAGATGGCGGTGGTGTCGATGGAGATGCCTTCCGGGGGCACTTCCCCGTCCCGGCGGCGTGCCGGAACAGAGACTTCTGTCCCCCAGATCTTGGCTTCGCGATGGCGGCGGCTCTGGAAGGTTTCTCGTACCATGGCTTATTCGTATCGAAGATTTAGGCCAGGGACCTTTAAATAGGCAAAGAGGCGGAGTCGGAGGGCTGATGAGGCAGTGACACAATAGGGGGTCGCGGCCCACCCCTTGGCCACGCCGCCTACATGTGTGGGCCCCCTGTGGCCCCCCTCTGGTGAGTCTCGGGTGTTCTGGAAGCTTCGTGGAATTCTAAGATGCTGGGCGTTGATTTCGTCCAATTCCGAGAATATTTCCTTACTAGGATTTCTGAAACCAAAAACAGCAGAAAACAGGAACTGGCACTTCGGCATCTCGTCAATAGGTTAGTTACGGAAAACACATAATAATGACATAAAGTGTGAACAAAACATGTAGGTATTGTCATAAAACAAGCATGGAACATAAGAAATTATCGATACGTCGGAGACGTATCAGCATCCCCAAGCTTAGTTCCTACTCATCCCGAGTAGGTAAACGATAACAAAGATAATTTCTGAAGTGACATGCTACCAACATAATCTTGATCATACTATTGTAAAGCATATAAGATGAATGCAGCGATTCAAAGCAATGGTAAAGACAATGGTTAAACAACTGAATCATATAGCAAAGACTTTTCATGAATAGTACTTTCAAGACAAGCATCAATAAGTCTTGCATAAGAGTTAACTCATAAAGCAATAGATTCATAGTAAAGGCATTGAAGCAACACAAAGGAAGATTAAGTTTCAGCGGTTGCTTTCAACTTGTAACATGTATATCTCATGGATAGTTGTCAATGCAAAGTAATATAATAAGTGCAATAGGTAAACATGTAAGAATCAATGCACATTTAACACAAGTGTTTGCTTCTAAGGTGGAAGGAGATAGGTAAACTGACTCAACATAAAAGTAGAAGAATGGCCCTTCACAGAGGGAAGCATGGATTGCTATATTTGTGCTAGAGCTTTTATTTTGAAAACAAGAAACAATTTTGTCAACGGTAGTAATAAAGCATATGTATTATGTAAATTATATCCTACAAGTTGCAAGCCTCATGCATAGATTACCAATAGTGCCCGCACCTTGTCCTAATTAGCTCGGATTTACATGGATTATCATTGCATAACATATGTTTTAACCAAGTGTCACAAAGGGGTACCTCTATGCCGCCTATACAAAGGTCTAAGGAGAAAGCTCGCATTGGATTTCTCGCTTTTGATTATTCTCAACTTAGACATCCATACCGGGACAACATAGACAACAGATAATGGACTCCTCTTTTATGCATAAGCATTCAACAACAAATAATATTCTCATAAGAGATTGAGGACTGTTGTCCAAACTGAAACTTCCACCATGGATCATGGCTTTAGTTAGCGGCCCAATGTTCTTCTCTAACAATATGCATACTCAAACCATTTGATCATGATAAATCACCCTTACTTCAGACAAGACGAACATGCATAGCAACTCACATGATATTCAACAAAGTGTTGATGGCGTCCCCAGGAACATGGTTATCGCACAACAAGCAACTTAATAAGAAATAAGATACATAAGTACATATTCAATACCACAATAGTTTTTAGGCTATTTGTCCCATGAGCTATATATTGCAAAGACAAAGGATAGAAATTTAAAGGTAGCACTCAAGCAATTTACTTTGGAATGGCAGAGAAATACCATGTAGTAAGTAGGTATAGTGGACACAAGTGGCATAGTTATTGGCTCAAGGATTTGGATGCATGAGAAGTAATCCCTCTCAGTACAAGGCTTAGGCTACCAAGGTTGTTTGAAGCAAACACAAGTATGAACCAGTACAGCAAAACTTACATAAGAACATATTGCAAGCATTATAAGACTCTACATTGTCTTCCTTGTTGTTCAAACCCTTACCAGAAAATATCTAGACTCTAGAGAGACCAATCATGCAAACCAAATTTTAACAAGCTCTACAGTATTTCTTCACTAATAGGTGCAAAGTACATGATGCAAGAGCTTAAACATGAGCACAACAATTGCCAAGTATCAAATTATTCAAGACATTATACCAATTACCACATGTAGCATTTTCTGTTTCCAACCATATAACAATTAACGAAGCAGTTTCAACCTTCGCCATGAACATTAAAAGCTAAGAACACATGTGTTCATATGAACCAGCGGAGCGTGTATCTCTCCCAAACAAGCATGCATTTATTCAAACAAAAACAAAAATAGAAACAAAAAGACGCTCCAAGTAAAGCACATAAGATGTGACCGAATAAAAATATAGTTTCAAGAGAAGTGACCTGATAAATTGTTGATGAAGAAGGGGATGCCTTGGGAATCCCCAAGCTTAGATGCTTGAGTCTTCTTGAAATATGCAGGGATGAACCACGGGGGCATCCCCAAGCTTAGAGCTTTCACTCTCCTTGATCACATTGTATCATCCTCCTCTCTTGACCCTTGAAAACTTCCTCCACACCAAACTCGAAACAAACTCATTAGAGGGTTAGTGCATAATCAAAAATTCACATGTTCAGAGATGACACAATCATTCTTAATACTTCTGGACATTGCACAAAGCTACTGGAAGTTAATGGAACAAAGAAATCTATCCAACACAGCAAAAGAGGCAATGCGAAATAAAAGGCAGAATCTGTCAAAACAGAACAGTCCGTAAAGACGAATTTTTCTGGGGCACTTAACTTGCTCAGATGAAAATGCTAAAATTGAATGAAAGTTGCGTACATATCTGAGGATCACGCACGTAAATTGGCATATTTGTCTGAGTTACCTACAGACGGGGCGACTCAAATTCGTGACAGACAGAAATCTGTTACTGCGCAGCAATCCAAATCTAGTATCAACTCTACTGTCAAAGACTTTACTTGGCACAACAATGCAATAAAATAAAGATAAGGATAGGTTGGTACAGTAGTAACAACTTCCAAGACACAAATATAAAACAAAGTATTGTAGTAAAATAAACACATGGGTTATCTCCCAAGAAGTTCTTTCTTTATAGCCATTAAGATGGGCTCAGCAGTTTTAATGATGCACTCGCAAGAAATAGTATTTGAAGCAAAAGAGAGCATCAAGAGGCAAATTCAAAACAAATTTAAGCCTAACATGCTTCCTATGAAAAGGAATTTTGTAAATAAACAAGTTTATAAAGAGCAAAGTGACAAGCATAGGAAGATAAAACAAGTGTAGCTTCAAAAATTTCAGCATATAGAGAGGTGTTTTAGTAACATGAAAATTTCTACAACCATATTTTCCTCTCTCACAATAATTTCCAGTAGCATCATAAACAAACTCAACAATATAACTATCAAATGAAACATTCTTATCATGAGTCTCATGCATAAAATTATTACTACTCCCAACATAAGCATAGTCATTCTTATTAATTGTAGTGGGAGCAAATTCAACAATGTAGCTATCATTATTATTCTCATCAAGTGTAGGAGGCATAGTATAATCATAATAAAATTTACTCTCCATAGTAGGTGGCACCAAAAGACCACTATCATTATAATCATCATAAATAGGAGGCAAAGTATCATCAAAGTAAATTTTCTCCTCAATTCTTGGGGTACTAAACATATCATGCTCATCAAAACCAGCTTCCCCAAGCTTAGAATTTTCCATATCATTAGCAACAATGGTGTTCAAAGCGTTCATACTAATATCATTACTACTAGCATGCAAATAAGGTTCCATAGGTTTTTTAATTTCCGCATCAAACCATCCATGTCTTAAATCAGGAAATAGCTTAAAAAGCTCACTGCTACCTTCGATTATGCCTCACTAGTGTAAACAAGAAACAAAAAGATGCAATTGCAGGATCTAAAGGAAATAGCTTCGAGCACTCACAACGGTACCAGAAAAGTGTTTGGTTACCTGGGACCGGAGTGTGAGTGCCTTTTACCTTTCCTCCCCGGCAACGGCGCCAGAAAATAGCTTGATGTCTACTCACACTTCTTTTCCTGTAGACAGTGTTGGGCCTCCAAGAGCAGAGGTTTGTAGAACAGCAGCAAGTTTCCCTTAAGTGGATCACCCAAGGTTTATCGAACTCAGGGAGGAAGAGGTCAAAGATATCCCTCTCAAGCAACCCTGCAACCACAATACAAGAAGTCTCTTGTGTCCCCAACACACCTAATACACTTGTCAGATGTATAGGTGCACTAGTTCGGCGAAGAGATAGTGAAATACATGTGGTATGAATGAATATGAGCAGTAGTAACGGCGCCAGAAAAGTGCTTGCTGGCGTGTAGTTGACGTGGGAGATATTGCAGGAAGTAGAGATGCAGTAAAACAGTAAACAAGCGATGATTGCAGTATTTGGAAACAAGGCCTAGGGATCATACTTTCACTAGTGGGCACTCTCAACATTGATCACATAATAAAACCACTCTACACTCTTTTGTTGGATGATGAACACCACTAGTTGTGTAGGGCTACAAGAGCACCTCAATGCCGGAGTTAACAAGCTCCACAACATTCAATATTCATATTTAAATAACCTTAGAGTGCATGATAGATCAACACAATTATACCAAGTACTAACATAGCATGCACAATGTCACCTTCATACTATGAAAGGAGGAATATATCACATTAATACCATCATAGTAATAGTTAACTTCATAATCTACAAGAGATCACAATCATAAACTACGCCAAGTACTACATGATGCACACACTGTCACCATTACATCATGGAGGAGGAATAGAGTACTTTAATAACATCACTAGAGTAGCACATAGATGAATAGTGATACAAAACTCATATGAATCTCAATCATGTAAGGCAGCTCATGAGATCATTGTATTGAAGTACATAGGAGAGAGATTAACCACATAGCTACCGGTATAGCCCTTAGCCTCGATGGAGAACTACTCCCTCCTCATGGGAGACAGCAGCGTTGATGAAGATGGCGGTGGTGTCGATGGAGATGCCTTCCGGGGGCACTTCCCCGTCCCGGTGGCGTGCCGGAACAGAGACTTCTGTCCCCTAGATCTTGGCTTCGCGATGGTGGCGGCTCTGGAAGGTTTCTCGTACCGTGGCTTATTTGTATCGAAGATTTAGGTCAGGGACCTTTAAATAGGCGAAGAGGCGGAGTCGGAGGGCTGACGAGGCGGTGACACAATAGGGGGGCGCGGCCCACCCCTTGGCCGCGTCGCCTACATGTGTGGGCCCCCTGTGGCCCCCCTCTGGTGACTCTCGGGTGTTCTAGAAGCTTCGTGGAATTCTAAGATGCTGGGCGTTGATTTCGTCCAATTCCGAGAATATTTCCTTACTAGGATTTCTGAAACCAAAAACATCAGAAAATAGGAACTGGCACTTTGGCATCTCGTCAATAGGTTAGTTCGGAAAACGCATAATAATGACATAAAGTGTGAACAAAACATGTAGGTATTGTCATAAAACAAGCATGGAACATAAGAAATTATCGATACGTCGGAGATGTATCAAATCACTATTGCTGTCTTTGTTACACTGCTGCTGTTATTTCACTACTGCTACTGCTATAAAACTATTACTACTGATAAACTCTTGCGAGCAAGTCTGTTTCCAGGTGCAGCTGAATTGACAACTCCGCTGCTAAGGCTTTCAAGTATTCTTTGTCTCCCCTTGTGTCGAATCAATAAATTGGGTTTTACTTCCCTCGAAGACTGTTGCGATCCCCTATACTTGTGGGTCATCAACTAGTACAAGAAAGATCGGCAGCTGGGACGCATGAAGATCTCTGAAGCCAGCAGCGGAGAAGCAGTGTGGCTTCCACGGAAGCCCCGCATGGTGCTAATGCACCCTTGCTGGCCCCTGCTGGTGCTACCTCGGCTGGTGCTAATGCACCGACGATCGAGATTCGTGCACCGGAGCCTCACTACCCCATGGATGATGTAAAGGAGATGAAAGAATGTGATCTGCATTATCCAGTGGGGGGATATGTTCCACGAAGGTAGCTATCGACAATGCTTTACCCTGTACACCTGGATCACTCGACCACAACAACCCCATTGAAGATGGCTATGCTCGTGTCACGGTGGAAGAAATAGTCCAAGCCAACATAGCAGCACTGCAACAGATCGCTAACAACAATCACGGCCATGGAAACCACGACCACCCAGGGTCAAAGCTGAAGAACTTTCAGAACACCAACCCACCCATGTTTAGCAAGACCGAAGAGCCACTTGACGCAGATGACTGGCTCCAGACAATGGAGAACAACCTAGAAGTTGCGGGAGTAGAAGCCGCAGAGAAAGTACTGTTCGCCACCCACTACCTGTCAGGACCTGCAAGAGCCTGGTGGACAAGTGCCCGCGCAATGAATGCGGGACAGAAGATGACCTGGGAGAACTTCACGCTCAAGTTTAGCAAATACCATGTGCCCCAAGGACTGATCAAAAAGATGAGAGACGAGTTCCGAGAACTCAAGCAAGGAAGGATGTCCGTGGTAGAATACCACGACAGATTCCTCACTCTGTCAAGGTACGCCCTGGACGAAACCGGCACCAACGAGAAGAGGAAAGAGAGATTTCTGAACGGACTACACGACGAGATGCAGACTGTACTGGTCAACATTCCCTTTGCTGACCTAGAAGCCCCGGTGGACTCCGCCATCCAGGTGGAAGGGAAACTGCACCAAGCCAACGAGAACCGCAAACGCCGTATGATGAACCCAAATGGACCCCACCATACCCAGAAATACCGCAACAACTCAACTGGAGGATTTGCCCCCAGAAACAACAGACCACCTGCTCAGAACTACCGTCCATACTACACCAACAACCATGGAGGACCCCCGAAGCCCGGAGGCAACAAAAACAACAACCACAAGAACAACAACAACAACCACAACAGCAGCAACAACAATGGTAACAACAACAACACCAACACTAGTCCGAGGACTGGAAGCAATGCCATCCCCGTCACCCCCAAGGACAAGTCAACAATAACTTGTTATGAATGCGGAATTGTGGGACACTACTCCAATGAGTGCCCAAAAGGTTAGCCAAGACTGCCACCAACCCCGCTGCTCCTGCCCAGCAACAGCGCCGTTTTGCAGCCAGAAGGAACCAGAACAACCACAACGGTCGTCTCTACCACATGAATGCCACAGAAGCACAGGAAGCACCTCAGGCCATGCCAAGTATGTTTTCCTGTTAATCCAATCGCCCCATCTCTCTTAGGAACCTAACTTTTCTTAAAATCTCTGGACGAGATTTGTTTAAGGGGGAAGGGTTTGTAACATCCCAAATATTAAAACAAAGAGAAAATGGATTTCCCTTTTTCCAAAAATGAGAACCAACAAAAACTTTTATTGAATCAAGTGCTATGCATAGTGCTTATGCTTGATAATGGTGTTGTTGCCAAAATTCATACGTGAACTACTTTGAAATGTTCTTAAACCCTAAACCTCACCCTTCTTTTTCATCCTCCAAGAGAAAACAAAATAAAAAGGTTTTATTTTAAAAAGAAAGGCCTATGTGAGCCTATGGATATTTTTGCAAATGATGAGTTAGGCCATGTGCTACCTTGTGGGATGAGTTGAAGTACCTCAACAAAACCAAACTAGTGCTTACTCACCAATTTTCCTTTGTGAAACAAAAAGAAAATAAAAGGTACATGGAGGCATATGTGGCACTTAGCCATAATGGAAAATCTTGCCCTATGCCCTCATACCCTACCCAAATGGTTTGAAATCTTTAGCAATCTCAATCTAACTCTAATTAGACCCTAACACATGCCCAATTGGACCAAGTGAACCAAATTAGAAGATTAAGAAAAATCCAATCCAACACACACATGTGCTTATGGACATTTTGCAAAACTTTGACCTAGGCCAATTTGGCTTGTGCCATTGCTTGTAGAATGTTACTAAACACGTAATAACACTTTTTGAACCAAATAAACCCAAATCAAATCAAAATAAATTCCAAAAACCAAGTCACATATGATAATGGTCATATGTGACACTTTTAACATCTTACCCACTTTGGGCCTCTTTATTAAGAGTTTTCTAAACCAAACTTTGCCAACTCTTTGCACCTCATCCAAGACCACATCAAGGTGAACAACTTTGCTCAAAACCTTCCCTGCAAATTCCTTTCCAAATTCAAACTAGGATCAAGCAAAGTGGGGACTTTAAATCAGATTCTAGTTTCTCCCCTTTTTGAAATTTTGCAAAACCATTCCATTTTCAACACCACCACCACCAATGTGTGTCCTTGATCATTTGACTCAAGTTCATCAAATTTCATTCAAAATTTCCAAATCTCATTTCATGCGGCCATTATAGCAAACACCTTATGAGCAAATCTTACCCAAATCAATTTTCACTATTCTAAATAGTGTACTGGCCAACACTTGCTCTCCACTTGATCTCTCTTGTCCCCTGGTCTCCTCTCACCCAAAACCCCTGCAAAACAACCCTGGAAATAAGGCAGCATGGCCATGGCAATGCCATGCCGGCCACCTCTCACATGCAATCATGCCCTCTCTCACTCCTCTCCTCTCTAGCCATGCAAACCTTGTCTCCCAGCACCACCTTGCTCCCCTGGACCAGCCTAGCCTAGCCATTGTCGAGGAGGAACCCTGCCCCGCCGGAAACGCGCCCTGCCCCGACGCGCCCAGAACGTGCCAGGTCGCGCCAGGACACGCCCTGGACACGGCAGAGCTTCGACGCGCGCCGTCGACCCAGGCCCCCTCTCGCCCTCTCCCTTCTCACACACGCTCACCTGGACGACAGCAACCCGCCAGACACGCTCCCGTGCCCGCGCGAGCGCCGTAACCGTCGCCATCGTCGCCGTGTTTCCGCCACCATGCCGCACAGCATCAACGTAGCTAGAGCTAACCCGACCGCCCCCGTTCTCGCCAGCATGTTCCCTAGCCTCGCCTGGAAGCCGCCTACCTAACCCTACCCTCGCCTTGCCCCTTCACTCACCGGAACGGCCGCGCCACACTCGACCTCGCCGCACCCCCGCAGACCTCCTCGCCCCTATAAATGGAGCACGCCCCAACGCTTCTCCAGCACACCGATCGACTCTCCTCCTCTCTCTGAGCTTCCTCGACCCCTTGCTTCTCCACATTATCCACTCCGCCGCCGCAATTTAACCGGAGACCGCCGCCGCAGTAGCTCGACGGAGGAGAAGCTCCAGGCCACCTCCGCCGCTCCCTCGACCCTCCTTCGACTCGCCATCGTCTCCTCGCTCGATCGCCCGCCTCGCCGAGTCCTGCCTGAGCCCAGGTACACCGCCGACGACCCCCTCTGCCGCCGGTAGGGTTTGCTCGCCGGCGAACCCTGTCGAGGAAGGTGACGCTCCTCAACCGTCGGATCGTCTTTTATCCAACGCCCCTCCTTCCCCCATACCGCTTCGGCCTTTTAAACGCACTGACGCGTGGGACCCACCTGTATGACGGCCCGCTGAGCGTCAGCGCGAAGCTAGGCCGGCCCATTTCTTTTCCCGCGTGGCCTGTTAATTCAAATTTAGTTTAAATCAAATTCTTTAAAATGCTTACTGGTGTCCTCTTTGAATTTAAATAAAACAAAATCTACCAAACCAAAATTGACCAACTTTATATTGTTGGAAAGCTTATGAAAATCTCTATCCAACCACCCTGGTCTCAAACCAAAATATTTTGTAGAATTAATGTGACAAAAATAACAAGTCAGAGAGTTTTTAGACTTCAACTAAATTTAGAAAATCAACCATGATGAATTTGGAGGTGATTCAAATTATCATAATTCACATTTCAAAAACTCTAATTGTTTAGGCAAAAATATCACATGGTTACTTTGTATGATCATGGGCTAGAATCAAAAATTGGCTATGTAGTCAATACTAGCCCATTTAAATCCTTTTCAAATTTAGGATTTCAAATCAATGAGGTGTAGCATCTCATTTAAATCATCTTCCCAAGTGTTATGGAGTAATGTGATGATCCTTGTTGCATGGTCTCATACTTCCTCACCTGAGGTTGTTAAATCAAATAGTTGTTTAAATTGCATGAGGTACTTTACCTCATTTAAATCTTTTTCCTCAAATGATAATGATGAATGGTTGACCTTGGTCAACATTGGTTCATATATTACTCATTTGAGGAGATTAAATCTTAACCAGGTTTAATGAGAGGAAATTATTTCCTCAAAGACTTAAAGAGAAACCCTAAATCAAGAA
Organism: Lolium perenne; assembly: GCF_019359855.2. Lineage (NCBI taxonomy): Eukaryota > Viridiplantae > Streptophyta > Magnoliopsida > Poales > Poaceae > Lolium > Lolium perenne. Next base: position 273,973,214 of record NC_067245.2, read on the forward strand.
TTGTAATGAGAGGAAATTTTTTTTCTCAAGAAGAAAACAAAGTCAACCAATATGCTAGTAATGTGGTGATAGAATAGCATTTTATGAACCTTGTGTGTGCTTAGTCTAGCTCTTAAGCTTGTTGGGTGATTGTTATCTCATATCCATTTTTAGACGCTAGTACGGAGGAGTACCAGGAGGAGGAGGTCTACTGCAAGGAAGAGGAAGACCACTTTGATCAGTACACCAACCAAGGCAAGATAATATTCTTGCAAGTGCAAAGCTCTATCTGGAGCAAGGCACATTACTTTTACCTTATGTGCAATGAACCCATCCCAAGTTTTTTAACTTACAAGTTTTGGTTTATCAAAGTTTACTTTTTGATTCATGATTCACTTGGGCTAGTTAGTTAAGTAGTCAAGAGTATCAAACTTAGCTTACAAAGCTTTTTAAGTTAGATAGCACCCCTATGACTAGTGGCTAGTGCTAAATAAACTTTGACTACTTTAGATGGGAACTTGTGATTTTTGGAAATGAGTTTGAAAACCTTGGAATGATGATTCATTCTATTGAAAGATTTTTGAAGGTGAATATGACTTGTGAATGACTTGGTGAAATTTACCAAAAACTGATGGTTGGGTTTGGATGCGATACCTTTCCAATTATTTAGTACCCCCACAATACCTGATTATGGGTAGGGCTTAACTGGAAGTTTATGCATCTTAGTATGGGTTCCCTCTGAACAAGCATCATAGGGGTTATGCCGAGGCTGCCACCGTTACAAGTGAAATGATGTGAAATGAGGTGAATGTGCGGCCCAAGCCCTGTGCAGTTCCCAGGTTGACGGTTTGTCTTCACTGGGAGGCCAAGCTCATGGGGAGAGGTACCTATACTAGGATATGTAAGTGAAAGGTTATGGTTGATGATCCGCATACTGAGTTACGATGATTCAGGGTTATCCCTGACGGATGTAATCAAATGTTGTGGCACAAGTGTGCAACCTCTGCAGAGTGTAAATCTATTCGAATAGCCGTGTCCACGGTTACAGATGGTTGGAAAGGCCATACTGTACCAGTTGTTTTCTTGAAAAGGATTGGTGATATGATTGGTGAATTGTGACTTGAGTTTGAAAGGTCAATTTTGACTTTGAATCACAACAGAGTTGTGGGAATGACACTAATGTTCCCATTTGAGTTAGTTAACAAATGGAGAGTCTTTTATGAAATGCTTATGAACTAAAATTGACTTTATGCAAATAAACCTAGAGCTTAGTACCCCTTTACTCAACTTAGTAGTACTTACACTAGTATTAGTTGGCGAGTACTTTAAAGTACTCACGGCGGTGTCCCTGGCTATTCCAATGGCCAGACTATGAAGAAGAGCAGCAGTACCAGGAGGACGGACAACAAGACGTCTACGACAACTAGGGAATCTTCTGACGTCAGACGTTGGCCTGTGGATTTGATAGTCCACTACTACTCCACTTCTGCTATGTAATGTGTTTGTTGATCATTAGATCAACTATTTGTGTAATATTGGATCAGGTGATCTATAATTGTAAGACGACTATGGTTTGTAATGAATGATGACTTACGGTATCAACTATTATGTCTCGCAACAACAATATTCCTGGGATTGCGATGTATGGCATAACAGGCATCTGGACCTAAAAATCTGGGTGTTGACAGTAGGCAAGCAGAAATATTGAAGGAGATCAAGAAAGCCTTGGTGAAGAAGGAGAAGAAAGCCTTGGCGGAGAAGGAGAAGAAAGCCTTGGAGGAGAAGAAAGAAGAAAGTAAAAAAGGCGGGAAACAAGTTGCCCAGCTCGGGGAACAGAATAAACAATCGATCCCCCCCCCCCCCCCGCTGATGGCGTGTACAGCACAGGTCCGTTGGGAACCCCAAGAGGAAGGTGTGATGCGTACAGCGGCAAGTTTTCCCTCAGTATGAAACCAAGGTTTATCGAACTAGTAGGAGCCAAGAAGCACGTTGAAGGTTGATGGCGGCGAGATGTAGTGCGGCGCAACACCAGGGATTCCGGCGCCAACGTGGAACCTGCACAACACAACCAAAGTACTTTGCCCCAACGAAACGGCGAGGTTGTCAATCTCACCGGCTTGCTGTAACAAAGGATTAGATGTATAGTGTGGATGATGATTGTTTGCAGAAAACAGTAGAACAGTATTGAAGTAGATTGTATTTCAGTATAGAGAATTGGACCGGGGTCCACAGTTCACTAGAGGTGTCTCTCCCATAAGATAAACAGCATGTTGGGTGAACAAATTACAGTTGGGCAATTGACAAATAAAGAGGGCATGACCATGCACATACATATTATGATGAGTACTGTGAGATTTAATTGGGCATTATGACAAAGTACATAGACCGCTATCCAGCATGCATCTATGCCTAAGAAGTCCACCTTCAGGTTATCATCCGAACCCCCTCCAGTATTAAGTTGCTAACAACAGACAATTGCATTAAGTATTGCGCGTAATGTAATCAGTGACTACATCCTCAAACATAGCACCAATGTTTTATCCCTAGTGGTAACAGCACATCCATAACCTTAGAGGTTCTTGTCACTCCTCCAGATTCACGGAGACATGAACCCACTATCGAGCATAAATACTCCCTCTTGGAGTTACTAGCATCAACTTGGCCAGAGCATCTACTAATAACGGAGAGCATGCAAGATCATAAACAACACATAGACATAACTTTGATAATCAACATAACAAGTATTCTCTATTCATCGGATCCCAACAAACGCAACATATAGAATTACAGATAGATGATCTTGATCATGTTAGGCAGCTCACAAGATCCAACAATTAAGCACAATGGGGAGAAGACAACCATCTAGCTACTGCTATGGACCCATAGTCCAGGGGTAGACTACTCACACATCACTCCGGAGGCGACCATGGCGGCGTAGAGTCCTCCGGGAGATGATTCCCCTCTCCGGCAGGGTGCCGGAGGCGATCTCCTGAATCCCCCGAGATGGGATTGGCGGCGGCGGCGTCTCTGGAAGGTTTTCCGTATCGTGGCTCTCGGTATTGGGGGTTTCGCGACGGAGGCTTTAAGTAGGCGGAAGGGCAGGTCAGGGGGCGTCACGAGGGGCCCACACCATAGGTCGGCGCGGCCAGGGCCTGGGCCGCGCCGCCCTAGGGTTTGGCCGCCTCGTGGCCCCACTTCGTCTCCTCTTCGGTCTTCTGGAAGCTTCGTGGCAAAATAGGACCCTGGGCGTTGATTTCGTCCAATTCCGAGAATATTTCGTTACTAGGATTTCTGAAACCAAAAACAGCAGAAAACAAAGAATCGGCTCTTCGGCATCTTGTTAATAGGTTAGTTCCAGAAAATGCACGAATATGACATAAAGTGTGCATAAAACATGTAGATATCATCAATAATGTGGCATGGAACACAAGAAATTATCGATACGTCGGAGACGTATCAGCATCCCCAAGCTTAGTTCTGCTCGTCCCGAGCAGGTAAAACGATAACAAAGATAATTTCTGGAGTGACATGCCATCATAACCTTGATCATACTATTTGTAAAGCATATGTAGTGAATGCAGCGATTAAAACAATGTATATGACATGAGTAAACAAGTGAATCATATAGCAAAGACTTTTCATGAATAGTACTTCAAGACAAGCATCAATAAGTCTTGCATAAGAGTTAACTCATAAAGCAATAAATCAAAGTAAAGGTATTGAAGCAACACAAAGGAAGATTAAGTTTCAGCGGTTGCTTTCAACTTGTAACATGTATATCTCATGGATATTGTCAACATAGAGTAATATAATAAGTGCAATATGCAAGTATGTAGGAATCAATGCACAGTTCACACAAGTGTTTGCTTCTTGAGGTGGAGAGAAATAGGTGAACTGACTCAACAATGAAAGTAAAAGAATAGTCCTCCATAGAGGAAAAGCATCGATTGCTATATTTGTGCTAGAACTTTGATTTTGAAAACATGAAACAATTTTGTCAACGGTAGTAATAAAGCATATGTATCATGTAAATTATATCTTACAAGTTGCAAGCCTCATGCATAGTATACTAATAGTGCCCGCACCTTGTCCTAATTAGCTTGGACTACCGGATCATCGCAATACACATGTTTTAACCAAGTGTCACAATGGGGTACCTCTATGCCGCCTGTACAAAGGTCTAAGGAGAAAGCTCGCATTGGATTTCTCGCTATTGATTATTCTCAACTTAGACATCCATACCGGGACAACATAGACAACAGATAATGGACTCCTCTTTAATGCATAAGCATGTGGCAACAATTATTATTCTCATATGAGATTGAGGATATATGTCCAAAACTGAAACTTCCACCATGGATCATGGCTTTAGTTAGCGGCCCAATGTTCTTCTCTAACAATATGCATGCTTAACCATAAGGTGGTAGATCTCCCTTACTTCAGACAAGACGAACATGCATAGCAACTCACATGATATTCAACAAAGAATAGTTGATGGCGTCCCCAGAAACATGGTTATCGCACAACAAGCAACTTAATAAGAGATAAAGTGCATAAGTACATATTCAATACCACAATAGTTTTTAAGCTATTTGTCCCATGAGCTATATATTGCAAAGGTGAATGATGGAATTTTAAAGGTAGCACTCAAGCAATTTACTTTGGAATGGCGGAGAAATACCATGTAGTAGGTAGGTATGGTGGACACAAATGGCATAGTGGTTGGCTCAAGGATTTTGGATGCATGAGAAGTAATCCCTCTCGATACAAGGTTTAGGCTAGCAAGGTTATTTGAAACAAACACAAGGATGAACCGGTGCAGCAAAACTCACATAAAAGACATATTGTAAACATTATAAGAATCTACACCGTCTTCCTTGTTGTTCAAACTCAATACTAGAAATTATCTAGACCTTAGAGAGACCAAATATGCAAACCAAATTTTAGCATGCTCTATGTATTTCTTCATTAATGGGTGCAAAGTATATGATGCAAGAGCTTAAACATGAACACAACAATTGCCAAGTATCACATTACCCAAGACATTTATAGCAATTACTACATGTATCATTTTCCAATTCCAACCATATAACAATTTAACGAAGGAGAAACTTCGCCATGAATACTATGAGTAGAAACTAAGGACATACTTGTCCATATGCTACAGCGGAGCGTGTCTCTCTCCCATACAGTGAATGCTAGGATCCATTTTATTCAAACAAAACAAAAAACAAAAACAAACCGACGCTCCAAGAAAAGCACATAAGATGTGATGGAATAAAAATATAGTTTCAGGGGAGGAACCTGATAATGTTGTCGATGAAGAAGGGGATGCCATGGGCATCCCCAAGCTTAGACGCTTGAGTCTTCTTAGAATATGCAGGGGTGAACCACCGGGGCATCCCCAATCTTAGAGCTTTCACTCTCCTTGATCATATTGTATCATACTCCTCTCTTGATCCTTGAAAACTTCCTCCACACCAAACTTAGAACAACTCATTAGAGGGTTAGTGGACAATAAAAATATACATGTTCAGAGGTGACACAATCATTCTTAACACTTCTGGACATTGCATAAAGCTACTGGACATTAATGGATCAAATAAATTCATCCAACATAGCAAAAGAGGCAATGCGAAATAAAAGGCAAAATCTGTCAAAACAGAACAGTTCGTATTGACGATTTTTATCGAGGCACCAGACTTGCTCAAATGAAAATGCTAATATTGAATGAAAGTTGCATACATATCTGAGGATCACTCACGTAAATTGGCATAATTTTCTGAGTTACCTACAGAGAAAACAGCCCAGATTCGTGACAGCAAAGAAATCTGTTTCTGCGCAGTAATCCAAATCTAGTATGAACTTTACTATCAACGACTTTACTTGGCACAACAAAACACTAAACTAAGATAAGGAGAGGTTGCTATAGTAGTAAACAACTTCCAAGACACAAATATAAAACAAAGTACTGTAGTAAAAACATGGGTTGTCTCCCATAAGCGCTTTTCTTTAACGCCTTTCAGCTAGGCGCAGAAAGTGTGTATCAAGTATTATCAAGAGACGAAGTGTCAACATCATAATTTGTTCTAATAATAGAATAAAAAGGTAACTTCATTCTCTTTCTAGGGAAGTGTTCCATACCTTTCTTGAGAGGAAATTGATATTTTATATTACCTTCCTTCATATCAATGATAGCACCAACAAATAAGAAAAGGTCTTCCCAATATAATGGGACAAGATGCATTGCATTCAATATCCAAGATAACAAAATCAACGGGGACAAGGTTATTGTTAACGGTAATGCGAACATTATCAACTTTCCCCAAAGGTTTCTTTGTAGAATGATCAGCAAGATTAACATCCAAATAACAATTTTTCAGCGGTGGCAAGTCAAGCATATTATAAATTTTCTTAGGCATAACGGAAATACTTGCACCAAGATCACATAAATCATTACAATCAAAATTATTAACCTTCATCTTAATGATGGGCTCCCAACCATCCTCTAGCTTTCTAGGAATAGAGGCTTCGCGCTCTAGTTTCTCTTCTCTAGCTTTTATGAGAGCATTTGTAATATGTTTTGTGAAAGCCAAGTTTATAGCACTAGCATTAGGACTTTTAGCAAGTTTTTGCAAGAAATTTATAACTTCAGAGATGTGGCAATCATCAAAATTCAAACCATTATAATCTAAAGCAATGGGATCATCATCCCCAATGTTGGAAAAAATTTCAGCAGTTTTATCACAAAATTTAGCTTTAGCAGTTTCAGGCAATTTCTCGCGCTTTGCATTAGAAGTGGAAACATTGCTAACACCAATTCTTTTATTATTAATAGTAGGAGGTGCAGCAACATGTGTAGCATTAGCATTACTAGTCATGGTAATAGTCCAAACTTTAGCTACATTTTTCTCTTTAGCTAGTTTTTCATTTTCTTCTCTATCCCACCTAGCACGCAATTCGGCCATCAATCTTATATTCTCATTAATTCTAACTTGGATGGCATTTGCTGTAGTAACAATTTTATTTTCAATATCCCTACTAGGCATAACTTTCGATTTCAAAAGATCAACATCAGCAGCAAGACTATCGACTTTAGAAGCAAGTATATCAATTTTCCCAAGCTTTTCTTCAACAGATTTGTTAAAAGCAGTTTGTGTACTAATAAATTCTTTAAGCATAGCTTCAAGTCCAGGGGGTGTGTTCCTATTATTATTGTAAGAATTCCCATAAGAATTACCATAGCCGTTGCCATTATTATAAGGATATGGCCTATAGTTGTTACTAAAATTGTTCCGGTAAGGATTGTTGTTGAAATTAATATTTTTAATGAAGTTTACATCAACATGTTCTTCTTGGGCAACCAATGAAGCTAACGGAACATTATTAGGATCAACATTTGTCCTATAATTCACAAGCATAGACATAATAGCATCAATCTTATCACTCAAGGAAGAGGTTTCTTCGACAGAATTTACCTTCTTACCTTGTGGAGCTCTTTCCGTGTGCCATTCAGAGTAATTGATCATCATATTATCAAGAAGCTTTGTTGCTTCACCAAGAGTGATGGACATAAAGGTACCTCCAGCAGCTGAATCCAATAAATTCCGCGAAGAAAAATTTAGTCCTGCATAGAAGGTTTGGATGATCATCCAAGTAGTCAGTCCATGGGTTGGGCAATTTTTAACCAGAGATTTCATTCTTTCCCATGCTTGGGCAACATGTTCAGTATCTAATTGTTTAAAATTCATTATGCTACTCCTCAAAGATATAATTTTAGCAGGGGGATAATATCTACCAATAAAAGCATCCTTGCATTTAGTCCATGAATCAATACTATTCTTAGGCAGAGATAGCAACCAATCTTTAGCTCTTCCTCTTAATGAGAAAGGGGACAATTTTAATTTTATAATGTCACCATCTACATCTTTATATTTTTGCATTTCACATAGTTCAACAAAATTATTAAGATGGGCAGCAGCATCATCAGAACTAACACCAGAAAATTGCTCTCGCATAACAAGATTCAGTAAAGCAGGTTTAATTTCAAAGAATTCTGCTGTAGTAGCAGGTGGAGCAATAGGTGTGCATAAGAAATCATTATTATTTGTGGTTGTGAAGTCACACAACTTAGTATTTTCAGGGGTGGCCATTTTAGCAACAGTAAATAAAGCAAACTAGATAAAGTAAATGCAAGTAACTAATTTTTTTGTGTTTTTGATATAGCAAACAAGATAGCAAATAAAGTAAAACTAGCAACTAATTTTTTTGTATTTTGATTTAGTGCAGCAAACAAAGTAGTAAATAAAACTAAGCAAGACAAAAACAAAGTAAAGAGATTGGGAAGTGGAGACTCCCCTTGCACCGTGTCTTGATCTCCCCGGCAACGGCGCCAGAAAAATTGCTTGATGGCGTGTACAGCACACGTCCGTTGGGAACCCCAAGAGGAAGGTGTGATGCGTACAGCGGCAAGTTTTCCTCAGTATGAAACCAAGGTTTATCGAACCAGTAGGAGCCAAGAAGCACGTTGAAGGTTGATGGCGGCGAGATGTAGTGCGGCGCAACACCAGGGATTCCGGCGCCAACGTGGAACCTGCACAACACAACCAAAGTACTTTGCCCCAACGAAACGGCGAGGTTGTCAATCTCACCGGCTTGCTGTAACAAAGGATTAGATGTATAGTGTGGATGATGATTGTTTGCAGAAAACAGTAGAACAGTATTGCAGTAGATTGTATTTCAGTATAGAGAATTGGACCGGGGTCCACAGTTCACTAGAGGTGTCTCTCCCATAAGATAAACAGCATGTTGGGTGAACAAATTACAGTTGGGCAATTGACAAATAAAGAGGGCATGACCATGCACATACATATTATGATGAGTACTGTGAGATTTAATTGGGCATTACGACAAAGTACATAGACCGCTATCCAGCATGCATCTATGCCTAAAAAGTCCACCTTCAGGTTATCATCCGAACCCCCTCCAGTATTAAGTTGCTAACAACAGACAATTGCATTAAGTATTGCGCGTAATGTAATCAGTGACTACATCCTCAAACATAGCACCAATGTTTTATCCCTAGTGGCAACAGCACATCCATAACCTTAGAGGTTCTTGTCACTCCTCCAGATTCACGGAGACATGAACCCACTATCGAGCATAAATACTCCCTCTTGGAGTTACTAGCATCAACTTGGCCAGAGCATCTACTAATAACGGAGAGCATGCAAGATCATAAACAACACATAGACATAACTTTGATAATCAACATAACAAGTATTCTCTATTCATCGGATCCCAACAAACGGAACATATAGAATTACAGATAGATGATCTTGATCATGTTAGGCAGCTCACAAGATCCAACAATTAAGCACAATGGGGAGAAGACAACCATCTAGCTACTGCTATGGACCCATAGTCCAGGGGTAGACTACTCACACATCACTCCGGAGGCGACCATGGCGGCGTAGAGTCCTCCGGGAGATGATTCCCCTCTCGGCAGGTGCGGAGGCGATCTCCTGAATCCCCCGAGATGGGATTGGCGGCGGCGGCGTCTCTGGAAGGTTTTCCGTATCGTGGCTCTCGGTACTGGGGGTTTCGCGACGGAGGCTTTAAGTAGGCGGAAGGGCAGGTCAGGGGGCGTCACGAGGGGCCCACACCATAGGTCGGCGCGGCCAGGGCCTGGGCCGCGCCGCCCTAGGGTTTGGCCGCCTCGTGGCCCCACTTCGTCTCCTCTTCGGTCTTCTGGAAGCTTCGTGGCAAAATAGGACCCTGGGCGTTGATTTCGTCCAATTCCGAGAATATTTCGTTACTAGGATTTCTGAAACCAAAAACAGCAGAAAATGAAGAATCGGCTCTTCGGCATCTTGTTAATAGGTTAGTTCCAGAAAATGCACGAATATGACATAAAGTGTGCATAAAACATGTAGATATCATCAATAATGTGGCATGGAACACAAGAAATTATCGATACGTCGGAGACGTATCACCCGCTCATAGTGAAAGCCGCCGGTCCGGATGTTATGACATTGTCCTTCAGAGCCGATATGGATAAGGACTTTGAACTAATGGACCCCGCTATCATAGCAGCTGCAGCAGAACACGGAATGACTGTAACGGGTGCCAAAGAAAAAGCGGCCGAGTTCCGTATGACTCTTCGTGCAGTGTTAGGCCTTGAGGATGCGCCAATGAGTGAGGTAGCATTTACATATGTGCCGAATGGGCCTCTCGTTGAGCCTGCGCAGGAAGAGGATCTACCAACACAAATGCGAAATCTGCTACGTTGGTACAAGGGTTTCATAAAAAATAAGGCCGGCAAAGAATATATTTATGCGGAAGTTAGACATGAGCATCACTTCAAACATTACTATGTAACAGTTCATCTGAGTGAATTGTTCCAGCTGTTTAATCTGCGCGAGCTCGACAAATCTATCATCAGTTGCTACGTTCTGTAAGTGATTTATTTCTACCTCATCTCGTTCATTGCATGCACTATATATATTGTCCTAACTATAGTGTTATGTACGCTATTATGCAGAATGAAGATTGGGGAATGCCAAAAAAGGAACATCCATGATGTTGGGTTCATTGACCCACATATCGTTAATGGATATGTGTTAGAAAGACACCCCCGCGACGTGGAGCAGGACCTGTGGAAGTTTCTTACAAAGCAGCAACTCAAAATTCAAATTCTATTTCCTTACCATTTTGGGTGAGTGTTTTTCTCTTGAGCCCATTTTCTTTTGTTTACTCCATGCATGGTATGTCTAATCGATGAGTTATGCATGACTGTGCATGTATCGTGTCCGCAGGTTCCACTGGATTCTGCTAATAATTGCATTTCACACTCCAGAGTTCTCATCATGGACTCTCTGAATATGGATCCAAAGCTTTGGGTCAACATGAGAAATATGCTGCAAAAGTAATTATTTTCAATCATTTGCACTCTATATCGATCGGCCTCTTTCGTTCATTTCCTAATATCAAGTAACTAATAACTCCCTTGTTCATTTAATTTTCTTTACCCTGTAGGGTTTGGAGACGGTTCTCAGATGAAATGGTCGGTGAATTCCAAAAAGAGCTAGACTTTAGAAAGTTAGTTAATGTGGATATTCAGCCACCGGGGACCAATCTATGTGGATACTATGTTTGTGAGTTCATGCGGAGATGTACCTCTGAGCGGAAGTCGTCGGATGACAATGTGCGGAGGAATAAATTGCGGAAGACGCTTAGTCCAGAAGCTCGCTTCCGACCAATTCAAGAGGAACTAGCATGATTTTTGATGAGGGAAGTCCTCCATCCTAAAGGAGAACACTATTACGAGGACGAAGAACTTCTGATCCCATAACTTGTGTATGGAAACTTGTTCGAAGTTGTATATGGTCATCCGAGATTGAATATATATATTGTATATTCCTCTTGAATTCTTCTTGTTTCTAATTTCAAACTTGTTTGAAATTGTACATTCATATGCATGTATATAGTAGCGTAGAATATGTGTACTGAAACTCCTTCAAAATTAAAATAAAACACAAAATAAAATATAAAAGAAATAAAACAATATAAATTAAAAAGAAACCAGATTTAGGGGGGCTAAAACCCTAAACCTGCGGAGGCCTTTAGTCGCGGTTGGCCAGGGGCCAACCGCGACTAAAGGTCCTCCGCCCCGACGGACGGCTGACGCCCACGTGAACGGGCCTTTAGTCGCGGTTCGTAAGCAACCGCGACTAAAGGGGGGCCTTTAGTCCCGCATATTTAATCCCGGTTGCGCAACCGGGATTAATGGCAGTTGTGAACCGGGATTAAAGGCTCTTTTTCTACCGGTGGTTGATGAAAACTACATGCAAATATGTTATTTTGGAAAATAGGGAAAAGAATGTCGAAATGGAGTTCAAACCCTGAACCACGATATTCAACATTTAGTTCCAAATCGCTTTTGGTACTTGATTGTCTCTTTCATTGCGGGGTAGTTTACTGTTATTATACTTGTTTCACATACCAGTATTTTGTCATGATATCTTGGTATTCAAATGTTGAATGGATGCGGGCCCAGCCCAGCGATATTGATGGAGGAAAATGCAGTGGAGAGGGGGCCTCGAGCGGCAGCTTTGCCGTCCAAGAGTTGTATATTTGCGATGCATGGAGTGTATATCTTTCTTCTCACAAATATTTTAGCAGCACTTGTCTAGCACTTGTCTTGTACAGCGATCCTAAGACTCTCATAATTATCGACCCGGTGACATGGACAATATATATCTCGAGTGGACTTTCATCAAGGTCAAGGCTCTCAAATCTGTCTAGCTAGTAACAAAAATAAGCAGACACAAAGACAATTCTAAGTAATCCAACTGTCGCTAACATAAACATAGTCTAAGCTTGCGCCAGGACACGGCCGTTTACATATAAATAAAAACGGTGTCACGGCTCCATGCATTGCAGGGGGTGGCAACGCCTATCCAGTACCAGCACCATCCGTGGGCCCGCTGTCAGCACCTGGACCAGAAGTCCAGAACGCAGCTAGCGTCCGGTGAAGTACCCCATGTGGACGGCGAGGTGTGAGACGAAGAGGTTTTGTCACGGACGGTGAGGACGAGAGTATGATTAAGCGCTTGGTAACCTTCAAACACCGTACGTAGCGGCCAATCGAGGATATGTTATGTTAAACAAAGAGAAGAGATAGAAAACGCCGTAGGGTCTGTAACATGTTTTTGGCGCGTCCTGTAACACGGCGACAACGGCGGCTCCACCGGTGGCGCAGACGCGCCAAGAGAGCCAAGGGAGGAGGAAGACGACGACGCTGTGCCTCCGCGTGCGTCCACGTCGATCGCCACAGGCTAAATCCAGCTTTTCACTCTGCCGCGTAGGCGTCGACAAAACATATGCGGAAATCGCACGCGCGCCCACTGGTTTCGCTCGCCTCGCCTCGTCTGATTTTTATTTTCAAAACAAGCTACAAACTTACGGAATTTCTAAATTTCAGCTAGCTGAGACATAGCTTTTGTCTTAGTCACGTGTTCCACTGTTAGATTTTGTTTCTACTTGAAGATTCGTGTTTGCTGTTGTTTGCACTTTATTTAGATCCGCATTGAAACATACTAAAGTAATTCGACTGAGACATAAGGTAGTCTCAGTCGACTGAGCCTTAGAGACACCCATAAACTTAGATGCCCATAAATACATATATGCATACACTTATCCGTATGAATGTAGGCTCGCTTTCAAGAGTTGAGTTTGAGAGATTGATTCGCCGGATCTTTAGAATGACGAAGTTATCATAGATGCCTCGGTATCAATGAAAACACTAACTCCCACTGAAAGAATACTCGGTCATCACGAGACATCAAAGCGCCACACGTGTGGTTTAATCCCACGGCTCTCCCAACCATTCAACCACAAGCTGATTCTCCGCCTCGTCTTAACATTAACCTTAACCCAGGAGCCAAAACGCTAGCCGATAGAGTAGCCAAAACCCACGCACACTCCATGGAAATTGGCTTCGGCCAGGAGGGGCAAAACAACAAGAGTGCAGTTCCTCTCGCGACAAACCGAGCCGGGCGAGGGCGGAGGTTTGCAGCACCTAATCTACTTGTTTAAGCACTTGGCTATGGCAGCCAATGGCGCCTTCACGCCGGCCAAAAATGCCGTAAAAATTCTACTGCAACAAGACAACAACAACGGTGTAGCTAGCCGCATAGGCGTGGACCATCGCCGCCCCGATCGACACATGCAACCACCACCACATCACCGAGGCGCAACAATGCAAACTAAGATTGGATGACTCACTCACACACACCCTCTCTCTCTCTTGTCCTGGTTTTCCAGCCGTCCGGCCGAAAGATGCAAAGAAAAACCTGACGTACCACGGACCAGCCATTGGGCTGGACCATGCCGGCCGGTTCAGGACAAGGCCGACGCTATTGCTGCTACAATAGCCATGGACCCTGAAATTTTTTCGGTGATCGATCCATTACAGTACGGCCACTTGTGCTCCCACTAATTCCCCAATCCCCAGGGATGCAAGCCGCACATACCTGGATGCATGCATGAGCATGACCCAAGTTGCAGGGCAGGGAGGCCTAGATTTGCTCACGCGTAACATGGCATGTTGCACCTATCTTTCCAAGATAATGATCGAGGACTACTATACGCAGGTCCATATTGCTATTCCCAGTGTGCATCTGCTCCAAAAGAGAGGCTCCTGGATAGGTTGGGTAAGGCTAGCCATACTTGATATGGATATCACCACCCAAGTGTGCAAATGATTAAGTCGTTGCTGGATTGGGCAACCAAAACTGCCTACCAAGAGACTGAGATATGTATGTGGATCAGGAAGACAGTCCGTTGTCTCCAAAAGTGATCCTGGTTTCAAGCAAAGCTTCTTCCCGCCCGCTTCTTTACGGCAGCTTAGCTACAAACGCCTGCTTGTTTTTAATTTATTCACACAAATGCAACAAGGGCGAGGTGCAGAGCACCTTGCCTTCTTGGACCCTCTTAAGAGTTGGCTAGTACTAACCTCCACAAACTAGATTCCACCTAACATGATTTTACATGTAGCTAGCTAGCTTGACGAGGTTCAATATCTTTTCCCTCAGAGCATCTCTAACAAAAAAAAAAATGGCATATAGGACATCCTGGAAAAAACAATTAAGCTCTGTAACCAAAAAAATAAATAGATGTCATATAGGACACCATAGGCAAAAAAAAAAAAAAAAAAAAAAAACTGAGCTCCAACGGGTGATATAAACCAAAAAATTGAGCCAAAAATATTAATGCGGCTGGTGCTATATATTGCAGCGCCGAAGGGGTATTGCAAAACAAAATGGGGCACCTCGTGCACCAGCCGTCACTTTGTCGTTTTCCTTTTTCTTCCGGCTTGCGAGAATCTAGACGGGCCACTCGCCCCCCCCCCCCCCCGCCCTCACATCCCTCTCGTGACGTGGCGGTGGCACCCTGCCTCTCGTCTCCTGTTGTGGGCGCGCGACGTGGTGGCCTGAGAACGTGCATGAAGTCCTCCTCGTCCCCATCCTCAGCGCTGCTCCATGCGGCCATCGTCCCCATCCCCGCCCCAGGTGGTGTTGCAGGCAGAGTTCATGTCTGTCCCCAACCCTAGGGGTTCTGCACACGGTTGTCTACGCGCTCATTGTCTCTGCACTCGGCGCCGATGCCTGCCTCTGAGGCCTCGTTCGCATCCCACCGGTCCAGTGCGAAGGGCGGTGGGCGGCTCGGAAGGTTGTGGCGCTTGAGATTAATGGGGAATTTGAGAGTAATTTAGAGTTCGTTATTTGAATCCATTCATAACATGGAGCGATTGGAAGTAATTCGGGGGTAATTTGGATTGTTGTGTGTAATTGTAGCAAGTTAGTGCCCTTTTTTAAAAGGATTGCACAAGTGCCCTGTTTTACATCATCTGGGTTGCCGAAAAAATTTGATATCCTAAAAAGTAGCAAGATACAAAAACACACTAGTACAAAAGCCATTGTTTCTGATGGCCCTAAGATGCACCACACCTTGTTCCAACCCTTGAAGGATGGCAACACCACCACCGGCCCATCGAAGGAAGACATGATTATGAAAGCTCTCAAGGCCATCTTTGATATTTGCAAAGCTTCATATGAGATGTCAGGCAAGGTTAATGCTAGGTCCAAGAAGGCCAAAAGGAGTTTGAATGAGGAACTGAAGGCCGACAGACAATGTGTGGATGAAGGCTCCGAGATGGTCGATGCCCGATAGTGACTCTGAATACACCGAGTTTCCCAGCCGGGATGATGAGGATGATGGTGCCCCCGCCACACAAATTGTTGGTGAAAACAATGTCGATTGTTAGTTATTTCCTGCATGTGTATGGAGATAATTGTTATTTGAATTGTTGTTATATATTTGTTGTACTCACAATTTTTTTTCTATAGGTATGAAATAGATGCAACTACAATTTATGCTTGCTGAACAGCGGTGGGTGCTGAAGCAGGGAATTTTAGAAAAAAAGCCAGGGATTATTGTGTTTGCATTTATGCCCGATATATGATTTGAAATCACCAGGTTCACTGGTGGAAAAAGGGCCTTTGGTCGCGGTTCGCAACTGCCATTAGTCGCGGTTGCGCAACCGCGACCAAATTAGCGCGACTAAAGGCCCCCCACTTTAGTCGCGGTTGCTTACGAACCGCGACTAAAGGCCCATCCACGTGGGCGCCAGGCGACCGTCGGGGCGGTGGACCTTTAGTCGCGGTTCTTCTGGCCAACCGCGACTAAAGGCCGCCGCAGGTTTAGGGTTTTAGGCCCCCCTAAACCTTCCCCCCCCCCCCTAAACCTGTTTTCTGTTTAATTTGTATTGTTTTATTTCTTTTGTGCTTTATTGTAATTTTGAAGGAGTTTCACATATTCTACGGTACTACATACATGCATATGAATGTACAATTTCAAACAAATTTGAAATTAGAACCAAAAAGAATTCAAGAGGAATATACAATATATATTCAATATCATCGGATGACCATATACAAGTTTGAACAAGTTTCCATACATAATTTAATGCATGTATAGTTCTACGTCCTCGTAATGGTGTTCTCCTTTAGGATCGAGGACTTCCCTCCTGAACCATCCAGCTAGTTCCTCTTGAAGTGGTCGGAAGCGAGCTTCTGGACTAAGCATCATCCGGAGGTTATTCCTCTGAGCATTGGTATCACTCGGAACGCGCTCAGAGGTGTATCTCCGGATCATCTCACAGACATAGTATCCACATAGATTGGTCCCCGGTGGCTGAATATCGCCACCATTCTTAGCCTTTGACCGCATGAAATGTAGCTCTTTTTTGAATTCACCGACCTTTATATCTGAGAACCGTCTCCAAACCCTACGAGGCAAAGAAAATTAAATGAACAAGAGAGTTATTAGTTAATTACTTGAAGCTTAATTAGGAAATGAACGAAATAGGCCGATCGATATAGAGCGCAAATGAATGAAAACAATTACTTTTGAATCATTTTTCTCATGTCGGCCCAACGCGCCTTATCCATATTCAGAGAGTCGTGGACGAGACATTCTGATTTGTCAACTTTAATTACTAGCAGAATCCAGTGGAACCTGCGGACACGATACATGCACAGTACGTCATGCATAACTCATCGATTAGCCGGCCACATACCATGCATGGAGTAAACAAAAGAGAATTGCTCAAGACATAAACACTCACCCTAAATGGTAAGGAAATAGAATATCACTTTTGAGTTCCTGCTTTGTAAGAAACTGCCACAGGTCTTCCTCCACGTCGGCGGGGTGATACTGTAACGTATATCCATTAACGATGTGTGGGTCAATGAACCCAACATCATGGATGTTCCTTACTCTGCATTCCTTAATCTTCATTCTGCATGTATAATAGCGGACACAACAATATAGTTAGGACATATATATATATAGTGCAGGCAATATGAACGAAATGGGGAAGAAATAAATCACTTACAGAACGTAGCAACTGATGATAGATTTGTCGAGCTCGCGCAGATTGAAAAGCTGGAACAATTCACTCAGATGAATTTGTACAGAGTACTGTTTGAAGTGATGCTCATATCCAACTTCCGCATAAATATAATCTTTGGCGTTTTTATTTTCTATGTAACCCTTGTACCATTTCAGCAGACCTTTCATTTGTGGAGGTAGATCCTCTTCCTGCGCAGGCTCGACGAGAGACCCATTCTTCACATATGTAAGTACTACCTCCTTCACTGGCGCCTCATCAAGGCCTAACAGTTCACGAAGAGTAATACCTAAGTTGGCCGCTTGTTCTCTGGCACTCGTTACAGTCAATCCCTGTGCTGCCGCAGCTTCTATGATATCGGGGGCATCCGGACCGGCGGCTGTCACTATAAGCGGGGCAATCGATTGTTTACTTTGTTCCCCGAGCTGGGCAACTCGTTTCCCGCTTTTTTTACTTTCTAATTCCGCTTTCTCGGCCTCCTCTTTCTTCTCCTTGAACATGCGTGCCTGATTACGAAGTTCACGTGCGTAGTCGTCAGGCAGATTCTTCGCGGCTTGGGACGGTGTGTTCAAAAATGACTTAGCCCACTTCTTTTGCTCATCAGAAAATACTGGCTTGGGCTCGGGCTCTATTTTCTTCTTGCAGTCCGCCTTCCATTTCTCATATTCAGCAGTCGCGGCCGCCTCGACTTCCTCGGCACTACGTTCCCAAGGCCTCGTGGGGAGAGGCTTCAGTGATGGCTCCGGTACCTTTGTTATCTTAGGTACATAAGGGTCCGGGTTAATAATCCAGGACTGCTGCTTCTGCTTCTTCGCCGGAGGTGGATTGGGGGGCGGCGTCTGCTTACCCGCCCGGGGCGGACTAGGGGGCGGCGGCTGCTTACCCGCCGGAGGTGAATTGGGGGGCGGCGTCGGCTGACGTGAAGGAGGTGTAGGTGAAGCACCACCACCACCACCGCCACCGCCGCCACCACCACCACCGTAGGGGGGTGGACTTGGTGGCACCTCGCCTGGAAACTTGATAAACTTCTTTTGCCATAGAATGAACTGGCGCTTGACATCTCCAAGTCTTCTCGCCCCTTCAGGTGTAGCAATGTCAATGTCCAGGTCCTCAAACCCTTGGACTATGTCCTCCACCGTGACACGAGCATAGCCATCTTGAATGGGGTTGTTGTCGTGGAGTGCTCCAGGTAAACATGGTAAAGCACTGCCGATGGCTACCTTCATGGACATGTTCCCGATAGGATAATACAGATGACATTCTTTCATCTCCTTTATATCGTCCACGGGGTAGCGAGGAGGCTCCGGTGCAGTAATTTCGACCACCACAGGCTCCGGTGCAGTAAGGGCGATCGGCGGTGCACCAGCCGGTGGGGCCTCCGTGGAAGCCACGCTGCTTCTCCGCTGCTGGCTTCCGAGATCCAATGGATGATCTGCATGCTGCGCCCGAGCTGCATCTCTTTCGGCTACTAGTACACTCACGGTTTTCTTCATCACATCCATTTCCGATGCCAACCGCGCCACAACATCTGCTTCCCGATCCATCTTTCTCTTACGGCTTCTGTACCGTACGGGTCATCGTTCTGGGGGAACCCTATTTTCCACGGAATGTGCCCCATGCCTCGTACACGTCCTCCGTGTTCAGGATTCCCGAGGGCTTTTTGTCAGTGCGTCGTTCTCTCTGTTGAACTTGATCTTCCCCTCTTGAGCATCCCTCATTGCCTCAATAAGCTTTTGGGTGGGTTTAATTATTTTGCCCCGGTAAACACACTCCCCTGTCTCCGGGTTCAGCGATCCCCCATGCCCGTACCACCATCTTTTGGCCCTTGGGTCCCATCCCTCCGTACCTGGACGGATTCCTCGCGCCCTCAGCTCGTTCTCCATCTTCTCCCACCTAGGCTCCCAAAGGCGATACCCTCCTGGCCCCATAATATGATTGTACTCCTTCTTAGCCGCATTTTCCTTATTTTTTTTCGATATTTGAAGGAACTGCTCCGATTTCTTTTGCTTCACAAATTCTGGCCAATCATGTTGCAGTTTCTCATATTGTCCTTTGAAATCCGGAGTCTTGTTCTGCTTGACAAAGTCATGGGCTAGATTTTGCTTGTATTTCCGGAATGCGTCGGACATCTTATGAAGAGCGAACTGTTTGACTAGCCTCCTCCTCTCCTTGTTTTCCTCAATCTTGTTACCCTCCTCATCGAATTTTTGGTATTCCGGAGGTAGAATGAAATGTTCCATAAGCTTGTTGAAGCAATCTTTTTTTGTTCTCTTATCGACAAAAGTGAAACCAAGACGTGCCTTCTTTGGCTGATTCCACTCCTGGACGGTAATCGAGACGTTGTCTCTAACAACGGCTCCGCATTGGCTGACAAACTTGGTGGCGTTCTTGCGGGGCTCCAGCGGCCTGCCGGTTTTACTGTCGACAACCTCGATGGTGCATGTTTCTCCTTGTTTCATCGTCTTGGTTGCGCCACGCTTTGACGACGTACTCGATTGTTTCGACGATCCGGCCGAGGGCTAAAATAAGAAAGAGAGTCACGCGCGTTAGTACACATGCACATATTTATTCAAATCGGTTAGTTTGTATCACCAGAGGCTCAATGTATATATATACCTCGGCGCTGGAGGTGGTTGCTACTTCCAATTGAAGATCGTCGTTTATCGACGTTTCTTCGGCATCATCTTGCTGACGGCGCCCTTCATCTTCACCGTCAAAGTTCAGATAAGAAGAGATATCATCTTCTTCTTGTCCGGTCGGCACATATAGAATATCGCCGTTTATGATGCCGAAAATATGGTCTTCAGCGTCCGGATCATAGTTCTCCATAATCGGGTCAGCTCTATCGTCCGCCATATGTCAGTCCTGAAAACATGTAGTCAAAACAAATTAATTAAGTGAAGAAGGGGAGTTTTCTCGGATATGTCTACCGGACGAGAATCTCGTCGTCGAGTCGTGACGAGTTCCGATATGACAAGGATTATATAGTGTACGCGCGCGTGCGTTCCTTGACTGAAGCGGCAATGGGTTGACGATGGCTAGGGACCTACGGCGGCGGAGTCGAGACACAACACATGCATATATGCGGGGTCGCGGTGGCGAAAGGGGGGCGGCGGAAGGTGGGCGGTGGCGGTGGCGAAAGGGGGGCGGCGGTGGCGGTGGCGCCGCCCCCTCGCCACGAACAAAAAAAAACCCCACATATACGGAGGGGGCGGCGAGGGGGGCGGCGATGCAAACTTTTATTTTTTTTGAGTTCTTTTAAAATTTAGTTCATTTTTTTGAGTTCTTTTAAAATTGAAAAAATACAAAAGGGAAAATTTAATTAGTTCATTTTTTTGACAAACTTTTATTGTTAAAATTTTGTTATATATGTTAAGTTATTTTGTTATTTTGTTAAGTTATTTTGATATATATGTTAAGTTATTAAGTTATTTTGTTATTTTGTTAAGTTATTTTGTTATTTTTTTCTTAAGTTAATTAAAGTTTTTGTGAAGTTAATTACAAAGTTTTAAGTTTTTTTGTTAAGTATAGTTAAAATTCAAAATAACAAACAAAACATAAAAAAAAAGAAAAAAATTAAAATTTTCGGCCGGCCGGCGCGCGCGCCCTCTCGTTTCTTCCTCTTCCCTCTCTCTAGCGGTGCACGCGCGTCTGGCGGCGGGAGGCGGCGTGTGGCGGCGGGAGGCGGCGTGTGGCGGCGCGCGTTTAAGGTGGAGCGCGCGGCGGCGGCGCGCGCGGTCGTCGTCGTCGTGTACATGTCCGGGAGGTAACGGGCGGCGGCGGGAGGCGGGAGACGACGTACGGCGAGGCGGCGCGGCGAGAAACGGCGAGGCGGCGTCTTCCGGCGTCGATGAGGGCGACGGAGGCGTCGATGAGGGCGACGGAACGACGGCGCGCGGCAGTGACGAGAGGAAGAAGAAGGAACTGCCGTGGCGGTTCGCGCCGCGCGAATTTATAGGACCCCCCTTTAGTCGCGACACCAACCGCGACTAAAGGATTTTTCGCCGGGTTTTTTATTTCCCGCGCGCAAGGACCTTTAGTCGCGGTTGGCCAGGCCAACCGCGACTAAAGGTATTTTTTGAAAATACTTTTCATTTTTGAAAATCATAAAATACATATAATATATCAATAAATACAGAAAAATAAAACTAATTCAATTCAAAATGTTAAAAATACAAATAATATATCAAAAAATTCAGAAAAATAAAACTAATTCAATTCAAAATGTTAAAAATACAAATAATATATCAAAAAATTCAGAAAAATAAAACTAATTCAATTCAAAATGTTAAAAATACAAATAGTATATCAAAAAATTAAGAAAAGTAAAACTAATTCAATTCAAAATGTTAAAAATACTAATAATATATCAAATAGTATATCAAAAAATTAAGAAAAGTAAAACTAATTCAATTCAAAATGTTAAAAATACTAATAATATATCAAAAAATTCAGAAAAATAAAACTAATTCAATTCAAAATCTTAAAAATACAAATAATATATCAAAAACTTCAGAAAAATAAAACTAATTCAATTCAAAATTTAAAAAATACAAATTATCAAAAAATTCATAAAAATAAAACTAATTCAATTCAAAATTTCTTCCCGGCCGCCTCTGTCTTCTCGTTGGCCCCGTCTTCCCGCCTCTGTCTTTCCGCCGACCCCCTCTTCCCGCCTCGTCTTCCCGCCATTTCTTCCCTGTCTTCCCGCCTCTTTTTCTTCCCGCCAATTTCTTCCCGCCAATTTCTTCCCGCCTCTTTCTTCCCGCCACTTTCTTCCCGCCTCCTGTCTTCCCGCTCCCATTTTTCCCGCCATTTGTCACTACATATATGTAGCCCGGCTTGGCCAGCATTATCACATCTCTACAATCTCTCATCACTCTCTCATGGCTTCCAACGCACCCACTCTAACCTACTAGCAGGTGGAGGAGCTTTGCGCCTCGAACTACCCTTGCCCACCGGGCTACCGCGTCCCCGCCGGCTGGAGCCTAAGCGCCGGCGGCGTGCCGGTCCCTCCCGTCCCTCAGGGTACTGCGCGTCGGGCGGCCATCACGAACCACTACTACCTCGACCTCACGCCGGAGCAGCAGATGAATCCCCGCTGGCATCCCGATAACCAGCATACTTGGGACGCCTTCTTCATCAATCGGCGTGAGAGGGCGCTCGCCAGGTATGAGGAGGACGGTCTGCCTCCTGGGAACTTCCACGAGGCCGGCCGTCGGCTATGGTGGTACGGCCGGACTCTGCAGAGCGTCATGGACTACATCACGGCCGGCGATATCCCCCGCCTGCGCTACCCTCAGTTCGAGCCACGAGCGCCGCCCGACGACAGCGACGACAACAGCGACGACGACGGCGGCAACTTAGAAGGCGACGACTACCAGTACAACGGCGGCGGCTATGAAGACTACGAGTATGCATATTATACGCCTAGGCAGGAGTATGACTGAATCACTCCAAGTTTCATGTATCATCAGTGCTATCTCGAGTCAATTGAATCATTCGAAAATGGACACCAAACACATCACGGGTAATATAATTCACATGATCCATTCAACAAAGTTTGGTACAATAAATTATTACACATCATTTCTTTCCTTGTGTCCCTGCTTGCTTACGATTGTGCCGTATCCATGGAGCATCCTCATCATTTAACTTAATGCTTGGGTCGGTGTTCACTTTGAAGGGCGGAATTTCACTCCCACGATGTTTCTTTTCCCTGAAAGAACAATGTGGCGCTTTGGATCATCGCATGATGTACTGATCGTTTTCTTATCTTTCCGTTTCCTCGGTTTGCTACTCATGTCCTTCACATAGAAAACCTGAGCGACATCTTTCGCTAGGACGAATGGTTCGTCAAGGTACACTACAAGAAAAGTTGCCATGGCCGACGAAGTTGAAGTCGCGCCGTGGTTGCTGGTGTACCATGGCCGACGATTTTTGGTCCCTCCGTGGTGCATGTCAAAACTTTTTTTTTCTCGTTTTTGAGGCCACCTAGCCCGACGAAAGCGGCCAAAACGTCGCGTATAGTGGCCCGGGACGTGGTGCATCCCGAAATCTCGGGTTCGCCGGCCGAGTCAACGCAAATCCGCACCGCCGAGGGATGTAGGGCCCAGATGGCAGCCTCTCTGGCATTGTTTTTTTTCTCGATCGCGCCATCTCGTTCAACGTTCTCCGATCGAGCCGTTTACGATGCAGGATCATGGGTCCCGCATGTCATCCTCTATGAACCAAAATTCTTTCTATTCTTGGATTTTTTTTGACCCCCTGATTTCTGGCTACTTCCTTTTTCTTTTGATCCCTTGCCGCCTTGGAAACGTTGAGACCGCTGCTGCTAAATGGGACCCGCATGTCATCCTCTATGTGCAATCAACTTTCTTTTCTTGGAGTTTTTTTTGGCACCTCAAATTTGGTCACTTGCCTTTTTCTTTCGATCCCCTGCCGCCTCTCAAACGGTGATACCGCTGCTGCTAACTGGGACCCGCATGTCATCCTCTATGTACTATAAAACTTTCTTTTCTTGAATTATTTTTGGCACCTCATATTTGGTCACTTACCTTTTTCTTTCGATCCCCTGCCGCCTCTCAAACGGTGATACCGCTGTTGCTAAATGGGACCCGCATGTCATCCTCTATGTACTATAAAACTTTATTTTCTTGAATTATTTTTGGCTCCTCATATTTTTTCACTTGCCTTTTTCTTTCGATCCCCTGCCGCCTCTCAAACGGTGATACCGCTGCTGCTAAATGGGACCCGCATGTCATCCTCTATGTACTATAAAACTTTCTTTTCTTGAATTATTTTTGGCTCCTGATATTTTTTCACTTGCCTTTTTCTTTCGATCTCATGCCACGTTTGAAACGTTGAGGAACCTGCAGGCTCATGGGACCCGCATGTCATCCTCTATGTACTATAAAAGTTCATTTTCTTGGTTTTTTCACCCTCTGATTTTTGGCAATTTCTTTTTTCTTTTGATCCCCTGCCGCCTCTCAAACGGTGATACCGCTGCTGCTAAATGGGACCCGCATGTCATCCTCTATGTACTATAAAACTTTCTTTTCTTGAATTATTTTTGGCTCCTCATATTTGGTCACTTGCCTTTTTCTTTCGATCTCATGCCACGTTTGAAACGTTGAGGAACCTGCTGGCTCATGGGACCCGCATGTCATCCTCTATGTGCTATAAAAGTTTATTTTCTTTATTTTTTTCACCCTCTGATTTTTGGCTATTTCTTTTTTCTTTTGATCCCCTGCCGCCTTGGAAACGTTGGGTAAGCTGCTGACTCATGGAACCCGCATGTCATCCTCTATGTACAATCAACTTTCTTTTTCTTTTGATCTCAAGCCGCATTTGAAATGTTGAGACCGCTGCTGCTAAATGGGACCCGCATGTCATCCTCTACGTACAATAAAGTTTATTTTCTTGGATTATCTTTGGCTCCTGATATTTTGTCACTTGCCTTTTTCTTTCGATCTCATACCGCCTTTGAAACGTTGAGTAAGCTGCTGGCTCATGGGTCCCGCATGTCATCCTCTACGAACAATAAAAGTTTCCTTTCTTGGAGTTATTTTTTACCCCTAATTTCTGGCTATTTGCCTTTTTCTTTTGATCTCCTGCCCCCTACGAAACGATGAGGACGCTGTTATGTGTCGGTCCCACATGTCATCCTCTATGAACAATAAAAGTTTCCTTTGATGGATTTATTTTGAACCCCTAATTAATTTCTGGATATTTCCCCTGCCGCCTTGGAATCGTTGAGGATGCTGCTGCCTCATGGGTCCCGCATGTCATCCTCTCAAAACGGTAAATGTTTATTTTCTTGGATTTTGTTGACCAAACGATTTTTGGCTTATTTTTTCTTTCGATCACCTGCAGCCTTTAAAACGTTGAGGACGCCGCTGGCTTATGGGTCCCACATGTCAACCTCTATGAACAATAAACGCTGAGGATGCTGCTACCTCATGGGTCCCGCATGTCATCCTCTCAGAACGAAAATGTTTCTTTTCTTGGATTTTTTACCAACAGATTTTTGGTTTATTTTTTCTTTCCATCCCCTGCCGCCTTTAAAACGTTGACGACGCTGTTGGCTCATGGGTCCCCGTTGTCAGCCTCCCCGTACAAGAAACATATGATATCTTGATTATTTTGCAGACAATAAACAATGTATTGCGCTCTGAGCTATTTCAAACGGATAATTAAATATTTATTTTTACATAAACAAACTTATATGTTGAATCTCCTTGTTTTTTTGTCTTTGCGAAGCATAGGACTTTCCTGTTTTTTTAGAAAATTCAGAACTTTTCTGTTTTGGAGTGGGCTGAAATTGTACGAGTCAAAAGGCCAAGCAGGATAGTTCGAAAGCCCAGATGTCCAGATGCAGCCCAATTGAAATCTTTTTTCTTGGATTTTTTTCACCCCTTGATTTCTGGCTACTTCATTTTTCTTTTGGTTCTGTGCCGCCTTGGAAACGTTGAGACCGCTGCTGCAAAATGGGACCCGCATGTCATCCTCTACGTACAATAAAATTTCTTTTCTTGGATTATTTTTGGCTCCTGATATTTGGTCACTTGCCTTTTTCTTTCGATCCCGTGCAGCCTCTCAAACGGTGATACCGTCTGCTAATTGGGACCCGCATGTCATCCTCTATGTACAATCAAGTTTCTTTTCTTGAATTATTTTTGGCTCCTGATATTTGGTCACTTGCCTTTTTCTTTCGATCTCATGCCACGTTTGAAACGTTGAGGAACCTGCTGCTAAATGGGACCCGCATGTCATCCTCTATGTACTATAAAACTTTCTTTTCTTGGATTATTTTTGGCACCTCATATTTGGTACTTTACTTTTTCTTTCGATCCCCTGCTGCCTCTCAAACGGTGATACCGCTGCTGCTAAATGGGACCCGCATGTCATCCTCTATGTACTATAAAACTTTCTTTTCTTGGATTATTTTTGGCTCCTGATATTTGGTCACTTGTGTTTTTTTCTTTTGATCTCATGCCACGTTTGAAACTTTGAGGAACCTGCTGGCTCATGGGACCCGCATGTCATCCTCTATGTGCTATAAAAGTTTATTTTCTATGGTTTTTTTTCACTCTCTGATTTTTGTCTATTTCCTTTTTTCTTTTGATGCCCTGCCGCCTTGGAAACGTTGAGTAAGCTGCTTACACATGGGACCCGCATGTCATCCTCTATGTACAATCAAGTTTCTTTTCTTGAATTATTTTTGGCTCCTGATATTTCGTCACTTGCCTTTTTTTGTTTCGATCTCATGCCACGTTTGAAACGTTGAGGAACCTGCTGGCTCATGGGACCCGCATGTCATCCTCTATGTGCTATAAAAGTTTGTTTTCTTGGATTTTTTTCACCCTCTGATTTTTGGCTATTTGCCTTTTACTTTTGATCCTCTGGCCCCTTTGAAACGTTGAGTAAGCTGGGCACATGGGACCCGCATGTCAACCTCTATGTCCATCAACTTTCTTTTCTTGGATTTTTTGACCCCTAATTTCTAGCTACTTTCTTTTTCTTTTGATCTCAAGCCGCATTTCAAACATTGAGACCGCCGCAAAATGGGACCCGCATGTCATCCTCTATGTACAATAAATCTTGGATTATTTTTGGCACCTCATATTTGGTCACTTGCATTTTTTTCTTTCGATCTCATGCCGCCTTTGAAACGTTGAGTAAGTTGCTGGCTCATGGGTCCCCCATGTCATCCTCTACGAACAATAAAAGTTTCCTTTCTTGGAGTTATTTTTGACCCCTAATTTCTGGCTATTTGCCTTTTTCTTTTGATCCCCGCCCCTTTGAAACGATGAGGACGCTCATAAGGTGTCGGTCCCACATGTCATCCTCTATGAACAATAAAAGTTTCCTTTGGTGGATTTATTTTTTACCCCTAATTAATTTCTCGGCTATTTCCTTTTTTTCTTTTGATCCTGCCGCCTTGGAAACGTTAGGATGCTGCTGCCTCATGGGTCCCGCATGTCATCCTCTCGTAACGATAAATGTTTTCTTTTCTTGGATTTTTTACCAACTGATTTTTAGTTTTTTATTTTATTTTCGATCCTCGCCGCCTTTGAAACGTTGACGACGCCGCCGGCTCATGGGTCCCCGATGTCAGCCTCCCGTACAAGAAACATGTGATATCTTGATTATTTTCCAGACAATAAACAAGTTGTATTTCGCTTCCGAGCTATTGCAAACGGATAAATTAAATCTTCATTTTTACATAAATAAACTTATATGTTGAGTGTCCTTGTTTTTTGTTTTTGCGAAGCATAGGACTTTCCTGTTTTTTTGAGAAAACCGAACTTTCCCTGTTTTGGAGTGGGCTGAAATTGTACGAGTCAAAAGGCCCACGGGATAGTTCGAAGGCCCAGATGTCCAGATGCAGCCCAATTAAAATCTTTCTTTTCTTGGATTTTTTCACCCCACGATTTCTCGGCTACTTCATTTTTCTTTTGGTCTGTGCAAAATGGGTCCCACATGTCATCCTCTATGTACAAGAATTTCTTTTCTTGGATTATTTTCGGGTCCCGATATTTGGTCACCCGCCTTTTTCTTTCGATCTCATGCCGCCTTTGAAACGTTGAGGAAGGCCGGCGCTTGGGTCCCGCATGTCATCCTCTATGAACAATAAAAGTTTCCTTTCTTGGAGTTATTTTTGACCCCTAATTTCTGGCTACTTCCTTTTTCTTTTGATCCCCGCCGCCTTTGAAACGTTGAAAACTTTCTTTTCTTTGATTATTTTTGGCACCTCATATTTGGTCACTTGCCTTTTTCTTTCGATCCTCGCCGCCTCTCAAACGGTGATACAAACTGCAAAATGGGACCCGCATGTCATCCTCTATGTACTATAAAACTTTCTTTTCTTGGATTTTTTTTTGGCTCCTGATATTTGGTCACTTGCCTTTTTTCTTTCGACCTCCTGCCGCATCTCAAACGGTGATACCGCTGCTGCTAAATGGGACCCGCATGTCATCCTCTATGTACAATAAAGTTTCTTTTCTTGGATTATTTTTGGCTCCCGATATTTGGTCACTTGCCTTTTTCTTTCGATCCCATGCCTCCTTTGAAACGTTGAGGAAGTCGCTGGCTCATGGGTCCCGCATGTCATCCTCTATGAACAATAAAAGTTTCCATTGTTGGAGTTATTTTTTACCCCTAATTTCTGGCTACTTCCTTTTTCTTTTGATCCCCGCCGCCTTTGAACGTTGAAGAATCTCGCTCGCTAATGGGTCCCACATGTCACCTCTATGGACGATAAACCTTTCTTTTCTTGGAGTTATTTTGACCCCTAATTTCTGGCTATTTTGCCTTTTTTTTGGATCCCGTGTCGCCTTGGAAACGTTGAGGATGCCGCTGCCACATGGGTCCCGCATGTCATCCTCTCAGAACGATAAATGTTTCTTTTCTTCGATTTTTTTACCAACTGATTTTTGATTTATTTTTCTTTCGATCCCCGCCGCCTTTAAAACTTTGACGACGCTCGTCGGCTCATGGGTCCCAATGTCAGCCTCCCGTACAAGAAACATGTGATATCTTGATTATTTGGCAGACAATAAAAAGTGTATTTCGCTCTGAGCTATTGCAAACGGATAAATTAAATCTTTATTTTTACATAAACGAACTAATATGAATCTCCTTGTTTTTGTTTTGTTTTTGCGAAGCATAGGACTTTCTTGTTCTGGAGTGGGCTGAAATTGTACGAGTCAAAAGATGTCCAAAGAAGTTAGAAGGCCCAGATGGCCAGCAGCCCCAATTTATATCTTCCTTATCTTGGATTATTTTTTGATCAAAAGGCCCAAATAGGGGTACATCCTTTTTCTTTTGGTCCTGTGTGCCGCCTTGGAAACGTTGAGGACGCTGCTGCCTCATGGGACCCGCATGTCATCCTCTATGAACTATGAACTCTAAAAGTTTCTTTTTTCTTGGATTTTTTTTACCCCTCTGATTTTTGGCTATTTCCTTTTTCTTTTGTTCCCCTGCCGCCTTGGGACCCGTATGTCATCCTCTATGTACAAAAAACTTTCTTTTCTTGGAGTTTTATTCCCCCTAATTTCGGGCTACTTTCGTTTTCTTTTGATCTCAAGCCGCATTTGAAACGTTGAGACCGCTGCTGCAAAATGGGACCCACATGTCATCCTCTATGTAAAATAAAAGTTTCTTTTCTTGGATTATTTTTCACGCTCTGATTTTTGGCGATTTCCTTTTTCTTTCGATCCCTTGCTGCTTGGAAACGTTGAGGATGTCGCCTCATGGGTCCCACATGTCATCCACTATGAACAATAAAAGTTTCTTTTCTTCGATTTTTTCACCCTCTCGCTTTTTGGCTATTTCCTTTTCATTTGATCCCCCGCCTTGGAAACATTGAGGATGCTGCAGCGTCATGGGACCCACATGTCATACTCTATGTACAATAAAAGTTTCTTTTCTAGGTTTTTGGCTCCTGATATTTGGTCACTTGCCTTTTTCTTTCAATCTCATGCCGACTCTCAAAGGTACAACAAAAGTTTCTTTTCTTGGATTATTTTTGGCTCCTGATATTTGGTCACTTGCCTTTTTCTTTCGATCTCATGCCGTCTTTGAAACGTTCAGACCGCTGCTACAACATGGGACCCTATGTCATCCTCTATGTACAATGAAAGTTTCTTTTCATGGATTATTTTTTGCTCCTGATATTTAGTCACTTTCCTTTTTCTTTCGATCTCATGCCGCCTCGGCCCTCTGAAACGACGAGTAAGTTGTTGGCTCATGGGACCCGCATGTCATCCTCTATGTACAATAAAGTTTTTTTCTTGGATTTTTTACCCCCTGATTTTTGGTCACTTGCCTTTTTCTTTCGATCCCGTGCCGCCTTTGAAATTGTGGACGCCGCCGGCTCATGGGTCCCACATGCCAGCCTCTATGAACAATAATATTTCTTTTCTTGGATTTTTTACCCCTGATTTCCGGCTATTTGCCTTTTTCTTTGGATCCCCGACCGCCTTTGAAACGATGAGGACGCTCGGCGCATAGCTCCCACATGTCAGCCTCTAAGAACAATAAACATTTCTTTTCTTGGATTTATTGTTGACCCCTAATTAATGGCTACTTCGATTTTTTTTTCGATCCCCAGCCGCCTTAGAAACGTTGAGGACGCTGCTGGCTCATGGGTCCCATATGACAGCCTCTATGAAAAGTAAAACATTTACTTTCTTGGATTTATTTTTGACACCTAATTAATGACTACTTGGTTCTTTTCTTTTGATCCCGTGACGCCTTTGAAACGTTGAGGGCCCCGCCGGCTCATGGGTCCAACATGTCAGCCTCTATGAACAATAAGAGTTTCTATTGTTGCATTTATTTTTGACCCCTAATTTCTGGCTATTTGCCTTTTTCCATTGCCTCGCCACCTTAGAAACGTTGAGGACGCCGCCGGGCCGGGTCCCACATGTCACCTCTTTGTACGATAAAAGTTTCCTTTTTGGATTTATTTTTGACCCCTAATTTACGGCTATTTGCCTTTTTGTTTCGAACTCCACCGCCTTTGAAACGTTGATGACGCCGCTGCAACCGGGTACAATATGTCAGCCTCTTTGTGCGATAAACCTTTCCTTTCTTGGATTTTTTGGACACCTGATTTCGAGCTACTTGCCTTTTTCTTTCGATCTCCTGCCCCCTTTGAGAAACGTCGAGAACGATGCTGGTTCGTGGGTCCCACATGTCATCCTCTCTGAATGATAAATGTTGAGGCCGCGGCTGCAAGATATGTCCCACATGTCACCGATCGTTGAATAAACGTTTCCTTTCTCGAATTTATATTTGACCCCGATTTCGGCTACTTTGCCGTTTCTTTCGATCCCCGCATGTCTCAAGCATAACGCTAAAAATAGACCGGCATGTGTTCATCACAATACTGGTAGCTAATTTAGGAAAAATGTGTTCATCACGGGATTCAAACAAAGATCTTCATCTCTGCTAAATTTTGATTTCACCAAAAACCGAACAGCGTGTGTTCATGACTTTAAGTTCACAAACACTATGGTTTCTCTATAAAATAAGGTCACCATCCGTTCCTTTATTGAAGGCATTTGCGAAAAGTGTCTTTGGCTAATGGGCACCAAGGTGCTCTGCTGTTTAAAAAAATCAAATATCATACATATTTGTTTCAAAAAAATCTGAAAATGAATGTAGACATAATAAATAAAGTAACCTACAAGCGTGTAAAATTTTAATATGACATTCTTTATATTGTAGACTACACAAAAAAGACAAAATCTGTTGAAATTTGGAGATTTGAAATATGCATACCCAGATCCACACGTTTATTACTTTTGTGTAGCCCAGAATTTTTTGTATTTGAAACTGAAATTTTGCACGTTTATGGGACAATTCATTAGCTACTCCATGATTTTTTTTCTAATTTTTTGAACAAATAAATATATTTTTTATTTTTTCTAAAATAGCAGGAGCACTGGTGCCCAAGAGCACCAAATCTCTTAATAGGCATTTGCGCCTAATAGCGTGAGCTTAGGTAATTTTTGAAGAAAAAAAAGATGTCCATTGTGGTATTCAGGACAAAGATCTTCATGTCTCATCGCACCAAACAACAAACCAGCATGTATTCATCACAATACGGGTAGCTAATTTGTGAAAAATATGTTCAAAGACGGGATTCAAACAAAGATCTTCATCTCTCGCAAAATTTTGATTTCAGCAAAAACCGAACAGCGAATGTTCATGAGGTTAAGTTCACGAACACTATGTTTTCTCTATAAAATAAGGTCACCATCTGTCTCTTATTTCTCAAGGAAAAACAGGTGGAAGTGTTGGGACGAACCACATGGGTGCTTCAGCTCTATGTTCAATCTTCTCTTTTTTGTACTGCAAACTTGAGCCTATGGCAGGACCTCCATTGACGTGCATTCTGCACCAATTTGGCCTTGGACGTATCCATGTATCACGGGCGCGATTGTGGGTAGCAAAGACACAGTCAGGTTTGAACAATTGGAAATCTGGTTCTGCAGCCTCTGCGTCGATTGGCGGGGGTAGCATGAAAATTGGGTGATTGAGTCCAAGAAATAAAGAACGCCCCTTCAAATTGTTCAATCTTTCCCACCTTGCCTCTTCTACAGGGTCCAAGGTATGGGCAGATCTCAAGAAAACGTAGCACCGTACCAAAGGATAAGACCTCAGCTTGTTACCCATATGTAATATTGAAGGACCGAGGATGGGCCGATAACCTTTAACCTGAATCCACGCGAGATCAGATTCACCAGTAATGGACTTTGCTCTCATTGGTGCCAGGAACCAAGTGCGCTGGTCAGAAAATCCAAGAAATACATCTTCATCTTCATAATTATGATTATCACCATCATCATCTAATTCTTCATCATCTAATTCTTCATCATCGAATTCGTCTTCTTCTAATTCTTCTTCTTCTAATTCTTCTTCATCAGCATCATTATCTTTATCGGCACCTCCATCGCCTTGAGCCACATTTGCTTCATCATCTTCCATGATAGCATCTCCCTCGATTTGAGCGAAAATTGCAGCCACTTCTGCTTCTTCATCTTCAATGACAGGGGCGTCAATGAGACGCGGGGCTGCATGTGTCCCTGCAATGCACAAAGATCAACCACAATGCAGCAAGTAGGAACTACACTGAAAATTATCTCTTCTCTTCTATCTTCTATTTTCTACTACTATAAGGCACCAGTTTTTAACAAGACATGTAGCAGCAATTCCAACTGTTGGTGTCCAAAATCTAACGGTTGGGATTAGAGGTATTCGCGTGAAAAAAATACCACACCAGTATCCACTGTTTCTAGAACCGTCATGTTTCCATTATGAAGAAAAATCAGAGCAGTCTCACACCGATATCACACGTCCCACTTGATAGTGATTAAGAAAGGTTCCAAATTTTTGTTCATATTTATAAACTGTATGCTCACACTTATTTTGATGGTATAACCAAATTATTAGTTGTATTGAAAGTTTGAACAACATTTAGAACGCAACTTTTATACATCGCATTATTGCGAATCGTAATTGGTCCAACATGTGCAGCATGCCATTTACTAGTTAAGACATAAAACAAAGACTCACCACAGGTATATGGTTCCCAAACCAGAACATCTCCATACGGATATGTAACTGCGTATACACGATGTAGGTGTGAACTTGTACCATATCCAGGAATGCCCATGGCATCGACATAGCTGTTTCTATCAAAGAATTCAGGGTTTCTAAGGATATTCCACTCCTTTTCTAGGGGCGCTTGTAGGATAGCGATCAATTCGTCAAATACAACGATTACCTCGTAATGCCATGGCCCTGCTAGATCATCTTTGTACGGCCTCTTGATGATCCGTACTTTGAGCAGTTCCAAACTTTTATCTATTTTGTATTTGAACAGGAATGGAGGGCTGCCATGCCACCATTCACTAGTAGGGCCCAAAGAAATTCCTGCATCTTGCAGAGATGGAAGAGGTATAATAGTATCTGATATGTATATGTTGCGGATCGTCAAGTGCCCGTCCTGCTGGACAAATGCCACCCAGTCACCGTTACAACCCACCCAGTGCATGGGTCCATGTCCATCCAGTTCCTCCTTGGTATGGATAAATGCTGGAACTGTCGGCTTGTCTAATGGCATCAGCAACGCGTGAATGCCCTACAAATAGGATTTGTTTCAAAATTGTCTATGCATGCAAGGTATTCGACAGAATGAAGAGCGGATTGTGCAGAACTGAAGCACAGATGTAATGAATAAATAAAGCAATTCCGAAGAGTACATGTGCATAGTGAAGGCAGCAAACCTTACAGTACTCCCAAATCAGGTGATGATGTTGAGTCTAAATTCATGCATGATGTTTGGCAATAAGAAAAGTTGATTGAAAAAACACAAGCTAAAACGAGATGAGTAAATAAATAAATACTGTTACAGTATTGTCGCGGTCGTCTGGCCATGTCTCGGGGTCGCAGTGGAGCAGGCTCGGTAAACCGAATGGAACCTTATGCGCTCCGCGGATGGCATGCCGCATGCCGATCATGCCTCGAGCGAGGCGACCAGGTCGAGGATATCCGCCCGCTCGGCTATGTTCTCCACCAGTGGGTAGTGGAGGTTGCCCCACCCCATGGACTGGTGGTAGCAATCAGGAATCTCCTCAACCTTACGCTTCTGCTTCATTGGAGTCGGTAATCTAATGCAAGGGAGAGAGGGGTGAATGGGAGAAAGAGACAGAAGAGGTTTTTTTTGGAGAAGATGCAGTAGTAGTACTATGATACTAGGAGGTGGAGATGCGGGGCATGTTTCCGGGGGAGAGGAACCACTATTTCCCTTTAAAAAAATAACAAAGACTTGCGCATTAGAACTTGGTGCGGGGATATAGCGGTAAGAGGTATTGACCAACTTTCCCTCACCTTGACCCCACGTGGTTGTGAACCCGAGATAATTCTTTTTGATGAACCCGATATACTTATTATAGTACTAAAATAGTACAAGTATATACCTTGTACTCCTATATACTAACATTACTATTTTAAGGACTTTTGTTCCATGAGCAACAACTTCCCCCACTCCGCTCATCCGAAATCCTAGCCCCTCCAACTTCAAGGACCAATCAACATAGCTATGGCCTTCTAATTTGGCTCAAGTCGCCGCACACATAGTCCTCCCGCCGACAAGGAATAGGAGCATCAGCCCTTTCGTCGCTTGTTGTTATACATAATCATATACAGTACCATATATATTTCAAATTTCCATATCAAAAAATAGTTCAAATCTGAATTTTAACATCTCAAGCTAAACCCTCGCTTGCTCTTAAACATAAGCATACCATAGTTCTACTTTTGTCTTCACCGAACAATGTAACACAATGTGTTCATCACAACATAGCCAACCGGAGTACCTAGTAATGTAACTAGAGAAGTGAACCTATAGTTGATCAAGCCTTCAACTTTAACACAATAATACCCCCACATTATGTGTTGAGGAGCCACACCCATATATTTAAGAGTACCATCATGTAGACCACAAATGCATCAATGAAGAGAGGGGTATACTTATAGACCACCTCTTTACAAAACAGTTGTAATTAGTAGACCACAATTGCCTCGTTCATTAGCTACGAAATTACATACTATCAGTAGCTACAATGGCTGCAGGCCCTGTTTCAGAATTAAACATCACACTTGTTCCAATCCGGGGCGTTGGCGAAGTTTGGGATGAACCAAAGCGGTGTCTTTACCAGGTACCTATCTTTTTTTGTTTTGCATGTTTTCTCCAAGGCGTTGGTTTGGAAACCAACAGCGCAATCTTCACGATTCAGACCGAATCGGCATATTTCAGGCAGCTGCGAATTGCGAAGCCATGCTTCATTCGGCAAGGTGTACACACAATTTCTTCTCGTCGGACATCCTGGGACAACATCCGCACCGCCTAATGGCAGCATAATCGGATAGTTCACTCCAAGGAAAAGAGAATATTCTCCAAGGTCATCAATCTTTTCCCATGGAATACCTTCATTTAACTTACTAGTGTCCTTCGTGAACACCAGGCAACCAAACCCAGAAGCATAGTTGCCAACAGTGCGACCATGATGAACACGACGATCGAAGCAGTGATGGCAAACTTTACAGAATATTCCCTTTCATCAAGAATGCCCAGTGTATGGATCAAGAAGTCTAGAACCATCTATAGATCTTGCTAACCACCACATGCCATAATCGACCTCGTGATCATGGCCAAGAGCATCATCAAGTGCACACCGCCATTCAAACACAATGGGCGGTGGCTCTACGATCAGCGGAGGACCTGCTTGAAAACGAAATTACCGTTAAGAAGGGTATGTTTGGTTTGCACAAATCTGAAAACGTAAGAATTGGGAAAACGCATTAGGATTCAGATGGGATGATATAATGGCATTTCCATTCAATAATACAGCATATTGGTGTATTTGAGTACATCACATGGGAAACCAAAGGATTCATTTCAAGAAGTTCAAGTAGAGGTCAAAATCCAACATAATTCAATCTGAGAATAAAACTCCTAATTATACAATCCTCAAATTTTTCTATGGTAATCATCTCGAATAAAAAGTCTAAATACCAATGAAATTTCATCCGAAGCAAATATGCCCCAAGCCTCCAAGTCGATCACCAAAGTTCGAAAATTAATAAGTTTGTGCATTAAAATTATCTTTACAGCCATGAATAATGAAGCTCATCATACACTACGTCCGAGGAAAATTACCACTTTGCCGAGGATTCCATGCGTGAACAGTGCCGGTATGAGTTGTGGCAAACACAAGCCCATTGTGGAGAATTACATCGCTGTAATTGTAAAAGATGTGGGACTTGGGCTCTGAAGAACTGTCCATCCGTAATCTTCGCCGCAAAGGAGGGCAACTCGATGTCAAAAACAGCAACAAGAGAGAAATTTTTGTACCCCGGCAGCTGTGGGAACTTGGCAAATATATATCTTGTGAAATATAATAGCACGAAGGTTGTGGTGGTATATATTTGGAATGTGGGTGGTTTCAAACGGCATAGGGAGAGGAATTTCACGGCGAGTGTAGACGTTGACAAGTTTCCATTTGCAAGCAGGAAAGCCAGTGTCAACCATGGCAACCCAATCTCCATTGGCACCTACCCACTGCTTACCCGTGCCGTACGGCATCACAGCGTCGGAGGAGAACCTGTCCAGCGGCGTCAGCTTGCAATCCCGTGCTACCTTCGTCGGGTGAGAATGAAGAACACATGGCAGGCCAAACGGGAGAGAAAAAGATAGAGTTGCACTATCATTTGCAGAGTCGAAAAATAGTTTGGACGAACCGACGAGGCTCGCGGCGGTG
The DNA here is from genome assembly GCF_019359855.2 of Lolium perenne. NCBI lineage: Eukaryota > Viridiplantae > Streptophyta > Magnoliopsida > Poales > Poaceae > Lolium > Lolium perenne. The sequence continues at coordinate 274,010,507 of NC_067245.2, forward strand.
ATGATGTCGCATCTTGTTACGAGTTCTTCAAGGGGACCTTCGGAAAAGACCTTCTGAAACAGTTCAGAGTCATCATTTTCCTTGTTCGATGCCGCCATCGCAGGGCAGGGGGTGGGTCTATGAGGTTTGGGTTCAACTGATTGGAGTTTAATTTGGGTTCGATGGCGGCAGGTGGCGGGGAAGATGAAGAACGGAGGCTCTCAAACTGGGCGGTGGAATTGATTCTAAAGCTGCATGGCGGCGGCACTGGCTCGTGCTATGGAAGGTGGTCGATTGGTGCGGGCGGGGGCGGAGGTAGACGATGGAGGTGAACCGAAATAGGGCAGGTGGGGGCGGGGCGCTTGACTTCGCTCCTCTACACTCTACAGCATCTCCTCCTGTTTCTTGGAAAGTGTATAGACCCATAATAAAAAGTCACCGTTCCTCCGAAAAGGTGAAGAACAAGTCACTGGTCTAACGTGCAAATTTGGACATCCCAAGCTATGTGTTGTCATGTCAATTCAATGTCCATGGCAGTATTTTGAATTTTGCGTGACCAAAAGAAGTACGCCTTGGCCTTTCACAATCGGGGTTTCTTTAGAGGAAGAACAATAGAAGAGCCAACAGCTGGCAAAAGTACCACGTAGGCGGGCTATAAGCGCCCACTATTGTCCTACTTCCTCTTGGCGTGATACTCCCTCCATCCACAAATAAGTGGACGTGCGGGATTTTCAAGGTAAATTAGTAAAAGGAAAGAAAAAAATGCATTGGAGCACTCGTATCTTAAGAAACACATGTACTCAACCACGGTTGTAGATTTTCTCGGCGCAAGACTTTTCCCCAAATAGCTTGTGGCTTTCAGTTATTCGTGGGTGTGGGGAGGAGCTCCGCCGCATCGGTAGAAAGCAAAGAGGGATGGCGGCTCTCGATCATGCGGTGTACTCGTAAATCACGTGCGACCCATGCCCTAATAATTCACAATGCATTGATGAGGGCTATCACTTCATCATCCAATAAAATGTACTTAGTAACTATGGTAATAATATTGTCTTCTCGCAAAAAAAATGGTAAAAATATTGTCTCTTAAGCCATGTACTAGTACAGTGCAAGATGCTTTAGAGAAATAAACATATATTTTATTGCTACTCCGTAATACACATGGTTATTTATTCTAGGCAAATGCCTACCGAAAGATGTAGGAATAGGGAAATGTAGGATTGCAATGTCATGTCCACTCCAATCCTATAGGAATTCATAGAATCCAAACTTTGTTTGATTCCACCATAGGAAAAGTAAAGCATTCTTAAAAAGAGGCATGAGTAGATGTTTAATTTTCTATGGAATCAGGCAAAGAAATCCTTAGGAAAAATTCCTACCGGAAACAATCCTACAAATCAAACAGCCAAGGATTCAATTGTACCAATTTCCTATGCAAATCCTTGGTGTTCACCCAATCCTCTCGAATACTCATCCAAAAAATGCACTAATACTTTGATGGGGAGTTTTTGTATTCTAGGCAAGAATAGAGGGTTTGCGGGGATCACTTGAGAAGTGTATTAACCAAAGAAGGCATAAGTAATACACCAACACACACTAACATGCCCTTAATGGATGTATCTCCATAAACTCCCTCTCGTTCTTTATTACTACTACTAGTTTATGTACTTCTTAACTAATATGGGATAATCATGAAATATATTTTCTAACATTCAGCCAAAATATAGTGTTTCGACTTTTTAAAATACTGAAAAACTAGTAATTAAAAATATTTGAGCTATCAAATCTAGGAAGTTTGAAAATATTTTGTATTCCGTCTGAAAGTTGTGTTACTTGGTGTAAGATTCACACAAAAATGATGAAAATATCAAACCTTCAAAAAATTTGTAGTAATTCAAACGTTATGTGCGTTTCATAATTTTGCAAAATCGATTCTATTTGCAATTAAAACTATAGTAGTTGGTGGTCCCCGATCATCTGATTTGCTCTTAAACAGCTCAATCCTAAATTTGAACCTCCCTGCAACAGAACACGATAGTTGGTGGTTTGTGCGGAAAAAAATTACAGTTTAAAAAAGTGTTTTACGCAACGAAGGCATCAATAAGCGGTAGTTTGTGCAATTTCCTCGTGTAAACAACATGTAGCGTCGAAGTAATAGTACTAGGAGTACAGAAATCTTGTGTAATTTCTAGTTCTACATATTACTAGTGTCCACTGTTTGAGAGTTGATGGTGAATGGGTCTAATTTTCAATCGAATGAGGATTAGCAAATTGATTTTTATGACAAAAGCATACAAAGGGAGTAAAACAACATACCCGCATTCGCCGCTGCTACCAGCATGCGATGCCTCCACGAGTGCATTGACGGCTGCTGCAAATCCTCGGAAGGCATCTAGGTTTTGCAGATCGTCGATTGCCGCTGTCCGGCTAAGCTTAACCAGCATAGTTGCCGCCAAGATATCTCGGATTTGGACCACAGGCAGAAGCTGATTGGGGTCGAAGGATTGCCTGATTCGGAATTTGAAGTACCAAGCCCTCGGCTCCGATGATGGAAGTTTGGAACTCGGCCCGGCCAGAACCTCCCAAATCTGTGTGTGGCATTGGATGCCCATCGGCATCCCCAATGCTGCCGACGCCGTGATGTGGTCGGTCGCACTTTGGTCCCCACTAAAGGCTGGGGCTGCAGCACGTCGCCGCCGCCCCCGACGTCCCCACGATGGCAACGCCATGGACCGAGGCGCTGAGTTTGTTGGCGAACCCGAAGCCCTGGATGGAAAGTGCTTCTTCACAATGGAAGCATCCTCACCCGGCGAGGTTCGCCCCCGGCGCATGCCTATGCTCCGACCAGCCCACTTTGCCGCTGCTGCCTGGGCTGCCGTCGATACCTGGGCCACCGCCGCTTCATGGGACCCCCCTCCCTCCTCTCCCTCTCCTAGATCAAAGGGCGCCAGGAGTCTAGCCACAAAGAAGACACAGAGCCGCCTGCTTCATCGCACACCAATGGCACACAGACATTTGCGAGCTTTTAGCGCACACCCCTCCGAGGCTGACTCGTGGAGCCTGGGTGCACGGGGCTATGGCTGGAGGAGTCGCCATGGGACGAGGGGTGTCGAGTGCTCGGGTAAGTACGGGAAAGGCGAAGTTTTGCATAACCTTATATGATCACATCAATGCTTCTCAAGGAGCCAACATCGTATGAGAAACCGGAAAAGTTTGAACGTTTGAAAACTTTGCCGGCATAATGCATCCTTCCAATGCACGCCTACTAAGGTAGAAAGCCAACTCAATTGCTACTTTGTTGGCAAAATGTACCATGGCTCAATCTTAGGTCGCACACCCATGAAGCCAAGTTAACACATCTATCAATTGGTATATTTTGGTCATATTAAAAAATTTACTTGAAACTTGTTGGTCATGCCATTCTACTACTCGCCTAACACTTTTTCTACGCGGGAAGGAGGGGGGTATGATGCTACCCTGAATTTTTATGCCCATTTGTATCTTGGTCAAATCCTAGGTTTGACCAAAATTTAAAACATGAAAATGAAAAATTAAGCCTGGATCCACTACAAGAAAAGTTGCCAAACTTTTCTTGTAGTGATCCTTCTTAATTAGTAACTTCAAAATGAAGCTTTTGGAGTTTTTTGAAATTTCCATGTCTGAAACCCAAAACACCTCTTCGTGATTGACTTCATAAGACAAATCGAGTTTAGGGTTAGGGGTAGATACATGATTTTTCTAGTTTGAATATGTCTAGACCTGGCTTATCAACTTGAATGCTTAGTATATGACATAAGAAGATGTACTATGTGCATTGGTTTTTCATTTATTTGATTTGTTTTGAATTTTTATGCCGAATCAAATTTTGGTCAAATCATAGGTTTAACCAAGATTTAAACAAGTTTAAAACATTAAAATGAAAAATTAAGCATGGATCCTTCTTAGTCACTCCAAAATGACGCTTTTGGGAGGCTTTTGAAATGTCTATGTTTGAAACCCAAAACCACTTCTCTTCATGCTTGACTTCATAAGACAGATGAGTTTAGGGTTAGGGGTAGATACATGATTTTTCTGGTTTGAATAGGTCTAGACCTTGTTATCAAGTTGAATGGCTTACTATGTGACATAAGAAGACTATGTGCTTTGGTTTTTCATTTTTTATTTTTTCGATTGTTTTTATGCCCATTTGAATCTTGGTCAAATCCTAGGTTTGAACAAGAATTTAAACAAGTTTAAAACATGAAAATGAAAAGGTAAGCATGGATCCTTCTTAGTCAGTCCGAAATGAAGCTTTTGGGCGGTTTTCGAAATTTCCATGTTTGAAAACCCAAACCACTTCTCTTCATGCTTGACTTCATAAGACAAATTTAGGGTTAGGGGTATAGATACATGATTTTTCTTGTTTGATATGTCTAGATATTGTTTATCAACACTTGAATGCTTACAATATATGTGACGCAAGAAGACTATGTGTTATGGTTTTTCATTTTTGGGGGTTTTTTCGAATTTTTTATGCGCACTTGAATCTTGGTCAAATCCTAGCTAGCTAGGTTTGACCAAGCTTTAAACAAGTTTAAAACATGAAAATGAAAAAGTAAGCATGTATCCTTCTTAGTCACTCCAAAATTAAGCTTTTCGGAGGTTTTTGAAATTTCCATCTTGTAAACCCAAAACCACGTATCTTCATGTTTGACTTCAAAAGACAGAGTTTAGGGTTAGGGGTAGATACATGATTCTTCTTTTAATATGTTTAGATCTTGTTTTATCAACTTGAATGTTGACTGTATGACATAAGAAGACTATGTTTTTGAATTTTATGAATCTTGGTCAAATCCAAGGGTTGACCAAGATTTAAACAAGTTTAAAACATGAAAATGAAAATGTTTCAAGTTCACCTTTGGTTCGATCTTTCAGTAACCAGGCGCATATATATATATGGATGCAAATTGAGATAATTAATTCGTGAAACATTGGAAATGTCCATCGTGTGTCATGTTTCCCCCTCACATGAAAATTGGATTGGTGGCAGACAAGTAAAAGCACATTTATGTGCGACAACCCAAAATGCACATATTTTGCTGAGTTTTCATGCATGCATTAAAAGTTGTGAATATATACATAAAATGCATGTGGGTCATGATTGAAAAGTTTGACATGTATATGGTTCTTGTGTAGTAGTACTATAGTAGGTACGCAAACTCCCAGCCATCTTCTTTGTCAAGAGAAGACGCGCACCAGGATGCGTAGTGGAAGTCGTCTCTGGATCCTTCTGTTGTCCCTCTCACGGAAAAGAAAAAGAAAAACATCTCTCTCATTCTCGGCCTCGCTCGACTCGCTCGCCAGACCTCGCACCTCCTGCGCAGACGACAAACGCTGCACAACAGTCAACATCACCAGAAAAAAGATATACACCAAAAATAATAAGAGGGGCCCCGTGACTGCTATCCCTTCTTCTCCTTCCGTGTGATCCCTCTTCCTCCGAGTTTCACTGGACGGGCAAACACACATGTGCTGCATAGTAATAATAAAAAAGTAAAAAATCGACCTATGAATCTATGATTAAATAGGTAAAATCCTGGGTTTTATCAAGGTTTAAACAAGTTTAAAACATGAAAATGAATAGGTAAGCATGGATCCTTCTTAGTCACTCTAAAATGAAGCTTTCGCGAGGTTTTTGAAAATTCCATGTTTGAAACCCAAAACCACTTCTCTTCATGCTTGACTTCGTAAGACAGAGTTTAGGGTTAGGGGTAGATACATGCTTTTTCTGGTTTGAATATGTCTAGACCTTGTTTATCAACTTGAATGCTTACTATATGACATAAGAAGGCTATGTTCTTTGGTTTTTCATTTTTCATTTTTTTCTGATTTTTTATGCCCATTTAAATCTTGGTCAAATCCTAGGTTTGACCAAGATTTAAACAAGTTTAAAACATGAAAATGAAAAGGTAATGGATCCTTCTTAGTTCTTGTAAAATGAAGCTTTTGGGAGGTTTGTGAAATTTCCATGTTTGAAACCCAAAAGCACTTCTCTTCATGCTTGACTTCATAAGACAGAGTTTAGGGTTAGGGGGTGTAGATACATGATTTGTCTGGTTTGAATATGTCCAAATCTTATTTATCAACTTTTGAATGCATTCTACTCTCTCAAAGAAAAACTTTTGAATGCTTACTATATGACATAAGAAGACTATATGCTTTTAAAATTCAAACATATGGTAAGCATTCTTATATCATATAGTAAGCATTCAAGTTGATAAACAAGCAAGGTTTGGACATATTCAAACCAGACAAATCATGTATCTACCCCCTAACCCCTAATTAAATTGTCTTATGAAGTCTAGCATGAAGAGAAGTGGTTTTGGGTTTCAAACATGGAAATTTCAAAAACCTCCCAAAAACTTCATTTTAGAGTGACTAAGAAGGATATACAAGCTTCCCTTTTCATTTTCATGTTTTAAACTTGTTTCAATCTTGGTCAAACCTCTAGGATTTGACCAAAAGATTCAAATGGGCATGGAAATTCATAAAAAATCAAAAGAATGAAAAACCAAAGGACATAACATTATTATGTCATATATATATAGTAAGCATTCAAGTTGATAAACAAGGTCTAGACATATTCAAACTAAGAAAATCATGTATATATCTACCCCTAACCCTAAACTCTGTCTTATGAAGTCAAGCATGCATGAAGAGAAGTGGTTTTGGTTTCAAACATGGAAATTTCGAAAAACCCTCCCAAGAGCTACATTTTGGAGTGAGTAAGAAGGATATATAGATGCTTAATTTTTCATATTCATGATTTAAACTTGTTTAAACCATGTTCAAACCTAGGATTTGACCAAGATTCAAATGGGCATAAAAATTTAAAAAAATCAAAAAATAAAAAACAAGTCACATAGTATTCTTATGTCATATAGTAAGCATTCAATTAAGTTGATAAACAAGGTCTAGACATATTCAAACCAGGAAAATCATGCATCTACCCCCTAACCCTAGCTAAACTCTGTCTTATGAAGTCAAGCATGCATGAAGAGAAGTGGTTTTTGGTTTCAAACGTTTAAGCCAAAAGCCCCTTTTCAAATATTTCAAACTTATTCAAATTTGGTTCAAATATGAAAGACATACAAGTTATAGCACACATAGTGCATACATTTTCACACATACTGCAGTAGATGCTAAACCTATAGTTTGAGGCCATTTGGGTGACCTAGGTCGAAAAAATTCTTGGATTAGAATCGTGTTGTTCGAACCCCGTAGTTGGATTTTTTTGAACCCTTGATCTGTAGAACTGGGCAAAACCCTAGTTTAACCTATTTAATTACAGATTCGTATATCGATTTTTCTACGAGTACTACCTTTTTATTATTACTATGCAGCACATGGGTGTTTGCCCGTCGAGTGAAACTCGGAGGCTGAGGGATCACTCGGAAGGAGAGAAGAAGGGAGAGCATTATGGTGTCTCCCCTTTTTCGGGTGATGATGTTGACTTTTGTGCAGGGTTTGTCAGTGAGCAGGAGGTGCGAGCGAGCAGTCGAGCGAGGCCGAGAATGAGAGAGATTGGTTTTTTTTGTGAGAGGGACAACGGAAGGATCCAGAAGGACCCACAGACTTCCAATACGCATCCTGATGCGTCTTCTCTTGACAAAGAAGATGGCTGGGAGTTTGCGTACCTATTGCACGTGACTTGTGCTCACTGAAGTGTGGGACCTCAAGCGTGGGCACCACACGTAAGTGACAGACCTGTTGGTGTAAAAACTCGATTGATTATTATAGTGCATTAGAACAAAGTTTCCTATGGATTCAAGGGTAGGAAATCCAAGTTAACTCATTTACATGACATTATTATTTCCATGAAGCAAAGTTAACACATCTATCGATTGGTACATTTTTGAGTGACTAAGAAGGATCCATGCTTACTTATTCGTTTTCACGTGTTAAACTTGTCTAAATCTTGGTCAAACCTAGGATTTGACCAAGATTCAAATGGGCAGAAAAATAAAATAAAAACAGAAAAATGAAAAACCAAATCACATAGTCATCTTATGTCATATAGTAAGCATTAAAGTTGATAAACAAGGTCTAGAAATATCAAACCATACAAATCATGTATCTACCCCCTAACCCCTAAACTATGTCTTATAAATTAAGTCAAGCATGAAGAGATGTGGTTTTGGGTTTCAAACATGGAAATTTCAAAAACCTCCCAAAAACTTCATTTTAGTGTGACTAAGAAGGATACACGCTTCCCTTTTCATATTCGTGTTCTAAGCTTGTTTAAATTATCTTGGTCAAACCTAGGATTTGACAAGATTCAAATGGGCATCAATATTGAAAAAAATCAGAAAAAAAGAAAAACCAAAGGAAATAGTTTTCTTATGTCATATAGTAAGCATTAAAGTTGATAAACAAGGTCTAGACATATTCAAACTAGACAAATCATGTATCTATACCCCTAACCCCTAAACTCTGTCTTATGAAGTCAAGCATGTGAAGAGGAAGTGGTTTTGGGTTGCAAACATGGAAATTTCAAAAACCTCCGAAAAACTTCATTTTAGAGTTTCTAAGAAGGATTCATGCTTACCTTTGCATTTTCATATTTTAAACTTGTTTAAATCATTATCAAGCCTAGCATTTGACCAATATACAAATGGGTGGGCACAAAATTCAAAAAAATCAGAAAAATGAAAAACAAATTAAAGCACATAGTCTTCATATGTCATATCGTATGAATTCAAGTTGATAAACGAGGTCTAGGTATATCCAAACCAGACAAATCATGTATCTACCCCCTGTCGATCTTATGAAGTCTAGCATGAAGAGAGAAGTCGTTTTTGGTTTCAAACATGGAAATTTCAAGAACATCCCAAAAGCTTCATTTTAGAGTGACTAAGAAGGATACATGCTTCCCTTTTCATTTTTATGTTTAAACTTGTTTAAATCTTGGTCAAACCTAGGATTTGACCAAGATTCAAATATATGGGCATAAAATTCAAAAAAAAACAGAAAAATTTAAAACCAAGGCACATAGTCTTCTTATGTCATATAGTAAACAATCAATTAATTAAGTTGATAAACCAGGTCTAGGCATATTCAAACCAGGAAAATCATGTATCTACCCCCTAACGCCCTAGCTAAACTTTGTCTTATGAAGTCAAGCATGCATGAAGAGAAGTGGTTTTTGGTTTCAAACGTTTAAGCCAAAAGGTAAGCATGGATCCTCCTTAATTAGTCACTGTAAAATGAAGCTTTTGGGAGGTTTGTGAAATTTCCATGTTTGAAACCCAAAAGCACTTCTCTTCATGCTTGACTTCATAAGACAGAGTTTAGGGTTAGGTGGTGTAGATACATGATTTGTCTGGTTTGAATATGTCCAAATCTTATTTATCAAGTTTTGAATGCATGCTACTCTCTCAAAGAAAAACTTTTGAATGCTTACTATATATATGACATAAGAAGACTATATGCTTTTAAAATTCAAACATATGGTAAGCATTCTTATGTCATATAGTAAGCATCCAAGTTGATAAACAAGCAAGGTTTGGACATATTCAAACCAGACAAATCATGTATCTACCCCCTAACCCCTAATTAAATTGTCTTATGAAGTCTAGCATGAAGAGAAGTGGTTTTGGGTTTCAAACATGGAAATTTCAAAAACCTCCCAAAAACTTCATTTTAGAGTGACTAAGAAGGATATACAAGCTTCCCTTTTCATTTTCATGTTTTAAACTTGTTTAAATCTTGGTCAAACCTCTAGGATTTGACCAAAAGATTCAAATGGGCATGGAAATTCATAAAAAATCAAAAGAATGAAAAACCAAAGGACATAACATTCTTATGTCATATATATATAGTAATTAAGCATTCAAGTTGATAAACAAGGTCTAGACATATTCAAACCAGAAAATAATGTATATATCTACCCCTAACCCTAAACTCTGTCTTATGAAGTCAAGCATGCATGAAGAGAAGTGGTTTTGGTTTCAAACATGGAAATTTCGAAAAAGCCTCCCAAGAGCTACATTTTGGAGTGAGTAAGAAGGATATATAGATGCTTAATTTTTCATATTCATGATTTAAACTTGTTTAAACCATGTTCAAACCTAGGATTTGACCAAGATTCAAATGGGCATAAAATTTTTAAAAAATGAAAAAATAAAAAACAAGTCACATAGTATTCTTATGTCATATAGTAAGCATTCAATTAAGTTGATAAACAAGGTCTAGACATATTCAAACCAGGAAAATCATGCATCTACCCCCTAACCCTAGCTAAACTCTGTCTTATGAAGTCAAGCATGCATGAAGAGAAGTGGTTTTTGGTTTCAAACGTTTAAGCCAAAAGCCCCTTTTCAAATATTTCAAACTTATTCAAATTTGGTTCAAATATGAAAGACATACAAGTTATAGCACACATAGTGCATACATTTTCACACATACTGCACTAGATGCTAACCCTATAGTTTGAGGCCATTTGGGTGACCTAGGTCGAAAAAATTCTTGGATTAGAATCGTGTTGTTCGAACCCCGTAGTTGGATTTTTTTGAACCCTTGATCTCGTAGAACTCGGGCAAAACCCTAGTTTAACCTATTTAATTACAGATTCGTATATCGATTTTTCTACGAGTACTACCTTTTTATTATTACTATGCAGCACATGGGTGTTTGCCCGTCGAGTGAAACTCGGAGGAAGAGGGATCACTCGGAAGGAGAGAAGAAGGGAGAGCATTATGGTGTCTCCCCTTTTTCGGGTGATGATGTTGACTTTTGTGCAGGGTTTGTCAGTGAGCAGGAGGTGCGAGCGAGCGAGCGAGCGAGTCGAGCGAGGCCGAGAATGAGAGATATTTGTTTTTTTTGTGAGAGGGACAACGGAAGGATCCAGAAGGACCCACAGACTTCCAATACGCATCCTGATGCGTCTTCTCTTGACAAAGAAGATGGCTGGGAGTTTGCGTACCTATTGCACGTGACTTGTGCTCACTGAAGTGTGGGACCTCAAGCGTGGGCACCACACGTAAGTGACAGACCTATTGGTGTAAAAACTCGGTTGATTATAATAGTGCATTAGAACAAAGTTTCCTATGGATTCAAGGGTAGGAAATCCAAGTTAACTCATTTACGTGTTAAACTTGTCTAAATCTTGGTCAAACCTAGGATTTGACCAAGATTCAAATGGGCAGAAAAATAAAAAACAGAAAAATGAAAAACCAAATCACATAGTCTTCTTATGTCATATAGTAAGCATTAAAGTTGATAAACAAGGTCTAGACATATTAAACCAGACAAATCATGTATCTATACCCCTAACCCCTAAACTCTGTCTTATGAAGTCAAGCATGTGAAGAGAAGTGGTTTTGGGTTTCAAACATGGAATTTTCAAAAACCTCCCGAAAACTACATTTTAGAGTGACTAAGAAGGATACATGCTCCCCTTTTCATATTCATGTTTTAAGCTTGTTTAAATTATCTAGTTCAAAACTAGTATTTTACAAGATTCAAATGGTCATCAAAATTTATAAAAATTCAGAAAAAAGAAAACCAAAGCAAATAGTTTTCTTATGTCATATAGTAAGCATTAAAGTTGATAAACAAGGTCTAGACATATTCAAACTAGACAAATCATGTATCTATACCCCCTAACCCCTGAACTCTGTCTTATGAAGTCAAGCATATGAAGAGAACTAGTTTTGGGTTTCAAACATGGAAATTTGAAAAACCTCCCAAAAACTTCATTTTAGAGTGACAAAGAAGGATACATGCTTCCCTTTTCATATTCATGTTTTAAGCTTGTTTAAATTATCTCGGTCAAACCTAGGATTTGACAAGATTCAAATGGGCATCAAAATTGAAAAAAATCAGGAAAAAGAAAAACCAAAGCAAATAGTTTTCTTATGTCATATAGTAAGCCAATTAAGTTGATAAATAAGGTCTAGACATATTCAAACTAGACAAATCATGTATCTATACCCCCTAACCCCTAAACTCCGTCTTATGAAGTCAAGCATATGAAGAGAAGTGGTTTTGCTCCCAAAAGCTTCATTTTAGAGTGACTAAGAAGGATCCATGCTTACCTTTGCATTTTCATATTTTAATCTTGTTTAAATCATTATCAAGCCTAGGATTTGACCAAGATACAAATGGGTGAGCACAAAATTCAAAAAAATCAGAATAATGAAAAACAAAAGCACATAGTCTTCTTATGTCATATCGTATGCATTCAAGTTAAACGAGGTCTAGGTATATCCAAACCAGACAAATCATGTATCTACCCCCTGTTGATCTTATGAAGTCTAGCATGAAGAGAAGTCGTTTTGGGTTTCAAACATGGAAATTTCAAGAACATCCCAAAAGCTTCATTTTAGAGTGACTAAGAAGGATACATGCTTCCCTTTTCATTTTCATGTTTTAAACTTGTTTAAATCTTGGTCAAACCTAAGATTTGACCAAGATTCAAATATATGAGCATAAATTCAAAAAAAAAAACAAAAAAAAATGAAAACCAAGGCACGTAGTCTTCTTATGTCATATAGTAAGCAATCAATTAAGTTGATAAACAAGGTCTAGACATATTCAAACCAGGAAAATCATGTATCTACCCTAACCCTAGCTAAACTCGTCTTATGAAGTCAAGCATGCATGAAGAGAAGTGGTTTTTGGTTTCAAACGTTTAAGCCAAAAGGTAAGCATGGATCCTCCTTAGTCACTGTAAAATGAAGCTTTTGGGAGGTTTGTGAAATTTCCATGTTTGAAACCCAAATCCACTTAAGACAGAGTTTATGGTTAGGTGTAGATACATGATTTTTCTTGTTTGAATATGTCTAGACCTTGTTTATCAACTTGAATTGTTTACTATATGATATAAGAAGGCTATATATGTGCTTTGGTTTTTCATTTTTTGATTTCTTTCGAATTTTTTATGCCTATTTAAATCTTGGTCAAATCCTAGGTTTAAACAAGTTTAAAACATGAAAATGAAACGGTAAGCATGAATCCTTCCTTACTCACTCTAAAATGAAGGTACTTGAAAATTTTATGTTTGAAACCCAAATCCACTTCTCTTCATATGTTTGACTTCATAAGACAGAGTTTAGGGTTAGGGGTAGATATGATACATGATATTTCTGCTTTGAATATGTCTAGACCTTGTTTATCAACTTGAATGCTTACTATATGACATAAGAAGGCTATATATGTGCTTTGGTTTTCATTTTTTTGAATTTTTCTGAATTTTTACTCCCATTTGAATCTTGGTCAAATCCTAGGTTTGACCAAGGTTAAAGCAAGTTTAAAACATGGCAATGAAAAGGTAAGCATGGATCCTTCTTAGTCACTCTAAAATGAAGCTTTTGGGAGGTTTTTGAAATTTCCATGTTTGAAACCCAAAATCACTTCTCTTCATGCTTGACTTCATAAGGCAGAGTTTAGGGTTAGGGGGTAGATACATGATTTGTTTGGTTTGAATATGTCTAGACCTTGTTTATCAACTTGAATGCTTACTATATGACATCAGAAGACTATGTTCTTTGGTTTTTTTCCGTTTTTTTTGAATTGTTATACCCATTTGAATCTTGGTCAAATCCTAGGTTTGACCAAGATTTAAACAAGTTAAGAAATTGAAAATGAAAAAGGTAAGCCTGGATCCTTCTTAGTCACTGTAGAATGAAGCTTTTGGGAGGTTTGTGAAATTTCCATGTTTGAAACCCAAAACCAGTTCTCTTCATATGTTTGACTTCATAAGACAGAGTTTTTATCAACTCCAGTGCTTACTATATGACATAAGAAGGCTATATATGTGCTTTGGTTTTTCTTTTTTTTATTTTTTCTGAATTTTTATGCCCATTTAAATCTTGGTCAAATCCTAGGTTTGACCAAGGTTTAAACAAGTTTAAAACATGAAAAGAAAAGGTAAGAATGGATCCTTCTTAGTCATTCTAAAATGAATGAAGCTTTTGGGATGTTCTCACAAATCGATCTAGTCTACATGACTTTGATAAATTTTAATTAAGAAGCAGCAACTTAACAATAATTACCCAAAATCTAACAGCTGGTTCGACAACAACCTGGACGTTACGCTAAAATGAACTGCGAAAACAACGAACAGCACTTTTGTAGTACTGTACTCGGTACTCCGTACTTGCTCCAGATAATCCCCATTGCTTCACTACTACAGTAGTACTGTACTACCACGGCTCGCATTCATTGTTTCCGACTATTCAGTAGCTTTGGACGTCCATCGAGTTGTACTCCGTAGTACGATCGCTAGCTCGATTAATGGCGTGCTATAAAATTCTATACTAGCCGACAGATGTCCATTCCTCGGGTTGCGCGCCAGAGCCTTCGAAGAGAAGGTAGCCGCTCTGTCCCGTTGATTTACGGTGGACGGACAGGATACTCCGGACCGCTCTCGATTCATTTGCTTCTGCTCCCGCGTCCTGACCTTCGCGGACTGAGATCCAGTGACTTCACTAAGAGAAGTCACCATGCGACTTTACACACGTGATCCATTCGATCAAGATCCAACGCTCGCGGTTGATCCAAATTTCGAACTTAAACTAAACTAATATTTTAAATGGACTGGAACTTTCCGAGAATACGTCTTAATGTAAAGTTTTTCTGTTTTTTCTGAGCTACATAAATTTTAATTTCAAATTTTAGATCGACCATGTTCGTTGGATCTTAACCTGATGGCTCGTATAGGTAAAGTTCATGGTAACTTCTGTTGGGTAAAGTCACTGGATCTCAGTTCGCAAGGGAGCCCCCTCTCGGCCGTTGATTTAGGATGGGCGGACCAGGTTGCTCAAAGCGAGGGCAGGAGACGGTTGTCTGGTTTTAATAGGGAGGAGTACTTCTTCCATCCCCTTCTTGCTTCACTTCCAGTCTCCTTCCACTTCCAGCGATGCCTCCGAAGTCAAGGCCACCATCTCGCTTGAGGAAGCACCATCTAGTGTTGACCAAGGACGCGGAGAGTTCCCGCCGGCGGTCTATCCAGATGCTGGCCGCGAGAAAGGGCCCGCCAGAAAACGAAGGCCCTGCTTCGTGCTCATCTCGAAACGGCGTCAGTCGTGCGGTCGAAGATTCCTGGTTGGTTTCCATCGCCATGTTTCTTGATTCTTCCTGGCCCGGAGGTCCCAACTCTTTATTCCGTATTAATCCTTTTTATACATATCTCAGTGCCCCACGACGCACCCTGACATCTTCTCATGACGACTTCAACCCCTGTCTCCTGCGCTTAGAGGTTACCACTGATTGGACATTTTCGTCTTCCTCTCGTCACTTTGTTTCGGTACTGATGATATTGCCATGCAGGAAGCATCGGCGTGTTTCAGAGATGAGCTTAAAACTCTCATGGAACTCGCCTCCAACTTTCGCGATGATGTCGATACTTTGAAGGACGAGGTCACCGGCCGGGGCAAGCTGCATGATGTGAGCGTTCCATCAAGTGAGGAAACGAACTCTGTCATCAAGAAGCTCAAGGGCGAGAATTTGATGCTTAAGATCGAGTGCGGCTTTCTTCGCGAAGAAAACATCGAGCTATCAAACAGGTGCGTTCAAGCTCTCAACGGGAGCCTCAACACCCAACATGATGCGGTGAAGAAGATGATGGATGACAGCATCTTGAAGAAAAACAATATGGTGGAGGACACGCGCGGGATGGTCGATCCAATCCAGGCACCGCAGAAGGAAGTCGATGCGCTCCGAGTCCAGTCACCTTTGCGTAGGTCGCCGAGGCGCCCTCGCGCAGGTCACTGAGGAGCGCACGTCGCCGACTAGGCTGGGGGATAAGGAATTCCAACGAGAGAAGCGGAATCACCACCTGTCCTGATGGAGGGCCACTCCGCCAAGTAGGCTGGGGGAGAGAAACACTGCCTCTCATTGTTCTTTAGCTAGTCCTCCGATCCATATTACTTGATGTTAAAATGGATGTATCTACAACTGAAATATGTCTAGATACATAGATTTTAGTATCACAAAGTAAGTATCAACGTTTATATTGCCCAAGTCTTATTATCCATCCCTAAGGTGGGTCGCTTTTGTAACTACTGATTGCAGATTCGACTCTTCTGCAGACCGAAAGATTTTTAGAGTGACTAAGAATGATTCATGCTTAGCTTTCCATTTTCATGTTTTAAACTTGTTTAAATCTTGCTCAAACCTAGGATTTGACCAAGATTCAAATGGGTTTAACAATTAAAAAAATCAGAAAAATGAAAAACCAAAGCACATAGTATTCTTATGTCATATAGTAAGCATTCAAGTTGATAAACAAGGTCTAGACATATTCAAACCACACAAAACATGTATCTACCCCCTAACCCTAAACTCTGTCTTATGAAGTTAAGTATGAGGAGAAGTGATTTTGGGGTTCAAACATGGAAATTTCACAAACCTCCCAAAAGCTTCATTTTAGAGTGACTAAGAAGGATCAATGCTTACCTTTTCATTGCCATGTTTTAAACTTGTTTTAACCTTGGTCAAACCTAGGATTTGACCAAGATTCAAACGGGCGTAAAAATTCAAAAAAAATAAAAAAAAATGAAAAACCAAAGCACATATATAGCCTTCTTATGTCATATAGTAAGCATTCAAGTTGATAAACAAGGTCTAGACATATTCAAACCAGAAATCATGTATCTACACCTAACCAAAAACTCTGTCTTAAGTGGTTTTGGGTTCAAACATGAAAATTTGTCTAGTTTGAATATGTCTAGACCTTGTTTATCAACTTTAATGCTTACTATATGACATAATAAGACTATGTGCTTTGGTTTTTCATTTTTCTATTTTTTTATTTTATGCCCATTTGAATCTTGGTCAAATCCTAGATTTAACCAGGATTTAAACAAGTTTAAAACATGAAAATGAAAAGGTAAGCCTTGATCCTTCTTAGTCACACTAAAATGAAGCTTTTGGGATGTTCTTGAAATTTCCATGTTTGAACCCAAAACGACTTCTCTTCATGCTAGACTTCATAAGACAGAGTTTAGGGGTTAGCGGGTAGATACATGATTTGTCTAGTTTGAATAAGACTAGACCTTGTTTATCAACTTTAATGCTTACTATATGACATAAGAAGACTATGTGCTTTGGTTTTTCATTTTTCTATATTTTTATTTTATGCCCATTTGAATCTTGGTCAAACCTATATTTGACCAGGATTTAAACAAGTTTAAAACATGAAAATGAAAAGGTAAGCCTTGATCCTTCTTAGTCACACTAAAATGAAGCTTTTGGGATGTTCTTGAAATTTCCATGTTTGAAACACAAAACGACTTCTCTTCATGCTAGACTTCATAAGACAGAGTTTAAGGTTTAGGGGTATAGATACATGATTTGTCTGGTTTAAATATGTATAGACCTTGTTTATCAACTTGAATGCTTACTATATGGCATAAGAAAACTATGTGCTTTGGTTTTTCATTTTTCTGATTTTTTTAAATTTTGATGCCCATTTGAATCTTGGTCAAATCCTAGGTTTGACCAAGATTTAAACAAGTTTAAAACATGAAAATGAAAAGGGAAGCATGTATCCTTCTTAGTCACTCTAAAATGAAGTTTTTGGGAGGTTTTTGAAATTTCCATGTTTGAAACCCAAAACCAGTTCTCTTCATGCTTGACTTCATAAGACAGAGTTTAGGGGTTAGGGGGTAGATACATGATTTGTATGGTTTGAATATGTCTAGACCTTGTTTATCAACTTTAATGCTTACTATATGACATAAGAACACTATGTGCTTTGGTTTTTCATTTTTCTGATTTTTAAATTTTAATGCCCATTTGAATCTTGGTCAAATCCTAGGTTTGACCAAGATTTAAACAAGTTTAAAACATGAAAATGAAAAGGGAAGCATGTATCCTTCTTAGTCACTCTAAAATGAAGTTTTTGGGAGGTTTTTGAAATTTCCATGTTTGAAACCCAAAACCACTTCTCTTCATGCTTGACTTCATAAGACAGAGTTTAGGGGTTAGGGGGTAGATACATGATTTGTATGGTTTGAATATGTCTAGACCTTGTTTATCACCTTTAATGCTTACTATATGACATAAGAAGACTATGTGCTTTGGTTTTTCATTTTTCTGTTTTTTTTTATTTTCAGCCCATTTGAATCTTGGTCAAATCCTAGGTTTGACCAATATTTAGACAAGTTTAACACGTGAAAACGAACTGATAATCCCATTTGTTGACTCATTTAACTAGTTAATCCCATTTGTTGACTCTCTGTTGACCAGGCACTTGAGGTAAAACTGAGTATATTGCACTAGCCAGTATTAGTACTCAAGGGGAAAACTGAGCATACAAAAAATGCTACAGTATAAGACTCGAGAGTATATCTAAATTTCCAGGGTTAGACTCGAGTACGCGTGTTGCGGTGCAGAAGTGGAAGACGTGTAATTGTTGACGGGTACTGACGCGAGTCGCGGTGCAGAAGTCGAAGACGTGCAATCGTGGACGCGTGTCGCGTTGCAGAAGCCCAAGACGTGCAGACGTTAAATGGTGGACGCGTAGGACGCGGGTCGCATTAACCACCCCTCGCCTTTATAGAGGCCTCCTCGCACTATCTCTGTCACTCTCACTCGCTCATGCAACGCCGCCTCTCACGTCCCATCATCTTCTCCAAAGCAAAAAACCCTCTCCCTCTCTGCAGGCGAGATGGACATGGAGAATGCGAATCCCATCGTCCATGACGCCGTCGGCTCCAAGCGCGACGCCTCCCTCTTCGACGTCGTCCCCTCAAAGGCCGTCGCCGCCACCGGTGGCGGTCGTATCCCGCCGGGATGGGACCCCTATGAGCCGGTGCCGTACATCTTGCCTCCGAACCCCTACGACACCTGCATGGACGACCCATGGAACGAGGTAACTATGGTTTGCTCCATTTTTTGTTCCCCATTCCTTTTTGAACCCTATTTTTGCTGGTTCCTTAGTAACTATTAGTGCCGATCTGTAGATGGTTGAGTATTGGGTTAATATTTGCGCCGATTTTATTCCATTTTGCTTTGATCCCTTCTTGATTTCGTTTAAGATTTGGAGTTCGGCCGTTCGGTTAATTTATGCAAGTAATAATGGGATCTCAATCAGTTAATTTATGGGATCTCAGTCAGTTATTTTATGCACGAATCAAAAGATATCAACCGTTTAATTTTGCAAATGTTCTGGAATCTGTTCAAAATCAGATCTGGAATCTGTTTCTTTGTCTATGATGAATCGTTGGGCACAAATTTTTACAGAGTGGGTTCAGCGAACCATTGCTGTGTACAAATCTGTTGTGCATGAGCTATGGTTCGCTAACACCATCCCTGTAGACATATAATCGTGTCCACTCTAACTGAGGCTGGCTCTGTTTTTCCTTACTTTGTTATCATGCACGTTAGTCATCGTTGCATCTCATTCACTAATAGTTCCCGTTTGATATGGATCAGCTGTCTGGCAGCGACGTCGGTAGTGACGACGAGCACCATGACGTCAAGACTCGCCAGTCTTTGCGGAGGCTGCAGTCGGCCAAGACGTCTCCTACTTCGCCAAGGGTGTCTACAGTGCCCCTTCGCACTAGGAGGCTCGGCCGCACCGACTTCAATCGCCTCCTCACGCATGCCGAGAACATCGGCAACACCAACCCCAAGGTCGGCACGTCGGTGAACCCCCACTCCTTCCGCGCCAAGCACATGGCGCTCGGCATGCACCTCCGCCGGCATCCAGCGGGTGGAGATCTCCGCCCGGCCCATCCCTCCGCACAAGCCCAAGCCTCCCAAGGGGAGCAACAAGAGGAGGCAGACGCAGATGGGGTAGGCGGAGTCCCGGACGTGTGCCGCTGCAAAGCAGCTTCTATTTTGTTGTTAGCTAGGGATCCCTTGTTGTTATGTTGTTAGTATGATGGTGTTGTGAAGAACCTCGAACCCGTTGGCTGCTGTGTATGCACTTATTATCTAGGAGGGATCCCTATTATCTATCCCTATTCTACCGGAGTATATTTTGTTGGCCCTACTTTTTTTCTCGATTTACTATTATCGTGAATTTGTCGTACGGAGTACATTACCACTGGAGATTTGCTTCTAGATTTAACTACATACATATGGACCAGAGGGAGTACTAGATTTGCTGCCATATTGGGCAAACAACGAGGGCCAAAAGGCACAAATAATTGAAGAAAGACAGAAATGCAAGCTTCTCTAGATTTGATACTAATTTGGTTAATAAAGACAAAGAGACAGAGGGGGAAAAGGTGCTCTTAAAAATGCCAATTCGCGCCGAGAGAGACAGAACCCAGCTCCTGCTCACGTACAACCAAATGCGGTCTCGTCCTGTCCCACGCGGTCCCTTTCTACTAGCCCCACACGTCAGCACGGAACGGTCAACTAAACTGGAATCCTCCCGTCTGAGCTCCTTCTGCGGGTTACAAATAAGGGCTTGGCGAAAACTGAGGAAAAACATAAGGCAATCTTATTGACTAATATAGCTGCTTAATTAATAAAAGGATTAGCTACAACGTGCTCAGTTTGCCCATTTATTAAGGTATAAGACTGGCAGGAGAGAAAGTAATCGCTAGTTTCCTCATTTTGCCCCTGCATGCTCGCACGATTAAAGCTCCTTCCGCACTGTATTTGGACTCCTCGTTTCCTTAAACCTCCTCGTTTCTCGGGATAGACCAACAGTTTTTCAGGATCTTAGGTTTTTTTTTTTTGACAATCAATACCACATATATTCATAGCAACAAATAGTACATGGTAGAGATACATGAACTGACTCCAACAATTACAAAATAAAGTCTAAAAGATAGTAACAAATCTTCGAGGTCTTCAATTTTTTTCTTCTTCCAGAACACAATCTTGTACTTTTCTGAAGGCAGCCAAAAATAGATAACTAACCATAGACCTGTAGATACCGATGAAAGTTCTCCCATAATTTTTTGAGCCGCAATGCCAAAGCTGCGTGCACGCACGCAACCATTAAAGCAGTCATACAACATCGGCAAGAGTACCAACACCAGTATATCAGGGAATAATAACCGACTAGCTTTGTCATCGTCGATGGAGAGCCGAGAGTACGAATCACCATTGTCGAGGACGTAGCAGCCGGGACAAAAACTGCGAGGATAATCCTCCCCACGGCAACAAAGACAAAAGATCCAAAATCGATTTGGCGAAGCAAGATCCAAAGGCCCATACCTAGAAAATTGTGATCGTTCAAGACCACCATTGACGCCGGGAAGAAGATCTCGTCGCCGAACGAAAGGCCGAAGATCACTTATTGCAGACGATGCCATCTCCATTGAGGGGAAACCAACAAGAAGGCGGCTACCAAAATCCTAACATAATCTAATATAATCTAATGAAAACAATACTTTTCTTCGAAACTCCACGCATAGATCGGGTTCCCCACTCCTCCTGACGCCGGCGAAGCCAACCGGAGGAGGGGGAACCAATCTATGGAGGAGGAAGAACTGGAGGCGGCTAGGGTTGAGGCGGCGGCTTCAGGATCTTGGGTTAATGTGGCCAGGTTTCGACTTTCGACTAGTGGAAACGGGAAAGCAGGTGCAAATTAGGGAGATAACTGAACCACAACCACCCGCGCCTTAAGCATCGAGTAATATCGGGAAAAAATGCGCCTTTTGGCTATGATTACGATTTCACAAGGGCTCCCATCAGTATGGGGTGAACAAGCCCTCCCATCAGTATATCAGAGGAATTTGACAAGGGCTACATGACGACTAGATACATCACCAAAAAAGGTGATGCATGTCTCCTTCACCAAAACAGCTGAAACAAGTACATGAACGCAAGTACACCACCATAATAATACTACTACATTAACACAAGTACGAGTAATAAAGTAAGAGTACTACTCCCTCTAATCTAATTTAAACCAAAATAAAACTTAAACTTCATCCTAAATTTGAACTAGTGCCTCGTCCTCGTTCTTCGCTCATTTTCTGATCCAAGACGGCGCAGAGTGCCAGAGTGCATGGCACGGAACTCTTCATCGGTGGCATGCCATGGGCATGTCACCGGATGCATGATTTTTTTCGCAATGTTTTAAATTTGAATTTAGGCCGCATGTCACACGGTGACATGCAAAAGGTGCATGTCACCTGGTGGTGGTAGGCAACTACTCTCATTTACGGCGGTGTAGGCGACTGGACGCCGCGTGGCCAGCCGCTGCCTTGTGGCCGCCTCGGTTTCCACGCGGGAGACCATTAAACGCCGACGACCAACCTTCCCGCGTCACGGTTAGCGACTATGACTATAAGGGCAAAATGCTAAACTCTCTCGTTCCATTCACTTTCTTCCTCTCTCCACGTAACAAACATTTGTTCGTCGCTCTCTCCTCCAGCAATGTCTTCAAAATTCAGGTCGTCGGCGGTCAAGTACGCGGAGAAAAAACGCCGGCTCGAAATTTCGAGAGACGCTTCCAGAAACCAAGTGGGCTCGCCATCGCCGCCGCCGCCGCCGAAACGCGTCTGTGCTGTGCTCACCGGGTTAGTTTCCTTCGCCATGTACTTTCGTTTCTTTCGTCGCTCTCTCTTCCAGCAATTAATGTGTTCAAACTTCAGGTCGCCGGCGGTCAAGTACGCGGATAAAAAACGCCGGCTCGAAATTTCGAGAGACGGTTCCAGAAACCAAGTGGGCTCGCCGTCGCTGCCGCTGCCGCCGTCGCCGAAATGCGTCCGTGCTGTGCTCACCGGGTTAGTTTCCTTCGCCATGTACTTTCGTTTCTTCTTGCCCGGGCTCAAGCTCTTT
Source organism: Lolium perenne (assembly GCF_019359855.2). Taxonomy (NCBI): domain Eukaryota; kingdom Viridiplantae; phylum Streptophyta; class Magnoliopsida; order Poales; family Poaceae; genus Lolium; species Lolium perenne. The sequence goes on from NC_067245.2 coordinate 274,033,220, forward strand.
AAGAGTCTCTATGGTTATACATCTTAAAGGGTTGGAAGTTCCAACGACGCCCGTACTGCACCAACTTCCACGACCAAGGAATCATCGTCGTCCGATGATTTCAACCCGGCCCTACCCCGGCGAAATGAGGTAGCACCAAGCACTGTGTAGTTATCTTCTTCTTCTTCTTCTTCTTCCTTTGCGCTTACTTGCTACCGATGATTTCGCCCTGAAGGAAGCGGCACCGACTATCGACACCACTGTCGCCATCTTGATGGAAAAAAACGAGGAGCTCAGCTTAGAGTGTGATCGCCTCCGAGACGATTTGGCTGCCAAGAAGAAGAATTCGAAAACTCTTGTGGAGCTCATTTGCAGCCTTCGCAATGAGCGCGATATGTTGAAGAACGAGCTGATTAAGCAGAAAGAGAGGAACATTGCATCAGCGGAGAAAGCCAGCAGCATACTCAAGACTGTGTGCCTCGAAAGAGACAAGTCTGATATAGAGTAAACAATCCTTCTTCAGGATAAAGTACAGCTCCAAAAGTTGAACCTTGAATATGCTGACATCGCCATCCTTGCCCTTCTCGAGAGGCAGAAGGCACAAGATAAGTTGATGCACCTGATGTTGGAGAGCTGCAGTGAAAGAGAAGAGACATTGAAAGAAGTGAGCAGTTTGGTGGGATACATGAGTGACGTCGGGCGAACTTCGCAGAATCCGCCCTGGCTGAGCTCAAATTCCAGCGGAACCAGCTTTCAGCAATGCATGTTATGCGCACCTACAACTTCTACTCATTGATTAGAGGTCGCACGACATGGCATTTTCCCTCAAAATAGTAGTACTGTACTAATAGTTGTACTACTTAATATGTACCTTTTTGTAAAATAATTTCTTACATGTATTAGAAACTACCCCTCTCGTTTCTGGATGCACCCGGGACATTGTCATCCGGCCCTCTTCTGGACAAACCCCCTCGGGAAGGACGGTATATTTTGCACATTTCGCTACTAGTACTTCTAATTCCACCGCTTATTTTTCTAATCCGTTAAATCGTTAATTGGATGACCAACTGATGGAAGCTGCGATAGATTAGACCAACAAGTGGTGAATTGTGCAAAAGATATGTCCGTGTTTTATGCAAAAGAGTGATATGGGGATCTGGTGGAATCTTGAATTTCCTCTTCAGTGGTAGGCAAGCTTCACTTATAGCTGGAGTACATTGCGGACCTGGTGCATTTCGTCAGTACCGATCAGCTATTTTTGCTTATCCGGGAAGAAAAGGTAGTACTAGCCTTTTCTGTGAGATGTCTTTTCAGTGCTACGGAGTTGACTGTTCACTGCTTGCTTTGTCTGTCGGTGACTTTGCCAAGCTGACTGATGGCGTGTATTTCACACGTTCGTTGGGCAACCCCAAGAGGAAGGTATGATGCGCACAGCAGCAAGTTTTCCCTCAGAAAGAAACCAAGGTTTATCGAACCAGGAGGAGCCAAGAAGCACGTTGAAGGTTGATGGCGGCGGGATGTAGTGCGGCGCAACACCAGGGATTCCGGCGCCAACGTGGAACCTGCACAACACAACCAAAGTACTTTGCCCCAACGAAACAGTGAGGTTGTCAATCTCACCGGCTTGCTGTAACAAAGGATTAATCGTATTGTGTGGAAGATGATTGTTTGCAGAAAACAGTAGAACAAGTATTGCAGTAGATTGTATTTCAGTAAAGAGAATTGGACCGGGGTCCACAGTTCACTAGAGGTGTCTCTCCCATAAGACGAACAGCATGTTGGGTGAACAAATTACAGTTGGGCAATTGACAAATAAAGAGAGCATGACAATGCACATACATATCATGATGAGTATAGTGAGATTTAATTGGGCATTACGACAAAGTACATAGACCGCCATCCAACTGCATCTATGCCTAAAAAGTCCACCTTCAGGTTATCATCCGAACCCCCTCCAGTATTAAGTTGCAAAGCAACAGACAATTGCATTAAGTATGGTGCGTAATGTAATCAACAACTACATCCTTAGACATAGCATCAATGTTTTATCCCTAGTGGCAACAGCACAACACAACCTTAGAACTTTCACCTTGTCCTGTGTTAATGCGAGCATGAACCCACTATCGAGCATAAGTACTCCCTCTTGGAGTTACAAGCATCTACTTGGCCAGAGCATCTACTAGTAACGGAAAGCATGCAAGATCATAAACAACACATAAGCATAACTTTGATAATCAACATAACAAGTATTCTCTATTCATCGGATCCCAACAAACGCAACATATAGAATTACGAGATAGATGATCTTGATCATGATAGGCAGCTCACAAGATCCGACAATGATAGCACAATGGGGAGAAGACAACCATCTAGCTACTGCTATGGACCCATAGTCCAGGGGTAGACTACTCACACATCACACCGGAGGCGACCATGGCGGCGTAGAGTCCTCCGGAGATGATTCCCCTCTCCGGCAGGGGTGCCGGAGGCGATCTCCGGCGACCCCCGAGATGGGATCGGCGGCGGCGGCGTCTCTGGAAGGTTTTCCGTATCGTGGTTCTCGGTCCTGGGGGTTTCGTCACGGAGGCTCTTTGTAGGCGGAAGGGCAGGTCAAGAGGCGGCACGGGGGCCCCACACCACAGGGCCGCGCGGCCAAGGGGGGGGCCGCGCCGCCTTGTAGTGTGGCCCCTCCGTGGCCCCTCTTCGTCTCTCCTTCGGACTTCCGGAAGCTTCGTGAGAAAATAGGCCCCCGGGCTTTGATTTCGTCCAATTCCGAGAATATTTCCTTACTAGGATTTCTGAAACCAAAAACAAAGCAGAAACAAAGAAATCGGCACTTCGGCATCTTGTTAATAGGTTAGTTCCAGAAAATGCACGAATATGACATAAAGTGTGCATAAAACATGTAGATAACATCAATAATGTGGCATGGAACATAAGAAATTATCGATACGTCGGAGACGTATCAGCATCCCCAAGCTTAGTTCTGCTCTCGTCCCAGCAGGTAAAACGATAACAACGATAATGTCTGGAGTGACATGCCATCATAATCTTGATCATACTATTTGTAAAGCATATGTAGTGAATGCAGCGATCAAAACAATGTATATGACATGAGTAAACAAGTGAATCATATAGCAAAGACTTTTCATGAATAGCACTTCAAGACAAGCATCAATAAGTCTTGCATAAGAGTTAACTCATAAAGCAATAATTCAAAGTAAAGGTATTGAAGCAACTCAAAAGAAGATTAAGTTTCAGCGGTTGCTTTCAACTTGTAACATGTATATCTCATGGATATTGTCAACATAGAGTAATATAATAAGTGCAATAAGCAAGTATGTAGGAATCAATGCACGGTTCACACAAATGTTTGCTTCTTGAGGTGGAGAGAAATAGGTGAACTGACTCAACATTGAAAGTAAAAAGAATGGTCCTCCATAGAGGAAAAAGCATCGATTGCTATATTTGTGCTAGAGCTTTGATTTTGAAAACATGAAACAATTTTGTCAACGGTAGTAATAAAGCATATGCATCATGTAAATTATATCTTATAAGTTGCAAGCCTCATGCATAGTGTACTAATAGTGCCCGCACCTTGTCCTAATTAGCTTGGACTACCTGGATTATCACCGCAATACATATGCTTTAACCAAGTATCACAAAGGGGTACCTCTATGCCGCCTGTACAAAGGTCTAAGGAGAAAGCTCGCATTGGATTTCTCGCTATTGATTATTCTCAACTTAGACATCCATACCGGGACAACATAGACAACAGATAATGGACTCCTCTTTTAATGCTTTAAGCATTCAACAACAATTAATTCTTTTCTCATTAGAGATTTGAGGATTGTTGTCCAAAACTGAAACTTCCACCATGGAACATGGCTTCGGTTAGCGGCCCGATGTTCTTCTCTCACAATATGCATGCTCAAACCATTCAACTCAGTGTAGATCGCCCTTACTTGGACAAGACGAACATGCAAAGCAAATCACATGAAATTCAACAATGAAAAGTTGATGGCGTCCCCATTAAACATGGTTATCGCACAGCAAGCAACTTAATAAGAGATAAAGTGCATAATTACATATTCAATACCACAATAGGTTTTAAGCTATTTGTCCCATGAGCTATATATTGCAAAGGTGAATGATGGAATTTTAAAGGTAGCACTCAAGCAATTTACTTTGGAATGGCTGGAAAATACCATGTAGTAGGTAGGTATGGTGGACACAAATGGCATAGTGGTTGGCTCAAGTATTTTGGATGCATGAGAAGTATTCCCTCTCGATACAAGGTTTAGGCTAGCAAGGCTTATTTGAAACAAACACAAGGATGAACCGGTGCAGCAAAACTCACATAAAAGACATATTGAAAACATTATAAGACTCTACACCGTCTTCCTTGTTGTTCAAACTCAATACTAGAAATTATCTAGACCTTAGAGAAACCAAATATGCAAACCAAATTTTAGCATGCTCTATGTATTTCTTCATTAATGGGTGCAAAGCATATGATGCAAGAGCTTAAACATGAGCACAACAATTGCCAAGTATCACATTACCCAAGACATTAATAGCAATTACTACATGTATCATTTTCCAATTCCAACCATATAACAATTTAACGAAGGAGAAACTTCGCCATGAATACTATGAGTAGAAACCAAGGACATACTTGTCCATATGCTACAGCGGAGCGTGTCTCTCTCCCATAAAGTGAATGCTAGGATCCATTTTATTCAAACAAAACAAAAAACAAAAACAAACCGACGCTCCAAGAAAAAGCACATAAGATGTGATGGAATAAAAATATAGTTTCGGGGAGGAACCTGATAATGTTGTCGATGAAGAAGGGGATGCCTTGGGCATCCCCAAGCTTAGACGCTTGAGTCTTCTTGATATATGCAGGGGTGAACCACCGGGTGCATCCCCAAGCTTAGAGCTTTCACTCTCCTTGATCATGTTGCATCATACTCCTCTCTTGATCCTTGAAAACTTCCTCCACACCAAACTCGAAACAACTCATTAGAGGGTTAGTGCACATTATAAATTGACATATTCAGAGGTGACACAATCATTCTTAACACTTCTGGACATTGCATAATGCTACTGGACATTAGTGGATCAAAGAAATTCATCCAACATAGCGAAAGAGGCAATGCGAAATAAAAGGCAGAATCTGTCAAAACAGAACAGTTCGTATTGACGAATTTTAAAATGGCACCAGACTTGCTCAGATGAAAATGCTCAAATTGAATGAAAGTTGCATACATATCTGAGGATCATGCACGTAAATTGGCTTAATTTTCTGAGCTACCTACAGGGAGGTGGACCCAGATTCGTGACAGCAAAGAAATCTGGAACTGTGCAGTAATCCAAATCTAGTACTTACTTTTCTATCAACGGCTTAACTTGGCACAACAAAACACAAAACTAAGATAAGGAGAGGTTGCTACAGTAGTAAACAACTTCCAAGACACAAAATAAAAACAAAGTACTGTAGGTAAAAATATGGGTTGTCTCCCATAAGCGCTTTTCTTTAACGCCTTTCAGCTAGGCGCAGAAAGTGTGTATCAAGTATTATCAAAGGGTGGTACTTCTACAGCGGGGTGTGGGCTTTTCTCAACCAGGCATAGTATATTAGATACATAAGTTTTAGCATCTCCTTTTCATTAGTCTTAGGCGTGCTACTCTCATCAAACAAATTTTCAGGAACAAGCCAAGCATAATTATTTTCTAGTGCATCATTCATAGCTAGGAGCTTACATGGTATTGGTGCTTTGATCTCCCCTCCATCATCAATATTATTAGTGTATCTTATTCTATCCATATCCATCTTTTCAAGGAGACTAACAAAATTAGTAGGAGAACCAAGCATATTAAATTTAGCAAACACCTTTCTAGCTTCTCTTGCTAGACCACCAAATTCTCTAAGAAGGGTTTCTAACACAAAATCTTTCTTTTCCCCTTCTTCCATATCGCCAAGTGTGAAGAACATGTGTTGGATTATAGGATTAAGATTAACAAATTTAGTTTCCAACAGGCGAACTAAATGCGCAGCAGCAATTTCATAAGTAGGCGCAAGGTCTACCAAGTGTCTATCTTCAAAATTTTCAATAGTACTAACATGATTGAAAAATTCTTCTATATTATTTCTCCCAACTATAGACCCACGTCCTACCGGTATGCTTTTTGTGGTAAAATTAAAAGGAAACATGATGAATAAAGTAAATGCAAGTAAACTAATTTTTTTGTGTTTTTGATATAGCAAACAAGATAACAAGTAAAGTAAAACTAGCAACTAATTTTTGTATTTTGATTTAGTGCAGCAAACAAAGTAGTAAATAAAACTAAGCAAGACAAAAACAAAGTAAAGAGATTGAGAAGTGGAGACTCCCCTTGCAGCGTGTCTTGAACTCCCCGGCAACGGCGCCAGAAAATATGCTTGATGGCGTGTATTTCACACGTTCGTTGGGCAACCCCAAGAGGAAGGTATGATGCGCACAGCAGCAAGTTTTCCTCGAAAGAAACCAAGGTTTATCGAACCAGGAGGAGCCAAGAAGCACGTTGAAGGTTGATGGCGGCGGGATGTAGTGCGGCGCAACACCAGGGATTCCGGCGCCAACGTGGAACCTGCACAACACAACCAAAGTACTTTGCCCCAACGAAACAGTGAGGTTGTCAATCTCACCGGCTTGCTGTAACAAAGGATTAACCGTATTGTGTGGAAGATGATTGTTTGCAGAAAACGATAGAACAAGTATTGCAAAGAGATTGTATTTCAAGAAAGAGAAGAGGACCGGGGTCCACAGTGCACTAGAGGTGTCTCTCCCATAAGACGAACAGCATGTTGGGTGAACAAATTACAGTTGGGCAATTGACAAATAAAGAGAGCATGACAATGCACATACATATCATGATGAGTATAGTGAGATTTAATTGGGCATTACGACAAAGTACATAGACCGCCATCCAACTGCATCTATGCCTAAAAAGTCCACCTTCAAAGTTATCATCCGAACCCCCTCCGGTATTAAGTTGCAAAGCAACAGACAATTGCATTAAGTATGGTGCGTAATGTAATCAACAACTACATGCTTAGTTTTATCATCAATGTTTTATCCCTAGTGGCAACAAGACAACACAACCTTAGAACTTTCATCACTTTGTCCTGTGTTAATGCAGGCATGAACCCACTATCGAGCATAAGTACTCCCTCTTGGAGTTACAAGCATCTACTTGGCCAGAGCATCTACTAGTAACGGAAAGCATGCAAGATCATAAACAACACATAAGCATAACTTTGATAATCAACATAACAAGTATTCTCTATTCATCGGATCCCAACAAACGCAACATATAGAATTACAGATAGATGATCTTGATCATGATAGGCAGCTCACAAGATCCGACAATGATAGCACAATGGGGAGAAGACAACCATCTAGCTACTGCTATGGACCCATAGTCCAGGGGTAGACTACTCACACATCACACCGGAGGCGACCATGGCGGCGTAGAGTCCTCCGGGAGATGATTCCCCTCTCCGGCAGGGTGCCGGAGGCGATCTCCTGGATCCCCCGAGATGGGATCGGCGGCGGCGGCGTCTCTGGAAGGTTTTCCGTATCGTGGTTCTCGGTCCTGGGGGTTTCGTCACGGAGGCTATTTGTAGGCGGAAGGGCAGGTCAAGAGGCGGCACGGGGGCCCCACACCACAGGGCCGCGCGGCCAAGGGGGGGGCCGCGCCGCCTTGTAGTGTGGCCCCTCCGTGGCCCCTCTTCGTCTCTCCTTCGGACTTCTGGAAGCTTCGTGAGAAAATAGGCCCCTGGGCTTTGATTTCGTCCAATTCCGTGAATTTTTCCTTACTAGGATTTGTGAAACCAAAAACAATGAGAAAACAAAGAATCGGCACTTCGGCATCTTGTTAATAGGTTAGTTCCAGAAAATGCACGAATATGACATAAAGTGTGCATAAAACATGTAGATAACATCAATAATGTGGCATGGAACATAAGAAATTATCGATACGTCGGAGACGTATCACTGACTTTGCCATGACTTTGGGTGACTGATATGTGGACCACAGTTGTAAGTGACTCAAAGTCACTGACTTTGGGGACTCCTGAATGCTTCGTATATTTCTGACGGTTTCTGAATTATGTACTCCGTACAACTTTTGTAATATTGGTCAAACTAGTTTTGACCAGGGTTTGTGTAGGGTGGTTTTTTTTTGGTTGGTCCAAATGGTGTTGTGTGGTCCAAATGTGATGTATCATCACACCACCATGTGCCCCCCTCCCCCCACCCCACCCCTAGGTTTTGGTAATGCCATTCTGATACATGCTTCTTAGAAGGAGTACATTTTTTCCGTTAGGGCATGACAATTTTGAAAAATTCAAAAAAAATGGGAAGACAGAATGGTAACATCATTTTCCATGTGATGATGCACCCCTGTGCCAAATTTTGGTTCATTTTAAGAATGTAAGGTGACAAATTACTCGAGGAAGCTAGTTGGAGTAGACGGGCATGATCGGATTGGCATAGGGGATTTATTTTTTGAAGGATGTTATTTTTCATAGACAATATCTGACACAAAAAATAAAATGTTAAGGTCTCATATTATTCTGAATGATTTTGAATTACTTATGACGTTTGGAAGTATTGGTATACATGAGTCCCACATGAAGTTAAATGGTCCAAAAAAAAAGTTTCGTACACGTCTCCCAGAAAGTGGAAAGTCGAGTACATGCATGACTTCACGCGTCCACTCACCGGATACGAGAGAGTCGAGGCTATAACATAATCAGCCTCATCATCTCTCGCGTGCTCGTCATCTCGACTCCCCCAGCTTCCCTCCCCCACACTGTGAAAACCCCCCATCCACTCACCGCACCTCTGAGGCATCGACTTTCCCGTTTCCAACCGCAAAGAAGCATGAAGATAGGTATTGCATACGAGGCGGAGCAATAGGCGACCGCCCACGCAGAGGATGCCTCTACGGTAGTGGCCGTCGCGGTGGGTGAGGCTTCACCGGGCACCCAGGCCGCTCGTCTCCTCTGCTTGTCGGATTCTTCGACCTCGGTCGAAATGGGCGTCCTGGCCGTCATGACGGGTGAGGCTTCACCGGGCACCCATGCCGCTCGTCTCCTCTCGCTTGTCCGGTTCTTCGACCTCGGTCGAAACGGGCGTCCTGGCCGGCCGTCGAGCGTAAGGTGGATACCAATGTTGTTTATCCCGCCGAAGATGTGCACGGCGTTGCAGGCCACCACGGCGAGGTCTTCCTAGGCCCGATCTTTCGGACGCGAACCTCGACCCCTTCGATGATTTCGGCCCAAACGTTCAGTTCCAGGAGGATGTTGAGGGTGATGACGAGGAGGTACTTCTCTTTTACCAAAACTGTCCCAACCCTCTTTGTGTCATATTGCTGTTCACATGGTTTGCACGAGCCTGGTTCTTGATTGATTTGATATCCTACCTTGTTCTTGTAGATGTAATTGATTCTACGATTCGTAAGATCAGATTCTAGTTTAATTTCGACTAATCTGCCATGTAGTCATATAATCAATTTATGTGTTCATACTTAGTGGACTTACAATTGTTGTGGCTTATGTTCATGGTTGTTCATAGGGTTTCTCATGATTTATTACGATTTCTTCTGCCATTTACTTGTTCTACACATTTAATTTTAGGGTTTCTAAGGTTTGATTATGTTAGTGGAGTATTTATTCGATCTGTCATAAAAAACCTGATTATGTAGTACTTAATAATTCATAGGAGTATTCGATGACATGGACAACAACAAGGTGCGCAGGACCGGAAAAGCCGCTATGTTCTCAAGCGGGTGAAGGGTGGTGAAATTCGTTTACGCATGCGCGGGGAGCTATTTTGCCCATTATGTGGCAAATTTCTCTAGAAGGACATCCACGGCTCGATCCAACATGCGATGGGTGTAGGCCTAAGTACATAGGGGGAAACACCGCCCGCAACCAAGGCCAAGCACGCATCATATGGCCTCTTCCTCCGTAATTACGTCTTGCCTAGCTTGCTCCACGTCAACGCCCTCGCTGCTGGCCCTCATGCTCCTGGTCATGTTTAAAGTTCATATGTGTAATCTTAATCCCTTTGGAAGTTCAGCATTAAACTCTACTAGTACAACCGTGGTGGTCTTGTGATGTAGTACTCTTTTGATGCATTTGTGATGTAGTAGTACTTTTTGAAATGATATAGTACTATCTAAGAAAAGTACTCCCTCCGATTCACATTCATTTCACATCAAGAAATATGGATCAGAGCGAGGGAGTAAATTAAACATGGCATCTCGTGCATGAAGCTTGACATATCGATCAGGTTGGCTAGAATAGCAATACAATGCTGCTCATTAGGCAAATGCATGCCATGTACGATAGTATACATCCAGTAAAGAAGTCTATACTGACATAAAAAAACTACTTTGGGGATGAGAGTCAATTGGGGCATCTACAATATAGAAAATCTTGCTCGTAGATGATTTTGGCTAAGAGGGTTTTACTCACATTACACGTGCCACTTTCCTTGTCGCAAAACAAGTTCCAATAAAGGGAGAGGAAAGAAGAGGGTATTGTGGGCGAGATTGAACACCTTTTTTATGTGTTAAGCTGAGGCCTCGTTTAGATGAGGATTTCGACTTATGCCTAACAGCTCAACACACCCACAAATAATTCTGCTTGTGCGCACCACCGTTCATTAAAATAACAATATTAGCTCGCAAGATTAAGAACGAAGTGAATTTAAGTAACTTGGTAAGCTTTTCAAGCAATATATTCAGAGAAAGAGCACACATGTTCGGCTCAAAATAATCATAAGAGAAGAACAATAAATCTAAGGCACCACATGGATTCATACCTTGAGTCGACGCTGGCTCGTAGAAGGGCGGCCGCGCCTCGAGGATGCCGGGGACGTCTCCACCTCGGTCTCACATGTGACTGCTTATCGGCGGGTGGTGCGCCGCGCCATGTAGAAGATCTATCAAGAGAGGAGAGCCCGATGACGCTACCGACGCCTCAACCTTGATAGCACCGACCTGTTGCTCCGCACCGAGATGCGCCACGTGCAAGATTTAGCGGATGCACCAATTTTAGAGATATATCATGATCATTGTAACAAATTTCAACGTGATGATGATTTGATCTTGTACTCGGCCTTGAACATAAGAACTAGTACAATCTCACATTTTTTTATCATTATCCTTTGCGAGATTTAGCGGATGCGCCAAATTCAGAGAAATATCATGATCATGGTAACACAATTTTCAATGTAATGATGATTTGATGTTGCACTCGACCTTGAACATAAGTACTAGTACGGTCTCACAAATTTGTATCATTATACTTTGCAAGTTTTAGTGGATGCGCCCATTTTCAGAGGTAGATCATGATCATGGTAAGTTGGTAACAAATTTTCAACGTGATGATGATTTGATTTTGCACTCGGCCTTGAACAGAGGTACTAGTACGGTCTCACAATTTTTTATCATTATACTTGGACGGTGGCCAAATTCAAAATCTCATAGCGGCAAAACTTCCCGCACACAAAATACAAAAATTTCACACGCTTCCAAATTCCCATTCTACCCCTGTGGAGATGGCAGCAAAGTCGGTTGGTGGGGGGGTCTGCCCGTCATTTTTTGGATCACCACCTCCCTAGCCCGGAAACCCTCCCAAAAAAAATACATTTCCTTCAGACCACCCACCGGAACTTCCCAAGTCCCTCTCTCCCACCTCCACGACCACCGCACCGAAACATCCCCGCCGGACTTCCCTGGCCTACCCGAGCCCTCGCGATCCTCGTCATCCGGCTGCCTGCCGGAGCCGCTTCATCGACGCCGTCATCAACCGAACCGGATCATCCCCGCCGTACCTCGAAACCATATGCTCATCCAGCAGTCTACCGCAGTCGCTTCAGCTGCGGTATCGTCCACCCCGCCGGAGCCGCTTCGCCGGATCCGTCGTCCACCGCATCGGATCTTGCTCACCGACACCGCTATGCATGAACCGGATCTGCTTCACCGGCGCCTTGCATGATCTAAACTCTTCTACTGTCGCTTTTCTATTGCTTGCCTGCAAGTTCTTGTTTAATCTTGGGGGAACCTGTTTGTGCTAACGACGCGCCGTTACGTTTTTGCAGATGAGATGAGTAATCATGAAGTGTAATGGCCGTCTCTCCAACCCCAAGTAGCACATGTAGCGTACTTCATCACCGGATCTATCAACCCCAGGAAGATCTCATGTCACTCCCACAGAGTGCTTCTCCTAATGTAAGTCCCTTGTTTTAGCGCCATGTTCTGGGTTCAGATGCTTGTTTGTCTGAAGCTCTTTTAGTTCATTCCTAGCTATGACCGTAACACGTTGCTATTTTCTACTTCATTGCTAACTTTAAGTGATTGAACATTTTGGTTTGCATTCCCTGCTCTGTAGATGTAGCCATCATAACTTCTATCTCGCTCAGTCGTTGTTACAAAAATTATAGGTATTATAGTAACATCCTGCTATTATTTAGTTCATGGCCAATTTTAAGTAATTGCACATGTTGGTTCGCATTCCCTGCTCTATAGCTTTTGGCATCGTAACTTCTATATTTGGTTTACATTCCCCGCTCTGTAGATCTAGCCATCATAACTTTATCTTGCTCAGTCGTTGTTACAAAAATTATGGCCTGCTACTATGTTGTTTGTGCCAATTTTTTACTCCATGAACATGTTGGCTTGCATTCCCTGTACTACAGGTGATGCCATTGTTTTGTATCTAGTTCATTGTAAGCTAACAAAGTAAGGACTTAGTTTGGCATGCTATCACTCTGCTATCTAGCCTCGTAGTACAAATAAACTTGTCATACTACTAGATAATAATTTTGCGTGCCATCTTGTTCTTCAAAAGCTGCATTATTGACTTGTTTCTCTCGACTTGGCATGACGCTCACATATGGAAAGCTGAACATATTGGTTTGCATTCCCTCTTATACAAGTTCACAGTGATCCCACTATATTCGTATCTGGTCCATCCTAAGCTCCGACATTAACTATCCTCTATGTGTTGCTCATTACAAGTTTATATCCCGAAACATCTTGATTTGCATCCCCTTCACTATAAGTTCAGGAGTATTATTTAGTTCACGGCCAAAATGAAGTAATTGCACTTGGCACATGTTGGTTCACATTCCCTCCTCTTTAGCTTTTGCCATCGTAACTTCTATTTTTGGTTTACATTCCCTGCTCCGTAGATGTAGCCATCATAACTTCATCTTGCTCAGTCGTTGTTACAAAATTTATAGCTCGCTACTATGTTGTTCATGCCAATTTTGTACTCCCCGAACATGTTGGTTTGCATGGGACTCGACGTAGTAAGTCTCTGCTTCATTCTAACATGCTCGTTATATTGGCTGTTGGTATGCGGCATGCACTCTTTGTTTGCTTATTGTGCGCATTACAATGATCTTGTTATAACGACGAAATGATGAGTTCCAAATTCTTTGGCGAACAATATTGCAAAGTTGTCTTTGCGTTTCCATTGTTGTTGTCTTAACTTGTAATGTCTTTGTTTCAGATATAGGTGCTGCATGGACAACTTAAAAGATTGCCGGATCGCTTCATTGTATTGCTAGGTTTAATTACCATTCAATTTCTCTGGGTTCTGTAATATTTTTTCAAAGCCTTGCAGCTGATGTAATATTTAGTTAGTTTTTATAGTTCTTTCGCGCATTTTTTCTTTGGTGCTTGTGGTAAGTGAGGCTATCCGACAGAAATCAATGCTGCGTAAATATTCTCAGTATCTAAATCACGAATTCCTATCCCTTAAACGGCCCAATTAAGCGAAATCACATACGTGCCGGCCCGCAAAATCCTAAAGCGCCTTTTACGCCGGCATATAAATAGCAACTAAACGGGCTGGCCCACTTACTTATTGGGCCAGCCCACTTGATTTACTGTGGACCCCACACTCTAATTGGGCCGGCCCACTTGCTTTAAGGTGGACCCCACCCACTACTGGGCCGGCCCACTAACTAGTTGGGCCAGCCCAATTGCTTTTGCGGTGGACCCCGCATACTAAATGGGCCGGCCCTTTAAGACGAAAGTGGGACCCACCAGTGTTTTTGGCCCGGCCCACTATCTTGGTGGGCCGGCCCACTTGCTATATGGTGGACCCCACATACTAAACGGGCCGGCCCTTTAAGAGGAAAGTGGGACCCACCTGTGTTTTTGGCCCGGCCCACTAGCGTGTTGGGTCGGCCCACTTGCTATATGGTGGACCCCACATACTTAATGGGCCGGCCCTTTAACAGGAAAGTGGGACCCACCAGTGTTTTGGCCCAGCCCACTATCTTGTTGGGCCGGCCCACTTGCTATATGGTGGACCCCACATACTAAATGGGCCAGCCCTTTAACTGGAAAGTGGGACCCACCTGTGTTTTTGGCCCGGCCCACTATCTTGTTGGGCCGGCCCACTTGCTATATGGTGGACCCCACATACTAAATGGGCTAGCCCTTTAACAGAAAGTGGGACCCAGGTGCTTTTGGCCCTACCATCGGCTTGTTGGGCCAGCCCATTTGATCAAATGTGGACCCCACGTACTAAATGGGCCGGCCCGATAGCAGGAAAGTGCGACCCACATGCTAATTGGGCCGGCCCAATAACTTCTTGGGCCGGCCCAGTTGCTTTAATGTGGACCCCACTTTGTAAATGGGCCGGCCCGATACCAGGAAAGTGGGTCCCACATGTCTTGTGGGCCGGCCCTTTTGCCTGTTGACCGGTCAAACGAGTGCATTCTGCCCGGCCCACATACTTAGTGGGCTGGCCCATTAAAGTTTTGACCAGTCAACCTTGGAGGTTAGGCCCGGCCCACGTAACTAATGGACCAGCCCAGCTATATAGTTGATCGGTCAAACTAAGTCAGCTGGCCCGGCCCGCAAACTTAATGGGCCGGCCCGCTTAAGACGTGGCAGGCCTCGTGTGGGCCTACCATCTACCACGGGGTTTCAGCCGGTTAACGCCGTTAATCGCGCTAACGGCGTCGCCACGTGTCGCTTGCATGACGTCAGCAGTCAACGGGCTCCCGGAAACACTTGGGCAACGGTCCGATTTTCCGTGGCGGAAGGGCGCCCAAGCGCGACGGACCGAAAAAATCGTCGTAGGAATTTGCCTGACGCAGTTTCCACAACAGAACCCATATCGTCGGGTTAGGCCCATAGGCGACGAAAAATACCCCTTAGCGGACGATTTTGAGACGTTGTCTATCAGAACTTTTCTTGTAGTGGTAACCAAGATTGTTGAAATCCACCATTGTCATTCCGTATTGCTGGTCCACCTTTACCCCACCTCCTGTTAGCTTGAACCATTTGCACCGGAACAAAGGGACCCTAAAGGAGGGTCCATAGTCAAGTTCCCATATCTCCTCTATGTAACCATAATATGTGACCTTTTGCCCATTCTCGGTTGCTGCATCAAAGCGGACACCACTGTTTTGGTTGGTGCTCTTTTTATCTTGGGCGATCGTGTAAAATGTATTCCCATTTATCTCGTACCCTTGGAAAGTCGTTATAGTCGAAGATGGTGTCTTGGCCAACATGTACAGCTGATCTACAACATGATCGTCATTCTTTAAATGTTTTCTCAACCAACTGCCGAAAGTCTCCATGTGGGCCTTCCTAATCCAGGATTCAGGCTTCCCAGGGTTGTCCGAGCGTAAAATATTCTTGTGTTTCTGAAAGTACGGAGCCACCAAGCTGGAATTGGTCGAATCGTGTGGTGTGCTTCGATCGGAGAATGGCCGTCCATACATATCGTTGATTTCCTTCCGATCGTGCCTTTTCCACTTAGTCTCCCCTCGTGCCGCGATCGAGGAAGACCAATCGGCTTAAGGTCAGGAACAAAGTCAACACAAAACTCAATTACCTCCTCATTTCCATAGCCCTTGGCGATGCTTCCTTCTGGCCTAGCACGGTTACGAACATATTTCTTTAATATTCCCATGAACCTCTCGAAGGGGAACATATTGTGTAGAAATACAGGACCGAGAATGGAAATCTCTTCGACTAGGTGAACCAGGAGGTGCGTCATAATATTGAAGAAGGATGGCGGGAACACCAACTCGAAACTGACAAGACATTGGATCACATCGTTCTGTAACCGTGGTAGAACTTCTGGATTGATTACCTTCTGAGAGATTGCATTGAGGAATGCACATAGCTTCACAATGGCTACTCGAACATTTTCCGGCAGGAGCCCCCTCAAAGCAATCGGAAGCAATTGCGTCATAATCACGTGGCAGTCGTGAGACTTCAGGTTTTGGAACTTTTTCTCCGCCATGTTTATTATTCCATTTATATTGGACGAGAATCCAGACGGGACCTTCATACTGCTCAGGCATTCAAAAAAGATGACCTTCTCTTCTTTGGTCAGAGCGTAGCTGGCACGACCTTGAAACCATTCCGGATGCCGGTCATCAGGGTCTTTCAAACGTTGCTGGTCCTACCGTGCTTCCTTTGTATCATTTGTCTTCCCATACACGCCCAAGAAGCTTAGGAGGTTCACGCAAATATTCTTCGTAACGTGCATCACGTCGATTGCAGAGCGGACTTCTAGGACTTTCCAATATTCTAGCTCCCAGAATATAGATTTCTTCTTCCACATGGCTGCGTGCCCGTCAGCTCCCTTCGGAACTGATTGTCCGCCAGGACCCTTTCCAAAGATGACTTTCAAATCCTTGACCATATCAAATACCTCAGCACCAGTGTGTTCTGCAGGCTTCAGCCGGTGATCTTCCTTGCCGTTGTAATGCTTGCCTTTCTTTCTTACTGGATGAATTTTCGGAAGAAATCGACGATGCCCAAGGTACACGTTCTTCTTACAATTTGGCAAATATACACTTTCAGTCCCATGTAAGCAGTACGTGCATGCATTGTATCCCTTATTTGACAGTCCCGAAAGGTTACTAAGAGCAGGCCAATCGTTGATGGTTACGAAAAGCAACGCTCGTAGGTCAAATTCCTCTTCTTTGTGCTCATCCCACACACGGACACCAGGTCTGCCCCACAGCTGTAAAAGTTCATCAACTAATGGCCTTAGGTACACATCGATGTCGTTGCTGGGTTGCTTCGGACCTTGGATGAGCACTGGCATCATAATGAACTTCCGCTTCATGCACAACCAAGGAGGAAGGTTGTAGATGCATAGAGTCACGGGCCAGGTGCTATGGCTGGAGCTCTGCTCTCCAAAAGGATGCATGCCATCTGTACTTATACCAAATCTTATGTTCCTTGCGTCAGCTGCAAAATCTTTGAACTCTCTGTCGATCTTTCTCCATTGCGTTCCATCTGCGGGGTGTCTCAACTCCCCGTCCGACTTACGGTCCTCTTTGTGCCATCGCAATAACTTGGCATGCTCTTTGTTCCTGAACAGACGTTTCAACCGTGGTATTATAGGAGCATACCACATCACCTTGGCGGGAACCCTCTTCCTGGGTTTCTGGCCCTCAACATCGTCACCAGGGTCATCGCCTCTGATCTTATAACGCAATGCAGTGCATACCGGACATTCATTCAAATTCTCGTATTCACCGCGGTAGAGGATGCAGTCGTTGATGCATGCATGTATCTTCAGAACCTCTAAAACTAGAGGGCAGACAACCTTCTTTGCTTCGTACGTACTGGCGGGCAACTCGTTATTCTTTGGAAACATATTCTTCAACATTTTCAGCAAGTTTTCAAATACCGAGTCAGCTACACCTGCATGTGCCTTCCATTTCAGCAAATCCAGTGTGCAGCCCAGCTTTTTCAGACCATCATCGCATCCGGGGTACAGCGCCTTTCTGTGATCCTCTAACATGCGATCCAAATTCTCCCTCTCCTTTTCAGTTTCGCAGCGTCTCCGTGCATCAGCAATGGTCCGACCAAGATCATCAACAGGATCATCACGTGCCTCTTCTTCACCTTCCCCTTCACCTTCAGCATCCTACATGAAAGTATCACCGAAATGAGCAAGATAGCTTTCATCGATGAAATCATCCCCTTCTTCATCTTCTTCCATTATAACCCCTCTTTCTCCATGCTTGATCCAACAATTATAGCTTGGCATGAAACCGTGCCGAAGCAGGTGCATGTGAACATCTCTTGAGGAAGAGTAACCCTTCTGATTCTTACAGTTAACACATGGACAGATAACAAAATCCCCCTGCTTGTTCGCATTAGCCACTACGAGGAAATCTTTCAAACCCGTAGTGAACTCGCCGGAGAGTCGGTTACCGTACATCCATTGCCGATTCATCTGCATTATTATAATATAAAATATATAATTAACCATCATGCATTTGTTAAACTAACTAGCTACAAACAATATAAATTAAACAATGAACTACACACATGCATATTTTATCAATGACACATGAAAGGTTCAAGTTGCTAACCGCGATCGAGGAGGAAAAAATAAATAAGGAAGCTCAAGTGTGGCTCCAACACTTCATATCATGTTTGTTTCATGCTCTTGGGGCATTTTATCAAACACCTTGTGTGCATAAGAGGAACCAAAAGCAAACCTACACCCCCTTGTGAAGCTTGTGAAGAGAAGTGGCACCAAATGGCTAAGTGCTGTGAGCTGAGGCCCTTTTATAGTGATGGGCCTTTAGTCCCGGTTGTCCTGGCCAACCGCGACTAAAGGCCTTCGGGCACCTGGCCACCGAGCGCCCTGGGCCCAGGCCTTTGGTCGCGGTTCGCCTCCCGAACCGCGACTAAAGACTCCATTAGTCGTGGTTCCTATAGTTTCGCGACTAATGGGGCTGGACGGAAGCCTGTTTTTCTACCAGTGGTTCTTCAGACCAAAAGACGGGCCGATACCCCGGATCATGTTCCAGGTCTTTTTTACTCCTGATATCGGCACTAACGGTTGGCGATATAACCGCCCATCAGCATTGCTATTTTGCTACGACGGGTTGGCAGTATGTTAGTGACTCAAAGTCAATTCTAACAAAACCGGGGTGACGGGCGACTAGCTTGTCAAAACAGGGGTTTAAGCGCACTAGGGACATGTGGTCTAAAACTGCTTCTTGGAGATGCTCCTATGATTTATCACGGCCTTTATCGGCCGATCGAATCATCCTGGACATATCAAACTGTTCGTTTGCATCTAGCTAGTATATTCAATTACGTTGTGTCTCTCGTCCAAATTCTAGTATTAATTGGTCGAAGGAGCATCAAACTCTATCAACTCAACCGAGCCATAGCGAAATTGTACTTTTCTATTTGCTACCTTTTTTTAAGAATATCCCTTTTCCGTGTACATTAAAGCTGTACGTATTTTGCGATTAACAAGTACAAGATGACAGAACAACAGATGGGTATACAAGAAACCAAGACGGCCCCATTGTTTTATCAAACGGGCATTATCATAGTGCACTTCGTATTTTAGTCCCCTTCCGTTAGCTGCAGCCTGCAGGACGACAAGATATGGTGTGATGCCGCTGTGCCGAATTTTGAATTTGCGCAGACTTTTCTTAAAGATATATGTTGAATCGATAGGATATAGTTGACCTCAAAATCTAGATGTTTATGTACATTGTTAATAAACAGCCTGCAGTGGACTTTGTTTGTCTCTTCTCTTTTAAGCCTGCAATGGTGGTTGTCAACGCACCGTTCAGGATTTTGTATAGAAAAAACCATTACAGTATTAGTATGACGAAGAAAGTCCACTTTTGGTCCTTGAATTCTAGTGAAAGTTCACTTTTGGTCCTAGAACTTCTGTCTGGTTTAAAATGAATCTTGAACTCTCAGAATCATTCACTTTTAGTCCTTACCCCGATTGAGCTTGGCAAATATCTATCATAGGTGCCCAAAAACTCAAGGTAACGGTGCAAGAGTAGAGAGACGGGACGATGTTGATAAGCAAACAAGGAGAACTTTGTGGCGCAACGCTTCACGTGAATTAGAAGGGAGGGAAATCAAGCGAGAGAATGGTTCATGGGCCTAAAGGTTTCGTTGTTTTTTGCATTGTGACGTTTGGTTTAACATCTCAGCTAGTTTGGGCTTGATCTGGTTCTAAACCAATTTTGTTGGTTCCCTTTTTTTTTCTTTCCACGCTAGTAATTTGCTCAACTCAACTGCAAAGGGATGAAAAATGAACTATTATGAGAGTTCAAGGTTCATTCTAGACTAAAAATAAATTTTGGGACTGAAAGTGAACTTTCCTAATTAAGAGTTCAAGGATGAGAATTGGACTTACTTCTTAGTTGACCATAGAGGTCGCGGGGGTAAAGTTAAATGCGATCCTAATGCTGTTTCTTTTTTGAAAAAGATGTTTAGATCTCATCCTTAACATCAAAGAGATTTATACAGCTATAGTTTATATTTTTTATTTGATATATAAAGGTCTAGCAAAAGGATACATCAAAACAACCTGGCGCTACCACATAAAACATACAAACCCAACAACGTGGAAGACCATGCGTTTAGGGTCTTATGCCCTAAGAACAGCAGAAAATCTCCACCAGTTAGGTAAGTCACCCAATGCCGAACCAGGAGCGCACGTCCGGTCCAGCAAACCCACATCAACCACCTCTCATGCACACACTTTAGAAACCGTCACGGTTATTGAGCTAACGAGCCATCTTCGAACCAGAGATACGCATAGTTTTTACCAAGCCTTCGGTCGACGCCACCACGATGCACCAGACCATGTAACAGCTCAATGTTGTTCAACTCAAAGCAGACATTGCAACAACGTCCTCGCTACTCTAGTAAAATAAGTTGCACAGGGTGGCAACGATGCCTGTTCGTGAGCAGCACAGCTCTTCACACGACATATTCCTGATAGTATTTTAAGTTGGAAGAGTCCGTTTTTAGTTTTTCAGCATAACGGTTGTAGGTCAATCTAGCACAAACAAATGAACCACTCAAACCTTTCGGAGGCCGTGTGGGAAGATCAATTTTCCATGGCCATGCCTGTGATCCCAGTTTTGTTCATATGCCATGTCTTTGACGTAGAGTACGTTTTGTCCTGGACATGACAAAATGTATCCATCCGGTCAAGAATCTTTCGCAACCCTCTTTGTAAAATTTGAATAACCGACAAAGACAAGGCTTAATGAAATTAATACTTGTGTCAACAAGCATGGTTTGTCACCTCAGACCAGTGACGCTACTTACTGTTACTGAAGTAGTTAAGGCCAAAGTATGTAACCCAAGCACGGGAAAAAGTTGAACAAAAGAAAATTTAGTGCTGGTATAAGGGCATCTGGTCAGCCGGGATAATTGATATCTTTGCGATATTAATATTTTTTTATTAAAATAATTTGGTCAGAGCGTTTGGAGAATGCGGTTGCGTCCTCCCCCTTGTCCGTTTGGGTCGCGCCCAAACCCAGTGGGCCGACACATTTTCCTTTTTTTTGCAGTCAAGGTTTAACCCAGCGAGCCGGCGTATTTTTCCTTTTTACACCGTCATGGACGATGCGATGTTAGTGCCGGCATGTCCCATTGACTAGCTGCCCCGCCGGCTTCCCCTGCAGTCGCTAGGATCCTAAGCGTGACCTTTCGTTTCCCTCCCTGGCATGTGGCTATATAGAGGGATGGCATAACCGCGGTGGAAGGCATGATAGAGCCAGCAAGCGTCAATGGCAGACTGCAACACCGCCTGGATCTATAGGATTGATGCGCTAGCCAAGTTTTCCAAAAGACCCATCTGATGGAAAGAGGTTAGGCAATATATTTATATTTTAGTCTTTAGCGTGGGTTCGGTGCACATGCCGCAAAACATTTCTTTTTTTTTTTCATTTTTAATACTGTGCGAGCAGGGTCTACAACTTGAGACCACTTGACTCATATACCATATAGGATTGATGCGCTAGCTAAGTTTTCCAAAAGACCGTTAGGCACTTATTTATATTTAAGATGATCCACCTTAGCGAAATGACGCGTGCCCGCTTCCCAAGCGACGACGACATGGTTGAGCTAGACATGAGGGAGGTGTATGATGCGATGGAGACCATGATGTACGCTGAATAGGATGGAGCAG